>NW_023416323.1:33960717-35373217 GCF_014108235.1 Myotis myotis | reverse complement strand
GCAAATTCAAGTTTTTAACAAACCCCTAATGCTACTGATGACCCTTCCCCAGAAAAATGCTTGGAGGACCACTGTTCTAAAGAGATATTTTGCATTTTACCCTGAAGGTGTTGATACTGGCAGATGTTCATTTTAATCATGGCTCCAGAAGCACAGAGATAATGTCTAACCTCCCTTGGACTATTTCTTCATGTTTTTGAAAGCTGCTTTCATAGGACAGCTCAGTCCACTTTCACCCAGACTAAATTTGGCTGGTTCCACGAAATGTTCTTAGAGCCCATGGCTCTCAGAACACACTATCCTGAGAATGCCCTAGTTTGTTTTAAAATATGACTAATTATAGTGACACACACACACAAAAACCCCCACAAAAACACAACATATCCTGCTATTTTACGTGTGAAATGGGCCAGGGAAGTTGGTAAAGGGAGAAAGTGTGCCTTTGGACAGGCCATGTGCTCTAACTGATGTTGCCTAAATGGGGATTATCTGATTTAGCAAGAACCACATACAATGTCACCTCCAGCTTGTTTCCACAGAGGCCCCGGGATTTCCTCTTGTAGGAGAGTCCTTGGTGACAATGAGGTGAAAAAGTAGCTTTTCTCTTTATGATTACGAATGGTTTTGTTTACTTCTGTAGTTCCAGAATCAAGAGAAATGTTTAGCACAGAGAAGGGCCTCAAGAAATACTTGCTAAGTGAATTGTTGAATATATGCCGTGCCTCCTCTCACATGTTTGCAAATTTCAGCAGGGCGTTTAAACAGCATATCCAAATTAGTATCCTCTCCCCGTCACTAAGTGTTGCTATAAGAAACGGCTTCATCGAAATCCTCACTACCTCCTTCCCCTTTCTCAGCTTCCCACTCACACAGATGCTTCCCGTAGGTACATGCGAAGATTTCAGTCTCCACACTTCTTGGGTGATAACTTGAGAATCGTACAACTAATAGGATCTGGCAACCATCTCAACTATTCCGTTCAATACGATGAAACGTTGATGATTGAAGCCTGGGACCTCACTTCCGTGTATCTTTATTCCAAGTTCTAAATATAGATCCGAAGTAAAATTTATGTGGTAACAATGTGGAAGGGGAGAAAGCAGCCCTGTGTGTGTTTGTCTTGTCTTAAGAACATGATATCATCACTTCTGTTTCTCCTAAGAATTTGTGAAGGAGGTATTTCTATTTCCACCATATTCATAAGGAAACCGAGGCTGAGAGACATTAGGTAGATTCGTCCGTGTAGCTACGCAGTGGAGGATTTGAATGAAAAGAACAAGTAGGTGGAAGATGAATTTCTTTCACCAATGTCTTAACTGGTATGGATAGACCCTCTGACATACTATGAACGGTGACAAAAATAAGCACATGAAAGTATTAAGCGAATGAGTCTATCCATGGAAAACCCTCTATCTTTATTAAGAATACCCTATGAGTAGAGACAATTGTTAAGATTTGGGGGACAATACTTTTAGTCCTTATTATAGGCTTGGCTCTTTCCTAGAGACTCAGGAAAGGAAGATGAGTAAAATTTGATCAAGTGGATGAATAGAGAGACCCTCACTATAAAAGAAATGAGATGAAAATTAAAAAATAAAAAGCAGAAATGGAACTGCAAAGGGTAGATGGCGGGGGCAGGGGGGGAGGGGGAGAAAAAGAACCAATTATTTAATGCAAGTTATTCTCTAAAGAAGAGAAATTCAAACTTCTAGAATCTATAGAGGAAAATAAAGAGAACATTGAAATTTTAAATCAGCAGAAAATATAGGGAAAAGAGTGAAGGCAAAGAGTGATAATGAAAAATTTCAAGTGTTTGGTGTTTTCAGTCTAAATATGCAAACAATTCTAAGTATGATTAGAATAGTATTACTAACTAATTAGGGTCAGAAATTATCTGATTGAATTTTTAAAATATATAATATGTTATGTTTATAGGAGACACAGTATTGTGCATTCCACAGATTAAGTAAAGGTTTGGAAAAAAACATTATCTGAATAAACGCTAAACAAAATAGCCTCTGTGACAATCTTAATATCATAATGATTGAATTTTAGAAAAGAAACATATTACAGATAAAGGGTATGAAACTGCTCACAAGTAAATTTGTAGTTAAATTGTTGAATATTTATAAAATAAAAATACTGTTCCTAGTTATAATAAAATATATCAACATGCATAATAACCCCATAAAATGCTGTGCATTATAAAAAAAAAGCAAAATACTATGTACAGTATTATATAAACTTAAAGCAGTCAAAATACTGGTGAGATGTTTGTACATGCTTAAGAATGATAAACACTATATTTAATACAGTGGCTTTTCTGCAGACAAGGACGCTGATAAAATTTTAATTACAAAAGATTCTAAAATACACTAATAAAATCTTAGCAACAAATAAAAAATGGAAGTCTAATAAAATGTTTAGAGATAAAGTAACAAAATTTATTGTAAGGTCTGACACCTTGTGTGTGTGTGTGTGTGTGTGTGTGTGTGCATGCCTGTGTGTATGTGTGTGTGTGCATGTCTGTGTGTGTGTATGTGTGTGTGTGTGCATGCCTGTGTGTATGTGTGTGCGCATGTCTGTGTGTGTATGTGTGTGTGTGTGTGCATGCCTGTGTGTATATGTGTGTGCATGTCTGTGTGCGTGTGTGTGTGTGTGTGTGTGTGTGTGTGTGTGTGTGTAGGGTGGATGGTGTAAGGACAGGTTTGCTATTTGAATCCTCAGCATGTGTCTCGCTTGAGACCAGGACATCAACCCCTAATTAGCAATCCAGGCCACTAGGCAGAGGAATGAGGAAATCAATATGCGAGACTCCTTCCTTCAGAGGCTTCAGCTCTCAGAGGCAATGACTTGAGCTCTGCGCGCTTGTTCAGCCCTTTGCTAACCCTCCTTATGCTCTGATTATTCTCAGCGGCCCCTTCCCATTAGTCACCCTTCTCAGGGAGCTCCCCAGCAATCACAGCCACCCAGCTCTGGCGGAAAAAGTCTGATTTCATGCAAATGTCGCCTTTCAGTCTGTAAAACCCAGAGAAGGGCTCTTGTTCAATACATGGGCCACAGGCAAATAGAGGGGTAGCCTTGTTTCTGTCAAAGGCAACTTTAGGAATGTACTCTTACCTCCAAAACCTTTTATTCTTTAGAAAATTCCAGTTTAACGTTGGTACTCACTTTCTCACGTGGTTTATTATTAGACCAGGGGCAGCTTTGTTCCAATGATATCAGGAGAGGGGCAAGATGCCATGTTAGAGAACGCTCAGACTTTGGCATCAAATCTGCCTTGAAGTCCTTCATGAGTCACTTGGCAATGGGCTTTTGGGAGATGACTTACCTCCCAAGATAAAGGCTCTTCAAGCCTTACTGGTCCTGCCCAGACGAACTTCATTCCGCCACCTAGACACAAGCCAGCTCTCATTTTCTGCTTTCCAGACACAATCATTTACACTCCCGTTCAACATTTTATTTATTTAATTTTATCTTTTAATTACAGTTTACACTCAATATTATTTGAATTAGTTTCAGATGTATGGTATAGTGGTTCGATAATCATATACTTTATATAGTGTTTCCCCAATATTTTAGTACCCACCTGGCACCATCCGTACTTATTAAAATATCATTAACTATTTTCCCTATGCTGTACTTTACATCTTTGAGACTGTTTTGTAAATGCCAATTTGTACTTTTTAATCCCTTCAATTTTTTCACCCAGTCCTCCAAACCCCCTCCCTTCTGACAACTTCTGACAACCATCAGTCTGTTTTTCCTCTGTGTCTATGAGTCTGTTTCTGTTTTGCTTTTTTTTATTTTGTTCTTTAGATTCAACATATAAGTGAAATCACGTGGTATTTGTCTTTCTCTGTCCGGCATATCTCACTTAGCACAATATCCTATAGCTCTTAACAACCTGTTTTCTCATCATCATATTGAAGTTATGGTGTGAGGGGAGGAAGACCACAGAGATGTAGTGTATTCTTATCAGATCAAGGATACATGCCATCAACATAACTTATCACTGTTGATGCTAACACTGATCATCTGCCTGAGTTTTTCCTACTGTACAGGTTATTCTTTTTCTTCCCTTTCTATACAATACTTTTTAGAAGGACGTCACTCTGTGCCCACAGTTAAAGGGTAGGGAGGGAAATTTCACCTACTTAAGGGCCAAATATATAAACTACTTGAAATTCTTAAGCTTGGAAGATTTGTCTCTTCTTTCTCGTTTATTTATTCAGTCATTTGTTTATATTGATCTGGACTCATGGATATCTGTTCACTTTCACTATAGCTTTTTCTTTTTTAATTTAATTTAATTTATTTATTGTTTAAAGTTTTACATATGTCTCCTTTTCCCCCGATTGCCCCCCCCCGCCCCCCCCCCCGCCTCCCCCGGCAAACCCCCACCACCCAGTGTCTGTGTCCATTCGTTATGCTAATATGCATGCATACAAGTCCTTTGGTTGCTCTCTAACCCCTAAGCTCTATAGCTCAAAAGAGCTAAGGGAGACATCCTCATGTGTATCAGGATTAACATTCCAAATACCTTCCTGGTCCACAGTATTATAGCAACTCAACTCTGTTCAAGGTCACTGTCTGGAGCATATCAAGATATGTTGGCCTGGCTTCATAAGATATGTATAATTCATCTCCCCCATACTAGACAGAGAAGTTTTATCCCCCTCTTTCCCTTTGCTCTGAATTTCTATTGCCACAGAACAAATTTTCCCCAAATCCAATGGAACAGATCAACCATTTATTATGCTCCTGGATTCTATAAATTCCGACAGGCACAGCAGAAATGATTTTATTTCTGTTCCCCTTTATCTGTGACTTCAGCTAGAAGACTCAAAGGCTGGGGCGAGGGTCAGGGGGGTGGGCTTGGAATCTGCAGGTTGGAATCAGCTGAAGCCTTGCTCACTGACATGTCCAATAGTTAATGCTGACTGTTGGGTAGAAACTGAGATGAATCTGCCATCCAGAACAATGGCATGGGACTTCTTCGTGTACCCTGGGTTCTGCATAATGGTTATGAATGACAAAGATTAGCTTATTAGACAGGTGGAAATGGTGCCACCTTTTATAACCTAGCCAAGGTTGTCCCATAGTTTCATTGATTCCCATGGTGCCCCGATTGTGGAGGTGATACAAACATACCTAGAGGAGGGATAGGTTTCCCTTTTTGATGGCCATGGGAAGGTTCTGGAGAAACGTGTTGGATTCCTAATAGTTTTTCAGCCATTTGAGAAAATAAAATAGGCTACTTTCTCTTAGGATCACTTGCTAAGACCTTGGGGATTGCCGGATTCTGGATTTCTGAGTTTATGGTGGCTGTTAGACAAAAACGTCTCCAATTGCTAAACTCTTATGGAACAATCAAACATTAAGTTTGGGTTCTTTTGTCTGATCACTCCCACCCTTTCCTAATCATGGCTCTTCCCAGATCTCATTCATATTTCCTTTCTGTTGCCCATTTCCTTAGAGCCCCAGAGGGTTTGTTACCTAAGGACATCACTATGGCAAAAGGAAGCCACAGCAGGCATTACCCATCATCTTTAGAGAGGCGAATAATAAAAATGGGGAAATAGACTTTTTCAATTAGTTTTAATTGGAAGAATACCAACAACAGACAGAAAACAGATGTCTCTCACTGACCAGAGAAGCACATACACATGTTATATTGGAGAATGACAAGGAGAACCTAGCTGACCTTCACCCAGAGAATCCTACGGTGAGCAAATTAACTTATTGGCAAGAAGAGGCAAATTTTGATTCTGCATTCTTAATGGCTTTGTGAAACAAAATTGGAGTAAAACCTAACCTAGTTCATTCAGGCTAGTACATGACTGCCAGTGAAGGGATTAACATGCAAATAGTTTGTTTCCTCCAAATCTCCAACAAACATAGCCCAGTTAGGACTTAGTTCACACGGTTAGAAACATTAACAATAAACTGCTTATAGAAGAGAAGAGAAGTAGCACTTTGTATATAGAGGACACTTAGCTGTAGGAATATTACTCTTGCTTCACAAATCCTGGTTCCTTTGCTTCCTGCTGAAACTGAGAACACATGAAGAACCATACGTATCCACAGTGATGTTTGATCTCACTAATGTTCCTGTTAAAGTCACTTTTACTGTTAAGAATTTCCAAATGCTGCGTCTGCACACTGCTTGAATTAGCGCACGTGTGTGAGTTGGAAATGAGTGGCGATGCTCAGTTTGCACATGAAAACTGCCCTTCTTAGTTTATATTTACCCACCAGCCTGGGATTACTTTGCTCTTCCCAGATATATTTATTCTTCATTTTTCTAAGAGTGCTGTGGATTTCTTCCAAGTGCTTATCAAAAGTTTCAATTATATATTTAGGTATAATTATTTCATAATTGGTTTTCCCAAAAGACTCAAGTCTTAACAGCTCCACCACGTGATACACATACACACAGACAGACAGACACATATGAGACTATATGTGTATAAATATACACACTCGTTATGTAGAGAGGTGTATATACAAAACATAGTACATATGTGTATTTGTGTTATTGGTGTGGCATTCATGTGTGTAAGAGAGGAGAGAGAGAGAGAGAAAGCCAGTGAGGTGTCCTAAAAAATAAGTTTTGTTTTCTTTTGTAATTAATAGAAATCACTCACAATATAAGTATCTATGTTGCCAACAAATTATTTCAGATTTTTATTCCCAGAATATAACATATTCTTTATTGCCTTTTTGGATTAAGAATCCTTTTCAATAAAATTTTATCTCAAAACCACTGTAAATGAGGATAATATATAATTACCATAGGTGATATGAGAAATGTCAACTTTTGGTTATAAATATTGTTGCAAAAATATTAGGCTAATTTTCATATAATTGCATTGAGATTTTTTATTGGTATAATCTCTCAGATTATTCAACCAAAAATTTTATTTTGAAAATTCAGAAATTAACCATCTGCTATGTTTTATCTTATAGCACCAAACACCTCATTATTATCCAACTTTTCAATCAGGCATAGACTGCTTTGAACTGATTAAAATGATACTGTCTAGTCTCAATTTTTTTTTCAAATACAGCCAAAGTCCTCTGACATAGTATTGCGTTTTAACTACTATATGTACATATTTTAAAATATGCATAAGAAGTATCTAGTTAGGACTGAAAATACCTAGTTAAAACTTAAAATGCATTACAATTGGTATATGTATCCATATAGCATATTTTTAAAATATTTAACCCTGAAATGCTTTCATACATATGGAGCTTTTAGAAAGTTCTTCATCTGCTGAACATTTTCCATCCTCAAGGGATCGCTTTAATTTGACATATGTAGAAAGTTTAGTTTTATGACAGTGCTACAACATGAGCAATTTTATTGAAACAAAGCAAAGAACAGAAATATTCAATAATTATTTTATTGATGTGAAGAAATGAATTATTCATGGTTTCAGAGTATCTGTGAATAATTCTAATTACCTGCTTTTCAAGGACAGGAGACCTACTAAAAGTACATTAGCAATCTTGATTGAACACCTGCTATCCAGTAGTCTATGGCAGGCATCAGAATCGAGCCCATTCTGTGTGTGCACATGTTTGTGTGTGTTTCTCATTTTTCTCGGTAATTATTATGTACTGTGCTTTTTTTTTGGCCTCTGATATAATGTTTTGATAGTTGTGGAAATAGATCATTCAAGGGGAGAATGCCAAATTATTTCCAACTCGAGTTTATTATGCATTTTCTAGAGGCTCTTTTCATTTGTAGCTATAAGATTTATGTTGGAACATCATAAATGCTTCCTGAGGTTTCCTGGGATAGGGACGTGCTTATATACTTCGGCATTCTTGTCAGTGACTAATGGATAAAAGCACCGACTTATGCCTGCTACTAACCAGCTGTGTGAACCCCGACTTTTTGGACTCAGCACACCCATTCCTAGCTACACCTGCAGTTTGGTTGCTATTATAATATTAGTCCACCATTCACCTATTTAATTAATTCAAGAATTTGGGTGTCAAGCTTAAGGAAGAAGGAGACATCGATGCAGCAGAAGCTCTAGCCAATTTTATTGTCTTTACCATTTTTAAAACAACTCTACTTCTTTCCTATCCCTCTACTACTTGCTTAATTCATCAGCAATTTTGCCTGGAATTTCAGTGAAATTGCATCCAGCCTTTTTAATCATGTGTCTACTCTACCACCTCTTTTGACAGCATTTTCCATGTTGTATTCAGGGTATAGCATTGGTGAATACTTTTTATACTGCATTGCTTTCTGAATCCTTCTCATTACACAGCGCTGACTTGAGGAAAGTCTCTTCTTATGACTTACAATAGCTATAATTCCCTGACCTGCTCTTTTTCTACCTCTCCGCCTTATTTCTCACCATTTTTGTCCCTTAGGTTATATGATCACATATTTTTAAACATGTTTTAGTTTTCATAGTGCCATACTTTCTTTTAGGCACTAACACTTTTACATCTTTTATTGGGAATGCCCTACTTCTCATTCTCCACTCACCTGGATGTCAAGCCTTGTCATTCAGTGCTTGACATATATATAAAATTAATTTTTATTGAATAAGGGAGAGGGAGAGAGAGAGATAGAAACATCAATGATGAGAGAGAATCATTGATCAGCTGCCTCCTGCACGCCCCACACTGGGGATCAAGCCTGCAACCTGGGTGTGTGCCCTGGCTGGGAATCAAACTGTGACTTCCTGGTTCATGGGTCAATCGATGCCCACACCAGTTGGGCAATAATTTAAATGTTTTGATCTCATTTTTCATGTCTTACAATGAAAAACTCTAAATAAAAAGTGTTTAAGTAAATGATGGTCTAACCATACATTAACATACTAAGCACATTTTAAAATGATGCTATGAATATTGGGTGTAGGGGAGGCCAGGGGGGAGGTCAATGGGGGAAAAAAGGAGATATATGTACTACTATTTGTAATACCTTAAACAATAAAATAAAATAAAATAAAAATTCATAAATATATAATATTACTTTTAAAAACAATATAGATATATGCACATACATTGAACAAAACATGATCAGAAAATGTGAATTATTATATCTTGGATGATGGGCTTCTGGACAATTATTTTCCTTTTACTATTCTTTATAACTTCAATGTGAAATTTTTAGTAAATATTCTATATATGGTTTAGGGAAATATATCATTAATTTAATTAAAAATTAAATTAAGGATTTTCAATTAAGATCTGAAAGCTTGAGGGCATGATAAGGAAAATTTATTGTTGTATGATTCTGATGGTCATAAAAATTAATATTAGCACAATTCTTAAGACTCATTATAGAAAAATATCTTTACCCATCTTATCATAATCACTGTAATTTCCTGGAATTATAAGCTATCTCATGAATGATTTGGCCCAAAGTTAAAACTCTTAGTCTTCAAGCTTCACAACAGTTAGTAATGCATATCAAGAAGGTCAGGGGAAGTCAAGAAGATCTTCTAAGAAAAGTAATTAAAAACCCAGTTAATGAGCAGATTTCTATTACAAAAACATGGGCTTTATTTGATCTCTTTGAAGCAGAAAAAACGAGTTAGAAATTATGTTACTTATCACTCCAAATATCTAAAATATAACCTCTCTAGTGCTTGGGGAAGAGGAGATGGATAAAATATAATAATTGTTTACAAGTTGTTAGAGTTTTCCATTATCAACCTTTTTCTTTTAATAACTTTTTATTTATTTCATAGAGGGAGACAGAGATAGAGACATCAGTGATGAGAGAGCATAAGTGATAAGCTGCCTCCTGCACCCCCCACACTGGGGGTTGAGCCCAGAACCTGGGCACATGCCCTGGCCGGGAATTGTACCATGACCTCCTGGTTCATAGGTCGATGCTCAACCTTTGAGCCATGCTGGCCAGGCTCATTATAAACCTTTACAATAAAATATTTTCTCTGTAAAGACAATTCTAACTAAAACAAACTTTTAATTTCATTTTAAACATCTTAATTATGAAATATTTCAAATAAAAATCTAATACTAGTGATGACGGATAAGAAAATGTTATATGTCACATAAGTTGCAAATTTTCTAATAGTCACATTTTAAAAAGTAAAAAAGAATCCCTTGAAATTATTTTAACATAATATTTTATTAAATTCCATGTATTAAAATATCAATTTAACATGCAATCAATCTAAAATTAAGATAGTTTACAATTGTTTGTGGATTTTTTGGTACTAAGTCTTTGAAATCCGATGTGCATTTTATATATCGAACTAATCTCACTTTGGACTAGTCACATTTTTTTTTGTTTTCAATAGCCACTTGTGGCTCATGATTACCCTAGACAGCACAGAATCTATAATAATAAAAGCATAATATGCTAATTAGACCGGACATCCTTCCGATGACCTTCCGGATGAAGCTGGGGCTGTGAGGGAAGCTCGGGTTTCAGTGCCAGAGGGAAGATGGTGCTGGCAGCCAGGGGAAGGAAGACCCACTCTTGCACGAATTTCGTGCATCGGGCCTCGAGTAATAATATAAATCACAATCATATGTCCATCACTTTGATTTAAAACATTTTAATTATTTCAGGAAAAATATGCGGAGAGCCATGTTGCAAACTACTAGCACATTACAGGTAAAAACGAAGTCCTATACCTGCTTCTGGCAGAAACGACAAATTGCATTTAAATCTCAGTCTCCCTGGAGTTAATCAGAACCTTGACATTCCTGTATCCCCTCATTCTTTTTATAATCAGGGTTTCTGTTTGCTTGTCTGTTTTTTTGTTTGTTTGTGTGTTTTTTAAAATATATTTTACCGATTTATTACAGAGAGGAAGGGAGAGGGATAGAGAGTTAGAGACATCGATGAGAGAGAAACATCGATCAGCTGCCTCCTACACATCTCCCACTGGGGATGTGCCCGCAACCAAGGTACATGCCCTTGACCAGGATCGAACCTGGGACCTTTCAGTTCACAGACCGACGCTCTATCCACTGAGCCAAACCAGTTAGGGCTACTTGTCTGTTTTAAATGATACAGACATTGTTGTGGCTCTTCCAGTAAGAATTATTGAAAGTACAATAAATATAAAGCTTAACTCTAATTCTCTGTATCAGTAAGGGTCCCCAGCCCTATAAAAGTTGATCACATAGCCCGACCAGTGTGGCTCAGTGGGTAAGAGTTAACCCATGCACCAGGAGGTCTCGGTTCGATTCCCAGTCAGGGTACATGCCCGGGTTGCAGGCTCGATCCCTAGTAGGGGGCGTGCCAGAAGCAGCTGATCAATGTTTCTCTCTTATCCATGTTTCTGTCTCTCCCTTCTCCCTCTGCCTTCCTCTAAATCAGTGGTTCTCAACCTTCCTTATGCCTCGACCCTTTAATACAGTTCCTCATGTTGTGGTGACCCCCAACCATAACATTATTTTCGTTGCTACTTCATAACTGTAATTTTGCTACTGTTATGAATCATAATGTAAATATCTGATATGCAGGATGTATTTTCATTGTTACAAATTGAACATAATTAAAGCATAGTGATCCATCACAAAAACAATATGTAATTATATATGTGTTTTCCGATGGTCTTAGGCGACCCCTGTGAATTCTTTGACCCCCAAAGGGTTCGCAATCCACAGGTTGAGAACCGCTGCAATAAATAAATAAATAAATAAATAAATAAATAAATAAATAAATAAATAAATAAATAACATGCTTTGAGAAAGCAAATATGGTATTGTTGTAATGTCCCCATGAGTGACACACAGGACGCAAGATCAAATCAATGAGTCATTTAATCAATAAAGCGGGCGACTGGGGGAGAGAAGTGGCTCCAAATCTCGCAGTGCCCCCTTGGCCGAAACATCAGACTTATAGAGGCAAATATCACAAAGGTATTGATTACATCTCCAGGTTTGGAATGAGGAACCTGGTTTGCAAAAAGCAGTTTGTTACAGAAACTAGATTGAGCAAGTTAGTTATCTACAAAGATTAATTATAGTTTCAGGCCTTGGGACCACTGATTCCACGGAAACACATTATCTGGAGCCACTGAGGCAATTTAAAGTAGTTGTGCTGTCCTGGTCTCCAGGTGCAGAGGAATGTGTTTTGAGTGACCGGTAAGACCACAATCAATGGGGTATTCAATCGAATGGGCTGATGTATGTAAGTTCAGAAAATCAAAATAACGCCTCTATTATTTTAGCAAGCAGATAATTACAGAAGCCAGAACAGTAGGGTTAAAATATTAAACAGCAATTTTTACCTGAGATGAATGTGACTATGCTCCATTGCTTCAGTATACATTTCCACAGCAATGGCTGGCCTCTGAATAAACATTTGAACAAATTCAAAGACCAGTAGGGAGTAGGTTACCAGCCTGGGACCTTCCTGTTGGCCTACACCTCGGACAGGCATGACATGCTACGGCTTTCTTACAAGGAGAGAGCAAACATTGCTGCTTCTATCCAAACCGTTCTTGCTCTGTTTATTTATATTCCTAGCTCTCCCGAGCCTCGCCGTGTTAATATCCACCACCGTGTTGCCACAGCCTGTAATTAGCCAGTTCATTTTGACACCTGATTGACATTTCCCAGTGGCTAGAACCACCACAAACACACCGGGGTTGGGGAAAGTTGCCCTTCCTAGTCCTGCCTGGAGACAACACAATGATCGCAAGGCTCCCAAAGGATACAGTGTCTGTGCAAATCAGATAGAAGAGTCCCCTCTCTCCTGGTGAACCCAGCCCTGCTCCCCCTGCCGGCGTGTGGCAATCCTACAAGTCCCTGACCTTCCCTTGGTTCTCCTTGCTTTACAAGGTGAGTTTTTCCTTTCGGGAAAGATACTTGTTTGTAGATGAAGTTGCCATCAGTCCCGCCCTGTTTCAGGCCAATTATTGCTCACATATGCATGTTTTTCTCCCCCCACCCCCTTAAACCATCTTCTCCCAAACTTGGTTTTCACATGTTCTCCTTTCCTGGATTGCATTCTACTCTCTACAAAGTTCTCACCCTTGAATTTCTATGTGCCCTAGTCATTGGTTAGCCCGAAACATTTCCTGTTGGTGTTTTAAGACAAGAACGCAGCATAACCAGGCTGACCAAAATGCTCATAGTGTTTCTCTAGTTGGTGATTTTTTTTCTCTTTTTCTATGTTTTTGTCAGTGTTTCTACAATGAACATATATAAAGTAGATAATGAATTTGCAAAAACAACTTCAGTTTTTAAAAAATAGATACATAATTATTATTTTTTTGAGTGGCTACTTGCTTTCTTCACACTCCAAATAAGAGCGATTGATTACTTTGTTTGTCTTTCTTTCTTTCTTTCTTTCTTTCTTCTTTCTTTCTTTCTTCTTCTTTCTTTCTTTCTTCTTTCTTTCTTTCTTCTTTCTTTCTTTCTTTCTTTCTTTCTTTCTTTCTCTTCTTCTCCTCCCCCTTCCCCCTCCCCCTCCCCCCTCTCCCTCCCCTTCCCCCTCCTCCTCCATGATTTAGAGGCAGAGGTACAATTGCTAAAGTTATACCTGTGCTCCCAGGTCCAATCCACCTGGACAGAGAATGAAGTGTGGTTTAATGGAGACACAGGAAAGGCGGTAAAGAAACAAATCATTATTTCCTAATGAGAGGGAAGGAAAAAGTCGCTGAAGTTGACAAGAGACCCCAGGTCCTCACACTCTGTGAAGGAAGCCCTTTGCTCCACAGCACGTGTCCCTTCACCTTGGTGTTTGCCAGGCCACTCCAGTGAGCTGCAACCCCGGATTTCCGCATTTCCTTTCTTTTCTTTACTTTTTAAATTTTATTTTATTGTTTAAAGTATTACACATAGTAGTTTCTTTCAAGATCTTCCTCTATCTGTCCTTGTCTCTCTGTCTCTCATTCTGCCTAACTTCTAAAATGTTGAAAACTCCTCAACAATTCTCTTTACAGGCGAATATGTTTGGGCACTTTTTATGAGAATATATTTTCAATTATGCAGCCAAATAATTAATGTTTTTCTAATACCAAAAACCAAAAACGTCAATTAAGAACTAAGGGAGGAACCCAGCCCGCGTGGCTCAGTGGTTGAGCGTTGGCCTATGACTCAGGAGGTCACGGTTCAATTCCAGGTCAGGGCACACGCCTGGGTTTGTGGGCTCAGTTCCCAGTAGGGGTTGTGCAGGAGGCAGCCCATCAATGATTCTCTCTCATCATTGATGTTTCTATCTCTCTCCCTCTCTCTTTCTTTCTGAAATCAATAAAGATATATTTTTAAAAAAGAATGAAGGGAGGAGGAGGAGGAGGAAGAAGAGGAGGAGGAGGAGGAAATGGTTTTGTTTTGACTTTTGTAGAGGATATATGTCTGCTGATGTAATTTGTCCATTATCCAAAGTAACACTCTGGTATTACATCAGACAAAGTTAAGTAAGGTAATTTATTTTAAATTATAGTATTCTGTGTGTGTGTGTGTGGGGGGGGGATTAACTTGTTTTGTCTTAAGAACTGAATACTCTCTTCCTCCACCGACTCTTAAAAGTGGGAGATACTGAAGGAGAAAAGACAGAATCCCTAGAGATGGGTCCCATCCTTCATCAGAGCCAAATATGGGGGACCGATCCTAATTAATGCTTTTCCCGCTGGATTGAATGTAGCATGCATTGCTTCACCCAAGGTCTTCATGACACCTAACACTGTGTGGCCCTCTACCTCCGGACACCATTTGTGGAGTCCCTGTCTTTGGTGGGCTAACAGGGTGACTGAGATTCCCGAAGGACCATACAGGACAGTGGAGACACAGCTATGCAAATATGCCAACCCTATTAAACCCAGTGAGTGCCACGGGAGAGGAATGAATGGGGCACACTGGGAGTCTAGAGAATGGAAGTTACGGTTCTTTCCCTAATGCCACTTAAAAGCTGGGGGAGGGTGGGGGGATTAGACCCGTGAAAGCGCAATCAGCCTCTGCATCTTTTGTGCTGAGCTTATGCCGCGATGCCATTATTTCTTTGCATCTTCGTCCAAAGGCTTGTGGCTAATTTATACGCTTGATCGAAAGGCAGCAAGAGCTTGCGCGTGCAGGCAGCGGATAAAAGCCCAGGTCTTGCCCCAAACAAAACAAAACACACCGAATCAAATGGTAAAGAGAAAGAAAGGAAAGAAGAAAGCAAACTTGAGCCCTACAGTAGACACAAAAGCTTAGCTCTGCAAGAATGCTAAGCCCTCTTTTATTTCTCTGCCACTGAATTTCAAATGAGATCCAAGGACCGAGAGTGGTAAGAGGAGTGAAGCAATTTCAAGTGACAGAGTTCAAAGGAGGTGGTTATGCATTTCTAAGTGGGCGCCGCATCTCCTTAGAGATATTTTGCGCTTGGAAATAAAGAGTTCAGTGGAGACCATCGCCTTATTTTCTGGAGAAAACGGCCTATGCAAATGGACCATATCTTTTCCTGAAAGCCACGGTCATCGCCAGTCCAGGCTGTCTTCATTTGATATTCCACAAATATTTAGTAAATGCCTACAGTGTGCTAGCAGCTAGGAAAGCCAAACATACTATTTCAAAGGAATCTGTGTGTGCTTTATACCCCCAAATGGTATTTGTTACTAAATATTTTTCAACTAGAGGCCAAAGTTAAAAAAGAAAAAAAAAAGAAATGCTGACTTTGGCTATAATTGGGGTGTGTGTGTGTGGGGGGGGGGGGAAGAGTCAGATAAAAGAATAACCATATAACTTCATAAGCAATCATTTCTTACAGAAAATAATGACACAAATGGAATTTATATTTATTGATAGAAGCCTGTCTAAAGGGAAGCATGTGCTTTGGTTTTTGGTTTGGAGTTTCATTTGCAGATACTCCAGAAGAGATGTTCTCGAATATGGCTCGATGAACTATTTAATAAAAAAACCTGAGAGGTTGACACAAAAAAACTATTCCATGGCTCTGGAAATAAATATACAGAACTAACCTAAGACTAAGTTTTTTGTTCATATTCTCATAAAACATTTTTACCAGCTGCAGTTTTCCACTATATTTTGCTTTCATTTCACTTGTAAGATATTATGGAGAATAGTTGAAGTAAGCATGACTCTCAATATTTTACATAAATACTTAGTTTGCAATGGTACGATATGTACATCGTTATTTCCCACTAGAATGGCTGCCTCTTTTGACTGATGAGGAAACCCTCAATTCTGCTTTGGGAAATCATCCCTACCTGTTTCCCTTCCTAGTCCCTTCATTCCCTGTCACGATGTCCCTCCAAATGGTCCTTAGTAAAGTATGTTGTTACAATTCCTGTCCTACCTCACTCCCTGCTGTGGTCATTGACTGTTAATTAGGATGTTTCATCCCTTGATAACAATGCCTGTGTGAGAGATGAGCATATAATGGTCGGTGGAGCACTCACAATGATGAATGATAACATGTGTTAGAGGGATACTAAGAAACAGAAACTTTCTCCCTGGCCAGTATGTTCAGTGGCTAGAGCTCAAGCCATGCACTGAAGAGCCACTGGTTGGATTCCCGGTCAAGGGCACATACCTGGGTTGCAGGATGGACCAGGGGCGCGTTCAGGAGGTAACCAATCAATATGTGACTTTCACATAGATGTTTCTCTCTTTCTAAAAAGTTATGGAAAATATCCTTGGGTGAGGATTAACAAAACAAAAAAAGTAGCAAAAACCAGGTCTTTCAAGAATTGCAAACTCTAAGAACTAGTTAAGTCAAAAGCTGCCTATGAAGTATGGTATCTGCAACACGAATTTCTAGCATGGCAAAGCAGAGAGAGAGAGGATACTTGCAAGTGAATGAGAACATAATATGGGGACCCAGTTTTGCACTCCTCATCTCTTCCCTCTGCTAGTCTTCAAGTTGGGTCTATTGTCAAGCATCTCCCCAGCCCCCTTTCCTCGTTGGCGATGGTCACTGTCACATGGCCACACAGTCGCGCAATTTTCTCAGCAACCCTTAAAGAGCTTGTATCCTAACAGTCTCAAAGTGGGCCTCGGAATTAAATCGCATCTACGTGCCTTGGGAATCATTTTCATTCCAGGGCCCGTCGCTGCGGCCAGAAGGCCGGATTCATGCGCAGATTAGTTACATTTGGATCCTGGGCTCAGTCCTGATGCCGGGCTTGAGGTTAGGCGCATTCACACCATGTGGAGAGAGATCCGGGAAGTGGTGATTTCCCAAGGGAAAGAAGGCGCCCTTCCCAGAAGCGACGAAGCACAGTAAAATGGCAAAAACAACAGAAGCCCATGCGAGCATCCAAAACATGCAGAGAGAGAGAGAAGCTGAACTTTTGAACCCGATACCCTGGATTGAACTACATTTGAACCTGTTTAAGTATTATCAGTGAATTTCCTTTTGTTTGAACTGGGTTTTGATGATTTCAAATTGAGGGTCTTGTTTGATACAGGGTTGAAAAGGAGACACCTACTGGGACATTTTCTGAGTGTTCGTTGCTCACCTAATAATGAAGATCTGAGCTCCAGTTAATCCCAGTTTTGGTATTTACTTGCTGAGTCAAGGTAAACGTTCATTATGCCCCTACCCTTCATTTCCTACTATTTTCTTAGCTAGTATACTACTATGTACTTTTCTTTTTTAATTCCATGCCCTTGTGTGGTTAACTCTTGTCTTTTACTTGGAAACGGTCCCGGTGGTTATCTTCTCCAGGGAATTAACATTTCCATCCCCTCTGACTCACTTGGAAGAACCATTTCAAATCACATATTGAAAAATAGAGCTGGCGAAGGGAGCAAGAAGAGATGAAGGAAACACTTTATTACATCAGCGTTGCTAGTTGAAGTTATCCTATTTTCTGTGTAGTCTTTTGTGGGTCTTAGATAGGCTTCCAAAGAAGAAGACACCGAGATGAGTTTTCGTGTGCAAAGGATTTGCTAAGAAAATGCTCCTTGCAAAAACAAGTAAGGAAAACGAAACAAAACAAAACAAAACAAAAGTAAGGACATAGATGAAGCAAGACAGGGAAAGGAAGGGAAGAAAGCAATTCAAGTAAAGTCCCAACCTCATCCCAATACTTTTCAGAAGTTTGAAAAGGTAACTTGCAGCTCAGGGTTAACCGAAGTTGAGGAAAGAGAACTGGACTCAGATGCTTCTGTACTGGTCATTGGCCAAGATCCCCCGCTTCCTGGGAGGGTATGTACACTTTCAGGCACTGCACTCTCTGTAGTTGAGAAAGATACAGTGACTCCGGTAGTTACAGGGCAACTCTGTGAGTACTCACAGACGTAGCCATTTGAAGCAAAAGTACTCACAAGCCAGAGAATATACATAGAGGACAGAGACAGTAAATGAATGAATAAATAGTGTTATGGGGTTATAAATGCTCTGAAAAAAAAGAAAATGAGGAAGGTGTGAGTAAGGAGGGGCATTTTGAGAGGATATTAGGCTATGAAGAAGCACTCAGCCAGGAGAATGCTGTTGGGTACAAAAGGTCCCTAGTGAGAACCTAGACATTTTTGTCTACGAATATCTATAAGCAAAGTCATCAGGTTGAATTTTATTGTAGATTCCCTCCAGTAATAATTCCATTTTCACCCATTTGCTTGCCTCATCTTCCATTTGTCACATTTCAGATTCCTAAAACCTGGGTTTGACAAAGGCGTAGATACATGTTTAGATTTATTATGATTAATTATCAGCTAAAAGTGGTCTGTATGGCTGAAAGAGAGTTTTAGTATATTAATTTGTCTTAGAAAATTTAGAAAAGTGCAGCCACCACGCAACCAAAACTATATCTGAGAGGTGACACAGTTGCCTTGATGTGTAATTCTGCCTGGTTACCATTTTTGTTCTTTTCACATAAAAGAAAATAACAATGCAAATGATTCTTTTCTCTGTTGATTTGAACAAAACCATCTGATGGATTTCATCCTGATCATCTTACTAGGGAAAATTAGAGGTTGACATCACTGCCTGTGGCAGTCAGACACCACCTTTACCCAATAAAACATCTGCGCAAACCAGATTTTACTAAATTCTTGTGTTTGGAAAACAGACTTGAATTCAGCATAGGAATTTCATAACTGGTCTCAGCTACTCCGGTCAGTCATTTTAACTCATATTGGAAAGAGTACAATGTTACAGGAGAGTCAAAACAGAAATTATTCACTATGAAGCGCTTTGACCCATGATTTAAATAATGCTTTTACCCAGAAAACTGAAAATATGAGCAAATGTAGTTCAGATTACAAGGATTTTGTAAAAAACAAACAAAACTAGAATTATACCTGAAATCTTGTCAGTACAATGACTTGCTCTACAATGCCATACTTGGTCCAGAAATTTTGAGCACTGTGTTTTAAAAACATTGATAATCTTAATTCCACCTATTCAATTGCTACAGAATGTCAAGTGCCATGTGAGATCATTTCTACTTATTATTTCTGGTAATAATCAAAATTCCGCAAGATGACCAGAAGTATTAAGTATATACCATCAAACATTCCAATCTTAGGTATGTACCCAAGAGAAATGAAAGCATGTCATGCAAAGATTTGTAGGTAAATGTCTTCAGCAACTTCATTCACAATAGCTAGATCCTGAGGTAGGTGAAAAGAACATAAACATCCATCACCAAGTAAATGGAAAAATAAAATGAAGTCTATCCATACAGTGGAATATCGCTAACCAATAAAAAACGCAAATAGAAAACCGGAACTACTGACACAAAATAGCAATGGGTTTTTAAATCTTTATGCTGAGTGAAAGAAGCCAACACAAAATATCCTATTGACATGAAATTTGTCCTAATCTAGGGAATCAAACTGTAAACCATCAGCTACCTATTGCAGAGAGCAGAGGGGGGATGCATTTCAAAGACCATGAGGACCCTTTTTTAGTGATGGGAATAGTTCTGTACCTGATTTTGGTAGAGGTCTTACTGGAATATAAAAATGATTAAATCACTCCAAGTAAGACACTTAAATGGATGCAATTTATTGTGTCTGAGTTATTTCTTGATAAAATAATGAAGGTAACAAAGAGATGAGGAAACCTGAGTTGAGAGAGGCACTTGTCTAAAATTACACAGCTACTAAGAAGCAAGGAGAGTTATAGGATTCCTTTTAGTTGTTTTCTGGTCCTAAATCTTGGGCTCGTTCCTCTCCATCAGATGTAGGGAGGGGTTGGGGGGGGGGGAATCTTGTGGTTTTCTTCTTTACACTTCCAGGATTATAACCATAGCCTATGTTAGTGTTTATTTTGTTATTACTGTAATACTCAGAAGTGTTCTAAGTTATAGATGGTGCTATAACTTTAAGTAGGAGATATAAAAAGAAGCTTTTATTTTGAAAACGTGACTGTGAGGTCTTGAAATTTTATGTGTGCATTTTTAGATGGAGCTACTTGGAGTGGGGCACATTATATAAATAAATTATGTGTTTTCCTTCCTATTTTGCTTCTAGAAATGTTGAATATGGTATATGTTTTTAGGATATTTAAATAGGTGGTTTGAAATTAAATGCATAGCGTTTCTGTTCAGTTGACTCCATGGTGACTAGAACATTCTTTGATCCCTTTGCAGTTCAAGGGCACCTGTAGAGATCAAAGTGCCCTTCTAGTCCTCTCCTATTAAACACATCCAGAAACTGAGACCACACAAATTTTGGCAACACCTGTGAGAATCTTAAATGAAAAAGCACTCCATAAAGTTTAGGTAACCAGTAAGTGAATGAATATGGAAAAAATATTTTTGAAGTTTTCTTTAACCAATAGGAAATTGTTAACTACTCACTGTCATATGATTGGGAGGTGGTTTTGAGACAACCTTTAGGCTTTTAGCGTTTCCTCCCAATTTGCATTTATATTACATAGCTGAGATAATTCCATCACTTTACATTTACATGGTGAAACAATGCATGGGTAACTTCAGTTTTCCTAGCAGGGCATTCTTGCAATTCTGTGTAACAGGGGATGGCTAAATAACATAGGATTAATAAACGCAGGTAAAAACATCGGAAAGAATTGTGAATGGGATCAAATGGAAAGGCAGCACTGAGAACCCAAGCAAAGATGTGCCCTGCGATGACCTGTTTGCCACAGTGAACAATTCTATCATACTTCTTTATTCTCAAATGTAAAAAAAACAAAAAAAAGTTGGCTACAAAAACAAAATAGATTTTTTTTTTAGTATTAACAAAGCCATGTGCTGAATTTTATGTTTATTGTACAAATGAATATTAAGGAATGGAGGCCTAGACTCCACAGAGGAATGACACGTTTGCCAAAAACAAAAGTGACGTACACAGTTTTCATGCAGGTGTGACTAACCCATGCAATAGCATCCCCTTTTTCCTCTTCAAAGACTTTTAAAAATACACCACCACCCCCCACACACACCCGGTTTGGGATGCAGCCAGACCTCTTCCCCTTTTTCCATTGAATACACCTATTGCTTTCAGTTAATACAGGGAATTTTCAATAATATGTTAAAACTGTGGTCTGTCACTTTATCTTATTCAATTGTAAAGATAGTGAAGTATCATATTTAATATTACTGTCTCAAATGCTGACTCAATAGTAAAAATGATAATTCTGAGAACAGGTTTGTTTAGGCATGCTGACATTGCTAGAGATAGGATGAAAATTAACAGAGTCCCCCCGCCCCACATTTCCAAGCTTTTCAATTTCATTAATGTTTAGATTACCCTATTCTGTATGTATATCGGAATTAGAATGTCTTTGATGACAGTTACACATTTGGTACCTTAATTATACAGTGAAGTTGGTGGAAAAGAAACTCAGCAGCATTCAGTTAACATATCTACTGGCTAGAAAATACTGCATCAGAGCTGAGTAGTCTAGGGTACATGTAGAGCTGCCCTCACAGCATCAATTAAGGATAACAGACAATTTAGCCTAAAAAAGAAGAGTGAGCTTCCAATCAAATGGAGTCGTTTAAATTCCTGGTCATACTCTCACCAGCTTTAAATCATAACAGGACTAGAGGCCCAGCACACGAAATCGTACGCCATTAGAGTCCCTAGGCCTAGCCTGCGATCAGGGCCATGTTCTACCTGTTTTCCAGTCCCCAGTTCCGCCCTGCCACCACCACCATCGATTGGAGCCTGAGGGTCAGGAGGAGGGACCAAGAGGTCTGCCTTCCGCCTGCTCACCAGTCCTGCTGCCACCGATTGATTGGAGCCTGGACACCCTGATTGGGGTGTTGGGGACAATCTGGCCCGGATCAGGCCAGTTCGCTGGCCACAGTGAGTGTCATAGCGATCGGTCATTAGGTCGTTATGGTTGTGATGGCATTACGGTTGTGATGGCGTTACGATCTCTGGCTTTATATATATATATATATATAAATTAGTGTAGGTAACCAAAATATGGGAGACATTCTTTCTCATGCATGCAGTGCTAATATTAATGGTACCTCTCCTCCTGAACTGTTGTGAGTTTGCCATGTTAGCCATGCCAAGGGCAATGGAATGTATTGTGATAGAAATAGTTTCCTCATTCTTATTTACTGCTGGTGCATTTACTGTTTTTACTGAAAACCTTTCTGCAACTATTCTTAGCATCACTAATGATAATATCTAATGTTTCTCTAATGCTTTGCAGTTTAAAATGTGCTTTAGATAGTCTTCAAGCCCTAAAAAATGTAGATATTAATTTTAGACTTGAAAATATTGAGGACTAGAGACAAAGATGCTTGATTTACCTAAGGATAAGTAACTACCTAATGGTGGATTTGCCTCTTCACACATAATTTCTCACTTCAAAGTGAATGTTGCACTCTCTACACAGTCGGACACCTGAATTTCAGCCCCAAACTATGCTGCTGCCTTGATTAGCATCAGATCTGGGACTCAAGTTCAGGTCTGAATGACAGTTACTGGCCTGGGACACTGCATTGAAATAAACACTCTAACATTACTTTCCACTTCTATAAAATTGGGACCATATAGTATCTATACCATATGCACGTCATAGGCATCACGTGAGCTAAAATATGTGTGCTTGGCAGGAATGCTGCCAGAACCCTTGATGCGACATCCCCTTATCCCTCTGAATTAAATTAAATTTAATTACAAGTGTCTGTTTGCCAAGATTGGCACAAAATCTGATAGTAATGTTGTGGTCCCTTCTACTTTCCTAATAGAGTCTCTGGAAACTGAGTCATCCTTCTATCTTGGCCCATGCCCAAATACTCTATCGCAAGATGGATATCTTTTCTGTACATAACTCCCCTTTTATCCAGAAAGGTCAGAGGGACTCAGTTCTCTAAAAGTCTGTGTAAAAGTGCACAGACATTTATGCAACACCAGCTCCCCCCACAACACACACACACACACACACACACACACACACACCTACTCATCATGAATCTATGGCCTGCAACCATGATATTAAACCTCATTCCAACAAGCGTTTCTCTCCCTTCCATGCCTGGAGAACACAGCCTCTATCCTTCCTTTCTTCCCACTTTAATCTCTCTTTGGATTTATTGTCGAGGCCACAGACTAAAAGACCTGTGGGCCAGACACAGTATGATGCCTCATTTTCTTAGAGTCACAAAATGTTGGCTCCTGCTGTGATTAAAAATAATAATGCGTTCCCAATCATTAAAGGGCAGAAAATGTCACAATTTCACATTTCTTTTTGAAAACCCATGAGCTCTAGCATCATGAGGCTGGTTTCCTGGCAATTCAACAAGTGACTGACGCTGAGTAATTTCTTCCACCTTCCAACTGCCAAAACCCCGCCATTGTCCTCTTGACACGGAGGCTGTAGTTCAGTGACTATCAGCCTCATTCCCCAAGCGCATTTCTTAGAATTCTTTATGGCTCTTTTAACTCATTTGGCTTACCAGTCTATCCCCAGGGATCTGACTGTGAGTGCTGAAATTTATGAAAATAACACAATATAATACTGTCTCTTATTCCTTCATATCACTCATCTCAGAATATAAACATCCTATATAATAAAGAGCTAATATGCTAATTATATCAAATAGCAGAAGGACCGTCCCGATGAGGCTGTGAGGGCTGGCTGAGGCTGCGAGGGGCTGCGAGGGCCAAGCTCCTTACACGAATTTTGTGCGTCAGGCTTCTAGTACACTTATAATTGTCATCCTCTCCTACCAGATCATAGTTTCCAAAAGTTGATATTCTGCCTTATTTTACTCACTATTTTGCTCCCGGAATGGTGACTGCAACATAGAAGGCTCTCAGTAACTATTTGAATGTATGAAGGAAATAAAACCTTGTAACTCTTCTTTGGAAGCCAGGACACAAATTGTTGACATCACTTGGCTCTGTACTGTCAAAGAAATTAGCATAATATTTGAAATCAGGTTATCCTATACCAAAATGTACAATTCAATAAGTAACCCTGCCTCATATGCTACATTGATGCTATTTATAAATTTTGTTATCAGTATTATTATACAGAGTTTTCTATTAACTCATTATTTTATAGAGTTTTCAATTAACAGTATATGTGTTGAACCAACAATAATAAACTTCCCAAAAATAAAGACAATTTAACTGATTATTTGCTGTCAGAGAACTTGGGCCTTAATGTTTCCTTAGATCGG
Source organism: Myotis myotis (assembly GCF_014108235.1). Taxonomy (NCBI): domain Eukaryota; kingdom Metazoa; phylum Chordata; class Mammalia; order Chiroptera; family Vespertilionidae; genus Myotis; species Myotis myotis. The sequence continues at coordinate 35,348,690 of NW_023416323.1, read as the reverse complement.
ATCCCCATGTACCTCTCAAAGTATAAACATCTCACTTTTCTTGTGGAAATCTATCTAGTCTATAATAATAAAAGCGTAATATGATAATTAGACAGGACAGCCAAACGACCTTCTGGACAGAAGCCAGGCAGCGGGGGCCGAGGCAGAGACAGTTAGGGGAGATCAGGCAGGCAGGCGAGCAGTTAGGGGTGATCAGGCAGGCATGAAGAGTGGTTAGGGGCGATGAGGCAGGCAGGCGAGTAGTTAGGGCCGATCAGGCAGGTAGGCGATTGGTTAGGGGCAATCAGGCAGGCAGGCAAGTGGTTAGGGGTGATGAGGCAGGCAGGCAGAGGGGTTAGGGGCAATGAGGCAGGCATGCGAGTAGTTAGGGGTGATCAGGCAGGTAGGCAGGCCAGAGGTTAGGAGCCAGCAGTCCCAGATTGCAAGAGGGATGTCTGACTGCTGGTTTAGGCCCAATCCTGCAGGGATCCCTATGGGATCAGGCCTAAACCGGCAGTTAGACATCCCCCAAGGGGTCCCAGATTGCAAGAGGGTGCAGGCCAGGCTGAGGGACACCCCCTCCACTACCACCCCCGCCCTGTGCAAGAATTTTGTACACTGGACCTCTTGTCTATATATATAAAAGCCTAAATGACTGTTCAACTGGTAGCTATGACATGCACTGACCACCAGGGGGGCGGCACTCAATGCACAGGCATGGAAACATGGAACAGACTGATGAATCTCAGAGAGAAGTGGGGAGAGGGTGGGAAGAGATTAACCAAAGATCTTACATGCATACTAGTGGCCTGGTGCACAGATTCATGCACCAGTAGGGTCCCTCAGCCTGGCCTGCAGGGACCAGCAGTCCAATATCCCCCAAGGGGTCCTGGATTGCAAGAGGGTGCAGGCCAGGCTGTGAGAATCCACCGGTGCACAAATCTGTGTACTGGGTCTTTAGTATTAGAAAACAAAATGTTTCTAAGTGTATTTGGTATACAATCTTATATTGGTTATATCAGTTTCCATTGAATAGTATAGTGGTCTGACATTTTTATACCTTACAAGGTGATCGATCACCCAACAGATCTAGTAATCATCTGTCACCAGGTAAACTATCACAATATTACTGATCTATTCCCTTCCCCTTTTCACACATCCCTCCATGCCCTCCCTTCTGCTAACCATCCCTTTGGTCACTGTTTCTATGAGTCTGTTTTTCTCTCTTGTTTATTTATAGCCTTTTATTTTTAGATTCTACATGTAAGTGAAACTGCACTGTATTTGTCTTGCCCTGCCACATTTATTTCACTTAGCATAATACCTTCTAGAGCCATGTGTGTTGTCACAGATAGCAATATTTTACACTTTTTATTGCCATGTAATATTCCACTGTATATATGTACCACATTTTCCTTACTCATTCATCTATCGATAGACACCTAGGTTGCTTCCATATCTAGCTATAGTAAATAAAGCTAATGTGCATATGTCTTTTGATTTAAAAAATAAAAAAAATATAAAATAGCCCCAAGTTTAAGATAACTAATTAATCTAGTAGTAGTAGTGGTAGACATTGTAGTAGTGATAGTGGTGATATTAATCATGATAACCGTCATCATTATCATCGTCATCAATGTTGAAATAAATTTCTAGGCCCAACACAGCCATGCCTGCCTGGGGTGGCACTTCCGCAAACCAAAACTCAGATAACTTTGTGTCCCTTGTAAATCCTCTACTTGATCATAATAAGGCCACTGAATCCACTAAGCCAGTATGAAATGCCAAGCCAACTCTGGGCTCTATACTTACTGTCTTATTTCTTATTCATTTTCTTTTTTTAAAAAAAAATACTATTTGTTGATCTTAGAGGAAGGGGGAGAGAGAGAGAACATCTATGTGAGAGAAACAAGAATCAACTACCTCCTGCACACACCCCAACTGGAGACAGAACCTACAACCTGGGCATGTGCCCCAACAGGAATTGAACCCATTATCTGTGGTGTATGGGATGGTGCCCCAACCAACTGAGTCACACCGGCCAGGGCTCTTTGTTTTTTCTTATTTTTTATCCCATAAAAGCTTCCTGCCTTCGCCCTATTTTGAAGTTCTCTAGGCCCTTGGGGAAGGAGGCCGTCCACTTCAAGAAGTGTTACAGTAGTAATGTGCTGAAAGAAAAAAATATCTTTAATTAAAACTAATGTGGTCTGCCAAAAATAGGTGATTTGGGCTATTGAGAAGTCGTTCTATACTTCTAGCTCCATGCACATTGGTTTCTTGCCATTTTTCGAATCTAAACAAAATTTGCCACTCCACCTTGATATTAATGAGCCACAGTTCCTGCTATTGAAGAGCTCATAACCTATAACGGTATAGATATAAACAACCACCCATAATACGACATGAGAGATGGTGTTGGACAGCTAGAAACAAAGGATTGTTGGGAACACCAAAACAATCCTGATGAATGCTAGCTACAGTTTGGGAAAAGATTTAGAGAAAATAAACATTACAGTTATACACACATAGACAGAACAACACCCCGAATATACAAATACGCATATGTATTTGGCTATTTATAATTATCACATGCCATTGTGAAGCATAATATGTAAATGCCACATTTATTTTCACTATCTATGGCTGCACACTGGGTTGCTATGACAACATAGATTAATTAAGGGCCTTTCTGTTACAAATCTTCTCAGGACTTGGAAGCTGTAGTCCTTCTCTACCTGTACATTTTAGTTTGAAAAATAAAATCACATAATGGGTTGAATTATTTGTACAGTCCTCTTTATCCTCAGGCCCAACTAAAATATCCTTTGGTTCTAAGAATCCCTTTTTTCCTGGGTATCATCTTCTTTCTCGTAGTATAGATCAGGATATTAAAGGATAAACAGAGGGACAAATGACATATTTTTTATTCCTTATTTGTCAATACAAATTCTATGGTTATTGAGTCATTAAAGGAATGTAGAAATATTCATTTTTTTCTTCTTTGCAGCTATGATTATGTTAGTTTTTTTGAATATTTTAATTGATTTTAGAGAGAAGAAGGGAGAGGGAGAAAGGAACAGAAACATCAATGATGAGCATCATTGATCGGCTGCCCTCTGCACGCCCCACACTGGGGATCGAGCCCGAACCCCGGGAATGTACCCTAACAGGGAATCTAACCAGGGTCTCCTAGTTCATGGGTCGACACTCAACCACGAGCCACACTGGCTGGGCTGATTATGTTAGTTTTTATTAAAGAAGGAAGAGTGTAAAAATTGCCCATCAGGGAATCAGTGTTTCCAATGTTAATATTGCCCAGGAAATAGTAATATTGGGGAATGTTACTATTCCCCAGTGAATTTGAGGTCTTTGTAAAGATTACATTGGATTTTGAAATCAGAGACCTCTAGTGCATCATTCACAATGCCTACCCGCCTGTCATCATCCCTGACACTTCATTATACTTGGGGAGTGCCTACTCATTTAGAGAACTAGAATAGGACAGTTTCATAACGAATGCAGGCCTCATGATCAGTACTTTCAAAGAACCATTTGAAGCGACATTGTCCCCACAGAGGTAGTTGGCTGGGAATATGCCGTGAATGCCCAATAATTCTCCAGCCTGCATGCTCAATGATGAGCAAGAGTACACACTACCTCCTCCATATAACCTTATGTGTACTCATGCACAAGCAGGTTTCTCTTGGCTGTAAAAGCAATTTCTGAATAAGAGTTATTTCTGATTATGACCCTGCAGGTCATCATCAGTGTCTACTTATCACCAAACCAGTATTTATCCCTACTGTTCTCCGTTTGGAGCTACTACTCACCATGGGGAGCATGGTGGGGGTCCTGTTTTTAAAGGGTTTGTGGTTTGTTTTTAGTTTGGGTTGCCTTGAAGGCAGAGCCTGAGATGTAGACCTGGACATTGGGACTTTATTCAGAGATAATCCAAAAATGCAAAAGGAGAAGTAGGATAGTGATGCAGAGACAGAAAGGTAATAAAGGGGGAATATCGAACTGGTTACTGCAGTGGGTTTCTGGAGCCCAATCCCATTGAGCATCTGAAATGCATGGAGGTGCCCTGGCCAGTGTCGCTCAGTTGGTTGGGTGTTGTCCTGTGCACCAAAGGTTGCCAGTTTGATTCCTGGTCCCCAGTAGGGGGCGGGCAGGAGGCAGCCAATCAATGTTTCTCTCTCTCCCTCGCCCTTTCTCTCTCTCTAAAAATCAATAAAAATATTTAAAAATAAATATATAAAATGGACGGTGAAATTGTTCTTCCAAAGCATAGGAAGATGCAATGCATACACTTGGATTCCTGTCCCCGATAGTTGGCCACATAGATTTTTATGGTAAATGACCTTGAAAGGACAACATATGCCAGTGGTTCTCAACCTTCCTAAGGCTGCAACCCTTTAATACAGTTCCTCATGTTGTGGTGACCCCCAACCATAAAAGTATTTCCGTTGCTACTTCATAACTGTAATTTTGCTACTGTTATGAGTCGTAATGTAAATATCTGATATGCTATATGTGTTTTCCAATGGTCGCAACCCACAGGTTGAGAACCGCTGACATATGCGGATGCATTGAATACAGAAAGACCTGGTAATAATCCTCCTCTTCATTCTGATATTTTCCTCTTTCTTAAGGACTCTGTTTTTTTTTGTTTTTTTTTTCTCTATTTCACTTTTATGAGGAGATATTTGGTTCTTCTCAGATTCTGCTACTCTTCTCTCTAGTGTACACCCCAGCCAGCACAAAAAAGGTCTGGTAACTGGCAAAGAGGTTACATAATTATATCTCCTTAGTATTGCGTGAAGAGGGAAGACCGTTATTCTTTGTCATTCAGTGTTTTGTTTTATTTTAGTAGCATACACACAAGTGCATGTGCACGTGCACACGCACGCGCGCGCACACACACACACAGAGCTTTGTGATCAATGTCAAGAAGTCTACATGTCCTATGAGGTTCACAATGAATTGCTTGCTCACTGACCAAGCATGGGAGAATTCCAGCAAAATCCTCTCTGCTGGAGGAATTATAATTCAGTGTTTGTCATGCTGTATCTTGGGAGTTGGGAATAATCTTTCAGATGGTCAGATACCTTCCATACCGGATTTTGTATATTTTTAAATACCCCAGGATATCAAAGAATAAGTTACTTTTTAAGAACAATAAATACTTTTTTGTAGTTTTTTAAATGAGTTTAACATGAGTGTAGTCCAAAAGGCTGTTGAAGTAGAGTTAACATTGATAGTGGAGATTTCAAATAGATCTCTTTCTCGACCTATTAGTTTAGTGATAAAGGAAAAAGTAAGTCGCTAATAAATTCTAAATAATTGCAAGATATAAGTAAGTTATAATGGTTCGTAGGGCAATGTGATGTGGAGTAGACAATTGCATTTAAAGTAAAATAGAAAGACTCAGTCTTGTGTTACCCATTGCTCTGTGGCCTTGTTTAAATCGTTTTACCTACTTAACCTGGAGATGATACTTATTTTACACAGCTGTGCAATGCGCAGATAGGAAAATTAAAACAATAAAAAACTGACCTCCGTGAATGCCAACACTTAATCCATGTCTCATAACAGACACTCAAAATATATTAATGCCCCCTTGTTTTCAAAAGGTTTGCTTTTAAAGACCCAAAGTTTAAAAACCTTATTCTCATAATAATAAAATGTAACATTTGTCTTCTGCACTGGATTATATGGTAATGCCTAATTGCTCTACGCGTAAAGGACAGAATGAAGGCCAATGCACCTAAGAGACTGCAGTCTATTATTCTGAGTGTTTCGGGGAAAAAGGCATTTAGTTCCCTGAGAAGCCATGACTTTTAGAAATAAAGACTAGCCATGGGGTGCCATGCCTACGGAACTGATGGATGACCAAGCTGGGCCCTACAAATCTGAAGTAAAAAGTCAGAAACCTCATTTCAGAGGGAAGTTCTGGAAATATCTGGAGCCAAATCAGACCCATTTGAAAAGCAATGTCGCCTCCCAAGCTGATGATATCAGCTATGACCACACTGTGTCTCTCCGAATCTCCTGTCTTCAAAATAATTGACCCAGTACATACACTGCATTGGAGGTAGATTTCATCATTCCCAGGAGCTCTGCCCTTTCCCCAAAAGCTCTTCTTTTTGGGAGGAGAGGATCCTAATATGACAAAAGTCCAGTCCGATTTAGTTGTATATCCTCGCTGGTCCAGAGTTTTGAATGGCATGCTCTGATTTTATTATTATTATTATTTTAATATAATTTTATTGATTTCAGAGAGGAAGGAAGTGGGAGAAAGAGATGGAAACATCAGTGATGAGAGAGAATCATTGATAGGCTGCCTCCTGCATGATCCACACTGGGGATCGAGCCTGCAACCCAGGCATGTGCCCAGATCGGGAACTGAACTGTGACCTCCTGGTTCATAGGTCGATGCTCAACTACTGAGCCATGCCAGATGGGTTATTATTATTATTTTTAATGAAAGAAATCACGCACCTTCATCTAAAGGTCAGATCTGGCTTTCATCAATATCTGAGTGATGTTTATGGTATTTATGTGCATTCGCATGCAGAACTGAACCCAAAGGGCCCAGCTGACACCAAGATTGCTGGCCCTAGACTGGACTCAGAATCACGCTGCCCCCTTTCCTACCCAAGAAATTGCCCACACTTTCTTTTAAAATCTAAAAAATTAAAAGCTTATATCACATCCCTTCACTGAGACAATGTAATTATTGGCCTGCCTTCTGAAGAAGTGTGGTGCTAAGGTTTCCAAGGGCCTTTACATCCCCTTTTTAAAAAATTTACTTGGGGTGGTTTTTTTCATTGTTATTGAATTTATTGGAGTGACACTAGTTAACAGAATTATGTAGGTTTTAGGTGTAGAATTCCATAATACTACACCTTTTAAAGAAGGAGGCTCCCTCACTTATTCCAATATGATGTGTGTTCCTGCTTATGCAGTGAAATGATTACTTCTGACCTTGTATTTTTTTAATTTTAATTTTCTCTCCATTTCAATAAATAAACCCCAAAGCAATCTTCAGTGGGATTTAATGTAAACAGAGAAACCAAACGCTCATGCCCTTGTAGGGAGACTTTTGTGTTGGAGTTTGCAACTTCAGTCACTGGCAATGTTTTCTGCCTTCCATTCTGCATTTGAAAGTTACCCCTCAGTCCCCGGTGATCCGAATCAAGACACAAATGTTGGGCTCAGACAGATACCTGTTCTTCCATCATCAGTAAATAAGGACTAAATTTAAAAAAAAAATAGATGAAAGTTAAAGAATTTCCAGTCTGAGGATGTAGTCGCCAATCACTGAAGGTACCAATGCCAACATGGTATGCAGATTGTGGCTGAAGGAGAGAACTTCTCGGTATGGCTGGTGTTGCAAGAACAAAAGGAGTTTCTCCTGTGGCTACTTGTGTAGGAAGAATCACATTCCATTTTAATTTTTCCTGCAAATCTCCACTCCCATGATTTTAGACTGAATTCCAGAAGACACACACACATACACACACACACACACACAGACACACACACGCCTACATTGTCTTTGTCAATTAACAGAGTGGTCAGATATTACATGTAGAGCTCTTTGTACAGCAGGTACATGATGCCTGTTCCATATTCTTTCTGTTGTTGGTGGTGGGTTTTTGTTGTTGTTGTTGTTTTCTGTGAAAGGGAGGGTGTTCTGTATTCTTGATCAGTAGATACCATTTGTCCTTAATTTCAGGCACTATCCATTCTCCATAGGCATTATATTGGATCCAATTTTGAAAAAAAATTGGGGAAACACCTCCATCATGCACTTTGAAGTAAGCAACAATGTGATAGAGATGCCTAGACTATAAAATCATAAAAATAGACCAGAAAACAACCAAACAAAACCCTTTTTATCTTATCATATCTCTCCCAGTGATGCTTATAGTGTCCAGAACACTTTATATACTACAAACTTACTGTAGGAATTTAAATGGATTTGAATGCTAATTCTGCACAGATGAGCTGTATGGCTTGGAATTAAAATCTTAGAGACATAACTTCCTTCTAGGTTAAGAGGTGTTGATGTCACCTATTTCATAAAATGGTGTTATAATCATTTTATGTAAATTGCCTAACCATACTGAAGGATTCAAGTGGTCAATAAACTTTAGTCAACTTTCTTGTCACTTCAGCATTTGGAAAAGGTTTGACTTTGTAAACAAAGGCTGTAGCAAAAGTGACATTTCAGGTCAATCCCAGAAATAGCATCTCCCTTTTAAATCAAGATAAATGATAACAGACTTTGGTTGTTTTATTGGCTGTCCCCAGCTCACATAGCAAATGCTTCAGAGTCCACAACTGAGCAGGGGTATGCCTTTGTATGGTAAAGGATAAAAATAAATGTGTTCGCTGGTCTATGTCCCTCCCCACTGAGAAGGACAAATGATTTTCCTGGACAATGTTAGTCCAATATCCAATATAAAGTTAAATTAACTTGCGCAGGTCACAGTGATGGAATAGAGCGCCACTGTTACTTGCCTTTAAAGGGATTTGAGTATCATGCCAATGAAACGACATCTAACAGCTAAAGGATGAGCAGTTATAAGACTATTCTCAGTTCTTAACCCTTGAATAACTTGATTTTTTAATGATGATTGATATTCTAACAGAAAACCAATGATTAACACTGAAAAACACACATTCATGATGTATGTATGTGTGCATACTGTATATAAATATATGTATATATATATGTAAACTGCGATATATAAACATATATGTGCATATTTGTATGTACTTCTACATCTATGTGGGTATGTATACATATATATGTGTGTATATATATTTACATATCTTTTCATTTTTCATAATGAAATATTAGATGAAACCTAACTGTTTTTACATTGAAGGAACGGTTATCAGTCATGTCATGACCCATACACTTAGTTGAATGTGATGCATGCATTAAGAATAACACCAATCAAAAAGGGTATATGCACCCCTATGTTCATAGCAGCACAATTTACAATAGTGAAGATTTGGAAACAGCCTAAGTGCCCATCAGCAGATGAGTGGATTAGAAAACTGTGGTATATCTACACAACAGAATACTAGCTAATCTAATAAAAGACTAACATGCAAATTGACCATACCTTTGCTACATCTTAAGCCACACCCACCAGCCAATAAGAGTGACTATATGCCAATTAACCCAACCAAGATGGTGGCCAGCAGCCACAGAGCTGAAGCGAGCAGGAGGCTTGGTTGCTCCAGTGATGGAGAAAGCCAAGCTTCCCGGCCGGCTCTGAGCTCCACTGAAGGCAACACAGTTTCAATTATAGAATATAAATAAACCCCAGATACCTGCTTTCAGCCGGCTGTGGCCACGGACCTGGAGCGAGCAGGAGCCAGCTCTGAGCTCCACTGAAGGCAACAAAGTTTCAATTATAGAAGGTAAATAAATCCCAGAATAAAAAAATAAAAGAAAAAAGGGAGAGGCTGGGAGCTTAGGTCGCCGGGGGGCTTGGCCAGCCTGAAAACAGCCCTCAGCCCCTCACCCATACTGGCCAGGCACCCCAGAGGGGACCCCCCACAATAAAGGTGGTGTGGCCAGCTTGAAAACAGCCATCAGCCCCTCACCCAGGCTGGCCGAACCTCCATGGGGTGAGGTCCCCACTGGGGGCGGGCTTGACCAGCCTGCAAACAGCTATCAGCCCCTCACCCAGGCTGACCAGGCATCCCAGTGGGGGCCCCCACCCTGAAGGGGGTGTGACTAGCTGCAAATAGCCATCAGTCTCTCAGGCTGGCCAGGAACCTCAGTGGGGACCCCCACACTGAAGGGGGTGTGACCAGCCTGCAAACACCCATCAGCCCCTCACCCAGGCTGGCCAGGCACCCAAGTGGGACCCCCATCCTGATCCTGGACACCCTTCAGGGCAAACCAGCCGGCCCCCACCCATGCACCAGGCCTCTATGCTATATAATAAAAGGGTAATATGCAAACTGACCCTCACAGCAGAATGACTGGGAATGACTGGTCACTATGACACACACTGACCACCAGGGGGCAGACTCTCAGTGCAGGAGCTGCCCCCTGGTGGTCAGTGCACTCCCACAGAGGGAGCTCTGCTCAGCCACAAGCCAGGCTGACAACTGCCAGTGAAGCGATGGTGGTGGGAGCCTCTCCTGCCTCCTCAGCAGTGCTAAGGATGTCCGAATGCAGCTTAGGCCTGCTCCCCACTGGCAAGTGGACATCCCCTGAGGGCTCCCAGGCTGCCGGAGTGATGTCTGACTGCCACCTTAGGCCTAATTCCCCAAGGAGTGGGTCTAAACCAGCAGTTGGTCATCCCCCAAGGGGTCCCAGACTGCGAGAGGGCACAGGCCAGGATGAGGGACCCCTCCCCCCGAATGCACAAATTTTTGTGCACCGGGCCTCTAGTGCTGCTATAAAAAGGAAGGAACTCCTACCATTTGCAACAGCATGGGTGGATCTGGAGAGCATCATGCTAAGAGAAATAAGTCAGTCAGAGAAAGATAAGTATCACATGATCTCACTCATTTGCTGATTATAATGAACAACATAAACTGATGAAAAAATAGATCCAGAAACAGAGAAGCATTGATCAGATGCTCAAACCTCAGAGGGAAGGTAGGGGAGGGTTCGGGGTAAGGGGTAAAGGTCAACCAAAGGACTTGTATGTATGCATAATAGCATAACCAATGGACACAGACATCAGGGGGGTGAGGGCATGAATGTGAGTGGAGTGAAGGGCAGTGGGGTTAAGGACACATAGGTAATACCTTAATCAATAATAAAAAAATAATAATAACAATCAAGTACCTCTAGCAACATTGGAACTGCATAAGAGAAAATACTAAATGAAAAAGTCATGTTAAAAATATTTTCCTCATAAGCATAGCCATGTGAAAAAAACTCACAGAAAATCTGGAAGATAATATGCAAAATTAATAACAGCTCAGGTGGAATGATTGCTGTGTTCTTCATGTCATTATTATGCTGTATTGCTTTTAGGATTCAGGATTCAGGATTACTGTCACAGTCAACCCTCCAAAGAATGAACCACTTTCTTTAAAACCAATCCCTGCGGTGTAAATCCATGTGTTTTACAAGGACATTCATCACAGTGGTATTTTTGTACTAAAGAAAAGTGGGAACAATCTTAAATTCCCAGCAATATCTTATTAGTTTAACAAATCAGTACAGACTCAACACAAGAAATACTATGCAGATATTGCAATGCATGTTTTCAAAGATTATATAATTACATTAGGAAAGGGAAGTCAGATAAAAAGGCTGGTGTGGCATTATAGAACGCCCCTTTCTGGGTACATTGAGTGAACAATCACTGGGCGTATGTAACATATACCAAAGTATTAGCAATAGTGATCCAAGGGCAGTTTATACTGTTCTTTATTCATTTCCATATTAAGCTGTCTTTACAATAAGGATTTCAATCTCATCTACACTAATAAAAGACAAAGATGCTAATTGACCATACCTTTGCTATGCTCATCAGCCAATTAGAAGAGTATGCAAATTAACCCAACAAAGATGGCCATTAAATTTGCATACTGCAGGCAGATCTTGCTGCAATGCCCTGCCCAGGGCAGGCGGCAGAAAGATCCCAAGCCGCCGCCTGTCCCAGCGCGGGATCCGGGCCTGCCATTTGCGACTGGGGAAGACAGGGCAGGCACCGGGGGATGGGGCGTGCCATCTGCCACCAGGGGAATGAGCCTAAGCCAGCAGGTGGTTATCTCCCGAGGGGTCCCAGGCTATGAGAGGGCACAGGTTGGGCTGAGGGCCCCCCCCACAAGTGCACAAATTTTTGTGCACCGTGCTTCTAGTTTACGATAATAGCAGGAGGAGGCACTCTGGGGAAAGCTTACACACTTCAGTAATGGCTCTCTGAGGTTAGGCCAATGGGTATTACAATAACTTCCCCACCTCTGACTGTGATTCTTTTATCGTCCATTCAGTGGCTCCTATTGTGGCAGGCATATAATGGATGCCAAGAATCCTTGCCTTTCAGTTGATTCTTAAGTAACTCAAGGGAAGAAATGTCAGTCTCTTAGAAATAGCATCCCCAAGTCTTTGTAAAATTATTTTTATTAAGGTGCTCCCAACACATTTATCTGACTGCATCTTCCCCATCTATTTCTTATGTGTCCAAGTTCACTCCCAGGGAAGGTCACCCCCTGTAACGTAGGATGCATCGAGTGACTACTTCATCGTCACTGGGGTGCCGTATCCCAAGCTCTGTGAGGTGGCCTTTCATCCACATAAGGAGGTGGAGGGAGGGGCCAGAACCTTAGGAGGTGTGGCTAGTCAGTTTTGCTGCAAAGGAGCAACCAAAGGAGAGGATCCCACTGGGTGGGGCTGAATCACCCTCAGGTGAGGAACAATCTACTGAAATATACTGAAGGCCTAGTGATCACGACATTAAGCAAATTGAAGGAGGAATACATGATGTGTCTAGTATAGTAGAGAAGGTATGGCCATGCCTTGAAGAGGGGTTTCCCAGGGTTAGGTTCTCCTAGAAGCAGACTAGGGATAAATATTCCAGTGCAGTTGGGAGGTGGTCACAAGGAGCACCTATGGGAGACTTGAGAAATGAGACAGGAGAATAAAATCCATAAGGGGTGCAGCCCTGGCTGGTGTTGCTCAGTGGTTAGAGTGTCAAACCCTCCCCCCACCCGCCCCTGCCCCTCCCCTCCACACACACACACCAAAGAGTTGTGGGTTTGATTCCCAATCAGGGTCATGTACCTTGGTTGCCTCTTTATTCCCGTCCCAGCTCGGGGCACATGCAGGAGGCAACCAATCGATGTTTCTCTCTTATATCCATGTTCCTCTTTTTTCCTCCCTCCCTCCCACTCTCTCTAAAAATCAATGGAAAAAAATATCCTTGGGTGAGGATAAAAAAAAAAAATGTAAATCCATAAGGGGTGCATTATTTCTGTTGGCAAGTAGGGCTCTTTAGCTACACTGTTATGCATCTAGGAGATTGTGATTGATGGAGAGTTGTTCCCTGGCACTTCCCACTTTGCAGTCCAAAGCCATTGAGAGAGCATCACAGTACTGCTGCATCTTGAGGGCATGTGATGCATACCATGTGATGCTCCAAGGAGACCCGGAAACAAGGGTCAAGAGATGCTAATCAAATTGTGATAGATCTTCCAAATCCAGTGGAAGCATGAGGGGAACATTATAAAATCCTTTTTAAAATATTTTTATTGATTTCAGAGAGGAAGGGAGAGGGAGAGAGAGAGAGCGAGAGACATCAATGATGAGAGAGAATCATTGACTGACTGCCTCCTACACGCTTCCTACTGGGGATCGAGCCCGCAACCTGAGCATGTGCCCTTGACTAGAACTGAACCCAGGACCTTTCAATCCTCAGGACAATGCTCTATTCACTGAGCCAAACCGGCTAGGGCATAAGTTCTTGAATAGTATATCATAAAGATTAATCTGAAGACCATATCCAGAATGGATAGCTGATGAAAATACTAGTATAAACTAAGATAGGCCATCTATCTCTATCTCTTATCTCTTATCTCTATCTCTATCTCTATCTCTATCTCTATCTCTATCTCTATCTCTATCTCTATCTCTATCTCTATCATCTATCTCTATATCATCTATATAAAAGCTTAAGCGGCCAGCCCACTGGCCAGTAGCTATGACATGCACTGCCCCTTAGGGGAAAACACTGAATGCAGGAGCTGCTGAGCTGCAGTGACTTGGCAGCTGCGGTTCTTGGGTGACTCACCCAGAACCAGAGAGGAGGGAGCCCAATTCTGGGGTGCATCACCCAAGAACAGCCCTCTAGCAATCCAGGGCCCCTCAGGGGATGTCGGAGAGCCCATTTTGGCTCGATCCCTTCAGGCCAGGCTGAGGGACCCCACCAGTGCATGAATCCATGCACCAGGGCTCTAGTCTAGAAATAAAGGCAAAAATTTAGATGTCTCATTGCCCATATAGAGTAAGTACTTCTTGCTTCTTTAGAAAAAAATCAGAATTTTAAAACTCTCACGGCAAACAAAAATTTTCTTTAGGATAGGATTAGCAGGAGAAATAAATCTGTTTTTAAAATATATATGTTTTTATTGATTTCAGAGAGGAAGGGAGAGGGAGAGATAGAAACATCAATGATGATAGAGAATCATTGCTTCCCGCACGCCCCCTACTGGGCATTGAGCCCACCGCCTAGGCATGTGCCCTGACCAGGAATTGAAAGGAGACATCCTGGTTCCTAAGTAGATTCTCAACCAGTGAGTCACACCGGCTGGGTGAAATAATTCTGTTTAATTCTGAATAACACTGAAAATTTATATTTTAAAACTCTTGTGTACATTAAAATTACTAAAATAATAAGCGAAACCATTAGGAAACATACATCTTCCATGTACATGACAAGGTTGATAGGTCCACCATCTATAGAACATTATGGTTGGAGATATGCATGGTCTGGTTCCCAGAGGGATGGAGGGTGGGGGGATACTAAAGGGTAAGGGAGTCAAATATATGATGAGGCAAGTTGATTTGACTTTGGGTGATTGGCACACAATGCAAAAGACAGATAGTGTATCATAAAGATGTACACTTGAAACCTATATAAGTTCATTAACCAATGTCACCCCAATCAATTTAATGAAAAAATAAAAATATCAATTTAACAACAAAAAACAGCAACAAAAGAACTGCTTAATTGATATTGATTTTAAGGAAGTTACTTAACCAAGTCTTTCAGAGTCAGTTTAAATTGGCCTAGCAATTACGACTATGTGGGCATTAAATATGATAATATGTGTGATGATTTTAGCCCATAGAGAGCACTTAGTAAATGTTAGTTATTACCTATTACTCTTATTTTTATGACCAGCACTAAACACCACCACTCTTTCCACAGCCATCATTACATCATAGTTACTGAAATTACTATAATCATACAAAGAAAAATGAAAACTCAAAAACACTTTCTTTCATTTCCTCTTTCTCATTTCCCTCTTCTCTTTCACATACACTACTAGACATAAATGTCCTCAAATATTTGTAAGCTAATTAGAAGTTTTTTAAATGATTAATTATATAAATAAGATAGTAATTCTGAACTTTCAAATTAAAAATAATAATATTTCATTGTAACACCTGGAGAGAGAATTATGTTTCCATACTTTGGGGGAAAAGGGAAGTTATTGACACAATATTTTAAAGTAATTTAGCACATGTATCAGTTCAAAAGCATCCTAAAAGAAAAAAAAATTGTTATAGACATTTGTGTCTAAAATTATTCATCACAGCAATAATTATGACAGCTAAAATTTAGAAACTATATAAAAACCCTGATGAAAGGTTGGTTTAAATTATATGTTTGTATGATACATAACTAAGCAACCATTAAAATGACATTTTGAAAAGATATTTAAAGGCATGAAAAAAATCTTCACATTGTATTGTAGGTAAAAAATAAACTTGATGGATAAAAAATATCCAATATCCATATACAATCTGATTATTTATTAAGAATGATAATATTTTAAATGCATCATGTATATTAGCTTATTTAATATTCTTAGAAAATCTGTGGAACAATACTCTCACCCTTTGTGTTTTATAGCTGTGACTGCTGGAGCTAAGAGAACAAAGGTTATACAGTTAGTCATTAGGTTCCTTATAAAAAATTAAAGAGGAATAACCCATCATGATGAATTTTCAAGGTATTGGTGGTGGTGGTGTGTATGTGTTAGTGAGCGTTAATATAAGATATATTAGGATTTTATCTTTTTTTACATGATCAGAGTTTCTCCCGGAAATTTGTATATTTTTGCTGTTCATATGTGTTAGGTTATAGAGCTCTTAAATAGGAGGCAGAAAAAAATAAAGAGGATATTGACAGTCCAACAAACGACCTCTGCTTTCAATAAATATTACAGTATGTTTTAGTTGAACGATATGGGTTGTGCTACCTTATAGATTTTGGTTGCTTTTAATATCTGAAATGGGATGAATTAGCATATGGAATGTGCTTAGAACTGAGCGTATATTATAAATAAGAAATTCTGTGGTCTCAGTGAGCTTTTAGTAGACAAATTGAATTTCTTCAAGTAGTATAAATGTAGAAAAGAGGGAGAGCATTTAATTAGGCAACTCATGGAGATTTTATGGAGAAAAAAGTACTGGAAGTGTGTTGTGAAAGATTTGGATACAAAACCAATAGCTTTAGGAAACAGAAACATAATTTTACAAGCTGAAATTATTTTCATATCATAAGTTCTATATTTGTGTTGCTACCAATATTAATAGTAGGTTCTTTATTAATCTTTAAGAATTCTTTAAGAATTCAACTCCAAATTTTATATCATTCTGGGTTTTGTTTTCTTTTTCATTAATACTGACAGCCTTGGATATGGTCCTACTACCATGGAGAACTGGGGTCTGCCAAGCTACTCAATGGCATTTAGAGCTCTAGCCATTAATTTACCATATATGTATATATGTATTAAGTTCATATTGCATTCAAAGCTCCACGGTAGGCACTGTAACACAGTAATGAACATGATAGACACAAATCAAAATCAAGTTTCTCCTCTTGTAGAATTTCAATGCGTCAATTTGTAAAATTTGTTCCAAGGGCAGTAACTTATAGAAAGTATATGGGCCCAGCAGGCATGGCTCAGTGGTTGAGCATTGACCTATGGAACAGGAGGTCACAGGTTCGATTCCCGGTCAGGGCATGTGCCAGGGTTGCAGGCTCCTCTTCAGTGGGGAGTGTGCAGGAGGCAACCAGTCAGTGATTCTCTCTCATCATTGATGTTTCTATCTCTCCCTCCCTCTCCTTTCCTCTCTGAAGTCTCTCTCTCTCTCTCTCTCTCTCTCCCTATATATATATATGTATGTATATTTGGGTTTGAAAATCAATGCAAGTTTTTTTATGCAGCAGCAACCTAAGCATTTGATAAAAAAGGACATACAAACAGAACTGAACTTACGACTCAGACCTACACATCTAATGCCTCACAGTATGAAAGAGGAAGTTAAAGGAGAGAACAAGGTACTATGTGTTGCACAAAATAATGTAGAAGAAATGAGTTGCTCCTTTGAAACAAATTGGAATATATATGATTTACAAAGGACAGTTCTGGATGCCTCTGCTAGTGTTTTCTTCTACTCCAATGGCAGATAGCAGAGAACGTAGAACATTTGGGGAGCAGGGCAGCTGTTAGACATTTGTCCTCAAAGACACTCTACAATGATCAAAGGAAGAAAAAAAATAGCATTCAGGTGACATGTGAGGCTCCAGGTGATCACACACTATAGCACAGGCTCTAATAAAATTCTGTCATCCTCAAGTAGGTTGAAGAAATCACAATCTCTGCTCTGCATTTTGTTCACCACAAATCAATGTAACTTAAATTTTACAGAATTAGCACATCATTTCATATACAGTTCATTACAAAACTTTCTCTGAGAGGCTGGATATATTGTTTAGAAAGCAACCAATTTGTGATTTGGTTTTAATGTCATCGTTGAAAATGGGTTTATGTTATAATGAGTGTCAAATAAGATATTTCTGCTGTAAAAACACTGAAGACTTAGACCCCTTGTCAGCCAGCTCTCAGATATGGGCCAACAGCAGTCTCACAAGCAGAGGGCAGTGAGAGCTACAATGTTTGGTGAGATGGGTTCAAATGAGTAATAAAGAGTAAAGCAGATGTGAGCAATGCTTACAATGGCATGCATCAGCTGAGAAGGGATTTATGATCTAGTTGAGAAACCAAAACTCCCCATCCAGTAAGAATCCAGTGGGTGTATTCTGCAATGAAGTAGGCTTCTCTGAGAAAGAAATGGTTCTATGTATGTCTACAGGCATATAGACTTGGAGGCATACCATCATCTTTTCCATAGTCTGACAGCGATCAATGGTGGTGGTAGGTATATGTAGGTTGTTTTAGGACTTTGGACTAAACTGTTGCTAAAACTTCCGGTTGTCCTCTGCTTCTCTCTCTTTCTCTCTCTCTTTCACCCCTCCCCCCCCTATTCCTCACCCCCCATATACTCGATCTATCCATATACCATCCCTCACAGTTTCCTTGTGTCCTCTAACATCTCTGCTTGGAATTACAAACTCAAATGCACCAAGGTTCAAGCAGGTAACATAAAAGAGTGCAGAGGGCTGGTTGCGGACTGTTAAACTGGAGAGTGTATGTCCCTTCAGAAGGAGGCAGTGGTTAGCATATGATTGAAGAACTTGACATCTAATTATTCGCTAACCTGTTTCTCCACTTACTCGGTATAGGGCTTTGGTCTGGCAAAGCAAGATGCTTATCTAAGTTTGTATTCCAGCATCCACATTTGTAAACTGTGACAATAATAGTACCTACCTCCTAGGCAGTGATGGAAAACCTATGACACGCATGTCAGAGGTGACACACGAACTCATTTTTTTGGTTAATTTTTCTTTGTTAAATGGCATTTAAATATATAAAATAAATATCAAAAATATAAGTCTTTGTTTTACTATGGTTGCAAATATCAAAAAATTTCTATATGTGACATGGCACCAGAGTTGTTAGGGTTTTTCAAAATGCTGACACGCCGAGCTCAAAAGGTTCGCCATCACTGTCCTAGGGCCATGATTCATTCATTCAATATCTGTTCGTCATATATCTACTCTGACAGACCCTATGTTAAGAGCTGCACATACAACAGTGATCAAAAAGGCAAAATCCTAGCTCTCTCCAATTTACATTTAAGTGAGAATAAAGTAACTAATACTAACTAATACATTTTTAAAATGAAAATATATATATTAGTTATTGAAAAAGGCTATGTGGGTATTTTTAATATAAGTGGCACTAGGGAAGAAAGTCATATACACAGATTTGATTCTAGATCACATCTTCAGGAAAGTAGAAGTTAATATTAAAGAAGTATCTTTTTATGGGAAGCCATAACGCTAGTTCTTATATAACATTTCACTGGTTATTCTTCATCACTGACCTTAGGAGAAGGCATACCTTATATATGATATTATAAACAATGACATACAAGATGTTAACTGTCCAATATCACATTGCCAGTGTATAAGACACTCAAGATGCAAAACATGTTTGACATCTTAGCCTACACTCTTTTAAGTCCGTAAGGACAGAGACTCTATGATATTTAATTATTATCTTAGGATTCCTTGCTTTGATTAAATATCAGTTAACTGGATTAAGCCTACAGGGAGACATTTAGGTTTTACAGACTAAGAAAAATATTAGAATCTAATATTAGAAATTAAATGTTATCTCTGGTGGCAAAAAAAATAATGAAATGTGATAGAAGATGAAAGGTAGATGAAGATGTAATTGCAAACATGACTTAACTTTTAAAGTTTTGCTTTATAAGGGCTTGGGATACTTTTAAGAGAAATATTTGTAACTGAAATATTCATAATATTTTCCCCAAGTCATATATAAATAGTTTGAATCTATTCAATTTGATTCAAACTTTTTATCAATTTAAAGTTACCACTTCCCCCATTTAAGTAAATTTACAGGAAATGCATGTTTGTATGGATTTGGAAAGTATTGGTTATATCTTTATGGGGTAATGGTTTATGTTAAGCATAGAACATTTTTTAATAACTCTAAATTCAAACACTAACCTATTCATTTTCTAATGAATTTTATTCATTAAATGCTACTTTTAATTAATCTAATTCTCATATCTATCAAAAGCCTTCATTAATTTTATTTAGTTTACATAAATTTTTATTGAATTACTTTATTGCTAATTCCTTTCCATAAATTTCAATCAGCCTCCAGTTTATTTTATATATATGCCTAAAGTCAGTATCCTATTCCAAGTATTGGGGGTGGCTCTCTGTACTTAATTCAATTGAGATGGGAACTATCTCATTTGAATCAATATGACACAATACAGTACACAGCCCCATAAAATCCAATACTTCTGTTATACATGTCACTGTGGTTTACAGTTGCTAAACCAACTGCTAAATAATTCTATTTCAGCAAGACTCTGGTCCTGTATCAATCTTCCAGGTTTCAGAATAAGAACTCTTGTCTTTGGACTTATCGATTGCCCATTTCTAGTAACTTTTCAAAAATTAGCAGCCATACTGAGTCAAAGAGAATCTGACTGCCTTGCTTTGAATGCTGCTTCTGCCAGTTCTTTACAATCTTACCTTGTTTGGGCAAACTGCCTGTCCCCTCAGTATCCCCGGTTTCTCCTGTAATAATAACCCTATCTACCATTTTGAATTGTCAGTGGGATTAAGACATTTAGAAAAGTGTCTGACCAACAGAGGTTTCTCTGTTTGGGTTGCTATTATCACCATGGTTTATGGTTATCAAAACTAACATATATGAAGCATGAACCACATCACAGCCTATTACTTTGTTCTTTATACCATTATGTCATTCATTGTAAATTAGGTATTATTTTTCTTGCTTTGCAGGTAAACCTATGCTCAGAGGATCAGCTGATAAAGTCCCTAATGTTATTCAGACATTGAGATAGATTTGAATCAGGTATATTTAAGTAAAATGTCTTGAGGAAAATTAAAATAGTAGATGGCCAAGTCTCAAGAAGATGATCCTTTGCTGATGTGATATCTGGAGTTAGAATAGTTTTCTAATAGTATACGAGTCAAGAATGAAAGCCATAAATCAGAATGAGAAACATTATTGTTATTCCTATTCACAACTTGAATTGCAATTTAAAATATTGTTGTTGCTTTTTTTCAGAAGAAAACTATACATAAGTTGATTTCCCCCCTCAATTCCCTTCACATATATAATCATGAATTGTGACCTTTTTCTCCAATATCCCAAATTTTTGACTGTTATAATATAACAGTACTGTTAGAATACAGGAGCCTTAAGACTGGATCAAATGAGGAAGACAATAACCCATGAGTAGGAGAAGTCATGTTTTGTTTTCTTGTAAAGGAGTCGAGTTTGTGTTCATAAAGCCATGAAAATATCTTCTGAATCAAATTCAAGATCAGGGTGAACATGGGAAAACACCCAATAAAGTGGAGGTAGTGAGAACTGAGAGAAGGGAGTAGGTTGAGGGTAAAAGTTCAAGAGTGAGGCTATGAATGAAGTGTCTACGGGAGGTCTTGCCATCATTGTGTTCAGTAAATGCTGTGGATTCAAAGCAGTGGGCTATTGGTTCTTCCCCCTCTAAATAAATTGCAGCCAGTTAAAGAACAAAGAACAATTCAAGGTGTTAAAAGGAAGGGCAGAAATCGGAGAGAGAGGTATGAGAAGAAGAAATTTAAGATAGTCATGGAAGAATTAGCTATCATGAATCCATTTCTTATCCCTCCGTGGCATATGCTAGTTCTAATACCTTGAGTGAGATTAATCCTTGCACCTCTGCTGAGATTCGCTAATCCTGTACCGCTCTGGTATTTTAAAGATAGGTTTCTTTGCAAAAAAAGATTCTGGCTCACTTGCTAACTGCATCCAATTTCACATCAGGAGCAGAGTGAATCATTCAAGTGTCTTTAGTGCACCTACCTGTCAGAAGAAAGAAGATGATTGGAAATTTACATGCACATAAAAGAGGGTGGTAGGTAGAAGACAAGGTCCTTGACCCCTCGATTCTGCCTTGGCATCTGATAGTTGTGTAAAGCCAGTATTTTTCATTATAAGATAAAAATGAATCCGTATTGATCTCTAATCTCTCTTGAGCATCCTTTGGAAAAATGATATATTTGCCGAGGAGGTACCAATCACCACAGAACTCAGATGATTTGTTTCAGATGAAAAATGGGGCAGTGTGTTTGTTTTATTTTCTCTTTTTCCTCAGCCAGGGTGAATATTGTTATTTGAAACTTGATTATGCCCCATATTTAGATAAAACCTGTGGCGGCTTCTTACATAAAGTAGTTACAGTACAAACATCATCTGTATCTACTGTCTTTTTCTCCCACTGAATGAAAAAGGCAGAAGTTTTGTTATTTAATATACTTTCCCATACTGTGCTATGCACACTTTTAGATAACAATCAATTTTTATTTAATGAATGCTTGAAAATTCTGTACAAATATTAGGAAAACAGGGGTTCCTGCACTGATTCGGTTGGCTTCTTTGAGTCCAATTGCATATACCTTGTAATGTGAGCCGATTCAAATCCCCTTTGGAAGAATATAGAGTATAAATCACAAATTAATGAAAATTATAGTGATTTGTGGATTCATGTTCCCATAGAAGACCAAATGTTCCATATTTTCAATCATCTTTACAATAGAAAAACGTAATAATCTGGGACTTCTGTTTGTAGTCAGTGTTCACTTACTGAGGTGGTTCAGATTGAGAATGTCATTAGGATACTTTCATAACACCAACTGTCTAATCTGACTACACGTTTCCTTTGGTTCCCATTAAACTTTTGAACTCCTAGTGAGAAAGTCTGGAAAATAGTGAGTATCATCTGGGCATATGCTCCCAATTTTGATCCGAGGAATTGGAACTGACTGTAATTAGCATTAGATTATGCTCAAACATTTTCACCAGTTAATTTATCAAAACACAGATGTGTTTTCCAAATACTGACTAATTTTTAAATTCACATTAAATTTGCAGAGACATTTAATCCATATGCTTCGTACTGTAATTCATCATTTTGTAGGCGAGTACAGGTCTAAGTTCAGGACTATTTTTTGACTAAGACACTTTGAGTGTTTTTAATTAACATTTAAAACTTTTTTTTTTTAAGGCAGGAAGTTATGTTTGACAAAGTTAAGGCCAAACACCAAAAGGTTAGTGTTTTTGACTAGAACTCAGCATACATGAATCTTAAATGGATTTCAAATCTGGCAAAAAGAAGCCACCTTACTCCTTGAAAAAATGATAGAGAATAAGAAAGTTTGCCCTTAAGGAACTTATTAGTATTTAAGGTAGATCAAAGAAAGGTAGATGAAAAGGATTGTTTGTTAAAAAAAAAAAAACCTTTGTAGACTAATAATCAGTATACTTGGAGAAATTCAATAATTTTGGCCCACAATTTTTCTCTATTAGAGTTAAATTTAAAATCAACCTCAGAAACTGCCTACGTCAGAAAGGTCAGATAGAATCTAGTCGGGGCTAAGTGTGTGAGTGTGTATGTGTACTAGTATGTGTGGGAGGAGAGAGAGAGAGAGAGAGAGAGAGAGAGAGAGAGAGAGAGAGAGAGAGAGAGAGAGAGAGAGAGAGAGAGAGAGAGAGAATGGGAATAAGAAAGGAGGAAGGGTAGGAAGATGAGGCTTCCGAGGTCATGCCTAATGTTGGGAATTTTTGATTGACTTTTGGTCTGATGATACTCTGACAAAATGAAGATGGGTTCGCGGGGTATAGAAAATGAATCTGAATTGTCCATCACAGGGAGTAAAGAACTGACAGGGATGAAGGTAAGAAGGGAGACATTGGATGTTGGGAAAAAAAAAGAAAAGAAAAGAGATTAGAAGAGAATACCAGCTTTGACAGCCAGAAACATATTGTGGCTTGTGTGGTAGCCAGCCTCCCAGAGGATCTTCAGTGATTCTTGGCTCCTGGCACTACGCCCTTGTGTAGGAACTGAATGCAGGCTGGACTGGGGACCAATAAAATGTGATAGCAGTCATGGTGGGTAATTTCTTTTTGCTCCACATTGTATTTTCAATTGATATATAATGGACATATAACATTGTGTAAGTTTCAGATACACAAAGCATTGATTTCATATATTTATGTCTTGTAACATGTCTTGTACCACTGTAGCAACATCTAACACCTCTATCATATGACATTGTTACATTTCTTTTTGGTGGTGAGTACACTTGAGATCTAGTCTCTAGGTCATAAAAAGGCTTTCTAGCTTTGCCCTGTTCTCTTGAATTACTTCCTCTGGAGGAATTCAGTCATCATGCCATGAGGACACGCAAGGCGATGCATGTGGGGAGGAACTGAAGCTCTGGCCACAAGCCATCAAACCTTGCCGGTCATGTGAGCGAGCGACCTAAAAATTACATTGTCCAATCCCAGGTGACTACAGTCCCAGCCAACTTCTGAATGTAACCTCATGAGAAATCCCAAAAAAATCATGAAGTCAAATTCCAAAATTTCTTACCCACAGAAACCATGACAAATAATCACTTGTTATTGTTGTGCTAAGTTTTGAGCGGTTGATTATATACCTATAGATAAATAAAAAATTTTTAGAAAAAGTTGATTCAAGAGCAAAATATACCCATTCATTGCAATATGAAATATGTATTGAAGGCCAGGTACTTTGACTTTTTAATGGAGAACAGACTGGTATACTCCAGACTTAGAGAACTTATATTCTAATAAAGGTGATTCTTTTTTAATGTTTTAAAACATTTTCAAGTTAAAAACATAAGTAATGTAATAATTATACATTAACACCATTCCCATGAAGGGAATAATAATGGCTGAAATGAAGACATACGGGGTTAATCAAGGGAAGAGTTTTTTTGGGGAAAAAATGCTCATGACAGCCTCTCTGTGGAGGTGACATTAAAATTGAAACAATAAGGCTGAGAGGAGCCAGTTCATTCATTTGTGGAGGAAAGCACAGATAAGTGTGTGCAAAGGCTCTGGGTTGCGGAAGAACTTAGTGTATTTAAAGGAAGGGAAGAAGGTTGGGGCAGAGTGAGTGATGGAAATTATGCATAAGGAAGGTAGGATGGGAGACAGGGGCTAAATGTTGCAGAATTTCACAGACCTCGGTAAGAAGTTAGGATGTTCAATGATAATCCACTAAATGGTTTTGAGCAGAGGACCATTATCCTCAAATTCAATTAATGGTAGGCACCAAAGGACTCCTTCGCAACAATGAAAGTTTCTTTAGGGATTATTTCTAATGACCATTCAAGGGCCCCTGCCTCAGTGACATTTCTTGGTAAATACCAGTGTTTCTACTTATTTTTAATGTGTTCATTCAGTGGGGAACCATGAGGTGCATAAGTTGTGCAAGTATTTGGAGAATGATTCCTAGTGCATAAATTTGTTGTTATTGATTTTAGGGAATTTAATATCCTTAAGAAGAAGCATCTTTGGGTTTGTTTTGTATTTAGAATGCAGTAATATTACAAAGACAGCAATAAAGGACAGAATCATTTCCATGGAGTGTTATCGGTCTGAGAGGTGAAGAATTTTCCACGATAAAGATCTGCTTAATTAAACTTTACAGAAAATCATTTTATTTACCTAGGTCCTCAGTCCAGTATTCCAAAGAAAAGCATAATGAGCAGCAAGTATAATTATCTTTTTCTAGTTTAAGGAACCTGAATTGTGATGAATCATGGTACAGGTACAATTTGACAAAATGTAATAATGCAGGTAACATTTCAAAAGAAAAGGACACATTAACTTTGGATTTGCAATGTGCCATAATTCAAATAGCCCTGTTACTTTAATAGTGGATATTCAGTTTGAATTTTGCAGTTTTTTCCCCCAAAAGATTGAGTGTCAACTAAAATTTCATAATTTGCATTTAAAAATAAAAAACACCTTTCTCATCTGTGTAAAGGACTGTTTGTCACCTGGCAGGTAATAATTTCTTATCCCATCTCTTTGTTCTGGTGAATATTTTCCCTTTCAAAGAATATATTGAATCAAAAGAACACATTTTATGCTAATGCAATCTTTGAAAAGGCTGAGATAAAATTTCAAGTACTGATAATTATGAAAACCCTACAAGAGGATTCTAGAAATATTGGTTTTCTTATTCCTGAGGATGCTGTTCTTTAAAAAGAAATGATTTTATATATTCATTTTCAAAAGAATAGTTTCAAGGGATGTATTTCTGGGAAATACCTTTCTCAAAACAGCCATTTAATTTACCCACTAAAGAGCCACATTTCATGATTATGCATTTTCAAGAGACACTAACATATTATATACATATATATTATTTATCTTTGGAGTGATCATTTTGATTTTAAAGTATTACCGGCTCAAAGAGTAAATTTTTGAATAATCAAATGCACTCAGTATTCAGTAATTTCACAAACGCCTAGTTAGCACTCACTCTGTTGAATGATTTTGCTCAGAGCTAGGGATTCAAAGCATAACTTAGGCAATGAAGACTTCCTATTATATTGGTATAGTTTTCTAAGGAACAAATAAAAGGAGACAACCATCATAGTGGTCTTGGAAAGAAGCCAAGTGAAGGAAGACTGCGTGGAGGAGGAGGTACTGAGTCGGGTTTGAAGGCTGAGGTAGAGAGAAGTAGGGAAAAGTCTTGAAAGGCAGAAGAACCAGCATGCCCAACGACACCGAGTGAGGGGAAAAAATTCCGAGTTTTGGAAAAGTAATTGCTTGACATAGCTGGATTCTAATTTACATTTTTTGCAGGGTGGGCCACAGGGGAAAGTAATAAAGAGCAAGATTAAAGGGGACCTTTTTTGCTATATTACGTATCATGGTTTTATTCATGAGGCCAAACAACAACAACACAGGGATATTTTATCTCAGATCTTAAATCTACTTGAGAAAAAACTTAAGCAAAAACGAGCTTATGGATTTCTTTTTTAAAAAATCATCCTCGGTTGTGTTTGCCATGCTGATACTGTCTTAGCTCTACTTTTTTTGAAAGAGAAACTCAATACTTTAATACTCATGAAGGTGGCTGGCATGTCACCCTCAGAGAGCAAAATCCTTAATTAAGGCTCAGATCAGCCACAGTGAAGCAGCAATCTTTCCCATATTGATCGGATAAACTGCTTAGGAGAGTAAACATGCCATTGTCTCTGTTTATTTTCCTTACACAGCCAGAAGTTAAATTTCCAGTAAAATCCGCCAATGGTGTGTGGCTCTGCAGGCCCACCACCCTTCAGTCTTCATTCTGAATAAGAGCCTTAGCTGCCCACCAGGAAGGCTGCCACATTCAGCACACTTCCCCCCGTGGCCAACATCTCTGGGGACCTTGCTTGGGGAACACTGGTGGGAAGGTGCTCTTGAGGACAGTGTGGGAGACAGGCAATGAGCATCCTCACTAAACCATGAACAGGAAGTCATTGATACAAGTGAAAAGTATGAAATGCCACCACAACCAAAAAACAAAAAAAAAACACAGCCCTAACAAATTAGGCACATTGGATAGAGCGTCAGCCTGTGGACTGAAGGGTCCCAGGTTCGATTCCGATTCTGGCCAAGGGCACATGCCTGGGTTGTGGGCTCAATCCCCAGTAGGGTGCATGCGGGAAGTAGCCGATCAATGATTCTCTCTCATCATTGATGTTTCTAGCTCTCTCTCCTCCCTTCCTCTCTGAAATCAATAAAAATATATTTAAAAAAAAACACACAAAACCTTTTTTTTTTTCAGTCTGTGTTTTGTGTAGCCAATATTCAGCCATATCAAACGCTGTGTTTGTGTTTGTGAAGAAATCAGGAAAACCATCTATTGTTAAACAGTTTAGTAACCATTAACCTACTTTTAACCAGATTCCAGGGAGTTTGGAATAATTGCACTAAAGGCCGGATGCATGAAATTTGTGCAAGAGGCTCGGCTCTTGTGGCCCCACAGCCCCATCCACTGGTCGTTCCAGAAGGTCGTTCCGGATGGTCATTCCGGAAGGTCGTTCTGCCACCTGGTCTAATTAGCATATTAGTTCTTTATTATATAGGAGGATTGAAGACTATTTTCTTTTTTAAAAATATATTTTAATTGATTTCAGAGAGGAAGGGAGAGGGAGACAGAGAGACAGAAACATCAATCATCAGAGAGAAACACTGATCAGCTGCCTCCTGCAAATCCCCCACTGGGGATCGAGCCCACAACCCGGGCACGTGCCCCAACCAGGAATTAAACTATGACTTCTTGGTTCATGGGTTAATGCCCAACCACTGAGCCATGCCAGCCAGGAAAAGACTGTTTCCTATATAACCTTAGGTGTGGAGTCATCATGCCCAGAGACATATTCATGTTAAAATGTTCACACAAGTTTAGGCCATTATGAGTTGCAAATATAGTGAAGTTATCAACAGTTAATGTCTCGGGGTGGACTTCCAGCTGATAAGGAATTTGCTGGTGAGAGGGTCACTGGAATGACTGAGGACCTATTGCTGCCTGACTTCTGAGGGCCAGGGCTAATGGTAGAATACATTGTTATAGAAATTGGTTGGATTACAGCAATAGGGACCATACAGTCCCTGAAATATTAGAGACCAGATGGTGGTGCTTAGTTGTCAGGGGCAGGGAGGGGGTATTCTTGTCACAAGCAGAAATAGTTACCTGATACTCAGATAACTATTGAGATGACACATAGAACGCAACATACTCAAGGGGGCAGGACAGATGAGGAGCCAACACGGATATTGGTTCATCCGTAAAATCAAAATCCATTAAAGATGGATAATTATACAGACCCCTGATAAAAAATGATGATCTTTGCACATTTGGAATCCATTGATTGAAGGAGAGGCCAGAATCACCAATTCAGTACAAGGAGCATAGTATAGAGTAATGATGTCCCCAGTCCTTTTCCAAAGGGACCCATGACCATTTACTTAATATTTAGAAAGAGATACTGTCCAGAAATTATGAAACTTGTAAAATCAAAGCTTGTTTTTATATTAATGACCCAGGGCCTGAATCATTATTACGCCATCCTTCCTTCCGTTGGGAATATAATTTATGGTGACCCCGCAATAAAAGGAGTCTTCATTATTACGCCATCCTTCCTTCCGTTGGGAATATAATTTATGGTGACCCGGCAATAAAAGGAGTCTTAGGCCATGTCTTGCTCCCAGTGGGCACATTGAATTTATGGACTCACTCAGTGGTCATTTTGATGTAGATCCACTTGCTTGTTGGAAGCTCCCTACCTCACTTCCCCCCCCCCACACACACATATTATTAATTCTTTCACCTGTAGGATGGGCTATCATACTGGGGAAGAACAAGAAATGATACCAGGATCTTATTAACTCTGTCTCACTCTGTCATAATGCAGCCCAAGGTGCCCCATCTTATTTGGATATTTGACACAACTTTATATTTGTCCATAATATCACCTGCAATGCTAGCAAAACATCAAAAAACTAGAGGCCCAATGCACAAAAGTTGTGCACTTGAGGCAGAGGGGGTGTCCCCCAGCCTGGCCTGCACCCTCTTGCAGTCTGGGAGCCCTCAGGGAATGTCTTAAGCTGCCAGTCGGACATCCTTAGCACTGCCGTGGAAGCAGAAGAGGCTCCCACCACCACCACTGCACTCGCCAACCATGAGCCCGGCTTCTGGCTGAGGGGTGCTCCCCCTGTGGGAGCACACTGACCACCAGGGGGCAGATCCTGCATTGAGTGTCTGACCCCTGGTGGTCAGTGCACATCACAGCGACCGATCATTTCGCTGTTTGGTCAATTTGCCTATTAGCCTTTTATTATATAGGCTACTTATGTGCATAATGAATGGACAAAGACAATGGGGGGTGGTGAAGGCTGGGGTGGGGGCGGGGCCAGGCTGGGAGAGGATAATGGGGGAAGGGGACATCAGTATTACTTTCAACAATAAAGAATTTTTAAAAAATAAGAAAAAAATAAAAGAGAAAAAAATCAAAAAATGTTTTACCTAGAAGATGTTAGACCTTGTGTTTTTTTTTTTTCGTTATTGTTGCTCAATCAATAACTATATATCATAGTATAATAAAAAAGAGGAATGCTTCCTAAATGTAGGCAATTAAATACTGTAACTCTATAGATATGAGCTCCAGTAACTCACCACTGCTTTTCCTTTTCACATGCAGGCCATCATACTTATCAAACAAACACACATACATTTCTGGTGAGTGCTATGCTTCTAATGTGATTACTGGCTAAATGAAAGAACATTTACTGTTAGCATCCAATTTTGGTCAAAGGAGATAAAATAAAGATTTAGGAGAACCAAATAATCAATTCAATAGAGAAAAAAAATGGAATAAATCAATGGGAGAGAAAAAGGAGAAGAAAAGCTGTGATTTTTTTTTTTAATATTCTACATGCGAAACAGCATTTCTCACACCATTATCAGCACAATTTTAAGTTAACTCAAATGGAATCACTTGCTTGAGTAGAACCTGCAGGTTTCCTAAAAGCTGCTGAGACCCCTACCTATGTTCCCTCTGATGACTTCAAATTCAGCATCTTGTTCTCTATGAAGACGTCAATAAGTTGGAAGATAAACAAATAAAATCTTGAAATGGCTGGATGCTTTATAGAAAAAAAAAAAAAAAGGTTGACCAATCCACATATTAAATCCTTTGTTCATATCATTATGCCGGTAGAGATGCGGCAGATTTGAGATGAAAAGGGTTGAGTATTAAGGACATTGAAGTTCTATTTCTGGATCCTAGAGTGCTTAAAAGGAGACATGGGGGAATGTCTGTTTAATTTCTTCAGCTTTAGCATAGCCCCTATTATACTCTCTTCTGTTTCCTTCAGCTTTCTAAGGGATGTAACTCCATGCGCTAGGTGTGACCTTGCCCCAGTATTCTCCACCACTTTCAAGGTGAATGGAGGTAAAAACTGTACACTTCCTCCTACACCTATGCACCCCATTAGTTTCTCCTTTTCCTAATCAATACTAATTAGGATGTATCAAGAAATAAAAACAGGACTCCCATTTTTCTTCTTTCCTTTATTGACCTATCTCTTTATTTCTCTACACATCATTGTAAACACTCAATGTCATTTTTCATATTGTTAGAATCTTTAGCTCATTGAAGCCTTTAAGACCAAAAGTAGTATAATTTAGAATATGAGACTCCCCAAATATTAAAACCTTCTCAGAGCAATATTCAAAGATTGTCTGGCTTACACAACCAATAACTCTAACAAATCTTGCAATTTGTCAAACAATAATTTAAACAACACATAAGTTCACTTTACTATTTTAAGTCTGACAAGTATTTTGAAATAAATGGTCTTATTAAAAAAGCACATTGATAGAAATTATTGGCTAACTTATGTGTGATACTTACTATTAAATCAAAATTGATATAGTTATATGATTAATGCATGTAAATGTCTTAAAATGGAGAATAATGTTTCCTCAAAAATGAAATGAAACTATAATGGATTTCTCAATTAGTTACCAAATTTTAAATAATTCATTTAATCTAGCATCAAACAAATTTTGAGCTCTGAAAGTATAGAATATTTGTATTTTCCAAATGACGTTATTTTTATAAACACATTTTGGTGCAACTGTCTTTATAAATAGTTCTGTTCTCTTAGTTGTATTAATGGTGTGATCACCACACTAAATATCTTTACTTACAACTTCAAATATTTCCAGTAGGTTTCAAGTTCTGGTGTAAATCAAATACAAAACCAACTATTTCCTTCTAATCTAAAAACAAAACACACAAACACTACCAATATACCACCTTCTGTGAAAATGTTTTGGACTTCAGAAGTCATTGAAAACTATAAGCATATTTTGGTAAAAATATAAATATATTTTTATAGCATGTGAACATGTCAAAATAGCTTTTATACATTTTAATGAAGAACATAATGAAACTTGTTTATTTTTTTCCAGAATGTTGTGAGAGTGAGAAGGTGTTCTATTTTCTCTAGGAAAAATGCTAGTGGAAATGACTTTAAAATACTTTGGAAAATGTTTATATGAGACACATAGATACTTCTTTTTTATTTTTATTTTATTTTTCTTTATTGATTAAGGTATTACATATGTGTCCTTATTGCCCCATTTGCCCCTCCAAACCTCAGATACTTCTTGATTGTTAAGAAAATGTATTCCCGGATATTTGTTGTGAAGGTGTTATAAATATCAATGATTTTTAGCATATTGAAGTTAAATCCTGCCCAACACAATAGAAATAAATATGTGCTATCTGCCTACAATGTAATACACACAGCATATGCACACACACACACACACACACACACACACACACACACTCAGGCATACACATATACTCACACACACAATTCATTGTCATAGCGTGAGATATAATTTTTGACTTTGAAATCTACTCCTGAGGTCAGAGAATATTCTCAGGTAGAGGGACGCAAGTGTTTGAGGTAAAATATAGTCATGGGGATTGTTCTCTAAGGGCGTGGCCTATAGGATGGGCAACACTTTGAGGTCATGGTAGATTCAATTTATTCTCTTTTCCTTCTGCACCCACACAGGTTGTTGTGCACAACCCCTGGACATGCACCCACTTTTGAAGACAGTAACCAAAGATTCTGAGATGCCTATGGGCAAAGACTAACTTGCAGTAATCTTTTAATAACCCTTGCTGTGCCCAGCACTCTTCAATTGTCATTATAGATGTTCAACTAATTGAATTTGGTTCCCACATAGATGTCTCATGTAGAAACAAACCCTCTCTTTAGTCAGTCATAACAATTCACACAAACCTCTTGACTTGGGGTCTGGTGTCATTGTGGAATTAGCTTTGATGTATTTTTTTTTCATTTTTTTAAATTTTATTTTGAATTATAGTAGATATTTAATATATTAGTTTCAGGTGTACAACATAATAATTAAGCATTCATATATTTAAGAAAATAATCACTACAATAAGTCTAGTAACTGTCAATGTATCTAGTTATTATAATATTATTGACTATATTCTTTATGCTGCACATTATATCCCCATGACTTATTAATATATTTTTGTTGTTGATAGTATTACAGATATCACCCATTTCCCCCCTTCTTCCTCTCCTCCCAGCCCCTACCCCCCTCCAAGTCTTCACTACCCTATGTATTTTTTACTTAAATTAATTTTCAATAGCCAACCAATGTCATTTGGAAACTAGAAACCCAAGTAATACATACATTTCCGAAGTTTCCATTTAAGCTCTTGCAAGACTGTATAATTGAATGCATTAACGTTTTAACAGCCCGCGTTGCATACCAAAGCCCTCTATAATCAAGGAGCTGGTGCATAAATTCTTGGCACTCCCATCCAGCTTACGGTAACAAGCAGAATAGACATCTTTCTGGAATAAACCTTGGCCACTCAAGCTAATGGGAATCCAGTTAGGGTTTTGCCAACCCCAGGAAACATCTATTACCAATAGATGCTGAGAAAATTATATTAGAAATAAGTGTTTTAGAGAGAAAGTAGAAAGTGCCTCAAAGTTGACATAAAACAAAAGACGTGTTGTTATTATGATGGATTTTAGAGAGAAATCATGGTGGATGCTTAAATATATGAACCACTTTCAAATATTTTAGTTTTGTCAGATTGGCTATTACTGACCTAAAAAATACTAAAGTTCCTTGCTAACTTGTGATTCATATATAAATATATATTAAGAGGTTGTTTAAAATTCATATTCTTGATCTAATTGATTTCAACAACTCCAAGGGAGTCATTGAACATTTTGTAAATAATGTATCTAGTAAAGATGGGGTCCATGTTCACGAATTTTTGGGCACTTCTGGATTTAATTCTGAAAATAATTGTGAAAGTTACATAAAGAGAGAGGCAATAACCTAGTGATAAGAGCCAGGTACAAGCGCCCATGTTTTGTTGACTGAACACTTCTGAAGGGTTTTTTCATGCCTATTGAGATCAGCCGTGAAACTATTCAAGATAGATAAGAGAATGTTACAAATGGAAGACAACATTTTCCCTAGTCTGTTTGGATTGTGAAGGAGGGGGATTTAGGATCAAATCCTTTGTTTTGCTCATCATTTAATTCTGTAATCTGAGCAGAGGGGGAAAAAGGGGGACTTCATTTTGAAGAGTCAACTTTGAGAACTTAGGACTTGCTATACCAAACGAAGCATTAGAAAACATTTTCAATTTTTTTTAAATCTCGTAAGCACTTCTTCTCGGGGCAAGATCAATTTAAGGAAGGAGAAGGGATAGGATCCCCAAAGAGATTACAGCCTGTAGACCACACATTTACTTCCAGAAACTGTTGAACTTCAAAGATTAGTATTCCCAACCTTGGAAAATAAACTCATGAATTGTAACCCCATTCCCTCTTTCTATCTGCCATAAATGGGAAAACAAATTCAGCAATACATATGTCCCATGAGCCAACATATAAAGTGACAATTGATAAAAGGAAGTGACTTAAAGGGCAGTACAGATTTGTAACTTTGAATTATATGCGCACCCTAATAGCATAGCACATAGCATGTGGTCTTTGAAATGTAACCTGGAAAAGATGGTTTCCGGGGCATCTTACATGAGGATGCTTTCTGTCTTCAGTAGTAATTACAGGAAACAACCCAGCAGTGCAGGAAATTTGTGGATCCATTTCCACTTGAAAACACTTGCCACCTTAAAAAAAAAAAAAAAAGCTTGAAGCTTGGGGGTGAAATGAGAGTTTTGAATTAAATCAGGGATGAAAGCCAGGTGGTTTTGTTTGTTTTATTTTCTTAATTACATTCTCTCTGATGTATTGACCAGAGGCTGCCAGGATACTTCGGAGGCTAGGTCCACGCATAGCCAGAAAGAACAAAATAATGGGGTGTCAGTCGGTTGCAGAGAGGCGGTAATTATCTCATCTTTTCCTGTAGTCTGTAACTCCATTATGGTAATTCAACAAACTTCCTCTGGAAGGAATTGTGACTTAACCAAGGTCAAAACAGCTTTCCTTATAACAGGTTGTATTTCTCCAATAATAAGGTCCACAAAGCAAATTTGTTTAGAGTATTGGCCCATGATCAGAAACAATAGATTGGGGGACTGTGGGGCTATGTGCTTTGTACACGGAAGTTGGGGCATGATTCACACAGAATTGAAGGGTGTTGAATGTCTTTATTAGTACCAATTTTTTTCCCTGTCTATAGACTTCATAACACCGTAATTCGATGATAAATTCAGGAGGGATGTAGTGTTACAGAGTTTATAATCGTTGCATTAGTGAAAATCAATTTCAGGGACAATTAGGAACAATTCAATACTGCTTTGTGATCACAGTTACAGCCAGTCATACAATAGTAACAGAATCCTGTCCACTATCCTCCTGTGGTCAAGTTCATGGTCTCTTGGGTCAGATTGCCCTGGTGCGAATATGGATCTACGACTTGTTGCAACACTTCGGCAAAGTTTCCATGTGTCCAAATGGGGATAATGATAAATTTTATTTTATCTCATTGCTGTGGCAACAGTATGGCTTAATTATGTAAAACAGGAGAGTTCCTGACTAAGAGTAAACAGCTTTAAATATTAGATGCTATTGCTGTCATTATTTGCATTATTATTAACTATATGATAGAGATCCTTTATATTTTCCTAATTATGCCATGTAGTCATTCAAAGCAGAGAGACAGAGAGAGGTAAAGGGCAGGTGTGTTAAAAAGTTGAAGTTTGGATTGTTCTTTTTGCTTTCCTCTTTCCTGTAACTTTTCTGGAAGTTTGACTTTTTTTTTTTTCAAACAAAAAATTAAATAGATGCAGATGAAAATGTTTGGTCAGAGCAATTTTAGCCCTAACATCAAAGTATCATTAAAATTCTATCACATAGGTATGTGAATTAGCCAAATATTGTTGATACTCTCACAGTGTATACAAGCATCAAATATCAAATTGTACACCTTAAATAAGTACAATTCCTGTGTGTCAATTGTATTTCACTAAAGCTGAAAAAATGGCATCACTTGGCATTTAATGGGAATTTCCAACATGTCAGGCACTGTGCTGTGCATGTTACATTCATATTCCCTGTCTCATGTACTGCTCATGGCAACTTATGATATATTGACCATTACAATTTTACAGAAAGTTATTCTGAATATGAAGTTTGCAAACCATGCACAGTCTACCTCCAAACATACACACAATGCAATTTAACACAAACCTGCTAGCTTAGACCTAATGGGATTTGAGGTGAGGTGAGGAAGAAGTCTGAAACGTAATAGATTAGATTTGAAATCTACTAGGTTTGCTTCTGAATTTCTGCTCTGCAGTAACTCATTTTGTGACATTACCCAAGTCCCTTCTCTGAACCACAGTTTCTTCCTCTATAAAAACAAAAACTATCTAGCTTGTAGCTGTCCAGGAGTAAATTATTTTAAGTGCCAATATTTGTTTGCAAATTGATTGGCACAATATAAGGGCTTAAAATGATAGTTAAGACAGTGTCCAAAATAAGCAAAACCATCTTTATGTTATCTCATTAGGTAGATAATAGATAACTTAGAAAATCATAAACTCTGAGGTGATATATCTGTACTTCTATAAATTATGTAAGATGAACCAAATATATAAATTAAATATATAAAACATTCAGAGAGTAGATTTAGATACAAATATCATTCTGAGAAGATCAAAATTTTGCCTCCTTTATTTTTTTTTGGGGGGGGATGTTTTTATTTATTTTTTCACATTCAATATTATTGCCTCCTTTATTTTTTAAAGTATAATTATCATAGAGCACACAAAATGAACATTAGGACTTAGTACAATCTATAAGAGGTAACAGACACTGAAAACATTATGGGATGATTTGACATTCATCATTTTCATGGGAACCTGTTGTGTTGCTCTTGGAAGATAAAATAATTTGGTGGGGAGCCGGGGGGAGGATTTTAGCTTGATTCCTGCAACTGGTTCTGATTTCTTTCTGAAAATCCCCTTTGAACCTTCGGTGCGACTTCAGGGAGGACTTGGCAAATTACTCAAGTATTTCCAAGCCAAAGCTTGAATTCCATTTTTCCGACTCCAATCTGAAGAGTAAACATTACCTGATTTTTTTTTCTTTGACAGATATTCAAGTAAGAGCCTTTAAAATAAAAATCGTAGAGTTGGAAGGTATCCAGGGGAGGGAGAACCAAGTCCTGTGTAAATGTGATTGCATCCCAGAAACTCCACCAGTATCTGCCCTTTGCAGAACCTCTGCAGTGTAGTGAAACTA
This sequence comes from Myotis myotis, assembly GCF_014108235.1. Taxonomy (NCBI): domain Eukaryota; kingdom Metazoa; phylum Chordata; class Mammalia; order Chiroptera; family Vespertilionidae; genus Myotis; species Myotis myotis. The sequence continues at coordinate 35,311,865 of NW_023416323.1, read as the reverse complement.
ACAGACATGTAAAGCATGAAACTCTTCCTAATCAGGTATAATTCCTGGGTGATTACCGTCAGTGGATTTGATGCCTGCATCGATATTAATTGCACAAATTTCAGGCAGGATTAAACAGCAGACAAGAAAAAAAAAATCAGACAGACCGAGAGGAAAAGGTTTCTTAAGCTATTTTAGCAGCTTAGAAGTAAATCATAAAATGTCAAGCTACAGAAATTGGCTCTGATAAATATGATTTTTTTCCTGAATTAGTTCACTAAGCTTTTATCCTCTCTGAACACTTTCAGTCAATCCTAAATACTTTAAATGCCAAGCTTAATATTATACAGTTATGCCGCGGCACATATAGAAGATTGAAAGCAGTGGTGATTTGAGGAGAATGAGTTATTTTATCTTCATTTCGACCCTGAAACAAAAGCAAATCACCATCGTGTGAAAAGATTGTACGCAAATGAACACTTCTGAGGATGCCTGGCCTCGGCGACCAAATGGGAAAATGTAAATTATGAAAATAATGTATAATCATTTCCACCAAGTTATGGCTACAGGACATGCCTTCCCCACCCCCCCTCCCCAAGAGTTCATATGACTGAGTTCCTTTGAGGGGATCTGTGGTTCTAATTATGATTTAATTTTACATTCTTATTTAGGGGGATTTAGATGTGACAATGCCTATAAAAATTGCATACCAGCTGTCACTTGGCTTCCATTCCAGTGCCGTCTTTCTCTGGATGCACATGAGAAAGTCCCAGTAAAGCTGAGGGACCTTGTGCAGCAAAGAATATCTTGCATTCCTAGAACTTTTATTGGAAATACTCTTCTTTGTTAAAATAAATAAATAAGTGTGTAATATATATACATATATAGTATATAAATATATATGTGTATATATATACATATATATGTGTGTGTGTGTATATATATATATATATATATATATATATATATATATATATATTCTGTATTTCAACAAGGAAAGGCTGTTTTATGTCAGTAATTCCAAAACTGTGATTTTCCAACTATTAGACAAGAATCACATGGGCCTTGGAACGGATATGAATTTGAAATGAATTTGGAAATCAGAGACAAGGGTTCGAGACCCAGCTCTGACACTTGCTAACTGTGTGGTGTTGGACAGATCAGGGCATCTTTCAGGGATTTATTTGTTTACCTCAGTTGAAACTAGCTTGGTTGGACTTGAAGTTTCCTGAGATATGGGACTGGGTCCTGTTCATATATATAGGACTAAATGCAAAATGGGTCCATAAAGTATTTCTTCAATGAGTGAATGAGTGTCCAAACCACAATTTATTAGAACAACTTGTTGCATTTTCCCAAGCTGAAGGGGATTTCTTAGGGTAGCATGGCATAGCTGTGTGCCATTCATTCAAGGACATCACAGTGTATTTCCTTGGCGTAGAAAGGAGAAATTCAAACTTCGTTTAGAAGTATGAAGAAATCAAATGGGTTATTCTTTGTTTAATGTTCATAGTAGCCTACCAAATGGTGCTGTTTGTCATCAAGCAGCTGCTGTTTTATTCCCAATGACAATCTGATGGCTCAATGGCTTGTTCGGAAAGGGCCCATCCATTGCTTAGTTCTGTACTTTCCCGGAACCTGTCTCAATATGTATCATTAGAGTGAAAAATCCAAGAATCCTGGTTGTCTTACCCATTGGTGTCTGAGTTCCTAAAAAGAGCTAGCCTGGCTGGTGTGGCTCAATGGTTGAGTGTCGACCCATGAACCAGGAGGGCTTGGTTAGATTCTGGGTCAGGGCACATGCCCAGTTGTGGGCTTGATACCCAGTAGGGGGCATTGATGTTTCTATCTCTCTCTCCCTCCCCCTTCCTCTCTGAAATCAATCAAAATACATTTTTTTTTAAAAAAGATCTAAGTCATGTTCTCTAGATTCCCACTCTTAGCTTGATCCCGGAACCCACCAGATCCTTGATAATGGCTGCTAGATCCTTGATAACAGCTGCTCCTTGAATGAACACTGTCAAAGTAAAGGGATTCTTAAAAAAGAATGTTATGCCCTAACCAGTTTGGCTCAGCGGATAGAGCATCGGCCTGCGGACTCAAGGGTCCCAGGTTCGATTCTAGTCAAGGGCATGTACCTTGGTTGCGGGCACATCCCCAGTGGGGAGTGTGCAGGAGGCAGCTGATTGATGTTTCTCTCTCATTGATGTTTCTAACTCTCTATCCCTCTCCCTTCCTCTCTGTAAAAATCAATAAAATATATTTTTTAAAAAAGAATGTTACCTTAACAAATAAAAGAAAATCATTAATGAATATCTACTACAGATCAATCAACATTTAAATACATTTTAATTTAAGAATTTAAAAAATCCATGCCTTCAAGAAAAGCATGCACGAATGGTGACCCTTGGTGATAAATTGCTCACCAGGGTAATATGACATAGTTGAATGTCTAATAAGTTCAAGTTTCTTTCCTCATTTCTGAATATAGTCTCTTTAGCACCCTAAAAGAAATTATATAACTAGACACTAATTAAGTTTAAAGACACCCAAGTTCTCCTATCTCCAAAAATCGAGGAATTTAAGAAAATTGGCTAAGATCACCAAGGCACGTCCAAGTTTAGGTCACTATCTTCAAGTTTTGGCTCTACTTTATTCCACTATTAAACCCTGTTCTGCCAACATTTCCATAAAATAACTGGGTGAACTTTCTATATCCTCTATGATCTTATTGAATATAAGGCCCCATTCTGAACCAAACTATTAAATGGCTAATCATTTGTTCTCTTTCAGAATAAACAGACTTTTCTAGGCAAACATACATCATTTTAGGGGGGGGATTATACTTCATCCTTAACTGGATACGGATATAATGTAAATATCAGATGCAGTTTTAATGAAATGATTTAGAAAAGTGTTTTAAAATAATTGAATCCAAAACATTGGCTCAGCAGAAATTTAAAATGAGGTTTGTTTCTCTGAGTTATGTGAGGCACATTATCCTTGTTGAGTGATGGTTAGCAGTGTTTTTAAGCCACCCAGCTATTGATGGTTTCACTGAGAGTAGGATTATTTAATAAACTTCATCATTCTCGACTCCAGTGTTAGAATTGTTTTCCCTGAAGCGTTTCTCAAGGTAAAACCAGCCTACATTCTCATTATTCTCTCGCTCATCTTATTACAGCAAGAAAGCAAATATTATTGAATTGGAAAGGAGGCTGGAAATAAACAGTGAGAAAATATTTGTGTCTCCAGATGTTGTAGAAACACAACTTTCTCCCATGTTTCTCCACTAAGCACTTCAAATCTGGCATCCCCTGAGTCAACAAATGCCTACAATGAATTAGGATAAAAAAAGCAAGTGAAATAGATGAATGCTAGAATTGAACTTGTAAAAGTGATACTATTTCTGCCTCGTTGAGAGAGCCAGACTCCAGCATCCCTCAGAATAAAGGCTGATTTCTTCAAATAGCTGTGGTCATGGACTCGTTTCCCTAGGCCTGCGTTAACAGTAGCATATGCTTTTTGTGCATAAATAAGAGGTTGTTCAGACAGTGGAGTAAGACAAGCCAAAGTCTGTAAGGAAGGACAGTGTCCACTTTTGAGGGCCATTTCAGGTGACAACCTATCTTCCTTTGCCGAATACCGATCGAGGGCTCAGGATGCAGAAGTTTCCACTTTAAAACGAGGACAGTTGTACACAAGCGATCCTGGTTTGCCTGGGACTAGGGGAAACACAGACCTCAGGACTTTTAATACTAAAAACAGAAAGGTCCTAGGGCAAACCAGGCTATATTGGTCACCTTACAGCACTAAGTCAGGACGTGCCAAAGGGGACGTAAAGTTTAGATCTGCAGAGGCAAAAATGTGGATGTTGGTGGCCAGAGTATAATCAAGTAATGCCAAGAGTTTAGGATGAAGTGATTGGTCTTAATTGTCCATTACTGCATGCTATGCTGTCTCCCTCCATACACTGGAAGATAAGTGAATCAGGATGAAGCAAAACACTTGAATTCCTAACCTAACTCTACCACCTACCTATAAGCTATGAAGCTTCGCGCAAGTAACCACTTTTCTTAGCCTCAGATTTCCATCCGGGAAATGGGTCTAATAGTTCTACCTTGAAGATTTCTTGTGAGCATTAAATCAGATTTTAAAATATATAAGTGGATGACATATTATACAGAACTGTTATTATTACTATTCTTGTTTATCTGTTTTACTAGAACAGAATATAGGAAAGGCATCAATATGTCATTATATCTAACCTTTCTGTAAAATTGTCCAGTTTTCCTTTTATTTACTTAGTTTATTTTTTTGATGATTTACATAGTTATTAAATTAATAAATACATCAGTGAGTATTTTAGAGGTCCTCTTAAAATAGCTATTAACATATTGAGGTATCCTGATCATCTTATGAAAGTAAAATTACCATTTAAATGCTATAGCGTACACAGAGCTTCATGAGGAAACTAAAGACACCATAGTAATGAAGTATAGATATTGAATGAGAGAGCTTCAATTCATTCTGTTTAGCAAAAGACTCCCCTTTCTCTCTTGCTATCTTTCAAATTTTAGGAACAGAATGCAATCATTGCTACCTAAACCTTTTACCAATTAAAGCAGAAAAACAGTAGATCATGTATTCCTTTTTGACTTTTGAGAACTAATTTAGTGGATAAATATGGCTGCCCATTGAAGTATCAAATCCAGAATAATCAATATAATGCAATTTTTAAAAATTCTCTTTTCAAAGTTTAAAAAGAAAAAAATATACTGGTTGCTATAGGGGAGAGGAATTTTTTTTAAGAGATAAAAGGGAATTTAGAGATTCTTTTGTCCATTTTCTTTATTTTATAGGTAGGGTCAATGAAGCAAACTAGAGAAAGGTCATATTCCACATTGTTTATTTTCTGAGGTTTAGTTCCTATATCAGATGGGGGAACAAAGAAATAATTGTTCACTTTCAGTATTGTGAAAGATACTATCTTTAAAAAAGCAACTATGCTAAACTGAATTATTTTGACCAACACGTAGATGATAAATAAATGAAAGATCCACTTAGAATGGAAAAGATAAAGGTTTGATTTATTCTAATGACTGTTGGTGGGAATCAACAATTCCTTGCTATTTATTTGTTTCCCTTCATCTGTCATGCACAGTTAGCAAAGAAAGTCATTATTGGACTTACAGATATGATTTTATGTTCAAAGCTAAAATTTCCCAGTGGAAAATAGTATTATATAACCTACCTAAATGGCAAAAAATTATTTTTAGCAAAAAGTTGAGGCTTATAAAGAATAGTGTGTTTGTGTATGTGTGTATGTGTGTGTTTATAAGAAGAGATACATTCCAACAAGATTACCATCAACATCCAAAAGGCTTGGAAATCATGATCCACTGAAAGGTAAGTTCAAACAAAACAAAAAAATGAAACAATCCAAAACAATCACTGAAAATGTGGTATATGCAGATAAGAAAGAATTGTAAGAGATCATTCAAATGGCTCATTAGATTGAACCGACTCACTGATTGGCACTTCATAGGAAAAGACAAAAATAATCCCAACATTTTTACTTCTGAAATCTTCCATGGAAGGGTCAGAGTTTGTGGTAAAAAAGAAAATTTCAGTAAAATGTGCAGGTCCTGTTAATTATATGGTCCCCACATCTCCTTGCATCTGTAGGCTCATTTCCGTTCTCTTTGCCATTAGCGATTCTCTACCGCTCCCCTGTTCTCTGAAATATAATGTTACCCTTTTATTCTATTTGTTGTGGTGGGTGATTCAGAAGAGGTTTTACACCAATAATTACCTTCAGGCATATACTCTACACCATAATGTGACGGAGGTTTTGAAGCCTAAGAGATTCCCATGAGCCTCATGACCTCTTCCAACTCAGTCCCACTCTGTCTTCCCAGGCTCACCCTCTCCACAGGCTTACTGTTCTCCATTCCAGGCAGTGAATACTCAGCTCCATAAAGCCTGTCTCTACGCTTTGTTTGTGCCTGTTCTTCAACAGAAAGTATCTCTCTACACTTAATAACTCAAGTGTATCTCTGCACTTATCAAGTTAACCCTGGGGGTTAGAGCTGGACCATAACTTTTTCAATACATATGTGGATTTTTATAATTCTACTAGAGGCCTGGTGCACAAATTCCTGCACGGGTGGGGTCCCTGGGTGACCCCCGGCGATCGGGGCAATCAGGGCCATCTTGCCCAGTCCCAATTGGGGCAGAGCTGGCCATGGGGTGGGACCTGGCAAAAGGGAGGTTGACTGTGGGAGCACACTGACCACCAGGGGGCAGCTCCTGCACTGAGCGTCTGCCCCCTGGTGGTCAGTGTGCGTCATAGCAAGCAGTCGTTCCACCATTTGGTCAATTTGCATATTAGCCTTTTATTATATAGGATAGTTTGCAATACCCTTTGTAAGCTTCCTAATAATTAACCATGAACGTGTTGTTCTTTCTAGGCTGAAAGTTCCTTGGGGATTATGGCTGTAGCTATAAATCTATCTGCAGGGTGTTCCATAGTGATTGACATAGAGTAGGTTAGATACTTATTTCTTGACTCGAAATGTTAGCTATGCAGGCTTTAAGCAGACCTCCCAGTGGACATGGGGAAAAAGAAGGCATTTGAACGTACATATTCTGAGAAGGTTTAGCACCAAGGATGTCCTAATTTTCAATACAAGTAGTAAAAGCATACTTCACTTTATTATTTCTGTGAACACAAATTAAAATTTTTATATGTAGTTACCAAGTTAAAGTAATTTTTTAGAATTACTGAGCATTAACAGGCTTCTGCAGAAATCGTGCCTTTTTAGCCTTTATATAAAATTAAAAATAAGGTCACTCTTGTTCTGAGTGTTAAACAGAGGAATTTGAAGCCACATATGATTTCAAATAGTATCTTCTGTGCAATTGATGGCAAATTTGAAAAACCTCACTTGATTGTCTGTTAAACAAAGATATGTTTTCCCGCTTTCTCTATTAAATGGTATTTTGTCCTTGTAACATTTTTCTGCAAGGCATTAGCTTTCAGCAGTTGTCTCTTATCAAACTAGACAAAGCTTTCAATTTAATTGAATTTGAAAAGTACAAAGATTGACTGACTTACCAAAATGTATGTGGTAGCTTTAAACATATAAACACAGCGGATGAAATGGGCATGTTGCTTAGGTGTACGAGGTGACGAACAGGTAGAGTAAAAAAACAATTTAATTGAAGATAGAAGAGTCCATAAAAAGGAGGATCTATAAAAGTGAAATTTATGATCATGAACTTCACTTTTTTAGATCTTACATATTCAGCTACATAAACTGCCTCTACAACTTTCTGAAGTATGCACAGCAGGATCCCATCCACGGAGAAACCATTTTGTAGAAGCATTTGTTAATAGGAGAGTTCTCCCACAACATTAAAGAAAGAAACGTAATCAAAGAAAAAGTAATTTAATTTAAGGGGAGAGAAAGAGAAAAATAATCATCAAGCATGGAACTTGAACTAACTTGATATCTGCATGCCCACTTTGTACTAATCATGCCTTAACATGTGTGAACTTGGCCAAAACACTACAAATTCCTAGACCTCAAAATTCCTTAACAGCAGAATCAAATGCCTTTCTTGCCTAAGCTATCTGTGTTCTCTATTCAGTCAAATTCAGTCCTCATGAAAGTTAATGAAAGGCCTAGGGAGAGAAGGGTCTTCACTGTTGTGGGGGCATTTGTTTTTGTGAGGAAATTATTTTTTTAGTTCTGCCTGTCTGGTGTGGCTGAATGAGTGAGGGTCAACCTAGGAACCAGGAAGTCATGGTTCAATTCCCCATCAGGGCACAGGAGGCAGCCAGTCAATAATTCTCTCTCATCATTGATGTTTCTATCTCTCTCTCCCTCGCCCTTCCTCTCTGAAATCAAGAAAAATATATTTAACAAAGAAATTTTTTTTCTCTGTGGGGGTGGGGGAGGGGGGAAACTGGGATGCTGGGGAAGGGGACAATAGCATATAAAAGACATGTTGTTTCCTTAGCTGATTTTGCTCAGTGGTTAGAGCATTAGACTGTGGACTGAAGGGTCCCGGGTTTGATTCCCCTCAAGGGCATATACCCAGGTTGTGGGCTCAATCCCCAGTAGGGGGCATTCAGGAGATAGCCAATAAATGATTCTCTCTCATTATTGATGTTTCTATCTCTCTCTCCTCCTCTAAAATCAAATATATATATATATACACACATATATATCAGGCATTCAGTCAATACATATGATATGTTGTCAGGCATTCAAGGAGAGTAAAGAGCTATATAAGTATTAAGAAAATTATATATATATATATATATATATATATATATATATATATATATATATATATATGGCTAATATGCTAAGGGTCCATCCATCTGACCAATCGCTATGCCATGCACTGACCAACAGGGGCAGATGCTCAATGCAGGAGCTGCCAAGACGTGTACTAGCCATTTACAGAAAAACAGCACTGCGGACCAAGTGGGACACAGGCCCTGCCACCACCCCAGAATGACTGCCCATCAAATTGCAGCCAACGCTGCCGAGACCCCATGGTGCAAAATGTGGCCCACAGCCCAGCCCGGAAACGCTGGCTGTGGACACCTGGTAATGACATCATGTAGCAACTCCCGGCTTCCTCTCCCTTGTGACTAGCCTCCTTGGAGTTTCTTCAGCCCAGAAACATGACTTGCTTTATAGCCAGGTGCAAACATTTTACACTTTAACCAAATATCTGAAGCATTTTCCTGTACCTCATCTCTGATCTTCACAGAAGTCCTGGAGTAGGTAGATAGGAGACTCAGTGGAATCCTATTTTCTTTTCATTAGCCAGAAAATGGAGAATTAGAAAGCTTGGAAACTTGACCTGACTGAAAAGAAATAAGAAATGGTGGACCTTGAAAATGACTTCAGGTTTTCTCAGTGCACAGAATATAGTCAAACACTGCTGCAGTTAAATATTTTACCCTTTGTTCTCCCTGCGTGATCTACAATAATAATCTGCTTTGTGTTGATATTTACTGCTCTGTTGCCAACAATTACCTGAAACAGAAGTTGGGGTGCTTCACTGGGCTGGAAAAAGTTTAGCTAAATCAGAAAGCAGGTCTAATTAAGCAAGTTTATTCTCTCTATATAAAAACCCAAGTTGACTTGCGCATGCACGATACTTATGAAGCTCTCACTGGCGCCAATCGCATGTGTATGTTTCAAGCTGTCATTGTTGATCGTGACTTTGGTTGACACTTATATTATAAAGAAAGGGCAAATATTTAGGAGGAATATTTAGGAATATTCTTCCTAAAATATTCCTCCTAATTAGTTTCATTTCAATGTGCACAAATTCATGCACTGGGACACTAGTGCATGAATTATAAATAGCTGTCACATTTATGTGAAAGTCTTTGTGTTGACATATGTCTTTGTTTCTCTTGAGTAATCATTTAGGAATGAAATGGCCAGATTATGTGGTAGGTGTATGTTAACCTTTTAAGAAAGTGCAAACTATTTTGCAAAGTGGCTGTATTATTTTAGATAATCACCAGTAGCATATGAAAGTTCCAATTATTCCACATACTTTCCAGCACTTAGTATGGTTAGCTTTTTAAAATTTAGCATTCTACTGGGTATGTGAATGTTTCATTGTAAGTTTAATTTATTTTTCCCTATGATTGATGATAACATTGTGTCATGTGCTTATTTGCCATTATGGTATGTTTTTTTGTCTCCATTTATTCAAAATTTCCACATTTTAATTGGATTTTTTGTCTACCTATAATTGAATTGTGTACGTTATTTTTATGTCCTGGATATACACGTCTCTTAAAATATTTTTCAAATATTTTATCCTATTCTGTGGCTTGCATTTTCATGTTCTTTATAGTTTCTTTTAGAGAGTTAAATATTTTTATTTTGAAGTCCAATTTATGATTAATTTCTTTTTCTTGTGTGTGTGCTTTTGTCCTATTTATCAACTCTTTGCCTAAGCAAATGTCACTAAGATTTTTCCAGGATGTTATTTTGTAAAATTTTACAGTGTGGTGTGAATGATCAAGATTTACATCTTTCAAATAGATATCCAATTGTCTCAGCACCATTTGTTGAAAAGAGTATCATTCTCCATTAAATTACCTTGGAATCTTTGTCAAAAATCCATTTACTGTATGTCTAAGTTTAGTTCGGCCATCACATTCAATTGCATTGATCATTATGCATAGCTTTTCGGCAAGGCAAAACTGTCTAGATTATTGTGGTTTTGTAAGTCTTAAAAATCAGGTAGTCTATATTCTCCAACTTTTCTGTTCCATTTCTAAATTGTGTTTGTTGTATTAGTTTTATTTTGCTGCATGACAAATGATCAGAACCTTCGTGGCTTAAAATACTCATTTATTATTTCACAGTTTATATGGAAAGTCTGAGCAAAGCATGACTGGATTCTCTTCTCAGAGTTTCAGGGCTGCAATTAAAGGGTCTCTGGGACTGTGTTCTCTTCTGGAGCTCAGAGTCCCCTTCCAAGGTCTTTCACATTTTTGAACGATTTTCATTTTTTTGTGGTTGTAGGGCTGAATCCCTGTTTCCTTGTCAGCTATCCAGCCAAAGACCATTTTTAGCTCTTACTGGCCCCCATCAGTTTTTTGCCATGTAGCCCCCTCCATAGGCCCTCCCATACACACGTTTCAGATCTCTTCCTCCAGGCAGAGCCCAGGTCCTCTGAAGGGTTCACCTGACTAGGTCAGGCCCATCTGGCATAATCTCCCTTTGGATTAATTCAAAACCAAATGATCTGGGACCTTCATTACAAGTGTAATATCCTTTTCCTTTTGCCATGTAATCTAATCTAATCAAATGTATGAAATCTAGCATAGTCACAACCCCCAACCACAATCCAGGGCTCAGTACAACAAAGGGTGGAAATTTGAGGAACAACTTTAGAATTCTTCCCATCACAGCTATTCTGTCTTTTCCATATTCCTGTATATTCTAGAATCAAATTGACTAATGAAAAAATACGTTGGGTATAGAGACTTTGGTTGAGTCTATGGATCACTTAGAAGAGAATTGATCTGTTAAGAATGTTGAGTTTTTTTAATCCCTGGGTATGGTATCATTCACAATATTTATATTGATTTAATTTGTTTCAATATTATGTTTTAGTTTTTATATAGAGGTCTCAAAATGTCCTTTATAAAATTTATTTATGGTTTTTGCTGCATTTGCCAAATGAGCAAACATTTTAAAATGGTTCTGGACTGAAAAGGCATTCACTTTTAGATGCATTGTGAACTAATTCTGAATACTGTAGAATTAATAGTACTCAGAGGAGAGACACAAATAACCCTTCCCAGGGTTTAGGGATTGCTAAAAGCAATAAATTGCCTGCAGTGAACTTCAGGTCATTTTTTTTCTTTCGTGATGACCTAGCATATTTTTGTTTTCTTACACCAATGATAGTAAGTCTAGGGAAATTTTTGAAAGTATGTCTAAATTTTTATCCATACCTCATTTTGTGTGTGTGGTAACTGCTTTGCTGTTTAATAACATATCTACTAAGTTGATCAATGTCTGAGAGGCAGAGTAGAAAGCTTTACTTAAGGCTTGGCATTGTGTGTGTGTGTGTGTGTGTGTGTGTGTGTGTGTGGATAAGGTAGTGGTGAGCTATTTCAAAGTGATCCTTGGAGAAAGAGCACTGGACTAAATTTAAAGGGACACTTTTTATGGGTAGAGTTCTCCTAGGATCACTAGCTATACTATTGTAGACTATTCTAATTCAAATCGTTAACTAGAATATATAGGTTCAAAACCAAAAATTTAACATGTCTGAAAAAATGACATTAGAGCAGGTACAAATCCAAGAAAAAGAAAAAACAAAACAAGCAAAGATCTAAACTACACACACAGAGCCAAGACTGTTAGTTCAGTTGATTCAGGAAGTACTTACTACGGTTAGCAGGATGGCGGTCTTTCAGTTGATGACTTGAATTCTTTATTTATTTAGGGTTGGGTATCCAAAGTGCTTGAACCTTGGTAAAAATGTCATCACAATAGGAAAGCATCCTGACAACCACAACCAAACTGTCAATAAAAATAAATCTATATTCTTCCCATCAGTGTTATTATATATATATAATATATATATATATATATATAATATATATATTATATATATATATATATATATACTAGAGGCCCGGTGCACAAAATTTGTGCATGGGGCTGGGGGGTGGTTGTCCCTCAGCCCAGCCTGTGCCTTCTCACAATCCAGGACCCCTCAGGTTGGGTCCCAAGACCTGGCTGGCAATCAGGGCCTATCAGGGCTTTCCTTCCCAGGCTGCAGGCAGCTGGCCCCACCCCCACCACTGCCACTGCTTGCCATCTGTGTGCAGTGGTGCCCCCCCCCCCCGACCCCTGCCACCAGTCACCTCCCTCTGTGTGTGACAGGCGTGGGGTACAATTGTTTGACTGGCCTGGGTCTCCCTCTGTGGGGTGATTTCTGGTTGGCCCTGCCCATCTGCCACAGTGCCGCCAGCCAGGTAGCCTGGGCCTCCCTCTTTGGGGTGATTGATCACGGAGCCTCCCCATCGATTGCCCCACAGAGGGTGGCCTATGCCTCCCTCTGTGGGGCGATCATGCAGCGATGGCGGGGGGGCCCCTCAACCAATCACATCACACCACCTTGGCTGGTCTGGTGCCAGCACGTGTCATAGCATGGTTGTCCAGAAGGTCATCCAGATGGTCATTCTGCTGTTCAGTCATTCGGTTGATTTGCATATTATGCTTTTATTATTATAGATGTGTTTTTACATTTTGACACATTGACTCAGAATAAAACATAATGGAGATGGTGGACATTGAGCTGAGGAAGATAAACTAAGGGCAGGTGAGCAGCAGTGGAATTTTGAAGCTGATATCAGGAAGGAAACAGGCATTATAAAAGCATTTAGCTAAGGTGAGAAACCCCTTAAACCAGAGCCAGGTGTGCCTGGCCCCATGTAGTTCAGTGGTTGAGTGTTGACCTATGAACCAGGAGGTCATGGTTCGATTCCTGTTCAGGGCACAGGCCCGGGTTGCAGACTCGATCCATAGTAAGGGGCGTGCAGGAGGCAGCCAATCGATGATTCTCTCTCATTATTGATGTTTCTATCTCTGTTTCCCTCTCCCTTCCTCTCTGAAGTCAATAAAAGTAAAAAATAAAAATAAATGCATACATACATACATACATACATAAAACCAAAGCAAGGTGAGTGTGAACCAGAAGACAGATGCTAGGCCAAGAATCTCTCTAACCAGAATGGTGAAATGTAACCCTTACACTCTGTAGCCTGCCTGAAGTTATATACTCTACACAAAGGATTTTATTTTTTCACTTGGAAGTCTTAGAGTCAGCCTTCTCTTGTAGTGGGGACTTCATGGAGACCCATGGAATTTACCAGAAACATGGTACTTTCCCACCTTAAAACTATTGTGGTTATCATGTAGCTGTTCACGAAATTTCTTTTTCACACACTTTACAATGACATGTCATTACATACTTTTTTGGAATTGACTAACAACAAAGATGTCCACACAGTTTTTGGTGAGAGTTTTCATGATCCCCTAGCCTAGACCCTCTGTCTGCTACCTATTTGCCATGAAGTAAGTTGCTCAATGTCCCTGAACGTAAGTTTTCTCTTCTATACTGGCCTACCCATCGGCTTACCATGAATTAAATAAGATAATGCATATCACATTTAGCCTAGTTGCTTGCATAGTTTGGCTACTCAGTTTATGTCAGTTATGCTTAAAAATATGTTATCGTTGTTGTCATTATTATTTTTTGGTAACATTTATGGGTAAATCGCAGAGATAAAATAAGTAATTCTTAGAAGAAATAGGTTTAGGAAACAAATGATAGAGGTAAAGGAAGGGGCCCTTGGAACTTGGGAGTGAGGAAGCTTATGGTAACATGTCATTATTATTTTAGACCAAAAATATGGAAACTCGATCATTATCAAAATATTGGATCTGTCACGTGATAAAGTTCTATCTGTGAACCAAGTAGTGGAATTTGGAAACAAAAGCAAAATCCCTTGTCATTGTGGAGCTGAAGTTTCAATGAGGGAGATTGCTATTTGACAAGTAATTAACAGTGTGAAGTGTCTGAGTAAGATACTTAGAGGGTGCTATGGGGATTGTAGGGTAAAGTGACCTAATCGAAGGAATCAAAGACTCTGTCCCTGAAAATTAAATTTTTAAGCACACTATGTAATACTGGAAAGGCAGATTTTCATTGTTATCATATTTAAAAAATACAGAAACTTATCAGTGAACTTGAACCTTACTTAACCAATGGAGAAAAAAAACAGGAATAACAAATCCTGCAGAGGTTGGCAGCCCTACCACATAGTAGATTTCAATCTAACCCTGCGACCTAATAGTGGTTCTTGATATATTAGAAAGCCAGAAAGCTTTTAGCCCAAGTCTGGCACATGGTAAATGCTTCACAAATGCTCATAGTTGTTGCGTTTTGTTGATGAAGGAGAGGCTGGTGATGATGATGATGGCGATGATTATGATGATGATGAAGGCTCAAGGCATATTATAATACTGTAAAATTTAGCAGGTTAATTCAACAAAATTGCCTTTACCACATCTACTTTTTCAAAAAAGCTCAATTAAAGGGTTCCATGAAATTTAGAATGCTTACATATTTGGGAAGCTTTTATCATCTTGAAAATAAACAAACAACCTGCTCGTAGGTACTGATGAATAATATTTTTTAAATTCCCCAAACAATCGAACTGACTCTGTGAACCAGTTTTTCTCCATTTTTGATCCCTGAAACACCTACATCCATCAGTTGGCTAGTGTTTTAGAACAGTCATTACTGCATTAGACACCATACATTCTTTAAGAAGCACATTCAGAGAAAGGAACCCGAAAATCCATATATATATATAATGAATCTTATATATACTCCATTTAAAAGGTAATTTTATCCCTCTGAGAATTAAAACCTCCAAGACTTCATATAAATTACAGAAAGTTAAGGCTATTAGTGTTTTATCATTGGAAGAAAAGAAAAATAGAAAATAAGACTATTACATTTACATTGACCAAATAATTGAGCGTGGTTATTAATATTTTAGTGTTGACTTGGAGATTATAATTGTTAATTATTAAAAGAACGTTTTGAGGTGCCAGTGGAAGAAAGGATATTACTATAAATTTAGAAAAAAAATTTTTTTTAAGACACAAATGTACTAAACATTTGTTATGGATGCTGAGACTGGCATGCTCTTTTGTTTGTTGTACATAATTACAAAAACTCAGGATAACACAAGGAAGCCAGTTAAAATGGAAATTGCTCTTTTAAAAGAGCTAACGTTCCAAAGAAAAACACAGTTTATGCTTGTTCACATTATTTTAGTAATTTTTATGTGCATCATCAGCGATCAGCATTCTAAGGCTTCAGGTTTAAAGGATTCTGATTGAGGACAAATGGGGAAAGGGCTGGTGGGAAAAGAAACAGGAATCAATCAATACTTAGAGCTTCAAATGAATATAAAATAGTCTACATTTTTGTTTTCTTCTTCCTAAATTCCAGTGGAGGAGGAGGATTAGACTAGACATTGTAGATCTCTCTCTCTCTCTCTCTCTCTCTCTCTCTCTCTCTCTCTCTCTCTCTCTCTCAGTTCTCACTTTAGAGATGGTATAACCAGTTTCCAACTATATTTCCAAAACTATGCTTCATTTGACATAAAAAACAATGCACTTCTATAGAGAAGTAGTTAACATTTTGTGAGTCAAATATCTGTGTTGGAGTTTTGCTTCCTAAATTCATACTGTGGTTTTGAGGAGCAAGTCACACCATTTTTCTAAGCCTCATTCTTCTCATCTGTAAATTAACTTTAGTTCCTGCTACGAAGGGCTCAAACTATGTAAAGTAAAAAAACAACTTTATTGTTTTTGAATGTAATTAGAAATCCGAAGGTAGAAATGGCCAGGGTTCTGGTTCTGATTCAGGCTTTCTCTTGACACTACCCTTTTCTGGGGGTGGGTTTTGACTTCAATCTAATGTCAAGTGGGATACAGCTGTTCCATGCATCATCAATTCCAAGCAACAAAAACCAGAGGAAGGCAAGAGGGCTGATCCTTTTTTGATTCTTCAGAAGTGAGAAAACCATTACAGAAAGCTCCCCCGCCCCAGAAGTTTCCTCCTCATGCTTCTTCTACCAGAAATAATTCAAACACCCTTCCCTAAACCACCCCCCAGACAAGCAGAGAGTGGTTGTGCCATGTCTGTCTACTACATCTCTGGGGTAGAATGGATATTGGTGAGTAACATTATTCCCCCAAATTATAATCAGTCCTGTGGTGGATAGGATGTAAGACAGCTTACTCCAAATCGGCAAGATGCCCTTTTCACTGCCATGAGGGATTAGGAGCTTGAGATGGAAACCAAACACAGGTAAAGAATCAAGTTGTGTGTTTTGCTTATTTGAGTCTAGGTCTTTGAGAAACTCAATCCTCTCCCTGTGTTGAATTAAATGTACTTAACGCACTGGTAGCAATTATTTTTAATTCCTTTCTTTATATCTTTTTTGGCCTCTCCTTACAGTTAAAAGATGACAGACCCTATACATATGCTTGCTTAATAGTACTCAATTTTCTACATTCTTAATGGTCAAAGGTGGTCCTCGCCTCTCCACATGCCTCTTTTTGTCTTGACCATTGAGCACATATGTTCTAATCTTTGTTTTGGGAGCAATTACTTATTTTTTTCCTAGATTTTGGAGGCTTGACATATTTTAAAATTAATTAAAATCCCGTGTTCTTGAAGGTATAAATTTTTCTATTTCCCCCTGTTTCCTCTGGATAGTAGTTATCAGAAGCAAATAAACATGTCTTTCATATTGGCCTTCTTGAATTTAAATTCTGTCTACCTCCTACAATGTAACATTTTTGTTGTCCTTTGAGATTTTTTTTTCCAACTGAGTCTTTAGAGTGGATGGTAGGAGACATACATTTGGGGTCTAAAACACTTCCTGTCAGGTTCCAAGTCAATTAGTGAAGGAGTTATATCGTGTAAAAAAAGTATCAATACAATGTAGTTAAACACATACACATTTGACAAGATGATGCATAAGAATTGTCAGAGAGAGAGAGAGAGAGAGAGAGAGAGAGAGAGAGAGAGAGAGAGAAGCCTTTTGTGTCATTTATAGATTTCTTCTTTTTGAAAGTGGTTCCTTCTATGTCAGGAGTGAAAAGAGAGGTGAGAATCTTACTGAAACGTTGTGCTAGTGAAACCACAGTAAGAGCACAGAAATAATTTGCCCCTCTTCCCCCATACATTGTTTGTGAATTTAATCTCTATTTGACCATTTTCTCTCTCCTATGAAATACAGCTCAATTGTCGGGGGTAAATTATTTAAAACAAGATTTATCTTTAAAACATTTAAAAAGTGGCATCAGGTATTTGTCCTCTGTTCTAATCTTGAACATCAAGTTGAATATTCTGACTTAGATCTTTTTTGTTCTTCTTCCTTTATAGGATGTCAATATTCCTTTAAACTACAATAGTGATCTCCAGTATGTGCGGCCTTTTTCTCCTTAGTATATATAAAAAGAGATCTGAAAGAATTCTTTTTAATCCATTTCCACAATGCAGTCTTTGTAGATAATAACAGTTCTGATAACAACCATGTCTTTTATCTTCAGGAATTCTCAAAAGAAATAAAAATATCTTTATTCACCGAAAAATGTTTTATACAAGTTTAAAGTGTTTTTAAATATTTTTTTCCACTCCAGAAAATATTTTCCTCTAAACAGGAACAAAGATGAAAGTATTTTGAACACTCTGAAAGGGAAAATTGAAAGTATTATCCACGAAATTAAATGATTGTTTAAAAGAAAAATATAAAATGTTGGTTATCATTTGCAATAATGCAGTCTCAGAACTTTACCCTAGTTGTTTCTACCTTATCACCACTTTATGGTAATTATTATGATTTTATGGAAGCTCAAATAAAATAATTAAAAAATATTATAAAATGCATTCATTCATTCACTCAAGATAAATTCATTATGTCAGGCTCTCTATCAGTCACTGAGGATACAATATTAGGTCAACATAACACACAGCTACAACTTTAGTATTACGGGAGAAACCAAGAATCTTCAAATACATGTTACATTGCAAGAATAGGAAATATTATACATAGAAGTAGATCATACTAATATGAATAACAGGATTATTTGTTAGAAAGAGTATGATGACTTGCAGAGAAAGTAAGGACTGAAGAGGGATCTAAAGGAAAATGAGGAAATAAAAGATTTTCCAGGGACGGAGCAGGCCAAGGATTCTGAACTCTATTCTAATGCTTCTAGGAGAATATTCATGTGTTTTTAAGTATGGGAGTGGACATGATTATACAGGCATTTTGAGATGCTTATTCTGGTCTCTCTGGAGGCGTCAGAATAATAAGTGGAAACAACTAATTAGGAAACAACTTTTAAAATAAAAAAATACATTGATATCGTACTGTTCCTTATGGTAGCCCTAGGGCCTAGGCTGTCTGTCCACCCTTTAGAAGGATTGCCATAATTGAAAATATTTTAGAATTATTCTAATGAGCGTGGCATCTATGTCCTGCAGGTCCCCTACTGATAGAGTGGGTAAAGGAGAGTAAATATCAAGAATGTCTCATAGGACCCGGCTGGTGTGGTTCAGTGGTTGAGCATCGATCTATGAACCAGGAGGTTGAGGTTTGATTCCCAGTCAGGAAACTTGCCTGGGTTGCAGGCTCGATCCCCAGTGTGGGGCGTGCAGGAGGCAGCCAATCAATGACTCTCTTTCATCACTGATGTTTCTATCTCTCTCTCCCTCTCTCCCTCTCCCTTTCTCTTTGAAATCAATAAAAATATATTAAAAAATTATAAAGAATGACTCATTGGGTTCTGGCTACACAGGAGGATTGATAACAGTGCCATTCACTGAAATTAGAAATCCAAATAGAGAACTAGTGTTGAAGAGAAAAAAATAATCAGGATTGAATGAATGCATTTGGGGCCTGTTGCATTAGCGTTTTCCTTGTATACATCCAGGTGGATATTTTGAATGGACTGCTGGCTTTTAAGACTAAAGGGAGGCAAGAAAGTATCCGGTGACTTCCTGTTAACCATCAGCCATACAGAAAAGCATATTGGAAGATGATGAAGGCAGCGTTGGGGTTACAGAGCTTGAAAAGGCAATCTCTACCTTCTGGGACATAGTTATTCCCCCAGCCCAGCGAAAGTTTCTGCTTCCTGAGGGATGGAGATAGATCTGTTTCATCTCTGTGCTTATCTTTCAACAGAACAAGTTTGTTTTGCTTATATTACTGATAGCAGAGAAGCAATCCCCTCAGACCATGTCTAACATAAACTAGTTGCTGCGTAAGTGTCATCGGAGTAAATGGATTTCCTATTACATGTGGATTTTAATTATCCACAACACAAGCAAACATGGAAAACAGAGAGAAAGCATTCCAAATAACACCCACCAGACTTAGCAACAACTTTGAAAGTGCCTCTAATGTTCTGCTGGAGAACATTAGCTTGCTTTTCTGCCGACACTGCCAATCCATTCGGAACAACCTCATCATGTCATAGAGTCCTATCCAAGTTCCCAGCCCTCGGCTGGGAGTTGTAACTCTTTCGAGTTTAAACTGCCTAATTTTCCATTAAAAAATTAAATAGCAGGGCTTTGAAGTGACTTATCCATAGAAATACACCCAGTTACCAGAATAAGTAACATTATGAATGTCAATCTCTGGATACCCGATCTAGGGCATTTTTTTTCACTTGGATTTTTTTCATTATTTTTGCTTTTTGTGGTATAACAAGAACATTGTATATTCTTTACAGCAGTGATTCTCAACCTTGGCTGCACATTAGAATCACCTGGGAATCTTTTAAAAATCCTGATATCTGGGCCTCATCCTCCGGAAATTCTGTTTCTTTGTTATGGTGTGAGGCCACACACACACATACACACACACACACACACACACATACACACACATATATATATACATATATATATATACACATATATACATACATACATATACACACATACATATATATGTAATTAATTTAGAGAATTGTCATTTTAACAATTGTTATTTTAAGAAGCATTTTCTTATTCATAAATGAGGAATATTTTTCCATGTATTTGTCTTCTTTTATATTCCTCAGTTATGCTTTATAATTTTTTTTCCAAAAAGGATTTGCACATTCCTTATTGAATTTTCCCAGGAGAATTTTTACTTTTAGATCCATTATGAATGGTAAATTTTATCCGCCTAGTTATGGGAGCTATGAGAATATAGCAATGTAATGATTGTTAGCAACTCCCAAGCTCAACTCTATTATTACTTCTCAAAGTATTCAGCAGAGCATTGTGGGTTTTAATTATTCCAATTCTTCTGCAAATATATTCACACTAGAAGCCCTCGCAGCCACGGCTTCGTCCGGAAGGTCACCTGGATGGTTGTTCGGGCGGTCGTTCCGCTGTTCTGCCGTTCGGTCAATTTGCATATTATGCTTTTATTATTATAGATATTAGCTTCCCACATGCACCTAAATATTTCCAAAATTGTTATTTCAGTGGCAATAAGACCAAAAAGTCTCCCTGTCCCATGATATGTGTAGATATACATTGTACATACGTAACATGTACAATGAGCAATAAATGTTTATTGTATGACTGAATATGCTCCCAAGTTATTTTCAAGGTTACCTTGTATGTTTTGGTACTAAAAAATATTTCTAAATTAAAGCAAGAGTTCTTTCTGAATGCTAGGCAAAATGTAGAGGCAAATGTCTTATATACAGTAATTTTGATTTACATCAATGTGATTTTGTGTGTCGATTCATTTGTCAGTGCTATAATATGAGGTTCAATCAAGCTTAATGCTTGTAGAAGTCATAGAAACTAAAGCTAAGCAATAATCTTGTGTCTAGATCTGAAGTCATAAATAGCACTGTATCTGTTGCCACACCAGTCATGCTAGTATTATTTATTAGAAATGATAGCAGTCTCCTCTAGCTGACTGCTGTAATAGAACAATATGAATAAGATATAATTTCTATGAAAGGCTGTTTTTTTGTAAGCACAGAGATCTTATAATGTGCTACTAATCTATTTGCTAGCTTTACTTGTTACAAAGTCTTAAATGGAAATATATAAGCAAAAATAACATATATATGTATGTGTATATTTATATGTGTGTGTGTATATATCACATAGACACCGACATCTGTGGCTATTGCCAGAATGAAAGAGGGGGTGGGGGTATGTGGAGGTGGACAAAGGGGGGGTAAATAGGAACGGAAAGAGACTCTGCTTGGGGTGATGGGCACACCATGCAGGGTGCACATGGTATTTTCTTGAGGTATACACTTGAAACCTGTATGTTTTGTGAACCAATGTCACCCCAATAAATTCAATTAAAAAAATTCGCAGATACCCACATGTTCCTATAGTATTTCATCCACACAAATATTTTCACAGTTTCACATGAGTTGCATATATAATTCCAGGCAGTTTTACTCATTATTCTCATGAAGCTCAGGTTCTGAATACTAGTGTAAAATACAGTCATATAGCCAATAGCATAATATATCATTTATCTAACAGCTATGATACTCTCTACTTACTTTTTCAAACACATTATTATTAACTGATGTCGGGTTTGGGAATGATATGTTGAGTAAAGGCAGATGTTTCTCTCTCCTCAAGGTGTTGATAGCCAAGCTTCTCAGCTTAAAATGACTTACAAGTTGGCACCATTAGGAAAGACAAGAAGAGAAATAGGTTTCAGACTTTTGGGGATATTTTATTTTGTTGATTGATTTTAGAGAGAGGGGGGAGGGGGAATAGAGAGAGAGAGAGAGATTGATTTGTCATTCCACTCATTTTATGCATTCATTGGTTGCTTCTTGTATGTGCCCTGACTAGAGATGGAACCTGCAACCTTGGCATATCGGGACTACACTCCAACTGACTGAGCACCCAGCCTGGGCCAGGGGGAGTCTTTATATTTCAAATAAAGATAACTTGCCTTTCATTTATATTAATGTTATTTAATAGAGGAAATACATGTAATGAATAAAAACATAGACTAAATATAATTTTATTTTATAGCTCTTTAAGAATTTGTTAAGAATTTTAAAGATCTGGAAGAAGATTTTTTTTTGCTTTAAATTCATTTTATAGGTACTGTAATTACCATGAGGAGTGAAGTTGAATATGACCCATTTAAATAATCACATAACATGATATTTCCAATTTTTGATGAGCATGAAGAAGAAAATTATAATGTGTTGAGAAGTTGGTTTTTTTTTTAACTTTCTTTTTATTATTGGCACTATTACATATGTCCCTCATTTTCTCTACCTCCTAAACACTGGACTCACCCTATTGGTGGCTTTAAGGAAGAGAAAGAGGTTTTGTTTATAGTAGTAGTCAGTCATGGTTGTTACTATTTTGATTCAATTCCAAATTTAAACCTCCTTTATCATGGGTTCATTTCTTTATTGTAAAATCTTTTACTGTTGAAAGTATTAAATATGTCCCTTTTATCCCCCATTAGCCCCTTCCTGCCTGCCCTCGACCCTCACCCAGGCCTTCTCCACTCTATAGTCTGTGTCCATATCATGGGTTCATTTCTAAAGATCGGTGAGTTGGTCATTGAGGAGGACACACACACACACACACACACACACACACACACACACACCTGCAGAATTCCAGAATTTAAATACTCTTCTGAGTCTACCCAGTTTTCCCACCAGTAGTCCTTATTGCCAGTTGTGGCACCTCATATACACTCCCACCGTGCTGCCTCCATCCATGGCAAATTGAAGCTGGTGTGTCCATCACCTTGTAAAGCCATGTCATCATAATAGAGAAAGTGTTTCACTGGCCTGGACTGTTAGGATCCTGAGAAATATTTTCTTAGTGATAGTTTTATACAAATTGGTTATTTTTATGGAAACAATACAGGGTGGGACAAAAGTCAGTTACCAGTTGTGAGAATGCAAAACACAGAGTTTATTCTTTATTTTTCTTTATTTTTCTGTATTAATTATTGTATTATTTTTCCATATGAACAATTGTAAACCTGCTTTTGCCCCACCCTGTATTATGTTTCTGGGGAAACATTTTGCCAAGAGCCTGCTTTTGGCTTTATGTCCGTAAGTTGGTATTGAAATAACCACTTGGTTTACTTTTTTCTTCTATCTTTCTACTCAGTTGTGTTAGTGTAAGAGTGCAAGCTAGTATGTGACAGGCCCTTTTTATTCAGTTACTAGAGGCCCAGTGCTCAAAATCCATGCATTTGGGGGCCCCGCAGCCCGGCCTGTGCCCTCTCACAGTCCGGAAGCCCTCAGAGAATGTCTGACTGATGGGGGAGTGGGCCTAAGTCAGCAGTCAGACATCCTTAGTGCTGTCACAGAGGTGGGAGAGTCTCCTGCCACCGCCGCTGCACTCACCATCTGTGAGCCCGGCTTCTGGCTGAGCGGTGCTCCCCTTGTGGGAGTGCACTGACCACCAGAGGACAGCTTCTACATTGAGCATCTGCCCCCTGGTGGTCAGTGCGCATCATAGTGACTGGTTGTTTCAGCATTTGATCAATTTGTATATTAGCCTTTTATTATATAGGATGTTTATTTATAGAAGTTCTGTAGTAGTTCTAAAACAGGGAATTCTAAGTTTTTTCCCCCAAAATTGCCATTTATTATGCATTTCTTCTATTAATGCACAAATATTTCAGATATAAAAAAGAATATAGCCGAAACCGGTTTGGCTCAGTGGATAGAGCGTTGGCCTGAGGACTGAAAGGTCCCAGGTTCGATTCCAGTCAAGGGCATGTACCTGGGTTGCATGCATATCCCCAGTAGGAGATGTGCAGGAGGCAGCTGATCGATGTTTCTCTCTCATCGATGTTTCTAACTCTCTATCTCTCTCCCTTCCTCTCTGTAAAAAATCAATAAAATATATTTAAAAAAAAAAGAATATAGACAGAATCAAGGGGCATTTTGATAGGTGTATTAAACATATATCTTGAACATATCCAGATTTCTGCATACATTTGTATGTGCTCTTCTCTCTCCCTCTCTCTCCCTTTCGCGCTCCCTCTCTCTCTCTCTCTCTCTCTCTCTCTCTCTCTCTCTCTCTCTCTTTCTCTCTCATACACACACACACACACACACATACACACACACACACACACACACACACACACACACACACACACCTCAGCACTCAGAGAGCCTGTGCTGAAACTATAATGATCAATGAGAAGATTAATATTAACCATAAAAATAAAAACAAATGAGTGGCCAGCTAGCCAGGACATTCAGATCTGAGAGATTTCTTCTCTGTAGCACAAGGTGCAGCTAATGAACAGTGTCTTCAATAACACCTTTTTAATAAACAGTGCTGAGTTTCATGTAAGTGTATCTGCAATCTTTCACAATAAGAGCCATTGGCTCAAACTCAGTGCCAAATCCATTAAAAGTCATTAATCAGAATATACTAGACTGAGAACATGACTCTCAAATGACCTGGCTTTACTTAGCGATAGATTTTTTACCACTTCAAACTGTGCATTCATCCGGCAAACCTCTGTAAGTATTGTTCCTCTCAGCATAGCCTGCCTTTGAATGCTCCATAAACTAGAAAAACAGTATTTAAGAACCAACTTTCTGGTGAGTTCCCATACCAGTCCAAATTAGTGCATTTTCCCCCCATGCAATGTAGACTTGACTATATTCATCATCAAAAAGAATATAAAAGGAAAGAAAATTGTGAGAATATAAAGAAGTACATACACACAGACTCATAAATACAAATACATACATATTGCCTTTACCTTAAATCTCACATGTAGCCAAATTTATGGGGGTAGAGAGAAGAATGGACAATGATAACCTTCAATCTTTGTCAATAACTTCCCTGATTCTAGAATTATGTCAGCCATAGTATATTAAAACTTACAAAGCCTTGTTTATTTATTGGAACATAAGGAGGATGCTTAATTATTTGAGAATAAGAAGTCATACTTTCCTAGCAAATGTAAATTTAAAATGTCATCTTTGGCACTGAGTCTGATAACCAAAGTGCTAAGTGAAATAAGGCAGTCAGAGAAAGACAAGTGCCATATGATTTCACTCACGTGGGATCTAATGAACAAAATGAACTAATAAGCAAAATAGAGATAGACACACAGATAGAGAACAGACTGACAACTGTTGGGCGGGGAGGTTTGGGGGACTGGGTTTTGGGGGTGGATGGATTGAGCAAAAAGAGAGAGAGAGAGAGAGAGAGAGAGAGAGAGAGAGAGAGAGAGAGAGAGAGAGAGAGAGAAAACCTCATGGACAGGATGAAGGTGAATCTAAATTCCTGGCTGAGTCCAGCAAACTCACTGTTCACTATGGGTTGAGTCCATGAGCTTCAAACTCCTTTCCAACATGATCAATTTCCATTCCTGGTACTGAAAAAAAAAAGATTTTAGTTTGTAGTATAAAAAAATACACACACCAAGGAAATAAATTATTTAAATTCCACTTAATCTCTATTTCCCATCATTAATTTCTCTTACCATCTCCCGCCAATCATCCTTCACTCCTGTAGGTGGGGACTCCACTGGGATTTAGGTCTTGAGTTGAATCTTGACAACCACAGGCCACCAGAATGAAATGAATTCCACAATAATTTAACCCTCTTAGTTTTGTCATATTTCCTTTAAGAAGTATACATGAGGCCCTTGCCGGTTTGGCTCAGTGGATAGCGTGTTGACCTGAGGACTGAAGGGTCCCAGGTTCAATTCCCGGTCAGGGCACATGCCCAGGTTGTGGGCTCAATCCCCAGTAGGGGACATGCAGGAGGCAGCCGATCAATGACTCTCTCTCATCATTGATGTTTCTATCTCTCTCTTCCTCTCCATTCCTCTCTGAAATCAACAAAAACATTTTAAAAAGAAAAAGTATACATGCTATTCACTAGCAAAGAAGAAATATCAGGAAGTAATTCATACATGTGGCAGTCTTGAGTCTTGATGTGGAAGAGTGAGGATGATTCAAGGAAACCTCCGTTACATTAAATAATATAATTGATCTAGGAAGAAGAAATATCTTTAAAGGCATTATATTTTATCATAAAAATCGATACTGTTGCAGGAATTACGGTGATCAATGCTAATTTTGCTTTCTTCTGGGATAACTCCAAATTTATGTTATTATCACTGCCTACAGAATGTTAGATTCATTTAATAGCTCTATATCTTACTAGGCTTGACCAACAATAGACAGTAAAATGGAAAAGAAATACAATTTATGGTAATGATTTTGAATTGTGATATATTTATGCAAGTAAGAACACATCTTTAAATATTCTAATGAGTTTTTTTCAAAGCTTGATTATTTATAACATAATCAGGTAAAGTCAGCTAAATTATAAATCTTTCTCAAAAGTGTATTTGCCTATTTATATATTCCATTTAGAAGACAAACACCAAAAGGTTGAGTTAAGCCTTTCATGATGTTTTAAAAAATCACTTGCATAGATGTTGGGAATACATGATATAGGGCAGGGGTGGGCAAACTTTTTGACTCGAGGGCCACAATGGGTTCTTAAACTGGACCAGAGGGCTGGAACAAAAGCATGGATGGAGTGTTTGTGTGAACTAATATAAATTCAAAGTAAACATCATTACATAAAAGGGTACGGTCTTTTTTTTTTTTTAGTTTTATTCATTTCAAACGGGCCAGATCCGGCCCGCGGGCTGTAGTTTGCCCACGGCTGGGGTAGGGTGAAACTGTTCTTACTGCCTCACTTCTCATTTTCATACTGCCTCAGTCTGACCACAAGAATTATCAAGCTCTGGTGAAAGTAATATAATCTCCAGGCTTAAACCCAGTTAATATACTGTCATGCTTAAAGTCTTGCCCTTGCAATATTATGGAGCAGCCCTGCCTGGTGTTGTTCAGTTGTTAGAGCATCGGCCTGCACACTGGAGGGTCACAGGTTCGATTCTGGTCAAGGACACGTACCTGGGTTGCATGTTCTATCCCTGTGCCCGGTAGGGACACGTGTGGGAGGCAACCAATTGATGTGTCTCTGCCACATTAATGCTTCTCCCTTCTCCTCCTCCTCCTCCTCCTCCTCCTCCTCCTCCTCCTCCTTCCTCCTCTTCTTCCTCCTTCTCTCTCCTTTCTCTCTCTCTCTGCCCCATCTCCTCACTTCCACTCTCTCTAGAAATCAATGGAAAAAATATCCTTACTTCTTGAATGATGATTTTAAAAAAAACATATTATGGAGCAAATCTAGATGCTACCTTTGGAGAAAATAATAGGAAAGAGTGGGCATTACTGTAGGAGAGTTAAGTTCAAACTTGAGGTCCATCATTTGCTTGGTGAGGTTAAATAATTGGTCCCAAACTATTTTTCTCTGCACATGCTATTTAATTTATCTCCCATAATGAAAACATGCAGCCACCTGCTTCAGTGCCCGATAATATAAATATAGTAGGTGCCCATAAGTGGTGGTTCCTTCTCTCAATGCATACATTTATCTCATGTCAATATTCTTAATGTTGTTTTTTTACTCTTTTGAAAATATGCCAGCATTGAACATTGCCGTGCTGTAAGAGATTTTCTTACACACCATTTTTATGCTTGTCATCATTTTAACGTTTGTATCCTTTTAAGAGTGATTCGTAGCAAGTGCTTGCATAGTGACTAACACAGTTCCTCTATTAACACACAGTTTGGGACAATATTCTTGCAATGATATACATTCCACTAATTTATATTATTTAGCAATTGCTTTTTAATTCACCTAAATCATGTTATTAAATTTGTCTGGACAACTTCAATAGACATTTCTGCAATTAAAACAACATCCCATACTATTTCTTCTAAAAATGCATCTTTGAGTATTTTCTAGAAATAGCAAAAAGGTTCTCCTGTAAAGGACAGGATAGCAAATTGAGTGACTGCGTCATATTTACATTAATTAGCATAATTGATAAGAGATCATTGATATGTCAGTGACCCATAATTCTAAGCTTAAAACCCCACTACACTTTGAGAACTTTACTGAGAATAACATTTTCTAAAAGTATATTTGCCTGTTTTTTAAACATCTAAATCCAAATTCATTTTGTTAAAACATGTATATTCAGTAGAATATATATATCCATTCCTCATCATTCTCCTTGCATTTCCAGAATATTACTTGCATGTGAAATAGATAAAATATAATGCCTATCACTGAATGTGTTATTATAAAATAGATTAGATAACTACAACATTTAGTGTATGATTTGAGTTTAGATAAGGGTGTGTTTTCTTCTCAGGAAAAAAAAATTAAACTCCAAAAACAAAATTAACTGGACCATCTCTTATCAATTTGACAAAAAACTGTGGTGACAGACTTTAAAAACCTACTTTATTTTTAGCCAACCCTGAAATCAAGGCACTTACTTTTGATAATTCCATTTTCAAATAGGTTTTCAGTCAGAAAGATTTAAAAGTCAAAAACAATTTTGCATTTTATGGGTTGTGTTTAGTGCTTCTAATAATTTTTGCATGCTATCTGATAAATATCGAATAAGTGAATTTTCTCTGGTATAATCTAGGATTCATTCTCCATATCAATTTGATTGCAATATTGTTTATACTTTTTTAAAGTAATTAATTTGTAAGCATGTTTAGTACCATTTTATATATTTAATAGAGGCCCGGTATATGAAATTCCTGCACGGGGGCAGGGGTGTGAGGAAGGAGGTCCCTCAGCTCGGCTTGCACCGTCTCACAATCCAGGACCCCTCAGAGGATGTCCGACTGCCAGTTTAGTCCCGATCCCACATGGATTTGGCCTAAACTGGCAGTTGGATATTGCTCTCACAATCTGGAACCACTGGTTCCTAACCGCTTGCCTACCTGCCTGCCTGCCTGATCGCCTCTAACCACTCTGCCTGCCTGCCTGATTGCCCCTAACAACCTCTGCCTCGGCCCCCGCCCCCCCCCCCATCACCCTCCCCCCGGCTTCATCCAGAAGGACATCCAGAATGACGTCTGGAAGGTCGTTCGGCTGTCTGGTCTAATTAGCACATTACACTTTTATTATTATAGATTGTCCTGAATATTTTGTTGTGTTTGGAATTTTGATATTTTGGAGAATAATTTTCTTATGATTAAATATTTTTGAATAATATTAGAAACAGAACTTTAAGTACCTGTACCTTATAGACTTCCCCAAACAATACAACATTCTTTCCATTCAGTACTCTTGTTACACATTGAAACTTCCATATTTAGGAATGTGCAGGTCTGTGTGTGTATGCGTGTAAATATAAGTGTAACATTTGTACTGTGGGTAGAGTTTGAGGTGGAGAAAGTGCAATAATCCTACATTTTTAAACTTAAAAATTACTTTCCAAAAACTATACACATAACAGTAACTCTGTTAACTGGTATTGCTTAGGTAAAACAATTTGACATTGCTCAAAAAATATTTTGAAAGTAGGCCATATTTATCCTTTTGCATCTATATCTATATTTAACTTTTTAAATTATGTTAGACATGTCTTGTAATCTGTGTCTGGAAAATTACGGTCTTTGACAGTCTCGATCAGCAGTTTCCCAAATGGCCATATGATAATGGCATCACTAAGAAATAAATATAGAAAAGGTGACTGACCTCAGCGATGGTAGAAATAGACCTGGCGTAGGAGGCTGGCCATTACTTTCCTGCTACAGATGGGTTGTTGACCTGAGCAATGTCAACGCTCTGTTCTGCCTCAGTTTCCCCCTATGAGAAAGGAGAGTATTAAAATATAAAACCTCTCTAATGCACCCATATTTTCTCAGTCAGTGATTTATGACTGGTCAGTAATTATATTTAATGGGCACAAGGGTACATTGTTTTCCATTTGTCTCCATCCATTTACTCATACCTGAGTCAGTTGCATCGTCATAGTTAGATTTTGAAAGATAATCGATGATAAGTAGAAATTGCTAATGAATCTGCCACACAACCCATTAGGTATTTTGCTGATGCAACAATTTTAAACTGATATGATTAATAATAGTCTTTTAGCATCAGAAAATTTGATGAAGTAAGCAGTGCCTATCCTCAAAAACAATCTCAAGTCCTAGCCAGTTCGGCTCAGTGGATAGAACCTCAGCCTGCGGACCAAGGAGTCCTGGGTTCGATTCCAGTTGCAGGCTCCTCCCCGGCCCTGGTCTTGGTCAGGGCTCGTATAGGAGGCAACCAGTCGATGTGTTTCTCTTACATTGAGGTTTCTCTCTGTCTTTCCCTCTCTCTTCCACTTTCCCTAAAAATCAATGAAAAATATTCTCGAATTAGAATTAACCAACCAAACAAACAAAAAACTATCTCAAATTATGTAGCTCTTATTTTAGGTATGTATTAAAAGTATCTTACTATCCCCTTCTACTCTCTGAATTTGGATTCAAATTCACGATTGAGGAGCATCAATTCCTTTCTTACCCAGAATTTTGGTTTTGCACTATGTTATTTCATAGCACATATTTATGCCATGAATAGGGCAGAGACTGAGCTGCCTACCCAGTAACCAGTCGCCCTGTCATCTATATTAACTGAACCCAGGTTTTATTTAAGGGAGCAGTGTCTCTAGCTGAAAGTGGACATAGTTTCCCTTTAGCTAAGGTTGATCATGTGGCCTAATTCTAGCCAAAGTAATATACAAGGCAGTCATGCGGTCGGGGTTATGTAAAGCTCTTTAAAGGAACACACTCAATTGGCATGAGCGTTTGCCCTGGCACCCTGTACTTCCTTAGGGCTCTAACATAGATATGATCATCTCTTCCCCGTGGTCACATGAGGATGGTCTGAGTATCTACTTCTCTGTTCTTTAGCCATTGAACCAGCACTTGCTATTACCTGAGAAAGAAACAACAAACTTCCACTTTATTAGGCCAAGGTCAATTGTTTTCTTGTATGCCACACAAAACTCATACTTAAATGATGGCCAATAAAAGATTGCTAGGTGTATTAGATGAACAAATAGAAGAGTACAATATCTAAATCACTTCCAAGACACAGGAAGTGGTGCCTTAGATCCAAATTTTGAGTAGATCGGAAACAGTTTTACAGACACCACACTTAAGTGCAGAAGAAGGAATAAAATAAGAAATCATCCGAAGCCATCCTACAGCATAAAATTACATGTTTCAAAAGTTCTGCCATCAAATGTAGGTATTCAGAAAGAATAACAATAGAGAGGAAACGAGGACAAGTTATACTTCATCTGTTTCCTTAACCAGCCTTGGGACTAGCGCGCAAAGACCATGATCAACAACCAAGTTCTGCCAAATTAGAAGCCAATCTTTTAAAGTAATTAACACTGAGTGCCTCGGACAGACACCCACAGCACTGTGCTTAGAACTTTACAGTATGGACAATAAAGAGGGAAGATTTTAACTCACCTACTTGTTCAATAAATATTTTTTTTTTCAAATGCTTCTCATTTGTTTAGGAAGATCCTTAGAATTTGAGCTAATATAACTCCTTTCAAATTCCTTCAGAGTCATATAGTCAACTCTACTGAGGTTCATATCATCACAGAAGGATTTCTTTGCATGATTACGAGTCTACTAGGAGAGAGAGCCGGAATCCAGTCTTGTCTGTTCAAGAATTAGATAACTGATTTGGGACCAGTGTTCACTCTTTTTGAGCTTTGTTTTCTTTATATTTTAAAATAAGCCCAGCCAGGCATGGCTCAGTGGTTGAGCTTCAACCTATGAACCAGGAAGTCACGGTTGGTATTCCTGGTCAGGGCACATGCCTGGGTTGCGGGCTTGATCCCCAGTGTGGGGCATGCAGGAGCCAGCCGATTGATGATTTTCTGTCATCATTGATGTTTCTATCTCTCTCCCCCTCTCCATTCCTCTCTGAAATCAATAAAAATACATTAAAAATAAAATAAAAATGACACCAACTTCCCATGATTGCTTTAAGATGGAATGATTTGGCATATGTAATTATCAGAACAAATTGCCAAATGAATATATACAGAATAATGAGGGAGAGCAAAAAGTTAATTTCTACTAAGCACTCCTAAGAACCCTAAATATATTATTGAACCCGTTCAGACACAATACGAAGGCCAGCCCATCTTGTTGCCCCTTCAAACATCTGGAACTCTGATGTGATAACACCGAAAAAGGAAATCTCCAAGGATTCCTACGAAGAAATCACAGGGGCCCAGTCTTTTATATTTAGGATCACTGATTTGTTGTCATTGTTGTTTTGACTTATTCATTTGGCATTCCTGGTTTTATGACATTAGGCTGGGTTTTGGAATAATTTGACTAAAGTAATTTCTTGGTTACAGGGGATTTTTCTGATGGCTGATGCTTAGGTTACAAAGTTGTTTCTCTCTCTCTCTCTCTCTTTTTTTTTCCTCTTCCCATTCCTCTTTCTTTTGTCCTCTTATGATGTAATTTGAGTTTATTCTGTGAACTAAGAATTTGAATTTGAAGCATTTAATAAGCTTAAAAATCAGTTTTACTCTGACAAATCCAGTGTGTGGAATATTCTAGAAGACATCTATCTTGTAGTCTTAAAAAAACAATCAATGTCATGGTGAACAAAATCAATGCATTGGCAGGATCATGCTCCCTGTGAAGGTTTTAGGGAAGAGAGGTCTTTCCTTGTCCCTTCCTAACTGCCAGTGGCTCTGGGCAATCTTGACTGTTCCCTGCTGTGGAAAGAGGATCCCATCCATCCTTTTTGTAAGGAAACCAGTGATTGGCTTCAGGGCCCACTCTAAGCTGGTGTGACCTCACCTTAACTACTCACATCTAGAAATACCTTCTTTCCAAGTGAGGTCATGTTCTTGGGTTCTGGGTGGATATGGATTTTGAGAGACTACTATTCAACTCGTTGTAACCTTCTATGTCTTATTTCCAAGGCAAGGGTCTCCCCAAAGTGAATAACAAGCTTTGTTCTCCATTTTCCTTTTCAAACTAAGCACAGTATTAACTTACTTCATCTTACTTCATCAAACAGAGTTACAATCTAACAAGCACCATGCTGCAGTATGTATATGTATATGTATATGTATATGTATATGTATATGATGTATATGTATATGTGTGCATGTATGTGTATATGTATAGGTATGTGTATATGCATGTGTATATGTATATGTATATGTATATGTATATGTATATGTATGTGTATGTGTATGTGTATGTGTATGTGTATGTGTATGTGTATATGTATATGCTGAGCTCCCAGTATCCTTGGGCCAGGACATGAAGGTCCCAGCACCTAAAGCCCGTGGGCAATGCCATCTCAGGGACATAATAGCATCCTTGGTAACCTCAGGTCCTGAAACCTAGGTGCATTCATCTTCTGCAAATGACCAGGTGAAGATTTCATTCTCTCACCCATATTTCATTCTTGCCTTCGTCCTCCAAACTAGTTCATATTTTTCCTCTACTTTTTCCTTTGTTTTTTTATTTTCTCTCAAGTAATCACATGGGTCAACTAGAAGTGACTGTGACAATTTCAATTTTGTGCCTGAAGTATACAATGAACATAATTTTATATCACATTCCATGTATTAAAGATGTCTGGGCACCAGTGATAAGACTACCTTATGGTACTGAATCTGTCTTCTGGGATAAGAATTGTGGCCCAGCTAATGTGGGTAACAATGCCTCACTGTACCACTACCATAATAGGTATTAGTGTCACCTCTTATAAAAAGGGGAAGATGAGGCCCATAGTATGAAATATTTTGTTTAAGATCACACATCTAGTAAGTTCACAGAACATGCCTGTAGCCCATAACACAGTGGTTCTCAACCTTCTGGCCCTTTAAATACAGTTCCTCATGTTGTGACCCAACCATAAAATTATTTTCGTTGCTACTTCATAACTGTAATGTTGCTACTGTTATGGATCGTAATGTAAATATCTGATATGCAGGATGGTCTTAGGCGACCCCTGTGAAAGGGTCGTTCGACCGCCAAAGGGGTCGCGACCCACAGGCTGAGACCCACTGCCATAGCACGTTCTTCTGCTGAAATTCAAATCAAGAAGGTTCACCCTCAGGCTAGGAACTCAATATTGCTTGCATTCAATATAGTATCAAGTTCTAGATGGAGAGGAGGAGACAGGAATTCATATTTCTAGGTGTCACCATCGTTCTTCCAGGACACCTGGGACGTGATGGTGATACAAATCTTCGTGGTATCTTACTCACGGGATTGTTTATTTTATGTAAGACATCTCTAAGTCAGGGGCACGCCTTCGTATTCTGTTTGATCTGCAAAGGCCAAAGCCTGAGTTATAAAAAATCAGGAATACAACTGTTATTCTTTGTCCCCGTGTTTAGCTTCAGAAACAGATTCACTGGCCCATGTTTTCCCCCTTGGCAAAAAAGCAGTGATTTCTGGTCGACCAGGAAACTGGGCATATCACTTCAGATCCCTAGTTGCTTGCACACTCAAAGGTCACTGATACATCCAGCCTCTCCCGCAGCATTCGTGTGGTGGCCTTTGTCACTGTCTTGGCTTCTGCACATACTGCCATTAACAACAGAGCCCCTTGCCATCTTCCCTGGAGCAAGTGGCTGTATTCATGACCCAAGACTGAGCCTCTTGGATGACTGATCCATAGCGTCTCTCATAAAGGGTTGGCCTTCATTAGAACCTCTGCCCTCTCTTAGTAGACAACCCTCCCAGGGAGTCACAATTAACCAGGAGAAATACAAATACTGTCAAACTCTGTCCTCAGGCTGTTTTTTTTTTGTGTGTGTGTGTGTGTTTTTTTAATATTGTCTCCAAGTTGTGGCTCCTGCCTGACCTAAGAAGCAAGACATAATCTCTTCTTCTAGTACTTTTAGTTAGTGCATTGGTCAAAAATTCAAAGCAAACTGGACTCCCAGGTATGTAGTCTCCTTTCCCCAACAGAAGTTAGGATGACCAATTTGTCTTCATGTCTTTCTTTTTTTTTTTTTTCCATTGCTGGTTTCCTTTGTCGGGATGCCTTTGCCATATATTTTTGTTTCCTCAGAGGGTTAAAACAACCATTTTATTTGTGGCTGGGAACCTGGGCAAGGATTCAGTAGTTTCTGGGCTCCCTCTGGCATGTCTATGTAGATGTTTCCCAAATCTCCACCCCTGTCCCTTCTGCAGGATTCCAACTTGTGTATTTGTTCTTCTTGCCATGTCTAACCCATTCCTTTCAAATGTGAAACCTACCCTCTCCTTGCAGTCACCTTCCCCTTTTGAGTTAATGACTTTCTTATGAATGAATTCATGGTTTTATCATCATCTTTGCTAAGAACATTGCAGTTCATAATGGTCTCCAAAATGGTGCCCCGTCAACGTTGATCAAGATTCATCAGAATTGTTTTCCTAGAGCAGCAAAGTTAGAGGTTCCCAGTGGGATAAATCTACCCACAGCATGAGTCAGCTCAGCAACATTTTCTCTCCATCCCCATCTCCACCTGCTCCATCCCTGATGTTCTGCCCAGTAAACTCACTGCCCCCAAGTCCTTGTCTTAGGGCCTGTTTGTGGAGGAATTCTAATCAAGATAACAGACATCTGGATTTACCAGCAATTATCCCAGTGTATGCCTATTATTATATTCACTCTTTAAATTTGCTTGTTTGGTTCATACATGGCCCACTGATAATTATTAATCCTATATAATAAAAGGGTAATATGCAAATTGACTGAACAGTGGAACCACCGGTTACTATGAGATGCACTGACCACTAGGGGGCAGATGCTCAATGCAGGAGCTGCCCCCTAGTGGTCAGTGCACTCCACCTAGTGCTGCTCAGCCAGAAGCTGGGCTCATGGCTCACGAATCACTGCTGGTGAGTGCAGCAGCAGTGGCGGCAGGACTAAGGATGTCTGACTGAGGGTTTAGGCCCGCTCCCCATGGGGAGCGGAATGGGCCTAAGCCATCAGGCGGGCATCCCTGGAGGGCTCCCAGACTGCGAGAGGGTATAGGCCAAGGTGAGGGACCCCCTGAGTGCACGAATCTCATGCACCGGGCCACTAGTATTACATATTTAGAGGATCTATCCCAGACTTAAAGAATCAGAATATTTAGTGGTGTGGTCTGGGAGTCTGCATGTTAGCAGGTTATTCCAATGCCCATTAAAGTTTGAAAATGATTATCCTGAAATATAAAATGAGACTGAACTCTCCTCAAATACCTATAAGTATTTTCTCTCACTAAGTTATATCTAAATCACTTGTATGTTCTGATAAATCTGCCTGCAGCTTGAAACTGACTTTTTGTTTTTATTCTGTAACCACGTTTCTAATGAACAGTATGTTCATTGACACCAGAATATTTGCCATTTTCCTAAGCTCACAGCTCTCATAGTTTATTTATCAACATTCCTCCAACAGGGAGCAATCTCAAGCCTCCCTATCTTAAAATCCTTCCCAGCCATCTAATTCCAAGTCAAGTGTTATCTTCTTACCCAAAAAATGTTATTTCACGCATTTTGCAGGTTCTTAGACTTTAAGGTACATAGAAGTAACCCAAAGTACTTATTAAGTGTACAGATTTCCAGGCCAAGTCTTCAGTGATTCTGGTTCAATATTTCTAGAATCAGGCCTAGAGTTCTACCGGTTAAATAAGAACCTAGGTGATTCTCATGCAGGTAGGCCAAGGAACAATCACTCTTTCAAAAGAGTGTGTGTGTGTGTGTGTGTTTCATGAAACACTAGACATATCTAGACCAAAAGTAATTCAAATACATTTAAGCTTGAAAATCCTATAAACCGTGTCATCCTCTTAAAATATCACATCAAACCATAGTATATTAAAGGCCCCGAGGTGTTCTTCACTAGAGAAATAAATTTATCTTTATTTAATTTAACGTTCCATAAACACATTTGTCCACAAGCCATTTTAGCAAATAACAACTCTTAACGCCTGTTGTGAACACTGTTGGTGCCCTCTCTCCTGGGCCTGGTGCAGATTCTGGGATTGTTGCCTATAAACGCTCACAGCTTCTAGAAGCCTCCTCTCTCAGAAATGCAAGGTGGTTACCCCTGGTAGTGGACTGGATCCAGCTCATACCAGTTTGTGAGTGGCTACTATGCTCTTTCCAACTCAGAATCCGGTCAGTGAGTCATAGGGGAGTGATTTGCATCATGGAAACTGTCAAAATGTACACATCAAAGGACCTTTGTTTGAGAGCCAGCTGTTAAACAGGTACCTGAATACCACTGGTTACCTCTTCGCCAATGACTGACTGATCACTGATCCCAGAGTGCAAAAGTCTAGCCACAGCTTCACTCTGCTGTGTCCCCTGCCCCGTGCTGTTTGCCTCAGTCCCCCTTATGGTTAGAACCGTGCTCCGATTAATGCCCATCCATTCAGAAATCCGTGTCTCAGGATATGCTATGAGGGCACAAGCCTGAGACAATCTCCTATTGGAACTAATGCTGCACACACTTTCAGAAAAGTTCAAATGGAAGACTCAGAGGTTCTATATCTATGGCACACCATCCTCCGTCAATAAAACTTACTTCAATCACACCTTTGTTGATTTGAATGAGAGCTGAGCAGCATATGTATCCCACTTGCCTGTGGATATCTTGAAGGTTGAAATTTTGCCTCATTCAATTTCCTCAATATCCTTTAAGGTCCTCATGAGCCTTGTGAATACCCCAAACGTTTTCTCAAACTGTTTTGACAATGCCTGGCAAGGGCATACTATTAGGTAGGATGGCATGATGTTTCAGAGCACGGATTCTTGTTCATAAAACCAGATTCTATTTTATCATTTATTTGACCTGGGGCAGGCAAGTTTTCCCATTTGCAAAGAAAGCTCTTAATGCACTTACTTGTAATGTCTATTTTGAGGATTGCTTTCTTTGCAAAATGGAGTAAATGCACCCAGCTCAAAGGTTTTTGTGAGTATTTAATGTGATAAATAGCATTGAACTTGGTAACTGGTAGGACGATCCTTAATATTTACCAGGTATTATCATCAGGAGCAATGCCTGGCACATGGTAGGCATTTAAGAACTTTCCTTTGCAACACACACATTGTGAAATATTTAGATAATAAGCTAACTTCAGTACCTTTCAGAGAGACAATAATTCACCTGTAGTGAAATTATTTTCCTTTTTTTAAATAACCCAAAGGCAACCTCAAATCCTCTGTGGAAAAAAGGCAAAGCCCTGAATAACAATTAATAGATTTCTACAGGCAATACTGTTGGTGATTTAGTTGACCTAAGAAATAATGCAGGCAGAATGCAAACACAGAGACCACTTCCTAAAGAAAATTCTATTTATATACAAAAGTATCAGACAAAAAATGGGACTGCTCTTATGTTTAACATATTTATCAGGGAATATAGAAATATTGTTTTGTTTATGCCATAATATGCCTGTGGAAATGTTGTGTGGTCAGTGAGAAATGCAAACCCCTTCCCATGTACACAAACATGCTCGTGCACACCTTGTTATGTCCACAGAAGTTTTGAAAAGCTTGAAGCTAGGTTGATATGTCAAGGAGAGAGGGGGTATTTTTTCCAAAGATTAAGAAACTTGACAATTTGCCGGTTGGATCAGGCAAATCTCATCCCAAGAGGGAGGTATTTAACAAAGCTGCTTGAAAAAGAGGTAGGGGCTACTTTCTGTGGCTTTTAAGCAGAACTGTTTTACAGGTAATTCTTTCCTATGAAAGCAGCAAGCAGGATAATCATATTCTCTCTCTCTCTCTCTCTCTCTCTCTCTCTCTCTCTCTCTCTCTCTCTCTCTCTCTCTCTCTCTCTATCTCTGCTCCTTACAATGATTCTCTCCATGGTAACTACTTAATTGCATTACCAAAGTCAGGTCTCCTGAACTCCCTGTATTTTCTTTCTTCAACTGAAACTATGAGGATAAGAATAGTGTTCTTTTTAAACAGGGATAATGCTACAACAGGACTGAAAATAATGTCCCTTTCATGCCCCATGTGACTGATCAGCTCCAATCTGCTCATGCGCCTTAGTCTCAGACATCCTGGAGACACAAATTCTGTGAAGTGAGCATTAGATTCCAGTGTTTTCTCTGCCAACTGTGAGATTAACCCTGATAGACACCCTACTTGAGCATCTACTTGTGAAAACAGCTAGTATATTCTAGTATATTCTCCTTTAAGCATCAAGGAGCCATCTCATGTCTTATGCATGTCAAACGAAGGCAGAGATGTGTTAAATAAACGACATTATTTTTTTTTTCTAAAAATTAGATCCTGGGTTCTAACTCAAGTATATTATATATTACTAGAGGCCTGGTGCACAATTCATGCACTGCTGGGGTCCCTCAGCCTGGCCTGTGCCCTCTTGCAATCCAGGACCCCTCAGGGGATGTCGGACTGCTGGTTTCAGCCCAATCCCTGCAGGCCAGGCCGAGGGACCCCACTGGTGCACAGATTCCAGGCCAGTTTTGGCCTGATCCCCTCAGGCCAGGCTGAGGGACTCCACCAGTGCACAAAACAGTACACCGGGTCTCTAGTATGCATATAAGATCTTTGGTTAATCTCTTCCTGCCTTTTCACCACCCCTCTTCCCTCTGAGATTCATCAGTCTGTTCCATGTTTCCATGCCTGTGTCTCGAGTGTTTGCCCTCTGGTGGTCATTGTTCATCATAGCTACCAGTCGAACGGTCAGAGGGTCATTTAGGCTTTTGTATATATAGATGTTTGACCTGACTGTGATTGCAGATAATGAGTTTCAAAAACTGCCATTAGACATGAAGTTATGCAAAGATGTCTAGACCCCGTTATATTCAGGCTGCGGGCTTCCGTTTTCCCAAATGGGAAATTGTCTTTATGCTAATTGTGATCTCATCAGTTCATAATTTTCATTCAGAAAAATAAATGAAAAACAATAGAAGGGTGGGCATATCAAGGATACCTAACCTGTGTGCCCCATTTCTCACAAACTCCTTTTTATTTAAAGGGAGTTTTTTAGCCCATACTTTTTCAGATTAAAAGAAAATAAAAATATAGAACATTTAACTGGACTAAGATCATACAAATATGTAGAAGGCTTAGAACTTGATTCATGACCTCTTTCTACTTCTTTGTGATGATATGTATACTGCAGAAGTTGCTCTCAATTATCCTCCTGTATTTTTCTGGGTAAAAGAGTACTGAGTGCTCATGTCACCCTGATGGATTATACAGGCAGAGTTTATGCAGATTTTGTAAGTCTAATATGATAAGAAAGTGCTCTCCTTTGAAGAAGAAATGACTGAGTCACTAATTTAAAACTTTATGACCTGGCATCAGAGCTATCA
The DNA here is from genome assembly GCF_014108235.1 of Myotis myotis. Taxonomy (NCBI): domain Eukaryota; kingdom Metazoa; phylum Chordata; class Mammalia; order Chiroptera; family Vespertilionidae; genus Myotis; species Myotis myotis. The sequence continues at coordinate 35,271,511 of NW_023416323.1, read as the reverse complement.
TAACACTGAAATTTTCAAGCTCAAGAAAAAACATGAGGGCAATAATTGTGTCATTTTCAAGATAGTGGGCTATTTCAAAAGCCCCAAGCCAGATGTCTGTTACCCTTGCTCACATAAAGGTGACAACACGTTTTACCCTGTTGGGCACTGGTATAACTAACTGTTCTCTCTCTGGAGCCTTCTCTTTCTCTTCTCTCCGCCCCCATTTTATTTCAGAAACTCAGGCATATTCAGTGCCATTTCACATTTCTGTAAACAGGTCTCCTTGTTATTGTTTTGGGTGTCCTTCTGCCTAGAACACCCCCACCCCACTTCTTCTCTGTCCATTAAACACATACATTTGTTTTAAATAGATTGTTTGTTAGATGCAATGTGACAATAGGCCAACTCTAAATGCATTAAACAACAGAGATGTATTATCATATATAATAACAGGTCTAGAAGTAGTCCGTATCTAGAAATGCTTTAAATGCATTGATGCTATGGATATCACCAAGGACCAGATTCCTACCACTGTCCTAGGGAGAATATACTGAGGAGAAATATTTTTACAAGGTCCCAAGATGCATGTCCCCATTCCAAGTGCCATTTGCCACAAATGGGAACCCAATCCTTCTTGAATATTTTATTTAAGGAGTAAGGAAACCTTTTCCCAGAAGCTCCTTAGAAACTTTGTAATTGGGTCTCACTGTTCAGAATCGTGATACATGTCAGGACCTCAATCTATCCTTGTTAATGGAGATGGCCCATCATGATTGGCTCAGACAAATTCTCATTGACCTACTGAAGCTGGGACTGTGGCTAGAACTGTTTGTCTTGTGGACAATCAAATCAACTGTAGTTCTTTAAGCAAGAAAGAAGGTGGGATGGGATGGTGAGCGCAGATGGCTATTTGGGTAGGGAAAGAAACTTTGCCACTGCATTAAGAAGTGGGATATATGGTAGCAGAAGGAGGTTTGTCTTTGGGTAGTGGGCACACCATTCAATAATCAGGTGGTGTATTATAGAATTATACACTTGATACCTTTGTAATTTTATTAACCAATGCCACCCCAGTAAGTTTAATTTTTTAAAAAGACATTACATTTTCTGTGATGTTCTCAGTGGTCAGTCCAAACCAGATTAATGATACGGTTTTCTGGGCTATATCTGAACCTTGTACATACCTTTGCTGCTGTTATTGTCCTATTGTGTTCTAAAAAGTACAACTAAATAGGGATCTCTCCCACCAGTAGGGAATTCCTTATGGCAAAAGAGGTGTTTTATCTATCTGTATAGTCATAGCACCTAACAATGACTGGCACATAATTGGTTCTCAGTGAGTATTTATTAAGTATAATTGAAAAGTAAATTCTATGTAGAAGTGTAATCATTTCTAAATTCAATACATCATTTATGATAACATTTTAAAAAAAATTAATTTTGCTTATTAAGAAAGCCATTTCTACACAAATATAAATGATAGTTAAGAAATTATAGCTACATGGAAAAACACTACAAAATGAGAAAAGAAATATGTGTATAGATTTTAACCTATTATAGATGAATACAAACTATGTTATAACACAAATATAGCAAAATATAATAAATAGAATCCAGGTAGTGTGAACATGTGTTTATTATAAAATTCTTTCAAATTTTATATATGTTTAAAGTTTCATAGTAAATTCTTAGAAAAATAAAGTATTTGAGTCTGTTCTTAAGTTATAATTGTATTAACTATTTGGGGAACATGTAAAACAAGAAATATAGAAAAAAAACAATTGATTAGTCAGAATGGTGAAATTGTGGGGCTATTTAATAATTTTTACCATGTTGTTTGGGCAAGGCAACTTTATATTGTTACAAGGGAGTCTAGAAATATATAATATTTGTGATTAAAAACTAATTTATACAGAGAAAACTATATTTAAGAAAGTGATAGTAACAAATAAAACTTTAATATAATTAATCATATAGAGAAATGTCAAACTGCATTTTAAAACCCAGATCCAATATTTGAATTTAATTCTTTTTATAATAAAAGTCACAAATATGAGAAAATGTAGAAACACAATAGGCATAGAAGATGCTTATTATTTCCAATGTTTTCTTTTTCCCTAACTCAGTTTTTTTATTATATAAACGATTGAAAGTATATTAGTTTAATAAACATTTATTGATCACACATTGTCTTCCAGCCACTGTGCCCTTCACACTTTGAATTGTGTCTGGAATTCTCCATCCGCAGGTAACTAAGGGAAGAATGAAATCATTCAATAAGACTGAGCAGGGTAAAGTCCCCACTGTCCATTATTATGCTTTTGTCTTTTCGAATACGAGACTGACATCCGGCCAGTATCAATTCTATTTAATTCTCTCCGGTCTATTTATTCACTGATGGCAGGTATAACTTTGCACTGAGGAGCCAAGTATAGAATTTACGGACACCTGGAAAGCAGATGTGTCCAGCTAATGGCATCTCCCTTCTGCTCGCCACGACCTCCCATATGAAGGGCACAGTTCTGCAGCTGAGACTCACCTCTAAGGTGAAAGCAGGCCCCTTCTGGTCGAGGAAATGAGATTGATAATGGGAAAGTGATGCTCCTATAAAATTAGCACCACACTGAACAGGCTAATGACAGTGATGGAGGATTTGGCTTCACTCGGGAACTGGTGCAAAGGGGAGTAAGCTAACTCCGAATGACACCTGTTCTAACACCTGTACTTCTCATTTTGTTTTACAATTGAAGTGTTCCCCCCTTGGATATGTATAGGGTGTTCCAAAATTCACGCAGGATTTGCAATTCAATTCAATTGCAAATCTTGGGTGAATTTTGGGACACCCTATATTTTGTTTGTTTGTGTGTTTGGGATTATACATATGAATTTATAAAAGCATATTTATGAAGAGAGAGACAGGCTATGGATACTGATGAGGATAATGATTGTATTAGCTTCCAGTTGCTGCTGTAACAAAATACCACAAACATAAGAGTTTAAAAATAATGCAAAGTCATTATCCTACACTTCTGGAGGTCAGAAGGATAAAATGGGTCTCAGGCTAAACATCAAAGTGTTGGCTGGGCTGTGTTCTTTCTGGAAGCTCTAGAAGAACATCCTTTTTCCTGCCTTTTCAAGATTTTAGAGACTGCCCACCTCCCTTGGCTCATGGCCCCCTTCCCAACTTCAGAGCCAACAATGGCTTGGAGAGTCTCTCACATGATATCACTCGATATTTACTCTTCCGCCTCCCTCTTCTGACATTTAAAGAACCAATGCAGTTACATTCCTCCCACCTACACCTAGGATAATCTTTTTTTATTTCAAGGTCAGCTGATTAGCAACCTAATCCCCTCCCCCCCCCACACACACACATAACACAATATAGTCACATGTTCCATGGATTAGAAAGCAGACCTGGCCAGGGGTGGTGATTCTCCCACCAAAATGGTTGATACAGAAGGTTAGTATGTATCTTACTTTTTGCCCCCTCTCTAGGAAATGGGATTTGCTGAACACTCATTATGTATCAGGCACTTGACTGAATGGTGGATCTATTGCCACTATTATAGTCTTTTTTTTTTTCATGAGATAGACACTTTTAAAATATAATTTTCCCTTTTAACAGATAAGGAAACAGGAATTTTGATGACTAATAGATTTACAATGGGAGGAGAATAATTTTTATCTAAATTCTCTAACTAGAAAACCATCTTCTATGCTTGAAGCATGATTACATTATAACCCATCAACCTAGCGGGGGGAAAAAAATTGATTTCTCAAACCATTTGAACTCAGATTTGACAAGAATAAGAAAAGCAATGCAAAATTATTAGAACATTCTCAAATGTAACAGAGAAACAAAACTCTTGGAAGACATTTATGTGAAAAGGGTAATCTCTGATTAGTGGACAGTCATGTCGTGAATGCCTTTGGTCCCCTTGAATGTGGATGGCAGGACAGTGCAGCAATTGAGCTAGTGTCTGAATTATCAAATCACTATTTAATTCAACAATATTAATTCAACTTAACCTGTATGTCACACAGAGCATCTATCGCACCAAAACTGGAACCCAAACTCTTCTAGTTTCTGACTTTGTGGAGCCTGTGGTTGAACTGGGAAGACAAAAAGTAATCAAATGACCAACATGTTTTTACTTTGGATGCCAGTCTGTGCTAGAAAAGGGATACACATCACAGCACAATAAAGTGGCAATTGATCGATTTGGGAATTGAAGACTTTCCTGAGATGAAATTAGAAGACTAGGTAGGAGTTAACCAGGCTAACCAGGTGGGCATGGGGGGCTTCCCATGAGAGAGAATACACTGGGCACCAGGCCGCAGGAGGTGAGATTTCGGGATTCCCAATTGGGCGACAAGCATAAATGGAGGCCATGAAGAAGGGGAGAATGGTGCAAGGTGAGCTGGGAAAGGTAGGCACCAGGTGTGCCAGGCAGAGCCCATCCTGATTGCCTTCCTAGAGGACAAATAGCAGCATATAGGCAGGGGTGCAGTCAGCACACAGGTGTGTAAGACAGGAGGGCAAGGGGCATGTCATCACGCGACATCATTCAGGGAGGTCCAGGTTGCTCTCGGTGCCAAGCGAGACCCAGCCTTCCCCTGGGGACCATCAGGCCTTCCAGCTTCAGAGCAAGGCTCTCCGTCACTTCAGATCATCTTACTAAGTTAGATCTTGAAAACATATGCTCTATCCCATGATGCCCAGCTCTTGTCTGACACCGTTGCTCCCCAGGAAGCGTGGGCCTCCGGGGGCATCAGAAGAGGTGATATTAGTCACCTAGGTCAGTGGTCGGCAAACTGCGCCTCGCGAGCCACATGCGGCTCTTTGGCCCCTTGAGTGTGGCTCTTCCTAAGCCTTAGGAGTACCCTAATTAAGTTAATAACAATGTACCTACCTATATAGTTTAAGTTTAAAAAATGTGGCTCTCAAAAGAAATGTCAATCGTTGTACTGTTGATATTTGGCTCTGTTGACTGATGAGTTTGCCGACCACTGACCTCGGTGATTTACAGCTGCTGCAACATCATGGAACCCCAGAGCCTCACAGAGTTAGCTTTCAACACATTTAAAGAGGGGAGTGATGGTAATTAAAAATGGCATTGCTAATTAGTGAGAGGTTAATTAGTGAGAGGCAGGAAGGGCTGAGGAGCCCGGATCTCCCATTTCCCAGTCTGATGCTCCCTCGCAACTGGCTAGAGGGCTCTCTCTGCATCTCTTGCCTACCAGGTAGCTGTGACTTTCCATAAGGACAGCAGCTGACTCAGTCTGAGGCCTTAGAATCTGCCTCAGTGTTTGGTATGAAAAAGACTGAATGGCCTATGGACAGCTCTGCTTCGACGCATTTGCACGACCCAGCAAAGTAAGAGGAATAGGCTGCCGAGGATTCGATGTGTCAATGGGCTTCATGAGAATGGCCCGTCCTCTCTCAGAGCCTGAGTATTCTTGCTTTACAGGCAAAGGTAGTGTGATTATTTTGAGTGGTGACATAAAAGTAAGTGACGTCAGCTTAGCAAGGGAGATAAATGACGGCGAGCAGATATTCCTATAGTAGAGAGGAGTGAGAGTTAAAAGGCAAAAATAATTAAGAATAAACTCCCAATCAAAATTGAACATCATATTTTTAAAAAAGAAAGCAGGAAAAAAAGAACCCACCAATAAAAACAGAACTAATTAAGAATGGGAGCCTGCCCCTATTTCAAAAGGCAGTAAATAGCTATGAGTATCTCTTTTGGCACCTAATTTGTAATAATCTCCACCTATATGTTGTGTTTTCAAGATGACTCAGGGTTATCATTAAATTTATTTTTATCCATTTAATTAGGCTGAAACGTTTCTCTATGTTTCACGCACTTGACTATCTTCTTAATCATCAAAAGTTTAACAAAGGGAAGGACTGTGGGTGTTTGTGTCTGCACATTGTGACATAGCATTGCTTGTCTTCTAAATTATCAAAAATTTGTCATGTAGCAAGACCCCCATGACCCCCTTATGATGAGTCAGTTTTAGCTAGCATAAGTGGCTTTGTACTATAGAAGACATCTTTGTATTCTCCAAAGGCTACACTCTGTAAATTCAAGAAATCAGGATTATAAAGGTTAATTAGCGTTTCTGTTTTTTAGGACAGTTTTTTTTAATTACTCAGAACCAATAGGGGAGTTTTGTGAGGAGAGAGCAAGATCCCCGTCTATCCATAAAACAAAAGATTTTTGTTTTTATCTGTTTATCTAATGGCCCTCTCTTTAGATCTAATTGGGGAAAAGAGTTCAGATGCTTATTTGAGTCATAGCTTAAGAGAAGAATTTTAGATAACAGAGCTACTATATGTCAACTTCCTTATATCCATTATTTCAGCCATAACTGCACCCTTGCAAGTAACAACCACCTATTTCACAGATAAAGAAACTGAGGCATAGAGAAGAAATAGTGTTGCCAGTTGGGGCAGCTCTATCACATACAGCCAGAATAAAATTCTGTGACTGATGTGCTCTTGAACCCACACTGTTCTCAAGAATTAAGTTTATTAATGCTGTCATAAATGTTTAAGATACGTTTACCAGTCTTCAGATTGTCCGCCTTAATAATGTTAATATCCCGTGATTTTGCTGAGTTCAAAAGCTGTCTTTGACACTGGTGTTTTTGAGAGACTCTTATCTGAAAGTTAATATTTTTCTGTAGCCTTTGTAAATGGTTATTACTCGGCATAGCTATCCTGCCCGGCTGGTGAGGCTCAGTAGTTGGGCATCGACCTATGAACCAGGAGGTCATGGTTTGATTCCCAGTCAGGGCACCTGCCCAGGTTGGAGGCTCCATCTCCAGTGTAGGGTCTGCAGGAAGCAGCCGATCAATGATTCTCTCTCATCATTGGTGTTTCTATCGCTATCTCCTTCTCTCTTCCTCTCTGAAACCAATAAATACATATATAAAAGTTATAGATATCCTCTACAGATCCCTTTCCATTGATTAGGAGAGTGATGGTTACTTTTCCAATTCTGAAGATGATCCTGTAACCACCCATGTAGAATTATCAACCCTCATCCTCTTTGTTTACCATCCTGATGTATTTTTTCCTAGGAGAAACTATGAAGCATTAGTAAATCTGTGAGGTGTTCTATTTGCTGTGGTAACCCATATCCGCCAACTTGGTGGCTCAAAACAATACACGGTATCTTACAGTTTGATAGGTCGGAACCACAAAACCCAGCGAGTCTCATCAGGCTAAAATCCAGGTGGTGGTAAGGCAGTGCTACTTCCTGTGTTTTCAAGGGAAGCATTTCATTCCTTACTCATTCCAGCTTCTATAGGCTGTCCACACTCCTTGGCTCTCGGACCTCTTCCTCCATCTTCTAAGCCAGCAACAGTGGATCTCTCCGACCTTTCTTCTTTAATCACATCTTCCTCCGATGGTAGCCTGTAGCAGAGTCTTTGCTTTTAAGGATTCACGCTTAGTTTGAGCTCACCTAGACTCTCTAAGATCCTCTCCTGTATCAAGGTCCTTCACCTTAACTTCATCTATAAAGCCCCTTTTTACATGCAAAATAATGAATGGTTTTGGTAGGTTCTGGGATTAGGATCTGGACATCTTGAGGAGCTATTGATTATTCTGCTTCCCTCAGTTAGGGTGGGTGTGTCAGAGCATTCCTCTGCAGGTAATAGTACACTAGGACAATGATGAATAAATCCATAGACACAATGAACTTACCATAAACCAAGAAAGAAGGGGTCGGATGGCTCCAAATGCATGAGGTAGCTTAGTCAAGGGCCTGGGCCCTTCTGCCATATTACTCTTCCATGTTCCATGCTTAGGCTGTTGCCTAGAAATCAGAAAGATGCTCGCTCACTTACATTATGTTCTCAAATACGTTCAAAACAGAAAAAGAGGACAGAGATCTCACGGGTGACCTTTCCTCACGCATGTGTTTTCTTGCCAAGATGAAAGGACAGTCTGCCTCAGAAATCCTCATATAAGATATTACCTTCCTGCTACTGACCCAAGCTGTGTCATTCGGCCACCCCTAGCTTCAAGAAAGAATGGTATATGTGTTATACCAACCGTGATTCATACCTGCCTTCCTAGGATGTTTTTCTAATTGGCTCCTGACTCACATCAGTTTCTGCTGGTAAGAAATGAGGAGCGAAATGGTTGTAGAGTCGGCAACCAACAGCATCTGCCACAAGGACATATTGGGTATTATATGTATATTTTTCAAGGTTACTCTGGCAGCAAAATGAATATGTCTAAGTTACGAAATGTCAGTTATTATGCAAGAGGCAGGCATTCACTGAACAATTAATGCAATTCTAATTCGCCCGCTAATATGATGTCCTGTTGTTCTGGAAGAGTTAGCTGCAATAACATAAAGCATTCCAACATAATGTTTTATCATATGATATAGGATAATGCCATGTGTTACAATAATGATTATCATAAAACTTATTAAACCAGTTCATCATGTAGACATACATATATTTATATATAGACGATCTACTGAAATATACTTTTCACCTTGCCCTCAGTAGTCCAATAAAGATTTCCATTTCTTATATAACCAGCTCTCATATAATTGAACTAAAGCTTGAAATAAAACTGATATATTCACTACATCTTAATAGACTCTTAAATTTTCTTAGGTACGGTAGAAGAGCTCATTGTACCTACTGTCCTAAATTGGTAAATTCTCCGCGTGCTAGAAGGAGGCAGTCAAAAACAGCTGTGAAGAGCTATGCAATCAGAATGCCAAGCTCCAAGCTGTGGGTCCACCACCTAATAATTCTCTTAATACCCGCAAGCTGTTGCTTCTTTCTTAGCCTTTTGTTCTTCAGCTATAAATTGGGAATAATAATAATACTTAGTCTCATTTTATGCTGATTAAATAAGATAATCTTAAAGGCTCTTAATAAAATGTCTTTTGTTAAAAGTAGTATCTCACTATATATTAGTTTTATTGCCTAGAACATAAACCAATTGCAAATATAAGATGATCATCAATGGGTGTTGGGAGGCAAGAAACAGTACAGGAAAGTGATTCTGAGCAACATCTTGAGATGAGTTAGCTACAGATTAAATCACCCACTCTGTTGCTAAGTAACCTAATAGCCTTCACTGATTCACTCAAATTCGCAAAACCTCCGTTTTCGCATTTATAGAATGGGTATAATGGCCATGCCTACTTCTCCAAGTTCGTCTAAGTGGTAAATTAGTCCTTTTATATAGAGTGCTTAATTAAAACAATGCCTAATATGGAAAAGTCGCTCAGTATTAGGTGCTATTATTTATATTAATGAAGGATGGAGATTAGAGAGAATGTTTTTTTCCCACATTTTGACAGGCCTAACCAGGGTGGTCCTTAAGCATCTGTCACTTTAAGGCAATCCTGGTTTTTATGAGAAACTCCTAGTCTCTCCCCATCACTCTACCTCATGGCCATGTCCACTATTTTAGTATCTGTTAGCGCAGCACCCCTTTGCTGGGACCAAAATTAGAGAAAATTATTATTGTGTTCCCTCCTCTTCCAGGCCAAGTTGTGGAGCGGGGCGGGGGGGTTGGGGCGGGGGGGAGTCTCCTGAGAACAACTTGGCTCGGATGTGAGAGCCAAATTATGCATCTCAAACATCTATGAAAAACATGCTAAAGGTGAGAAGAGAAAACTCTAAGTTGTGGAAGAAGAACAACAACAAAGAGAGGAAGGGGGCCCCTTGAGGGTGAGCTCCACTACAAACCTTTAGTCACTTTAGGGGGCTTTTCATGAGCCAGACCTGCCTCACCTTGAAATGGACCAAGCTTAAGCATACTCTGTGGATGAGGAAGGTGACAGGCCTGGGGGTCTATCTGTGGGAGGAATAAGCCGCCACCTGAGCAAATGCAGTTGGGATTCTGCAGGTGGGCTATGGAAATGCTAAGGAATTCGCCTTCATAAGAACCAGTGTTTGAATATTAGCAAACTAAAAAAGTTCTAAATAAAAATTACAATAGCTCATGTATACTTTGAATTATACTTTGACCCCTTCTTCATACTTCAGATTTACTCTAGAAATAATTAACTGGTAAGTGGTAATTAAATTAGGGATGGTAAGTGAACACACAGTTTTTTTTAAAAAAGCAATAAAAGGAAAACAAAATAGCTAAGGTGCTACTCTTAGCTTCCTCCCAAGTGGCAAACTCTGGATTTGAGGCTAGATTTGAAAAAATAAGTTGGCCATTCAAGTTCATTTGATGAAATATTTTTAAAAAATGTATTAGCAAAGTATGCATTTAAAAAATATTGAATAGGCCAACCTTGAGTAGGTCAACAAAGCACATCTGCGTTGCCTCTGGTGTGTCAGGTTGCATCTCCTGAATTAATATGTTGGGTTCTGTGTTGACTCTCCGCGCTGAAGCACACGGGTCTCTCTTTGTTTGCAGACCCTTGGTTGAAGCCAGCACTTGCTGATTGCAGGACACTCTAATACTGGTAAACAGAATCAAAGGGCACAAGGGCTGTGCTCCCTCTTCTGCTGTATTATCTTAGATATTCTGAATTATTCCCCAATCGGAAACCCAGCTCTAAAATTTAATAGCTTGTAGAACAATTGGCTTGATTTATCCCTTTCAAATTGCAGTGGCATTTTTCCTCCTTCGCGGGACCATTTCACTTCGCCCTTGGGTGCCAACACAATGTGTCCTTTAGATATATAAACGTGATGAACTGGTCGAAGCGAACATTTCTTTCTCCATAAAATAATGACTTCTATATTAACCACTTAAGCCTCCAGGCAAGTAACAGATCTTCATTTCTTTATTAATGCGGGGCTTCCCTGTGGCAGATGGATGTCAAGAATCAAACACTCATTGCGAATAAACCTCCTCCTGTTGGGGAAGGCTGATGCCCAGTGACGGTGTCATTCCTACCTGTTCTCTTCGCATGGCTTTAAAACCAGGACACTCGCACTTTGCAAGGGGAGAGACAAGTAAGACCATTGGCAATAGTCGTAACTTTTCCCGATGTTATCACTGCACAAATAGGAAAGCTAAAAGAATGCTGGCCTAGGAATTAGTCGATTTTGAGTTTGAATATTACCTTCAGTATTGGAAAGCAGTGTGATTCTTGGCAAGCTACTTATCTTCTGCTAGCTTGCTATGCATTTAGATGAGGTTAATTAGCAAAAAGAAATGGTGGTCCAGGGTCTAGTCACTGGCACATATTAAGTTTATAATGAATTCACTTTCTGGTATATTTAGCTTTCATTCTATCAAACAGAGGCATCAGGATGTAAAAGGTGTTTTGTGCTTTTTTTTTAAATAAATAAGTTGCAATTTTAAAAGGCTCTTTGAAAGATGAGGTTCCTTAGTGCTACCTCTTGGGCTTCCCCATCACCATGGTGTCTCCAGAGACCTGGAAGCGTGGAGCAGAGTGTGGAATCTCAGAGGGAAGGAAGGGGAGGGTAGGAGGGTGGGAAGAGATTCACAAAGAACTTGTATGCATATAATGCACAACCATGGACACAGACAATAGGGTGGTGAAGGCCTGGGGTGGGGGGCAGATAGGCTAGAGGAGTCAATGGGAAAAAAGGGGGGACATATGTCATACTTTGAACAGTAAAGATAAAAAATAAAATAATTAAAACACATTTACTGATCTAGTACTTGGGAGACCTCACAGCATAACAGGATAAATGTTAGTTTCTGTTTGTACCCAGCTATGTAAGCAAGATCATATGACTTTTATTTTGAACTCACAGTGTCTTGATTTATAGTATTACAGTAAATATACCAAACAATATTTTTATAAGGATGGAATACTGTAATAAGAGAAGGGGGCTGGAGTACAGAGCAAGCACTTAGTGATAAGAGTAACTTGCATTTATTAGATGCTAAGTACTGTGTTAAAAGTTGTGGGCATTGTAAATGGGTATTCATTTTGGTTCCTGACAATTACGAATTTACAGTAAAGTAAGAAGAGTAAGGTAGAGAGTTCCATTACAGAACACTGAACCTTTGCCATCAAAGTGGGCAAGTAGTGGTCTGGCGTGAATTATTGACACTGTCCATTTGACCACTGACTTTTCTAGGTCCTCAGTTCTTCATCGATCAAAGAGGAAATAGAAATCCACTAGTTTGTAGACAAAAATATCAACTACAATTCAATCATAAATAGGAGGGAGAGTCTGTCCAAAGCAGCCACTTAATCAAAAATCCTCCCTTAACTTGGCCATTTCCCTTAACTTCTTCCATTCTTCAGGTCATCCCACACCTCCAGAAGCAAGACCTTCCACTCTCTTTTTCCAGGCATTCTTTCCCCATCCTCATTTTCCCTACGTGACATTGTGGCAGGGACTCAGCTCTCAGACACAAATGGGAATGTGGAAGCTTGACTCTTCATGTTTACATGAAGATTCTATCCCCTAATGGCTTATTCAACAGTTTATTTTGTAAAAGGCAGATCTCTTCATTGATAGAATGTGGAGAGATTCTATTCTTAAACTAGAGGCCCAGTGCACAAAATTCGTGCACTGGTAGGGTCCCTAGCAGCTGCTGGTAGCTGCCAGCTGCTAGGCGGGTACTCCCTTCCTTTCAGCCATCCAGGGCCTCCCTCCCTTCCCCCAGCTGGCCCCGCCCCCTGTTTGAACTCCCTGATGAACACCCAGTCAAGGCGACAATTTGCAAACTATGCTTTTATTATACAGGATAACTATTTTTTAAAATCCATTTTGTTACTTAGGAATTCATTTTAAGAAGCCACCCTGAATATGGATAAGTATATCTATAAAAGACCTGCCAGTAATTTTTTAATAGCAGGGAATTAAAAGGAGGAGCATCATAAGATTTTTATTTATAAATTAATGGATAATTAATTTATCATAGCATGTGATAAAACACTAGGCAGCCATTTTCTAATATTTTAAGAAATATTTCACACATAAGGAAAGAAAGGGGCGATGATAGATATTTTTCTTTATTATTGTTTTTATGTCATCTGTGACTGGAAATTTCAAGGTTAGTTTTCTTCACTTATGTATCACGATGTTGAGGGTGGATGACTTCTCTACCCAAATCCCAATTTAAAAAAATTGCATTTGAATTTTTCTTGACTTGAAGAACACTGGTTCCCTATATTCTCACATATATTTTGTGACCATTTTGCTTCTGTCACTGGTGATTTTCCTTCTATAGCCAATTGTAAAAATGTGCAGAGAGATCGATAATGCATTAAAATTTTGATAAGTTAGATATTTTTTTCAGTTTGAATTAAACTGCCACTTTTATTTCAATGATACTTAACTGGTTCTTTAGAATGGGGGGAAAATGATGACACATTCACAAAAACTACAATATATTTTAGGCTTTGATTTTATAGGAACTTGTTCAAACCACTGTCCTATATAATAATCCTATACAATAAAAGGGTAATATGCAAATAGATTGAAATGCTGAACAACCGAAAACCAATCAAAGCATAATGTGGGAATGATATGCTAAAGCTGCTCAACTGCTCACTATGACATGCACTGACCACCAGGGGGCAGACAGTCAACTGGTCAAACAGTCGCTATGATGTGCACCGACCACCATTGGGCAGATGCTCCTACCGGTAGGTTAGCTTGCTGCTGGGGTCCAGCCGATTGGAACTGAGTGAGATGGGCTGGACATGCCCTGGAGCCTTCCTGTGGTCCTTCCCTGGCCCAATCGTGCACCAGTGGGGTCCTTCAGCCTGGCCTGCACCCTCTCGCAATCTGGAATCCCTCAGGGATGTCAGAGAGCCGTTTTCAGCCTGATCCCACAGTCCACTCCCCTTGGGAGGGTGCCAGAGGCAGGGCTCATGGCTGGCGAGCGCTGCTGCAGCAGCAGGAGCCTCTCCAATCAGGACTGATTGGGTGCGAGCCCGCAGCAGGCACAGTGGGGCTGGGATGAGCGGGAGCGGCAGGTAGGAGCTGTAGGTGGTGTTGGACTGTGGGTTTTGGCCCGATCCCCGCAGGCCATCCAGAGGGACCCCACCCGTGCACGAATTCGTGCACTGGGCCTCTAGTAATGAAATAAATCTAAATGTCAAAGTCATCCCATCTGACATAATGAAATCCAACTGTAAAGGAGGTGAATGACAGCATTCAAGGTGACTACAAACATGTGTGAACTTGGAGCTTCATACAGCGCTAGTTATAGATAGTAAGCTTGAGGCCAGGAAGATAAAGTGTCTGTAGTTGGGAGGGAATCCAGAGCCACTGATTTCCAGTCCAGTGCCCCTGGCTTTATACTCCCCCCGAAGTTTTCCAAATTTCATATGCATTTGCAGAAGAAACCAGAGAAAAGAAGCACATCCAGGTAGCCACTCCCAGATCCATAGGCTCTATTTGTACAGGTCAGCTTTACATAGTTTATGGTCTCTTCTCTCTGAGCATCACAGTCTCTGTATTAGTTCTACCATGCAAGTCCTTCTGTAGGCATTCAATACAATGGGTGGGGAATATCCATGAATTAGAAAAACAAAGATAATACAGAAAAGAATAAGTGAGATTTTATTTTAATAATCTGCTGCGGGATTTAGTTGTGCATCCTTGTGTCTACATTTGAATCACTCCACCTTCTTGAGGCCCAACTTTTGCATCTGTAAAATGGGGATAAGAATGTGCACCCAGTCTTCAGCATGTCAGTGCTTCAGAGCCCACCCACCCCACATGCAGGTTCTTTTTTTATCACCAAGTCATGGGGAAAGGCTTTTTTTTTTCCTGAGGAAAAAAAGCATGTTTCCTTTTTTATTAATAATAACATTTGCTATCATAACCAGACTGACTCTTTTCACTTTGGACCCTCAGATGAGCCAAATGAGTGACTTGACAATAAGCCTCTAGGACAGCGGTTCTCAACCTGTGGGTCACGACCCCTTTGGGGGTCAAATGACCCTTTCACAGGGGTCGCCTAAGACCATCGGAAAACACATATATAATTACATATTGTTTTTGTGATTCATCACTATTCTTTCATTATGTTCAATTTGTAACAATGAAAATACATCCTGCATATCAGATATTTACATTACGATTCATAACAGTAGCAACATTACAGTTATGAAGTAGCAACAAAAATAATGTTATGGTTGGGTCACAACATGAGGAGCTGTATTAAAGGGTCGCAGCATTACGAAGGTTGAGAACCACTGCCCTAGGACAATGATGTCCAACCGAAATGGATCAGAATGCAAGCCACAGGTGTCATTTCAACTTTCCTAGTAGCCACATTAAACAAGCACAAAGACACAGATGAAGTGAATTTTAAATGTTTTATTTAACTCAATATATTCAAAATATGTTCATCTCAAAAAAATCATTAATAAAATTATTGAGATATTTCAATTCTTTTTTTTTTCATAAAATGTCTTCAAAATCAGGCACCCACCTTACTTACACTTGACAGTTCATACGAATTATACAAATCCCCATTCATCTGAGCCACTTTTCCATGTTCAGAGGCTCCCATAGCGGACAAAGTTCTATGACCCAGATCTGCAGAGCTGAGACTCTTGTTAACTCCTCGTCTTGACCATCTATTTGAATTTAGAACTCTCCTGGTCCTGGTTTTTATTTATATGTTGCAAATATTGTTGAAGGCATGCACTGGCATCTCCCCCAAAATGCATGTGTAACAAGGAAGTGTATCCCCATTAAAATAAAATAGTGCTACTGATTTGGGGGCTCCACCTTGAGAAGTATGATTTAATTAATCTGTAGTGGGACCCAGATATCCTGAGATCTAGTACTTTTTGAAAAAAAAATAATAGACTACTTATTTTGGGCAGCAGCTTGAGTGTATTCGAAAAATTGAGTAGGAAGTACAGAGAGTTCCAATAGACTCCTGACCGCACCATCCACTCAGTTTCATTACCTTTTGGGGGTGAGTGGTCAGAATTAAATTTGAGCTCCTGAACATTTCAGAAAGTTTCAGAAATACAAACATATAGAAAAAGTGGTGGTTTTACAATTCCATTATCATGTCCTGACATATCTTAGAAGGCTAAAGGAAGGGTTAATGAAACGCTAGGATTCTATTTCCTCCTTCCACTGCATACCGAGAAGAAAATATGTCAAGCTACCAGCAAGTGCTTAGAATTTAGAACATATAAATAAGGGTGTTGATTTTGTTGCTCTTTACTTTTCTAATTTTAAGAATCCTTATGCTATTGACAATATGGGTGGAAATTGGCACTTGTTAAAGACACTTAATGTTAAAATAGTCAATAGCTGGAGCTTAGTATGGAAGAAATTGTGTTTAATTTTCTATTTTAAACTATTTAATTGGATTCTTCATCTTAGGAAAAAAAAATTTCCACTTTAGATCCAATAACCATCATAAGTTAAAATGGTAGCTATTGTATATGAATTTTATAGTCAGTACAAGGATAGAGATGTAAAGAGCAGAGATAACAAAAATAAGAATTGACATTATCCCTGTTGATTTTATGGCAAACCATCCACATATTTTTAATATACGCCATGCCAATATATTGAAAGGTATCAAATGTAAGGTCAGAATTATGAGTCCACCCAGTTGTGTCTACATTAGTTTTACTAAGGCTGCTTTAACAAATGACCACAGACTGGATGACTTATAATTGATGCACTTTATTCTCACACATTTCTGGAGGCTGGAAGTTTGAAATCAAGGTGCCATCAAGGTCATGGTCTCTCTGAAGGCTCATGGGGGGGAATCTGTCCCATACCTTACTCATATCTTCTGGTGTTAGCATCCCTCCAAGCTCTGCCTTTGTTGCACATTCCTTCTCTGTGTGGATGCCTGCCTCTGTGTCTCTTCTGCTCTTCTTAAAAGGACACTAGTTATATTGGATTAGGGTCCATCCTATTCCAATAGGACCATATCTTAACTAATTACGTCTTTATGACCACATGTCCAAATAAGATCACATTGTAAGGTTCTGGGATGAACATGGATTTGGGATATACTATCCAAACCAGTACAGTATCTTTAGATAAATTTTGTGCAATTTTATATATTATTTTAGACAGAATGTTTGTATCCTAGTACTCCAATTAATATGCTGAAACCTTAACCCCCAATGTGATAGTATTTTGAGGAGAGGTTTTGGGAAGGTAATTAGGGTTAGACGAGGTCATGAGAGTAAGGTCACATGCATGCAACGAGGAAAGGCCAGATGAGCATTCAGTGAGAAGGTGTCCTCTCCTTCATGGGAGGAAGCCCATAAAAGAGCCTTCACCAGAACTGACCTTGGACCAGAACCCTAATCTCAGACTTTCAGCCTCCAGAACTGGGAGAAAATAAATTTATGTGAAGTCACCCAGTCTATGGTATTTTGTTGTGGTTGCCTGAGCCAAGACATGTATTACCCATCTATATACATAAAAGCCTAAGTGAATGTTCAACTGGTAGCTATGACATGCACTGACCCCCAGGGGGCAGACACTCAATGCACAGGCATGGAACAGACTGATGGACCTCAGAGGAAATGGAGGGGGGAGGGCAGAAAGAGATTAACCAAAGATCTTATATGCATACTAGAGGCCCGGTGCATGGATTCTTGCACCGAAGGGGTCTCTTGGCCTGGCCTGCACCCTCTCACAATCCGAGACCCCTTGGGGGATGTTGGACTGCCAGTTTGGGCCTAATCCCCACAGCCAGGCCAAGGGACCCCACTGGTGCACGAATCCATGCACTGGGCCTCTAGTATTTTATAAATGAGGGGAAAAAACTCCATCTTACCTACCTTTATGATTACTGGGGACTGCATGAAATCAACACATTTGTTAAAACTGAATCTATAAAAACATTGAGGGACTGTTCTGTAACCTCCTCTAGGGTGTGTTCACGTCATTTAAAGAGAAGGAAGAACAGAGCTCTACACTTGAAGTTGTTGAAGCTAATGTTCCCCTCCACCTCAGTTTTCCATAATAAAAAGGAATACGTACTGAATTGTTCTAAAAAGAAGTAGTGAGCATTAAGGAGACAATATATTACAAAATACCTGTCACATACTTGGTGCCTCATTGATGTTAATTTCCTCTGCCTCTTAAATATTAATATTAACCTAAATATTAATGCATTTTTGCTTTAGATGTAATTGTTAATTTTTTCCATCCTATATCCATGTACCCTTCAAAATGTAGCATGTTTATGATCTTAGTTCTTGAATTTCAGAGCACATTGTCCAGTGTGATGATAGTCAATAGTATCCCACTGCCTATAGATTTAAGTTCAAAATGTGTATATTGGCATTTAGGATACGCTATATTCTAACCCTAAGGTAAATTTTACACCTCATCTATTAAGATCTTTCTGTCCAGAAAATCTAATATTCTTTTTATTCCTCAGCACTTCCTATATATCTCTATAATGCATGACTTCTATTATGCCCTCCCCTCCAGCTAAAATGCTTCCCATTCGTGAAATTTGTAACATGCACTGTAGGATTTAACACTGAACAAGGCAGCTATTGTTTCTTTCTGGGACTTTTGGAAAGGCAGATCATTAAACAAGGAATTATATTATAATGCCACGAGGCCAGGGTAGGGGGAAGCACCGTATCCTGGGAGTCTGAATAGGGCATCTGATCAAGGCTTTATGGAGAGCCTATTTGATTTTTGATCTTAAGAAGGAGGACATAGAGGGAGATAGGTGGACAGACAACAATGATCTATGCCAAGAGTGCAATATTTTAAAGTATTGTGCATAAAGAGAGTGCTGACTTTACGTAATTGAAAGAAATTGACTCTGAGTGGAGCATAGAGACTGAGGGAGAAAAAGTGGAATATTCATAAGTGATGACGATGTGTTGCCTCCTATTGAGTTGGCTCCAACTCCTGGTGACCCTCTGAATGAGTGACTTCCACCATATCCTGTTATCAGCAGCCCTGCTCAGCTCCTATAGACTCATGCCTAAGGTTGATTTTGTGAGACAATCCATCTCCCATTTGGTATTCCTCTTTTCCTGCTGCCTTCTATTTTTCCGGGTATTATTGTCTTTTCCAAAGAGTCTCTTACGATGTGCTCAAAGTAGGACAGCTTCAGTTTTGTTATTTTTGCCTTCAGAGATGTCTTAGGCTTAATGTGTTCTGGGACCCTCATGTTCACCGTTCTTGTGGTCCAGAGCATCTATAGATCTCCAAACCCATATTTTCAATGAAGCAATTTTTTTTCCTATCAGCTCTCTGCACCTTCAAACTTTCACATTTGTATATAGCAATTGAATGCCAAAGATATTAAAAAACACACACAATCAACTTCATTTCCTTTTGGTTAATCACGTGATGATCATTCTCCAAAGACTTAGGTGAGAAAAACCCAAAGTCAGCATGCTCTCTGCAACACCTAAGGATGCTCGTTTAAAAATCTGGTGAGTGGTCAAATTGAATTGGCTAAATATATGTGTCTGTCTTCTCATTGAAGAAAGGCAGGTAAAGAGCTGAAACCCTCCAACATTTCAAGCAACAATTTGAGCCAATGCTGTTCACCTTCCAATTAAAATTCCCATTTGATAAATGAAGAGACACTCTCTGATTTGCAGCAAAGAGATATCAATAAATCTCTGTGATATGGAGACCAGTGAATCAACACTGAGAAAAAAGTGTTTCATAAATAGGCTAACATCTAACTAGAGCCCCTATAATATTTCAAATGGGAAGATAAACCTAAACAAACACAAAATAGATAAAAGGTAATAAAATATAATTTCACTTTCCTTAGAGAAAAGAAAAAAGTGCTAAACCAAATTAAAAAGAAGCATATGATTGAGGGTTTGCGTTGGAATTAATAAAAGAAAAGCACCAATATCCAAAGTTGTATATGCCATCATAAACTTTATATCTGCGGTACTTAGATTTTATTTGCTCTGTATGCCTGCATTCTTCCTGAGATATTTTCCCCAAGTTCAGTTATATTGGAAAGTAAGATTATATTGCTATTGAGTTCATTTTCCTAGTATATAATACCAAACTGGGTTGCAATATCTGACAGATTTATGACTATTTGCTGAGACATATTTTATAAAATGGCAGAATAGAAGGCATTTTTTTTTCAATCTGCTCTTTGTAGCAAACCTGCATAGAAAAAAAACTAGTTTTTAAGGAGTAATATATTACATTTTTCCAGTCTTTTTTTGGTCTGTGGCAAAAGATATTTCTGAATACTATGTTGTAAAATAATGTATTTCAGATGAAGCACACAATTCATTGTTTATCCTATAGAGAAAGACTTTTCTTCCTGTCACCACTAAATGTGTGAGTTCATGGGTATATAAAAATAGAATGCACTTGGAAAGTTACAGGCTGATTGATGACACTCATTGTCAAACAATTGATAGCTAGTGAGGAATTATGGCGACCTTGTAGTGGAGCGCAAGTAATTCAGCAGACTAGTCTCCCTGAAATATGTTAAGCAGACTAGTCTCCATTTAGAGGTACCCGGGTCACTTACCTGGCGGAAATGTAGTGTCTCTTTAATCCTTGGGGGGAAAAAAACCTGTAATCACCTCCAAGCAAGTGAGGGATTTGGTCATTTCAAGGAAGTTCCTTAGGTTGCATAATGGATGATATCAGCTATGGCCTCAGCCAGACTTGAGATCAAATTGAGATTTCACCACTGACTAGCTGAAGGAGATCAGGCATCCTTTAGTTTTCTCATTGAGGGGAATAAAAATGCATCTTTCACAGATTTATTGCAAGGATTGGATATCGTATCATGTTTGTGTGAGTGGATAACAAAACTCCTAGCACTGAAATGTACTTCGGAGGCAGAACCTACCCAACTTTGAGTTGAAAGGGAATCAGAATCAGATGAAAAAGAGCCATCTAGGATTAGTCAAAGACATAGTGTTTTGTTATTTGTTAGTGTCCTTAAAAATAGTTTTTCAGCCCTGACCGGTTTGGCTCAGTGGATAGAGCGTTGACCTGCAGACTGAAGGGTCCTGGGTTTGATTCCGGTCAAGGGCATGTACCTTGGTTGCAGGCACATCCCCAGTAGGGAGTGTGCAGGAGGCAACTGATTGATGTTTCTCTCTCATCGATGTTTCTAACTCTATCCTTCTCCCTTCCTCTCTGTAAAAAAATCAATAAAATATATTTAAAAAAAATAGTTTTTCAAATAGGAGTAAAGTGTATTTTTAAAAATATACATATTTTTATTGATTTCAGAGAGGAAGGGAGAGGGAGAGAGAGATAGAAACATCAGTGATGAGAGAGAATCATTGATCCGCTGCCTCCTGCATGCCCCACACTGGGGATTGAACCCTCAACCCGGGCATGTACCCTGACCGGGAATCGAACCATACCTCCTGGTTCATAGGTTGATGCTTAACTGCTGAGCAACAGGCATAAAGTATATTTTTAACCAGTTTGTACTCCTGTGTGGTAAACGGTGAATTTGGAGATGGATTTTATGTACATGTGAGTCATCAGCTTCCAGATGGGACTGGAAACCACAGGAGTCCTTAAAATCATCCTGGGTAAGAGATGAGCTGTTATGAGAGGGGGATCTAAGCTGATCATTGTGTGTTTGACAATGCCAGGTCCTCCCTCGTGCTCAGTGGCCCTTTGACTAGCTCCTTCGTAAGCAGTAGCCACACTCCCTTACCCAGGGAGGGCAGGGGGAGCTCAGCCAGCACAAACCACTAGTAAGGAACACGTGAGAATGACACTCGCAAAGGTAACATAAATTTGTTTCTTAAAAGCTTCATCTTGAGAGAATGGGATTTGTTCTTACAAATCAGCTGTTTTAGAAATGCACTGGGAGATTTATTTTTTGAGTGTTCTCCGAGAACTTGTCACCAAACTAGACTACATGGTTGGAAAGAATTGATCTCACCCAGCCGGGCAGTAGGAAAGGAAAAGGGAAGCCCGTGTTGGAGCTCAGTGCAGAACTTTTGGGGGCCCCATCATGTCTGTAGGGGCTCTCAGAGTCATGATGTGAAGTTACAAGAAAACAATTGTAGTACGAGTCTTCTATTCTGACTAATGGAAAGCCTATTAAGCATCTATGATAAGAACTCTGCCCAATTCTGAAAATACAGATATTAGTAAGATTCTTTAAGAACAACCACAACAACAAAACAAAACACCCCACAAAGGGTATGTAAGAGAAACTCAGGCGATTCCAACAGGCATACAATCTTATCTTGTTAAAGAACGTTGCACTGTCCGTGTAAATGTTTCCCAAGTACAAGGAAGCTCTGTGTGGTCTGTGGGATTTCTGTTATTCTCTGATGCCCCCTCATGTGGGCAGTGTGTGCAATGTATACTTTCAGTAAAACTCAATGAAGATCAACTGTACGTACTCTGGCAGCAACACTACCACTGAGGAAACTGAAAGATAAAAGGGATTTTGCCCTAAAAATGTTTGCTGAAAAAAATGAATCCAACTGACATCTCAAAAGTACTCTTCAGAGAAAATAGTTTACATGCTTAGTCTGCCCCTCTACATAGTCCTATCTCTTTTATGAATAAAATACTATATTTTACAGTTAACATCTCTTCCAAATCTTTTGCTTCTACAAGAGCAAAGTATATATACCCGGTGATTGTTTAATTGATGGTGGAAAGTTTTATTTATTTTGCTTTCATTGTAATCAGAACTATTTTGTCTTGCTCAAAGAGTAGTAACTAGGAGCTCAACCCCCCGTGGTAATGAACATAGTCATTGCAACGATAGCTAGCATTGGTTGAGCGCGTAGATGGCCCTGTACTTTTGCTCTGTGTTGTATGTGCAGTGGCTTCTTGGTTAGTTGCTTCGGGTTGAACGGAGATGTAACTACTATCTCCATTTTACAGAGGAAAATATAGAGGCCAAGAGTGAATAGGTGACTTGCCCATAAATTCTTAGCTTGTAAATGAGAGGCATGGGATTTGCCCTACTCAGCACTCCTCTCCATAATATTATTGCAGCGCTCACTTGGAAATAAACTTACTTGGCTAATTTTAAACTTTTTAGATTTTTTAAAAATAATATGTACCTTGCCTTTGGAGGCTTATTGTCAAAGGCTGGGATTCACTGGAATGGTTGTTTTTTTCCCAATGACCTATTTTCCCAATATTTCTCTATTGTTGTGCCAGATATTATGTTGGTAGTCAGCAGTTTATACAGAATGAGTAAGTGTTCCCCAAGGCTCTGGGAAACTTAACATCCCCCAGGTACCATCTCCTCATCTATAAAAAGAATAGACATCATCTCTTAGAGCAGTAATTAAAATTGAGTTGACAAATGTAATGCCCCTGGTACAGGGCTGGGGGTATTGTATATGCCCAATAATGTTAGGTTCATTATTTTTTTCATGGGGTAGGAGATAAAAGATGGGACAGTTAAGTAGCTTCATTAATATCAACCAATTAATTGGTGACATGGCCATGGATTGTTTGATGAGTGTTTAATGTATGTTATCATATCTCATGCTCACAGCAACCAATTTAGGGAGACACTCAATCCCATTGGATGAGAAGCTGTAGAGATCCAGGGGGGTTAAGCCCAAATCTCATGTAACAGGGGGAGTGTGAATTTCATCTCTGCACACATGTCAATTAGGATGCTTTCTGCATCAAGTAATAGGCAACCCAGATCAGTGGGCTTACACTCTAAGGAAATGTATCCATAGACATTATCGCAATTCTAGACATAGGTAGCATTTCACAGCTCACATAATCCAGGTGTCCCAACGCCATTTACCTGCATATCTCCCATTTTGGTTATCTTCCTGGTATCAGTGCCATGTTTTGTAAAGGGGAGAACGTGCCTCTCCTAGCCTTTCAAGCAATAGTCACTTTAGTTAGATCTGCTGGTCCTCACCCATTCCAGCACCATGCCTCTATTCTAGAAAATGGAATTTGTTGATTCCATTTGTTGATTCCTTAGGCTTCACTGAAACTTCAGAAGAAATCCCTGCTCAACACACACACACACACACACACACACACACACACACACACACAGAAATAAGCAGACAAAAATTATGAGATATCATTGTTTCTTTTCCAAGAAGAGGTATTTACTCTTCATTCTAAAATAAATTTTAAATAAACAAGAAGCAGCCAAACTAGTTTACCAAGCCGGTTTCTGTGAGGACGGACTCACATGATCAAAGCTGCCCTTGTCTGTCATTGTGGTAAGTGCTTAATGTGTGCCTTTATAAATGCGTGGTCTTTATTCTAACCTATTCTGTAAAAGGTATCTCTTGATTTAAATATGCAATAAACCTCTTTCTTCGGAGGAAAAAGAGTGCTGCTTAGTAAATGTACATTGTTATCAGGGATCAGAGGCAGAACTCAGGTAAAGGGAGAAGGCTTTGGGATTTGTTGCACTAGAATTAAATCTAGACTGTCACATCGAGGCTACGTGGGCTTGCACACATTCCTAAAGCTCTCCATGCCATTTGTTTAAAAAAATAATTAAAAACAAACACATGAAAACAGCCTCAACTTTGCAGTGAGGATACTATGACATAATACACAGAAAGCATTTAGCCCAGTGTCCAGCCCAGATAATGCAGTCCATAGATATTTTTGTAGTTATTGCTATTAATATTACTACCGAGGTGCAGTTTTTGTCATCAAAGAGTTTACTGTCCAATAGGAAAAAGAGATAGTAGTAACAAATAAAATGCATTTCAAGAATAGTACAGGCATTAAAAGGGGTAATTTTGCAGTATTTTCTCCTCGAGGGATCACATACTTCACAGAGGAGGTGAAATAAGTCGTGGGAGAATAGATGCCAGGTCCCCCTTTCAGAGGGAGCAGCATGCCGGGAGCCTCAGGGGATGTGGGGGAAACAAGACAATCAAGTTAGACAACTTATCGCAGGGATGAGATCCCTGGCTTTCTGAGCAAGTCTGCACCATCCTATCCAAAGCAAAGATGTTCTGCTGCAGACTCAGCCTGAGAAAGGGAAGGTGACAGAGAAAACAGATTTCTTCCTTCCAATGTGTCAGGGAACTGGGAGTAGATTAAAGCCGTGTAGGAAGGCGATAGAGAGGCTCGACAGCTGTTTTGACAGAGCTGAAATCGAGCCAGGAGCCCATTACTTTAATACTCAGGGAAGCCAGACGGATCGGCATCCGAGCCGTTCAGGAGAGGTGGGGAGATTGATGATGTGGTCCCAGGTGACGTCTCAGAGCAACAGCGGGCTTTCAATCCTGGGCAGACTTCCAAAGGAGACCCACATGATCTCAACCTACTACACATTCCTCAGGCTCCTCAGATCTGTATTGTGTCAAGAGGGAAGCACACAGTAGGCATGCTTATTTACTGACGTCACATTTATGGATATCCAATGTAAGTTTCTACTAAAATAAATCCGTATTTACTCAGTAACTTCTAAGCAGTAATGGCAGATAGGGTATGTTGGGGTTTGAAGAATAGATTTGTATGCATTTAATGTACAGTATTTTCTAGGCAAATTTTATATGCTGTCTCCAAATGATTGGCTGCCAATCTATCCTTTATTACCATCCATTTCATAAGGCATAGACTAGAGAAGGATCCTGGAGATTTGATCTAAAAGGACAAGAATCGAGGGCCGAAAATGGAGATGGAATTCAAGTCACAGTAAAGGTGAACCACATCTAGTGATCTCTAGAGCTGGCGAGAAAGCTGAAGCTGTGCTCTGAAATCTTAAAATGCAACCACACAAGCACAAAAGGACCGCTATTGACAAGCAGTAGAGGCCCTGGCTGATTGCCCATCCTACCCCATTACTATTGCAGGAGAGCAGACATCCACTCAATATGGTAAAGGTTCGTTGAGAAAACAGGATTCTTCACAATGTAAATTCGCCATTGCCTCCCCCTGCTTAAAATATCTAGCAACACCTGTGGCCTTCAGGATACGACTCTTTCTTAGCAAGACATGCATCTCTTCAATTTTTCTTCTAATCTTTCTTTTAAGGAATATCTCTGCCCTCACCCCCAACAACAACAGTGTATCCTATGCTCCAATCATAATGAATTCTTTACAGTTTCTCAAAACAATCATGTGATTTCTCACTTCCTTATTCCTGAATATGCAAATTCACCTGGACTATTGACCTCCTCCACACCTGCCTATTTGTCTAGATCAGTGGTCGGCAAACTATGGCTCGCGAGCCTCATGCGGCTCTTTGGCCCCTTGAGTGTGGCCACGAAGTTTCAATCGCACTGTACCTGTGCGCCTGCACATGGTATTTTGTGGAAGAGCCACACTCAAGGGGCCACAGTTTTCCGACCACTGGTCTAGATCTCTTAGAATCATCCTAACTTCTCTGAAATCAGTGCTAAAATTTCTTTCCACTCGAACTTTGTTGAGATATTTACTCTTCATTTACATTCACTCTTTGATTGCCTTACCCATTGATTCATTTGTCCACTCATTAACAATTACCATATTTTTCCATCTATAAGACACTATTTTTTTTTTCCTGAAATCATTAGACTGACATTTAATCAAGGGGCTTCTTATACAGGGAAGTCAGCCGAGAAGAAGAAGGGAGCTGCATGGGTGCCTAGCTGCCCATATCTGTTAAACAGGCTTCTTCCAACCATGAGCCTTATTGTTCCTGATGTCAGCTGATGCCGCAATTGGAGGTGGAGGAGAGAGTGTGCAGATGCAGCAGGGACCTGAGTGATCTAAGCCCATTAAAGCTGTCAAAACATAAAAAGATAAATACCAGTAGGCAATTGTCTTACTCTGTAAAATTCAAACTGAATGTAATCAGCTATGCAAAAGAGCATGGAAATAGAGCTGCAGAGACAATTGGACCTCCTCCCACTGAGTGTATGATCAGACAGTGGAGAAAACAGGAAGAACAACGCCTTAAGATGCCAAAAAAGAAGAAGGCCTTAAGAGGAAAACCAGCAAAATGCTTAAAATATTGATTTCTTAATTTTGGGTTGGAAAAGTGGGGGGCGTCTTATACATGGAAAAAAAAGGTATTTGCAGGTCATTGTCCATGCCCAGCTGAGAGAGCCTTTAGTAAGGCTGATATTTCCTTACAGTCTGATATCCTTTGTGTTACTCCTTACAGCATTTATATTTATACTGTTTTTAAGAGGATCTTTTATTTTTCATTGAAGTGAATACTATGTCAGTAAAATGACTTCAGCTCCTGAAAATCAGAGTCTCTGCATGGTAATAAAATTATGGATATTGCCCTGATTAAATATTAAATTTAAATTTGTCTGTTTTACACAAATTTATAAAACAATTTGGATAGGATAATTTTTCTGTTTTAGATAGAATGATTTT
The DNA here is from genome assembly GCF_014108235.1 of Myotis myotis. Taxonomy (NCBI): domain Eukaryota; kingdom Metazoa; phylum Chordata; class Mammalia; order Chiroptera; family Vespertilionidae; genus Myotis; species Myotis myotis. The sequence goes on along the minus strand of NW_023416323.1, from coordinate 35,244,313 downwards.
TCTGTCCCTCTACAATACAGATTACATTTTTTGCTATTTGTTGTTGTTGTTTTTTTATTGATTACGGTATTACATATGTGTCCTTATCCCCCCATTGCCTCCCCCACGCCCTACCCCCACTCATGCCCTCACCCCCCTGGTGTCTGTGTCCATTGGTTGGGCTTATATGCATACTATTATACTTTATAAAATTATACTATTTTAACTGGCTGTTGGCACTGGGGAAAACATCATTCATTGGGCATTCTTTTTTTTTTTTAATTACAGCTAACAGTCAAATTATTTTATATTAGTTTCTGGTGTCCAGCATAGTGGTTAGAAAATCATGTAATTTACAAAGGGGGTCTGCCTGATACTAGTATTTCAAGTACCCACCTGGCACCATGAATAGTTATTACAATATTATTGACTGTATTCCCTATGCTGTAATTTATATCCCTGTGACTGTTCTGTAACTACCAATCTGTACTTCTTAATCCCTTGATCTTTTTCAACCAGCCCCTCCCCTCTAGCAACCATCAATCTCTTCTCTGGATTCGAGAGTCTTTCTACTTTGTTTGTTCATTTGTTTTGTTCTTTAGATTCCACATATGAGTGAAATCATACGGTACTTACCTTTCTCTGTCTGAATTCTGGAGAACAAGAGCCTTGCATTATTCATTTGGATACTCATAATGCCCTATGCCTGGGTGATAGTAGTAGAATCCATAACAACTTGCTGAGAAAATAAGTATATTAATTAATACATAAAAATAGACTCTGTTGGTTTCCAAGGGCTGCCATAACAAAGTGTCACAAACTCAGCGGCTTAAAACATTTCTGGCTTAAAGAGAATGTATTGTTTCATAGTTCTGGAAGCTATAAGTCTAAAATTAGGGTGTCATCAGGGCCAGGCTGTCTCTCAGCCTGAGGGAAGAATCTGTTCCCTGCCTTTCTCTTAATTTCTGCTGTTTGCCGGGGGGCTTCGGTGGTCTTTGACTTACAGCCACGTGACTCCAACCTTGGTCCCCAATGTCACGTGGTGTTTTTTTCTCCCGTGTGTTTACCTCTGTGTCTCTTCTCCTCATCCTGGAAGGACACCAGTCATAGTGCATCAAGTGTCCACCCCACTCCAGTATGGATTTGCATACTTAATGTTTTGCAGAAATAGTTTCAGAAAAAAATATATCTATATAACGAGTTGAGCCATCTCTTTTAATGTTTCTCGAATGCACAGTGAATATTAAAATTGGTTTCATTATGCCACTTTCCAGATTGTCTAAATCTGAGCAAGACAAAAAAAAATGAGTCTGTAAGAAGTGGTTTAGAATGAAAGATGGTAAATGAAGTTCACATATTAACAATTGTGTATAAAATACATTCATTGAGGTATTTCATTGCAAAGTATGCAGTGAAGTTTGCAAACTTAAATTATTTATTTTTACCCACATACTAGTAATAGAGAGACATGTACATACACACACATGTAGATTAAAAGAGTTAAGTTATGTCATTTCTTTCAGGCAAATACTGGGTATATTTTTCTTCTTCTCGCCACATTCCTCCCTCCCTTTAGTTTCTCCTTACACTAGTCAGGAACCACTCCGTGGGGGAGCTAAGAGCTGCTTGTGATACTTTAGTAATGAATTGGAATTTATTGCATGAAGATCATGGTGAGGAACCATGATGGACAAGGCTAGTGGTGAATTGCAGATTTGCATGGGGTTTAGTCAGTAGACTCCAAACACCTTACAGTATTAGAGGTAAAAGATATGTGTAACTTTTCTTGGATGATTAATCTTTTCACTTCTGGTGCCAATTTAATTTGATTACAAGTAATAGCTTGGGGTCCTTTTGTTGGTAAGGATCCTATGGTTGTGACCATCTCAGTGTGTATCATTATTAATTAGTGACGTCTGGCATGTGTTATATAGGATGGCTGGGGTGCAAGTAACAGAAATTGCTTCTGGCTGAAAAGGAATTTGTGGCAAGGGGGCCTCGTACCACGGAAAGGATGGCTGAAGAACCTGGTCAGAAACCAGGGTAATGGTAAGAATCCAGGTAGCAGAAAGTGCCAAAATTGTGACAATTCAGTGACAGTAAAACTAAAAAAATTCTATGCCTAGATAATTCCTCTGGAGATTCAAAGTTCTAGAAGAGAGACATTGACAGTCCACATTGTTTGTTATCTACTCAATCCTTATTTGAGGGAACATAAGACTTAGCAGCTGCTCATGATGGGGGTGAAGTAGGTCCCCAAAAGGAAATAGGGTATTGTTAGCAGAGTAGAGATGAAGGGGTCATATGAGGTCAAAAAACAGTTGACGCCCAGTGTATGGACCTGAACAAGGGAGGTAACACTTCCCATTACCTCCTTCCCCAACCACCTTACAGATGAATAAGTAAGCCCACTAGAGAGAGGACTTGAATTGTGATTAGTGGAAATTAAACTTAAAGCTGGTTCGCTCTTCTGTTAAGGTCACACAAGTATGAATTACAGTTCATCTCCCCAAAGGCGGCCATGTCCCAGGAGGACTATTTCAGCCCAGGAGTAACTTAGGTAATAGGGGAATCTGATTCAATACCCTTAACTCAATCATTTACAAGGTAGAGTTTGAAATCAATACACATTTAGACTCTTCTATCAAATGCTAAGTTTTTGCAATGTTATTTTAGCTCAGACAAACTCATGATGAAGACTGTTAAGGTGAGCCCTTAAGCCATCCTTAGGCTTAATTTATATTGCTTGTTAGTATTGGAATCAAAGCTATAAAAACAACCCAAATAGAAACGATAGTGCCCATTGTACAGCAGTGTAAGAGACATATATCATTTAAAAATGTTCCCTAAAGTCAGGCTCAAATTTAATCATTTTACCGTGTATCTGACTGGCTTCACACACAAAAAAAAACAAAAACAAAAAAAACAACATAAACTTTAAAAAAATATGTATACTAGTATGTTTTTATTGATTTCAATGAGAAGAAGGGAGAGGGAGAGAGATAGAAATATCGATCAGCGAGAAACATCCATCAGCTGCCTCCTGCATGCCCCACACTGGGGATCGAACCAGCGACCTCCTGGTGCCTGTGTCAATGCTCAACCACTGAGTCACACCGGCCTGGCTATACTTTTTATTTTATGTGACAAAAATACAGACGACAGCTTCCTATACTCGTTATCCAAGGCCAAATATTAGCTTTGCTATGGCAAAATTTTTCTTGTTAGACGGAGCCATGGGCATTAACAAATACTGTGTCCATGTTTCAATTGCAGTTTTTGACCTCATGATTTTTGCCCAGAATGCCAATTATGCTTCTTTTCAGATACAAGGTTCTGGAAATGTGGGATTAAATCTGAGTTATAATGCAGCAGGATTTACTGAAAATTGTCTCCATACTGGAAAGCAGTAGTTTGTTTTATCATATCCTCACTGTTCTGAATTTCTTCATCGCTTTGCTTTTCGCCTCATTCAAGTTGTGCTTTAAAATATATGCTTTTGTTTGGGAATAATGAGGAAACTTGGCTCCTACCAATTGGCCTGAAAATTTTAAAAAAACAACACACACACACAGATACAAAAGTACATTTTTCAGTTCATAAAAACCTCTCTAATGAGACAGATGAAAATATGAATTGTGTCTAATGAGCTCAGAATTGCATATACTTCCCTTGGTTTAATTTTCTAAGTGTTCATAGATATTATTTTGTTGTGCTTATTATAAAACAAGAAGTGGCCACTAGGCTGTGATAAACCAATTTGTGAGATTAAAGCGCTGAACTTGAATGGTTTCATTAAATTCAAAGTCATGAGTTGAAATCAGAATTCTTAAAAGCTCCTTTTTCTTATTTACACGAGACCTGCAGCATTTATGCAGGCAGGAAGTAACACCAATTATTGCCGACTCTGTGGTCTAGAAGTGCCCCTTAGGAGTGCTGTCTTTTCATGCACACTCTCCCCACACCTCCCAACAATGCCAAATTTAAGCTTTAATGACATTGAATCTAGATACCCCATAATACCCCATGCCTGTTTCCCGGCCAGTGCTCATTTATGCATGTTTTAAAATAAGCTCTTCTATGCCTTATTTAATATGTTACTCCTGGGGAGTTTTAGAAAATCAGTTTTTCACATTGAAAGGGAATTGATCACTGTGATGTGCTCTCTTTCTCCTATAAAGTTGAACAGAATTACAGTAACTATTATTTGTATGCAAACAGCAGCATCTAGTTAATTAGTGGTGCTACTTAGAAATTATAGGTTTCTCAAAAAAAAAAAAACACTGCAGGGTGTAATAAAATAGAATAGGAGATCATTTGCTTTTGGTGATGAAGTTCAAGGAAAATAAGTACAGTCCTGCCTTTGTTTAACCCACAAGATCCAAATCAAAATAAGTAATCTGAAAATAAGCATATAATACTTACTTACATTAAATGCAATATAAATTTCATCATATATTTAAAGATAGTTTTCATTATTATTGTTACTAGAGGCCCGATGCCCCAAGATTTGTGCAAGAATGGGCCTTCCTTCCCCTGGCTGCCAGCACCACCTTTGCTCCAGCCTGGAGCCGCCTTTCCACCTTCCCACACTGCCCAGAGACCCAGAACAGCTGGGGCGCAAGTGTCCCGCTCCACCTCCAGCCGCTTGGTGACTCTTGTTGGGTTAATTTACATACTCACTCCTGATTGGCTGGTGGGTGTCATGATAGCATGGTCAATTGCATATTTCTCTTTTATTGGTGTGGTTTTGGGTTTTTTTTTTAGAGAGAGATGAAGGGAGAGGGAGAGAGAAACATTGATGTGAGAACGAAACAGTGATCAGCTGCCACCGGCATGGCCCCCACTGGGGTTGAGCCCCCATCCAGGGCATTTGTTCTGACCAGGAATCACACCAGCAATCCTTCAGTACAAGGGACAATGCCCAACCAACTGAGTCACATCAGCCAGGGCACATTTCATCACATATTTAAACACATGAGTGCAGGGTGGGGCAAAAGGAGGTTTACCGTTACAAATACACAAAACACAGATTTTATTATTATCATTATTTATTAATTATTGAGTTGTTTTCCATATGAACAATTATAAACCTACTTTTGCCTACATTATATTAAATTTGCCATCAAACAAACCATCATAGCATTATTGGTTTCATCTATCACTATACTTATAATTGGTGGCCACCAGAATTGTGAAGGGAAAGTTATTTACATGACTTAAAACAGATTAACTGTCTGGAGATACTATTTATCAAGAGTCCTATAAGCCTGTCTTATTATTATCCTTTGCACAGATCTATTTATACATTATATATATATGTATTTGCTTGCATGTGTATATGTATTTCTTCTTCCCCAGGAAGTAGAGAACATGATTGATTCTGGGTCTTTCTTTTTTTATGATATTGAAGTCTGCTTTCTTTTCATATACTCATTAAAATAAATTTTAAAAGTACTATACACTAGTATTTTGGAAAGCATGGTCAGTACTTGGAAGACGAGTTTTGTTATTGTTCATTAATCCCCGTGTTGATATAAACTAGGTGCGTAGTAATCCTGGGGCACATTACTTAATTTCTCTATGGCTTAGTTTTCTTACCTCCAAAATGACACCTACTACACAGAGATAAAGTGAGTATATAATTACAGGGAGAATTTGGAATAATTAACCCAGAGCCTGAAAAGTCCCAGGCACTAGATCAATGTCAGTTACTATCTCTTCCTTAACCTTGACAATCTCTGTGAACCACAGGCTCTTGCTACACATGGTTGGAGACCAGGAATGGTCAGTAGTGTGTCCTTTGGGTACAAGTATACCCATTATGTCTGGATAGATTGTACATGACTAAGAGCTCACAACAGTGTAAGCTAGGAAATGTTTTCAGAATCTGCATGATCCCCAAACACACCCATGGGAGTATTAGTTTTTTTTTTTTTTTTTTTTTTTAATGGGTGTTGGATTTTTTAAAATATATTTTTTATTGACTTCAGAGAGGAAGGGAGAAGGAGAGAGAGATAGAAATATCAATGATGAGAGAGAATCATTGATTGGTTACCCCCTGCACATTCCCTACTGGGGATTGAGCCCACAACCTGGGTATGCCCTTGGTCAGAATCAAACCCGGAACCTTTCAGTCCCTTGGCCGACGCTCTATCCACTGAGCCAAACCAGCAAGGGCGGGAATCTTAGTTTTGTATTGCATTTAGTCAATCTTCACTCGAGGATATTTTTCCATTGATTTTTAGAGAGAGTAGAAGGAAAGGAGAGAGACAGAGAGAAACATCGATGTGAGAGAGACAAATCAATTGGTTGCCTCCCACATGCACCCTGACCTGGAGCCAGGGGTTGAGCCTGCAACTGAGGTGCAAGCCCTTGGCTAGAATCAAACCTGGGACCCTTTGTTCCATGGGCCGACACTATCCACTGAGCAAAACCAGCTAGGCTGTTTTGTGTTGCATTTTAAAGGCTTATGTGATATTTGGGTACCCTTTAAATACATATCTCAAGCAAACATACATGTTTGGAAAATGGTTCTAGAGAAGACAGCAAGGGTTCTGAATGGTAAACACACTCTCTTGTCTGGGACACCCTGCCCCATGCAGAAGTATCTTTGTGTCCTCGCTCTGGCTTCTGCCACTGCTGCTAAGTCAAAGGCCCGTCACATATTTTCAATAGTTTAGGAATTACCCTCACACCTGGAGAACACTAATAAGGATAAAACTACAGGAAATGTATTTCCAAAATCTACACTGCAGCACTCCATTGATTTGTGTTATAACTAGAGGCCCAGTGCACAAAATCTGTGCACAGGTAGGGGCCCTAGTGGCTGCCAGCTGCCGGCCGGGGCCTTCCTTCGCTCCGTGCTGCCCCTGGTGGTCAGCACATGTCATAGCGATCAAACTCCCAGTGGGTTGAACTTCCAAGGGGACACTTTGCATATTAACTGTAACTAAAACAGCTGCCATGGGAAAACACATTCCCAGGGAAAATCTGGACAGCATGGGAGTGATAAATAGAGAGACAACTGGAAGACTTAAGGGAAAACTATGAACACAAAAAGGAAAACATATATTGTGGGCCTGAGAAATACCTGGGACAAGTGTAATAGAAATATATTTTGTTTCTAGTGAGTTTATGGAAGACACACATGGACCTCAGCTGGGGAAGAACCTTAAGGCAGTAACTGACATGGGGCTTTTTGGAATAGAGCACAGGCCTTATTCATGCATAAGAAAGGGCTGGGGGACAAAGTAGAAACAGGCCGTAGATTGACACTCTTTTTAAGTCTGTTTTTACATATTCCATTATAATCTAAGAATCTTTACCCACCCTCCCATAGACACTTTTTATATCTCACATCCTTTAGGCCTTTTTTTTCTTTTTCTAATGATATCTTATTTGGGATATTTAATTAATGAAGGTATGTCTACCTCTTGCACTAAAGCTACATAAGCTTGGCCTTTACCATTTTTGTGAATGAAGACTGTTGGCAGAACAGTTAGCATTTGAAAGCTAGAATGACCTTAGCTCTATGTACCATCCTGATGAGTTTGGGCTCTCTTATCAGGTACATCACCCATCTGCCTTAGATGCCAAGATAAAAAGCATCTAGCTTTAGCCCAAAGGACCTTGGGTAATAGAGTGACACTTGGGCAGTGGAACATAAAGGACAAACTAGTGTGATTATGTTTGATTTGTGTTGACTTAGAAACTGAGAAAGGTCCCTCAGACCTGAAAGCCCGGGCAAATGAGGATAGAAATGGACTGTCGGGTTTGTCTCCTTTGTCACTGCTGTGCTATTTAAAAACCTAATTTCAGCACAGTCTCTCCAGCGAGATTCTCTTAAATTTTGTCAGCTACAAGGTTCATTTATTAACAGTGGCAACAGAATAGAATGTGTGGAAAGAAATATTTGCTCTTGTTGTTAAATAGGCTATTGCTGGTTTTAATTTAAAGCATACATCATGAGGTTCATAGTTTTGCCAGGCCTTCTCTTATCGCCAGGGATACAAAGATGAAAAACACCTTCTGTTGTGTGTGTGTTTGTGTGTGTAAATGATACTGAATCATAATATGCTATAACCAACCATAGAATGAAATTGATAGGACATACCTACCTATGAGCATATGTACCGTATAGATAGCATATGTATATTTCATGGTTTTGTATACTTTAGATCTTACATTAAATGTTATATAAAATCTTCTATTTAGAGCAGTTAAACTGGCCTGTAGCATGCTCTAATAGTGGATACCTGTCATTGTAACTTTGCCCGAACCCATAGAATGTGGAATATCAAGAATGAATTCTACCATGGACATTGGGCTCCAGGTGATGTGTCAATGGAGGTGCATCAATTGTACTCAATGTACTGTTCTAATGGGGGATGTCGATATTGGGTGAGGCTATGCATGTGTAGGAGCAGAGGGTACACAACCCAAACTAGTTGTGGTTATTGATATTTAGGTCACTGTTATTATCATTACTAGCTTAAAGTTTTCAGTAACTTGTTGATCAAATGTGATTTCTTATTTTTACATTTTTCTTCAAAATTGATAGATATAGGTACATTGCTTAAGAAGAAAAACAATTAAACATTCCATAACAACAAAAGTTTTCTCTCAGATTTTAAATAGAAATACCGTTAAACCATGTTAAAAACAGAAACTCTTTTTACACATTTAATTAGCATTCATTTCGTCTACTTATAAATGTAACTACAGGGAGGGCCATAAGAATGGCTTTATTCAATTGCACTGATGGAAATCTAGCTTAAACTTCAAAGTTAGTGGAATTTGGCTTCCTACTACATGAGCATTAGACAAAGAAAGACAGGCCACATGTCAAAGGAGCTCACAGAGAGAAGGGAAGGAGGGAGGGAGAAGGGAAAGAGTTACAATACAGGGCAATAGGTACTATTAAAAAGTCCAGTAGAAGATGCTATGAAAGCAAAGAGGGGATATTTAATTCAGTTGGTGATGGAAAGGCAGTGAAGGCTTATTTACTTGGCCAATATTGTAGCCATTCCTTCAACATACAAGAAGATGAATTTAAGCTGCATAATATCATTGCATAAATAAAATAAATCAACAAATAAAATAAACCACAGGAATAGGTCCTGATTGCAGGTACTTGTTTTAAGACAAAAGCCTTATGACATGTGCTGTGAACACTTACATGTCTTACATTTTCTACATTTTGTTTGAATTCCTAGTGGATAAGGAGCAAAAAGCTGAATCTGTATAGGGTTTTTTTGCACTATACTTTTTCTGAAATCCTCAGACTAGTGGAGGTCTTATAAGGAGAATAGTTACGGGGAAAAAAGATACGGGCAAGTACTCCAATTTGATTTATTGGACCAAATACATCATTTATATATTAAACCACTGATCTATGATGCCAAGTAAATGTTGACAAATAGAAGAGAAGATTCCCAAGGTGTGATACACCAGGAATTTAACTCTAATTTACTGATTGATTTTGAATTCCCAAATTAAAGAGCATATGTATATCTCTTTAAGCAAAAGTGTCCACTTCAGTGAGAAGTAATTATTTTATTTTTATGGTTATTTAAATCACCCAATAGTGTGTCCCCACCAAAGAGAAACTTCCGCTAATGATTTTACCAATGATTTTCATATCAAGGAATCATGGCACCAAGAAGTAAAATACTTATCAAGCAAAAATTAGGGTTTTTATTTGCTCTCATGAAAATTTCATGACTTTCACAAATATTACTTAGGTTTCTTTTCTCATCCAAATTAATGGAAAGCAAACTCATGATTTCAGCCAGCTGTAAACTTGATAAACAGTCAGCAAAGTTCTAAATTATCAAAGAGTCCAACTTGGAAAAAAATGCAATAGGAAGTCAAATTGATTATGTCAGCACAAATGGGTATATTTCTGGATTGGTTTGTTTTGAGGATGTTTGGGGGGATTAAGTGGTTTTAGTTTATTTTATGGAAATCTGTTTTCAGCTACAACTGATAAAAGCTGGAAAAAATACCATGGTACATATTTTCAAAAAAGTTATCAATGTCTTCCACCCCACAAATGATCTCACTATATTTGAAAGTCTAGGGTCATCTAGCAAGGGTGAGGAAGAATTTAGAGATCATACTAGTACACCAAGCTTTAAATATACTTGAATTTTAAGAATCAGCCGAAACCGGTTTGGCTCAGTGGATAGAGCGTCGGCCTGCGGACTGAAAGGTCCCAGGTTCGATTCTGGTCAAGGGCATGTACCTGGGTTGTGGGCACATCCCCAGTGGGAGATGTGCAGGAGGCAGCTGATTCATGTTTCTCTCTCATCGATGTTTCTAACTCTCTATCTCTCTCCCTTCCTCTCTGTAAAAAAATCAATAAAATATATTAAAAAAAAAAAAAAAGAATCAAACCTGTTGAAACAAGTACTTTTTGAAACAACAACAGCAAAAGGTTGTCCCTATAGGTTTTCTAAGACATATATTAGTGAGATTTGTGATTGTGTTTAAGACTGTAATGAGGGGACATCTATATATATAAAAGCCTACTTTGCAAAGTGTCCCCTCGGGAGTTCACGTGACTGGGAGTTCTATCATTCGCTATGATGTGCGCTGACTACCAGGGGGTGGCACGGAATAAAGGAAGGCCCCAGATGGCAGCCTCTAAGGACACTACTCATGCAAGAATTTTGTGCACTGGGCCTCTAGTCATAAAATAAAGTGTCAATTGGCAACCATATTCAGGACTATGGAATTCTCCACCTTCATTGAGCATCTAGTATCTCATGTAGACTTATTGTAGAGAAATCACTCTACTGTATAAATAATTAAACTGATACTTTGATGGGTTAAGTAACTTGTCCAAAGTCACATGTAGCGGAGCTGTGATTAGAACAGAGCCTACACATAAGAGTGGACTCTGTATGTCCCTCTTTTATATCAACCAGATCTCTGAATGTCTTTCATTTTACAGCTTTTCGGTCAGAAAACAAAGCCGTGCCCCAGAATTAAAAGAGGAGTAGCAATGAGTAAAATGGACATGGGCGGAGATTTAACATGAACTTTAGAGAGTGTATAATTGTGGGAAAGAAAAAGAGAAGAATACATTTCTATACTTCAGTGACTCTCCAGACACTCTGAATATTAAATCTTTCCACCCATGTCCTCCACACCCACAGCCCTGTCTGAATTAAAGTAAATTCCCAATGATTCAAATGAATATATTTTGAGATAATTTAAACAGAAAGTTTAATAGAAGTTCTTGGAGAAACCACAAGTTGAATTCGTCTTACAACTTTAGATGGAAAATCAGCGAAGCATAGGCATGTAAATGATTTCTAAGCTATACCTTTGAGAGGAGGATCATTTTGGGGGACCAGGGCAAGATAGAAATGCACACCATTCCTCTGCGGTTGCTTCATCCTCCAAGCTGGATGTCTTTCTGAGTGATGAGCCAACATGAGGGCCTCACAAGCAAGACATTCCCGGTAGCTACCTTCCGGCTCCTTCTTGCAGGGCTAGGCTGCAGCGTGGGCAGAACTCTCGTATTTTATGAAATACTGGCTAAATTTTGAACAGAATAGATGTCAAGAAAAAGGGATTTTGTGGAACTGAGGGAATGCTCTACTTTCTTGGGGAGAAAGTGATTTGGCAAAGAGAATACAGTACAGAGAACACAGGAATCAGACAACCCAGAGATGTGTCCCCGCTCATCCTCATTTATCATGTGTGACTTGTGCCTGGGGATAAATCTGTATGGGACTCGGTGTAGCAAAGGCCATCAGTGTACCCTCCCCTTATTCCATTGGCCAGTGACATTTTACTATCATCCTACGTGCTGTCCTCTGCTTGAGGACTTTCTCTAGTCAAATCATGAGGAGCACATTCAACCCATGACAAGTGAAAATTGGTTCACAGCCACCATTCTTGCCTGTAGGTTTTACGTAACATACCAAACGTTTTAGCAGGATTGGACTGGGTCCCGCAGGTAAGACCTACTTTGGGGGTCACCCAGGGAGGGACACACAAGGTCAAAAGTGGGATGGGATTATGAATTTATTAGGCCATCTACAAAGATGGGCTGAGCCCCCAAATGGTGTCAGCACCCAGGGATGGGGAATCAGAGGTTTTAAAGGACTCTCAGTGGGCTTTTCCGGGCGGGGAAATCTCTGGGCAGGTCTGGATCCTGGGAAAGTCCGGAGGGGAAAGAGAATGGTCTTAGCAAGTGGAATGTGTTCTTAGCAAATGGAATGTGGTCTAAGTGAAAGGGAATGTCAGTTGTGAAGTGGTCTAAAGGTCAGCTCCCAGGGGAGAGGGTATTGATTCAGTTATTTGATCAGACCTAACACTGCTTGCCTGCAGTAGAAATCCGTTTACTAACATACCCTGATTTGACTTTCTCCCCTTCCTTGTCTCAGGTTTCTGCTCCCATCCTAGAACTTCCTGGAATCAACACCTGTATAAATTCCATAAACATGATTCCTTTTCTTAGGCTCTGCTTCTGGTGAAATACAACCTAAGATGGTTAGCATTTTCGTATCTAAAAATTTCATTTATCCAAGAGTCCCCGGTTTGGGGCTCCAACACATTTGGAATTTGTCAGTCTCAACCGTATAATAAGAGAAAAGCTGAAATGCCTGAATTTCACCTACTTTTCTGGGCGGACCCTTCAGAGATTAGAAGTCACATGCAGACTGTCATCCCCAAAACAAGAGAGGTAGTCATATTGAGTGAGTCTGCTTACTTGGATCTGAAATTTCTGAAGCCAGACCTGGGGAGAACATGCAAGGATTAATTTTGAAGAGCTGCTGGAGGCTGAGTGTAGTCCAGCGGGAAAGCGAGGGGCTTCTGGGTGCTGCACATTCAGGGGGTGCCCACACCTTTCCAAGTTTCACTTCCAAGGACCCCAGCAGGTTCTCACAGTGAAGAACCAAGGAAGAGCCCCTCATGGACAGATGGGGCGGGGTGGGGAGGGTGGGGGGAAATAATCCTTGCAAAATATGACCACATGTTTTCCATAAACAAGGTCTGTGCTCTATGGGAAAAGACTTTATTTTACTAGAGCCTTCTCCAACCCCAGTCCATTCTAACCTTCCTATTTCACTCCAGGGTAAAGAAAGCTACAAAATGATTATAACATTTACATCCCAGGGAGACAAGCTCACTAGAAGACTGAGATTTAGACATCAAATTATATAATGTCTTCTTCTAGAAATGGCATAGGTAAAAATCTGGGCAAGTTTAGCTTAGGCTATGAGTTTTCAGGTGCAACAGCAAAAGCATGCTTTAAGAAGGAAAATTATTAAGTTGGATTTTATTTAAAATAAAAAAGGATTCCTCTGTAAAAACATGGTTAGGCAATGAACAAACAAGCCCAGACAGGGAGAAAAGACAGACACAACACAGATCAGGTAAAGGTCTTTTGTCTCAAATATATACATAGAACTCTTGAAACTCAACAGGAAGAAAACAGACGACACCACTGAAAAATAGGCAATGGATCTGAAGAGGCATGTCACAAAATAATATATATACAGATGGCAAATGAATATGAAAATATGCTCAACATAATGTGTCTTTAGGAAACGCACATTAAAAGAACAATGAGATACCACCACACCCTGTTAGAATTGCTAAAATCCGACAAATTTACACGATCAAATTTCGGGGAGAAGATGGAGTAGCAGATGAGAGAGAATGTAAAATAGACCAGACACTTGGAAACACAGTTTGGCAGCTTCTCCCAAAACTAAACATAGTCGTAGCATATGATACAGCAAGTGCCCTCTGAGCTATCTGTCTAACTGATTTGAAAAGTTATGTGTACACAAAAGCTCACATGTAAAGTTTCATAGCAGTTTGATGCATAATCGCCAAGAACTGCCAAGGAGGGTAGGAAGGCAGGAGGGCAGGAGTAGAGGAGGGATGGAGAAGGAGACAATGTAAGGACACTATTTGAGGCTTATGAGAATTAAACAGATAATATGGGAATATGTGTGCCAAGGGTAGGATTATTAACACATTTTTAAAATAAACTTCTAAAATTTCAGAACAATTTAGATTTACAGTAAAATTGCAAAGATAGGGCTAGCCGCCGTGGCTCAGTGGTTGAACGTCAACCTATGAACGTCACGGTTTGATTTCTGGTCAGGGCACAGGCCTGTGTTGCAGGCTCGATCCCCAGTGTGGGGCATGCAGGCGGCAGCTGATCAATGATTCTCTCTCATCATTGATGTTTCTATCTCTCTCCCTTCCTCTCTCTGAAATCAATAAAAATATATAATTAAAAAAAAGAAATTGTAAAGACAATGTAAATTGTAGACAGTTTCCATATACTCCACAGTCAGGTTCCCTTACTATTAACACCTTACATCAGCATGTAGATATAGTTGCTAAATTATGAACCAATACTTACACACTATTATGAGCTAAAGTCCGTATTTCATTTATATTTCCTTAATTTTTGTCTAATGTCCCTCTTCTCTGGGATACCACCTAGGTTACCACATTACCTTTAGGTGCCATGACTTCTTAGGTTTAGCTGGGCTGTAATATTTTCTTAGACTTATCTTGCTTTCAATGACCTTGACAGTTGGAGGACTGCTGGTCAAGTTATTTTGTAAAATCTTCTTCTGTTGGAATTTGCCTTATGTTTCATGATTAGACTGAAGATTTAGGAGTTATTATATGGGTTTCTGGAAGAAAGTCTATGGAGGTAAACTTACATTTTCATCACATTTTATCAAAGGTACTTATTAGCTTAGTCACTGTACAAAAATTCTATCTGTTGTTATTAGAAATGTCATTTAATATGGCTGAATAAAGCTATCTATACGATAAAATTTCTAGAGATTTGACGTATTCTGGTATAATGTTTTTAGTAACATTCTGTGATATATAACAAAAATGTTATATATCACAGAAATGATGACATTTCCTTATCAATTGCGTTTTATTGAATTCTCATCAGATCCTTAACCCTTTTCCAAGGGACATCTGAGGGAGGTATGCACTATTATTTTAATCCATAATCACTCTCTACTTTGCGCTCTTTTTAGATAGAGGTACCGGCATGCATTGAGTGAGAACAAATTGGACACAGGCTTGGTGGAGCCATGGGAACCAATGGCATTACCATCCCTTTTTGATGGCTTGGTTGAGAGAGTTTTCAGTGGAGGCATTTAAGGTTATTATCAAAGTCATCTTCAATTCCTCGTGATCCCTTTCTCCCCCTCCCCCTCCCCCTCCCCCTCCCCCTCCCCCTCACCCTCACCCTCACCCTCACCCTCTCCCTCTCCCGTCATTCTCTCAAAGAATTCCATTATGGAAATTATCTCTACATCTGTTTTTTTTTTAAAATATATTTTATTGATTTTTTACAGAGAAGAAGGGAAAGGGACAGAGAGTTAGAAACATCGATGAGAGAGATCAATCAGCTGCCTCCTGCACACCCCCCACTGGGGATGTGCCCGCAATCAAGGTACATGCCCTTGACCGGAATCGAACCTGGGACCCTTAAGTCCACAGGCCGAAGCTCTATCCACTGAGCCAAACCGGTTCGGCATCTCTACATCTCTTAATCAGAATATTTTCACAATAAACACTGAATGGATAGGTGGATGCACATTCCTGAACTGTTAGATGGCATAAGACCAACTTACTGGTTTGTCCAGAAATTTGCTAGTTTCAGCAATGAAGGTCTACCATCCTGGGAAAACCCTCAGTCCCTATTCTAAGTAGGTCACTTGTTCACCCCGTGCAAGGTACCACTACTGCATGGGGAGTGGCTTTAGAAGTCTAAGTGGAAGGAAGAGTAGGACCAAGGAAAGGAAAGCAAGACTTAGCTGCTCAGTTGCTGAGAATTCTGCCTCATGCAGCCTCCTGTGTCTTATTTCATAATGCTACTCAGAATATCAAGTATAAAGGAAAATTTGAAACTTCCTAGAGAAACAATAGATACAATGCAAACTGGCAGTGTCATTTTGGCTACCTTTAGCATCAATAATTGAATAAATTATTTGAAACTTATTATGCAAGATATTTGTCACTTAGATGGATTTACTTATTCAGTCTGTTTTCATTGATGAGAATTAATAAAGTCAATTGAAGCTCAGCATTCTATTCTAATATAAGCTATATTTGTAAATGTTTTAACCTTAGCAGATTTCAGAGAAAATATTCTGGTTATATAATTACATACTTTATTTTAATCATTGGAAGCTAAATGAAACATCATTGAGCAGTACAAAAAAGGAATATCAGGCACAACAAAATTCTTACAATTATATCACCTAAGACAAATTTCTTTTAGCAAAGGTTCAATGAAAATGTAACGTTTTCGTTTTCCTGATCAACAGCATTATGCACATGCCCTTGTTGTTCATGGAGCACACATATTTATTCCTGACATTGCTGCCTGAATTTAGGAAACTGATGAAAATTATCTCATAAAAAATTAATGGTGTAAAACCTTAGTATAGACTATATAGTTAGTGTCTAGCCTTTCAGAAAAAAAAAACCACACACATTAAGCCTAAAACATAAATTGCATTCAGTTTTGCCCACTAATTTTGAATAGGCAGAGTTTTTTGTGGGTTTTGGGGTTTTTTTTTAAAGTAAATATGCAGCTCTTCTGCTCTCAGGGCCATAGTGCAAATAATTCTGTTATTAAAATACCAGGATGTGCTTAAGGTCACCAGGAAGAAGGGGATGAAAGTTCTGGAGAGAATTGAGATAACTAAGCAGTTTCCCCCATAGCGATGCCGTTGTGTAACCTCATTTTGGATGTTCCATGTGGAATCATGCAGAACGGGCAGAAAACTGACAGAATTTAGCGAACGGGCTCTTTTGAGATGAAGTAGACCTGGGCAGTTTAGTTTTACAAAAGTGGACTCTTTTTTTTTTTCTCACACAAATAGCAAAATGCAGGAGAAGTAAAATTCTTGCTAGGCTTGCTTCTTTGCCATAAAAATGTGAAGAGATGACTTGATGATTTTGCAGCCCAGGTGTGAGGAGCTATGCAAAAGATTCTTTAAGTAACTATTTAGTAACGTTATGTCTCCCATACCATTGGAGATTGGGTTGAAATGTTAAAATTCTGGAAAGATAATATCATGGTCATTATCATCATCATTATCATAATCACTATGAGGTTTTGAGGAAAGAGATACTATAATAAGAGAAAAACAAACAAACAAACAAAAGATATGTCCTGTAAAGGCACCACTTATAAGAAAGATTTTAATAATTGGACCTGCTCAATATATTCCTTTTGAATGAAAGTGATACAGCTTTCATTTATTCCATTTATACCCTGGACTGGAACCTATGCCAAGCATATTATACAATGAACTGATGAAATATTCACAATAGATAAACGCATGGATATTTTCATTTATCAGCTTAGGAAATGTATTTAGAAAAGTTTTTATTTCTCAAAAATTGTGTCTGTGCCCTAGCCCGTTTGGCTCAATGGTTAGAGTGTCGGCCTGGGGACTGAAGGACCACTGATTTGTTTCTAGTCAAGGGCATGTACTTGAGTTTCAGGTTCAGTCCCAGCCCTGGCCGGGGCACGTGCACAAGGCAGCCAATCCATGTGTCTCTCTCACATCGATGTTTTTTCTCTCTCTGTACCCCTTCCTTCCACTCTCTAAAACTCAATGGAAAAAATATCCTCGGGTGAGGATTAACAACAACAACAAAAAGCAAACAAAAAAAATTGCGCATGTAGTAAGTGTCAGATACGGTATTTAAAGAACAGGTCACTTTTTCCAGTGCAGACTCAACAATTATATGTAACTCCTTTACTGGGTTCATCAAGGCAATGGATATCAGAGATGCAGATAAAACTATTTTATCTTTGGACTTCCCATGTTACCTCTATATTTTCTCTGTGGCTACAGTATTGGATGATTAATATTTAATATGAAATAGGACTTACTATAGTGTTGTCCTAACTTGTTTCCTTGGCCAATGTGAGTTCTCTACAAACTCTGAACTTCCTGAGAACGTGAGGACCACTTAAGTTTATATCCACAAGGTCTAGCATAATGCCAAGAACACAGTAGAAGCCCAAAGCATACATTTTGGAAAATCTCAAGAACAAAATATGTAAAAATAGGACTGGCTTGAAAAGGCAATTCAGGGCATCTTTTTTTTTCATTTTTTTTTCTTTGTTGATTAAGGTATTACATATGTGTCCTTATCCTCCCATTGCCCCCCCTCACCCCCCACTCATGCCCTCAACCCCCCTAATCCAGGGCATCTTGTTGCATTCTTTACTCTGTGTTTGTATTTCTCTTGCTCATCTTGTCCAGAAGAGCAAATTGTATTTACATTTCAAAGCCTCTCCTTGTTACCCTTTCTTTGGTGAAGATTTCCCCCAAGCAATCCAGCTTTTTGTTCTACTCATAACTTGCACACAATACAACTATTCCATGTGCTACACTCTACTTGGGTTAGAGAAATAGCACCCACAAATTCAGAGCCGAAGCTCTGAAGTTAGACATTACACTTGCGTTTGAATCCAGACTCTCTCATTTAGTAGCCCTCGGGTAAGTTACTATAATACTCTGAGCCTTGGTCTTTTCATCCAACTGTCTTCCTTCAAATGGTTAAGTTGAGGATGAAACCCCATAGGACACGCTGAATGACAGTTAGCTGGAAACATTGGGGGCAGAGATGGCTATAAGTTTAGTATCTTAACTCTAACCCAGATATCAACTAGGAGCCTCAAATTCAGGCTTCCAGTAGAACATTCTATGATGATTGATATGATCTATACCTGCTCTGATCAACATGGTCAGCACTGGCCTCTTATGGCTGGCGTACACTTTAAACATGGCTAAAGAAGACTGAGGGAATGAATGTTTAATTCTATTTCAGTAATGTACCTTTAAATAGCTACACGTGCCTAGTGGCTACCATGCTAGAGAGCACACCTCTGGAGGACAAGGGAGTGTCTATACTACATTTATTCCTGGCGCCCAGCACCATGTTACTTGATATAGAGCCAACTCTCTAGAACCTTCTGTGAGCCATGCAATGAAACAATATGTGTAATGATGAAGAAAATGTGACATTGTCTATATTATAAACTGGATTTTCATCTTTTCTATTAGCAGTATCCCTTAAAAATTTTTAAAAAATATTTTATTGATTTTGAGAGAGAGAGAGAGAGGGAGAAAGAGAGAGAGAGAGAGAGAGAGAGAGAGAGAGAGAGAGAGAGAGAAAGAGAGAGAGAGAGAGAGAGAGAGAGAGAGAGAGAGAGAGAGAGAGAGAGAAACATTGATGTGAGAGTGAAACATCAATCAGCTGCCTCCTGCCAGGGATCGAGCTGTAACCTTGGCATGTGCCCAGACCAGGAATTGAACCATCAACCTTTTGATGCACAAAATGATGCCCAACCAACGGGTCAGCACTGGCCAGGGCCGTCAGCAGTATCCTTGGTGGCCATCCATCTTCAGTATGTTTATGCTTGCTCACCATTAACCTCTTTCCCCATTGTTTGTGTTCTCTAAGGACCCTCCCTTAGAAATCCATCCCATGTTCACAAATGAATTTCATAAGCTCTCCTGGGCACTATCATAGTCTTAAAATGGAGAAGACCTGGCATGGTTAGCTTCCCAGGGGTAAGGTGTGTGGTACTGTGTCAGGGTGTTTGCAATTAGCTGGGCTTGGGTTGGGAATTCAACTCAGGCACATTTTAGCTGAACATTCTGGGACCAATGGCTTAATGCATCTGAAAATCAGTTTCCTCAAACACAAAGCACACATAATACCCACAGTAAGGAGTCTCAGCATTATTAAATGAGCTAAGCGTTCGGCTTGCAGAGGTCAGCCCAGAAGATAACTCATGTGTAAGCTCTTCTTCATTTCATTATTTTCATCACATAGCCTCATTTGATAAATGCTTAAAATATTTCATGGTTTGCCCAGCTGTGGTGGCTCAGTGGATTGAGCATTGTCCCATGGACCAAGAGGTCCCAGGTTCGATTCCTGGTCAGGGCACATGCCTGGGTTGTGGTCTCAATCCCCAGTGTGGACCAGGTAGGAGTCAGCCGATCAATGATTCTCTCATCATTGATGTTTCTCTCTCTCTCTCCCTCTTCCTTTCTCTCTGAAATAAAAAAAAATATATTTAAAAATATATTTCATGTTTTATCATCCTTTTCTCTAATTGGCACTTCTATTCCAATTCTCCCCATAGTCCAGTGTACTCCTTCCCTCTCCCAATGGCGCACGTTTGCTAACTCCCGTCCCACAGCATCTGATGAGAAACTTAATGTCCTCCTTTGCTGTGTCTCTTAACTTTAGATTATTGTGTTTACGCTCTTTCCTTGTAAAGGCATTTTTTTCTATATAAATTAATCTCTTTTTTCCCCCCACTGCCAGTTCCCTTTTCCCTGATCTGTCTTTGGTTCTCTTCTGAGGTGTGTTGTCTCTTCCCAATGGACAGAGACGACAGGGAAGGAAATGCCTAACATAATTAAAGAGTTTATCTTGGGTGAGGTTGGTACCTGCCATCTGTATGACATTAGTTAAACTTCCCAACAACCTAATAGTTTGCATTTCAGAATTGGTGGAGCCATTGCCCCAGTGGGGAGTGGAGCTGGGATTTGAAGGTCATCTTTCTTCCTCTCCAGCCCATGCTCTTTGCACTTGGACACACTGCCTTTTGCCCTTCGCCTCCCTGGACCTGAGCTACTGGTCACGCTCCTGTTTAGAGTGATGCGGCTGCAGCCTTTCCAGGAAGGGAAGAAAGCCAGGCCAAGCAGCTCAGCATGAAGACAGATAATAACCTGACTTAGATTTAAATAATGATAAGCCCTCGGGGACAGGTTCCTAGCCTGGAGAGTGATTATGCAAACGAGCTCTCTGTGTATTTCTGAAAGTAACATTTTGGAATGGAAACTAAACACAGTCACTGACTTCCGTGTTGATGACTGTTTTAAGCAGGCTCCATAAAGAGCATTCCACCAAGCCTGCCTTTCCTGCCTTTTTTAAAAAAAAAAACACAGCCAAGGGGAAAGGGCAAGTGAGCTAGCATTTAATGAATCCTCTAATGTGCCAAACGCTGCCTTAGGCACTTGTACATACACTATTTTGTTTAATCCCAGCTAACACCACGAGCAGTAGGTTTTGCTAACCCCATTTTCCCCCATTAATAAACTAGAAAAAGGGCAATATTGAGTGCCTAATCACGTACCGAATACCAAAAATTTTAGGTTAGCAATATTTCACATTTTTTTTTTTATTGTTACAATACAATCATCTTAACACCAAAACTAATAAAAGATAATAGGGGCAAAGGAAACATGTATAACAATCTCACTTAGAAATATAATCATAAAATTCCCTAAAGGGAATTTTTAACATATCAATAGATTTGGATTGATATGCCAATAGATACACCAACTCTATTGGTGTATTTAAAATTCTAGTATATTATGATTAATTAGTGTTTATTTCTGCAAAAAACTTCAAATATGACCATTCAAAAACAATGTACTAGTGTAATTCACCGTATTAACCTCTTAATGGGATAATAGATTTAGCCCCACCTGGGTTGCTCAGTTGGTTGGGATGTTATCCTGTACACTAAAAGGTTGCTGGTTCAATATCTGGCCAGGGCACATACCTAGGTCACAGGGTTCAATCTCCATTCAGGGCGCTATGGGAGACAACCAGTCAATGTCTCTCTCTCTCTCTCTCTCTCTCTCTCTCTCTCTCTCTCTCTCTCTCTCTCTCTCTCATCAATGAAAGCATGCCCTTGGGTAAGGATTAAAAAATAAGTAAATAAAAATAAATAAATAGATTTAGAAAATATTGAATAAATTTCAACATGCATTTATGACTTTAGGATAGAGGAGCATATCTTTAACCAGAACAATTTATACAAGACATGATTCTTGTTGTGTTGGAAACATTTTCTTCATTACTTATAAGTAATCAAGAATGTCCACTTTACTGCTTCTATTCACTGTTGGACTGAAAGTCCTACGCAACAAGATAAGGCAAAAGGAAGTAGTATAAAGACTGGGAAAGAAGAAACAAAACTTTATCACACGTTACACACACACACACACACACACACACACACACACAATTTTCTAAAGCCCATTTGGTTCCCACTACCCTAAAAGTTGTTGCTTTTTAAGAGTCTATTTTTAATCCTGATAATTTGATTAGATGATTCTACTTCCTCCACATAGAATCCCAAGAATTCTAATTTATTGAAACTGATTATGGATTTCAAAAGGATTACTGGATACATCAATATAAAATAATCATTTACATGTCTTATTAGCAGCAAATATATATATATAATTTTGCAAAGATGTCATTTAAAATGTCAACAAAAACAATAAGAAACTAGAAATAAATCTAGAGGAGATGGCTAGATCCCTATGTAGAAAAATTTTTAAAAAATTAATGAAAGGCATACAAAAAACAAATAAATGGAAAAATATACTATACTTGTGGATGGGAAGATGAAAGTTTTCTCCCAAGTAATCAATACATTTAATTACAATCTCCGTCAGTATCTCAAAACAGATCTTTATGTGGACCGACAGATGGTCCCAGACCATCAAAAACAGGTAAGACACTTTAAAATAATGAAAGTGAATATTAATACGTATCAAGAATTTCTGTGAGCTCTATTAGTAAGCTACAGTGATTTAGACATGATAGATGAAAGAAAAGAATAGGATCTAGATACAGATTCAAGCACATTTGGAGCCTCAATAAATGCTAGAGGGAAATAGTGAGCCACCCACTACATGCAAATTGGGCTTAAGTGTATAATCTAAGGAAGTGTAGAATCTAATAGAGGCTTAGGAGAAGAAGGGGGAGGAGAAGGGGGAAGAGGAAGAGAGAGGAAAATCAGGAGGAAGAGAAGATGGAGAAAGAAGGAGAGGGACAGGGAAGGGGAGGAGGAGAAAAAGAGGACACAATTGATTTCATTTGATGTCTCAGTTATCTGAAACAAAGTGGTTAGGAGTTCTCTCCTTAAATTTTCAAGATTTTAGTTAGCCGATAGCTAGGATAATCATTTTCTTATTTAAGAACCATCAACATGAAAAGATTGAAATAAAGATAAAATAGGACCTTAATCCCCAGGGGCAATGTGGAATGGATATATACAGAAACAGGGAAGATATGGAGCAGTGGGATGCATATCTTGATGGAAATATACATACACACTGATATGATATACACCTATTATGAGCATACAGCTCTTATTAGCATGGATAACAAAGAGTCAGACTGGAATTTGGGGTAACAAGGTATTTGTAAGTAAATTAACAACATGGTTCTAATTATAGAGGCCCTAGAATTTCAACATTAATAATCATAAGATAACAGTTAAGAACATACTATGTCTTAAGTTATTTGCTAAAGTCTATATATACAGTATCTCAAAGAACATTTAGAAAAAAAAACTTGAGATAGATAAAATGATCATTTTATAAATGAGATAATCATTTCAAAATTAGCCAGTGTAAATAAAATGGCTAGTGGTACCTATTGGATGAAAAATTTAGGCTATTGGAATTTACACAACTCTTAACCCCTTCTCTTAATGCTTTTGGGGTACTTGGAGGTTCTTTGCGAAGAACTCATTTAATTAAAATATTTTATCATTCAACCAGAAATTAAATATTCCCTTCAATTTGGCCACACATATTAGCAAGTACATCAAATATGTTTGCTTTGGGCTAGAATAATATCAACTCTGGGTAAAACACTAATAAGTTACACAGCATGAGCCCATTGTCAATCATAGCTTTCTTTGTTAGTAAAAGTATGAAGCACTTATTTTTAAAGAGATGGAGTCAATGATCTTAACTTTTGACTATCAGGGATGCTTACTAATCCCCTCATCCTGGTCACCATATTTGTGATTTTTTTCTTCATGTAAAGAGTATGTCACTTTCCTAGTACAGGTAACTCATATATCTGTATATATAAAAGCCTAAGCAATTGTCCAACCCTTTGGGAGTCTGACCAGTAGCTGTGATGTGCACTGACCACCAGGGGGCAGACGCTCAACACAGGAACTTCTGAGCTGTGAAGACCTGGAAGCGGCAGTTGTCTGGTGATACACCCGGGACCAGAGAGGAGGGAGCCCGATTCTGGAGTGCATCACCCGAGAACTGCCCTCTTGCAATCCGGGACCCCTCAGGGGATGTCGGAGAGCCGGTTTCGGCCTGATCCCCGCAGGTCAGGCCGAGGGACCCACTGGTACATGAATCCATGCACCGGGCCTCTAGTATTGGTAATAAACAATAAGCCACAAAACTGTGGCCTTTAAGAAGAAATTAACACTGAATCCCAAGCTCATACAAATTATAAACTCCAATGCTCCCCTTTTGATGTCACATTGCTTCCGGGCATTTTTTACCCTTTGGTAGTTCTGTCTCCAACTTAATTGTATAACATTTTAATATCCTCAGGTCTGTCTGAACACCATTGTTTTCTAATTATCTCAATGAACTTCTAGTATCTGGTTACATTGGTTGAAATGCTTTCAAATTGATCCTTGGGTGGCACCATCTGCAAATTTGATTACTATACTGTTTACTCAGATTTATCAGATCATTAAAGAAAACGGAGAAAACACATAGGTTTGCAGTGCCCCCCCCCCCCCCCCCGGCAGCACCCCTCAAGTCCAGACACAGTCATTTATCACAAGTCCATATTTATGTCCCAGGAGACAACCTTTCTCTGTGAATTAGGCTGACTTCCAAGTGTCCCTCTATTTGACTTAAGAGTTAAGGACATGAAAAGAACCATATGGGATACTTCAGTTAATCCAACATGAATAATTCTTCACAATTTTATGGCCTTTAAAATCAACAGTTATAAGACCCTGGCTGGGTAGCTCAGTTGGTTAAAGCATCATCACAATAGTCACAGAGGAGAGTTCTTTATCAATTCAGATATCCTCCAACTGTAAATCAGAAGACTGGGACTAAGAGAGTTGGGATATTACATTCAAGGACAGACCCTGAGATGAAGGCCGAGCTGAAACTAGATCTGTGGAAATTGAAAAAAATGCCAAAGACACACCCATTAGAGCAGTTGAATCAGTATTTCCTAGGAGGGGGGGAGAGAGCAAAACATTCTCTTCAGAATTTTTCTACGTGATTCTATTTATCAGTGAGAACTGAGACTCACCAAATAAGACTTAACTCTACTAATTCTCATTGTAGTGCTTTCTGCACAAATAATATATCCCTTTAGCCTGAACTGCCTACTCGGTATTTCTGTCTCCCAAACCCTACAGATAGAGAGATAGATAGTAGGTCTATATGGTTTACAAACTGGAAACATGTGCACCCATCCCCTGCTATTTTGTGAGGTGATATTGATAAGGCACAAATTGAAAATTCAATAACATTGATAAATGCAGCAAGAAAATCGCTTCCCTTTTAATTCTTTTTCAATCTTTCTGATGATGTCAATAAAGTAAGCTTTAAGGTAACATAATGTTACATCTCTTACTTGCCAATCTTTCTTTGTATGAAGAAGAATAAAAGGAGGCTGAGGAAACCAAGAAGAGGAGGGGAGGAGGAGGAGGAAGAGGGGGAGGAGGAGGAGGAGGAGGGGGAGGGAAAGGGGCAAACAGCAGATTCAGGGAGTTAAGCTAAAAGAGTGTGTGTTTGTGTGTCTTGTATTTTCCTAGCTACTTTCTGCTATAGGAAGTAGCAGCCAGAATAAAAAAGCTCTTTTAAAAATATTTCTAACAGTGTACTTTGGGAAGTGTATTTTAATGGCATCAATACTAATTGTCTCACGAGGTGACAGGCTTATAGGCTTTCAAAGAATCGTAGCAAGAATAACAATGATTGTCACTACTGACACACTTGTCCACACAGGCAGAGCCTTTGGCACTCCGTTCAAGGACTGTGTGGTTTGTTACACCGAGGAGCGTGTGCAAGACTGAAAGGGAATCTTCTGTTCCAGCGATTTTCGCGATAATCCCACCATATGTCACTATTTTGGAAAACTCGATGGAGGGATGAAAATATCAAAGTAGGCATATGTTTTTATGAAAGTTTCAGAAAAGGGTGTTTATTTTGACTCATGTCTAAATTAGATTCCTAACAGCTGAATGAAATGTAAATTAGTTGTTTCTGTTGCAGAAGAACAGACATCCCATGAAACATGGCATCAATCATCTCGGAAGGGCCTGCGTTTATTTCGAGCTGGTGGCGGCGGCCGGCCTGATCACTCAGAGCTGAAAGATAGGGCACCCCTGAGCACTGAGACAGCGCAGGAGGAGGAGGGATTAGACCCACCCTTTCCTGCTAACATGCATTTCTGAAGGGCTCCTCGGGTCGTTTTGATCATTAGGAAGTAGTGGTCTAGTCCAAACCCTCTCAACTATAAGTGAGTTAGCTTCCCCTCCTCACTCACACCAGGATTGAAGCCTTCCTAGGCTGCTAAGTCAGATCTCTTGTGTAGACATTCAGAGCACCCTGCATTCTTTTACTTTCAGAGGATTGATAAAAATGGTAATGAGTCACAAAGTATCAAATGCCCAAATTTTTCCTTAAATACTTAGCTTACTCTTTTTTTTATTGTCTAAAGTTTTTCATAAGTCTTCTTTATCCCCAATTGACCACCCCCCGCCCCAGCCATTCCCACCCCAGGCAAGCCCCCACTGCCCCAGTGTCTGTGTCCACTGGTTATGCTAATATGCACGCATACAAGTCCTTTGGTTGCTCTCTAACCCACTCCCTTTCCCCTACTGTTTGTCTCTAGATCATCAATCTATTCTTGTTCATCAAATTATGTTGATCATTATATCCCACATAGAAGTGAGATCATGTGCTATTTATCTTTCTCTGACTGGCTTATTTCGCTTAGCATAATGCCCTCCAGTTCCATCCATGCTGTTGCAAATGTTAAAAGTTCCTTTTTTTATAGCAGCATAGTATTCCATTGTGTAGATGTACCACACTTTTTTAATCCACTCATCTGCTGATGGGCACTTAGGCTGATTCCAAATCTTAGCTATTGTAAATTGCACTGCTATGAACATAGGGGTGCATACATCCTTTCTGATTGGTGTTTCTGGTGTCTTGGGATATAGTCCTAGGAGTGGGATCACTGGGTCGAATGGGAGTTCCACTTTTAACTTTTTGAGGAAACTCCATACTGTTTTCTACAGTTAGCTTACTCTTTTCACTGAAGTTTTAGATCCTTGAGGACAGGAACCATGTTTGAGTATCCCCTAGAACAGTGTGGTGACTGAGGATACCATAGACACACAATAAATGTTGTGTGTGTTTTTTTGCATGAGTTGTATACGGACTGTGAAAATAAATGTACATTGTATTGGAAAGAATCTTGGACTTTCTAAAAGTTATGACTTTTAGGGCAGTTGTGACTCTGAGCCTTCAGGGATAAGAGGGTTAAATGGTGCCAGAATCTGATATTTCAGATTAAAGAAGGCCAGATTTGTTTGTGGCATCTCACAATTTTTAAAGGTTGACAAAAACACAACTGTTCCTGTTTGTTTGGTTGGTTTTATTTATTTATTTATTTATTTTTTAAAAATATATTTTATTGATTTTTTACAGAGAGGAAGGGAGAGGGATAGAGAGTTAGAAACATTGATGAAAGAGAAGCATCGACCAGCTGCCTCCTGCACACCTCCCACTGGGGATGTGCCCGCAACCAAGGTACATGCCCTTGACTGGAATCGAACCTGGGACCTTTCAGTCCGCAGGCCGATGCTCTATCCACTGAGCCAAACCGGTTTGGCGGTTGGTTTTATTTTTAATATTGTGAGGCCAGCAAGGTGTGGTGACTTAGCCAAAGCAAAAGAGTTGGGTTTGGTCCAAAAAGTATAGTGTGAGACCTTAATGTTTTGTCAAGCTGAGCAGAATTGGCCTATTCTTTTTTTTTATTTTTAAATTGATTTTAGAGAGAGAGGAAGGGAGAGGGAGAGAGAAAAAAAACATCTATTTGAGAGAGAAACATTGATCGGCTGCCTCCCATCTGCTCCCCAACTGGGGATCAAACCTGCAACCTGGGTATGTGCCCTGACCAGGTATCGAACCTGAGACCCTTTGGTTCACGGAACGAAGCCCAACTAACTGGACCACACCGGCCAGGGCCTAATTGTTTTGATGTTGTTTAAATTTTATCCCCCCCCCCCCCCCATCCTTCAGAAGAAGCATGAACCGACTTTATGCCTCTTTTGGAAATCTCGTCCTAGGATGTGGCTAGTATAGGACCACATTTCAGCCCAAGAACAGGACTGTAACGTTTATCTCCAGCCCATGGTGTGGCTAGTGGTAGAGAATTCATTTTCAGTTGTTTTTCTAATAATGAAAATCAATGGAGCCAAGTGGAATCAGCCTTTTGGACAATGTCCTTTTAATGTAATGTAAAAGGCTTAACTAAGTAATCAGGTCATGAAAAAGAGCCTACTTATCGTGAATAGAGAGTATGCAGTGGAAACATTGTCCATCAAAATGACACCATTTCTATTTGAAATTATATTGTTTGGTCTCCTCTTTTCTTTGTAGACACAAAGTGCAGACACCCTGTGATTTCTCTGAAAGTATTCTGCAGACAATGAGACATGGGCTAAGTTATTTTTAGTATGGACTAACACCAAATCGAATGTACTTCACCTTGAGAATAATTACCAATTCAGTCGTTTTCAGGAGAGAGAATTTTAGTTGGGGCCCACATATCCTTTTGAGGAGAAATGCCAGCAAAAGGTCATTGAACAATTATTTTCAAGTATTATCTCCTATTTTCTTAGTACTTTTGATTCTTCGCCACAACAGGGAAATAGGAAAAATAATCCCTTATTTCAGGTGTAAAAATAAAGGCTCAGGGAGATTAAGAAACTTGCCTAATATTGCACAACAAACTAGCAATAAAGCTAAAATGCAACTCCCCCCTTTCTGTCATGGTGCTTTTCACTGCTTTCCTGAATCACATCATTAAATCTGTGCATCTTTTTAAAAAAATATTTTTTTATTGATCTCAGAAAGGAAGGGAGAGGGGGAGAGAGATAGGAACATCAATAATCAGAGAGAATCATTGATCAGCTGCCTCCTGAAGGTCCCACAGTGGGGAGGGTCCCACAACCTGGGAATGTGTCCTGACTGGGAATTGAACCGTGACCTCCTGGTTCATAGGTCTATGCTCAATCTCCGAGCTGTGCTGGCTGGGCTAAATCTGTGCATCTTAAAGAGGGTGGCAAGACCCAAGGGCTCACAAATAGAGAATTAGGTATAAGGTTGATTTAGTATCAGAAAACTTGTCACGAGAATATACAGTTAAAAGTTAAAAAAAAATACACACACAAAGTCCTTGAAAAGAAGAACATAATATCTGTATCAAAGAACTGGTGCACCTCGCCACAGCTTTTTTTCCTACAATTTTTCCTACATATTATTTGCTTCTTTCTTGACTATGATTTCTTTGGGATGATTTTTATTAGAGAGACCAAAAAAATTAAATCAGTCTTTCCTGTAAAATGGTTAATGATTTTTTTTAAGTTATTGATAACATAGAAAGTTTCTTTATTGATTTACAACTATTATCAGTAGAATCATGTAAATATTTAGGATTGTCATCAAATTTGGAGGAAATTCTATCAAGTTGTTTTTATATATAAGCTTTAAACATTCATTGCATTTCTAATTTTTCCTGTGTAGTAACTAATCTTAAATGCGTCTTTCATTGGAAATTCATGGCTCATATGGAAATCTGTAGGTTGTGTTATCAGTCTACTTCTGACATGAAAGGGCTTCCTTTTTGACTAGACACTAATGAGAACTGGATCCTGTGTTTTTCATTGGGCAGAGCTGATGCTTGAAAATGCTTCTACACACTAGCTTCTCCAGCAGAATCTTTCAACCTTGCTTCTCTCCCATCATCCATATAAGTGTGCCACCTGGCATGTTCTATGGTGATAGGACCTCCAGATTGTCACTTTCTTGTCACAACCCTGAAAAAATTAACACAGCAGACAGAAGGAGAATGTCCCAAAGTTACTCCTGTAATTAAACTAAACAAAGAATCAATTGAAAATCACATAAATATAGCCAATTACACCCAAATTCAGTGTATTCCAAGCTCAATTTCCCCCCAACCAGACTTTCATTGCAAATGTTAGTTTCATGAAAATACCATCAAATTAATCTTTTAATAAGGCTCAAGGGAAAAATCTGTTTAGAGGTAAGATTTTGGAGTCTAGTTTAAGGTGACTGTTTCAATGTCTGCTTTGATTAATATTGAATAAGGATCATTATATAGTAGTTTGCGATTGTAGACCAGTGATGGCGAACCTTTTGAGCTCAGCGTGCCAGCATTTTGAAAAACCCTAACTTAACTCTGGTGCCGTGTCACATATAGAAATTTTTTGATATTTGCAACCATAGTAAAACAAAGACTTATATTTTTGATATTTATTTTATATATTTAAATGCCATTTAACAAAGAAAAATCAACCAAAAAAAAAATGAGTTCGCGTGTCACCTCTGACACGTGTGTCATAGGTTCACCATCACTGTTGTAGACAGAACAAGCTGAGATATTCAAAACGAAAGTCAAAGAGTCTTGGGAAGTGACCCTGATCTCCTAAACTGAAAAGTTTGATGTTCATTAGTCTTTGGGGGATGGATGACCTTGAAACTAACAACTTCATCATTTGCAAGAGTTTCCTAGAATAGGAAATTCATGTTATCGAAGAGTAAAGTCATATTTGGGCAAATGTCCAATTAATAAAGTCATGGGAATGTGAATAGTAAGCAGCATTGGTGTCGTTGGTTTGGGTTCTTACCCCAAGTACCTTCCCATGGCTTCTCCAATAACACCTGTAGCAAGGGAGTCAAACTGTAAAGAGAGTCCTCCCCACACTAGTGGCTTAAATTGTTGACTTTTGAAAATTTCACAAAAAGAGATGATCATGGAAACCTGTTGTCCAAGGCCAAGCAATGAGAAGTGCTGAGGTTTAGGCTTCTTTTGCTTCATAGCCAATCCACCTCTTAGGGAGGAAATTCCTGGACCACTGCATCATCTCCCTCTTCATCCTGATTAAATATTAAGGTTTAACACTGGTCTAATGCAGGCCTATGGAGGAACGAACTTGAGCAAGATTGCACAAGACCAAGGGAAAGATCCTGGGGGAGCCTCCATTCTGAGTGCCGTGATGCTAATGCAGAGCATCACTCAGGACTCGTTCTTCTCGTTCTTTCCCTGCCCCACCCCACCCCTTTAATGGGTACATTATTTTTCTGGTAACATGAGAACTTCAATAATCAATGCCATTTAGCATGCTGAATAGACATGAGTAATTCCATTACTTATTAATGATGAAAAATTGCTATGATGAAACATGTTTCCAGCATATTTTCTGATTGTTTGTGGAAAGATTTAAATGGCTACTGGGGTACCTTATTCATTTTTCTCTGCAGCAGCAGGAAGGGGTGATATTCCATACATAATATATAGCATGTATGCACAAGTATGTATATTTATATGTATGGCCTGTATATAAACATATACATGTATATACATATATGCATACATAAATAAACATAAATATATATTCACCTTTTATCATTTTGTGATTTTTTACTGAATGTATACCTATTTAGCACAAGTCAGTTAACATATATGAATAGCTATCCATGCTGTGCAGTATGCTAAAACATTTTTATATCAATTTACTTCATTTAGTTTGCTATTCACAGATTCCTATAGCATTCTCATTAGTTTACATTTTATAACAGAAGACATCAAAGTCCCAAGAGTTTAACTAATTTGTTGAAAGTGGATATAGGACTCACAAGATCTGATTTCAAACCTTAAGTCTCTAGATGCATCGCATTTCCTAACATGCTAGAACTTCTTAAAACATGTTTCGGCCTAGTTTGTAAAATTAAAAATGAAGGCTGAGTGGGTTTATGCTTTACTTAATTAATTTGTTGGGAAGTATGATTATTTGTTCTCTGTGCAGGAATAATAAGCAAATTTGTATCAAAAACAGACTCGAGCTGCCTGGCATGCTTTCAGTCACCCAGTTTGCTGGGCTCACTTTATCTTGTAAGATTTAAGTAAAATCAGCTTAAATCATCATCTGTCCTACAGCTGTGATATCTCCAGAAGTTTTAGAGAGCTAGTATTTTACTTTGTCACCCCCTGCTCCTATTTCCATTTTTACTAAATTCTTAAACTCAGTCAAGCCTTAAATTCTACCTACCGCCCCTTTTGAGCCTTCTGGTGACTTCTCCAAGGAGCAAGTCAAGACTTTTCATGTCTTCATAGACACAGCACTTATTGAGAACAGTTAGGTATACAAATTCAATGTTTACTAAAACTTTAATAAATGCCACTGGTGGTGGTCTCTGTTGTGTATGTTGTGTGTGTGTGTGTGTGTGTGTGTGTGTGTGTGTGTGTGTATGCAGTGTTGGAGATGGTGAGTGGTGAGTGAGGGTTATAGTTCGGTGTTGCAGAGAATGTTAAACAATTAGGCAACGCTATTTACAATTTTATGTGTTTTTGGCTTTTCTGGCTACCATGTCACTCAATACTAACTCACCAGCCATGTTATCAGGCTCTTGTCTACTCTTGTTTCCTTCTCATGCTAGGTTCCTGCCACCAATCCACTGACTCTGATTATGCTACTGGGAAATGTGATGCCCCCTTCCTCCACATTAAGCCTTGGGATGGGGGGTACAGGGTTATTTTTAAGGAGCAATGCACTGTATAAAGGAGTTTCTCTAAATAGAATTCCTTTTGCCTCAGAGAGAAATTGTCATTTAGTGAAGAAAGAGTACAAATTGGTTATTACTTAAAGGAACACACAGACACACACGCACACTTTACGCTATTGGAAGGGAGAGAGGTATATGGAGGTCAACCTAAGCCTCTAGCCTCCCTGTCCATGGTCCTGAATTACCACTGGATGCCCTGGATCAAGTCAAGGTTATGCTTCCTTCTTTTATGTCACTTATGTGTGTTTTGTTTTTTTCCTGTGATTTTTTTGTGGCTGGCAGTATTACAGCTGTCTCCTATTGCCCCCCTCCATCCAGCCCCCACTCCATCCCTGGCCTTCACACTATTGTCTGTGTCCATGGACTATGCCTTTATGCATGCATGTCGTACATTTTTAAAACTCTACTTTAAAATAAGTAGTGTTAAAATTGAGCACCTTATAGTTTTCTCTCTTCCCGTTAGCCATGGATTGATTATTAGCCCAATATCTGCACACCTGTGAAACTCTAGCTTTGACTGCAAGTCTCATTTTTACACATGCGTTTAATTTTCAGTGCAGTAACTTATCAGCTACATGGAAACATATGGTAATCCAGGTGTAGGCTTTCCTGGAAAACTGCCCAAGCAGCTGAATCCCCACCTGGCATTCTGCTTTTGGCCTGTAATCAAACTCTTCTCAAACTGGACCACTTTTGAATTTGAAGGATTTGTAATTGTGTCAAGGTTCTTAATATTTCTTGGATCTGGATAATGATAAGAATCACTTGAGCTATGAAGGAGAGGACTTTAAAACACAATAAAAAAAAAGAAATGGGGACTATTTGTTCCTTCTCTTGGAAATTTCTGGGCTCCACGCTTGTTCCATTGAATCAGAATCACAGCTTCACACCAAATCTCCCAGTGATTTGACAACTACACATCAAGCACTTCTAGGCATCTGAAATCAAATGGTTCCTACTCTGTTGATATATTTGAACTAACCAGTGCCCCTCTATAATTTTAATCCAGGGGAATAATAAATTATTTGACTCATGTTTTATCTCCTCAAGTTTTCATCCAAAATTCTTCAATACTAACCCCATACATCGTGTTCTATGCTTCAGTTTTACAACACAGAGAATTAAAAGTGTGGTCTTTGGATGCAAATCAAGGCCCAGCTTCAGAAGTTCTCTCATACCCTCACTATTCTCAGCTATAAAATGGGGTGAAAGTCAACCTCTCACAAGGGATATTTAAGGATTAAATGCAAATGCACAATCCCATATTTACCCTACAACAGGCATGTTGATAAATAATAGTCTCCTTTCTCTGTTGGCAAACAGAGTTTCAGACTATTTGATTACCCATTTCAGTGAATATAATAAAAAAATCAGTTAGTATAATATACCTGAGCTGCCTTTGAGCTAAAGGTTTTAGAATATTAAAGTTATAGAATATTAAATATCCAGTCTTCCTGCACTTTTGTACTCCACCAGTGAATTTACTTCAATCTTCTAAAATGTTGAGAATCTTATCCCAAGCTATCCACATAAGGTAATAAAAAGTAATACTTGTGCCCAGCCGGTGTGGCTTGATGGTTGAGCATTGACCTATGAACCAGGAGGTCACAGTTCGATTTCCGGTCAAGGCACAAATGAATACATGTCTTTGACTTCTCATTTCTCTTCAGTTGTATTAATGAAAGTTATCAATGATGCTCCTTGCTTTTGTGCTTCTTTATATAATAATATCCTTGTTACTTTTCTTCCAGAAGGTAAAGAGAGTCAACGAAGACACGTTGTTAAGAGATGGGCATATGCATAATTTGAAGGAGATAGGTGTGAGATTGTGGAGAGAATGAGGGATGGGGTTTGGGGAAAGTTTTGGCCTCTATAAATTAAGGGAGATGAAAGGATTAAGGGAAAAAGAATATTTTCTTTCTCCCCCTCATTCCTCCTGTCTTTCAGTGAACATTTACTCAGGATGTATGGTCTTGGTTTTCAGGCTGAATACTCAACCTGCCAGGCTGACAAATTGAAAATCAGACACAGATTCTACCAAGAAACTAACATGAAACACTTTGTGGGAGTTAATGGTGCCTCTTCATTGTGTTTCTACCTTGGAGAGCATTTTCTGATTCAGACTGGTGAGCACCAGTGTGTGTGTGTGTGTGTGTGTGTGTGTGTGTGTGTGTGTGTGTGTGTTTGAACAAACTATTAGGCATATATAAGATAAACTTCAGAATGCATTTATTTATTCAGAAAGCCTCCAAAATGGTTTATGGTTTCATTTAATTCTATTAAAACATCCTGATAAAAAGTAACTAATGACTAACTAGCTTCCCTCATTTACTCCTTTTTGCTTCCCTTCCCTTCTATTCCTTTTCTTCTTTCAAAAGAGAATTACCTGGTAATCATTTTTTAAATATTTTTTTATTGTTTTCAGAGAGGAAGGGAGAGGGAAAGAGAGATAGAAACATCAATGATGAGACAGAATCATTGATCGGCTGCCTCCTGCACGCCCCCTACTGGATATCAAGCCCGAAACCCAGGCATGTGCCCTGACTTGGAATCCAATCATGACCCTCCTGGTTCATAGGTTGACCCTCAACCACTGAGCAACATGGGCCAGTCCCCAGTAACTATTTTAAAGAAGAATTACATCAATTATCTAGAATAGCTTATAGCATAAAATCTCAGCAACTCTGATTTATGTGTAATAGCTGGTCCAAGTTGCTTTAGGAATAAATCAGAAATACACAAACAAAATTCAACAGTGACATGAGTTTAAATAGTTTACAGTGAGCCTTTCTTGAACTCTACCATAGAAGCATTCAGTCATTCTGCCTTGATTACAAAATAATTCGGAGGCAGTAACATTGGTATTTTTACATAACCTGGGATGAAATTACTTTTGTCCTTTAGCTGTTAAGTTTAATTGATATATATATAATATTAAAATGCTTTATCAACTTCTTCAACCTCTTGTTTTTAACAGTTCTGAGACATTTTAGAATTTAATGCTATGAAATCAGAACTATCACTGACTCCTTTTTAGCTTATTTATTTTCCAGTGTACTGTGGACATACACAGTATGGTTCAAATGGATAGACTACAACCTCACCTTTTGTTTGATGATAAAATTATTTTACCTAAAACAATAGATGTTGTTCTGAATAGTTAATTGGTTATGTCATTAGCTGTCAAATTAGTACATTTTATGGAGCTTTTATCTTGATTAAAAGTTTCTTCTGAGGATAATTAAAACCTCATCACTTGTCTTTGTTGTAATGAATTATCCGACAGTCAAAGTTACAAAAACATCTCTAAACATTTCTGGTCTGGTTGGCTTTCTTTATTTATTAAGTGACACTGTTACTTAATCTAGTACATAATGAATCCAAATTTTGTGATTATTATTAAAAAGAAAATAAAAATCACAGATCAGCTGGTGTGGCTCAGTTGGTCAAACTTGGTTCCATGCACCAGGAAGTTGCTGGTTTGATTCCCTCTCAGGGCACATACCTGAGTTGTGGGCTTGATCCCCAGTAGGGGGTGTGCAGAAGGTAGCTGATCAATGTTTATCTCTAATCAATGTTTCTATCTCTCTCTCTCTCCCTCTCTAAAATCAATAAGAAAAACATTTTTTAAAAATAACAGAATAGTCTGTAATTTTTAGGAAAAAAATCTTTTTCCCCCCTGCTTCATGTTAGGAATCTATAAATGTCATTTCAAATGAAAAAAAATATGGTCATTATCAACATCTTAATTTTTGCTTGATTTTGAAGGGATACATACACACATGAATATTAGGGTCTAGAAAGTTTTATAGATAGGATTAAATTATTTTGTTTGTCTTAAGATTGTGA
The DNA here is from genome assembly GCF_014108235.1 of Myotis myotis. NCBI lineage: Eukaryota > Metazoa > Chordata > Mammalia > Chiroptera > Vespertilionidae > Myotis > Myotis myotis. The sequence continues at coordinate 35,207,741 of NW_023416323.1, read as the reverse complement.
TATAATTTCCCATGTTATCATGACTAACCATTCTTCCTGCCTGCCTGATCACCCCTAACTGCCCACCCCTGCCGGCCTCATCACTCCTAACTGCACTCCCCTGCCGGCCTCATCACCCCTAACACCTCTGCCTTGGCCCCCGCCACCATGGCTTTGTCCAGAAGGAGGACCAGATGACCGGAAGATGTCTGGTTGGCCAGGTTTAATTAGCATATTACTCTTTTATTAGTATAGACTAGAGGCCCAGTGCATGAAAATTCATGCACTAGAAGGGGGCTCCCTCAGCCCAGCCTGCCCCCTCTCACAGTCCGGGAGCCCTCAGGGGTGGGAAGTGACCTGGCAATCGGGAAGGCAATGCCCCCATCACACCTCTGCTGCTGCCACTGCCGGCAGCACAAGCCTCGGCCAGCCCTGGTTACCTGAGCCTCAGGTGGCCCTGAGAAGCTGGGCAGCCACCATCCGAGGCTTCCCTGTGCCTCAGGCAGGCCCTGGGGGGCTGAGGGGACTGGGGGACTTCGGAGGCAGGTGCGCGGCAAGGCTGGGTCCATCCGATGGGACTGAGGAGATTGGGCACCGCCATCTTGTGGCTGTGGGTGCCACCATCTTTGAGAGTGCGGCAGTCAATTAGCATATTCCCTCCTTATTGGCAGTGGATGCTGCCATCTTTGCAAAGGTGTGAGGGTCAATTAGCATATTCCCTCTTTATTAGATAGGATATCACATTATCCAAAAATGATAAAGTAGCTGAAGCTAAGATGTCCAGCCAGACAGATGGGATACGTAAGAACTATGACTAGTCCTGAAAGTCAAAATGGTTACTGTTTCATTGAGGAAGTACTGTATAACAGAAAACCTATTCAATATTAGCAAACAGGAGATAGGAAACAAAACTGCTATCCATTGAGATCCTATTATGACATAAATGCTTTAAGTACATTTTTCTAAACCAATATCTTAACAAATAGCTTGTGAGATAAATATGAACAACTTTCAATATTGGAGGATGATAAGGCTCAGAGGTGATGAATTACACAAGGTCAGACACTGTAACAATGACTGAACTAACGCCAAAGCCCACATTTTTTTCAAATAAACTATGATGTGTGAGAAGATAATTAGTGAATGAGAAAACACCACAGAATTCTTGTGGATAACATAATGTGGGAAACATGGGTTATTGACCTAGAAAGTAGATGTCTTTAATGAACATCACGTGGTACTATTTGTAACTGGTATTTGATAGATTTTTAAAAAAATAAATCAAAAGGGAATAAGCCACATTTCAAAATTAGGCAAATCGACACATGATGGATTTCAGTACTCCATTATAAACTACCTATAATATTTGCTTTGTTTCATAGGTTAAATTACATTTCCCTGCTCTTCCATACTACTCCTCTTTTAATAGTAGGCATTCATTGGAAATAACAGACTCTACAAAAAAAATTTAATATTAAAATCTTTTCGTTAGAAAGAACAGGAAGATATTCCGAAACCATTAACAATATACTCAGTTAATTACTACATTGTTGATTACAAAGGAAAGGAGAATCTACTTTATTTTAAAAAATTAAATATAGCTCATGATACATTCCATGGATATTGTCACTTCGGGGCACATAGTAATTGTCAAAAAAACCTAAAAGAAACATGGATAGTGTGTTTTGACATTTTTCTTCTGTGAAGGGGATCATTATTCATCACCCCTGTGCGTATTTTGATGCTTACTGGACTAAGAAAGTCTTCAGCAATTGTGTGTAACTTGGGGCATACCCTAAAGCGAACAGCAATCTATTTGTGGGTACATCCTTTGTACTAAGGTAATTTCTCACTTCCTCTGTTATTTAATTGTGCTTTGAACAGTGTTGGCAGGCAACTCATTATGTATTCTCCTCACTGTATTTTATTTTTATTATACAAAGTCACATTGAAATGAAATGGATACATGCACCATTGACTTTAATAGGATTTTGCATTGTAATAATAATATACAGGTATAGCGTGCTGCATAGAAATAGCTGTGGTGTGAGAAGAACAGGATTATTGTGGAATTCCACAGCCATATAACTCAACAGGCGGTCATTCCTACAGGTTATGGTTTTCTTTACGGGGATGTAGAAAAGTGAAGGACAAATGGTTTTAACAAGCCCACATATGCCATATTCATTTTGGAAAGTACTATCTGGAATACTTTGTAAACGTGAAATTGAATTTATATAATGCGAAAGAGTTAAGAAAACCATAAAAGCTGTGTACTGTATCCGAAGTCATTTCGCGATAAGTGAGAAACCCATTTAACAAAGATTTCTTTGTAAGTACAGTTTCTGTGTGATTTTGTAATAACGCTCAGACCTCGATCATGTATCAGGTAGAAATCTGAGCCAACTGACTTTCTTACGAGACTAAAATGAGCCCCCCCCCCCAAAAAAAAATGATGATGATCGAGCAAATCAGTTATTCTGGGAATTAGCATTGATTGAAAAACTTTTTTTTAAATATTTTATTGATTTTTTACAGAGAGGAAGGGAGAGAGATAGAGAGTTAGAAACATCGATGAGAGAGAAACATCGATCAGCCTCCTTCTGCACATCTCCTACTGGGGATGTGCCCGCAACCCAGGTACATGCCCTTGACCGGAATCGAACCCGGGACCTTTCAGTCCGCAGGCCGACGCTCTATCCACTGAGACAAACCGGTTTCGGCAGATTGAGAAACTTTTTAGCATCTATCAGAATGACCACACAAGAGGTGGTGAAGAATCATAGTAAAGAAATAGGTACTTCTCCCGGGCCGGCATGGCTAAATAGTTGAGCTTCAATCTATGAACCAGGAGGTCAAGGTTCGATCCCTGGTCAAGGGATATGCCCAGGTTATGGGGTCTATCCCCAGTAGGGAGCGTTCAGGAGGCAGCCCATCAATGATTCTCTCTCATCGTTGATGTTTCTATCTCTCTCTCCCTCTCCCTTCCTCTGAAATCAATAAAAATATTTTTTTAAAAAAAATAGGTACTTCTGAGTCAGGGCTCTCTGGCCCCCCAGCTACCTGTTATTGTGCATGTGAATTAACATTTTAGATTATTTTACCACAAAACAGGGAAAATGATAGTATATAATTCATAGTGTTCTTAGAAAGAATAAATAAACTGTGAGGTGAAAAGTGATGAGCATAGAGTCCAGTGTATAGTAGGCTCTCCATTTTCCTATTATAATTTCCTAAATATACTCCATAGAACACTAGTGATATAAGATCCTACAACTGTAACAACAAATACAAGCTAGTAAACAAGTAACATAATGCAGTGCCCAAATCTGCTTGTGAATTTCAAGTGGAGGATAGTATATGAAGCAATTACTCATACACAGTCAGATGGTAAAGGCGCTGAGAATTACTGCTGAAATGGGAAATGTTTACCTTTTCCAACTGAAATGTATTCAAAGAAGCATAAGGCAAGAGGATAAATATTTAATAGCATTTTGTCACCTTTTGCATGCCAAATTGCTGTTTACATAAGGTGCCATTTATTATTGTGTGTAGATTTGGATTTTTCAAAGAATGTTTCCCAGACCATGATTTGGCAGGGCTTGTCCTGAGAAAAGAGCCCGGTGCTCAGAGAATTCTGGGAAAAAGCTGAGTTAAATAAAAAGTTAAAAGACTAGTATTTTATGTTTTGTCTCCCAGTTTTTTTCCCGATAGTTTTGTGGCTGTCTCCGGATGGTGATCCTCAAGCTATAGGATATGGAATTGAGGGACATGGAGTGGAATGCTGCTCAGATTGGAGTTAACGTTTCCATGTAGTCTGTTTCCTATCCATATTGTAACGTCTTGTGGGCAATGCTCTTTCAAGAGCCACAGACATAATCTGTTGTCAGTGGACTTTCTTTTCCAGCCATCAGTGCACCTTTCTGCCTTTAAATTTTAGGTAAGCTTTGCAGCGGTTCTCAACCTGTGGGTCTCGACCCTTTCACAGGGGTCGCCTAAGACCATCGGAAAACACATATATAATTACATATTGTTTTTGTGATGAATCACTATGCTTTCATTATGTTCAATTTGTAACAACGAAATTGGGGGTCACCACAACATGAGGAACTGTATTACAGGGTTGTGGCATTAGGAAGGTTGAGAACCACTGCTTTAGGGGGTGTCCTCTATTGTCATTTTCTTTACCTGTTTCTGTCCATCCTCCACCACTGTTTCTCTGAAACTGCTCCCATTGGTCACCAGAGAGCGACCCTGTGCCAGATTAGATAGAGATCTTTTTGCTCTTCACTTGATTTGAATTCTTCATTGAACCATCATTTCTATTTAAAAACGAGTGACCAGAAATTTAATAGTAAACCAGTTGCTAGAATTCTTTTTGCTTTCTCTTATCTTCTTTCAAAATATCTGTGTTGCCCTAGCTGGTTTGGCTCAGTGGATAGAGCATTGGCCTACGGACTGAAGGGTCCGGGTTTGATTCCGGCCAAGGACATATGCTTGGGTTGTGGGCTCAATCCCCAGGAGGGGATTTGTAGGAGGCAGCTGATCAAATGATTCTCTCTCATCATTGATGTTTTCCTCTCTCTCTCTCTCTCTCTCTCTCTCTCTCTCTCTCTCTCTCTCTCCCGCCCCCTCCCTTCATCTCTGAAATGAAATGAATATATATATATTAAAAAATAAAATGTCTGTGTTTTATCAAATTCTTATAGTGTTATTTTCTACTCAAATTGATGCACCAAAACTTCTATTAATATCTAAAAGCTGTTCTATCTCAAACCTATACATGTAGGTCTAACATTTTCTAAGAAGGTTAGACCTCTGTCCATATTATTTCCCCAAGAAAATTCATGTTTGGCATGTTCTTAGATAGTCTCATCTTTTCCATTTCTTCTCTTCCCACTCCAGGTACCCATGTAAAAGGTTCACCCTCATGCCTGGTTTCTTACCTTCTCTTATTCGGTTATCTGATGAGTTAGCAAATCTCATCTTTCCTCTCTTCTTATAAGCTCCCAATCTGCTCTTCCAGATATGCTAATTGGACACGTCATATTACTCTAGGCTGAACCATTTTCCTTATTCTACTTTCATAGTTTTAAAACTCTCCATTCCAATGGAGACATTTCTGTCATTTTCCCCTTTCTGGAACACACGTTGCGTCACACCCCTCTCCTTCTTAATATCATAGTGACTCCCCATTGTCTGTGAGATGACATCTGAATATATTGCCCAAGAAACAATGTTTTTGCTGTCTTTCATTCTACCTTCTAGGTGAGCCTCACCATCGACAAGGTCTCCCCATTTTCCTGTACTTGAACTGGCACTCCAGCCATCGTGTGCAGACCAAGCTCTCTCCAGCTCTGCACATTGTATATTTTGCTTCTCTTCCTGGAAACCTTCTCCACCACTTGTTTTTCTTTAGTTTATCATCTCACCACAAATTCTGTCTCCCCTCTATGATGCAGGAAACCATAGAAACAGGCTGTTGGACAACTTTATTCTGGTCCCACTGAATACTCAGCTTATGCTCATGAAAATCTGGTTTGCCTTTACCTTCACCAGGACATGAATACTCTGAGGCATTGAGATTTTTTTCTAGTTTTTTAATTCTTTAGAGTTAGCATGGCCATAGCAGAAAAAAATTAATAAGATATACACACACATAGAAAAATCAGAAAAAAATCTTTGAAAGACCTATTTACATAGAAGAAGATTTTGAAGAACGGTATTATGAATTCTAATTTGAGGTGTAAATCATACTCTACTTTATATTGAGTAGAATATTTTACTTGAAGAATGATTTCCCTTGGATATAATGAGTTGCGTGTCCGTGGAGGTAATGATCAAGTAGACACTTGTTGATGATGCTATAGAGCTGATTGAAGTCTTTCCCAGTGTATTAAAAATTCACTAGTTCTACAAAAGATTATGTTTGATGGTACATAGATTGGAGAATTTATGTGTTTCCTTTTGCAGTTGCTTTATCTTTATGACAAGTAATATTGGGTCTTTTATTTACTCTAGTAATATAAAATTTCCTTTTCATATCAATCTATTTTATATAAAAGCAAATCAATAAATTACAAATTCATAGGACTACAGGTAGTTTAAGGATAATAGAAAAATATAAAGATAACACAAGATGTACATATTTGGATCATAGCATGTTTCATGTCAAATTAAAAATACCAAAAAATTGACATTTGAAGCTGCTTCACCTGTTCTGTAATTTTAAACTTAATAATTATTTTTAATGTAAAGGTAACACCTTATTTTGCAATTAGGATTCCAGTGTCAATATGAATATTAAGCTCATTACCTATTTCAACCCTTATTTTCTAAACCTTGACATTTGAATAGCTAATATCTACTTTAAGGTAATTCATCTTGCAATCCTTGCTGATTCATTTTCAGTAAGAAGGAAAAATAAAATTATTTTTCCATTATTTTTCTGTTTGCTTATGTGAATAATCTGTGCCTAGGGATACATATGCTCTTTGAATAGGTTGCATGTACATGAAAATACAAGTGAATGATTGTGTGTGTGTGTGTACACATGTATATTCCAAAAGATACAGTCATGTAGCAGTTGTCATAGCAACACAGCATTGTTTCCCAAAGAGCAAAGTAAATAAGCACTTTTCACAGAACACCCACACTTGTCTTGACACTGTGACATTTCCCCCTAAAGCAAACCCTTAAATCAATAAAAGGTTTCAGTACCACAAAAGAGAGTTTTATGATTTATGCACTTTGAGGTGTAGCCCCCCCCCCCATAAAAAGACTTGGATATCTCTAAAGAGGAGAGCTCTGTAGTGAGATATTCTCTGCTACCTAAATTCTGAAGCAAAGCTTTCAATCAATGAGGTCAAGGAGGTCACAGTCACTCATTTCATCCCTTCTTTGATATTTGGATGGATCTTTAGATGAATGTTTTGGCCAGTACTACAGAATGGCACATACAATTACACTGTGAGATGGTGTTTAGAGAGGTTTGTTTTACATAAAATCAAAGAAAGTCTTAGGTTTGAAGATTCATGGATGTTGGATTAGAAAGAGACTGCAAACTTTATCCAGGCAAGTGCTTTCTACGCTTGCTCTCTTATGACCTTGAAAAAATATATATATTCATATAAACTATAGTTGCTTAAATTGTAAGAAATTATATTTTTAATGTTATACAGATTAATGAAGACCAATGTCTAGTTCATGAGAGGTATCAGTCCAATGGTAGCTACTATTATTTACCATACCTACCCTTTTCTCCTTTGAATCACAAGCCAGTTAAGCTATTACATCATTGATATGGGAAAAATTAAGATATGAACATAAATGATATTATCAAATCTAACCAAAATAATTAGAAGGCACCCTGTTTCCTAAATCCCACCTGAAGTCCAGAAGATCATTTTCCTCTTTAGTTTACCTGTCCATATAATATGCATTTCACCTAATTCTTACATTTTTCCTAGAATGTTCATACAGTTCAGAAAACACCATCAGTTTTTAATCTTAAGTACTTTACTAATCTCTCTATATAAAAGCCTAAGTGGCTTTTTTTCAACCATTGGACTGTTCTACCATTTCCCTATGATGCACACTGGCCACCAGGGGTCAGACGCTCAATGCACAGTTATGGAAACATGGAACAGACTGATGAATCTAAGAGGGAAGGGAGGAGGGGGGAAGGGGGGGGGCGGGAAGAGATTAACCAAAGATCTTATATGCATACTAGAGGCCTGGTACACAGATTCATGCACTGGTGGGGTCCCTCAGCCTGGCCTTCAGGGATCAGGCCGAATCTGTGCACCAGGCCTCTGACATCCCTCAAGGGGTCCTGGATTGCTAGAGGACACAGGCCAGGCCGAGGGACCCCATTAGTGCACAAATCCATGCACTGGGCCTCTAGTGAGTTAATAAAATAATGTGTGTGCTAATCTAATAGTTATTTGGATTTTGCTGCCTCTTTTTTATCCCCCAATGACTAGTTGCTATTTAGGCACTCTGAAACATTTTCTAGGGAGTTTGACTAGCTGTTGTACATTAAACTGTGAGGCCATGTCCTCTTAATTGAAGTGGAAGTGCAAATAACTGACCTTAAACGTAAACACCTTACATTCAAGTAAGAAGGGCTTTCCTGTTCTAAGAAATAGTCCATCAGTATACAGGTTGCTAAAGCTTAGCAAAGACTTATGGGAAGGTAATATATAAACACAAGCCACATTAAAAGAGCTCATTTTATTTCTCCTCAGAAAAAGGCACATCTCTGTATCCATAATATTATTGAGTGGTAGTAAGACATTTACCAACTTATCGATTTCCTTTTTCTAAGCAAATGACCATTGGTGACTACTTTGTAAAACATAATTCTTCCTAAAAACTATTTCATAGTTGTTTGCCCTAGTGAAACCTCAGTTTTGCTGAAGGCATATCTTAAGTCTATGGGCAGAAAACTTACCATTTGAATTAAAAATGATATTTATGCCGAAACTGGTTTGGCTCAGTGGATAGAGCGTCGGCCTGTGGACTGAAAGGTCCCGGGTTCGATTCCGGTCAAGGGCATGTACCTGGGTTGCGGGCACATCCCCAGTAGGAGATGTGCAAGAGGCAGCTGATCGATGTTTCTCTCTCATCGATGTTTCTAACTCTCTATCTCTCTCCCTTCCTCTCTGTAAAACAATCAATAAAATATATTTTTAAAAAATGATATTTAAAAGTATAATTGCTGTAATGGTTTCCTGATATGTATTTTGACTACTTAGAATGTTTCTATTGGTAGCTCTGAAAATATATTTATTTAAATAGCAATACTGGACTTCTAAAATGCTTTATAAACAGTCAGATTGATAGTTGTTCATTAAACTGTTGTTAATATTCATGGACTATTTCATCCACTATAAAAGATGCACTTTTTTGAAACTTACCACATTCACACAATTTTTTTGTTTACTTGTTTCATCTTTCCCTCCCTCCCTTCCACCCTTTCTCCTTCCCCCTACCTTCCTTTCTATCTTTGGCTGTGCATATATGGAATGCAGTTTCCTAAGAATTTATCAAATATTTCCCACTTTTAAGTGTTGCTGGTTTACATTTGCTAGTATTTTGCTGATGATTTTTGTGCTAATATTTCTAAGAGATATATCTTTGGAGTTTCCTTTTCTTGAAATGTCTTTCAGGTTTTGGCATCACTTTAATATTGGCTTTGAAAGAGTGAATTAAGATATAATGCTCTTTTTTCTACTTTGTGGAAAAGATTATGAAAGATTGGTGTTAATCTCTTTATAATGTTTGATAAAATTCAATTATATATAATTTTATTGAAGTTATTAGGGTGATATCGGTTAATAAAATTATATAGGTTTTAAGTATACAATTCTATAATACACTAGTGGCCTGGTGCACGAATTTGTGCACCAGTGGGGTCCGTCAGCCTAGCCTGTGGGACCGGGCTGAAACTAGCTCTCTGACATCCCCCAAGGGGTCCTGGATTGCAAGAGGGCACAGGCCAGGCAGAGGGACCCCACTGGTGCACGATCAGGGCCAGGGAGGGACACGGGAGGTTGGCCAGCCAGGGAGGGATCATGGGAGGGCTCCAGGGCGTGTCCTGCCTGTCTCACTCAGTCCTGATCAGCTGGACCCCAGCAGCAAGCTAACCTACTGGTTGGAGTGTCTGCCCCCTGGTGGTCAGTGCATGCCATAGCAAGCAGTTGAGCACCTTAGCACATCATTAGCATATTACACTTTGATTAGTTAAACAGCCAACCAGTTGACCAGACACTTAGTATATTAGGCTTTTATTATATAGGATTATCTGTATTTTGTATTGTGCGTTAACCATCCAAAGTCAAGTCTCCTTCTATCACCATTTATTCCCCCTTACCCTCTTCTACTTCCTTCCCCCACCCCCTTTTCCCTCGGGTAATCACCATACTGTTGTATGTGTCTAGGAGGGTTATTATTTTTTTCTTAATCCCTTCATCTTTTCTATCCTGCCCCCCAACCTTGAACATTTAGGGTCAAGTACGGATAGATACCTATATAAGTTGGCAATTTTCATTTTTTTTCAATAAGTAAGTACATGATTTCTTGCTAAAAAGAGTGAAAGTATGCATTAAGCTATTCTTATCCTTTGTACCTTTCCTAGAAATACATTTGAGTTCTGTCATGGGAGACTTTTTTACACCAATTTTACCATGTTGGTCTTGGAAATGAAAGTCTTTCAAACACTAAACCTTGACTAAGGATGCTTCAGTTCTGTTCTTGAGTTCACTAAGCACGAAAGAGGTGGCTCTGCTGTATTGAAAACAGGTGTTTATGTCATTTTAGCTTTCTTGAGTCCAAATGAAGAATCAAGGTCAGAACATCTATACAGGGTCAGTTAGATAGGCTACACACATGAGGTCTATGTACTTGCTAGATTGGAACTGTTTTCTGAAAGTCAGGTAAAAAATAAATACTGAACTCGAAGGTCAAATTGGCTGGTAACTAGGGAACCAAAAATTGATTTATTTACTTTACAAAAGAGGTATTTTCTCTTATTTTCTGAGAAGATTTATTGTGTCTTGAGATACATGGTTTAAAAAAACACAGGAGGATCTAAGTTTGGCACTGCTTTTTTTAAAGCATGTTTGATGTGTTTGCTGAGATAATGGGAAAATATAATAATGCATTCTAATGAGTAGTATTATCCTGCTATTTATTTGTAAAATACTTATTTGTAAAAGTGTTTACTGCGGTTAACAAATATTTGTTTTTGATGTTGTTTCTCCAATAGATATTGATTCCACTTATTCTCAGGAGAATTTTAAACACAGATTTAGTGAAGAAGTGTGACTTTCAGAAAGGCTCTGATTTATCAAAGTAATTCTTCCTCTATTTTATTCATTTAAGACAATTTTATTTCCATCACAGCTTATGTGTTTACCAAGGGTTCGTGGCATGAAATACTATGTACCTATCCTATTGTAAGATCAGAGAAAGCACGTATTGAGATAAAGTTTTTGATGCTGATAACAAATTGCCCCATGGTTATTGACCTAACAACACCCATTCATTATCTCACAGTTTCTGCGGGTCAGGGGTCAGAATTAGGCTGAACTGAGTGGCCTGCTTAGGATCTCAGTGGTCTTCCAGCAAGGCTTCAGCTGCCATGCATTCTCATGTGGAGGCTTGAGTTGGGGAAGAATCCATGTTCAAGGTTATTCAGGTTGTTGGCAGGATTTATTTCCCTCGCAGCTGTAAAAATTCAGGTTTCTTCTGGTTGATAGAGCCCATCTTCAGCTCCTAGGAGCCACCTACAGTTCCTCGAGGCTGCCCACGGTTCTTGTCCTATATGCTTTCCCACCATTGGTACTGACTTTGTGTATGTGTTCCCCCACATCCTGCGTGGATCAGGGTTCAGGATGTGAAAGAGGATCCGCACACAAATGAAAGAGACGAGACAAGAGATAATTTGGAAATATTGGGGGACCAGGAGGGCAAGTTCAACTCAAGGGGAAGGCCTTCCACTGGTGCCCAGGCCTCGCCAGCCTTTTTTTCAACTTTGGATACACATAAAGCCCTTAGTCAGGCAGACATTGCAGTAGCAGACCGACTGTCTTAAAGGTCAGTAAATATTAGAAGAATTTACTCTGAGACTATTTGATCAGGAAATAGCTTGAGCCCCCATTGTCAGGACTAGATAATCGGTGCATAACTCTGGACCTTGCCATGGGTTCAAGGTTCACCGGCATTCTGGGATCCTTGTTTGCACTTCTCTGCTAGTGAAGACAATGGGCAGCTTCCTGTAGACTTCATCGACACAGCAAAGAGAGTCTATAGAGAGCAATCTGTTAGCAAAATGGAGTCTTTTGATAATTCAACCTAATAGTGAAAGTGAGATACTATCACCTTTTCCACATTGTATCTATTAAGTGAAAATCACAGTTCTCTCACCTACTCACGTGAAGAGGATCACAGAGGTGTGAACATCAGGAGGCAGGGAGCCTAGGGCTCAACTTAGAGCCTAGAGACCATTCATGAGACCACCCAAAAAATCAGTGCCACCTATTACACTCTGTCAGACTTGGAACTTATGTGAGAAATAAAGGTTTAGTACATTAAACTGGAGATGGGAGTGGGGGAGTGTTTGTTACAGAAGCAAAACCCAGTTTATCCTGAGAATATGGTCTTCATGTCATATCTATGATTCATTTAATCCAGTTCTGACAGTGTGATTTTCACTGGTTGCCCTTGTATCTTACATACACTTCATTAACGCAGTTTACACTCTTTCCTATTTCTTTCATCATATGTCTTTTTCTTCCCTTTGGTTGTGAACTACACAAGGTAACATCCAGACCTGTTTGCTTAGTACTTTGCACACTGACTGACACATAATAGAAATGTTATCCAATGTGTCCTAAAATTTCTCTGCAAATTAAAACTTCAAGGACCATATTGATCGTCAACACTGATTTCAATCACCACATAACTGCACGGAGTAAATCAAATTTTGGCATAAGGCTGTTAACTATGTCAAAGGCCTTCATATGAAGGCGCACCAAGAAATCCTTGTGTATACTAGTAGCTGCTATTTATGGTTTCAATTATTCATTCACTGAGTCTTTGTTGAGTGGCGACTGATGGCCAAGTAGGATGCTAATCATGGAGAATTTCAGTTCTCATCATTGGGAGTAATGATAAAACTACAAATGTAGTTTTACTTTGTTTGAGGATTTTCCTCCCTCATATTACCAACTGTAAATGTTGTAGCAAATTCATATCACCTCTGTGACTATTGGAAATGATTTAGAGGTTAATTGTTGGCTAGCCTTGAGTACGTTTGCCAGACTCTCTATTAGGTAGCATCATCACCTTACTCCATCTCCATCTCTGTTAGTCATAATTTAATCTTCCTCTACTTCATTTCTTTTCACTTATTGTAAAATTAATTTTATCTAACTTAGAATGCATCTTTGTTCTGAGAAAAGGAAATGAGGCAGCTTTAAAAAGGGAGCAAAATGAATAAATAAGTTGACAGCCCAATATGCAAGCAGGCAGGCATAGGTAACCACACTTGATAAATGTTTATTGAATTAATCAGGAAATGATTGTTTTCTCACATCTACAATGATAAGCCAGAGCAAGACCAAGTATTTGCACCCTGAGCAAAATACAGACACTGGAAATAAATGGACCTAAGTTCAAATTTCAGTTTTGCTATTAATGAACCATATTAAATTATCATGTTTTTTTCTCTATCTTTTAACTGTGAAAAGAGGATATTATCTAATTAAAAGTTTTATGTTGAGAAAAGAATGTATTGAGCTACATATGGCAGCTAATACACTTGAGAGCTATTAGTTAATTAATAAATGGTAGCTATTTGCCTCTTGTTATTACCATAGTCAATTTGTTTTCTATAGTATAAACATTGAGCAAAATGGTGTACCTAAAATTACTTTCTGTTTTTTGAAAAATGTCACCATTGTAATTTAATTAAACAAATGATTATTATTTATTTAACAATCTGGATTTTCTCATTGCAAAGATGATGGAAAAATTATCCCTGATTAAGAGCAACTTGCGTTTTCAATAGGGGGAACTTGATACAAATAAGAGAGATTTCACAGATTATTTATTCTACTAATGGCAGAAGAGAAAGACTATAATGGCATATGATTACCTCTGATTCTTTTATATTAGAAATGAATATATTTAACAGTGAAAACAACATTCCTAGATCATTGCCAAACTAAATACATTATACAAAACACCTTAAACTTTAAAAAAAAAAAAATTCCTGTTGTATTACCCCTTTTTAATCTTCCTCCTATTTTTCCTTTTTTCCCCCTTCCTTTTTTCCTGTGCTCTTTTCTTCCTTTGTTCTTCCAGCCTCTCCTTCCTTTTCTAATTCTGTGAATATATAGAACGGGAAAAGTTACATTCTCTGGTCTTATTCAGCTTACATTGCCTGGAAAGGAGAAGACTGTTGGTGAAAGAGACATAAAATAGCCTGGCCAGCATGGCTCAGTGGTTGAGTGTCGATCCATGAGCCAGGAGGTCACAGTTTGATTCCCAGTCAGGGCACATGCCCAGGTTGCAGGCTATCCCCAGTGTGAGGATGTGCAGAAGGTGGCCGATCAATGATTCTCTCTCATCATTGATGTTTCTCTCTCTTCCTCTCCCTTCATCTCTGAGATCAATAAAAATGTTTAAAAAATTAAAAAGAGACAAAATAAATGGGCAAATAAACATAAACTCTCTTACCACTATCTCAAGTGGTAAGAAATGCTATGAATGAAAATAAAACAGGACGAGGGAGAAAAAAATGGTTGCGGAAACCAAAATTAAATGGTAATTGCTATGTGTGCAGATTTTTTTCCAGGAATTGCAAGATACCATAACTAGAGCAAAATGAAGGAGTGGGAGAGTGTCAGGCAGCAGAATTGGAAAGATAGGGAATGAGTGATGAGTTCAGTTACAAGATCCCAGAAGAATCCTGATGCCACCCCCATGGGTGATTCTGATCAGAGCCCCGCAGTTTCCTGAGCCTCCAGCGGGAGTCTCCAGCCCAGGCTGAATCACAGGTGCACTGTGGTTAAGAAACTACCTCCAGGCTCGTTGGCCTTGTCAAGGCCAATAGAAGAATGAGGTCCCTAAAGTCATGGTAAGATTGACGGATACATCCTGTCAAGTCTATTAAATATGACCTTGGATGACATCGCTACACATGCTCTTGTCCTCACCCTACACTAGAACATCAACCTAACCTTTGCACATAGAGAAAAAAAATCACTAAAGTTTATCAATCAATTCTACACCCCTCTCAAGTCATTTGAATAGTTTCTGTCCTCACCATCACTGCACGATTTGAAATCGCTGTGTTGACTTCACACACGTCTATACCCGCTAAAATGATCTTATAGCCGGTCAGCCTTGGTCCCTTCCCACCCCAACAAAGTGATCATATTTCTGTTTGCAAAAGTTTAAATGACTTAAAAATCCCTGCCTGACTTTCCATTTCCCAGGGAGAGATGGAATAGAAATTAAGGATATGATCATAGAGGGGCTTTGCTATGAATATGCCCCTTCCCAATTCAATCTCAGCCCGCAACATCTTTTTCTCACTTTGATTGCACTAAAATCCTTTCAATTATCAGTCCTGATTGTTTGTTTTGTTTGTTTTCTGAATGGAGAGATCAGCATATGTACTTGTTGTCTGTCCTTAAATCCTAGAGGAATCCTAATTTTTCTTGAAATTCCCAGGACATCTTCTTTACCTCTACAATATCTAACTTTCATGTCCATCCTCTAATTTCTTTGGTTATCATGCTTTTTATAATGCATTGCAATTGCCTTATTTATTCCTTTTTCTGGCTTTATTTTCTTTCCCACAAGACTGGGAGCTCATCTTGCACAGGGACTCATGATGTTAGGCTAAGAGAAGTCCTGGCATATAACTTACTCAATACATAGTATGGAAGTAAGAGAGGTCATTAATGGAGGCATAAACCTTCAGTCAGATCACTGAATGGACTGGCTCTTTGGATTCACAGGCTCTTTTGTGCTCTGATGTCTGTTGAACAGCAAATGGCATGAGTATTTGACTAACAGTCTGTGTGCTTGAATTTTGATTTCCTCTGTGGATTTGTGCCAAGGAGCTCAGAAGAGAGCCATGCTTCCTCACAGCACAAATAAATAGCAAGTAATGAACTTCACCCCAGGAAGTTCCTAACATACCAAGCGAACACCTTGTTATGCTATCAGGAATATGACTTCTGTCTTTTCTTGTTTGTTTGTTTCTATGGGTCTCCACAATATTTTCTATTAAAGAAAAATGTCAGGGTATTTAGCTAATAGTGCATAGCGCTATGGCCACATTTCTTGGTTGAAGCTAAATTCTAAATTTAGTGTGAAGGAAGACGATCACATAGAATAATTTTTCTAGTTTTTTTTGGGGGGGGGAAATAGACCTTGTTACTTCAGTATACTAAGAAGATAAACATTGGGTTTGGGCAAATAATTTTGAAAAGTCTGATTTTGGAAATTTTCCAGAGACAATTTAATTATGCTTAAACTATATTTCCAAGGAAAATGTCTCCTTTAGGTAAATAACTTCTAGGGTATAGGCATGTCATATTAAATAAAGCCAGTACAACATTATCCTGTGATGATGAGAGTGTATTGTATAGAACTTTTCAGACTTAATCTGTTTGATTGATTATTTATCTGTGTGGTTTTCCCAGATGAGTTATAGGCATAGCCCATAGACAGACAGCAGTGTGGTGATGGCTGGAGGGACAGGGGTGGGTGCTGGGTGGAGGTGGGTAAAGGGGGAAGGGAGAAAGTGGGGGACATCTGTAATGGTGTCAACAATATCTTTTAAAAATTGTTCTTCAAATCAGAAAATTAATGCTAAAATAGTTTGTTAACAACTACCCAAATAACATACAGGTTCCCCTGGCTAGCTGAAAGTAGAATGGTCCTATGAACTCTTTCCTGAGCTGAAATGTCATAAAGCAAAGAAGAAATTAACATTAATTTATATGGAAAATATTTTGAGCATTCCCAGACCCCACAAATAAACCTAACGAAGCATATCAAATAAACATAAAACTTAAAAAACACCAACATATAGTAAAAGCGGGAACCATATGATAAATACACACCATGTGTTGTACACCCATCAATCCACTCACACCATAGACTTTCCATGTTTTAGCCATTACTGGATGCTGATGAAAAGAGATCCACTTTGCTACTAGCAGAACCAATACCTTTGTTTTGTAACTTTGGCAGCTTTGTAAATTCATTCTCACTGTGTGTACATAGTAGGAATAGTGAACACAGGTAAGAGCAATGCTCACACAAGGTCTTTATTTCATTCACCAGAATGGAAACACTTAATTATGTCCAGTTTCATGTTAAGCAAAGCACCTTTATGAGCTCTTCTAGGCTTTTCTGCTACCTTAGGACACAACTTGTCACGGATGCGCAGAGTAAGTCAAGGTGAAACCCAGATGCTCACAGACAAGCTCAAGTCTATGGGGCTTGATGCAGTGTGGGTACCGGGGAAGGGTCTTGGTGGTGTCCCTTTTGCTGCGTGGGGTGCCACTGCCTCTATAGTGGCTTCTGCAGAGCAAACACTGAACGCTAGTTTCACTTTTTGCCTTTTTTTTTGCAAAGGTGAATATTCTCTTAGGATTTCCTTTGGTTAGAGAAACTGGGGGCACTAATGTGTGTCTTCTGTAAGAACAAAGTGGCTGTAAGTGAACTTTGTTTGGAAAAGCAGAGGATACCTGTATATAGGACTCTATGCCTCATACTTTACAGTTATCTTACACATATAATTGTCTTAAAACTTTCAATTTATATAAGTTGATTCTGGTAATGTTTTCTCATTCTTTTGTCACTAAAAAATAATCAAAAACTTTAATTATGTGTTTCTTTTTTATTTTATTTATTGATTTTAAGAGACAGCAAGAGAGGAAGGGTTGCCCGGCTGGTGGGGCTCAGTGGTTGAGCATTGACCCATGCACCAAGAGGTCACTGGTTCTATTTCCGGTCAGGGCACATGCCAAGATTGCGGGCTCCATGCCCAGAGTGCAGGCTTGATACCAGTAGGAGGCATGCAGGAGGCAGCTGATTATGATGCATCAACGTTCCTATCTCTCTTTCCCTCTCCCTTTCTCTTTCTCTAAAATCAATAAAAACATACATTTTTATAAAAAAAATCATCAATTTGTTGTTCCACCTATTTATGCATTCATTAGTTGATTCTTGTACGTGCCTGACCAGGGATGGAATCTGCAAACTTGGGGTATCAGGAGGATGCTCTAACCAACTGTGCTACCCAGCCAGGACCTTAACTCATTTGGGTTTACAGAATGACCTGCTCTGCCTCCTTCCTTTCCCTGCTGTGTCCAGGTTTTCATTCACTTTGCCCTGAGCTACCCATACCCCTGGTTGTTCACATTAGGATTCCATATTCTTCTCAGGACCTTTGTGAAGGGAAGGCCAGCCTCACTAATATTGCTCTAAATATATGCTACCTTTCATCTTTCAACCATACTATTCCTAAGGAGGCTTTGCCTTCCTTAACTATGTAGTTCTAAAGTGATGGCTGGTGATTACATTTTGCAGAGAAAGGTTTTCATCCTGTTTGCATGGTTCCTGAATTGCCACCCTCCTGTATTTTGAATGTCCTTTGTTCTTCTGTGTTGCAAGAGACAACTTAATTCTGCTCTTTTAGTCATGAGCAACACCTTCCTGGTTGACTTTTCATCTTAACCTTTTTGGGCAGAAAAGTGATGCCACTTCCGGTGTGACTCTGGCCATTTCCTGTGAGTCATGCCATTGTCGAGGTAATTTCATTAAGCAGTCCCGGCCACTGGACTGCGACAACTCACAAGAGTTTCATTGAATCATGCCCAGCACTGTGTGAACTGCCCTTTTCCCAGTTTTGGTTATGAAGGTGTGGTAGGCATATGATACACACATCCAATTAAATTTTCTTTAAAAAGGTCAAGCTATATCTGTGCATAAACTGAACTACCGACTTTAAAATTATTGGATGTAATTTATTTATAATGCTTCAAACCTCCAAAGTAAATGCCAACTTGATTTTACAAGCATTTTTAAAAAAAGAATGGTAGTTTTCTTCAGTCTCATATGCACTTTAAAGTACAGTGCAGAAGTTTGTCATTCTTATTCTCATTTTGATTTGTTTTCTAATACTATCTTAAACTTTTAAAATATATCAGGAGAAGTAATAAGTATGTATAATGCCATTTAGTTGGGGCCTTCTTTGTATTAAACATTGTGCTGGGCATTTTAAGCACATGGACTTATATAATCATCACAAAACTCTGTTTGGTAGAAATTGTCAGTATGTCATTGGATCAGGTGCTCCAAGTCCTTCCCCACATTTTTGGGAAGGGAGAGGTGTTGTTACTTTACTGATTTCGAAATACATAAAGAAAGAAAAAATTGTGTGAAAACCACAGAACCCAAAGTAAGAGATTTGCATATTCATCTACTTAAATGTGATACACCATATAATTCTAATTTTTTTTAAAAAACAACACTTTCATGCTCAACACAATGCCTAGAAAATTTTAAGTAGTTGATAATTGCTTAATTTTATTTAAATGGGATTCATTTGAAAATGTCCTTTTACCATCCATAAAATTGTTATGTAAATGTCTTAGTAAAAATGTTGAGTGAAGAAGTTATGCTATTGATCTTATAAAAATACTTGCAGTTGAAAGTAACTGTTACTCTGTGGTCCTTCATTGAGCATCCTTCCTTTAAGCATTTGGTGGCTCTGTCAGGCATTGCACTAGACACATTGAAGCTCTGAAACACTCATGTATTTTTTCAACCTGGATATCCAAGATTTTGTCACTGATTTTTGCCTTTAAGCTCCAGTCTCAAAACTTTCTGAAAGACAGGATGTGGCACACATAGGACAGGTGTTATCTACGGTATAGTTAGGAATAGTGAAAGAAAAACATATGATGGGGGTCTATACTTTGTATTTAGACTCAGTGTCAAAGCATCCATCTCAAGTATAATCCCCAATCTGTATAGAAAATTAAAGAGGCAAACAATTCTATTATGCAAATCACAGTCATTTATTGTGCAGTCAGAAAATAACAATCTCTAAAAATAAATGTTTGTAACAAAGTATGTCATGCATAAAAGTAGATCAACAATTCATTCCATATTCCTTTGAAGTTTGCTGGCAGATCTAATGCACAGATAAGATTTACTCTCTAAGACTTAATCTCCGTGTTGTCTGATTTGGTGTTTGTGCTAAGGTCATTACTGAAATAACACATATACCTGAGATTCCTGTAATATATGTTTTCTTCATTTATAAAGCAGAGTCTGAATATCCCCAAACTTTCTAATAGGGTAACAAATCAGTTTCCTAGAGGTAAATGGAGCAGTGGAATCATGTGTTTTAGATTCAGAAATATCTGCCATATTGGCATTAATTTCCCAGCCTCTTTCTCTCATTCATTGCATATTTATTGGACATTTTTGATTTGCCAGAGCTTATACTGAGCATTATAAATATAATATTGAGGAAAAACAGATATAATCTCATAAAGGTATACTCTGGTGGGGAAAGCAGACTTTAATCAAATAGTTATGCAGGTGGAAATAAATTCTCAATTGTGGCAAGTGCTGTGAACCAGGGGACTATGAGGATATAATAGGTGTTTTTGCCTTAGGCGGCAAAGTCAGGAAGAGATTATTTGCATAGGAAGCTATCCACTAGACCAGTGGTTCTCAACCTTCCTAATGCCGAGACCCTTTAATACAGTCCCTCATGCTGTGGTGGCCCCCAACCATAAAATTATTTTCGTTGCTACTTCATAACTGTAATTTTGCTACTGTTATGAATCGTCATGTAAATATCTGATATGCAGGATGTATTTTCATTGTTACAAATTGAACATAATTAAAGCATAGTGATTAATCACAAAAACAATATGTAATTATGTATGTGTTTTTCGATGGTCTTAGGCGACCCCTGTGAAAGGGTCGCTCGACCCCCCAGGGGGTCACGACCTACAGGTTGAGGACCACTGCACTAGAGGGTGTTTCCCTGCACCCCTTACCCCCAAATAAATAGAGAATTTTCAAGAAGAGTGGCGTGGGTTTCTACCCCTGAAGAACTACCGCTAAAGAATGGCATGGATTTCTTTAATCCATGTTTATGAATTCACTGTGATAGTAGCAATCTGTGTGCCTCGCATCCATGCCCCCAAATCTGAGAACACCGTACCTTCAGAAGGATTTTTTCACTCTTATGGAGTGCAGCCTACATTTTTGTCTACCTCTCCCAAATAGATTTTTTAAAAAATATCTAAAGCTACATAAGGCTGAAGTGTGAAGATCATGGTGATTGAATCAGATCAGTGAAACCTGATGGCTAGTTCAACTAGAATTTGGAACAGCATGGAGACCATGAAAGGCCAACCTGCAAACACATTTTGAGAAGATGAAATGAAAGCTGAGCAATTACTCTCAGCCTTGGCTGCAGATAACCTAAAAAGAAATGAGTGGAAATTACATCGCTTTTATTTAAAGAAGATGGCAGCATGCATCACCAGGGCACATACACAGTGGCTAGAAAAGGCATTAAGAATATGTATCCTGCCTCGCCGGCATGGCTCAATGGTTGAGCATTGACCTATGAACCAAGAGGTCACGGTTCAACTCCTGGTCAGGGCACATGATCGGGTTGTGGCCTCAGTCCAGTAGGGGGTGTGCAGGAGATAGCCGATGAGTGATTCTCTCTCATCATTGATGTTTCTATCTCTCCCTCTCCCTTCCTCTCTGAAATCAATAAAACTATATATATATATATATTGTTTTTTAAAAGAATATGTATCCGGAATGGAAAGAATCTTATCTCCCCAGAACTAGTCTTTCCTCCTTTCCTCCTCCATTGTTTGGCCAGGTCGCACTAGCTTTAGGATCACTCAAGCTCGGAACCATAGCCACCATCTACTAGTATGGCATTACTATATCCAATGAGCGGCCCTATGCTACCTTGAGACTATCACTCATGCTTCCTTGAGTCCTACCTATGCTACCTTGAGACTATCACTCATGCTTCACCACCTAATTCAGGTCTGCAGTGCATCTCCTGGAGTGTTTTAATAGACTCCTAAGTGGTCTGCTGGAGCCCAGACTCTCACAGCTGCCATCCATTCTGCACGTTGTAACCAGTGCTCTTCTCTTAAAACACACCCACCTGCCTGAGATGTCCTTTCACGGACTTGGCAGGCAACTAGGAATTGTTGAAAGTTTTTAAACCCATTAGCATGTAATTCACAGTTTCTCTCAAGAATGATTCCTAACAACTTGTATTATGTCCATTCAGATCTATTCCTGTAATGCATTTTAATAAATATTTAACAGATATTTATTGAGCATGTATTGCTTGGTAGAAAGGAAAGATGCAACAATGGAAAATGTGAGAGGTATTTCTCCATAGCGAGTGAACTCATACAAGCAAATGTCCTATGTTAGCACTTAGCAAGCTAAAAGAACATGTAAAGTTAG
The DNA here is from genome assembly GCF_014108235.1 of Myotis myotis. Classification (NCBI taxonomy): domain Eukaryota; kingdom Metazoa; phylum Chordata; class Mammalia; order Chiroptera; family Vespertilionidae; genus Myotis; species Myotis myotis. The sequence continues at coordinate 35,185,697 of NW_023416323.1, read as the reverse complement.
CCAAGTGTCATGGGGATGCACAGAAGAGAAGAGAGATTAAGTCCAGTGTTCCTGTGATATTTCTTCTTTTGAATTTCCTGTTAAGAGTAGTTTATCAGAAATTGCCTAACATAACATCTCAGAGGTGCGTTGGAATATGAGGGTAATGACTCCAGTAGTTTGGAATTGTAATTACTTCATTGTGTTGTTTCTGTCTTTGTATATGATTTAATTATGTCATTGACAAATCACTCTATTATTGTTATTCTCATAACAAAATGTCTTCCAATGATGCTTACTTTGAGGACCTAAAGGCATTTTTAAATGTCATTATTTAATATAATTTAGAGTTAGCCTAACGTACAGATGTATTTTGGAAAGAGGTGACATGGTCCCTTCTCTTGCTTTTGGTCTCATCTGAGTCTATTTTGAGTTTGCTGTGCTAGTTATTTAATGTAAGTGATAATCAATTTGTCATTAGACAACTTAGCTTAGTTTTTAGTTCATTAGTTCAGGTGTAGGTATAAAGACAGACACATGTTTATTCTCACAACCACACAATCGTTTGGAAAGGTGCTGAAATTCGAAGTAAATGAATGAATTTGATCTTTCTTGAATGTGGCTGCTCATACGTAGAGCTATGAATGAGTGATTTGTGGATTTATTCCTAAATAAGTTAGAATGCAAATTTAAATCCTCGGTTTTCAAGATTTTCTATATTACTGGGGAGGATCTCAAAGTAAAGAAATGATATAATCTCTTCTGCCACCCTATCCCTACCCCTTAAAATGAACTAAAAAAGTAGACTGACTGCATTACCGGCAGTAGCAGAAGCATGATTTAATGCAGAGAGTATGAGTTTCAATGTAGGCAGAACTGAATTTGAATCTGTTGTCTTTGTTTTTATTTTAGAGCTGAGGCATTTTTAGTGGTTTGCTCTCTCTAAGTCTTAGTGTGTTTTTAAAAAATAGTCACAATATCCACTTCAAAAATTCTGATGTGATAAGCCGAACATATGTAAAGCACTTCGCATATAACATATTTCTAGCTCCCTATCTGGTCTGTTTGTGTAAACCAGAGATCATTTTGAAATACTTATCCATCTAACATTTTATCTAAATAAAGTATTCTCTATTTCTTCTAGCCTCTGTTTTTAACTTGAGCTGAGATAAGTGAATGGAAATACTACAAGGCCAAAGGACAAGGTCAGATCTAGGGGCATAAGAGCAGAATAAAAATCTGAACACCCAGCCCCCTTTCTCTGTTCCTCGGAGGAAATGTAACTGGTTTCAGGCAGTTGCACTGACTTCTTTGGCCACTGGTGTGTCATCAGGGTTTCCTAAAACAGAAATGCCCAAACGAGGCAAACTGGAATGTGATTTTCATACAGATTTAAAATCACCTAAGGAATGTCTTCAGAACAGCTCACATGCTGGGAGAATCTAGCAAAGATTTAACACGAGAGCAAAAGTAGGACATAGCTTATTTAATTCTTTAATTGCTTTGAGGGTCTTCAGAAAACTTTGATCATATCACAAAATATAGTTTGTTTTCTCTTTATTCTAAACACATTCTTCTCTTCTCTCTCCTCTCTCTCTCTCTCTCTCTCTCTCTCTCTCTCTCTCTCTCTCTCTCTCTCTCTCTCTCTCTCCTGCCCTTTCCCCTCTAGTTTTCTGATAGATTCTAAAGGTAAGTTAAAATTGACTACTTTTTCTTATTTGCTACTTTTCTGATATATCATGTGTTTTTTGGTTTTCATTTGCTTTTTATTCACTTATTTTTTAAATAGTTTAATTGATTTGAATCTCAGGAAAATGTGGTTGGTGAATACGTGATCATAGTGAGGATTTACTTAGTATCAGGCATTGAAGAGATAAAGAACACAGTCTATGCATTTGGGAAAATCACAGGCTCACTGGGAGACTAGAATAACAACTCTTAAAGAAGCAACGGGATTTGTTATAATGAATGTCTCCATGCAGTTAACTATGAAATCTCAAAGACTAAAGTTACTATTTTTTTTTGGGGGGGGGGGTTGGATCAGTGAATCTGACACTTCCCATCTCTTTGAGTCTTTTTTAAAAATATTTTTTTTATTGATTTCAGAGAGGGAGAGAGAGATAGAAACATCAATGATGAGAGAGAATCCATCCGTGACCTCCTGGTGCAGAGGTCGACGCTCTACCACTGAGCCTCTTCTGAGTCTTTGAGGAAAGCTAGGGATTGGCTAGGAAATCTCTCATGTGTAGAGTAGAGGGTGCATAGTGTATAGAAGGAAAGGAAGGACATTTTTGTGTAAAATATGCACAGTATGTGCAGAATCAAAGAAACCCAATTAGAAAGTATTGGGTAGCCGGCAGGAAGTCTAAAACAGTTGGTGGATGGAGGGTGATGATGAAGCATTTACATAAATCTCTTAAAAGAAACTTTCACAAAAAGCTGTCTATACTGTCTACTCTATTTCCTTGTTCCTTTAGACCTCTCTAGCCAGGCTTTCATTCAAACCCCTCCAATGAAATTACCTCTGTGAAGAATACCAATGATCTCACCATTGTCACATCCAGTTGTTAGTTCTCATCCAGCCTTCTGACCAGCATTTGACCAAAACTCTTCCTCTTTAAAGCAACTTTCACTTGGCTTTCAGGGCACCCACACACTCCAAATTTTCCTCCTGCATCACGGGGCCTTTCCATTTCCATCTTTTTGGCTTATTCCCCAGGATTTCCTGACCTCTAAACAGTAGAATTCCTAGAGCTAGTCCTTGGTGCTCTTCTCTACTCTGTCAGCACTCATTGCCTAGGAGATCTCTCTCTGTTTTCGTTTTCTTTTTATTGGCTTCAGAGAGGAAGGGAGAGGGAGAGAGATAGAAACATCGTGATGAGAGAAAATCACTGATAGGCTGCCTCCTCCACGCCCCATACTGGGGATTGAGCACGCAACCCGGGCATGTGCCTTGACCAGGAATTGGACCATGACCTTCTGGTTCATAGGTCAACACTCGACCACTGAGCCATGCCAGACAGGCTCACGATGAATCATACATTGACCCATCAGTTCCTAACCCCACGCCCAGTCCAGGGTTGTCCATTTAAGTACCTATGACAGATCTTGATTAGGATATCTAATAAACATGCCAACATTGTCCTGTCTTAAAGGGCATTGTGTGCACATGAATGTGAGCATGGATACATACATGCACACACATGCATACACCAATGAAACCATGTTCCTGCTGTGGTTAAAACAATTTTAGTAAATGATGCTGGATCAAGTCAGATCCCTAGGAGTCTGCTTGAATCATTTTTCCTTTACATACTAACTGGTATCCATTAATAGTGCTGTGAATTTAATAATTTATCATCATCTTCTCTATCTATTACCAACTTAGTCATACTAATATCAACATTTTTACCATATATGCCTCTCAGTAAAAATAAAGATGACAGCATCACAGATGCATATATATATATATAATTATATATAATTACTTTATTATTATATTGACAATGGAATGAGCAGGATTTTAAACTATTTTAATTTGTTTTATTAAAATGATAGAGAATAATAAATAATATAGTCACAAAGTACAAACATCAATAAAGTATGAAAATATCCACACACAAAAAATAATAATAAAGTAGTATAGAAGGTATTCTGGCTCCCAATAAAATAATTATTAATATTTTAGTGGCAGTTATTTCACTAAAATGACTTCAATGTTTTTGAAAATCTTGGTTTAGTAATTTGAATTTAGAATTAGTCCTCAGCTTATGTTGTTACTATTTTTAGTGGCTTCCATAGCTCCAAAAATTAATTTTTAACAAGATTCAAATTGTGCAAGTACATTTTGACTGAGTTTTCTCCATCACATTCTTTATTTTTGTCAAGTTTATCCATGACTTGTGAGCTTGTTGCTGAAATTAGGGCAGTGCATGTCAACTTCCCTCTGAAATCACTTATCCTTGCAAACTAATCAGAAGGCGGTGCATCTGGATGTTTTTGACACACCAATTCCACGTGGACAAGCTCCTGGAAGAGTTGTAAGCGGGTTAGAAAATTCTATTTCTGGGGTTTTTAATGGCAAAGGAAACAGAGTTTTCAGAAACAAAATCCTACCAAATAGAAACATTTTCAAATACTGATTTCCCAGATGAGCTCTCGGAAGCACACACATTATTTTTTAAGCTGTGATTATCTCACTTTCAGCCCACCCCCAACCTCCCCCGAAGGGGGAGGGGTTGAAGTTTGAATCAGTGGCCAATGGCCTCCATAAAAACCCCAAAGAGGGTGGGGTTGGAAGAACTGCCCTGCTCCAGGACATGCAAGTAGAGGGTGCATCGAAGCTCCGCCCCCTCTCCCCATACCTTGTCCTTTGTATCTGGATGTTCATCTGTATCTCTTATCGTCTATAACAATAAAAAGGTAATATGCTAATTAGACTGGACGTCTTCCGGACGTCCTTCCTGATGAAGCCGGGGCCAGAGGGAAGCCAGCTGGGTCCCAGGTGCCTACAGGCAGCCCAAGGGAAGCCGGTGCCGGCAGCTGGGGGAAGGAAGGCCTACTCTTGCATGAATTTTCATGCATCGGGTCTCTAGTCTTTTTATAATAAACCCAGATAAATATAAGCGAATTATTCTCCTGAGTTCTGTGAGCTGCTCTAGCAAATTAATCAAAACCAACGAGGGCATCATTGAAACCTCTCATCTATAGCCAGTTACTCAAAAGCTAAGCTGATGCCCGGCCTGTGTGATCCAGGAGTTGAGCGTCAACCTGTGAACTGGGAGGTCGTGGTTTGATACCCCCACAGGGAACATGCCTGGGATGCGGGCTCCATCCCCAGTGGGGGTTGTGCAGGAGGCAGCTGATCAATGATTCCCTCTCACTCTCTCATCATTGATGTTTCTATCTCTCTCTCTCTCTCCCTTCCTCTATGAAATCAATAAAAATATATTATATATTTTTTAAAAAAGCTGAGCTGATAATTTGGGATTGGAAGAGGCTCTGAAGTGGGCGGGGTTAAGAAAGTGGGACTGAGCCCTTGACCCAGAGGATCTGGCACTATCGCCAGGGAGTTAATTGCAGGACACTCAGCTATGTCCTGGAGAATTGCCTGGCACAGGAACCACCCCACACCTTTGATGACTGGAAGTGTCAGAAGCGAAGTGTTTTGAGGGTAGCGGTGTGTGTGAGTAGTAAAGGAGACGCACAGAAAGAAAAACTCCTGGGTGGAAAACTGAGTTTTCCCAACTCAGCCTGGTTTGGAATGAGTGTTTAATAGCCACTAAGGGAAGGGGGTGAACGGAGGCTAGAGGTTCCCCAGGGCCCCGTAATGAAGAGTCCTGGCTTCCCAGCTGCTACGTTTGCATTTTAGCTTCCAAATAAAAGTCCCCCAAAGTCTCCCATGACATTTCTTTGCTAACAGGACAGTGAGACTTGCAACATAGTTGTTATTTTGAAGGCCAATGTTAATGATAACATATAAACATTTAATTTAGTGTTTTATTTTAATTTTACTTCCAGCAGAAAAGAAATAACTGCTGTTAAAAGAGAATAAAATGGCTCTTTTTTAACCTTTTCCCCAAATATGCTTATAGAAGACGCTTGATAATATTCCTTAAAGTTTTCTGTTTTCTGTTGTCTAAAGTAAGAAAACTGGTTTTACCTCATTAACAAATATTGGATTGAGATTTGACCTCATTCAAACTGAGATAGCATGGAATCATTATAAACACACATTAAGGGTCCCATGCCTGCTATTATTCTTCAGTACATGGACCTGGGAGTTTCCAACAGGCTTGTCTTGAGAATGTCATGAAAAGAATATCTATGGAGAAAAGTGATTTATCCAATAAAAGGAGTCTGTCTTCCCTTGGCCATATGCTCCCACAGCGAGGTGCCTTCGGGAAACTGAGGAAGGAAGGAATGTCGTGCACATCAATAAAAGAGACAAAATAAGTTAGGTAAGACATTTTTCCTTTGCAAGACCATCCTCGCTCACAGCTCTGCCCTTGGCTTTGCAGAAGCCCGGGGTCCCTCTTGCCATGGTCTGTGGATGTGAAGGGAGGGATGCAGCTTGGAGAAGAGAGATGCTGAGTCTGGCACAGCTCAGCGCCATCTGTTCCCTCTTGGAACCCACAGATGTTCTATCCCCAAGCACTGTGGAAGCTCAGCATTAGCGTGCCCCACCCAGTGGACTGTCTCTGTGGGTAGCTGTGGCTGAGTGACAAGGAAGGCAGCCCCCCCTGCTGGACCTCAGACAGGGGAGACTTTGAGAGGAAAGACTTCTCTGCCTCCTTGAACAGCCCACTTTGCCAAAGAGCACGTCTGAGTGACTTGAGCTAAGAAGCAAATTGCGCACCATGGAGAGAGGAGAGTATGGTGGATTGAGCATTGGACAATGAGTCCAAAAGATTTGGCCACTGTTCCTGGCTCGGTCACGAAATCCCTTTGTGACCTTGAGGAGGTCATATAACTTCTTGTGTGTCTTTGCTTTTCTCCTTCTAAATACCGCCAGGGTTTTGTTTGTTTTTTTTAACTCTTCTGTACTTTCTAGAAGGATTTTTTTTCTGTACCTATTTGATGTTTAGATGTGTAAACTCTTCCAGAATTTCTTAGGGGTCTGATAAGCCCCGTGTACCATCATAAGAAAGAAATAGAAATAGCTAGCTTCAGAATGATGTTAAAACTGGTTTTGGTGTGATTTCTCTTCAAAAGGCATTCTTTAAAAGAAATATAACAAACCACTTATGATGTTTTGATAATCCTCAATGCTTGAGTTTTTGGTGCCTTAAAATGTAAGTATATAGATATAATGGAAATATTGTGCTATTTATTTTTATTATAAATAATTTTTTACTAGTTCATCATGTCTTAATCCTTGCTGTTTACAACAATGGTGTGAAATGTAAAAGAAAAAAGCCGTATTGCCTGTCCCCTCAACTGCTTATATTGTACCAAAACGTACACTGTGTGAGAGAATACGCCAACCATTCTTGGCTGTTCTATTTAAATTTTCTTACATGTACATGCCAGCACTCTAGTTAGTGATTTAGTCATGTTGCAGTATTTAAAGGGAGGTGAAGGTGTGTGAACAATGATCATGTCTTACCTAGAGCTGTGAAGGAACAATGAGGTTCCTGTCTGAAGCCCTTATTGTGTCATTGTGGTGAATCTTATATGAAATGGATTAACATTGCCAGCGGATATGTGATACAGGAACGGATACTGCTGATTCTTATCTCTAGTAGATCAGGTACCTGACCTCTAGGTTGGCTAGTCTCTACAGAACTAATTTTATAGGACAACAACAGGAGATTTCGCCGGAGAAAGTGTAGGATGAGTGTAAGAGCATGGAATTGGGAATAAACTGAGATTAAATCCTGACTCTGTCACATGGGAGCTGTGTGATACTGGCCATTTCACTTAACATCTATCTCCTGGTGCTTTGTCTTCTCATGTGTAAAATGTTCAGAATAAATAGTATACTTTCCCCATAAAGCTTTTTGAGGCGATTAAATGAGATGATGCATGCACGTGCCAAGCATAGAGCTACCTAAAGAGTAACTTTGTGGTGCTTATGGTTGGTTCGATGGCTGAGAGACTCCTTTACTAACTCCCTGTATATAAGGTCTAAGAGCGACTCATTGTTTGATGAAGCACTTATTACATTGTCTTAGGATGGGTTCCCTCAGAAGTAGATGCCGTGATGCATATTGAATGCAAGCCGTTGATTTGGTAAATGATCCCAGAAGCATCAGTAGGAGAGGGAGGAAATTAAGGAAGTAAAGGAAGTCAATGTTCAACATGTTAATGAGCAGGTTACCCTTATGGGTAATTGGATATCTTTCTCATTGCTGACCTGTACAGCTTATGGAATGTTCAGCAGAGGAGTCCCTCGCAAGAAGTGAGGAGATCACGGTATTTCCCTTCTCTGGGGGATAGTAACTTCCAACCTGCTCCGTTTCCTCAGGAGGGAGTTACAGGAGGATGCTTTGGCAAGTGGAGGAGGGAGGACTGAGCACCATGGTGCCATGCTGAGGCTGGCACATACCACCGTGAATGATGTGTTAATTAACTCATTGGGAGGAAATGCTTTCATGTTGAGTATGTGTATCAAATCATCATCATCACTTTAAACATCTTACAATTTTATATGTCAACTATAACTCAATAAAGGTGAAATATCATTTAGAAAAATCTCATTTAGTATTTGTGATATACATAATTTTTAGAGCAGTTTTAGGTTCATAGCAACACTGAGTAAAAAGTACAGAGGTTTGCCTTACACCCTCTGCTCCCACTCCTGTAAAACCTCCCCATTACCAGTATTTTCCAGAGTGAAGCATTTGCTACAATTAATGAATCTACAGTGAAAAGCCAGTTTTCATCTTAAGTCCATAGTTTACATTACAACCTGGCCAAAGGCTTAGTGGTTGAGTGTTGACCCTTGAACCAAGAGAACACGGTTTGATTCCCAGTCAGGGCACATGCAGGTTGCAGGCTTGATCCCTAACCAATCAATGATTCTCTCTCATCATTGATGTTTTTACTAGTATCTCTCTCTCCCTCTCCCTTCCTCTCTCGGAAATCAATAAAAACATATATTTAAAAGACACACACATATTTTACATTATAGTTCTCTGTTGGTGTTGTATGTTCTATTGGTTTTGACACGTGTGTAATAACATGTATCCGTCATTATGACATCATACAGAATAGCATCACTGGCCTACGAATCCTCTGTGCTTTGCCATTTTATTCCTTCCACCTCACTAACCCTGACAACCACTGATTTTTCTTTTACCGTATTCATTGTTTTGTCTTTTTTATAATGTTGTATAGTTGATGTAGCCTTTAAGTTTCATCATATATTTTTCATAGCTTGATAGCTAATTTATTTTTAGTGTTGAATAATATTCCATTGTGTGGATATGCCACAGTTTACTTACCCACTCCCCTATTGAAGAACATCTTGGTTGGTTCCAAGTTTTGGCAATTAGGAAAAAGATTGCTACAAACATTTGTGTGCAGTTTTTGTTTGGACATACGTTTTCAACTCTTTGGGGTCATTATCAAGGAGCACAATTGCTGATTCAGATGGTAAGAGTATGTTTAGCTTTTTAAGAAACCACCAGACTAGCTTCCAAAGAAGCTGTACCATTTTGCATTCCCACCAGCAATGAATGAGAGACCCTGTTGCTCCACATCCTTGTCAACATTTGGTGTTGTCTTGTTCTAGATTTTGGCCATTCTAATAGATGTCTAGTGATATATCATTGTTGTTTTAATTTGCACTTCCCTAATGACATATACTGTGGGTCTTTTCATAAGCATATTTTCAACCTGTGTATCTTCTTTGGTGAGATGTCTATAAAGGCCCTTGACACCCTTTTTAATTGGGATTTTATTTATTTTTGAGTTTTAAGAGTTGTTTGAATGTTTTGAGTCAAATCTTTGCAGGTATATTTTTTGAAAGATTTCTCCCAGCCATTTAATTTTAACAGCAACCCTAACAAGTAGATTTCTAATATTTCCCACTTTATGTGGATGAGAGAAAGGCAACCCAAAGATTAGTTGTAAGTTACTTTTCTCAAGGTCCTGCAACCAAGAAGTAACAGGGTTGGGATATGAACCCATGTCTACTAGTATACCCTGTTCATAAAATGAAGTAAAATCTAAATTTATGGGTTTCTATTCCAGAGCTATTTTTAACAACTCTCCAAATACAACTTAAATACAATTAAACATAATTTCTTTTTTAAAAAATATGTTCTTATTGATTTTAAAGAGAGAGGAAAGGAGAGGGAGAGAGAAATAGAAACATCAATGAGAGAGAAACATCAACATCAATTGGCTGCCTTACGCACGGCCCCTCTTCAGATTGAGCTTGCAACCCAGGCATATGCCCTGATCCGGAATCGAACCAACAACCTGTTGATGCATGGGCTGAAGCTCAACCACTGAGCCACATTGGCCGAGCAAAACATAATTGCTTTTTTAGAAGATATTTACTCATATATGTTCAATATGTGAAAATCTGCCTCTTCATAGAGATGTATTTTTAAACTACATAATATACAATCAAATATAAAATTTTAGAAACAAACTTTTAGAAATCTTTGAAGGAAGAATAAAAAACAAATCCTGTCTATGAACTAAAAGTTCTGGGAATGGAGGAACACAATTTTATGTGCTTATAGCAATTAAGGGAGGCTAACAGAATGGCATTTAAATGTAGAATCGCTCTGTAATATGGCTGCAGGGGAATCTGCCTGCAGTTGGCGAACGGGAGCCAATGGTGATTAATAGGTGGTGCCATGATCCTTGAACGTCTGGTCCCACTTCAATACAGCAGACATCCAAGTTCAATATCAGCTTTATTAACTTGTTTTTTTAAAAAAACCTAATTAGATTCACAGCATAAAGCAGCTCCGTGTGAGAGCCCAAGATGTTTAAGAACATGGAGGCATGGCCACTGTGAGCTTTTTAGCTCTGCTCATTCAATCAGGGGAAAAAATCAAGAAGCAGTGTGTCTACAGATGTGACAGAATCTGTTAAATACGCAAAGAGGAAAACAGGATGACCTCTGCCTGCAGAATTTTGTTGATATAATTGGTCAAGTACCAGGATCATAAGTTGCAGGCCTAGGGTCAGACAGGCTGCGGTGACAGCACGGCTGACTCTGTGGGAACTTATGCAGGTTATGGAGTGGCTATAAAAAAAGAACCGAGGGTAGTTCCTATATCAGAGTTAGGGCTAGAGTTAGGGTTATGCCTATACAGGGACTCACACAGTTTCCCATTTCAGCAGTGGGATTGATCACAAGCCTATTGATGGTCACCCTGCATCTTCATATTTTAAGGGCTTGTGTGTGTGTGTGTGTGTGTGTGTGTGTGTGTTTGTGAGCTATAGGGAATTAATCTCATTGTACATATTATGTGAGCCTAGCCAGTGTGGTTCTGTGGTTGAGCGTCGACCTATGAACCAGGAGATCATGGTTCAATTCCCCATCAGGGCACATGCTTGGGTTGCAGGCTCAATCTCTGGTGAGGGTTGTGCAGGAGGCAGCTGAGCAATGGTTCTCTCTCATCATTGATGTTTCTATCTCTCTCTCTCCCTCTCCCTTCCTCTCTGAAATCAATAAAAATATATATTTTTCAAAAAAGAATGTGAGACCCAGGGAGGGATTATAACTTTGGAAAGGTCAGACAATTTGCTAACAAGTGTAGTTTATAAACGTTTATTTTTTATATCTCCCGCAGTAATTAATGCCATGTTTTAATTATACTTCTTGCTGCATAAATGTCAGCTGATTACTAAAATAATTCCTGCCTTTAATTTATTAATATTATTTTGTGGGTTTGTTATATTGTCCTGGTTATTTCTGGTGTGATGTAATAATGTTAATTAGTGTACTGTTTTCAGAGAAAAAAAATCACTAAAGATGGATGTAATTGGAAAGCATATCACATTTTAGGCTGGTTATTAGATTAAACTTCATCTTATACTTCATTTTTAGTGTTTATTTTCCCTCCAAATAAGTTCTGAAATTGAGTGCTAATGATTAAAATAACAAGGGCTCAGTGTATTTACTACTTTTCTACAAGCAATCATGAATATAAACTGCTTATTTAAAATACCTAAGTTCCACTTACGTTTTTTAAACTGACAACGAAGGGCAGACTCCCTAGTATATTCCACCACGTAATTCACCTTATCTCCGCTTTGACCTCCTGCCACCCCTTATGAGAAACCAAAATGTATCTTTTATACAATTATTTTTCACAGCAAGTCAGGCTAGAAACTTATTAGTGTGGAAGGATTTTTTTTTATGTGACAGTCAGGTGCTGATGAAGTGAAGGAAGGAGAAGAAAGAACATTCCCAGAGTATTTTGTGTGTGTGTCTGAGACCCAAATACAGAATTTATTTGAATCTTTTACCGTAACTGATGGTGTTGTTTTTCATTTCTATGAAGAATTGATGCACATTCTCTGTCATATAATTTTTAATATTCCAACATCTTTTAAAGTGTAAATTCACTGAAATAACTTGTAAAGAAATATAAAATATAGCATATTGTATGTATGCACTATGCAATATGAATTTACATGCAATTTTTATTTGATAGTTAAAATTTTTTGGTTAAGTAATATTCACCGCATAAATAATGGGACCTATTTATTTAAACACGCATGCATTTTATTTGCACTTGTGAAAATAAGGTATGCCTAAATCAGGGAATAGTTCATTGAAAAGATAAGCAACAATCACAATTTGGGGAAATTTAACAAAGTTACACAATTCATTATGGCCTCATATTTAACCTGGAGTTTCAGGTGGCAAAAAAGGAAATAGAAGAGCATTTAGATGAATTCATTGTTATTAGTAAGTAGGAAACATACCATTACTTTGGTGTAGGCAATGCTTTTCCTGGACTGAATTTCTCACCTATAACTTCAATTAAAAGCAGGTTATTTGTGGACTATCTTGTGTATTTTTTTGACAAGTCAAGTACATTTTGTAATAAAGATAATTACAAATGATGGAAATATATTTTAAAAAATAAATAAGTAAATGCTCCTCTAATGAAATCATATTTCAATATGTTTAATATTCAAGTAAAATATCTGAAGTATTTTTATTCCATGACCCTTTTGAGGCTCTGTATTTAAAATATGCACTGAATTGTTTTTTGTTTTTCATGGAATGATCTCGTTTTGACATTACAGCAGTGTATCTGTGAAGAGTGTAAGTATTCACTGTTCAGTGACTGCTGTTACATAAAATGCAAATGCAAGTTTATCTAAATGCAGCAATTAGCATAAATATGGTTCACTGTAGTATGCTTTGGGGGAAAAGTAAACATATAAAGAAGTAAATTTACATTGATTGGCTCAGAGGTACCTCTTGTAATGTGAAAACAATTCAAAACCATTTCCTCTATAATTCAAGTGTTCAGAATGTGGTTCGGTGCAATAGAATTAATGTAATGTACATGGCATTTTAAATTCATTTCAAAGTGGCAGTACATATTATTGAACTGCCACTAAACCAATCAGCCACAAATTTTTATAAGATGCCTTTGTACTAGTTCCTGAGAAGATTTAATATTACTGAATCCTTAGCCCAATAAATTATTCCCAAATTATGGAACGGAAAAAGGAAAAGAAAAAGTTGAAAAATAACTCCATATCTGAAACATGGGCCATATTCCCTAAATATTGGCTGGGTGAATGAATGATTTAATGAATGAATGGATGCACAAATGGTTTTTCTCTTATTAGTCAGCACACTGTCCTGAGAAAGACCAAGACTGCTAACAGACCTGAACACACAATACAATGTACATATGATGTATTATAGAATTATACACCTGAAGTCTATATAATTTTATTAACCTATGGCACCCCAGTAAATTCAATAAAAGATTACAAGCTAGGATAAACTCTTGCATTAGTGAAATTTCTGTGCCCCAGTGCAAGTCAAAAAACCCAGGAGGATATAAGCAAATATTTACTTCTGTTGAGCAAAGTGTGAGCCAAAGATTAGGCTCTGCCAAAGACTAGAGACAAGGAACATTACAGATAATTTGCATTCATTCAGTCCATCCGCAAATTTAGGTGCTGGAAACGAGACAGGTGGACACCATCAAGGCTTGATTGTAAATATTACTTGGATTGAGCAAAGCCCTAGCATTGTGTCTTACTTTTTATTAGAAAACATTGTTTATGAATATGTTATGGCAACTATCCTTCCTTCCTTCCTTCCTACCTTCCTTCCTTCCTTCCTTCCTTCCTTCCTTCCTTCCTTCCTTCCTTCCTTCCTTCCTCCCTCCCTCCCTCCCTCCCTCCCTTCCTCCCTTCCTCCCTTCCTCCCATCCTCCCTTCCTCCGTTCCTCCCTTCCTCCCTTCCTCCGTTCCTCCCTTCCTCCCTTCCTCCCTATTCTCTATGTGTTTATGTCATAAAAATTTGTATTGGAGGATAGGGTAGGTTATACAGGAATATACTAGTAATACATTTACTCAGTTGTTTTGTTTGTTTGTTCCCCCTTTGATTTATTTATAGGTTCAATGCATGTTGTCTGGGTCTTTGCTCAGACTCAGAGGTGCTTCCATCTTGGGTTTTGCTAACTGATGGGAAGAACAGGAGGGAGGGCCGGGCATCCACTCCTAAGTGTCAGCAAACCAAAAAATAACACTGGCCACTTCCACTTGCCTAAAGTTGACCATCATTTCCATTGTTCTAGGCATTTTTATTACTTGTTTTATGGAAGTCAAACACTAGTCACTTAAGGTTCATTTGAATGTTGTGTTTTGTTATATTATCACTAGAGGCCCAGTGCACAACATTTGTGCACTGGGGCGTGGGGGGTCCCTCAGCCCGGCCTGTGCCCTCTCTCAGTCTGGGACCCCTTGGGGGATGTCTGACTGCTGGAGCGGCTTATGCAGGCAGTCAGACATCCCCCAAGGGGTCCTTAGCACTGCTACTGCACTCGCCAGCTGCGAGCCCAGCTTCTGGCTGAGCAGCACTCCCCCTTTAGGAGCGCATTGACCACCAGGGGGCAGCTCCTGCATTGAGCATCTGCCCCCGTTGGTCAGTGTGTGTCATAGCGACTGGTGGGTCTGCTGTTCAGTCGATTTGCATATTAGGGTTTTATTATATAGGATGAAATTCCAGGTGTATTGCCTTGTGGTTAGGGAGTGTCATGTACACTGTTGGAATTTTAGTATTTGTTGAAATCATGGCCTTGTACATGTAAATAGATGTCTGTCTATGTGCATTCTCTAATCATTGAGAGATGCTTCTGTTGAAGTCTTAAGTTCAACTTTGGCAATTGTTTTGTTTTCTTACTAGAAAGGGGAGCCATCATCTCGCACTCTGAAAGTTGTCTATCCATCACTCTGATTCAGGATGTATATCATCTCCCCCTGTGACTTGAAGTACTCCCTAGTTTTTAGCACACTGACTAAGACAGCAACATAATTAAATATTAAAGTGTGCTCCTCTTCATGTTACTTGATAATAGAAGTTTTTTCTTAAATTTACAAATGAGGAAACTGATTCTCAGAGCAGAGAGATGTGCTGCTTAATATAAAAGTTGATCTAATAATACATAAAAATTAATCTGACAAGATGATATTTATTAAATTTCTCTGCATTTCAAACTCAGAAGGAAATTAATATTGATTTTCTTTAATAATCTTTTAATATATGTCTCAATTTGAGTATGCATGTTTCCCTTAGCCAATTTAACTTCAACATTCATTTCATTTTAATTCAGTAATAAACATGATTAAATTTACTATACTACATGGATTGTTGTAAAACACGCATTTTAGTCAAATAAATGTGACGAGGATGCAAAAGAGACTACCAAGTCAAATCAAAATATGCCATAATATTTCATCACATCCTAAATATTTCATGTTGTAGATATATTAGTGTAGGATTAAATGTCTCAATATCATCATCATATAACAAATCTCTTTATATTTCTTTGAATCTAGGGCAGTGATAAAATTACATAATCAAAAACATCTTAATTATAAAAAAGAGGATATTACTATTGAATTAAAATGGTTTATATATTCTTGGTAACTTTTAAATAGTTAATAGAAGAAGAATTTTTTTATTATTTAAAGTATTACATATGTCTCCTATTTCCCCCAGAAGAAGAATTTTTCAGGGAACTATAATTACCTAATTTGTAACCATTCAATATTAGTTGGAAAATATAAATTTCCTTCTCTGAACACACACACACACACACACACACACACACACACACATATCAAATCCTTAATGTTTAAACATGTGTAATGGAGTCAGGATCTTTGCTTTAAAGGATTTACATTTCTGTTGCACTTAGAATTCATCAAAATCATTTTTATTCTGATTTCATATATCTTTAGAACGTCATGCTTTTAAAACATTAAAGTCTAAAATGTATGGAATTTTTTATGATAAGTAATAAAAAAATAGATGGTATAACACACATATTTTCTAAAATTTCAAAGTAGTGTCTATAAAATAAGAAAGAGGTATGCATGTAAAATAATTATAATTATACAAAAATATATTTTTACTTTTTAAATTGTTTTTCTACATGGTGGATTGTTCAACTGTAGTTTCAAATGAGACAGACAACCACAGGCTGTTGAGTATTATTAAGGTAGAATTGTGAAGATTTACTTGCAATTTCTCAACTGTTCTTAGGGATAACAAGCACCTTGACACAATGTGAGCTTTTGGCTCATTTTGCTGCTATTCCCTTATTTCTATGTGATTCCTATACTTCCAATATCATATGTGCAAACACAATGTCTTAATATTTTCCTCTCATCTCTACTAAGACCCTGCCTTTCATAAGCATGGTGAAAATACATCTCTCTGTGAACATTAGGAAAAGCAGATACAAGAATCCTTTGAAGTATCTTTGAACCCCTCTGTAAATATAAATTTCAAAATTAAAAGGCTAAAAATATATACAAGATGGTGATGTCAGGAAAATGGTGGAGAAGGCAAGTTCAAGGTCCTATCTGCCCATAGAAACATCAAAAAAATGTAATAAAAAGCTGTCAGAACTAACTTTGTCAGAAGCTTGGTAAGCAGTCAAAGGTTTACAGCAGCCAAGTGAACACTGAGCCAAAAAAGAAGCTCCATGCAAAGTATAGGAAGTGCCCGAGCTGTGTGGATCAGGGGTTGAGCATTGACCCATGAACCAGGAGGTCAAGGGTCGATTTCAGTCAGGCCACATGCCTGAGTTTTAGGCTCGATCCCTATTAGGGGGCCGATTGACAATTCTCTCTCCTCATTTATGTTTCTGTCTCACTCTCCTTCTCCCTTCCACTCTAAAATCCCTAGAAAGGTATTTTCAAAAAGGGGCATAGAAAGTATTGTGGAACTTCTACGTGTCCTTGCTTCAACCTCCCCCCACTCTCATGGTGTCAGTCTTGAAAATGGCAGCCCACATTGCCAGGGTGGGATCCTGATTCGTGGTTCTAGGGGAAGCAGAGCAAACCTTCCTCACAGATCATTGTGGTGACTCTTTCAACTTCTGGAGGGGGAGAGGCAGGGCTCCCTGAAAGATGGAGGCGAGGCTCTTGCCTTTGTTTCGTTTATCTTAGAACTCGTTGCAGGAAAGCAGTGGGCATTTCTTGAAAAGCTGTAAGATGAACCAACAACTCATAGATGCCAGGGGCAACCAGTTATGAATGAGACATGCGATAGACTGCACAAGAGCTGTGGAGTACTTTGGGATGCTAGGGAAAGCTGTGGTAAACATTTAGTGAATGTGGTGTTATTATGTAAAACTAGAGGCCTGGTGCACAAATTCGTGCACAAGGTGGGGTTGCTCAGCATGGCCTTTGGGGATTGGGCTGAAACCAGCAGTCCAACGCCACCTGCTGCTTCTGCCTGCCACTCCCACTCATCCCGCCCCGCTGCGCCTGCCGCGGGCTTGCACCCAGTCAGTCCTGATCAGGAGAGGCTTGGGCACCACCACCACAGTGGCACCCGCCAGCCTTGAGCACTGCATCTGGCGCCCATCCTGAGGGGGGTGGGGTAGGCAGGACACCATCAGCCCTCCTGGTGGGCAGTGGGATGCCCTTGCTGGTCCTGGATCCAGATCCATCTCCCTGAAGTTCGCACCGGTTGTCGGGAGCCACCTGGCGGTTGCTTTTATATAGTATCTTTCTTGTGGAGCGTCTAGGGAGGGCGAGTGGCTTTGGTGCCTGAAGCCAACCTCCAGGAGGCTAGCAGCGCTGTCAGGATCATGCTGACGGCGCTGGTCTGTTGGTGACTGGTCTGTTCTCCAGAGATTGGACCTGCAGGACTGCTGAGGGAGTGAATGGCTGCCAATGGGCTGGTGGGCCACTGGATGGGTTGGTCAGCTGAGCGGCACTCCCACTGTGGGAGCGCACTGACTACCAGGGGGCAGCGCCTGCATTGAGTGTATGCCCCCTGGTGGTCAGTGTGCGTCATAGCAACTGGTCGATCGGTCGTTCTGTCACTTAGGCTTTTATCTATCTGTAGATAAGGGTTACTTGAACACAAGCACAGTGATATCACTCCAGTCTGATAACCAAGAGGGGTACTCAGTGACTAAAGGGGCAGGGTAGGCAGGGTGGACATGCTGGACATGGGGATGACTCATGTCCCAGGAATGAGGAACAGGATGGCACAAGATTCTATGCTCCTCAGAATGGTGTGCACTATTATGCTAAGCAAAATAAGTCAGTCAAACAAAAAGGACAGATAGCACATGATCTCACTTTTATGTGGAATCTAATGAACAAAATAAACTGACAGACAAAATAAGACCATAGACATGGGAGCATGGGGCAGACCGACAGATCTCAGAGGGAAGGTGGGAGGGAGGGTGGGAAGTGATGAACCAAAGGACTTGTCTGCATATACACATAGTCCAGGGACACAGACAATGGACAGGTGAAAGCCTGCGTAGGGTGGGAGCCGGGTGGAGGGGGAAGTGGGGGACATCTGTAATGCTCTCAGCAATAAAATACATTTTTAAAAAGAATGTTGTGTCATTCACAAGAAGGGGAGTAATGAGTCGGTTATTATGTAAATCCAGCGCAATGCTGGGCAGACTTAGAAACCAAATTGCCAAGTTCAAGTGAGAGGCTTTAAAATCCGTGTGATCAGGACTGCAGTTCGCTGAACTCATTCTTATTGAGTATGTTTGCTGTGCATTGGGGTGTGCAGATGCAGCAGACAGGGCCAACATGTTAATATCTTAGTGCAGCTCTGTCTTCGTTACAAGTGTGAAACCAGAGAGAGAGAGAGAGAAAAGAGAGAGTGCAGTCATCCCCTAATTTCTTGTTCATGCTCTTTATGAATTTTGTACTTTTTCCTAAAAGAATTAATAAAGATCCAGCTACTCTTATAACTATGCAACATATTTAGAAAACTTTCAGTGCCGTCTTACCACGTGTTACCACTGAAAACACACACCCACATTCACTTACATTGTTTTATTTCTTTTTTTTCATGAGATGTTACGGGGCGTGTGATCATTGCATCTTGTTTGATTTATGAGGACTTGATGCACCACTGATCAAAATAAACCAAAAAAGGTCATTAAGAATATGACATAAGGCACGGGTTTTGCACTATCACCTAGGACAAAAGAAGCAAGAGCTGTTTTCCTAGCATCTCTGAAAGTACAGAAAGCAACTGCTGCAACCACAGCACCCTTACTAGTTATCAAAGGATATATTGGCTATTATACGCTCTTTCAGATACTCCTGGGCACCATCCCTTCACAGGAGTGGTCCTTGTAACTTGTTATTAATAAGCAGAGGGAGTGATTATAGAGTCTATTGGAAATGAAATCAAAGAAAACAGGGGCAAAAATCTGCCCCCGAAAACAAACGAACAAACAAAACACACACACACACACACACACACACACACACACACACACACACACACACACCTTTCAGTGACTTCCTAGAGTTCAAGGAATATACAAAGCTATCTCATACTGTTGTGTTAGGTGATTTTGATATAAATTCTCTACTATCCACTATTCTATACTAATTACCTGGGAACTCAGAGACATTCAGAGCCCCCTCCTTAGAATTCTCTTTGGTCCCTATTATTTGCTTATTTGCTTGTTTGTTTGTTTGCTTGTTTGTTTGTGGTGCCATGCCTTTAACAATCTCTCGACACTTTTGAAAATTTTGCTCCAGCGCAATGTTGTTTTCTGTATTTTTTTAAGTCTCTGAAAACGGCATTTCAGCAATTTAATTTAATTAAATATCTCTATATAGAATTTCAGGAATAGATGATTCAAAAGTATATAAATTAGTCATAAATGGTGAAGAAGCATTTTCTTGCCCCCCTTGTCTTCTCTGCACAGTGGACTTATTGATTCAGGAAATAAACAAGCAATCAAACATTTTAGATCAATATTTTTATGAGTATATTTTAAAGCTGTGTGAAAGGAAAAATACCCTCAGTGTAGCACTTTATACCAAGAATCAATCTCTCTCTCTCTCTCTCTCTCTCTCTCTCTCTCTCTCTCTCTCTCTCTCTCTCTCTCTCAATCCTAATCTGAGAATAGGTTGAGAGGGAGAGGGAGAGAGAGAATGAGAACGAGAGAGAGACAGGGACATCGATGTGAGGGAGAAACATTGATTGGTTGACTTTCACATGTGCCCTGAACTGGGGTCAAACTGGCAACCTTTCAAGGCCTAAGATGATGCTCACCCAACTGAGCCACTCTGGCTGGGCAAGAATAAACTATTTCAATGTTTTTATTCCCATCCTATAATAAGAAAACCTGGACACGGGAAGTTTAATGACTTTTCCTGGACACATAAGTGAACTGGGTGCATATTTCAGGGCAAACTACTGAAATATGGAGGGATGAGATGTTCAGAGAGATACAGCAACTGATACCTGTTTAACTGGAACAGAAGTTGCTGGAGCCGTACAACGGTGGGAACACTTACTAGCCAATCATAATTTTGACCAATTGCTGGAGTCTGAATGTGGATTAGGCTGGTAGTGAGAACCTCTGGGAAGCCACCGTTTAAGAAGGACCTTTGAACTTTGGTGGATTTTCTCTCTAGGTTCTTACCATGAAGAACTGGCACCCTGGTGAGAAGAGTAATTATTTGTAAGATATACTCTGAGCCTTCTCCACAACAAAGAGTTGCCCTTCAGAAGAAAGCCTTCCTGAGCTATCTCCCTGTTGGGGGGAAGAGCTTCCCTCCTAGGCCAGACCCCTCCAGCTTTTCTGCCCCATCTAACAGGGCATCTCAACTAGTGGTAGGGCTTTAAGAAATTATAGTGGAAACACTGCAGCTGGGGGCAGGGGTAGGGAACAAGGGAAAACATACCAAAATCTGTAACCCTAGACTCTAGGGATCATTCATGAAGGTCATACCCGAGATACAGGCTCCGTAAAGACCTGAGATTTAACTGGAGGATTATGGGATGTTACTGATCCCCAAGCTTTGCCTCCACACCCAGCTGGCTCTGGTGTAATCACAGGGGTTATAGCTGATAGGCCTGTACAACCCAGAATCTCTCTGGACAGGAGCATTTGGCAGGATGGGTGACTTATCCATTGGGGTCCAGCCTGTGAAAGAATCCTGTCATATGAAACAATCGGCAAAAGTAAGACCCCCATTGTCCTCTCTGTGCCTTGAGACTTTCTTTTTAAAAAGACCCTCCTTAGAGCCTTTTTCTTTTCTTAAAGGAGCAATTGTGGATGTTTGATGAGCTCTTATAACTGTGGCTTCCTTCCACATCCCCCTCCCCCCGCCAACATGTTTTACCATCATGCAGTCAACAGTGAAATGTATAAATGATCCTTGTATTGTGAAAATTGCCACAGAAGACAAGCAATTATGTGGGGGAGTGCATTAAGTAGCACTGTTTTGGTTACTTTCAGAGCCTCGGCTTTATTCCGAGTGTTGAACTCAATTTGCATTGTACTCAGAACATTGATCATCACTGGCCCGAGTAAATATTTATTTGGATTGTCTCAGCAGGCAATCGCAGGGGTCATATTTTAACTCCTTGTGCAGGTGAAAGGAAACGTCGGATAGGTATTTTGGCTGGCCTCTGCCATTACAAAATAGACTCAAGCAGGTGTAGAATAATCAGAGCATATGAGAAGGGGCCTTGTAAACACGAAATTGCATCACAGGCGTATTGTACTGGCTTTATCTCATGTGATCATCCAAACAGTGGAGAGAAGGACAACAGTTATATCCTCATTAGGGGCTGGTAAGGGAAGGCACAGAGAATGTGAGACTTGTCTGTGTTCCCATGGCTAAGAAGAAGCTCAGCAGCACCTTGACTTTAGACACTGATAAAGGGAGAAAGAAGATGTGTTATATACTTATAATTAAATATAATTCAGCTTGCCCAGCTAGTGTGGCTCAGTGGTTGAGTGGCAACCTATGAACCAGGAGGTCAGGGTTTCATTCCCGGTCAGGGCACATGCCCAGCTTTTGGACTGGATCCCAAGTAGAGGGCGTGCAGGAGGCAGCCGATCAATGATTCTCTCTCATCATTGATGTTTCTATCTCTCTCCCTCTCCCTTCATCTCTGAAATCAATAAAAATATATAAAAAAACAAACAAACAAAACACACTGAACCGTCAGTGTACCCACTTCCAAAGGCCTCTGCTGTGTGTTCACAGAGCACTTTGGTCACGAATAAGTTTTCTAACTGTTGTGCTATTACAGATTGGATCTTCTAGTAAGCTCGGAACTTCTACAAGGTAGGCGCCAAAGCTATTGATCTCTTCATCTAGCATCTGATGGATTTATTAAATATCTCCTCAATTCAAGAAGGGGGTTACCTGCTCCTGAATTCCCCCACGGGCAAGTTTGAACTCAGAGTTACTAAAGCTTTTCCAGGGTATTTAGAATGGAAATGGCATTCATCAGTCACTCCACACACACACACATATAAAAGGAAATAGCTAGTATTAGAATGCTCATTTTACAGATGGGGGAAACAGGCATTAAAGAAATAATCTAAGTTGCTCTATTTACACAATTTATACCTGGTGAAAAATGGACACTAGGCAAGCTGATTCAGAGTAAATTGTATCTTCATATATAGGGTGCCCACCCCCCCCCCCAAAAAAAGTATACACACTTTCACAGCTGATAACTCACTTAATTTTCACTCATTTTCAGCTTTAATAAACACTAACTTTATAATCATTCGAAGTATGTATACATGTTTTGGGACACTTTATATATAAACTTTTCATCTTTCAGCATAATTATTTTCCATGTACTGCTTTAATTAATGTAGAACTTATTATTACCAACAACTATGAGACTTTTACAAATGAAGACCTATGTTAACTAGACTTAATGTGGTGACCATTTCACAATATATATGTTTATGGATCAGAATGTTGTATACTTGAAGCTAATATAATGTTATATGTCAATTACATCTCAATTAAAACAAATACCCAGAGAAGTGACTTGCCCAAAGTCATATTCCTAGTGTGAGTGCAGGAACCATCACTTTATTTTTATCTTCTCTGAATCGAAATCCTAGGCTTTTTGCACATGCCATATCCTTAGTGGTAAGCATTTTATTGTCCAAAGCATTATCATTGATAGATATACAAATATAATACAGTACTTAGTCTTGCAGAACTCACAGTGTAATATGTCTGCATGCAATCATTTTTCTATGTGAATATGATGAGTGTGTGTGTGTGTGTGTGTGTGTGTGATTATTTAGAGTGATAATTATTTTCTTTCATATGGAAGATTGATGCCTTTAATTTGCTCATGCTGAAGGGACAACACAATGTTACCTCTGTATTTATAAATGATTTCTTCCCCCCCTCCCCTTGTCCTGTTTCCACATGGTTTCCTGACTCCTATCAGAATCTGTGTCCTTTATGAAACATTATTCTCTTGGTGTTTCTGCTCTGTGAGTTATTATTCCTAGCGGCCATCCAAACAATTCTACCAAGTGTCACATTTCGCCTAAATTGATACTAAAGCCGTTTAGCATAAGCTAATTAAAATTTGGATGTCCTTCATGAACACGCCACATGACTGATGGCGATGAGTTCCATCATCATTACAGAGTACATTACGTTTGTCGATGTGCTTTGCAAAGCACTCCAGAGCCATTTATTATGTTTCCATGACCAAGTGGTCTAATACATTTATTCTATTGAAGAAGAAGAATGATTGAAACAATATTAGTGTAGCAGGATTTTGAACTCCAGTCTACATCTCTACTAACTTCTTCTCCTCCCCCTTATCCTTCAGTTTTACTATCTTCTTATTCTTGCAGATAGAGTATAGAAAACATGAGCCATTTCCTGGGAATAAGATAATAACATATGTCAAACACAATTCACTGTGTCTGAGAGATGAAATGAAACTCTGAGGTCAATTTCAAATTCTTGTTTTTAAGGAAGATTGCATTCCTTATATTAATCTCTTTTAAAGACATCACAAATTAATCTGAGGAGATGTTGACTGGAGACAGTATCTGGAAATAGTGACTGGCGAAAAGGGTACAGAGTTTAAAGTAGAAGTTTCTTTTCTTTTTTTAGACAGTATTAGTTTGCCATCCTCCCCACACTCTGCAACTGTATGATTGATCAAGCACTCATAAAACTGAGTTGAGCCGAAACTGGTTTGGCTCAGTGGATAGAGCATTGGCCTGTGGACTGAAGGGTCCCGGGTTTGATTCCGGTCAAGGGCATGTACCTGGGTTGCAGGCATATCCCCAGTGGGAGATGTGCAGGAGGCAGCTGATCTATGTTTCTCTCTCATCGATGTTTCTAACTCTCTATCTCTCTCCCTTCTTCTCTGTAAAAAATCAATAAACTATATTTAAAAAATTTAAAAAAAAAACTGAGTTGAAGAGAAACTTGGTTTTTGGCTCCATGTCATAAATACCCTCAGAATTAACAAGTTAACTCTTCCTAGAGCAATTGAGTAATTTGTCACCTTAGATGAAAATGTAATCATTTTTTAAAAATAGGCTGTAGAGGCCCTGGTTGGGCAACTCAGTTGCTAAGAGCATTGTCTCCATACACCAAGGTTGTGGGTTTGATCCCTGGTCAGGGCACATACAAGAATCAACCAATGAATGCATAAATAAGTGGAGTAACAGATCTCTCTCTCTCTCTCTCTCTCTCTCTCTCATCAATCTTTATTTTTTTAAATATAGGCTATAGACTCAAACTTGACTTCAGTTTAGTCATGCATAAAATGGAGACAATAATAATATCAAGTCCTAGGAATATTTTGAGGATTCTACAAGATACTGTACATAAAAGGCTTAGCACAATTCCTAGAACTTAGTGAAAATTAAGTGGAAAGAGTGATGCTGAAGATGAGAGAGGAGGCCGGCAACATTTCACAGCATATTCCCTCTAGTTGTTGGCTGGTGCTAATGCGCTAGCCAGTGAGGCCAAGTACAAGGTAGGCCAATCCTCACTACTGGTCTGTGTACTTTGTGTACAGTTGCAAATATCTAAGCAAGGCTTTTCTAGGTTTCTGCAAAGTCCTTTGGAATAAAGTCACTTCCTTAGCTTTTATTCTAAAAGCCTCCTTTATCCCCTCCCCAAATCACCATTGCCTGCAGAATAGGTTAAGAGGGTTGAGAATCTGCCTATTAAAAGGAGTAATTGAGTTGGTTTGCAGTAGTTGGAGGTAAGGGACAAAGCAAAATGCTCAACTGCACAGGCCAGGCCAAGTTCCAGAGTTGCTCTGCAATGACCCAGCAACTGAAGCGCTCAGCAGTCACACTCTGATGTGGTAGGTTGGTCTTCTATCTATCTATTTACTTATTTATCTTCCCTTCCCTACACTGCAGCATAAATGTTGCATTGTACAGTTAACCGATCCCCAAGATTCTTTTCCCACATGGTTGCCCTCTGCTCTCCAGTAAAACCTCCTAGCTTGCCAAGTGTATTTTTGTTTACATTCACACAGTTCTCAGCATTTCCTGGAGAGCCAACCACCACTCTTACTACCAGAAAACAGATGTATGTAGCTAGAACTTGTGTTGGGAAAATACCCAGGGAACGCAGTGACAAATACAGTTGCATGCAATGGTGTCCTTTATATATGGTCCTACTAAATGTATAGGAATGAGGAAGAACACAATAAAGCCACATGTATGTTTTAGAATGATGCAAGCTTTACAGGTTATGCCTATAATGCGCTCAGGTAGCCATGTAATCTGGTCCATTTTATTTTAAACCTGTGCCTCCAATATTACCTCTGTTCTATATTTTCACTTGCAATGAACTATCATGTGCTCCTGGCTAAAAGGTGCAAGCAAAGAAAACATCATTAGTCTCATTAAGAAAACATGGAAATTAGACTAATGGTGCCAGTTGCTCCAAAACTGATACGAGGTGGAAAGCCTGGACCGGGAAAGTTAGAAGGCAGGACAATGAACTTCCAAGGGCAAGAAGTGTTCCAAGTTCTCTGTCACTAGAGCTGCAGGCACCACCCATGGGATGTAGCCACCATCACGGCCTTTGTGATTCTCCATTAGTTGAAAGAGGATCTCAACTTCCCTTTGACTTTGACTCATTTCAGATTCAATATCCAGGTTAGATCATCCAAATGGCTAGGTGTTAAGGGTTGAACTTGGAGTGACATGGAATAAAAAGGAGGAAGATTTATCCCCCTTATCAGATTCTAGATCAGAATGGTATATACTACATCTCTGGACTATTCATAGAATGAGAAGTCTTCTAAATGGGGTGTGGGAAATACTGGGTACTGGACCACTTAAGTGACTAAAAATATCTGCTCACACTGCCTGTTGCATCCTTCTGATTCCTCTCTCTCCTCAATGAATTTTTCATGCAGTAGTCAGAATGAGTTTTAGAAAACGCATCTAGGGCTGTCAGCCCCTTTTTGATCTCTTTGAATTGCACCCATTAGGGGTACAAAGCCTTCAGAGAGGCTTGCAAAATCTTTTCCCCTATGACCCTTATACATGGCTCCTCCCTAATCACTCACTACACCAGGTTCTAAAGGACACCCTCCAAGGTTTAAATAAAATGTCCACTCTTTCTCAATCATGCTGATTCTTTCATAATCTCCGTGCTTTGCTTTTGCTGTTGTTTTCCTCATTAACAAAATTGAAAACTCCCATTTATTCAAAAGATAGCTCAGCAATCTATTCCTATGTCCATGCGTTTCTTAACTTACAGAGACAGAACTGTTATTTCCTCCCCTGGAGTCTGAAGGAAATGTGAACAGGTGTCTATAATAAGTCTTAGACAAGTCAACAGAAAAAAGTATATTCACATGTAAAGTCTCATTACTATATCTTGGTAACAAAGATAGACCCTATATCTCAATTGTTTTTTACCCTATTACAAGTATGGAATAGTTGGGATAGTGATCATGAGGGCAATAGGTGTTATGTGGCCTTCTTATACAAATGAATGACATGGAAACTTTTTGAATTTTAGGGGAAAAAATAGTAAATGTATTGGTAAATATAGAAGCAGAAAAATAAATTAAGAAGCTGCTAAGTAGTCCAGGTGATCGATGATGAGTAGCAGTGATAGGGATGAAGAAAAGCAGGTAATTGCCCTAGCCAGTTTGGCTCAGTAAATAGAGCATCAGCCTGCAGACTGAAGGGTCATGGTTTTGATTCTGGTCAAGGGCACATGCTGGGTTGCAAGCTGGATCCCCAGTAGGGGGAGTGCAGGAGGCAGCCAATCAATGATTCTCTCTCATCATTTATGTTTCTATCTCTCTCTCCCTCTCCCTTCCTCCCTGAAATCAATAAAAATATTTTTTATAAGAAGAAAAGGAGGTAATTTACAGAGAGATTGGGCTGAGAAAATTGAAAGGACCTCAGATTTAAATCCAATATCCAGCATATTTATGTTATTTTTTTTTTTAAAAATCAAACTTTAAAAATTTGGCTTGTGTTGGACTTTTACCTGATATTCCACACCTCTATCCCAATTGGCCATTCAGGAAAATTATGTCAGGAAAAGCCAGAGTGTGATAGAAATGCCAACATCTATTTCTAACAATTGGCAACTAATCCTCCGCAACACAAAAATAGGTGTAGAGACCACTGGATGACCCCCATCATCAGGCATTGGCATGGAAGTATCAATTTTTAAATCTTATTTCCAAATAATTCTAAGTTGGGTCTTTGAGCATGAAGATCCATCTTGGAGATAATTGCAGTGAACTGGAGTTGTTTCTTGGGAGATGAGATCCTATCAGTGTGGTGATTGACAGTAAATTATAGTGGTGTTGATGACAGATCTATAATTACATTACAAATATTTATCTCCGGGAAATCCTCTCTGAATTGCTTATCGTAATGGTACAACTTCTTTTCCCCTCCTTCCTTTGCTAAGATCTGTTGTGATTGACATCAAATTTCCAGTCTAAAAAAACCCCCACAAAACTAATTAGATTAAAACTTGGATAATAAATGGTCACCTGATCTAAAGGCAGATCTTCTTTCTGTTTTTATGAAGTTCCTGTCCAAGAAGAATAGAAAATGCAGGTAGAAACGGCATCTTGCTAAAATTCATCTATGTGGACTTGCTCAGAAGTTTCTTCAGCTGAATACTTACCTAGCCAGACATCTGTTAAGCACTTTCACAATTCAGCATGCATTTGAGTTCCTGGGCCCGTGTGCTGGGCACCAGGGGAGTTACTGAGGACATAATGATAAGTTAATTTTCAAGCTCCCTTGATAATATGAAATAGTTATCAAATTCTATCAAATGATCTCTTAAGCCAGTCTTTCCTTTGATATCCAATTGTATCACTCTAATGAGATCTTTAACTGTATGCCTGGATTATTGCAACAGCCTCTTGACTGGCCTTCACGCCTCCAGCTGACAGGTTTTGCTACTGTAGTTAGACCATGTATGGTCATTTTGGCATAAATATCTACACTTAGGAGGTCAGATGGCTTTTCAGATAAAATCCTAACTTCCCATTCTGACCTCTATCAAAGATGTGATAAGAATCTACTGTGTGCCCCTCCTGTAGTTAACAGAAAGCATGACTACCCCATAACAGCGTAACCATTTTCAATCCCAGTGTGCAGGAAAAAATGCTTATAGTTTGTACTTACCACGTCTTACCACCTCATGGTGCATCCCTACAACATCATCATGGTCTGGGCACCGTTATTGTGCTTCTGTTACAGATGAGAAAACTGAGGCACACACACAAAAGTCATCCCAGCTGGGCCAGTGTGTTGAGCCTTAGCCTATCAACTGAGAGGTCACAGTTAGATTCCTGGTCAGGGCATATGCCTGGGTTGCAGCTCTATCCCCAGTGGGGGGCTTGCAAGGGGCAGCTGATTGGTGGTTCTCTCTCATCACTGATATTTCTATCTCTCTCTCCCTCATTCTTCTTCTCTGAAATCAATAAAAATATATATTTTTTTTAAATCATCCCAAATTGCACTGCTCACCATCACTATTCAAATGCAGGTCAGCAGATTCCTAAATCCAGGTGCCATTTGCTTGAGACATCTGTACTTAGTAGAGAGAAAATCAGGGGACAAGGAAAAACAAAAAAACAAAACAAAACATACGTGTTATTGTTTGTTTGTATTAATGGACATTTAAGATTCAGACTCTTTTTTTTGTCTGTTTGAAAAAGGTCTGAATAAATATGAAATCCAAATAAATCTCAGTGTGGCATGTATGGTCTTGAGAACGCCCAGGGACAGTGACAGGAAGGAAGTCACCAATGACAAGTCAGCGAGGTTATGCTTGCAGCTGGGTGCATATGGTTTGGCAAAATATATTCTTAACCATTTTGCTTGGTCATTTATTGTCATTTCTTCCGAGAAACCAATGCTATTGGAGAGGGATGACAGCGGTGACCTGGCACCCAGGATTGCACTGTGAGCAGCAAGCTCTTTCCGTAGATGTACTTTTAAAAACTGCAATTTCCTCTCCAAGCACAGAGGTCATGCAATTCTCTGAATAGTCGGGCAAGGGCCAGGGCACACTGGCAGATGCTGTCCCTTCTGCACACTTGGGAAAACTAGGAAGTTGTTGGAGACAGCCACTGGAGGCTCGGTGATTACTTTGCGAGAACTAGTCCCTTTAAATTAGAAACTAATGCTATTCTTTCAGCACTATTGTCTAGCGCTGTCTGCAGGTGGCGGGAGATGGGCCACAAAAGGAATTTGATTTCATTTGTCATTAATTTTTAATTTGCTGTAGAGCCATCTTCAAAGATCTCTTTGTAGTTTTTCATATTTTTTTTTCTTGGTGTGGGAAATGACATTCCTTCTTGATTACCAGTCCAGCAATTAGAAGTGAATATTTATTGCAGATGTACCTATCCCAGCATGCTTTCAGCACACTTACTGTGAGTCTGTAAGGGGAGAGAAATATGTGTTCTGTGCCTCCTAATCTGAAAATGCCGAGTGTTTTAAAGCTTGGCAATAATAATTCAACTTAAGACAAATGAATTTTCCCTAAATTTTTCTCCTAAAATATGACATTGAGGCCTGGTTGGTGTGGCTCAATCGTTAAGTGTCACGGTTTGATTCCCTGTCAAGGCACATGCCCAGATTGCAGGCTCTACCCTCAGTGTGGGGCATGAAGGAGGCAGCCAATCAATGATTCTCTCTCATCATTGATGTTTCTATCTCTCTTTCCCTCTCCCTTCCTCTCTGAAATCAATAAAAATATATTTTATCTATATATATATATGAATATGACATTGAGTATGTACAGATCAGACTCAGAAAAATCTACCCTGCAGGATCTTTATGGCCTGACAAAGTGACCTGCTATTTCTAGTTGCCTCTTCTATATTTCTTATGATACTCCACAAACTCCAGCGTTCATTATCTCTTACAGGAACTATTCTAATTGGTTGCAAACTGGACTGTTGCTTTGGGTTTTGACACATACGAACAATTTCTCCACACCTCCACTAGAATGGTGCTTCTAAAAACACAGATCGATCTTGCCAGTTCTCTGCTGAAAGTCTCTCAGAATTTCTGTGCTGGTTACATTTCTCATTGTTAAGAATAAAGTCCTGCTTGGTCAGTATGGCTCAGCGGTTGATCATTGACCCAGGAACCAAGAGGTCACTAGTTCGATTCCCATCAGTGCACATTCCCTGGGTTACAGCTCAATCCCCAATAGGGGTTGTGCAGGAAGTTCTCATCAGAAAGATGGTAGAGTTTCAGACTGAATTGAAGGTTCAATAGCCACACAATACTCAGGGAGAAATGACTGCTTTCTACAAAGATGAGAATCCTGCCAGATCTCCCCCTGGCATGAATCCCTGCCTCCCACTGCCTGCTGGCATTGCCGTTCTGCTCAACACTGGCTTCTCCCCTATGGTGTTGAGATTCAGAGCTGCCAACACACACAGAACATCACGGTCCTAAGCTTCTGTTACTAGAAATGGTGACTGTCTTGCAAAGTTCTATTTAAAAAAAAACACCACACAAAAACCAGAAAGTACTCGAACTGACCCATTTGAACCCATGAGTGGTCTCTTAACTGGATTAATTATCAGTGGGGAGGGCAAGATATTAGAAAAAGTTGGGAGATCCTGCTGAAAACTTTTGGTTGAAATGAGAGAAGAATGGTTTACAGAAGTCAAGAGAGAAGGAGCAGTGACAGAGTGAGAAGGGCTTATGCCCTTAAGACGTATATTCCTCTTATTCATCTAGAGACGCTCTGTAGGTGTCACCCCACACAGACACCTTTCTTACATCCAGACCCGTCAAGCAAGCTTAAATCTCTCCTCTTCTAGTCACAGATAATTTTCTTTTTTGTCACTACTTGGTAACTTCTGTTTTCTAAGAATAGAATGAATTTTTGGAATGGAGAGAGGAAAAGAAACTGGGTTACAATATTTCTGTCTTTCAATTCATATATACATGTTGAACGGGCTTGGTCTGGGAGGAAGATGATACCAAATTTATAGCAAGTTTAATTTTTGTATCTTTTTGTAATGTGTTTAAATATGCATAGTTTAGCTATTACAATTTTATTTTTACTCTTCCTCGTTATACTTGGTGCCATAACTTAAGCATTCTAAGCTATTAAAAATATTTATGAATATTTTTAATGACCACTAGTATCCCATCACATAGTATACTTAAATTTCCCATGTTGCTAAATATATATTTATACTTAATCACATTTTTAAAATAATAGGTAAACATTTTTGGGTCAAGGGATTATAATATTAAACTTTTTCCCTGGACATATGTTTATTGAGTCAATATTGCAGGGTCAAAATATGTGCATATTTTAATGTTCTGGATTCATATTGACAAATTTTATAATGTACAATATTGGTCATAGTATTTAAATTTTTTTGTGTTGCCATGGACTTGCTAGAATTTCTGTATTAGTCTTTTAAGCAATGATGGGATAGCATTTATTTTCATACAAGGTTTTTTATACATTTTTCTGAATTGTACATGTCAATGACCATATCAAATGACATTTCAGTATATTGTTTATACAAGTCATTGACACAAACAATAGTAATGTTAAGCATATCTGGAATTGTTTTATTAATTTATTAACATCTTTAGTGACTAACGTTTCTTTTCATTGTTGGTTTTTGTATAAATGTTTCACTACTAAAGTTTTCAAAAAACTCTCCATATAAAAATGATCTACTTTAAAGACAAAATGGCCAAATTTATTCTTCCTGTAATTATAGTTGTGTGTTTTTAAACCCACGGATCAGTTAGGAGTTGATTTTCTTGTGGAGAACTATGTAAAACAGCATCTATTTGTATACAGTTGTGCATGGCACATGAGTATTGCATAAATTGGGGCAGTATTTTCCCTTCCCTCCACCCACTGCCCTTTGGCAACCATTAGATTATACTCTATATCCATGGGTCTGTGTCTGTGTGTTTGTTCATATTTTATAGATTCCACATATAAATAAAATAATGTGACACTTGTCTTTCTCTGTCAGACTCATTTCACTTAGCATATTACCCTCTAGGTCCACCCAAGTTGTCACAAATGGCAAGATATCATTCTGTTGTATATGTGTACCACATCTTCTTTATCCTTGAATCTATCTATGGACACCTAGGTTGCTTCCATATCTTGGTGCAAAGTAAGTTACACTGCAATGAACATAGAGGTGCACATATTTTTTTCAAGTTAGTGTTTTTGTATTCTTCAGATAAATCCAGAAGTGGGATTGCTGGATTGTATGGAAGCTTTATTTTTAATATTTTGAGGATTCTCCTTACTATTTTCCATAGTGGCTGTATCAATTTATGATCCCACAAACAGCATATGATGGTTTCCTTTTCTCCATGTCCTTGCCAGCACTTGATATTTGTTGAATTTTTTATGATGACTGTTCTAACAGATGTGAGGTGCTGTTTCATTGTTGTTTTAATTTCCATCTTACTGACAGTAAGTGATGTTAAGCATCTTTGTCTGTGTCCATTGGCCATCTGTATGTACTCTTTGGAGAAATATCTATTCAGGCCCTCTGCCTATTTTTAAAATTGGATTGTTAGTCTTTGTGACATGGAGTTGTGTGAGTTATTTATATAAATTGGATATTAAGCCCTTATTGGATATATTATTTGTGAATATATGCTCCCATTCAGTAGGTTGTTTTTTTCGTATTGTTGATGGTTTTCTTCTCACTGTGCAAAAACAATTTTAGTTTGATGTAGTCTCATTTGTTTATTTTTTCTTCTGTTTTCCTTGCTGGAAAAGTTATATGCAGGAAGATAGTGCCAAGACCAATGTCAGAGAGTTTGCTGCCTATGTTTTCTTCTAGGAGTTTCATGATTTCAGGATTTACATTTAAGTCTTTAATCCATTTTTGGTTTAGTTTTGTATACGGTATAATAAAGTGGAATTATATTTTACTCAGGAATGATTTTATATAATTATAGAATGAGATAGTCTAACGCTCTGTTTGAATTTTGTCCACGGAATTCTATCTTAAGAATGGGAGGGATTAGAAGAGCTAAAGAAACAGCATGGACCAGACTGTCAAATCTCAGGTGGAAGGTGGGGGCGGGTAGGTGAGTGGGAAGAGATCAACCAAAGAACTTCTATGCATATATGCATAATCTATGGACACAGACGATAGGTGTTGAAGGCCTGGGGTGGGGGCGGGTGTTGGGGAGGGCTACGAGAGGTCAATGGGGGAAACAGGAGGCAAATGCAATACTTTCAACAATAAAGATTTTTTTAAAAAAATGAAGAAAGAAAGAAACAGCCTGGTGAAGAACTAAAGAAAGAGCACAGGCATGGGAGAAGGAGGAAGAGAAACCTCTTCCTGTTCTGACCCTTAAACAATCACTTCTTTCCTTGGGGCCAAAATTTCTTCATAGCCAATAAAAATGAATGATGATGATGGCTAACGTGTTGCTTTCTGCTAAAATATTTTATTGTTCTATATGGATAATACTTCTTGGCAAATTATATGCAGCAGAAAAAGGCTCAAGGAGATACCAAACAAATGTGTTCATTGCCTGAAATGATCACCCTACCAGGATCTATGCCAAAGTGATGGTTTTCTGGAGAAATTTCTGAGAGCTCTGGTGTTAGTTTCCTAGGTCTGCGATACCAAAGCATCTCACACTGGGTGGCTGAGAACAACAGGAATTCACTCTCTCACAGTTCCCAGGTGACATGTCAGAAGTTGAGGTTATGCTTCCTCTGAGACTCTGGGGCAAATCCTTTCTTGCCTCCCCACCCCCCCCCAAGCTTCTAGTGGTGGCCACTGACCTTTGACATTTCTTGTCTTCTGGGTATGCCACATGGCGTTCCCCCTCTGTATCTGTTTTCCTATGGCCTTTCCTCTTCTTATAAGAACACAAAATCCTATTGGATTAGGGCCCACCTTAAGGACGCCATTCTCACTTGAATGCAGCTCCAAAGACCCTCTTTCCAAATTAAAGTGACATTCACTGGTTCCAGTAGTTAGGACTTTAATCCGTCTCTGGGTGGTACAATTCAACTCACAACACCCTCCATCTGTATTTTAGTAAATTAAAGATGCTCCATTGTCTCATTTCCAGGGGGAAGGGCCAAGATTGAGCCTGAGAGACTATGCACAATGACTCCTGCCTGGCATTGGGAACCATCCAATGCACAAGTGGCCATTCTTGGCCTGCGTTCCTTACACAGAGAACCTCATAAGTGGGAGAGGGATGCGGATGATGATGGGACTGAGAAGAGAAAACATGTCAGAAGGGAAATGGAGAGGTTAGGAATTAACTTCTAATCCCATTCCTGTCATTGTAACGAAGGAAAATTAACTCCTTAATTAAAATAAATGGGAATTAATTGGTCAGTGTCTTACAGCTTATAGAAGGTAGAGAAGGATTTAAATGTATTCAGCATTACAAGACTTTAAATCTATATTCTTAATTGAAGCGCTCTACCTGAATTATTTAATATCTCTGAGCTTCGGGTGCCTTATCTATACAATGGAATAGTAATCTTCTGCTTCAGAGGATCATGGGGGTGGGGAGGGAGGAAGGGGGTGATAAACACATGATGAAAGCTGCATAAATATTATATTTACTGAAGGATTCTTATGCTATTTCCCAAATGTTACTTCTTTCATCTTTTCCCATCAGACTGGTGGGTCCTTCAGGGTAAGGACATTAATGATTGAGCCTCTGACATACAGCTCAGTCCCTAAAATATAGTTAGCACCAAGTTAGAAGTAATTGAATGACTGGATAAAAGAATAACAATTTGGCAAACTGTCCACAGAGTTTCCAAATGGCCAGACACAGAATTACACCCGTAGTCAGGAAGAGTCCAAAGTGCTATTATCTGTCCCAGGAATGGACTGAATGTGAAGGCAAAGATAAGAAGACCACACATGACTTTAAAAAGTTGCATGGATACCAGAAAACTAGTATGTAAACCACAGAGAGGCGAGGCTGGGCTTTGGGAAGACTCATCCATTGAACATCTATCTGTGGAAGAGGGCAGAGGTGTCTTGGTATCAGTTTCCTTCCATTGTGAAGCTTAATTAGACGCAATGCTAGGAATCTCCACCCTATTTGACCCTCCGGAGTATTTATGGTGCCACTGCTCCTCTTCCATTAAAGTCCATGCACGTGAACTCAATTGGCAGAGGCACCACAAGGTTATGAAGGAGAAAGAGGTGGAGAGATTTTCAGTGTGCATTCTCCATCCCTAAAGCTCATATTTTGAGCAAAATATAAGGAATCGACAGTTATTAAACTACAGACGAGGCTGCTCTAGCAGGGCACTGGAGGTCAGCTGCCCATGGAGCCTGGCAGAGGGGCTTCAGGGTTGGGGGCAATCAATACACATAAGAACAACTGAAAGTTAAATGCTCTTCTGTGACCCGCTCTAATGATTCCAGCTGGCTTTGCTCAAAAGGTCATGCTTCCTTTTCACCTGCCTTATCTACTTATTTTTTTGAAGTCAGTATCTGATATCAGCTTTCTAGGACGTTCTCATGAAAGAGAATTTTGTTGCTGGCATGGGGTCAGAGGAATCATTGGCATCCCGGGAACTTTGTGTGTGTGTCCGCAGGAGCAGGTGGGAGCAGGAAAAAGCCATTCCATGATCCAGGGGTGGCTGCCCCTGAGAGCCTGGGGGCAACTAATATGTGCTGAATTGTATTCCAATTATTATATCAGTGAATCTTCAAAGCACATCTTATGATCTCTGCTTTAGAAGTCAGTAATAGAGAACTCAGTAATGTTAAGAGTCAGGCTCTCAGCCAAAATGTGTGATCTGACAGAGCCTGGTTTTGACTCAGGTCTAATGACTCTGTGTGATGCCTTGCTGCCTAAGGGGGAGTAGAAAAAAAATGAGTGCTCCATTGATTATTTGCTAACTCTTATGCACATGTAACTGTGGTTTATTGGTAATCTGAATAATAGAAGCATAACCATTTAGCGACTATTTTACTTATCATGATAGCTTCTATATCTAGCACAGTATCTGACATGTAATAGACACAGTCATCTTGCATGAATCCATGAAGGCTCCAAACCAGCCCTTAGGATCTATTTTCCAAATAGACAGTGGCGGCATGACTAAATCATGATGTTAATTAAGAATTTGTCTTTTGGAAGAAGAAATCGGAGTGAGTCAGAAGTTCACAGGAAGAGATCCCTTCTGGATGAATCTATAGGGAGTGCTTCATGGAATGAATAGGTAGAAAATGAACTGGCTTTGAAAGGTAAATGTTTAAAGAGTAGAGATAAAGTTTTGATGGCCAAGGTCTACCAGGTGATTGACAGAGAGGAGCCCATTTCTTGAGAAGCCCTCAGAAGGCTGGAATTCCAGGTGTATAACAAAGGCTAGCTCTGTTCCAACAGCTCTATTTGCCTCTGTAGTAGTGCCCTCCACCTGCTGTTACAAAGCACTACAAACCAGGTGGCTTGAAATAATAGAAATTTATTCTTTCATCTTTCTGGAGATAGAAGTCAAAAAGGAAGGCATTGACAGGACCATACTGTCTTTCTTTTTTTAAATATATTTTTCTTGATTTCAGAGATTAAGGGAGGGATGGAGGGAGGGAGGGAGAGAGAGAGAGAGAGAAAGAAACAACAATGATGAGAGAGAATCCTTGATCGGCTGCCTCCTATCCCTTACTGGGAATCGAGTCCACAACCTGGGCATGTGCCCTAACCAGGGATCAAACCCTGACCTTCTGGTTCATAGGTCAACACTCAACCACTAAGCCACACCGGCCGGGCAGGACCATGCTCTCTTTGCAGGCGCCAGGAGAGAATCCTTCCTTGCCTCTTTCTAGCCTCTGATAGCTCCCAGCAGTCCTTGTAGACGAACCACTCCAGAGCTTCCATTCTTATGTGACCTTCCCTCTGTGTCCATGTCCAAATTTCCCTCATTTTACAAGGACAAGAGGCATTCCATTAGACCCTACCCTCATTCAGTATGACTTCATTTTGACTAGATTATAACTACAAAGACCAAATAAGGTCACTTTCACATGTTCCAGGTGAGCACCAATTCAGGGGAGAGAGGGCACAATTTAACCCAGTACAACCTCTCTGGCTATTGGGCCAATAATAAAACAAGGGTTTGAATGAGGGCACTGTCGTCTACCTTTTGTGTGACCTGTGTGTATTGGAATGTCTGTATCTGAACTAATTGCATTTTAAGGTCTGTGAAAACCTTGTGATATTTCTGCTTAACCCCCACGGCTATCTGTCAGTCACTTTGGCAGACATCTTTTTGGTTCTCTCTCCCAGCATCCCTACCTCATTGGCTGCTTGAATGGACATGAGAGCCTCCCTGCCCCATAGTCACTAAATTGAGTTCTTAATAGTATCCTCTTAATTATATAAATAAGGATTTGAAGCAAACCAGATAAGTGGTGGGATTTTTTTGCATTTTAATTAAATTCACATTGATTTGGAAAAACAGATTGAGACCTTAACAACCATACGACACAGATAACAGAGTTAAGTCTTGATAACTTTTTTTGGGGGAAATAAATTGACTTTTGATTAATGACAAAGGTCTGTTTTAATAAATCTTGGTGAAATAAACTATTGAGGGTAGGTGGACATTTTAATTAAGCTGGGCTTCCTTATTGTTATACATCACTACCTTGACCCAGATTTGTTTATCCCAGACTTTATCTTTGGGAAAAGAAAAAAAAATCAGGCCATGTCCATTCATCTATTTTAACAGAATGGGTGAGTAAAAGCAATGTCGTTTCTGGATCTTCACTGAATGAAGGCCTCAGTCTCTTATGATTTTCATTTTCTCAAAGAACCCTTCCATGACCACCCTATATAAAGTATTCAATCTTTTCAACCCATATGTGTTTTCTTTACATACTTTATGATTCAAAATCATATCAGTTCATTAATCGTGTACTTACTTGTTTGAACCAGGTCTCACTCCCAGGCAAGCACTCTGACAGCAGCATGCATAACTGATGGGACTCGTATGTCCATCCTGGGACTTCTAGCACCAGGAATGGGGCCTAGAGACCTGTCCCTCTTGCTTTCCATCTGCTTTATCTTGTACATTCCTTTATTTAGTACTCAATAGGCAAATCAGTTATCAGCTTAGAGGTCGCTCTGCTTTACCAAAATATGAATTACTTGATATTTGGGGTCATGTCCCAGCCTCCAACCCTAGCCTTATGCTCAGACCTAGGCAAACATCCATAAATGCAGTTGAATAAAATAAGATGTTGTATATAAAATCTTGGAGCCCAGTGTGTAGTCACAGAGCTCCTCTAGGCGAGGGGTTCTTTGGCACCCCTTAAACTCTTCCTACTTCCTGAAATCACCTGGGGAATACACAGCTGTATTTCCTAAAAGATTGATCTATATCCTTTTGTGTGATATTGATAAACTGTTGACACCTTGTTTCATTGGACGTCTAAAAATAAATTGTGCCCAGCGCACCATAAATTACTACCTTGGAATCATTTGTACAATGTCAACACTCTGCAATAGGTTTTAGCAATAGCCACTAGAGAGAGGAGGGGAAAAAATAGTTGAAGAGGGCTGAAGCTACTGTACCTGTGAATCTCTTCTAGGCGAGACCAGGCAGGCAGGAGGAGGTCTGTGAGCACCTGAGTTATACAACTAAAATGTATTCGCTTTTAGGAAGTAACTATGGATTGTTGTTTTAAAAGAGTAGAAGTGCCAAAAAGATACTCAGGTGACTGTCTGAGCATATATTTTAGGCACGGTGCCGAGCAGGGGATTTATGGTATGCCCTTATTTATTGTACCAAAGCCCTGGGAATGAAATAGTATTAGCTCTCTTTTCCATGAGGGAATTGAGACTCGGGTAGGGTATACAACCTGTCTAATGCCACCCAGAGAGTAATGGATGAAAGCAGGTTCTGAACTTAGACCTTCTGGCTCTACATACATAACTTTGGCTTTAAACTCTTGATAAATGGGTCAACATGGGCTGAACTTGCAAGCATATTCTGGACTGAGTGTCAACCTAACCTAGAAGGATGTGATAGATGTTCCCAGAGGTAAGTGGAGGTCGGCTCAGGAAGGCCAAAGGTCCAGGCCAAGCATTTGACATCTACTGGGTAGATCAACAAATTGTACAAAACAAACAAACAAAAAACAGTCTGCAGAATTTATACACAGCTCAAAGATAAGCTAATCTTTATCTTGTCCCCTTTAAGCAAGGGGAGTCCTAAGAGATTGAGTTAATTGCCCAAGGTCAAATAACTAATACATAGTGGGCCTGAGATTTCCTTACATCTTATTTGAGAACAAGGTGACAACAGTTTCTCAATATCACACAAAATGGTATAGATCAATCTTTTAGGAAGTACAGCTGTGTCTTTCCAAGGTGAATTCAGGTAGTAGGAAGAATTTAAGGGGTGCCAAAGGACATAGGGAATAGACATTTTAGAATTAGCTCCTGAGTACTAGTCATTTTTAGAAGGAGCAACAACAGCCCATGTAGCTGAAGTCCCAGTCCCCAGTCTCAGTTCCTGGGGTAGATAACTGAGCTTGTCAGTTGTTTATACTTTTCCCTCTGACTTTTCTATCCCTCATTCCCTTATCACTGCCATCTCTTGATTGACAACCCCGAAAATATTTTGGGAACGTCTCCCCTGAATTTGCTAATACAATTTGTTGACTGCCTGATATACGTGTCTGTTCAAAGTGTGCCATGAATGTTTGCTTAAAGATAATGACCCAGTCTGAAAATGACGGTGATAAAAATGTCATGTAATTTCCAGGGTGACTTTGAAGTCAGGTTTACCATGTAAATGTAGGGGATTGAGAGATCCAGCTATAATTTTCTTCTCCGATGAGCACTAAATCAGCGACTTCCTCAGCACCAATGAGGTGGGCATTCTCCATGTTGCTAATTCCTTTCCTCTGGTCTTTCTGGTTGTGTTGAAACAATAACCAAGACCCTCCTGGAGCAGTAATTCCCTGGATCATTTTTGTGCTTTGTTTTGTTTTTCCTTTTTCACAATTCACTGCTTCCAGTAGTTGAAAGGATACAGGGTTTGAAGTCAAGCAGAACTGTGTTGCAATATCAGTTCTGTAAGGATTTACAAGAATTATTTGAGTCCCCATTTTCTCTCCTGTAAAATCAGATTTTTGGGGGGGAAGGATTAAATGATACAACATTTTTTAAATGGCTGGCATATGTGAAATAGTGCTTCTCAATTGTTAGTTGGAATCAGCACTGTATTTGTTAAAAATACATATGGTTGTGCCTTACTCAGTGAGATTCTGATTTAATACATCTTGATTGGAACCCAGGAATCTACATTTGTAACAAGCATACTAGGTCATTCTAACACAGGCTAAGTAGGGCCCTGCTTTGAGAATGATAACAACATGATTTCCATTCATTGTGTGCTATGGGCAAGGCACTGTACACTTACACTCTGCACTTGGCCTAGAACATGACATGATACTCAATAGATGCTAGTGTCTTCCATTCTCCTGACCCTCCTCTTTTTTCTCACTCAATGTTTTCTAAACATAGTAGAGTCCTTGGGGAAAGAGTAGATGTCAACAAGGTCCAGTTGCAGGAAGCCGAGTTGGCTGGTCTGATGCCAATTTAACTTTGGGGTTGTATCTCTCCTTCTGGACTTCGAGGAGATGTTTTCTTCCCACACTGTGCCTTGTCTTTAGAAGTTACCTTGTTCACATGACCTGTTGAGACTCTCTCTCCCTAAGAACCTGTCATGGACTTGCCCAACTTCAGTTAGAATAGCCAAAACCATAAAGTTTCCAATGCCCTGGAAATATGGTGCCATTTTCTCCATATCTTATTTGGGAAATGATAATGACACAACAGTAATTCATATTCCTCTTCTTTTGGGTCAGATTATATGCATGCTTCTGATTTTTTCTTGACTTTCCTTTGGCCTTGCGACATTTAGATAGTATATTTTCTTCTTTCTGTAACTCAAGTTTCTCTATCTTTTCTAAATATGAGAAATTTGAGGATCAGGGCCTTCTTAATGGACAAGGCCTCATAACATTTGTGAAATTACTATGCAAATTTTTAAGAATCTGAAAAACTTCTTTAATATTAGCATACTATTATGAAAATTGCTATCATCTACCCTATCCTTTCATTGTACAAAATAAGCAATGACTGGGTCAAGAGTATTCACAGGCCACATGCTGTATATGAGCAATTTACCTTTCTTTCTTGATATATATAATATTCAGTCCAAAATATATATGGTTGACTGAAGACAGTAACAGTGTTCTCTCGGAAGGTCAAAACTTCTGACTAGTGAGGCAGTCTAATTAAGTTAAGCTTGAGGTGATAATGTGTGGCTGGTCAGCAGCTAGAACATTTATTCTTATTTTTATTCTAAATCAGTGTCCTTTGAAACAGTCAATTAACATGCTGCAGAGGAGAGTGTCCAGATAACTCAGGACTGAATGGAAAGGTTTCTCTTCACCTGACAGAGCAGAAAGAGAGGTTGAGCACCCGACTTCCCTTTTAAAGTCGGTGATCCATGCAGCACTTCTGATTGGGAAGATGTGACCCTCTCCAATCCTCTGTGTATATATAAAAGGAGATGCTAAGGCAATTAGCCAGAGGCTGGCCAATCAGAATCAAGGGATGCAAGAAGCCTAATTGCCTTCCAATGTACCCAGCTGTCTCTGGGATATTCTGATTTTCAGTTTTCTTATTTAAACTCCTATGTAAAGAAGTCAGGAAGGGATAATAATGTCTAAAGTGAAGTCTGAGGCAGAAAAAGATGACCACTGCAATCTAAAATCACTCCCATATTAATTAATATCTTATTTGAAATATGCGCTGGCAGGCTTTAGGTTTGGGAGACTTAATGGGGGACTGGCAGATGTGATCAAGAACTCTTTGTATTAATAACTATTGGTCACCCACATGCCTTTATTGGGCAAGGAGTGAAATATGCCAAATAATGCCTGAACGTTTTCTACCTCTGAGATTACATTCTTTCTTAAGCACAATTTCCTTCAAAATCCTGTGCTTGGCGTCTGATGGTTGACCTAGGATATTCACATCTTAGAGTGATAAACAATGTGCTTGCAAGGATCTCTGGGCGTTTTGTAGGCTCTGATCTCCCCCATCACTGAGTCCTGGAGAGAGACCCTGATGGTCCTTTGATCAAGAAGAAACCAAAGTCGTTAAAGCATGTGGTCCTCGTCTTTCTTTACCACAAATTGCATTTTCTGGGACCCGCCTGGGCCTGCATGTCAATCAGAAGCACACACGTGCATTAATCAGCATCACAGGAGAGTGAACGCAGAGATCAGACCATCACTCTCTCTCTAGTTAGCACAATTACACTGTACCCCTTGGATTCATTTCTATCATTCTTCTTTCGGTAAAGGAACGTCAGTGCCTAATTTCTCCATTAATATTGATGTGTTCAAGTTCTTGAAGCCAATTACTTTAGACAGTTAAAGCATTTAACCAATGCTTAGAAGAATCTCAAGGATGTTAACATGGGGATCTGTGAGAGTGATCGCACGATGCATGGTGTGAGGTTTCTTGTTCATTTACCAACTAGGAGAGAGATGGATCATCCATTATGACACTTTGAGGAAACCTATTCAAGAAATGTCATCTGAGTTTGTATTTGGTGAAGACCCACAAACACTCAAATAGCACTACTGTCTCCCTTTCAAGATAAGGGTCAGAGACTGGGTCTGTTTTTGTCCTGCACAGCATCTGCTTCAACCAGGCTGCTCTGAATGGACTCAATTCCTAAGTCCTTTTCCGTTCACTTAGTAACTATATCTTGGCTCCATACCAGCTCTTCATTTCTATTACCTCTCTCCTCACCCAGCCTACCATGACTTTTCACCTAATTACGGCAACAGACTTATAGCTAACTTCTTATCATCAGTCTTGATCCACACCAAGCATTCCCTACAGAAAGTCACAGAACTAACGTGCGTTCTTCCCTTGCCTAGAGTCCTTCGATCACTTTTCATTTTTAGTGGGGAAAATCTGAGTCTTGCACAGAGGCCTCCAGGGAACTGCCCCTCCTTCTATTCCATTCTTATCCTGTTGCTGTCCGTACTGCCTTTACTGCTCAGCAGAACATCACTGCTTAGGATAAAATCAAGGCGAACATTTGGTGTAATCTCACCATTAAGAAACATAGCTGTGCTAGCCAGTGTCACTCAATTTGTTGAGCATTGAGTATTGTCCCATGCACCGAGAGGTCGCTGGTTTGATTCCCAATCGGGGCACATGCCTAGGCTGAAGGTTCAGTTCCCATAAGGAGGCATGCAGGAGGTATGTCATCTATGGTTCTCTCTCATCAATGTTCCTCTCCCTCTTCCTTCCTTTTTATCCTTCTCTCTTCCTCTCTCTAAAAATAATTTTTTAAAAACCTTCTAAAAAGAGAAAGAGGAAACAAGAAATGTATCTAAATTGTAGAGGTATGTTCAGGCTGAGAGAGCAGCTTAGATCCCGAAACAGCAGAACATCTTCAGGAAACAAGAAGAGACTTTGTGGGACTGTGGAAGGGTGACAGAGGGAGTGAGGCGTAAAGCCAGAGACTTATCTTGGAAAAGATGGTGAATTGTTTTAGAAGTCATATGGAGGCATAGGTGATATGGTAGTGTGATCATTGAAATGATTGTTCTGCATAACCATTCCATACCTGAAGACCAACTCTAAGAGAAGTCCTACCATTATCAGAAACCTCCTGGATATGCCGGCATCAGGACAAGGGCTGTCGGTTGCATCAGACTCTCAGAATGGTACCTTAAATCTCCACGATGGAGACAGGTCTGCAACCTGGACTCCACAACTTACTCCTCTGGAACTCTGTGCATCATATGCTGGCCCATCCTTTCCTTAGGTACAGTGATATAATTTATGCTTCAGCAGCATTTGTCAAGCCAAACCAGAAAAAACATCCCTTGAAAATAATTTTAAAATCAGCTGTTTTGTGGGGGAATGTTCCTTAGTTCTCCCCTAAAATGTTTCCTGAAACGTGACCCGATATTATGTTAACGTGAGCCCCTTTTTCATGTACAACCTTTGCACTCTCATGTCAATATGTCACCCAGCCCTTGCCACCCAACAGGGATAGATTCCATGTAATGATTGAGGGAAGGGTCACACATCAACATTCTGATAGTTAAAAAATAATGCAGAATCTAAAATAACTCCTGGAGAAAATGGTAGAATAGATACAACCAGACAGCTCCTGATGGATTACTATGTGAGTGGCAGTGACAATAATTAAAATAGGACTTAGCAGGGGTCAGAGGAGGCTTTAAAAAAAGGGGGCGGGGAGATTGGAACTGGGTCTGAAAATATAGGCAGGATTTGAATGGACAGTGAAGAGGGGACATTCTTGGTAAGTGGGGCTGTGTACTGACCTAGTTTAAGCAGATGGTCAATTACATCTAATATACGATGAGATTTCCTCTCCACCAAATTATGCAGCCCCTC
The DNA here is from genome assembly GCF_014108235.1 of Myotis myotis. NCBI lineage: Eukaryota > Metazoa > Chordata > Mammalia > Chiroptera > Vespertilionidae > Myotis > Myotis myotis. The sequence continues at coordinate 35,140,788 of NW_023416323.1, read as the reverse complement.
CTACCAATGGGACTTCCCTAGCTGTCAGGGGGATTCCATACACTGAACAAGTGATGGGCAGATTAGAAGAGACAACAGTGAGAAGTGAGAGGCCTGTTTTCTTGTTAAGCTCAAGAAAGGCATCGGGCTAGAAATCAACAAGGGAAAGATGTCATTAGAATAGGGATAAGCTGTGGATGAGGCTGCCTGACACGGTCTCCTCACTTCCCACATTCATCTAGTGTTCAGCAAATGCTTACCGAGTAACTACTGTGTGCTAAATGGGGGCATCATTCTTCACTGCGTCTGAACATCCTCTGTATCCTTAGTACTGAACTTAGACATGTTTTCTTTTCTTTTTAAAAAAATATATTTTATTGATTTTTTTCACAGAGAGGAAGGGAGAGGGATAGAGAAGTTAGAAACATCAATGAGAGAGAAACATCAACCAGCTGCCTCCTGCACACCCCCCACTGGGGATGTGCCCGCAACCAAGGTACATGCACTTGACCGGAATCGAACCTGGGACCCTTCAGTCCGCAGGCCGCCACTCTACCCACTGAGCCAAACCGGTTAGGGCTAGACATGTTTTCTTACATCACTTTCACGGTGAAGGTTTTTATCTTACTTGAAGCACAATGGGAAGGAATAAAAGCAAAGTATTTGTAAATAGTTGTTGACTTGAATCCTAGCCTCTCCTCGATTGCCTAGGTCACCTCTATCAATTTCTTTATCACCTCTCTGAATTTCAGTTTCCACATCTCTAAAAGAGAAATGAAATTTAAAAAAAAAAACAACTAATGTCAGTCATCCTACCAGCAACTTTGATATGTAAGGAGGGTTCCCAACCTTCTCAACCAGGAGTGTACATAAAAATGCCTGAGTAATTAAAAAAAAAGACATAGGCTCATGCCCCATCTTTAGAGATTCTGACTGAGTGGGTATGAGCATTGGTATTTTTGACATGTTCTCCAGGTGCTTGGAGTTTTTCGCCAGAGATAAGGATGGAGATAAAGTATGTAAAGTGATGAGCGCAATGCTTGAGCACGGGACCTTAGGAAATGCTAGCACCTTTTACTTTTCCTCTGGTTTTGATATAATGACTAGGAAAAAATAGAACCCTTGAAGGATATTTATTCATAAAAGAGTTGTGCATCTGGACTGTATAAACAATACTTATAATTCAATGAGGCAAACAACCCAATTAAAAATGGTTAAAATATTTGAATAGTTATAAGGACATGGATATGAAAACAAAATATATGAAGAGAAGGAAAATGCAATGAATGCACAAAATAATGGGCAATTACAGAAACACAAGGTAAAACCACAATGTATTTACTATCTGAAGTGCCTGAAATTAAGACAATTGACCATTCTGACTGTTGATGAGGATAGGGAACAGTGGAAACTCTCACACACAGTTGCTTGGAATGTAAAATAGAACAATTCTTTTGGAAACATTTTGGCAGTTTCTCAAACTGTTAAACATTTATCTACTTATATGACTTAGTTGCTTTAAACCTAGGTATTTACCCAAGACTAACAAAAGTATATGTTCACATAATGACTTTGTATTATACAAACGTTTGGAGCAGTTCTATTTGTAATAACCCCAAACTTGAAGCAACATACATTTCCATCAATAGATCAGTAGATAAAGAAATTGTGCTATATGCTCTCAAAGAAATGCTACTCAGCAATAAAATTAAACTATTGATACAACAATATCAATGGATTTAAAAATAATAGCATTAAATGAAAGAAGACCAACAAAGAGTCATACGTACTGTATGATTTCACTTACATAAAACTCTAAAAATGCAAGTTAATATAAAGAGACAGCATGTTAATGGTCTATGTATAGGGTAGGGAAGAAGGGGAGGAGCAGGGATTACAATGAGGAATTTTGGAGGATGGCCGATTTATTCATTATCCATTATGGTGATGGTTTCATGGACATATTCAACAATGAAAACTGATCAGGTGATACAGTTTGAAGATGTGAAACTTATAGTATGTCAATTATATTTTAATAAACCTGTAGGGGAAAAAATGCATGCCTGTGGATGAAGAGCTGGGGTAGAAATGTAGGTAAAAGACCATCCAAACAAGCCACCTACCTGTTCCAATTACAATGGTTTTCAAACCATTTTTTGAGCCTCTATTGCTCTCTTAACACATATCTTATGAAAAGAATGAGATGTATTTATTACCACATGTTTGTTTATTTATCACTACATAGAAAATTATCCTAAAATTTACATGTTAAAAATAACAAGACATTGTCTCAGCTCAAAGACTGAGGTTGAAATCATACACTTTGGAGTTCTTGAAGCACCAGGCAAGAACTCCAGCTATACTGAAATGATAACGCTGGGGAGATCATTTGAAGATTTTTCTTAGAGAAAGAAGAAAGCACACAGGGAATCCCAACTATTCCAGTTTCAGTCATGTGTGTCTTTCTGGACCAGCAGCACATAGGTGGGTAAGAAAGTCTTCTGATGGTCCTCCCCCTGCCCCCCTACCCGCCAGCCATGTAGCTGGCTGATGTCTAATAGAACAGAGATGAACTATCTCTGCTAACTCTGGTCCCAATTAGAAATTCTTGAGCAAAACAATCACTGTTTCTGTTTTAAGCCACCATGTCTCATGGTAATTCATTACACAACAGTAGGTAACAGGTAGATATTTGGGTACCTGGCAGCAGGATGCCACCATAACAAAACTTACAACGTGTGGTTCGGGACCTGGATGGTAGGTAGAAGCTGGAGGAACCCTAAGGAAGCCTAGGGAATATATCAAAGGCCTAGAAAAGACTGTTAGTGGATTTCTCAAGGTGCGCTCGAAGGCCTAGGAATGGAACAAAGAACATTCATTAGGTCAAGAGCTGCATACTAGCATGTGCCCATGGACTTCAGATCGGATCAATTAATAGACCTTAATTGGGGTTACAGATTTTACTCTAAGTTCAATGTGAAGTCACTAACTAGTTTAAATAATAACTGGGGGGAAAGACGTGGCATAAGGCATATTCTAGAAGGAGTACTCTGGCATTTTATGTGGAGAATAGATTTCATTGATTCAGATTGAAAGAGACCTGCTAGGAGACTATTGTGGTGTTCCAGGTGAGCCATGATGGAGCTTTGACTAAGGTGGCATCAAAGGGAACACAAAGGGGCTGGACGCCCATCAGGATATGTTTTGAAGGCAGAGATAGCAGTCAGGACTTGATGATAAAATGAACATGTAGCAAAGAAAAGCACTCACTTTTATCTGAGCGAATCTTAAGAAGGTCAAATGAAATAATGGGTGTATAAATGCTTTATAAATATAAAGCTTTTCAAAAATCGTCATGAAATTTCATGCCTATTGATATATCAAGAGCTCCAAGCAAATTTGCTTGACTCTGCTTCCAACTCTGTCCTCCACAGCACAATGCATCTTGTTCAACGGCATTAATGCATGCATGAATACCGTACAGTGCTTGCCCCTCTTTATGGATGAATACTGACTCTATCTAAATGGTATCTAGATTTCCTTTGAGTACTGCAAACTGGTATTTGATCATTTCATTTTCCTACAGAAGATGAAACATTATGATTTTCAATAATCCATAAAGACCGACATTTGTTTCCTTTGTGAAACTGTACCCTTCGATGATTATGCCTCACATTAATCATAGTAAAAGCAATGCTTAAGGTAATCTCTTTCTTTCTGCCGATAATAAATGTCTGCTGTTGACAGCCCAAGTGTGGGAAGATGAAAGGCAGGGTGAGCTCTGTGTGTTTGTGAGATAAACAACCACCAGCCTTTCCTAACAGTGTGGTGATCCTGTGAGGCCAAAGTTGCCTCTGTATCGAACAAGGACATTTAAATAATTTTTCTCTGACCGGCGATTCAAAAGATTTCACTGGGGATATCTACCCTAGCATTTCTGTCCAGAAACCTAACTTTATTAAATGCCTGTAATTTCATATTTTATTTTGTTAAACACTGAAGACATTAGCATCTGGAATTGCCTTTACAGCTACTCTCCTTAAAGTCCTTAGTGGTGCCCTAGCTGGTTTGGCTCAGTGGATGGAGCATCGGCCTGTGGACCAAAGGGTCCCAGGTTTGATGATGGTCAAGGGCACATACAGTGATTAAAAGGCTCCTCCCCGGCCCCAGGCTCTGGTTGGGGCACGTGCAGGAGGCAGCCAATCGATGTGTTTCTCTCTGTCTTTCCCTCTCTTTTCCACTCTCCCTAAAAGATCAATGGAAAAATATCCTCGGGTGAGGATTAACAAAACAAAAACATAAATAAATTTGAAAAAATCTGTGGTGGTATATTGGTTCACCCGACATCTCAGATAACCCAGTAGTTTCCTTACCAGAAGTTATCAAGACCTTAACCAAACGTGAGCTCTTGAATGTGAGTTTAACCTGGGATGTAAAAGGCTCATGAAACATTTGAGTAAGAAAAACAGGTGTTTTCCAGTTACCTTCGTGGGGACACACTTGAATGGCTCTGTAGCAATAAATTCCACTCGGTGTTGCTTGTAAGCAATGAGGAGAAGGGGACTGACATTTATTTCACGCTCATTTTGAAGTTGCACTTCATGAATGTTTTCTGCGGGTTGCCTCATTTAATTCCAATGAAAGCTAAGCAAGTTAGGTGTCATCACAGAGCTTTTCGTCTGATTTTAAGAATGAGGTTTAGATGAGGACATGTGACTCACTTAGGTCATGAAAGTTCTGGATCTTACAAATGTTGCCATTATGAAAGATAGATATGTCTTTTTTTAAATGTTTTTATTCATTTCAGAGAGGAAGAAAGAGGGAGAGAGAGATAGAAACATCAATGATGAGAGAGAATCATTGCTTGGCTGCCTCCTGCATGCCCCGCACTGGGGATTCAGCCTGCAACCTGGGCACTTTTATTATTGCTGAAGAATTTGCAATGAAAGGGGAAAGGATGAGAAAAGGCTTATGATTTCTATGCTCTCCTGAAGCAGCTATCAGCAAAAGATCATACCAGATTGATCAGTCTTTAACACTACCTTATGTTTTCCATGATATGTCCACTGATAGTCATTGACTGGAAATGATACATTTGGGCATAGCCATATCCTTTGCTTCTTTTTTTTTTTAATACTTTATGGTAAATACATCGGGTTGTTTGTTCAGGGTTTTGAGTGGGTTTGCTGCATTAGGTTTTGGTTGTTTGATTGTGCCCCTACAATCAATAGTTTGCTTGCAGTTGGGCACTTTGAGTTGAGTTCCTGGAACTTGATGGATGGAGATGTAGGAGATAGCTTTCAACTGTCACACTTTATGAAACATCCAGGGATATTAATTAAAAATCTCACACATTCTACTTCATTTTGTGTAAAATATACAAACGTTCTTTACAACTTTGACATTTTAGTAATCACTTAGGAAAAAAAATTCATACGGGAAGATAGTTATCTTCCATCCTTAACAAATCTGACTGCTTCGGAAATAATCAACTCATAAATATTTAGCTAATATACACTCAGAGCAATGGATTGTGCAAAATTAAATGCCTCATTGAAACAATTAATTTCAAATGCTGTGATTTATTAAGCATGCTTTACTGGAAATTTAATAGAAATATGGACTCAAAGTAATTTGAGCAGAGGATGTTTGCTCTTTGATTTCTGGCCAACACATATTCTTACTCACCCTGCAGGTGAAGCTCCAAAAAAAAGAGCAAAGTTCCAGTAAATCTCTCTAATTGAATGTGTAGGTCAGAGTTTGATGGGAGGAGGCACTGGTCGGGGGTTGTAAAAAAAGACTAAATAAATAATAAACAAAACAAAGTAACCCTTTCATATTTCACATACCTCCTGCACTTAAGCCCTCAGGGAAGGAAATGCCACTCCAGTAAAAGCTTGTTGTCATCATCAGTCTGTTTCCAAAGAATACAGCTCATGCCCCTCTGAGCATCAATAACCAAACATCCCCCAGGCATCTTGGAAATGTGCAGTCCTGCAATTTCCAGTAAGCGGTCTCCGCTTGGGCTTGAAGCTAGTGTTGCATAGGGTGGTCAAGGCAGAATGAGTCATCCTGGGGAAGACTTGATGGACGGCTGAAAGGGTGAGGAGGGAGTGGGGGTGATGGAGCAGCAGAGGGTGATGCGTCGGAGCCTATCAGTGTCTGGTGTAACAGAAAGGACATTAAGTGGGATTCTGCAGACCTGAGTCCTAGTCCCGATCTAGCTACTGTTGACCTTGAGAAAGTCACTCTGTTACTCTTGTTTTCTGACCTCACAGGGTGATCTGATTATGAATTTTTAACTGGGCAGGTCATGGCCCCAGGCCTATAACTTCTTTAGTGAAAGGTTTTAAACCAGCCCTGTCCATTGTCCTTGTGCATCTAGGTTAACAGGCCTTTGAAATGCCCCTTGAATGGGGATTAACCCTCAAGAGAACACACAATCTTGTTACCTGTCCTATAATCCAATCTCTGCTTTGTTTTCTCCAATCTTCCATGTACTTCTCTCCTTACTTTTAAATGCATAAAAGAAGCTGCAAAACTGTTCTCTAAAGCACTTGAGATCTTGCTCCCTGGCATATGTCATCAATTTGGCTCAAAAAACTCTTACAAAAATTCTCTACAGATTTAGACATCTCTTATGCTGACAAAAGAAGCAGGACAAACAGGCCAGATAACTAAAATTTCCTCAAATTCAGACACTAACTCTCTGAATTTATTTTAGAATTTCCTTTCTTCAATTTTGCAAAAATTCAGCATTCTTTTAAAAATCTTAGACAGCTGATTTTCAATTTCCAAATATGTATTAATGACCGGCGAAGAGCAAGATGAGTACTTCTTTGGCATTTTTCTTTTGTGTTTTTAAATCAAGCCAAGCTCTCTGATTTTTATTATGATTTCTGAAATATGTTTTTATAATAAATAATTTCCCCAAAATATTTTAAATCACATTTACAAAACCTTATATGAACTGCTAGGTCTGGATTTTGTTGGGTTTTACTGGTTTTTTTTTTATTCTTTCATCAACATCCTACAACTGGGATACAAACCCATTCTTCTTGTCTCTACAGTCCAGTATTCTAAACATGAGGTGAGACGCATCTCGCTCATTTGACATCAGCTGAGTGCTTTCTTGCCAGACACGGGATCTGTGGTTTGGCCTTACCGTTTTCTGAATGAATGATTGATTGAATGACTGAATGTGAACAGATGTTGATTTCCAGTGGCCTTCAGAACTTCCTGTAAGTGAGTAAACATAAACTAAATATGGGTTTTTTTCATGATTTAATGATGCTGCTTTTCAATTTACCTAAGCAGAAACTTGTATTGTTAGTTCCAAACTTTCAGCATACAGACAGATAATGCTCTCTACTCAGCATAGCAAGGAGGAAAATACACAAACATACTCACACAATCACACAGAAGAGACTGCAGCATGGGAAATTTGGATTTTACCACTTGCTTATTGTTTGCATATCCATGATATTTTTGTATACAGTTTCTTCTTTTATCTCTAAAAATGAATATATTCCATGTACTAAACAGGGAAACATGCATGTTTTCACAGTTGTGTATGATACTTAATATATATTTGCCAATATTCATATCTAGAGTTTCTCCAATTTCTTTTTTTAGGAAAATAAAGCCTATTACAAGCATGAGGGCTCATACCATTGCCATCAGCCACGTTACAGCATTTTTCTGTTATTTGGCTGGTTAAGACATCCAATAAGCTAAATCATCAGGTCAGAATTTTAACGCAGTGAAAAGAAAAAGGTGAAGCCTTGATTTCTTAGCCTCTCCCACTCCGCCAGTAAAGCAGTCTTGAGTGAGGGCTTTTTTATTGTAGATTATTATTTGAGAAGTGATTCCAAGGAATAAGAGTGGAGGAAAAGAATGAGCTGAAAATGAAGGAAGAAAATCTAGTGCAAAGATGTGTTATAAGTTGGTCTACACTGTTTGCAACAAAGGCTCGGTTTTGAAGGGTAAGCTCTGAGAAACAGAGCAGATAGGCTTCCGAATTGTCAGCCCAAGAGACAGAACACTGTACAGGAGTTTTACCTAATGGCTCCTACTCTCTATTACTCAAACGTCCTCCAAGGTTTATGTAATTTTTTTGCACTTTTGGGTTGGTGCATGCTAGTGGCCATAGCCAAGGCTGGAATGGAAAAGTTCACTGATAGGATGAGTCAGACACCAGAAGCATTCAACACACTGGATCGTAAATGACCTTAAGTTTATGCTCAAAAAGCATTCATTCTTTTTATGAGCCAGAAACTATGTTCTGAGTTTTAATGAGGTCTGAGCACTGAACATTATTATTCCCATTTAACAGATCATAATCCTGAGGCAAAAATATAGAAGAGGAGGAGGAGGAAAGGTAGAAGATAGATAATGAGTCTAAAATTAGTAAGCAGTGGAATCAAGACTGAAACTTGCCCTAACCCATTTGGCTCAGTGGATAGAGCATCGGCCTGCGGACTGAGAGGTCCCAGGTTTGATTCCGGTCAAGGGCATGTAACTTGGTTGCGGGCACATCCCCAGTGGGAGGGGTGCAGGAGGCAGCTGATCGATGTTTCTCTCTTATTGATGTTTTTAACTTTCTATCCCTCTCCCTTTCTCTCTGTAAAAAAATCAATAAAATGTATTTTTTTAAAAAGACTGAAACTCAAGCCATCTGACTCCACAGCTCACCTGCTTACTCACAGCACTGCATACGGAAGAGAACATCGCTGTCAGTCAGAAGTGTGTGTTGGTGTGTTGCATCCTGGATAAGGCATAAGCCATTAAACTAGAAAGTAGATGCACGTTATGACTCCAGGACTTATCGGTGTTTTTGATTAACTCATTTAAACTCTCACAGTAGAGTCTTAATTCATATGTCATGTTCCTTCAGAAGCACTCAAATCATTTTATCCAATAAGTATTGTCTTTATGTCTATTCTGTGTAATGCAGAAACCACAGTTTTCCACCTCAGAACTCTTGACATTCAGGGCCAGCTGATTGTGTGGCTGGGGCTATCTTGTGCACTGTAGAATATTTAACAACATCCCTGGTTTGTCTACTCGATGCCAGTTGAACTCCCATCTTTAGTTGTGACAACCAAAAATATCTCTAGAAATTGCCTTATGTCTCCAGGAGGCAAATACCATCCTCCCATCCCCATTAAGAACTGCTTACCATTGAGCTAGGTGATACTCAAGACACAACTTTGACTTATATATTTCTCATGAAGCTTGTTCTTAGGAAAATTAGTATAGTATTTTGGGAAGGAAGTCTACAACCAGAGTTTTGGATAAAATTTTCTCTCATAAGACAGTGAAAATTAAATGGCTTTCCAGAGGTCACTTAACACTAAATATTGATTAGGCACAAAAATGAATTTGCATTGCTGTATTCAGATCTTGGGCATTTGATTATTTAGTTTTTTCACGCAACGCTGCATGAACTTGAGCCTGTCATTTTACTTTCATGATTAAACAAGTGGGGGAAATAATAACATTTTTTTTAGTTACCCAACATGACAAAACTCATCAAAGAAAACACCTAACTCTGTGATCACCACACTGCTCAGTAAGTGGTGATCATTGTCCATAATAATTACTATGCTTCTTAAGAGAACAAGATATGATTGTAAAAGCAATGTCTTTATAGAAGACTTTTAGATGTCTTCTACTTCCTCTAGAATGCTTGTGGCATGCTTGCAGTTTGCCTTTATTCCAGAATAAACTCAAGCAAAGTACATCGGATTTGATACAACAAGTAATCATTAGTTGCTTTCTGTTGTAAAGATTAAGTGAGCTTGTGTCAGGCACTAAGTAAATCTTGACAAATCACAGCAGTGATTTTTTTTTTTACCTGCTTCTTCTCCTTTTCCTTCGACCCCAGGGTGAGGCCCTTTGCTAGGCATTTTAGGACATTTACAGCTGAATAATACCTGAATGTTTATGTAAAGGAGTTCATAGTATAGTAATGCAATTCTTCTCAAGGTAGAGTTTTCATAAGAATTAACGAGGATCTTAATAAAATGTAGATTTGGGTATAGTAGGTCTGAGATTACATTTCTATCACTTTCCAAGTGAAACCAATGATGCTGGTGTAAGGATAACCATCTGAGTCACAACAGAGGAAAGGTCAGTAGTCATGCTCTGAGGGAAAATGATTCTGTTCTAGTTGGAAAGATTGAGGATAATCTCATCTTCCTGTGGCCAGAGAGCAAATTCTTTGCCTGACACATAGTAGGACTTCAATTAATCAATCTATAAATAAATGAGTGAAGACAGAATGTAACGAGTTTTAGTGGATAACTTGGTTTGAAATTGTGGCGATGCAGTTCGAAGATGTGTCAGAGGAGGACCATCAGTCACAGGTGAAAGGGATCAAGCTATGCTCAGAATAGTGGTCCTGAAAGTGGGATCCACTAGACCAGCAGTGTCCACGTCATCTGGGAACTTGTTAGAAACACAAATTCTTGGGTTCCATCCAAATCTACTGAATGACAACCCATTACTGGTGAGCCCCCAGTAATCTGTTTTAACAAACCTTCCAGGTGATTCTCATGCGTAAGTTTGAGAACCACTGGCTTAAGAAAGCAGGTACTAGTTCAGATTGCCTGGAGCTTAGAGTATATAAAAAGATAAAAAGAAGCCTAAACAGAATTATGATATCAGGGATGTGATTGATATCTCTAGCATTCAATTTATTCTAATTGTAGGACTATCAGGACACAGGAGATATGATTTCTTCCCTCCCCTCATTCTCAAGATGAAGCAATTAACATCTCCCACATAGATGAACTCTTGCCTCATCATAGACTGACAGGGATATAGATGCTTAATGAGGACAAAGGAATTTAGACTACGGACAGCAGAAACTGAGCTGAGCAGAGGCAATGTTAGGATCAGGTGACATATTGCAACCAGACATGATTTAGAGATGGGGAAAGGCTAAAGAACCGAACTAAAGAAATGGATTTTGGAGAGATCAAATGCAAACATTAGCCCAAATCCAGGAAGATGGAAGTGAATCAGAGAGGGCTGAAAATAATTGATCATGATTTTAAAAAAAATGATACAGAGTGGCCAGGAGAGGAGGAGGCTTTCTGACTTTCAAGGGACCTTAAGTTGTTGAAGAACAGCAGTAGGCGCTGCAATGCCACACTCAAATGTCAGGATTTTCTCTCTCTGTCAAATGTGTCAGCAAAGAACTCAATGAATCCTTTATTAATGAACAATAAAATACTTTTATCTTATTGTTAAGTATAAATGGGGGCTTTTTTGTTGTTCAGTTGTGAATAATGTCTTTAATAAAAGCTAAGACAAGAGAGTGTTAATATTTAAATTATTCACAGTCATAAACACAAAAGGCCTCCCAAACTCAGCAGATGGCTGGAGTGGATATTTTCCAAAGAGCTGGTGAGGAAAGAGGGAGGGAAGGTCTAGGGGTGGTGGAGTGGAAGGATCCCCAGTTCAAATACTAGAAACACAGAGGGGTAGTCCCAGTCTGCCCTGTCTGTGACTTGGGTGAGTTGATTTCCTCGCTCTCAGCTTCTGTTTCCTTTCATTACAATGCAGGTCCATACTTTTCTGCCAAGCCTCCGTGTTGAATACCGTAACCCTGGAGAGAGTTATTTTAAGATTGCAAAGGCCTAGGGACAGTTTTATTGACAAAACTATCTGAAACCAATCTTGCCTTTTTCCCTCCCCTAACTCTACAGTTCTCTGATCCTCTGAATTTTTGCCAAAAGTGCATAACAGCCATTTAGAAATACACACTTATTATCATTTTTTTGCAGTTATTCCCTTTGAAATATCTAATTTTACACAAAGATTTTAGACCACCACAATCATCGATATTATCAAATAAAATGTAAAATCTCTATCAGTCTGGGAGAATGGTATGACTTATTGATGAAACTGCAGGCTCTATTTCATTTTGTCTTATTTATTTAAATATCCTCTGCCTTTATTATTTATTGATAAGTAAATAAAAGGGCAAGCATTGCTAACTTTATTACAGAATATTTGCCTTAAAAGAAGACACTGAAACTCCATTTCCTCATTTATAGTAGAAATAAATGATTTCTTATAAAAAGCCAATATTGATGAGTGCCTACTGTGTGCACTTATTTACATTTATTGAAATAGAATATTTCTCCAAACTCACCAGATGGTTGAGACAGGCACTCTCCAAATAGCTTGGCCAAGTAAATCATCCAGGTGCTTTGCCTGGATTATTTTACTTCTTCCTCATAGCACTACTAAGCACTCCTCTGATCCCATTTCTGATGAAGAGTTTAGGCTTAGAAATATTCAAGCACTCCCCTCACTCAGTTATCTGACTCCAGAGCCCTTTCTCTTACCCCTACCCTATGGTCTATATGGAATTAATTTTATTATGACTCTGGTTTGTCAGTGTTTGTTGCTTCTTTTCTATAGTGTGATCCTTGTTTTCTCCAGAATTTAGCAGACTTAGTTCCTAATATTCAGTCGGGATTCAGTAAATGAATATTGACTAGAAGTATGAAGTGCTTATGACAGTCTCTGGGTTCAAGGGGAGTGACAAATTAAGAAACAGAAAATGTGTGATGATTTCTATGATAGAGGGAAGTACTCTAGGGTCACAGTGAAGAGAAAATTGATCATGGGAGGAAGCACAAAATGTCCCATTCTTTTCACAGTTTGTATCCTTGGAGTCATGACCCCAGAAAAATAAGAGATTTGATATTAGATAATTCAAAGCCAACACAAATATATGATCCTTCACTCAATTAGCATACATCTGAGTTTTATTATATATAGATATATAGATATATAGATATATAGATAGATATATAGATATATAGATATATAGATATATAGATTTCAGAGAGGAAAGAAGAGGGAGAGAGAGATAGAAACATCAATGATGAGAGAGAATCATGGATTGGCTGCCTCCTGCATGCCTCCTACTGGGGATTGAGCCCGGAACCTGGATATGTGCCCTGACCAAGAATTGAATCTTGTCCTCTTGGTTCATAGGTCGAGGCTCAACCACTGGGCCACATTGGCTGGGTTACATCTGAATTTTAAATGATGGGTTAGAGTTAACTAGGAAGGGGAAGGGAAGGTCTAAGCAGGCACTTGGAAGCACTCAGTACTTTGGGAATTTCATCTAACAGTCTGGTTTGGTGAGTGATGGGGGGGAAAGTGAAGCATGAGATTGCAGGGGAAGCAGGAAGCTGTTGCCTGTCATTGGTAAAGAATTTGGACTGTATTCTGGAGATAAAGTGTTCCGGGAGGGGAATGACAGGCTCATCATTTGGATGTGTGAAGAATCACTCTGGTGTCTGTGTGCAGAATGGATGGAACAGGCTACATTACACATGGAGAGTCTTAGGAGAAGGCTATTGAATGGTCTCAGGTGAGATATGACAAAGTTGGAATTAAGGCAGCAGCATCAGTGAGAATGGAGAGAAAGGGTAGAAGTGAAAAAAGACAAATACATATTTTAGTAAAAGTATTATCCCATGTCCAGTGGTAGAGCAGAAGGAAAATGGTTGACCAAAGTCTAAGAGATGTCCCCCAAGATGCTAATGAAGCCCAGTCACAGATTCATTGGCTTGTCTCCAAATTACATTGTGTAGTCTCTTTTATTGCCTTGTTAATTGTCCCTACTCTCTTTTAGCAGCATAAGGCAGAATGAATTTCAAAATCCAGATGTGTGAAAGAAGTATCGCTAACTAGAGCTCCAACAAGTATTAAACTCCTACTAAACATATTTAATTTAGAATTAATAAGGTGGTGGTATGGAAATTAAATCCCCCATGATTGTCGGGGAAGAACACCTATTGAGGTACAAATATATGAAAGATAAATCTACTTGCAGTGTAATTAATTCAAATCTGCAGAACCAATAAGTGTGTGACGATGTTCCTATTATTACATTACACTTGTGAGGAATGCTCAGGAATTTAATTAGCATTTACCCATACAACTAAAGAAAATGAGATATTAAGCATGCTATCTAATTAACTAGCTATAGATTGCCTGTTAAATAAATATTAAATGTATAAACACTTGAGACCAGGCTGAAAATGTGGCCCTAACAGATACCCATTTTCTCATGAGTCTTTTTTTTTTTTAACAAGTGTAGTTAATTCCAAGAACAAAAAATAAACACAGGGATCTGTATGCTTTGTTCCCATGGTTATTTATTCTTTATTTTTAGCTCAATTAGACCTTGCTCTCACCTCTAACTCCAAAATTAGACTAGAACTTGAACGATGAGATCACATGCATTTTCAACCCTCTGGTCAATTATGTTAGGATGTCAATAGCCCCATTTTACAGATATAGCCACTGAAATGTAGACATGTTAATTTGTCCAACATCACACAGCAAGGAATGGTACATGCTTTGTCATTGCACCATTGCTAAATATCCTTTGCTCCCACAAAGCAGCCATGATGATCTTGCTGTAAATCATATGCCACTCCTCTCTTCAAAATTCCCCAATGAGTTCCCATACCATAAAGAGTATATGCTGTAATCTTTATGGTGTTACATGAGGTGTCTACTGCTAACCTTTATTCTGACCTCAGATTCATTCCACACCTGACCTCATCTTCTCAACTCTCCCCTTTATTCATTCTACATCTGGCACTGGTATTGGTGTTTTTGCTGTTTCTGCACCATTCTAACCAATTATCAGCATCAGGGCATTTGCTCATACTGCTTTATCTCTCCTTCTGTTCCTTCATATTTCTATATCTCTGTACAAATGTTACTGTATCAATGAGGGCTTCCCTAATCACTCTTTACAAAAGAGTGGTCTCATTCCGACCACTCCCTATCACCTCGCACATGCGTGGGTGCACACACACACACACACACACATGCACATGTGCACACACACACACTCACACAGGGCACATTCCCCAGAGGAGCTTCCTTGGATTGTGGTTACTGTTTAGGCTGATAAAACCCACACTCCATACACACACACACACACACACACACACACACACACATACACACACAGAGACACAGACACACACACACACTGATTCCTTGTGGTATGAAGTTAAGATCTTTCATTCACAGTAATGATGTATAAGGTAGAGGACTGAAGTCAGAGAGGAAAGTTTCTTTCATTATTGAGTAACATGACCACATATTTTCATCCATTTTGGGACTATCGCTGTAGCCTACATATTTACAGGCTGTCCATGCTATACCAGAATTATTGATAGTGTCCCCATTTGCACCTGTATTTAGTTGTGGTGCTAAATGATTGACACTGATCATCTCATTTAATTATGACATTTAATGATCAGAATGTGCACCTCTCTAGTTATTATTATCACCATTTGATGATGAGTATGCATCAGGCCAAATACATTGAACACCTTGCTTAAGACTGAGGAGGTAGTCACTGTTGGGATAGGAATTCAAACTCAGGTCTGCCCTCCTCACATGTGACTTTTCCTGATCCCCTGAGGGGTCATTAATAGTCCTTGTCTTAGAGCTGCTTGATCTCCTTCGTATTCATATGTCTTACCATGTGGGTCCCCTACCGGATTGAAGGTCCTAACAGAATACTTGTTCACCACCATGTGCCTAATCCCTAATGTGATGCCCCAAACAGAGAATATAATCAGTAAGTAAATCCTTGTATGATTTGGAAGGATTATGATAAGAAAGTACATAGAGTTGAAATTTTTAGAGATGACATAGTAGTGATGGATCTTCACTGGTGGTGGGGCAAATGGGGAAAGCTTATCAAAGCAGGTGGCATTGGAAGTGAGCCTTGAAGAATGGGTAACGATCGCAACAATCATCTGTTATGCTCAGGGAGGTGGAAGGGTGGTTTGATGAAAGAGAGGTAGCCAAAGAAAAAGAAAAAAGAAAAAAAAGAGAGAGAAAAAAAAAAAAAGAGAGGTAGCCTACGTTGCAAAGGGCATTCCCGGGCCCTTCTAACCCAACAGGCAAACAAAAATATGCTCTCGATGCCGAATGTACCAGTATTATCCGTCCCCTGACTTCAGGTCCTTGCAAGTTAGTGTTTCTAAAATTTAAAGCTGGAAATCAGAGAGCTGTCAGGAGTGAGGGAGAGAAGCAGTGACATCTCTCCTGACCCAGCCTACACGGGAGCACGCAGATGGGACAAGGAACATGCAGGCTGTTGGCTCGAATGGTGTGCAGTGAGCCAGATCGAAGGATCCAGCGCGACGGCCTGGAAGGTGTCAGAATGGATTAGGGACGCGGGTCAAAGGTGGCCGCGGAGTGTCGCACTAGCTGACAGTTCCAGAGCGAAAGTCCAGCGGGGACAGCCTCAGGAGACGCAGGGAAGGCAGTGGGCCCGCAGGCTGGCCTGTCAATGCTGCGGCAGATGGGACGCCCTGGCAGCATAGTCCCAAATAGGCCTAGTGCGTTTGCCTGAGGACAGAGCACATGCTTATCAGAGGTCATTTTTTTTTTTTTAAGAAGGTGGGATATCAGGTATTCTAATTAACTAGACCTATTTACACTTTTCTAAATCGTGAAGCCAGACTCCTTACAGGAAACCCTAGTGCCTTTTCGATTGCCTTTTAAAAAGTCGTTCACAGTTTCCAATACTAATCATCTCACTTTTTAAGCTGTTTCGAAAGGGGAAAACGTGGCTGGAGGAGGACATGACATCTTGGCAAATTCTGGAGGCAGCCAATGGCGCCTTTGGTTTGAATGCTGTCTGTCGCGCAACCTGTCTCCATTTGGCTACTCCCCAGTGATTCATCTTCATCACCTTCGCGCTTGCGCAAGCATGGACCGCCTCCTTCCTTCCCTCCAGCATCCCTAGGTACCATGGTCCCCTCCACCTCCCGCTAGGGCCGCAGAATTTAGGGAGTTATTCCTTTCCATGTTAATGCTTGGTGGGCTCCTTTTTTGAGCCAGTGAGGGTAGGGATTTACAAAATCGAGAAAAATGAAAATGAAGCAGCCACCAAAACAAAACAGAGTAGACGGGAGAATGCCTCCTCGCACAGGCCGCCTGAACCCCGAGGAAGATGCGTGGTACCTCAGCCTCACGGGTTCTGGGTGACAGGAGGCCACAGACAAGTGTCAGGGTCTGCCCTCCCTTCCTAGTGCAGTTTGGTCACAGCAGCAGCCATTTCGGAGGACTTTTGTCTTGATGGCTCCTCTTTTTGGTGAATGTGTATTTTCTGTTTGTTGTTCTTTTTGCTGTGTGTGTATTTTGTTTTTTTTGTTTTTAACAAGGAAGAAAGGAAAGCAGACACTCAATCTGACGATTAAATATTGAAGACCTACGCTGATAAGCACTGTGCTTGATGTTTTTATGTATACGCTGTCTGACTTGTTTGACCAGTGTCTGGTACAGCACTCCAGTCGAGTTACATAAAATGTTTTATGGGAGTAGTTGATTAAACAATGCAATATCAAATACACACACCTCCATACATATTTAGAAGTTTTACATTGCCCATGTATATACAACTTGGCAAAGTTTTGTGGGCCGTTTTGCCACTCATGATGCCAAAAATTTGACTTAATAATCATCTTTGACAGAGCTCTTAATCCATCTGCGTTGCACGTTCATGTGTAAAAGAAGCGGGAAGTGTGAAACTTACAGCAAGATCCCGTCAGGAACTGGTAGTCTAAAATGAAAGCCCCAAATTCTCAAGGCATTTTTTTTTTGGTTTACAGTGAAAATGGAGTTAGAATGTAGGCAAACAGTCACAGCAACACCATTTGGGGAAGTGAGACCAGGGAGATGGGAGGTAGAGGGTGAACCCTCTGAGCCTTAACATCTGATTCCGGTGGCATGGGCTCTCACCATATTAGTTTTTTCTTTTTTTTGAAAAATCTTCTTATTGATTTTAGAGGCGGAGGAGAGGAGAGGGATGGAGAGATAGAAACATTAATCAGCTGCCTCCTGCACGCCCCGTACTGGCGATCTATCCCACAACATGGGCATGTGCACTGATGTGGAATCCAACCAGTGACCTCTGGATTCATGAGTTGATGTTCAACCACTGAGCCACACCAGCCGGGCCATATTTGTTTTTTCTAATCCTCATCATGTCTCCCTTTTCCTATGTTCCTTACATACAAACATGTTGAAACGTGGGGATTTACATTAACTTGACCACACCTCAAGTTTGTAGTTAAATGGGATTCAAACCCCCATATTTGTGGCCGCTAGGCCATTGTCGTGTAATTATTCACCCATGCTGTCGTCCTGGTCATTGCCAAAGTACTTTGGATACCATGCTAATGAGAATGGGTCCTTGTTCCTGAGAATTGTAATATGTATCACCCTGTTCACAGCAATCGTTGATACATGCCTCTCTTATGGGACCTAGACAGGGAAAGTTCAAGGAACATTCAAATAAGATAGAAAATACTTTTGGGGGAAGAGATATATGTGCAAAGGCAATGAACTTGGTGAGAGTGACATAGGGAAAGAAGACATCCCCAAGGACAGAACATAGAGCCTGCTGCCTTGGTTGTGGAGTAATATTTCTGTGGATTCTCTAACTCAGTGGAGAGGATGAGAGAGTTATTTTTCTCACTTCACTTGGCAACTCTTTTTTCTCATTCTGCCAAACTCTAACAGAATAATTAAGCCCACAGAGCCTTGCAGTGTGCTCCATAGGCACCCCTTCCGACGGGACAGAGAGCGTCGCATACCAGGGAGCCCGTGGCTCTGGACTCCAGGAAACAGGTCTCTGCTGTGTTGCCTTGGGCTGGGCACAGAAAAAAGCCTGGCCCAATGCAAACCCTGGTGTATAATGAATTATGTTACATATATCAAATTACAAAATGCACAATTCTTTTTCAATTTCTCTAAAGGGCGCCCTCTTATCATTTTTTATGCATTCACGGGCTAGGGTAGATATACATTTGTCATTTGAAATTCAAATAGTTATAGTCGTAAAGCTGCTGACTTGGAGAAACAGGAAATCTAGCATATATCAGGATCTGAATGCTACGCATGATTTGCTGAACTTTTATGATCATTTCAATAAATTATTGAATTAGCTCTGTAGTTTTACAAATAGGCTTGAAAAATGTTCAAATGGTTACAGCCAGGAATAACGCTTTTTCGGTCTTTTGCCCTACTTGAAAAATAAATTTCAGCTGACAGGCAAGTTTGAGACACAGAATTCACTCATCAAAAACAATAAAATCCAATTATTTAAATTTTGCAAGGTCCACTGGAAAATGAACTTAAAGTCTTATTACCAGTCTGGCTCTTACTGCTCTTCAATATTCAAAGTGTTTATTGATTTCAGCATTTTTCCACCAAAAAAAATCTTTAACATTAAATCGAAAGTTCATGCAAAATAGTTCAGGCAGACAGAATTTTAAAGGATTTAATTATGACCAGACCCAGGATTCTAATGACACTGCAATAGAAATGCATGTCAGAGATGATGTAATATTTTGCTGACATCTGCATCATCCATTGGTTCTATTAATGTAAATATGGACCAATTGGATCGGAACACAAAGATGATTTCAATCTGTCAGTTCTCTCTCATCTTAATGTGTAAGCAATGTGCTAGCTTTTGCTAACACTTCTGTGTTTGGAAGACTCAGGAGCCTCAAATTGACTGATTTTGTTTTCTAAATTATTCTCCTTTAGTAGAAATACTGAGTTAATTCAGCATATCTGGTTTAGGAACCACTATTTTTTTTTTCACTTTGTCTATAGGCTTGAATACACTAGGTACCTGCTAATAGACACATCATGGAATAACTATCTCCCACGATCTCTTAGTTGATGCATTTATTTTTCACTGATATAACTGCACATCACAGAATAAACTCCTACAAAGCACCTCCTCCGTGCAAGGAACTTTGTCACAAAGTAGGATAGTTGGACCTGTCTTGATCCCCCTTAGACGCATTGGCGTTTGCTATAGCTAAAGAGTATTTTCCCAGCCCCATTTTTATCTTTTTATACATTTTGATGTATCTAAGAATAATATGTGAGTGAACAATGTGGAAACATTTATCCCAATTAGATGGAAGGTTATATCAGCGGGACAAAGAATGTCATACTCAAGGGCAAGCATTATTTAAGGTGTTATTTAATGCTATGGTTTTCTTTAAATAAGTTCAAAGTGGTTGACAATGCCACTGACATGACTGTTGAAAGTTGATCCATTATTTAATCTGTGAGGTAGGCAATGATTATTTGTCTACTTCATTTAGTTGAAAACATTTAAGTCCAGAAATTTCTCAAACTCCCATTTGGCAAACAAAAACAGAGGATGCCCACTTAAGATTGAATTTCAGATAAATGATAAGTAATTTCTTGTGTAATCCTGTCCCATACCATATTTTGGATATTCTTATACAAAAACAAACAAAAAAACGCTAGCTAATGTTTATTGAAGGTTGAAATTTAATTGGGATTCTGTATTGTATCTGGAAACCATACACATAGTCAAAGTAGAGTTATAAGATTTCAAATCCACAATAATTTCCACAATAGCATACTAGCTTAAGATGGTAACCTTAAGCCATTCCCAGCCACAGGGTTATAGCAACTGATATCTATAATTTAGATAATTAGCAAAGCAGAAGCCATTGGCATAGTTACCCAACCAATACTACCTGTGTCCAATGAAGAATAATTGTAAACATTCAGAGCAGAACCACTTTCAATATTGCTTCAAGCCATGATAAGATTACATTTTTCATCTCTTTTGATCTTGAGTATATATACTACTCCATTGTTACTAACCAATTCAGTTGATTAAATTAGTGCTGGATTTGAATAAAAGATACTGCAATCTAGGGGGGGAAATACAATAGCCTTGAACCCACAATGTGCTGATCATTCATTTATTATGATATGTAATATAATCCATTAATTTTTACGGAACCATGTTTCCTCCTGAAAAAAGATATTGTGTCCCCGACTATTCAGCCAAAGTATTCTCTTGTATTGGCATGCTATATATAGATAGTTCACCACTATTTCTCATTTGTGAAAAAAAATGTATAATTTTTTCCACAAATACTCAATGCCCTGTTTATGTATACAGTTTTGATTATGTAGTAAAGACTTCCACTTCATCTTTTATAAAGCTTCCTTATCTTTGTCATTAACTTTACATCAAATCCTAACCCATTATATTCTTAAAACATTCCTGGATAAGGAACATCAGCATTTCACAGGTGTCAATATTGTTGAGTGATTAAGATAATGGCTCATAAATCAAACTCCTTGGCAAATCTATGTCCCTTTGATTTCTCATTGTGTGCCTTTGGCAAGTTATTTAGCTTCTCTTAACCTTAGATGCTTCATTTGAAAATTAGATGTAAAGACACTACTTAGGACAGATTATCTCTCACAGTCCTTGCGAACAACCCTAATGGGAAAATACCTACCACGTAGTAAGCACTATGATTGTGCAGTATTTTTACTACCTAAACCCTATGCAACTGGGTTCATTCCTTTTCCTGGAACTCCTCTGTCAAATTCACTCATGAACAGAACACTTTTATTTATCCTTTCATTTTATTGAAATAATTTCCTCTTGGTTTTATTTTTTTTTCATTACTTTCTCTGTTCTGACTTTATCTTCTCTAATTATTATTATTAGCAGTAATAATAATAACCAGATATAGTGAGCAGGATTCTGTGTTGGGGATGAGGAAAAGTAAAGCTATTTTATTATTATTATTTTTAAATTCTTTCCCAAGGATATTTTCCCATTGATTTTTAGAGAGAGTGGAAGAGAGAGGGAAAAACAGAGAGAAATATCGATGTGAGAGGAACACATCATTTGGTTGCCTCCTGCATGTACCCTGACCAGGGCCCTGGCTGGGGAGGAGCCTGCAACCGAGGTGTGTGCCCTTGACTGGATTAGAACCCAGGACCCTTTGGCCCGCAGGCTGACGTTCTATCCAATGAGCCATACTGGCCAGGGCAGAAAAACATGTCCTAAAAACAACCTATTGTCTATGACTTTGGGACATTTATCTGAAACCTCATCTTCATTTTGTAGACAGAGAAACTATACGTTATCTGGAAGAGCTGATGTGAGAACTGGAGATAAAGTCTGCAGGATATAGTGAGGTATCAATAACTTACAGCTATGATACTGCTCAGAGACAAGAGAAGTCTGTGTTAAAGGGCAGCCTTGGGATCACAGCGCTTCCACACACTTTCCTCAAGGCCTTTCACCAACAGCAGTAGCTCAATATGCTACACCCCCAAGTACACATTTTGGTACGGCTCACTTAGCAGTTAAACTAAATTACATATAGGAAGGCAAATCGGGCTCCTCTTAACCCAAATAGAATTTATATGCGTTCTTTGAAATTGCAATTTTTTAAGGGGTTCTAGGCCTTGAAAGGAGGTAAAATATCAATGAGTTTTGCATTCGGACAAATAAGTTGACCACGTCTTATCATCTCTTAAAGGGAAAGGAGGAAAACAAACTTGCATTGAGTACACACGGTATGTTGGCACAGAGCTGTGCACTGTTAACATTTCACAGGTCCCAGGAAAATAGTCATAAATGGGGTTATTTCTTCCCACCTTAGAGATGAGTCATTTAAACTTAGATCAGTCCTTACATGGAAAAGTGACTCACTCCACCTCATTGGGACAAGGTAGTGAAGTAACCCCCACACACTTTGGCAGGTGGATATTAAATAAGCTACTGTATCATGAGTACCAAGCACATAGGAAGGGACTCAAAAATGCCAGTTCCAACCCAAGATACTTTCCAAATTCATAATGTGCACAAGCTGCACAGGATTACTTCCCACCAAAGGGTGCCCACGGCTGAAAATTAGGGGAACAAGCTCCCAGTTGCACAAATCAGCAACAGATGGGGGGAGAGGGGGTCAGTAAGCAGAGGTGGTCCACAGAGTAGGTACACAGTAGAAGCCTACGGCCTGGCAGTGACAACAATCACTCCTGCGTTGGCATTCAGAGAGAAAAGTGCTTGTCAAGATCAAAATGCTAATCAGGGCTTGCTGGGAAAGTTAGTCTTTCCCAGCTGCTGCCCAAGCAGCAGGTCGCTGGAAGCAGCTGTACAGCATATTAGCACCTCGTCTTAACTGAATTGTCTGTGTGATCAGGAAACAGAAATAAAACCAAGGACATAGGTGTTCACAGCCGTCAGAATCACCACAGTTAGCTGTGGAGAGCCCTACATTCCCAGCAGGCATTTGGGTGTCATGGGAAGAATTAGGAGCCAGCCTGGGTGGGGCTTGAATCTCAATCATAGTTTTGCCTCTGTGGGTCTCAGTCACTTCTAGGAAATGGGAATGTTACTATCTCTAACAGACTTGTATAAGCATAAAAGGAATGCATTCATGCGTATTAGAGATTTACTGCTGCCTAACAAATGATTCCAAAACTTAGCCGCTGAAACAGCTGCAAACATTTATTTCACCTTGTGTCAGAAATCCAGGACTTGCTTAGATGAGCGATTCTGGCTCAGGATCGCTCATGAGGTTGGAGTTAAGCTGTGGATGATGGTTACAATCATCTGAGGACTTGTGTGGGACTAGAGAGTCCTCTGTACACATGTTGCTGTTGGCAAGACTTCTTCCCTTGCTGACTGTTAGAATGCAATCCCAGTTTCTCATCATATAGATTTCGCCATAGAGCAACTCACAACAGGGCCACTCATTTCTCCCAGAGTGAATAATCCAAGGGAGAAAGAAGGGCCCAAAGAGTGAGGAAGGGCGTGTATGGAGTGCCCTCGGTAGAAGCGATAGTCTTCATAGAACCCAATCCCAGGTGTGACATAACAGCACTTCCTCTATATTCAATTCATGGGAACAATCACTAAGTCTGGGTCCCACTCCTGGGGAGGAGACCACCCAGATCATGCATTCCCTAGGGATGGGGATTACCGTTCTATTTCAGAGCCTGCCTACCATAGCACATTAAGTACCTAACAGGTAAAACATAACAAATGTCAGTTAAACTCTGAAAGCACTTTAAAAATGGTTTTCTACAGTTTTGTTTAGATATGTACAATGAGTATAATAATTTTTAGTATGTTCTTTTTGAATTTAGGTGAGTTTTCTAAAATTGTTGAAGATTTACAGTAGGTACCTAATGAATATTAGCTGTCCTCCATTTTCTCCCCCTTACATATCAGTATCCCCGTGATCTTGAAACATTTTAATAATGCATCTATTAGATTGTCCATCCAGCTTTCCAACAGTCTGAACTAACCCACTCATTCTCTGCATCCAAAAATAACAAAATATTTTGTATTTTAAATGATAAGAAAGAAATCCATTTTATGCTACTACACAGGTTTAAGTTCCAAAGAATGAGGATCATTTCAACGGTAATTATTTCGGCACACATTTCTTATTTTAATCTATAAATAAATCCTTACCTTACTACCTAGGTTCCTTTGATCCATACAAAATAGGGATATTTATTAAACTCTATAATCATAAGATCCAAATCTAGATGATGTCTCTGTGCAGAATGATTCCTTTGTGGGAGAGTTGTGGTTATAGAAAAGAGGGTCTCAGGACGTTGATGCTAAAGACCTTAATGTCATCACCCTGTCAACATGCTGGCTCTTCCCTTCAAAAACACCCCACCTCAACCCTGGGTTTCTCACTTCAAGGAACCGCAGCCCATGTTGCTGAGTCACTCCAACCAGGCCAGAGCTTTATCTAGGGCTGCTCTCTCATTTTTATTCCTGATAACCAATCACATCAAGTTCTGCTGACCTTACTTTCTGCAGATTACTTAAACCCATTGCCTTTTCTTTAAATTCACACTACCATTACTTCTTTCCTGGGAATTACGTGCAAAAATTCTGTAATGATTCCTTCTTTCTCTGACTCCTTTACTCTTTAACCCAGCCTCCACAGAGCTGCCTATTGGACCATTCTGTTGTATAAAAATCTCTATCTTAGTTAAATATACTTTTATAGCCCAAACTAAACCAAGCTCCAGAATATGGCATATGAAATATTGCAAAATCAGGACCTAGATGGTTTCTCCAGCTTTATATTCCACTCTTCTGCACTGAGCACGTGCACATGTGTGTGTGTGTGTGTGTGTGTGCGCGTGCACACACACACACACACACACACACACACACACCCTTGCCCATTTTGCTACAACAAAACTAAACTACTCTTCATTTACTGATTTCACCACACTGCCTTTTATGCTTTAATTCATTTGTATATGCAGTTTACTTTGCTGTCTCCCTAGTAAACTTGTGTTCTTTCTTCCAAACCCAATATGTGGCTATTCTTGTTAAGCATTCTGGACAGCCTTCCCAGAGCTCAGAGAATAAACAGCTCCTTCCTCCCTCTCACTCTACACCTTGTAAACATTACATTGCTGTTCTTCTAAGTCTACTCAATGGTAATGTATTAGCTGTCATACAGTCTTTTATACAAAAAATAATCATCTTGGAATTATTAGCGCATTAAGCCTGCTTTTAATATATGAAGGTAATAGATGGCTGTACCTGTTACCAATAATAAGTTGAACCATATACAATTATTGTGTTTGAAAGTGAAAAGAAAAGGTCAATTGGCAATTTCATGTGGTTTACCATATTTGAGAGACCCTTCTTTTCTTGTGCACTGGGGGGTGTAGTGTAAAGCACAAGAGGAACATCAGTTGGTAAAGAGTTAAGAGGTGTTGTTAGCATCTAATGTGTCATTTTCTGGGAGAAAACTTGACTTCTTTTAAATAAAATTGAAAAGTGAATCACTAAGGTCAATAGACATGTGTTATCTAGAGATAGATTTTAGCTAAATATATGTAAATTGAAGGCTTCAAAGGAAATGAATGGAACACCTAAAGATATGGGATGTGTGTGTGTGTGTGTGTGTGTGTGTGTGTGTGTGTGTGTGTTGCATTGATGGAAGAAGAGATTAGACCAGGTGGTGTGGGTCAGTGATTGAGCATCTACCCATGAACCAGGAGGTCACAGTTCCATTCCCAGTCAGAGCACAGGCCCAGGTTGCGGGCTTGATCCCTAATACTAGTAGAGGGTGTGTGGGAGGCAGCCAATTGATGATTCTCTGTCATCATTGATGTTTCTATCTCTCTCTCCCTCTCCCTTCCTCTCTCTGAAATTAATTAAAAAAAAAAGAAGATATTAGTTGGCCACATGCAAGGCATACTAGTATTTAAGCACAATAAAAAGTTATCATGAATTAATTATAATGTTTATTCTCTAAAAAGGTATTAAACACCTATGTAAGATGCTTCTTCAGAATGCTGATTTTATGGACTGCCTATATCCATTATCCGTATGATATCTGTATTGAAAACTCCAAATGATTTCAGCAAACTCCAGTGTATATGTATCACTGGTCTATGGATAACCAGACAATACCTTTAGTATCTATATCCATAGTTATAGCTGTACCAATCTACATCTATATTTATAATTGAATCAATATCTTAAATGTAATTCTAGTCTTAGCATGCATACCTTTTCCATTCAGGAATCAAGTCTGGGAAACCAAGCTACTGGAAAGCAGCCCGGCCCTGTCATGTGTGTGGGAAATTGTATTTGAGGTGAGGAGGTGGGTGGCCTCAAACTATTCCTTCTTATCTCATCAAGCCATTTGGCTGCCCATCCATTCATACGCTGCCTAACAAACATCTCCTCCCTGTTCCCCTTCCTGAGGTGACTCTCATGCTGATCAAAAATCTTCTCAAAGCTCCTCCTACCCTGCAGGGATGCCCCCAGTTGGCCAGGGATTCATATCAATTTGCCTTTTGCTTAATCTTCCAGGGGAGACAGCATACAGGGAGTGACTTCCTTGATGCCTGAAATTTATCCAAATGTATGACCCAGATTCAATATTCCTGAAAGTGAGGCATGTGTTTTGGCCACAGTGGTTTTGAGCTGTTCATTTTCTGTCAAGAGGTTTCATGGGTTGCTTCTGGCTCAAGATTCACTTTGAAGTTGATGGATCATGCTTTTGTTTACTTAATAAACATTGAGCTCCTAATACGTTTATGGAATGGCACTAGAAGCTGTGGGCAATAAAAAAAATGAGTTAGATGTGCTCCATGACCTTAAGAAGCTTATAAGCTTATAAAACATTGCTTATTGGTAACTCTAAGGCTTAATATCATATAAATCTTGCACATAGTAGGCCTTCAATAACTGTTGAATAATTTAATGAGGTACTAGAATGGAGCTGTCATCATACTATTGTAGAGAGTTAGAGGAAGTCTAATTTTAATGTGTGGGACAGAAAACACCTCTCTTCCATTTCTCTAAAGGTTGACATTTCACATCCCTTCCAGGCTCACCTTAACCATAATGGTGGGAATGAATAATCTAAGCAGAAGGTTTTGCCTAAATAAAGTAGAGAAGTGGGAAAGTGTATAATATATTTGGGGAATGATCAGTAGATGATGAAATTAAGGGTGTGGGGTCCATCAGACAGAGTTAGTCCAAACATAGAGTCATCAGATAAATACAGGTTGGGGAGGATAGTTTTTGACAGAAAACACATCTCCTAACAACAACAACAAACAAACAAAAAAAGAGAGAGAGAGATACACTACTACCAGCCCCCTCATTTCTTCTCCAGTGTGTGCTTTCTCTCCATCGCTCTGGCTGCCTCCTGTGGCTCTTAGATATTTTTGCAAAGTTTGAGGCATTACCTTTGTGACCTTATAAAGCTAAAGCTCTCTTAGGAGAAAAGGTAGCACAATTGATTTCTGTTTCTAACTACCCTGGCCAGACCATCTTTTACTTCTTCCACCTGTGATCCATTCCGTCCTATGTCATGTTAGAGTTGAATGGACCAATGGCGTTGCCATTTTCTCTTTAGAATGTATAGTCCTTAAAAGAAGGATAGCTTGTTTAGTGAAGAAGGATGGCTTGTTAATAAATCAAGCCATTGGTGTAAAAATAAGCTCCCTTTGTGCATACAATCATCAGAAAGTAAAAACTGAACATTCAGCAGCTTAGATGAGTGGGTCTTTATATTATGCACGTGAAAATTAGATCCATAAGTCATTAATTATTCCTCAACATGTTTATGTTTTCTCCTTAGAAAGCATTTTGGGTCTTCTTGCTGTATCTCATATGTATAAATAGTGAAACATGGGTATTTTTTGTATTAAAATTGTTTAAGTATGTCTTGTACTACTGAGCTTGGTTATACAGTCGTGTATATAAACTAACACACATAAAATTTTCAATGGCTCAAAAGGTGAAGTTACTTACCCAACTAATTAGAGTTTTTATGCATAATCATATAGAATGAAACCTTTACGAGGAGAGAGTCCTATAGAAAATGTCAACCAATTTCTCATCTTGCATTGTTAGCCCTACGGTGTTGTCCATATTGTAGTTTTCTTTGGGACCTCAACGTTCAGCTTACTCTTGTGAATAAGCTTCATGATCAACGTGGCTGGGCTTACATTGCTCAACTCAGGTCACATCTGGGTCAAGTATGTGACAGGAGGAACCATGTTGATATGACATGGACAGATGAGATAAAAGCTACATGTAGACAATTCATGTCAAGGAGATATTAACGTTTGTTCTACTTTTACTTCCTTAACAATGGCCAGATTTAATGTTTCATAAAGTTTCCAACATCTGCATTGGGTAGGAAGCCAGAGAACTTGCTGGACACTGGCACTTATTAAACATGTAGAGCGCTAAA
The DNA here is from genome assembly GCF_014108235.1 of Myotis myotis. Classification (NCBI taxonomy): domain Eukaryota; kingdom Metazoa; phylum Chordata; class Mammalia; order Chiroptera; family Vespertilionidae; genus Myotis; species Myotis myotis. Next base: position 35,112,157 of record NW_023416323.1, on the reverse strand, counting down.
TGCTGTCTAAGAATCTTCCTCATCTATAAAACAAAGGTGTTATTTTTAACCCCTTCAGAAGAAAATTGTGAGAATAATCTAATGCATCTACCATTTTTAGTGGCTCAGAGAGTCATTCCGCATTTAAAATTTCATCATTTAAAATGACAATTTACTAGGCACTTGAGAGTTTAGCATAGAATAAAAGATACAGAAACTCTGCTTTTATTGTGATTAGACTATAGTGGATAAAGACAAACAATAATTATAAAAATAAGAGGATAATCAAAATTAACAAGTAATGGTAATGGCTATATAAAGAAATTCAGATGCCAGACTATAAGAAAGGGGTCATGCAAGGCCTTCCAGGAGAAATTAACCCTAATTTCAGATTTGAATGAACACAAGAAGTTAATGATAAAGGCCATAGAGAGCAAGAGCATTCATGGGAATGTCTAGGCAAAACCCGTTAAAGCGTTGGAGCATTCAAAGACCAGACAGAAGCCATTGTAGCTTGTAAGAAGTAAGAGATGGGGGTGTAGAGTGTTTAAATGAAGTGGTAGGGAAGATGTATATGAACCATGTTATGTGAAGTTTCACAGGCCATAGTAATAAGCACGAATTTTATTCTAATAAAAAAAAACTATGGGAGAGGATAGCGTGGTAGGACTTAAATTTGAAAATGATGTCACTGGCTTCTGAGTAAAGGAGAAATTACAGCAGAGCGAAGTGGAAGAAGAAAGGTTGCTGTCCCCCTCCCACCCACAGACGGGGGTGAATTAGAATGTCAGCAGCGGACATAAAAAAAAAAATGATGATCAGTAGAACTTTCCGTGACTATGGAAATGCTCGATATCTGAGCCCTTGCAATGTGACTCGTCTGACTGTGGAACTCGCTTGCAGATTTGTATTTGCTTTTAATTAATTGAAATTTAAATAACTATGCATGCCAGTGCTTTCTCCACTGAGCAGTGCAGCTCTAGAGAGTGAACACTTAGAATCCAACTCACATGCCTTCAAAAGCCCACGTTCTTAACCACTGCCCTATTGGGCCACCACTTACATGATGGGAGGCAGTGATTTCTGAGCCGCTCCGTTTGTAACTTCCCCTGTGCTCTCTGACACGACGAGGGCTATTACCAACAGAGAAAGAACTCAGATAACGTCACCCAGCACTTTTCCACCGTGAGTGCTGCTGCCGGGGCCATTCTGCCTTGCCATCCCTGCTCTGATCCCAGTGTGTAGTGGGAAGCGGGAAGGAAAGAGGCATTTACTTTCCAAGAACACTTAGTTGTCCCAGTAATGTGTTTAGGACCAAAGACTGTGAAGAGGTTGCATTTAAAACTGTCTCTGTCCAGTTGATGGATAATTTATGGCATCATTACAAGGGACAACAAATGGCTTCTCTGGGATAACAGAAATGCAATTAGATTGTCGCAGACTGTCAGTTGTTGTATTTGGGTGTAATTTCTTTAATGCTTCCCTTGTATAAGCCTCTGCTGGTAATAATAACAGAAACAGAACTTGCTGTGTTCTTTTTTAAGAAAGGGGGGGGGTGGGATTAGGAGCACATTCTATTATATTCAAAGTGAGAGTTGCCGCAAGGAAGTTGCAGGAAATATTGGGGTTCTCAAGATTCTCCTTGCTAAGTGCCCACACTTAGTAAGAGCTCAATAAATATTTTAAATACAAAATAAATGAATAATGTAATAAAAGTCTTTGAAAATAAAACTCCAGAATGCATATATCCAACTTGTGCCCTTTTTCTCAAGTAACCCCATTGGTTGGTGTAGAGTTATTTCAATACTAGAGGCCCAGAGAGAGAGAGAGAGAGAGAGAATCATCAATTGGCTGCTCCTGCACACCCCACACTGGGGATCCAGTCTGCAACCCGGGCATGTGCCCTGACTGGGAATTGAACCATGGCCTCCTAGTTCATAGGTCGATGCTCAACCACTGAGCCATGCCAGCCAGGCTCCACTCAATGCTTCTTTTCCCAGTTATTTTCAGGAAACCTCTGCCTTCCCAGTCCAGGAGAAAGGCTTTTGGTGATATTAGCATCTAACCAGCAATGTCCATCTTATTGATTTATTTTACAGACTCTTTGATGTTACTTCAAATCAGGAGGATAAGGAATACGTAATTTAATTTCTTTAGGCTTCGATACTAAATTTTTCTACAGGGAAAGGGAGAAACTTGATGGTTCAAATATCACTCTCTGGGATAGCCTGTCTTCATATAACTTATTCCATGAGTATGCTGAACAGCCATGAGGCTCCAGGTCCTGAGCCAGGCCTGGAAATAGCATCAGTGCCCGGGAGAGATGTAGTCCCCACCCATATATAGATTTTAATAGATATATATTGCTTGTAAGGGGAAATTCTACTTCATATCTGATATTGTCCCCTGGAAAGTATTGCACTAATAACTTCTGTTGCCCATAAATAGTCCAGTATTTATTAAGCACTCAGGACTCAGCACACACTGAATTCTACCCCTACAGGTAACAGTAGTCAGGTAACACTGACTTCCACGAAATGTGTTCTTCTCTCATAAACATGAAACATCCCCAAGTCTGAACTCTCTGATGCCTGCCTCCTTTCCTGAACCTCACACCTATATATCCAGTAGGAAGTTGAACATAAAATAGTTATCTCCAAATTAATATCTCCACAATGGAATTTGATTTCTGTTTTCCAAGACTCTTCTTCCTATAGTCTTCACCCAATAAATGCTGTTGCCAATTGTTCAATTGCTCATCACAATACCCTGGTGTTATTTCATTGTCTTCTTCTTTCGCCCTCCATTTCTAATTTTTTATCTCTTTGCTGCAACCACATTTTGAAGCATCTAGTCTGCTGCGCCTTCATTGCTACTGCCCTCATCCAAGCTGCCACTGTCACCATCTGAATCATTACCATAGACAACTTGCTGGTCTGTCTCTTCCACTGTTCTCACTGCAAGCCATTCAACACATGGTAGATGGAAGGATGCTACTAAAAGCAGACTTCTCTGCAAAAAAAAATAATAATAATAATAATAATAATCATTTAATTACCACCTATTGGATTTTTATTTAAATTTCCACTTCAAAGCCTCAAGTGATCATCTCTCATCTGATTATCAAGTACACAAAGCTCTTTCTGACCTCAGTGAACTTGTGAGTTCCCCTGTGGTAACACTGTCTCTGGCTTCTCCCTTGATTGTCTGGTTTCTTGATAACATTGAGATTTCTTCAGCAAAACCTTAATTGACTAACCCTTTCAAAAATGTAAAGCCCTCAGTAAAATAAGCCAGTTACAGAAGGGCAGATAGTCTATGGTTCCATTTATATTAGGTTCCTAAAAAAAAAAAAAAATCAAACTCATAGAAAGTGAGAGTAGATTGGTGGTTGCCAGGGACTAGGGGGAGGAGGAAATGGGGAATTGATGTCCAGTGGTATACACTTTCAGATACAAGATGAATACGTTCTACAGACCTATTGTACAATATTGTGCCTTCGGTTAGCAATACTGTAGTATATAGTTTATATTTTGTTGATGGTAGATTTCATAGTAAGTGCTCTTAGCACCATCTATAATAATAAAAGCATAACATGCTAATTAGACCAGGCAGCCTGATGACCTTCCCAATGACCTTCCAGACGACCTTCCGGATGAAGCTGGGGCTGTGAGGGCCAAGGCAAGCCACCGCAGCTGTGAGGGCCGAGCTCCTTGCACGAATTTTGTGTGTCAGACCTCTAGTAAAAAAAAAAAAAAAAAAAGGAATAGAACTTTACTCATTACTCGGTTGCATTACCTGTTGATTTCCTTCTTTGCCATTCTCACTAGCAAAGATTATTGCATTCATTTGAATATTTATGAGGATACAAATTCAATGGAGGCAGGGCATGAGATATTTTGATTCTGCTCTTTTTCCAGAGTCGGGCATATGGGTTAGCACATGAAGGATACAGACTAAGTAATTATTAAAGGGATACATGAGGAATCTTTGACTCTGACTGTGAAAACCATGTTAGGGCCACTCTTTGAATTCCCACTGAGGAAATGTCATTATTACTCAAGGACCCTCTCACTTCTTTTTCTGATGGAATTCCACTAGGAGGCAGCCCTCACTTTGGAAATTGGCCCATCACGGCTGCTGAGATTTCAGACACAACACACCGTCTCAGTATAGTGCCTTCTGTTCAGTGATTTTCAAAACAGCTCTCCTGAGGGCGTTTAAAGGCCTTCACTCCAACAAGTCACCTCACAAATTAATTTGGTAGTTTTCAATCTTTATTAATGCAAATTGACTCAATGCTGTAAACATATGCAGGTGAAGGCTCAGGTTTCGCCTCATTCTCTCTGCACTGAGGCAGGGTAAACAGCAAGCTTTGCAAATACACACAACTTCAATAAAGAGGGCGGGCCCTGACAGGTTTGGCTCAATGGATAGCGCGTGAGGACTGAAGGGTCCCAGGTTCGATTCCTGTCAAGGGTATGTACCTTGGTTGCAGGCACATCCCCAGTAGGGAGAGTGCAGGAGGCAGCTGAATCTATGTTTCTCTCTCATCGATGTTTCTAACTCTCTATCCCTCTCCCTCTCCCTTCCTCTCTGTAAAAAAATCAATAAAATATATATATATTTTAAAAGACGGTTGAGCCCTCACTTGCAAGCTGCACAATTTCCCTTTGCAAAGGGAATCTCACACTTGCTTTAAAGGTGATATTATAATACCCTTCATACATCTGCCCCGCAGGGAGACAGAAATTGACATGATATTTTGGCAACAAGAAACTTTGGAATAATCTGGCCTTAGCACTGATCAGCTCCGGGGGACATGGTAGTCAAGTTGTGTAGTGTCAAGTTGTGTAATTGCAGCTGCTGGCAAATGTGAACATTCACACCTTCTCGCTGTTCTTTTTGGGTGAAATACACACAGTACTTCCTAGTTTGGGGTGCCTGATGGAAGGCAAACTAGAGATAAAGACAGAAGGGTAAACACAGTTTCTTGGTCTCCAAATTGTAGAACACATTTCTTACAAAAATAATCCTCACATTTGCATAGCATCGTGCATGTCCAAAAGAGTTTCCCATGGCATCTTCTCATTAAATCCTCACACCGAATGCGTCTATCCATGTGTCAGGACAAAGTGTCATTCTTTTACCTTTTTTCAAGTGTACATAAAGATAATGGGAAAGTATCTTGAATTTTAGGGGAAAAAATAAATTAAAAAATGGAGTTGACGTGGGACATCTTGAATTTAGTTTAAATCTCTAAACAGATTTTAATAGACAGAAAAGATTCATGTTATGAACAACAAATAAATGATTAATTCAAGTGATCATTGGTTTTGCAGAGAATGAAACTGAAGCTCAGAGAAATGTAGACACTTGGATAATAAGGAAGTAGAAGTATGTCAATCATTATACATGGGTGGGCAAAAGCAGGTTAACAGTTGTGAGTACACAAATCAGTTTAGTCTTGTATTGTTATTTATTAGTTATTGTGTTATTTATTTGTATTACAACTATAAACCTACCTTTGCCCACCCCCGTATCCACTGGCCCTCAGCTACCCTCTCAGCTGACAAATGCAAGCACAATTTGTGTGAGAAAAAAAGGACCAAAGAATATTTGAAGGAGTTGATAGTGTAGTGAGTGTATGCTTAGGTGTTGAACTTGAAAAATATATAATAAGTAATGCTTCATATGGTTTAGTATTATCTTAACTGTTTTCAAATTCCTGCTTCTCCCCAGTTAAAAGAAGAGGGGGAAAAGCCCAACCTCTCTTCCTCCTTCACTTTCTGCCTTCACTCTGGTAAATTCCAGTAAAATAAACACAGACAGTGATATCTGGTGTTGTTTGTTTTTGACAAGTTCGTTTTGGTGAAGATCTAAACATGCATGGCAATTCTAAATTGTCTTTGAACTTCATGTTTTTGCTGTTTTCTTCACATAACTGTATGGTTTTAATAATACAAAATATTTTCTAAATGGGGCAGTGATCTCTTTTTAATAATAATCATAAACTGTTAAAAACTAAAGAGTAACATGCAGAGAAAAACTTATACCAGGTATGTATGTGTTAAAGATAAATTCGTTTTGTCAGATATTATCGAACTAGAGGCCCAGTGCACGAAATTTGTGCACGGGTACAGTCCCTAGCAGCTTCCCCAGCTTCCAGCTGCTGGCCAGGGCCTCCCTTCTCCAGCTGCCAGATGCCAGCTGGGGCCTTCCTTCTTTCCGCACGGACCTGTGGTGGTCAGCTCACGTCATAGTGAGCCATAGAACTCCCGGTTGGTCGAACTCCCGAGGGAACACTTTGCATAATAGGTTTTTATATATATAGATTGGGCTAAAGGGCCTCTGTCACTTGAGATCCATGCCACTTAAAATAAGAGGATCAAAAAGACTACCTCTTGGATAAAAAACTATGGAGATATTATATATATATTTCAAACCTCAAATTTTATTTTGGAAACAAAAACTTATTTTTTTGCCATCAGATGGTTTTTGCCACATAGAATGAATATAATTATACTGCCCTTTATGGTCACTATGAACCACGTGTGACCACTGAGTAATGAAACCATGGCCCGTTCAAACTGAGATGTGTTATGAGAGTGAAATACACACTAGTTTTGAAGGACTTAGTTCAAAAATATCTCATCACTAATTGTTTATATTGATTCCATGTAGAATATTGAATTTTAGTTTAATGGAGTTAACTATTACTTTAAAATTTTAATCGGTGCCTGGCCAGTGTGGCTCAGCAGTTGAGCGTCAACCTATGAACCAGGAGGTCAAGGTCTGATTCTGGTCAGGGCACAGGCCTGGGTTACAGGCTCGATCCCCAGTAGGGGGCGTGCAAAAGGCAGCAGATTAATGTTTCTCTCCCATCATTGATGTTTCTGTATCTCTTTCTCTCTCCCTTCCTCTGTGAAATCAATTTAAAAAATATAATCTGTGACTTTTTATTTTTTATACCTAGGCACTAACAATCTTAGACATTCATATGTAGTTCATACGGACACTTCTGGTTTAAATATTTGAGAAATGTACTTAGAAATACATTTCTAGAAAAATAGAAAAGATGTAAATACTTGTTCTTACCATAGACCAAAACCCTCTTTACCTGACAAATGTTAAATGTTCATTTTCACTTTTCATTCTGCGATGTCTACAAATTATCTTGGATATGACATTTATTTAAATAACTGTAGCCCCAAAATACTATAAAAGTGTCATTTTTATCTTTATATAGAATTCTATGAGAGAAAAATATAATGGGGAAGTCTTCTAAATTCCATCAATAATTAGGTTAAAAGAAAATGGGGCAGCTATAGGAGAAGGATAGAGACTTTGTACTTGCAACATTGTTGAGGCCCTTTGATTTATTTTTGTTTTCTAATTCTGTGAAATATTTTATATAAGGAAGGCTTATAAAATACAATTCTTTTTTTAAATGCAAAATTACATCTATCACATGGCCTGTAGAGGAGAGAGAGAAAAAGGGATTATAAGGCAATACACTTTTGTGTTTAAAAAGCATAGTCATTTTGTTGTCATCAACGTGAGTAGATTAATAGATCGTGGGTAACATGTTTTCCTCTTATTATTTATATTTATAAATAAGTGTAGGTTTCTTTTTCACATTACCTACACTCAAGATGCCTTCATTTTGTCCAGAAATATTTCCTTTAGTAAAACACAAAGTATTTTCTTTACTAATTGTCTACAAAGCTCTTAATACCAGTCAGCCGCCAGCAGAACTTGCAATGACTTCATTCCAAGAGCCCAGAATCATCAAGGGTATAGTTTCGCAGTGAATGCGGCCAAGGTAAATCACCATTCAAGTGTTCTCTGTAATTACATGCATGGTGCAGTCTGCAGAGCACAGCCAGACTGGAGGAGCCTGAGGCTGCGTCCCCACAATCTGGCTCCCAGGTAATTTTTCTACTGTTTTCCCATTCCCATGCCTATACATACCACATGTACATCCTAAGCGTCAACTCCCCTGGGGAGACTACATCTAAAACCCTCTGAATTGGACCTTGAGGCCTTAGGCTATTTCCCCCACATAAAGACAAACATAATCCTTTTAACTTAAAATGCAAAAGTGGTCCGGGTCAATTTCAGCAAGAACAGACCCAAGAAGGGGTAAGAATGTCTTTTGTTGCTCCCCAAGCTAGATAAAATGAATCTTTATACTTTTTATTTATTTTTTTGGAAAAAAGATTCAAGGCAAAGAAAAAAATCTTCAAAAGCAGAATAAAAGGGAAATGTGGGGCTTTCTATGGGAGATACAGGAAGGAATTTTCTTATCTAAATGGATAAAATACATTTCAAATAGAAAAAGTATAGATTTCCCGGAGCATTTGTGCAAGAAAATTGAAAGAGTAAATGAGGAGTCAAAGTCATCATAAATAAGCAGAAGACATTTCACTTGAAAAGATATTAACAGAAGAAAATATATGGAATATATCAGAAGTTGGCCAGCAGACAGACAAAAAGAGTCCACAAAAAGATAGGCAGGTGCCTGTTAAGGTTTCAAACATTGAAAGCACTGGAAAAAGAACCTATTAGGGATCCAAGATGCTTTTCAATGAAGTTAAAATGAAAGCATCCAAGAGACACTTACAATGCAGAAATCTCTTAAATTTTGTCACAGTAGAAAATTATTTTTTCAATACAGAGTTTGTTTGGACAATTGGCTTCCGAATCCTCAAGCCTTAAGGGTCTATGAGTGTCTCTCTAAGATTGAAATTGTTTTATTTTTTTTTAAATATATTTTATTGATTTTTTACAGAGAGGAAGGGAGAGAGATAGAGAGTTAGAAACATCGATGAGAGAGAAACATCGATCAGCTGCCTCCTGCACATCTCCTACTGGGGATATGCCCGCAACCCAGGTACATGTCCTTGACCAGAATCGAACCTGGGACCCTTCAGTCCGCAGGCCGATGCTCTATCCACTGAGCCAAACTGGTTTCGGCTGAATTGTTTTAGATCATTCCTGCTAACCAGTATATTCACCTCTATTTTTGGTCATCAGCAAATGTTTATAAAGCACCTATTATGTGTCAGTTGTTAGGCTGAAAATATAGTGATCAACAGAACACAATTTTGTCTTTCCTTGCAGAGTTTTTAAGGAAGAACTCTTTCTAAGACTGCCAGGATTACTCACTTAGTAATTACTGGTAGGATGATATGAAGGAGAAGTGCATGGTGAATGTCATGTGGTCAAGTGCTGAGGTTTAGAGACCTCCCTAAGAAGGCAGACATGGAGTGGAGGCTGGAGGTATGATAAGGATTAGTCAGGCAAAGAGAGAATGTGGGATTACAGGATGCTTTAGGGTGAAAAAGCAGCACACGTGAAGACCCTAAATCAAGAATAAATGGGAATTTTGTAGGGATTCAAAGAAATGTATGTGAATAAAAAGAAGACAGACAGGAAGGGGAGGCAAAAGGAGATGAAGAGAGGCCTGTGCGACCAAACCATAGGTAAGGATTATACTTTTCATGCTATGGACAATGAAATCAGAACAATTAAACATGTTTCTGAAAAACAAAGGGTAAAGAGGTCTATCATTTTATAATAACGGATAGTTGTTGAGCACTTAAGTTTTTTGCATATATCTCAATGAGTTGATGACTCATTAAACTGACTAGAATAAATTGTGACAATATCTTTGGGGTATAAGACTTGAACACAGTCCTACAAAGCTTTGAGTAATGTGCAGTGATTCCTACATATATCTCATCTCTTTCCTCTTGGACGTTCACGAGGTATATTACCATATTAAAAATTCTGAGAAGCTCAGGTAAACACTTTAACTTTGTTAGTCCATTGCCTCCCAAATATGGGTTTGACATTCAGAGAAACAGTTTTTCTTTTGTTTATTCTTATTTTAATGCTTTTAACATTTATTTTATTGTTCAAAGTTTCGATAGCTATTCTTTTTTTAAACTTAAATTCTTTATTGTTTAAAGTATTGTATATGTCTCCCTTTCCCCCCATCGGACTCCCCCCCCCCCGCCCCGCCTGCCGTTCCCACCCCCCAGCATAAGCCCTTTCCCCTCTACTGCCTGTGTCCATGGGTTATGCTTATATGCATGCATACAAGTCCTTTGGTTGATCTCTGAGAAACGTTCATTCTGAAGTGGTGAGCTAAGGAGTTTGTAAGAAATCCTAAAAATATCTGCCACAAATATTACAGAGGCTGTCCCCAGATCTATGGCTTATAATGAAAGTTCAACAATGTTGAGAGGATGACTTTGGATGCAAATGATTGAAACCAGTAAAAATACAGTATTATTATAGGCATCGGGAATTCTTAAAAACACAACTAAAATGCCACACTCTGCAATCCAAGGCTTTAGAAGCACCATCATTCCTTTACTATAAACATCAGATTAAGAAGTCTTAAAACTCTGGTCTCTGCATGATAGATTTTATTTTTATGTCAAATCACATATTCATGTAATCTCACCAGTAGTGGAAATGAGGATCCATTTTCAATCCCTCTTGAAACGTGGTAGGGGGCTCATTCATCTGCCCACGCCCTGGCCACAGGCCCTGGAGCTTACTAGTTCCAGAAATCTCTGGGGAGAAAGAGCCTTACCCCATCTGCCAAAACGCATCTCACTGTTTGAGAATCTGCAAGCACACATGGATACTAGCCTCGTTTCCACGGTGGACCCATTTGAGGAGTGAAATTCATGGCTCCTCAAGGAATGCAATAGAACACTAACTCACTGTGGTTCCTCGGGCTCCCAGCACGCTCCAGATTCTCATGAGTGAGCACCTTAAATTATGTCATGAAGGGACTTGGATTAAATGAATGAGCCCCAGAGTTGGACAACAGTAAATCAGCAAATAATCACAAGCATGGGAAATATATGAATGCAATTTCACAATGCCTCATATATCTGCATTCGCCTTGGCAGGCTCTGGCACTCCCTGCTTCGGGCTGGAAGGCAACTTTCCTACCTGAGTCATGAGAACAGGAATGTTTACTTTTGTTTATTCCTGTACCCACTTATGCCACAGTACCCCCAACTTTCCACTTCAGATGCTTCCGATGTGCTCTGAGAGCCCTCATGTATAATTGGTATAAGGTTCTACTCTATGTAATGTTATCTGAATTTTTAATACTTAGATATTAATATTACTATTTTTTCAGTTACTATAAAACACCATGTTGCCGAAACCAGTTTGGCTCAGTGGATAGAGCGTTGGCCTGCGGACTGAAAGGTCCCAGGTTCGATTCTGGTGAAGGGCATGTACCTGGGTTGCTGGCACATCCCCAGTAGGAGATGTGCAGGAGGCAGCTGATCGATATTTCTCTCTCATTGATGTTTCTAACTCTATCTCTCTCCCTTCCTCTCTGTAAAAAATCAATAAAATATATTTAAAAAAAACAAACACCATGTAATATTTTTAAAATATATTTTTATTTATTTCAGAGAAGGGAGAGGGAGAGAGAGAGAGAGAAACATCAATGAGGAGAGAGAATCTTTGATCAGCTGCTTCTTGCACACCCCCTACTGGGGATCGAACCCACAATGTGCCCTTGCCTGAAATCGAACCCGGGACCCTTTCGTCAGCAGGCTGATGCTCTATCCACTGAGCGAAACCAGCTAGGGCCCATGTAATATTTTTTTCAGTAACCTTGTGAATTTTAATAAAACAAATATATGCAAGCAGTACAATCAACCATGTAATATTTATGTGTGTGTGTGTGTGTGTGTGTGTGTGTGTGTGTGTGTGTATTGGAGGATTCATTAATTCATAAGACAAGCTAATTACTTTTTTTGTTGTTGTTAATCTTCACCCGAGGATATTTTTCCATTGATTTTTAGGGAGAGTAGAAGGGAGAGGGAAGGACAGAGAGAAACATCGATGTGAGAGGAACACATTGATTGGTTGCCTCCTGCACGAGCCCTGACTAGCGCCTGGGCCATGGAAGAGCCTGCAACAAAGTTATGTGCCTTGAGCAGAATCGAACCCGGGACCCTTTGGTCCGCAGGCCAACTGAGCCAGACCAGCAAGGGCACTAATTACCTTTTTCTACAAATTAAGGCCTAAGTTATATTGTGAAGAATGCCATTGCCATGAGGATGGTTTCAACAGATGACATCACTTCAATTTTCCATAACTATACTTAATTATTATATTTTATTTAACCATGACAAAAAGATTTAAGACATGTGGTAACATCCGAGCAATGGACTGGTCCGCCGACAATAACTAGTTGCCATTGCTTACGGGAGCACCTTTGATAAACTCATAGACACGCTCATGTGTTACTAACCCAACTTGAATAAATAGAATTCAAACAGATTCTAAATTAAGGCTGTGCCTCTCTTAGAAGTTGTTTGAGAATATTACCAAGGTGTGTTTTCTCTCTCACTTCTGCATTGAAGAATGGGCAAGGAAGCCTGCGCACCTCACTGACACATCCTTCTCGAGTCAATGTTATTCAGACAAGTTAATGAGAAAATCGCAGACCATAGTCTTAGTCACGCTATGTTTTTTAATAAGCCTGCTGCTGTCCTCCAAGAATTCCTGGAATTGCCTTTATTCTTCATATCAAGAGATATCCTTTGAAGGCTTTACACACTTCCTTGCAGTTTATAGATATATATTTTTTCTCCTCTGTCACACCACTCCTAAAAATATGTTTTCTTCTATAGACTTGATTATATTTCTAGACAAACAGTCACCATGAACACCTTTGGAAATCTGACATCATCTATCAGAGGCTTAAATATGACTAAACATTTTGGAAGTTGGATTGTAAATGTAACTTAAGTTTAGGCAGTTTAGCTAAGGCACTCACAGCCTGAAAACCCTCTGGGTTTTGTTTGTTTTTGTCTTGTTTTTATTGTTGTTTATTTATTTCAGCTGGAATACTTAATATTTGCTACTATTCATAATTTCAAATTTAATTTTACAAAAGTGTAATTTTATTCTATAACTTATTTATTTTTCAAAAATGTTTTGAGTGGGTACCAAGTGCACTGAGGATGCTACAGAGGTGAGACAGGTGTAATTATAAGACGAATAGGAGACATAAAATCCTTAATTTCAAGGAGCTTCCCTGATAAGCAGAAAAAAAGACTAGTCACAGCCTGGCCAGTGTTGCTCAGTGGTTGAGCACAGACCTATGGACCAGGAGGTCACCGTTCAGTTCCCGATCAAGGCACATGCCCAGGTTGCAGGCTCGATCCCCAGTGTGGGGCATGCAGGAGGCAGCTGATCAGTGATTCTCTCATCATTGATGTTTCTGTCTCTCTCTCCCACTCCCTCTCTGAAATCAAAACAAAATGTTTGTTTGTTTGTTAAATCTTAGTTGTCCATTTTTAATTTTTTGAGGCAGGGAGGAGGATGGGTGGAGGTAGAAGAGGGGATAAGGGGGATAAATGGTGATAAAAACATAGAATAAAGAAAAAAAAGAGCCCTAACTGGTTTGGCTCAGTGGATAGGGCATCAGCCTGAGGACTGAAAGGTCCCAGGTTCGATTCCGGTCAAGGGCATGTACCTTGGTTGTGGGCACATCCCTAGCAGGGAGTGTGCAGGAGGCAGCTGATCAATGTTTCTCTCTCATCGATGTTTCTAACTCTCTATCCCTCTCCCTTCCTCTGTAAAAAATCAATAAAATATATTTTTAAAGAAAGAAAGAGCTTAAAATTATCGTTTCTGTCCTTACAGCAAGAAAAAGATGGCCATATTGGAAAGCAACAATGTTTCTGCACCAACCAGAGCCCCGACAGTGCAGGGCAAACTGCCCAGTGGAACCTAGAGAGACAGGTCAACCCAGGAGACCCCAGGAGACCTGCTCACCCTGAGCCAAAGCCAGCGGAGCCGTACACCAGTAGGTACAATGGGATGCTGACTTTTGACAAATTGCTGCAGGCTGAGTGTGAAGGAGCTGGAGGATGAGAAACCCTTGGGGCCACAGTCTTAGGGGTTCCCACACTTTTATGTTCAGGAAGCTCACCAGCTTCTCCCTGTGAAGATCCAAGGAAGAGCCCGTGGTGACTGTGATCGTGGGAGGGATGGGAGTGGAGGGGGTGAAAGGGAGATACATGTTTAGACCCTTCTTCACATTGAAGCTCTATTGTCCAGGGGAAAACAAAATGAAACAAAACTTGGCCACAGCCTTTTTAAAACTAGAAAGAAAGGGCTTCTGATTCCACTCCAGCCAGCGCTGTGCTATTCATCCGTAGGGTATAAGAAGGAAAATAAATCATAATCAGCCCGGCCGGCATGTCTCAACGGTTGAGCATTGACCCAGGAACCAGGAGGTTGCAGTTCAATTCTCGATCAAAGCATATAACTGGGTTGCGGGCTCCATCAGTGTATAGGCAGCTGATCAGTAATTCTCTCTCATCGGTGCTTCTCTCTCTCTCCCTCTCTCTCTCCCCCTCCCTCCCTCCCTCCCTCCCTCCCTCCCTCCCTTACACCCTCCCTCCCTCCCCCTTCTCTGAGATCAATAAGAATGTATTTAAAAAACCATTAGCAATAGGAGTAAGGAAGTAAAATAAACAAACAAAAAAATAAATAAATAGATTGGGAATGCTGCATCCAGCAAAGGGAATAAGGGTCAGAAGAAAGAAGAAAAAAAAATGCTTTACTAACACAGAAACACTGAAGGTCACAAGCTTGAGACACGGGTCTGCTAAAAGACGGGGCTTTAATTGGACAAGGATAGAATGCTCCCATCCCCAGCACCTTCCAGCTACCGCAGCAGAGATCCAGCGTGTTAACAGTGGGTTGAAGATGAAAGGGCTGCAAGACATAGGCTTTCTCTGAGGAGAAGTACATAGGGAAGCTCAGAACAAACAGGAGAAACCAACAAACAAAACCCCAAGTCATTAGAGGACGTTGAGGCCTCTGGCCCCGACCGACAGCTACAAAACTAGTATTCTCATCCCAGTTCTCGGCCAGGAGAACATCAAAATACTAAACGTCTATGTGCCTCATTTCCAATTACTTGAGACAACATGTTGGTTTGGAACAGAACTATTCAAAGAAGGGCTAAAAGAAGGAAAGAAAAATAAAATCTGAACAGACAAAGCAATTATCATAAGCAGACTCCCATATGATACAATTTTGGGAGTTATCAGAGAAGGAATTGAAAACGTCTGTTTAAAATGTTAGGGTGCTAAGGAATACAATAAATTCTTAAAACTCAAAAATAAGAAAACAAACACTCATTTTCTTAAAAGGGGAAAACTCAGAAAAGACATCTTACCAAAGAGAATACAAAGGTTGCGAATAAACATATGAAAAGATACTCCAGCTTCCTATTTCAGCAGAGAATTTTGCAAACGAGCCCGGCCCATGTGGCTCAGTGGTTGAGCGTCAACCCATGAACCAGGAGGTCACGATTCGCTTCCCAGTCAGGGCGCATGCCCCGTTTGTGGGCTTGATCCCCAGGAGTGGGCGTGCAGGAGGCAGCCTCTCCCTCCTTCTCTTTGAAATCAATACCAACTTTTTTTTAAAGGGCAGTGCCAATGGCTGAGGGTGTGAGTGACAGGAGCTCCCATTCATTCCTGGGGAAAATACAAAACTGCACAGCCACTTTGGGACACAGCGTGGCAGCTGCCTGCCAAACTGCGTACAGCTTTCAGTACCATCGAGCCATCACACCCTTGAGTCTTTCCTCATCTTATTTGAAAAGTTATGTTCATCTCAAATCTCCATGGGCATATTTTCCCATCATCTCCAGAAAGTGGACGCAATCAGAACTCTTTGAATAGGTGAATGGACGCACAACCTTTGGTTCACCCAGACAAGGCAACAATGTCCAAGGATAAAAAAGAAAAGGGCTTCGTTCCACATCAAGACAGGAATGATCAGAATTGCACACTGCCCTTGTGAAAGAAGTCAGTCTGAAAAGGCAGCACGCTGCGAAGTCTCATTATCTTTAATATTCCAGGAAAAGTGGCACTTTAGAAACAGCAAACAAATTGCTGGGTGCAATAGGTTTGGGGAGCGTGTTGAATTTGTGAGGCCCAGGTGACTGTTAGGGTGTTGAGATATTTTATAATATGGTACAGGTGAAAAACATAACACAATATGGTGTTTTGTTTTTTTTTAATCAAAACTCATAGAACTTCATAGCAGAAAAATTGATGCTTGATGTAGGCAAATTTTTTAAAAATCATTTAAGAGGTACAGGTCTGCAGATTAGGTTCAAATGTAAATATCTGGAAAAAAAGCATGAAATTTATGTAATAATAATAATAATAATGTATCAATGTTGATCCATACATTATGACAAATGTACCATGTTAATACAAGATGTCAATCAACAAGAGAAATGGGGTGTCAGATATATGGGAAATCTCTCTTTACAGTCTTCTCAAATGTTCTCTAATTTTTTAAAAGATTTTTTAAATTGACTTTTGAGAGAGAGAGAGAGAGAGAGAGAGAGAGAGAGAGAGAGAGAGAGAGGGGGGGAGAGAGAGAGAGAGAGATAGAGAGGTGAGAGTGAATCAGCAATCGGCTGCCTCCTGCACATCTCCTACAGGAGATCAAGCCTGTAACCCAGCCATGTGCCCTGACTGGGAATCGAACAGGCACACAGGACAAAAACCCAACCGATTGAGCAATTTTTCTCTAAATTCAAAACTGTTGTAAAATAAAAAAGAGAGCTGTAGTGGAGGAGAGTTTATAAAATTAGGAAAAGTTTTCTAGAAAGTACAGAGGAGAAAACATTGAAGGAAAAGCTAAGCAACTGCATCAAACACTGCAGGAAGATGGGTCCTGCCCTGGGCAAAATCATTGATAAAAATTAACACCGAGCAGGGAAACGCTTCTTACTATGAAACTTCTGAGTGACTGGGGAGCAGGTCCGTTTTCCTGGAGAGCAAACCACTCAGTGGAAGCTGCTTAAACAAATTAATATCCCTTCGGTCCAATATGTTGCTTTTAACTATTTTCAACACATTGCATTATTGATTTCTTGCAACCCAGGCGAGGTTCATTTGTGGGAGTTTGTCTGGGAACCCAATAGCGGAGCTGGTTTCATCGCTCGGGGGATAGCAATAAGACAGCACACCCGTGGCTTCCAGCTGGCAGAATCCTCAGGAACAGAGGGAGATCATTGCTGGCAGTGGACATGGGCAGCCCCTGCCAGTTCTTTGGTGGCACAGTTGAAAACTCCATGTGCTTCCCGTCACACAGCAATATTTTCACACCTCTCGTGCCATTAATTAACTTCTCTTTATCCTCCTGGATTCAGGAAAGAGACCCACGTCCCTGAATGGTGAGATCTATTTTCAATGGGGCTGAGCCATGAGATAGATTTGATCTTGGCTGCTGTTCCCATATCCATTTTTTTGCGCAGTGTTGCTGAGTGAGGTCTGAAGCACCATATATATTTGCTCCGGCAATTGATCTTGTCACGGAACGGAACCGTTTGGGAATAATCATTCAGACCATCTGTCGGAGACTGGGTCATAAATTGCATGTTTTTCTCCATAGATTTTTATTCTGTAGCATTAGTATGCATTGAATAGTTATTAGCGAACTGTGACTTGAATAAATGAGTTCTACGTGGTGTCAAAAGCACTGGGGGAATTTCAAAAATAATAGCATGGATAGGGTTGCGTATAATAGTTTAATTTATGTCCAATATGGGCATGGTCTGTAATCATCCTTACAGTCGGTTGCCTAGTCAAAGGAATCACAAATAACAAGGAGGCTTTGTTTTGTTTTAAATATGGGGTTTTTTTTGCTTTATTATTTGTTGCTCTTTCTAAAATGAGTATTTTTGTTTTGTTTTGTTTTGAACTTCCTGTTTTGGAACAATTATTGATTCATCGAAAGTCATAAGAAAATGTACAAGAGGTCTCAGGTACCCTTTACCCAGGGGAAATGGATCTTAATACTGTAATACAGTATCAAACTCAGGAAATAAATATTAGTACAGTTCAGGGAACTTGTTCAGATTTCACCAGTTTTACTTGTATGTGTGTGTGTGAGAGAGAGAAAAAGAGATAATTGGCTTGTCCATATTTCTATACAATTTTATTTAACTTTTTATTAAATTTTTTTATTGTTGATAGTATTACACATCTCTCCCATTTTCACCCCCTTCCTCCCATACCCTACTCCCCCACCCCCCGCAGGTCTTCACTACCCTATTGCCCATGTCCATGGACTATGCATATAGTATTTAACTTCTTTGGTTTATCTCTTCTCAAATCCCCAACCCCACGTCGAAGTATGTCAGTCTGTTCCATGCCTCTGTGCTTCGGGTCTTATTTTGTTGGTCAATTCATTTTGTTCATTAGATTCCACAAATAAGTGAGGTCATGTGATATTTGTCTTTCTCAGATTGGCTTATTTCACTTAGCATAATATTTTCCAAGTCCATCTATGCTGTCCCAAAGGGAAAGAGATCCCTCTTTTTCACAGCTGCATAGTATTCTGTAGTGTTATTTAACTTTTAATTTGTATTGAATTTATTGGGGGTGCCCTTGGTTCACAAAACCATACAATTTTATTCCACGTATTGATTCATGTAACTGTCAACACAATCCATATGCAGAACTATTCCCTTACCAGTAGGTGCCAGAAACACCCTATATGTATAATCATTAGAGTATATACTTCATGAGGCAGGAACAATATCAATTTTATAACACAAATGCAACCTAGAGACTAGCACCTGCACCTGAAACATACAGGGTGTTAATAACGTGTCAAATACACAACATTCTGAATTAGTCATTATCTCCATTTTATGGTAGAGGGACAAAATATTAACATATCAAACAATATCACCGTTTCTAGTCATTATCTAAATGTAGAGCAGAGAGATTTAAAACTTTATTTTGATATATTCATAAACTGATCAGTAACTGTGCATCTGAGCAGTTTCCTTAGCTATCCTCCAGGCTCACTTGAAATCCATAAAGGGCAAGCAGAGGATTTGGAAATGCTATTGGTCCAGTTATTACAGTTGTCACCAAATTCAAGACATATGGTTTTTAGAGAAATACTGGAACAGGCTTTTGAGAACATTGTCTGTGCATGGCTTACTATAAGAATGGGATTTATTTGATGGTAAAAAAAAAAAAAAAAGTACTTCTTATCCTTTTTGGTATCCTTACGAATTCATACATGGTCTGGCACATAGTACATTGTAAATCAGTGTGCCGTCCCAAATTGTTCTAATCAAAGCCAATCATAGGGATCTGATGGGAATGGCTTTTAACATCATATCAAATAAATTAAACGGTTTCTTTGTAGGGAGCCAGTATTTTTGTTGTTGCTGTATTGTGTGTTTTCTTAAGTAACATGATCAAAAGCAATGACTTCATTGATCTATCTTCCTCCTTCATACTGGGACTTTATACTGGGGCAGCTTTAAAGATTTTACCAGAGAACCATTTTTCCATTAATTATGTACCACCCACTGAGTCTGATATCAGGAACTCAAAACTCAAATCTATTTGTATGGCTATCTGTTCATTATCCCCACCCCCATCCCCAGCATTACAAATTGGAAATGTGGTGGGAGTCTGGACTTGAACTCTTGCAGTACTAGTGACAGAACTATTTTCCTATACACCAGCGAGATAAAATGTTTTATATTTAGGTGTCTTAGTCACTATTGTTATCCACTATAGGATTATGACTGTGCTATTTCCTTGACTAAGGGGCAAATACTCATTAACATATTGAAATATTTTTTGAGTGATTATTTAATGAAATTATAGATGGTTATAAGAATACTAGAGGCCCGGTGCATGAGAATGCATGCACTGGAGGGGGGTCCCTCAGCCCAGCCTGCCCCCTCTCACAGTCTGGGAGCCCTCAGGGGCAGGAGGCGACCTGGCAATCAGGGGAAGGTGATGCTCCATCACACCTCTGCTTCTGCCACTGCCGGCAGCACAAGCCTCGGCCGGCCCTGGCTGGGCAGCCGCCATCCAAGGCTTGCCTGTGCCTTGGGCTGGCTCTGGGCAGCTGGGGGACTGAGGGGACTGGACGCTGCCGTCTTATGGCTGTGGATGCCGCCATCTTTGAGGGCAGGACAGTCAATTAGCATATTCCCTCCTTATTAGATACGATGAATGTCATGTTGAAGGGAGGGAATTTATTGTTATGGAGAGGAAAATTAATGCAAGGATAATTTTAGTATCAGGGAGACTAGAGACCTCTATTAACCAAATCCTTCACAGATACAATATCTTAAGTTGTACCCAGAAACTACCTAATAAACATCATCACAATTTCCACGCCTCTTTATGAGAATATGAATGCATAATTGTATGATGCCACTTCCTTGCATCATTAATTTTCTTTCTTTTTTTATTGAATTTATTTGGGTGACACTGATTAACAAAATTATACACGTTTAAGGTGTACAATTCAACAATACACTGTTTTGTGTGTTCACGACCCTTAGTCAAGTCTCCTTCCATAACCATTTATCCCCCCTTTACCCTCTTCCACTTCCCCCTAGCCCCTCTCCATTCATTATAATGGAACTTTGAATAGAGAAATATTTTTTAGCCATTGTATAATGCATAGCATGGCCCATGAACCCAAAATAGCAAAGCTAATGTTCTTCCTCATACCAGAATTAATAAAGAGTTTTAACTTAAGATTTTAGTTAGTAACTTGGAATCAATCCCTACACCCAAACATATTTTTAATTCAGAAACCATGTATATTTTTGTCTTTAAAAAGCATTTTTGAAAGCAAGGGCATAATGAAATGGATTCATTATTTAAGAGATTACAAGTGAGTTCTTTATGATTAGTCATTTTGTAGTATGAAGGAAAATTCATTCAGTGATATTGAAGACTATTGATCTAATTCCTTAGGAAAAAAGGTAAGAAAAGTCCACAAGTCATCTTTAGTAAATAGTAAGTATTTAAGGGAAGACGAGTTTGTAGCAGTTACCCATGAAAGAGGACCAGTGGATTGATCGTGTAAGATTCTCCAAATAAAAAGTTCGGAGCCTAATCTATGCATGAATAATATATAAGCTGCATTACACAGTGAGGTTGGGTATGGCAAGGGGTCAGTTCTGTTAGGTCTGAGTCAGATGTTAACATTCCGTTATCACAAGCTGGGGGCTTCCATTTAATTGGATGCTTCGTGTTCAGAAAAGAGCACTGCATGTTGGCTTTTGGCCATATCTGTCAGGTTCCTAGATGAAAAAAAATTGAAAGGTATTGGCTTTATTCATGAATAGTTTAGTACCTAGTAAATAAGTCCTCCTTCCCATCTCTGTTTCTCCACACTTGAAAAAGAAAAGGCATATTGGTCTCTACAAAATAATCCTATTTCTTCCTACTCTTTCCATAGGAAATTCTCCCTGTTTTCCCAACTCACTTGGATAGTAATACCAAGGAATTTGTTCTCATTCTACCTCCAACCCATCTTTATGCTTCCAAGCATTTGCTCATGAGAGCATGAGTAGTAGGGTAGGTGAAAATGGTACTGATAAGGGATTTGCAAGGACCTGGTTCACCTTGCCCTAAGTTTCCTCCTTTCATGAGTTCTCTCTCATCCTCCCAGGTGAATGTAGTTTTCTTGCTGTATTCCTAAAAATAATACAATAATACTGTTATAGCCAAGCGTGGAAAATAGGTTCTATGATTATGTAAATGCATTCTCGGTCTCTAGCATAGAACCTTGACCACAGTATCTACACTAATAAAAGACAAACATGCAAATTGACCATAACTTTACTATGCCTTAAGCTATGCCCACCAGCCAATCAGAGGGACTATATGCAATTAACCCAACCAAGATGGCTGCAGCTCCACTCAAACCAACAAAGTTTCAATTATAGAAGGTAAATAAACCCCAGATACCTGCTTTCAGCAAGCCGTGGCCACGGAGCTGAGCCTTGGGTTGCCCCTGGCGATGGAGGAAGCCAAGCCCTGGCAGGCTCTGAGCTCCACTCCAAGCTACAAAGTTTCAATTATAGAAGGTAAATAGATCCCAGAATAAAAAAAAGAAAAAAAGGAGAGGCTGGGAGCTTCCATAACCAGGGAGGCTTAGCAAGCCTGAAAAAGGCCCTCAGCCCCTCACCCAGACTGGCCAGGCACCCCAGTGGGGACCCCCACCTGAAGGGGTGTGACCAGTTGCAAACAGCCATCAGCTCCCACTGGAGAGGGGCTTGACCAGCCTGAAAAAGGCCCTCAGCCCCTCACCCAGGCTGGCCAGGCACCCCAGTGGGGACCCCCACCTGAAGGGGTGTGACCAGTTGCAAACAGCCATCAGCCCCTCACCCAGGCTGTCCAGACACCCCAGTGGCACCCCAGTGGGGACCCCAACCCTGAAGGGCAAACCAGCTGGCCCCCACCCGTGCACCAGGCCTCTATCCTATATAATAAAAGGGTAATATGCAAACTGACCCTAACAGCAGAAAGACTGGGAATGACTGGTCACTATGACACACACTGATCACCAGGGGGCAGACTCTCAGTGCAGGAGCTGCCCCCTGGTGGTCAGTGTGCTCCCACAGAGGGAGCTCTGTTCAGCCACAAGCCAGGCTGGAGGTTTCCAGTACAGAGGTAGTGGTGGGAGCCACTCCCTCCTCCTCAGCAGCACTAAGGATGTCAGACTGCAGCTTAGGCCTGCTCTCCACTGGCAAGTGGACATCCCCGGAGGGCTCCTGGGCTGCCAGAGGGATGTCTGATTGCCAGCTTAGGCCCAATCCCCCAGGGAGTGGGCCTAAGCCAGCAGGTGTTCATCCCCCGAGGAGTCCCAGACTGCGAGAGGGCACAGGCAGGGCTGAGGGACCTCCTCTTCCCCTGAGTGCACAAATTTTTGTGCACCAGGCCTCTAGTTAAAATATAAGATAACTCATGTTAAAGCAAACATTTATGCTGTGTTTTCTGATATTGACTTAAAATTTGCATCATCCCTTTGTATTCTTCCAGATGCCAAAATTGGAAATGTGGAGGTTAGGGCATTTAAGAGTGATTATTTATGTGTATGAAGGGAATTATTTTATTCTGCTTGTCTTTGCTTTTCCAGCTAAATATCTTCCATGTCTCATTAGCAACATTAGCTCAAATATAAAGGTTTAAGAAATGTTAACTCCAAGTCATGTCCTGTCCTCAGCATCTTTTTATGCTTTATTTTGCTTAATCTTAAAAAAAAAATCCATAAAATAGGTGTTATTGCTATTGACCTTACTAAATGGTAGATTGTTTGCAAATATGGTCACAATAAGTCCCCCCCCACCCCACATCTTCAACTGTTGGAAATGATTCACATTACTCATCACTTTCTCATTCTTTTTAGTGAGTCCTCACTGAATCACGAGGTAGTCACTTAATCAAGAGAACCTAAAAACAAACAAACAAATAACCATTGTGTTTCCTAAGTAAATTTCTAATAAGAGCATTTCAGACATGGAAGTGTGGGACCATGATGACATACTTGAGTTTGTGGATCTCCTTCTGAGCTCGAGCCCCAGAGCCCCCAATCCTGGCTTCTGCTGGCACAGCTCCAGTTCACTTCACCCTCCCTCTGCTGGAGCACAAGGTTGGTGGCTGCACAGGGATTGTTGTGCGTTGGCCCTTTAAGAGGGTGCCTGAATTTCCAGCCATCACTCCTTGGCAGGCAGCAACCCTGCTGCTTCTCACAGCCAGATGTTTTGTGGGTACCCCTCTCCATTGTGGTGCTCTCTGCTGGGGGCCTGGCTTGAAGATTAGACCCCAGAGATCTCCGTGGCAACCCCCACAGCTGAAGTTCTCTCTGGAACTTCAGTTGCTGTGAGTGGGCACTTGGCTAACCCGTTCGCCCCTCCACCCCTCCTACCAGTCTCTATGCACCACCCCTCCTGCCAGTCTTTATGTCAGTGGTTCTCAACCTTCCTAATGCCGCGACCCTTTAATACAGTTCCTCATGTTGTGGTGACCCCCAACCATAAAATTATTTTCGTTGCTACTTCATAACTGTCATTTTGCTACTGTTATGAATCATAATATAAATATCTGATATGCAGGATGTATTTAAAGGGGTCGCAACCCACAGGCTGAGAACCGCTGCTCTATGTGCTCTCCACTTTGGGTCCTCAGGTGTCAGGCTTCTCTCCTAAGAGTTTTCCATTGATTATTCAGGAAGTTTTTCTGTATTTTAGTAGTAATGCCAGTTTGTTCCTGGGAGCGTGTCCCTGCAGCATCCACTTACTCCACCGCCATTTTTTGAGTTTGTGGATCTCAACTCAAAGAACCCGAGGATGTCAAGAGTTAAAATATAATTTCATCACAATATAAAGGCATAATAGGTGATGTGCCATCATGCATATGAATATAAAGTATTATAGTTTTATATGATCTCAAGATGGCTCATGGATTTCTGTTAGCCTTTTGATGGCTGTGGTGGTATAGAAAGAGGAAAGCTCTGTGAAGGCAGGGAAAAGTCCTGAAGAGCTTTGCTTTAAAACCCACAGCACAGAGCCTAGTAGGTATGTAATGCATACGCAATAAATACAGATGGATGAATTAATAAGTTACTTGTTTCACAGCATTTCATTAATTAGCTAGATTTGATTGAAGCACAATGACAAAATATAATCCTCAAAATTGTCCCATTTGGTAATATACTCACTCTACAAATGAGATAATTGTCAAATTGAAGAGGCATCATTTGAACAGTTGCTTCTATCTCTAAACCATGTTATAACCTTCAATTCAACTAGACTATATTCATTATACTCTACTATGCTTAGACTATCCAAAAGCTTACTATTCATTCATTCATTCATTCATTCATTCATTCATATGAATCTGTTGAGGAATCAAAATGTGTTTCATGATAATTGCTGGAACACATTGGTGAGTAGAAACAGACATAGTCTTCGCTCCCATAAAACTCGCGTCAAATGAGGGAGATACTTTAATCAAATAGTCACACGACATATAAAGTTATTATTCTAATAGCTACAAATGAGGTACACATAGATCTCAGAGGTTAATAATAAGAAATCTGGAATTTTATAAGTGGTCAAAGGTGATTTCACTTCGAAAGGATAAATAAAATGACTCAGATCAGGGATTTCCAGGCAAAGGCCACATTAATACAAATGCCCTATGGCCAAAGGAGTAGTATTGTGAATGAGGAACTGGAAGAATCTGTAATGAGAAGATGAAGAGAGAGAGTATTAGTGTTGAGAGGTAGGCAGGGACTAGACTAGGCAGAGCCTTCGATGGTAATTAAGCATTTCAATTTCATCTTTGGTGCAATGGCAAGACATTCAAAGGGTTTAAGCAAGGGAAAAATATGAGCAGTTAGATGCTTTGAAAAGAAAATAATGGTCCTAGAAGGTGTGGCCCAGAGGTTGAGAGTCAACCTATGAACCAGTAGGTCGTGGTTTGATTCCTGGTCAAGGCACATGCCTGCGTTTTGGGCTTGATCCCCAGCAGGAGGCAGCCAATGATTCTCATCATTGATGTTTCTGTATCTCTCTCCCTCTTCTTTCTCTGAAATAAATAAAAAAATATTTTTTAAAAAAAGAAAGAAAACAAGGGTTGTCAGTCCCTCCTCCCAGATATAAACTTACTTAGAAGAGGTATCTAATTAATGGTTAGGAACACTCTTAGACTGTAATTATCTTTGCTCTCCATTTTACCCATCAGAGGAGGAATAGAGAATTATCTTCACTGATGCTTTAATCACTGGAGAAGTGTTCCACTTGATCAATGCACAGAGTTCTTTGAATGTTATCTACTTTACAATAACTGAAAATTCCCCAAGGGTCATGCTTGTGCTCTGGGTACAAATTTCATAATTAGTAACCGAAAAAAAAAAAAGTCCAATCCAGAGTTTGTTTCCCAAAACTGAAAGTTGCTTTAAAAATACTTTAACAACATGGAGTTATCAATGGAATCATTAATTAAATTACCTAATGACAAAATTTAGGAATCAATTACAAAAATAATTAAAGTAATGAGACTAACACCATTTAAAAGATAGTATAAGGAGAGTAATTCTGTGAAATGGCAATTGTCCCTGGACACACTTCATAATTACAAACACTTAAATGCATTATTGGTTCCCAAATGGCCCCATATGGGGTACAGAGGAGAGGAAATAGTTATTCTCCAGATACTAATCTGAATTCCTTTCCAGAAATAAGTTATGTGTATTAAATTATATTAAAGTTGGAACATGCGGATAAACTTTTTTTTTTAATTGAGTTTAGAGAGAAGAAAGAAGAGAGAGAGAGAAACAAAGATGTGAGAGAGCTACATTGATCAATTGCCTCCTGTTGAACCTGCGACTTGGTCATGTGCCCTGACTGAGAATTGAACCAGTGACCTTTTGGTGCATGAGACAACACTCAACCAACTGAGCCGCACCAGCCAGGGTGATAAACTTGTTATTTTTAAAATGTAAAATCGTTTTAAAACAAAGGCAGGTAATTTCTTGGTCTTTGAACTTATCCTTAAGCTGTATCTACTCACTGAATTGGTTAAAAAAATCTCCAACCTTTCAAATCACCTTTTTCCTTATGAGTAAGATGAGATTTTTTTAAACTTGAACTCATGAAGGTGTGTAAAGTTCTTGAACTTCGGCATGAACCATGCTTAGGCTCAAATTTCAGCTCTGCACACTCAGGTAGAAGGCGACTTTAGGTAAAATCCTTTATTTCACCCTTAAAAGTGGTGATATTCTTCACATCTATGTCACAGACCTTATTTGAGAATTAAATGGAATACTACATGGAAGGTGCCTAGACCATAAAAATTATGATTAATACTTATTAATGTATTAAGTACTTTTTGATATGCAAGAAAGGTATTTTTAAAGTTTCTATAGTGTATTGTTTGATAAAGTATTTTTTACCTTGGAATTCATTTTTTAATATAATTCAAAGTTTAAAAGTGTCTCTACGGAGAACCAAGATGGCGGCATAGGTTAACGCCGGAGTTTGCTGCTTTGAACAACTACTTCAAAAGTGAAACCAAAAAACGGAAGGGACATCACCCAGAACCACAGGAAGGCTGGCTGAGTGGAAGTCCTACAACTAGGAGGAAAGAGAAACGCATACGGACACTCAGAGGAGGCGCAGTGCTGAAGTCAAATTCTGAGGTGCGGAGTGCGCTGAGCGGGCTGGCGGCGGAGGGCGCGGTTGGCGTTTTCAATCGGGAGGGAGTCGCAGACTCTGAGCTCCAGATCCGGGCGAGTCTTTAGGGACCCAGACTCAAACGGGAGAAGCGGGACTGTCTGGCTTCGGTCAGAGCGAGTGCAGCTTTCTCTCTGAGCTTTGCAGCAAGTGCTGGGACTCAGAGAGGCAGAGCCCCTGGGGACAGGACTGAGAGCTGCCATAACTGCTCTCTCCGGCCCACCCTGTTGATCCTGTGCGACCCGCCCCGCCCAAGCCCTGCACACAGGCATTTGCCGGATAGCCTCAGGCAAAGGCTAGATTAGCACCTCCCTAGAGGACAGAAGTTCTCTCACTGCTGACACAGCTGATTCTCGTAGCCACTTGGCCTGGAGATCAAACCCTCCCTGGAATTAGCTACAACAATCAAGATTTAACTATAAGACTGCGAACAAAGACCACTAGGGGGTGCACCAAGGAAGCATAACAAAATGCGGAGACAAAGAAACAGGACAAAATTGTCAATGGAAGATATAGAGTTCAGAACCACACTTTTAAGGTCTCTCAAGAACTGTTTAGAAGCCGCTGATAAACTTAATGACATCTACAAGAAAACTAATAAGACCCTCGATCTTATATTGGGGAACCAACTAGAAATTAAGCATACACGGACTGAAATAACGAATATTATACAGACTCCCGACAGCAGACCAGAGGAGCGCAAGAATCAAGTCAATGATTTGAAATGCGAGGAAGCAAAAAACACCCAACCGGAAAAGCAAAATGAAAAAAGAATCCAAAAATGCGAGGATAGTGTAAGGAGCCTCTGGGACAGCTTCAAGCGTACCAACATCAGAATTAGAGGGGTTCCAGAAGATGAGAGCAAGATACTGAAAACCTATTTGAAGAAATAATGACAGAAAACTTCCCCCACCTGGTGAAAGAATTGGACTTACAGGTCCAAGAAGCGCGGAGAACCCCAAACAAAAGGAATCCAAAGAGGACCACACCAAGACACATCATAATTAAAATGCCAAGAGCAAAAGATAAAGAGAGAATCTTAAAAACAGCAAGAGAAAGAAACTCAGTTACCTACAAGGGAATACCCATACGACTGTCAGCTGATTTCTCAACAGAAACTTTGCAGGCCAGAAGGGAGTGGCAAGAAATATTCAAAGTGATGAATACCAAGAACCTACAACCAAGATTACTTTATCCAGCAAAGCTATCATTCAGAATTGAAGGTCAGATAAAGAGCTTCACAGATAAGGAAAAGCTAAAGGAGTTCATCACCACCAAACCAGGATTATATGAAATGCTGAAAGGTATCCTTTAAGAAGAGGAAGAGGAAGAAAAAGGTAAAGATACAAATTATGAACAACAAATATGCATCTATCAACAAGTGAATCTAAGAATCAAGTGAATAAATAATCTGATGAACAGAATGAACTGTTGATTATAATAGAATCAGGGGAAAGAGGTGTGGGAGATGCGGGAAGAGACTGGACAAAAATCGTGCACCTATGGATGAGGACAGTGGGTGGGGAGTGAGGGCGGAGGGTGGGGCGGGAACTGGGAGGAGGGGAGTTATGGGGGGGAAAAAAAGAGGAACAAATGTAATAATCTGAACAATAAAGATTTAATTAAAAAAAATAAAAAATAAAAAATAAAAAAAAATAAAAGTGTCTCTATCTAGCCCTAGGTGGGTGCTCAGTGGTTAGAGCGTTGACCCTCGGACTGAAGAGGTGAAGAGTCACGGGTTTAATGCCAGTTAAGGGCACATACCTTGGTTGCAGGGTTGATCCCCGGCCCCACGTGTGGGAGGCAACCAGTCCAATCGATGTGTCTCTCTCACATTGAGGTTTTTCTCTCTCTGTCTCTCCCCCTCCCTTCCACTCTCTCTTTTTTTTTTTTTTTTTTTTTTAAATATATATTTTATTGACTTTTTACAGAGAGGAAGGGAGAAGGATAGAGAGTTAGAAACTTCGATGAGAGAGAAACATCGATCAGCTGCCTCCTGCACACCCTCCACTGGGGATGTGCCCGCAACCAAGGTACATGCCCTTGACCGGAATCGAACCCGGGACCCTTCAGTCCGCAGGCCGACGCTCTATCCACTGAGCCAAACCGGTCAGGGCTCTCTCTCTCTTAAAAAAAAAAAAAATCAATGGAAAATATACCCTTGGATAAAAAGTAACAACAACAACAAAATGGCTCTAATTATTCCCTTTATTTCAGGACAAAAGCCCCAGGTAACATGATGCCTCCCTTTTCAGTCTTGCTGGCCAGTGGCTTCAAGGCCATGTCTGCCAAATCCAAGCTACCATACTTAGTCTTTTTCCCTTTAGTACAGGAATCCTCCTGCTTCCAGGGTTGAAAATGAAGGAGGTCTATAGTTTGATTCTCATTTTGAATATATTTCATTACTATTTCCAGAAAGATTTTTATATGGAGTAACATGACATACATAAATATGGAAACAAATATAAATACAAACAGACATATCATTCCAGAGTAATAATTCTCAGCTATATCTTTAAATGCCTCTGGGTATAATCTACTCCAGCAGCCACAAAGTCTGTATAAATACATGTGAGATCCTGGAAGCCCTGGTCATTTCAGTGGTCAGCTCTCCTACCAGCCTGCTTGTAGATGGACACACCTGTTATCACTGGTCCTTCCCAAAATTTGGTAACTGATTTCAGTCTTACCTGTTTGTACCTGAAACTAGTTGTTTTCATTTCTCTGAATTGGATGTCTGTGTAGATGACCTGGGCTTACCGATGGGGAGTAGGCTTACCTTAAATAGGGTGGCTTGTACATGGGTCAACCCATCACTTCTGCACATTGAATTCTGAAAGAGTTCCATGTCAAGCTAGGGGGCTAGCCACCTGCCGCATAGAGTTATCTGTCTCTTCTTATTCCTGCCCGTCCTGTGGTCAGAACAGATACTCGTCTACATTGATGTTTTACAGAATGAGAGTCCTGAAAAGTTGAAAAATCCTTTCCCATGTCTACCACCCACCAGTTCACTCTTTGGTATTATAAACTCCATAAGTTAGAATGCTCAGATAATGGAAATCTATCCCAATATCAAATTCACCCAGTTATTTGGAAAGACAAAAGGGATGCAATCCTTAAATAAAGATGTGACAGGATTAGCAACCAATGGAGTTCAGAAATGTGACGGGGGGTGGGGGGGGATTTATTTTTTCCCTTTCAGTTAGCAATTAGACAGCTGTATTTTGTACAAGCTAAAATTGATACCCGGGATATTGTGCTCAAGTTGCTTGAGCAAAAATAGAATTGAATATAAGCTATGAGGGAAAAAAATTCTTCCTGAAAGTCCATTGAGACTATCTCACCCATGTCTGGCCTGTGTTTCCAGATTCATGACTAAGTGAATATTTCCCCCCCTTTTCTTATCTACTTTCTCTATTCTTCCTCTCTCTCTCTCTCTCTCTCTCTCTCTCTCTCTCTCTTTCTTTCTTCTTCCCCCCTCCCCTCCCTCACTATCTCCTTTTCTTCTTTCCTTCATTTATCTTTATTTTTGTCTTCAACAAGACAAAATTTCAACTTCAGAAATAAAGAAAACCTAATGGTAAATACTAAAATCAGTAAGAATGAGTATACAAATGAGTTGGGAAAAGTGAGGTGCGCAATTAGAATCTGGAATCTTCTCATATCTATGGAACCATCTATCTATCTACCGAACTTCTTATCATATATGTATCCATTTTCTCTAAATAAAACAAATACGGACTAATTTGATGGAAATAATAGCCTTTGAGTAACATTCTTTTAACACATTGAAGTAGTCTAGCTCATGTTTTATAAACTCCATTGAAAGAACATATTTACTTGTTTTTGGAATCAATGACTAAAATACAGAAACTTTTGTGGCAGGCTACATACACTCTCTGGAGCCAACACTTGATGTTACACTCTGCTCAGATACAGGTGTTCAGGCCAGTTTTATTTAACCAATGTAGTACGTATTTAGAAAAATAAAGGATAATAATGAGTGTTTATACTACTGTCTGCCTTTCACTCCATGAAAGATTTTTAAAAAGTAATGAATGAGTAGAGAAATAATGACATCGTCTGCCTTCTGATGTGGCTCATATTTAGGGGAAAGCTGAGACTGTGGTGGGAGAATTGGGGGTCTGTATCATGCATTAATACAAAACCACTCTTTATAAAATCCCACAGAAAAAAAATACGCAGCATGTTGCATGAAAAATTTCCATTAGCATTTTATTGTACCAATTATATTGCAATTACTCCTATGTTCACAGTCCTTTGAGTCACTCCATTTTGAGTGAGATCTTAATAATATATGTAAGAGCATTATACCTGTGTTTGTAATATTATTGATCTAACACCATTAACGTCTGCAGCATTTTTAAGACCCATTACCTGCTGTATAGTAGCCCTGCCTGGCAAAAGCACATCACTTTCTCTGTTAAAGTTTGTCAGACAACAACACACAGAAAAGCAATTTTACCTGCTACAGTGCATGTCTGACTGCTTGATAATGTCAATCAATAAGTGAATTCACTTCCCTTGTTCTCTGGTAAACAAGATGTCTGCCCTATTTCAGATGCACACAAAGAGAAAGGAGCCAAGATATGGGTAGATCAAAATAAAGTGTTTTGGATGATATTTAATGGGCATTTGGAGAAGATTGGGGCTTTGGTGGTAGAGACACTGAAAATTATATCCCCCACAGAAAACACTGACTGAATAAGCCATGGCAACAGCGGGGTACTGGCCTGGAGAAAAGTCTAAACAGAGATAGGTTTTTTCTTTCTTCCTTTTTTTCTTTCCTTCCTTCCTTCCTTCCTTCCTTCCTTCCTTCCTTCCTTCCTTCCTCTCTCTCTCTCTCTTTCTCTCTCTCTTTTAAAGATATGTTTTTATTGGTTTTAGGGAGAGGAAGGGAAAGGGAGAGAGAGATAGAAACATCAATGATGAGAGAGAATCATTGATTGGCCACCTCCTGCATGCCCCATACTGGGGACCGAGCCAAAACCATGAATGTGTCCTGACCGTGAATTGAACCGTGACCTCCTGATTTATGGGTCGTCCCTCAACCACTGACTGACACCGGCCGGGCTCATTTATTTTTTTTTTTTTTTTTTTTTTTTTTTTTTTCTCATTTATTTCTTCATAGGGTTGTGATGGAAAGCCATTTCAACTGAAGTACATTTTAAAATATTCAGCGAAAAGTACACCATGTTTTCATAATCTTGTCTATTATTGATCTCGCTGTCTAATAAGGTTGATAGCTAAATATGGAATATTTTTGTCTAAATATCTGTTATCTAAATCTCTATTTCTACATGCAGAATGGGGGAGGGGCATTATGAAGACAGTTACTATCCTATATAATAAAAGGCTAATATGCAAAGTGTCCCCTTGGGAGTTCAACTGCTCACTATGATGTGCACTGACCAGTAGGGGGTGGTATGGAATGAAGAAAGGCCCCAGCCAGCAGCCAGCAGCTGGGGGAAGGAAGACCCCAGCCAGCAGCTGGAAGGTCCTAATCGTCCATGATCACCAGCCAGGCATAAGGACCCAGCCTGTGCATGAATTTTGTGCACTGGGCCTCTAGTTTTTTAATAAGCCTTTGGATGAGTTAGGGTATTTCAAAAGAGGCTCAAAGACATGGAAAGCATTTTAATAGTGAGCCAGGGAGTTACATGAGTAGTTAAACCTCACTAGTCACGTCCACTGGGTTGGCCTCTGAGCAGATAGAGTTTAGCTCGTGATATGTCTCTGCTCAGATCCCTAGTTGAATGTTGATATGGATGAAAAGGAAATGTGGGCCTGGGGTCAAACTGTTGCAATAGTGCATGTTTATGACAGTCATACATGCATATCAGTCACACCAATCACCTGAGCTGCCCTGGGATCAATATCTCTGCCCAGTTCCTTGAAGACAAATGCTCTCCCCTGATTTCTTTCTTACTCAGTTGTATTACACAAATAGAGGCCTCTGTTTTGTTCTTGCTGTTGTTTTTCTAATGATTTCATGACTCTGATATATGCCCCTTCTTAAAAAAAAAAAAAGTAATATAAACATTAGAAAGAAAAGAAATATAAGGCTACATTCATAAAAGTCAGAGTATTTTTTTTGTACTAAAAGTATTGCGATTACTATAATAATATATCCAAACAGCTTTTAGGTATTAGTATAGGATCGGCACTTTGGAGTCTTGCCAGGGAAAGAGACAGAAAAGGTTTACAAAGAAATGATTTCCAAAATAAAAAGAATTTAAAGAGTTAAAGGAACCAAGAAGGGATGGTGCAGTAGTAAGAGACTGACAGTGAGAAGTCCTTAACCCCAGAGAATTCTGGGAAGCAAAGGAGAGACTCAGGCCAGTGAGAGCTGGAACAGTGGGAAGGGCTCCTGGTGTGAGCCAGCCTTGGAAGAATTCAGGCATCACCACCAGGAAAACAAGCAAAAACCTGATCTCACTTTCCTTCTCTCCTACAAACCTGTGTCAGTGATTCTATTAACATAACAAGGAGCCAATGGACATGGGGGGAGGGGTAGGCTACCGCATGCATAGAGGGCAACCTGCTGGGGCATGGAACTGTGAAGAGAAGGGTATAGAAGGGCCTGTATGTAGGGGAAATGGAGAAAACCTTGCATAATGCTTTACCTCAGTTAAGTCCCACCACAACCTTAAGATTATCCCATGTTTCAGTTCAGAAAATCTGTAGTCAAGTGTGGGACTTGGGTTCAACTTGGGATCAACTAGCATTGCTCAGGTTCATGTCCAGCCCTGCCTACCACCACCCCCAAGATACACACATACACATACACACACACACACACACAGTCTTTGAAAAAGATTAAAAGGAAACAAAGAAAAAGATTGGGATACTGCCAGTTGAACAAAAACCATTCATAAGTTTTGGGCAAGTTTTGAAATAAAGAACCTTGCAGTTCATAAACACTTTGAGCAGTATTGCAATTGATTTTCACAGCCTTATATTTATTGTTAGGCATGGAAAGGAGATTTATTCCCACATGTGGACAAAGGAAATTAAATTCAAGGAGGCCACAGAGTTTTTTTTTCCAGTCAGGGACTCAATGTTAGAACTTGCATTCCGATCCAGGTAGCCTGAACTTTACTCCCACTCTTCCACCATATCTCATTTCCAACATGGCTTGTGCATCAAAAGAGGCAGCATTTTATTTATTTTTAAAAATATATTTGTATTGATTTCAGAGAGGAAGGGAGAGGGGAAAAAAACAGAAACATCAATGATGAGAGAATCATTGATCAGCTGCTTCCTACACACCTCACACTGGGGATCGAGCCCAAAACCCAGGCACATGCCCTGACCAGGAATCGAACTGTGATCTCTTGGTTCATAGGTCAACACTCAACGACTGAGCCATGCTGTCCAAACAATGCAGCATTTTATACTCATATATTTATTCTCTAGTATTTACTGGAAGGCAAAAAAATCTATGAGTTGCTTCACATAGCTGTAAATTCCATTTTCATAATGTTTATGCATTATGATTTGTGGATAATTCCTTGGCCTACAAAGCAAATGTGAGTATATTATTAGTTGATCCCATAGTACAAGTGACGATGACCTTTTCAAGAACTGAGATAAGCTAATGAGAGCTACCCCATGCAAAATAATAAAGGTCACTAAGATTTTATCATTTAATTTTCATAATGCAGATGTCAATTAAAGCCTACTAATAAAGTGTATATTTTGAAAAAGAAAAGATGACACCATGAATTATATTAGTTTTACTGCCACGACGAATTTTGATAAATATCCCCTACATGATACAAAGTCTGAGGATTATTCCCCACCAGAGAGAGAGAGAGAGAGGAAGAGAGAGAGAGAGAGAGAGAGAGAGAGAGAGAGAGAGAGAGAGAGAGAGAGAGAGAGAGAGTTTTAATAAAGAAGATTGGCCATCAGGGTCTCAGCTTCCATGTGGGAGGTGCCTCTGTTCCCATCCTCACTCCCATCCTGCATCTGATCCAGCTGCACCCTGAAGTCTGAACAGCTCCACTGTCTCTGTTATTTATTGCTTCACACTAAATCAGAATAACGATGCCTTATTAATTCTCTTAATTCTGTAGGGTGGCTGAATCCAGATAGATTGTTCTAGTCTATTTGCACTACACTTGGGGGTCACTCGTATGGCTTCATCCATCTGTGAACTTGGCTATGATGTCCAAGATGGCCTCTCTCACATGTCCGAGACACAGGTGCTGACAGCCAGCTGGAGAGCTGTACCTGTTGTCCATGTGACCTCTCTCACTCTCTTTGCACATGGCCTCACCTACATGGTGACTGTTTCCAAGAGAGCAAAATAGGAAGCTCCCTAACTCAGATGGGCTGGGACAGAATTGGTGCACTGTTCGTTACTGTGGCCACACTCTACTGGTCCAGCAGTTGTAAAGACAGAAATAGACTCCACTCCTTGAAGAATACAGTGGTGTGCTCATACGTGGATGGGAGGACTGTTGGTGGTTGTCTTAGGAGACCAACTTCTGTATTTATTCTTGCCTAAATCCCAGGTGTAGACAAATTATAGAGCTCACATTCTGAGAAACAAATCTTTTTGGCAAAATAATAAGAAATCATGTTGTCCAGGGGAAAATTTTGTGTGATTGAAGAAAGATGGCTAAGTAGGGAGATGCCAATATCAGATCTGCAAGAGGACGCATGACTTGAGATGCTCTGGTCTATTTGACCTTGATATCTATGAGTCAGAAAAGGGATTGATCATGTTCTGCCTGATCCTTGTTTATTAACTACTTATGACTTATGCTTCTCATCATAATATATTCAAGTATTTTTACCCTATGAAGAGAGGAATAACTATTCACTTATTGAACAGCTATTTTATATCAGGGAATTTCATATATGTTAACACATGTAACTATCATGACAACACAATAAAGTATATGGCAATTCTATGCTTCATTTGTTACTATTTTTTATTAAGACTTTAATATGTTCTGGGCATTATTGGGGGCATGACGATAGAGTAGGTAGCAACATAGGCACACACTTCATTCTTAAGCTCACATAGTAGTGAAGAGCCATGTTCACTTTTGTTTGTTTATTGTCTACTTATGGACAATAAGTTCTGTGAAGAAAATTAAAACATTGGAAGGAGGCTAGAGATTTGCTATTTTACTTAGGATGATTAGAGAAAACTTTTAAATAATGTAACATTTTATTATTATCTTTTAATTAATACAGTCAAATGCCTCTATGTTACCCATGTATCCCCTCTGCCCAATGTTTACTCTTCCGAGAGATAAGCAGATCATTAGTGTCTCTTTATGTCTCTGAACAGTTTTTTAATATATATGTAGCAGCTACTAAGATTAGTAACCCCATTTAAAAAAAAATGTTAGACTTCTACATTATGCATTTCGTTTTTACCCTTCATTTTTAAAAACTTAACAGTACATGTTAGGGACCTTTCTATATTAGTACCCATATCATACAGAAATGTTCCTCACTATTTTAAATAAATATGTAGTGTGCCATGGTTTGTCTCATAAAATTCTTTCACTGGTTGATAAAGTTACTTTTTCAGAGGAAACTAAGAAAATGAGGGAACATACTATGTGGATGTCCAAGGGAGAGTAATAAACAAGAGAAACAGCAGCTGCAATGCTCTGAGTCAGGATTGTGCTTGATGGGAATAAGACTACCAACCAGTTCCTTGGGGCTAATATAGAACATTGTGGGAGGGCCCTTAGGATACGTGATTACAGAAGAAACAAGGAGAAGAACTGGCAGGCAATAACTTATATAAATAATAACCTAATTAAAAATGGGCAATAGAATAAAATAGGCATTTTTCCCCCAAGGAAGGCATACAAATGGCCAACAGGTATATGAAAAGATACATAATACTAATCATCAGAAAAATGCAAGTCAACCACAATGAGGTATCACCCCAAACCTCTTAGGATGTTCAATATCAATAATAATAATTAACAATAATAATAACAAATATTGGTGAGGATGTGGAGGTAGTGGAACCCTTGTTGCCTGTGGGTAGGAATGTAAAATGGTACCGTTGCTATGGAAACAGTATGGAAATTCTTCAAAAAATTAAAAATAAAAGTACCATAATATCAAGCATCCTACTTCTGAGTATCTAAAATAATTTCAATCAGAATCTTAGAGTGATATTTGCACTACTGTGTTCATTGCAGCTTTATTTACAGTAACTCAGGTGGAAACAACCTAAATGTCCATATATATAAAATGGAATGTTATTTATACATAAAAAATAAGGAAATCCTGTCACATATTACAACATGGGCAAAGCTTGGGAACATTATGTCAAGTGAAATAAGCCAGTCACTGCAGTACAAATACTGCATGATTCCACTGTTATGAGGAATCTAAAATAGTCAAATTCATAGAAACAGAAAGTGGAATGCTGGTTGCCAAGAGCTGGAGGAAGGGAGAATGGAGAGTTGCTTTTCAATGTGTACAGTGTTTGTCGTGCAAAAAAAAAGGAGAGATCTGTTGTATTACGTTGTTCTAATAATTAAAACCACTCTACTGTACACTAAAAATTTAAGATACTCAATATCATGTTATGTGTTTATATCATAACAAAAAATAAGTTATTATTACTATTATTATTGGTGGTGGTGGTGGTGGTGTGTGGTAGGGTCTTTTCAGTTGTATTTGCCTTTCTCTCTGTTAATTCTCACCTCAGCACCAAGAAAGTAGAGATGAGAAATTACTCTTAGAAAGGTTAGTATGTTGTTGTTTCTAAGTTAGAGATGTAATCAGAACACAATTCATCTGCCCCAATTCTTTACAACAGTGATCTGTTCTGCCAGCCATATTTTCCCATAGGAAGTAGAGTATGTTCCTTTTAAAATGAAAGAAATTGTGCATTGTTCAAGGTCAAGACAGCCAAGCATGTGGCTCAGTCAGGACTTATTATCTGGAGCATACTTCCAGAGCCTTGTTCTCAATTCACTGTTAGCTTGGTAACTCTGATATTGAGTTGCATGTTGTTTTCCTCAACTAGATGTTAAGGTTTATAAGAGCACAGCTTTAGCTATTTTGTCCCTATGTTCCCAGTACCTAACCAAGTGTCACTCACTAGTCAGATCTTGAGAAGCTGCTTATCACCCTGATATGCACAAGAATTCCTGATTGTAAGACCATATGTCTAATCTGGTCACCTAATTACTAAACCAGTCCTGGGAAGACAGAGCCCTTGCCCGAGTATCTGACTGCAGTAGGCACAGACACAGAAGCCCTCTTGCTCAACCTCAACTCAATGTCTGGTGCCCTGCTATTTGGGATAAACTTTCCAGAGACTCAAAACCTACATGCTGCTGTCTCAATATATTAAACTCCTTTATTCCCCATTGTTGCAATTCATAAACCTGTTGGATCTAAGATAGTTCTCAGTGCTTCTCTAAAATTTCACTTGGACACAGTGTCATATCTTGAAATCTTGCGTTAAGCTTGATTTGTTGAAAAGACTGTCAAGATGGTCAATAGTGAAGATGGATTTGAATGGGCAAAGCAACAGGAGGTAGGCACTTTTAATGCACATGAATGGTTTAAGCATCTTTGGACAAGGTAACATTAATTTAAACATCTGCTGCATGTTGGGGAAAATGCTTTTATATTTGCTAATCTTTTTTTTAAAAGTATTAGGTATTAAAGGGAATGTTGATTCCCTCTATCTTATTAAATATTTAAACCATGATATTTTATGAACATGTTCATCCCATAATAAAATTATTGTAAATCAACTAAACTAGGGAATTACTTTATGCATAAGTCATAGATGATTTAAGGACACTTATTTACATCAGATTCAATTCTCATTTTTGGAAAATCTGTAAGTATCTATTTACCCAAACATTATTTTAAGCTCTGTAATAAATATTCTATATCAATATTCTGAAATGATATTGTAGTTGGTTGTTCTATGAAGTTTATTTTTAAAGAAATTTTGGTTTTATAAAACAAGTTCAGGTATAGATCTTTCCTTAGAAATACAGATGATTCCTTCTTGAATACAGAACGAGAGAGAGAGAGAGAGAGAGAGAGAGAGAGAGAGAACATACTTGTCTAAGTATTTTAGTTGATATCACAATGTATTTAACAAGTGTGTTTATAATGATCAATATGCACTGTGACTCATAGAGTCAAAATGAGAAAAATAAATCCACTGGCATATTTTGATAGACAGTTGCTTCAGCATGACAACATCCTCATACTTCTAGTATTAGCTATTAGTCTTGGATGAGAACAGATTAAACCAATATAATAATAATGGCCATGTCTCTCTCTTTTTATTTCTTTGTTTCTGACCCTCTCTCCTCTTCCAACACTTCTGAACTACTTGTTGCACCTAAAATGTAAAACTTAACTATTAGCTTTACCCATGACTGTCATTCCTCCATTCCCCTTGACATAGATAAGGTGTTTCTAAATCACAGATCAAGATGCTCCCCCTTATTAAAGACTCATTTACTTTTATAACTGCAAGTCAGCAAGCACAGATGCTCCAAAATGGTGCCTTATTCTTTTCAATAAGATACTGGTCACTACTTTTTAAACACATTAGTCACAGAGCATTTTTTTTTTCATTCAATAGTGAAATATCAAGTCAACAGGAAGGGTTTGTATTAAAACATTAGCATGGACTCTAAACTTCTCAAGGAGATGACCACTCAAAGCCATTAAAGAGAAAATGCCCCATCAATTAGAACGACAATAATAGCTTGGCACATCCATTAGTGCATTAATAGTACATGAGTCCATTACTTTATTTCCACATATTTATTAATACCCTGCATCCACAGATCTATTAATATAACTTAGTGATCATATGGAAAGCATTCAATATTTTCAAAACCTTATAAAAGAGGAAATTTAAAAAGGATTATATTTGAGAGATGACATGGTATTTTTTTGCCTCTTTTCCTGTCCAATGACAATAAAAAGATTTTAACATGGAATTACCATCCTACAGATACATATAATGATTTTCTGCACAATCCAGGACATATCCTGGAAGATGAGCTGGTAAAACGATTTACCTAGGATTAGGGTTTTAGTTTTAGCAAATCAACATTTGCGTTGGATTTGTATACAGTCTCAGTCACTTATTTTTCATTGTGAGCCAGGTTAAGTCACTTGAAAAGCTCCTGGAACTTTCATTTCTTCACTTATCAAATGAGTATGTTAACATCTCCCTCACAGAGAAGTATTTCCATTGTAAACACCATTTCGGATTTAGCACATTTCCTCGAACATTGGAAGCTCTTCATAAATATCAACTCTTTGAAGTATGATCATCTCTCAAATCCTCCCAATGATCTCCACTGAGGTAGACTTCGCTCCATCTTGCAGGAAAACAAGCAAACAAACAAACAAAACGGAATTTGGCCCATGAATACACAAGCAATGAGGGCTGGGGCTGGGTTTTACAAAGGGCGGGTATCTGGGAGTTGACATTTTGTCGGAGTTAAGTGCGCAGTGTAGTGTCTGACGTGTCTGACAGTATAAACACACAGCAACTTCAACAACAATAACAATAGCATCATATTTTCATGTCAACGTGTTTTTTCTTCCTCTGACTCCTCCCTTTCGTAATGGTTGTGTCAGACCATATAGAAAGGCAGCCAGCAAGGCTAATAGTTATTAAACGGGCTGGAGTGTCTACAGCCAGGGCACATATACCAAGTGGCTGGGATGTGACAATGTTTGACATTTGCATTTCAGTTGTATAGGGGATGTTAAAGCTGAAGGAGCCACGCTAGATAGCAGACCTATGAGGTAGTTCTGTTGCTTTAAATCTGGCGAATGATCCTTTGTCTCATTGGTGATTTGATTTAAGTGAAGAAATATAAGAATGTAGGACTTTTCCTTTGTGCTTGATTTTGCCTCTTGTTCTTTTGTTATTGTTAATCCTCAACAGAGGATATTTTTTTCCGTTGATTTTTAGAGAGTGGAAGGGAGGAGGAGAGAGAGAGAAACATTGATGTGAGAGAGACATGGATCCCAACCGGGGCAGGGATCCTGCAACTCAGGTACGTGCCCTTGGCTGGGAATGGAACCCAATACCCCTTGGTCTGAGGGCTGATGCTCTCACCACTGAAGCCACACCAGACAGAGCTTGGCTCTCGTTCTTGACTCTGGCCCCTGCTACGTACCCCACTTCAGTCTTGAAATAATTCCACCCTGATACTTAAGAACAAGGAAGGACAGATGGAGATTGAAGACCTGTGTAAGTCACTCCAAGATGAAAGGGTATTTTGGCTACTGCTCCTGTAGTGTCATCCCATAACAGGTGACTGGTTTTGATTTTTCTGTCTTATCCCAGAGCCAGTGTACAGAAGTCAGTCTTTGTCTTCATTTTTATTCATAACATAATTTGACAAATGTCTCACAACATTACATTCAACCAGGAATTGTTTATTTTACACACACACACACACACACACACACACACACACACAGCTGGAAACGCCTGAAGCTCATCTACATGATTTATTTTCAAATCTGAGAAAGCTTAAAACAAATTAGAAACAAAATCATTCTTCATTGCCACTGAGAGTGATCAACTTTATTAGGTATATTTTTTTCTCTTTTTCAAAAACATGTGCATAATGTGATTCAGCAGGTAGTCTTACAAATTTAAAGAATCAATATTGTTAAGACATCTCCGAGTACAGTTAATATGTGGTAACTGGTCTCTTAAATCTTGAGCTTCCCCTTATGTCAGAAGGCACCTATATTAAGCTCTTTGGCACAAGGCGTAAAAGAGAGTTTTGTGACATAGTTGGATATCAGCGTGGACAACAGGCATTATTTTTTCATACTTTCAATTTAAATGGATGGCTAGAAGCTGGTGATTTTTAGTTGTAAAGAGACTGTCTGGTGTCTTTCTGGCTTAGATGTGAACATGACCCCCGACCCTCCCCATGCTTCGGCAAGAATCCTTACTCTCTTATATGTCACCCTCTGGAGTGACATAAGAAGAAAATTCAGAGGAAAGGTCATATTCTGGGCGGACAGCTTGTCTCAGTCTAAAAGGAAACCTCATTTGTTTCTACTTTATGCTGTTTTATTTGAAAAGGGACGTTTAGGTGATATTTGCTTGCTTCTTGTTCTACTTGTGAGAAAAATCACATACCATTGACAAGCGTGTCCGTGGGAGGTCTCAAGGATTTGGAAATAGTTTCCAAGTCTGTTATTTAAAAACATTGCAAGGCACTTCCTTTGTTTTCGATGAAGAGTTATGTATTGATGAAATTATTAAATCAATGCTTCAATTTGATTTTTTATAGAAAGCTACCACTATTCTACTTTTCCTAATTAAGCCAACTAAAATAATAGGTGGAAGGTGGTTGGTATTTAATATCTATTGTTGAAGCAGATATGCTGAAATGTAAATTTTCATACATCATTACTGATAATGTATATTTATTCAGTTTTTCAGAGGGTAATTGAGAAATATGCGTTAAACTTTAAGTGCACACAGCCTTTCTTTGTGTGAGTAAATCTTCAAATACAATTTTACCCTCCAGCATCTTTGCCCATTTCTGACAGTATATGTTCTAACATTCATTGGTTTTAATTGTTATATATTGATAAACATTTCTATTGTGGTCAAGTTTTTCTCCATCTAAAAATATGATACATTATAAAATAGTGTTGCCCGCCCCGTGTGGCTCAGTGGTTGATTGTCAACCTGTGAACCAGGAGGTCATGGTTGGATTCCCAGTCAGGATGCATGCTCAGGTTTCGGGCTCAATCCCCAGTAGGGGGCGTGGAGGATGCAGCCAATCAATGATTCTCATCAGTGATGTTTCTTTCCCTCTCTCCCTCTCCCTTTCGCTCTGAAATCAATAAAACACACACACACACTTATTTTTAAATAACAGTATAATATAGCCTATAATAAATGAAGTACATGTGCTTTGACAAAGATTATTGCATGCACATAAAACTCATGAAAAGAAACTCGTATAGGCTAATGTCTAAGAGGGCAGCCCATTGAATTAAGCTTTTGGGGTCTAATGTTGGTTCCGTTTACTCAGTGTGTGATCATGTACTAGTTACCCCATGTCTTTGAACATCCGATTTCAGCTATGTCAATGTAACCCTCGTAATGGCCACCCTATGTGGTTTTTATTTTATTTTTTTAAATATATTTTATTGAATTTTTTGCAGAGAGGAAGAGAGAGGGATAGAGAGTTAGAAACATCGATGAGAGAGAAACATCGAAAAGCTGCCTCCTGCACACCCCCTACTGGGGATGTGCCTGCAACCAAGGTACATGCCCTTGACCGGAATCGAACCTGGGACCCTTCAGTCCACAGGCCGACGCTCTATCCACTGAGCCAAACCGGTTAGGGCTGTGGTTTTTATATACATTGAAAGAATTCATTCTGGTGTGTGGAAGGGTAAATGAAAGGAAATTTACTTGTTACTTATCTGACCATTAAAATATTAAATTAATTATCACAGAATTGTAAGATGCTATTCACTATCCAAAACAAAACTTGCAAAAGGACTTCTCTGTAGCAGACATCAGCATTTGTCAATTAAAATGGAATGAATGAATGAATGAATGAATGGATGGATGAACCGCATTTCTACTGGCTTGGAGCATCTTATAGCTTCATGTTCCAAGGACTGCATTTGGTGCTGAGGATACTAAGTGTAAAGCTCATACCAGGTTTTTTTTTTCCTTTGAGGTTAAGAACTTGTTACTTCTTTGATGAAAATGTTGATTTCTCCCAACCCAATTAGTGCAGATTCTAATGCCTTTAGGTAAACAAAAGTGGAAAATGTATAAAGGACAGTAGACATTTTAGTTTTCTTTAATGACAAACAATGCCAATAAAAATAATGAGCTGGAAAACTTCTCAACACGCTTTAACTAAAGTACTTTGCCTCATTAGATCCTTACCAGTTTACACACAGGGAATTTGGTATTAAATCACACAGACATCTGTATCCACCTGCAGAAGGATTAAATCCAGGGTTTAGAGTTTTCCAGTGGTTGTTCTTACCCTAGTGCTTTATTCCAGTTAAATAACACTGAATATTCGTTCTGAAAGAGTTATCGGTGTCCATAAATCCATATGTGATGACACATTTCCAAAGAAAGTATTACATCTTTATAGCTCAACATGTCTTATAGGCCAAAATTAAAATCATATTTAGGTAACCAATAATAATATAAATGACAGAAAATGATTCATCCAACATCAACACCAAACTTTACGTTAAAAATATACATATTAAAAAAAATGAAAAATAAAAACACCTGCTTTTATTCTGTTGGAAGTTTGTAGCAATAATTGAAAC
This sequence comes from Myotis myotis, assembly GCF_014108235.1. Taxonomy (NCBI): domain Eukaryota; kingdom Metazoa; phylum Chordata; class Mammalia; order Chiroptera; family Vespertilionidae; genus Myotis; species Myotis myotis. The sequence goes on along the minus strand of NW_023416323.1, from coordinate 35,067,717 downwards.
CACCCTAATTTTAATTATTTTGAAATGTTTTCATCTGAAGCAATAAGTACCTGAAGATGATAAAGCAACAACTTTAGACGCCTCAGGGAAAAAGATGTGCCACTGGGGAGACAAGTGGAGAAAACCTGCATTGATGAAGACACTCATTTTCTAGGTTCTACACCTGACATAATTGTAAGAAAAATCAACAGAACAGTGTCTTTGCTCTTAGAAGTTGAATGGGTAAATGATGATCCAAGTCACTAATTCATTCATGCATTCCTTCACTCATTTATAATCCGATTATTCAATATTTGTTCAATATTTATATTATGGCTGGAACTGTGCTCACTGCTTCAGAAAGAGCAGGAAATCAGACAGATCCATTAGCACATATACTATCATTAGACTCTGATTTCCCCCAAAAGGACTTCTGGCCTTTGGATTTGTTTAGCTGAGTTTGAATCTGTCAGTGATTGTCTTGGCAGGAAACGGTGGCACACTCAAATAATGTGATTTTAGGAAAATGTTTAAACAAGGTATTTGAAGAGGTTACATGTAGCATTTAGAACAAGAAATCATGGTGCTACAATTCTACAGGTCTAGCGGGAAGATATTACTACCTCTATGCTTGAAGGAGTAAGAATAAGGAGTCATGATGAGGATGCTGAGAGAAGCTGGTGACACAGGGTTACCTAAATGAGCTATGGCCCTGAGTAAAAGGAAACAGCCAGATTAAGGAAACACAGAAGAGAAGGCACTTGGAAATACATTCCTCAACTTGAAACCCACATCACCCTCTGATTTTCTTCCTATTTTTTTTTCCCCATTGGTCTAACTCAACCATAATCTGGAACATGAAATAACCAGGAGATGCCCTACAGAAGGTGACATAGAACAAGGTGAAGATGAGAAGAGAGTGGGTCTGAAGGGCTAAATAGAGGAGATTCAGCACAATGAGCGTGACACTTAAACATACAGATCTTAATTTTCCTCACATACATGCAGGCAGACAGCATTTTCCCCTCCCCTATCATCTCCATCCAAACTTCAGGAAAGTGTATAACAAGCCAGTGTAATGAAAATGGAGGAAAAAAGTATTGTCATCATCTTTGAATTGCATTATTAGTAAACTATTTTTTTAGCACAGTTGTGGTTGTGACCCCTAACTGGAAAGGTTCATCTTTGTTTTGTTGAAGTTTCCACAAGTATCTATTTAGTTCTTTATTAGCACATCTCACCTATTCATCCAGCATGGTGCTTAACTGAACAAAGCCGTAGAGAAAAGAGGAGAGGAAATAATGATATGAAGTGGGATGAGGAACCTGGAGAGACTCATTTCCTTTGGTTCAAGAAGATGTGGTTTTCTGGCTTGGCACAGTGGATAGAGCGTCAGCCTGTGGACTGAAGGGTCCCAGGTTTGATTCCGGCCAAGGGCACATGCCTGGGTTATGGGCTCGATCCCCAATAGGGGGTGTGTGCAGGAGGCAGCTGATCAATGATTCTCTCTCATCATTGATGTTTCTATCTCTCCTTCTCCCTTCCTCTCTGAAATCAATAAAGAAATATATTTTTTAAAAGAAGATATGGTTTGGTCCTGGTCAACTAGTGATAAAGGCCTGTGAGAGTGACCCAGTCCTGATAAAAGAACACATGTTTATTGAGAAGATGAGGATCAGTTGAATGTTAGAATGGAAACTTCTGTTCTTCCTTCACACAACATACCATGAACCTATTTTTAAAAGGGGCATGCTAGATTCTTCTACATTCTGATGTTTGTGAATGTGTGCCTATGCTTGGGCACAAATGTGATTACTGAAAGTAGGACTCTGACTCCCATTCATAACAGTGTCATACTGGTGTTACATTTAAAATAGCTATTATGTCGCCTGGTTGGCATGGCTCAGTGGTTGAGCATCAACCTAGGAACCAGTAGATTACAGTTCGATTCCCAGTCAGTGCACATGCCCAGGATTGCAGGTTCAATCCCCAGTGTGGGGTATGCAGGAGGCAGCCAATCAATGATTCTCTCTCGTTATTGATGTTTCTATCTCTCCCTCTCCCTTCCTCTCTGAAATCAATAAAAAAAAAAGTGATTATGTTAAAACAACCAAGTCAGAAGGTATTTTTTCAAATGTTAAGTAAGCTAAACTATGCACAGCCTTTGTTAGGAACTGGTACCTACCAGCTACGTATGAAATATTAGGTTCTCAGTGGGCGGAAAGGAAAATAAACAGTTTCTTTTCTGTCCTCATCTAAACACATCTGCTTGAACTTGGTTCATGTGAAAGCATTTTTAAGCCCTGAAGTCACAAATTAGTAACAGATGTCAAGCTACTCTCTCTCTCTCACAGATACCCTTGTGAGACCAGAAAGCACGCTCATCTGATTTAAAGGGCAAACATTCTGCTTTAAGGAAAGGGCACTTATGTGTAGAAACCACATTCACTGGGTCTCTCCTACCGGGGCAGGAGGAGGGCCTGTTGCGATGGCTGTACAAAGCACTTGAATGATGATGAAATTCAATATAGACATCTGAAATGTCATTAAGATATCGACTTTGTGTTGAGGCAGATCTGAACTCAAATACCAGCTTCATCAATCATTAGGGTGACAGCGCGGGCAAGTCAATTAACATTTCTGAGTCAGCTGCCCCATCTATTACATAGGTGCTTTTATTCCTACCATCTGGTGGGAACGTGGAGCGGTTTAGAGGTATTGTGTTTATTTCTGTGCTCGGTGGCTTACACAGGTAATCTTGGGATCGTTAGCATGTTCCTCCTCATGACAGTAGTTAGCCACATGTCGTGTTCTGCAGTGTGCTTCCATGTGAGGACTGCATGAGCTAAGGCACGGGGCTAAAGCTCAAATTGGAAATCAGGTCCGTCTGACCTGACAGACAGCGTTAGTCACAACTTAGCTATTCAGTGACTAATGTGCTTGACTCACGTTCCTGATGAAAACATCGCAAATATTCCCCACTGGAACTATCTCTTGACTGCAGTTCTTTTCTTTAAATATTTTCTTATTGATTTTAGAGAGGAAGGAAGAGGGAGAGAGAGATAGAAACATCAGTGATGAGAGAGAATCATTGATCGGCTGCCTCCTGCAAGCCACCCACTGGGGATCAAGCCCACAACCCAGGCATGTGCCCTTGACCGATATCGAACCTGGGACCTTTCAGTTCGAAGGCCAATGCTCTATCCACTGAGCCATACCAGCTAGGGCTTGACTGCAGTTCTCATGATGGGTATTCACGGCCGTTCGAGCTGACTTTGGGACATGGACTATGTCAGAACCCACTCAAACAGTCTGGTAATTCTCAGCTTTTGTTTTGAAGAGAAAGAAAACAACTTTCCATTTTATTGAGACATAATTGACATATAACAAGTAAGATGTATAACATGATGCATTGATACACACATCTTGTGAAATGACCACCACAGGGGGTAGTTAACACCTTCCACTCACTAACATAATTACAATTTCTTTTTTTTTAAATATGTTTTTGTTGATTTCAGAGAGGGATAGAGAGCTAGAAACATAAATGAGAGAAACACCGTTGATCGGCTGCCTCCTGCATGGCCCCCACAGGGGATGGAGCCTGCAACCTGGGAATGTGCACTGACCGGGAATCGAACAGGCAGCCCCTGGGTGGATGCTTAACCACTGAGCTACACAGGCCAGGCTACGATTTCTTTTTTATGGAGAGAACATTTAAGATCTACTCTTTTAGCAAAGTTTTAGTGGATGACACAGTGTTGTTAACCATAATCACATTACATCCCAGAACTTAACCATCTTGGGATTGGAAGCTTGTATCCTTGACCGATATCTCTTCACCCCCCAAATAAGCCCTGGAAGCCACCATTCTACTTTCAGTTTCTATGAGTTTGGGTTTTATAGATTTGACATATAAAGATATCATACAGTATTAGTCTTATTCTGACCTATTTCACTTAGGGTAATGTCCTCAAGGTCTGTCTGTGTTGTTGCAAATGGCAGAATTTTCTTCTTTCTTAAGGCTGAATAATATTATGAGTAGGGAAATATATAAATATATATTTTTTCCAGTTATTTTGTCATTAGTATGTAGAAGGCAATGCACTAGGGCCCGTGGTGGGCAAACCGCGGCTCGAGCCACATGCGGCTCTTTGGCCCCTTCAGTGTGGCTCTTCCACAATATACCACTTGCACAAACAGTGTGATTGAAACTTCGTGGCCCATGCGCAGAAGTCGGTATTTTGTGGAAGAGCCACACTGAAGGGGCCAAATAGCTGCATGTGGCTCGCAAGCCGCAGTTTGCCGACCACTGCACTAGGCTATATTCCGCAATGCACTAGGCCCAGTGGTTGTCAAACTCATTAGTCAACAGAGCCAAATATTAACAGTACAACGATTGAAATTTCTTTTGAGAGCCAAATTTTTTTTATTTTATTTTTTTTTTTTAATATATTTTATTGAGTTTTTACAGTGAGGAAAGGAGAGAGATAGAGAGTTAGAAACATCGATGAGAGAGAAACATCGACCAGCTGCCTCCTGCACACTCCCCACTGGGGATGTGCCCGCAACCAAGGTACATGCCCTTGACCGGAATCGAACCTGGGACCTTTCAGTCTGCAGGCCGACGCTCTATCCACTGAGCCAAACCGGTTTCGGCGAGAGCCAAATTTTTTAAACTTAAACTATATAGGTAGGTACATTGTTATTAGCTTAATTAGGGTACTCCTAAGGCTTAGGAAGAGCCACACTCAAGGGGCCAAAGAGCCGCATGTGGCTCGCGAGCCGCAGTTTGCCCACCATGGCACTAGACCAGTGGTTCTCAACCTTGGCTGCACATTAGAATCACCTGGGAACCTTTTAAAAATCCTGACTTCTGGGCCTCCTCCTCTGGAAATTCTGTTTCTTTGTTACTAATGTTGTGGCCTCAGCCCATAACAAAGAAACAGAATTTCCGGGAGGATGAGGCCCAGACATCAGGATTTTAAAAAGATTCCCAAGTGATTCTAATGTGCAGCCGAGGTGGAGAACCACTGCTCTGGGCTGAGTGCTGCTGGCGGCCTTTTCACTTTCCGAGTGTGGAGCTAATCATCGGGCCTGAGCTCTGCGCCCGGACCACAGATGAGGGCCAGCTTTCCGCACGCTCGCTGACCACTCCCCAGACCTCGTGCTCGCTGATGTCAGGAGCACATAAGGAGCCGGCCCAGGTTCTGGGGTGTGAGGGCGAGGTGAGGCGGTGAGAGTGCAGCGGGTGCCCCTGGGCCAGTTAGAGGGATCAGTAGGCGAGATGTCCAGTGTAGTAGGTTCCATGCGTCTTTAATGCCCTCTCAGGGCCCTGCTGGCCACCTTCCCAGCCTCCTCCTGCCCCCAATCAATGCCCCTCGGGCCTCGGGTTGGGCAAGAGGGAAACAAGCCTCTTGGGCGGCACCCCACGCAGCTGGGGACGCCAGGTGCACACTTTTAAGGCTCTTACTTCCCCTGGAGCAGACACCGTGGGCCCAGAAGTTCCCTCTCAGCAGCAGCGTGATGCAGGTAAGCCACACGCCTCCTCTTCCCTTCTCCACGGGGTCCAGCTTGTATTTTGTTTGGACAGTGTGCTGACATGTCTCCACTGGGCGCCTGGACATCCACACAGGCGCTGTCCTCTGTGGGTAATTGTCTAAGGTGCTCTCAGGGGTACCTGGACGTCCACACAGGTGCCATCCTCTGTGGGTAATTGTCTAAGATGCTTTCGGGGGCCTGGACCCCCACACAGGTGCTATCCTCTGTGGGTAACTGTCTAAGATGGTCTCTAGGGGCCTGGACGCCCACACAGGTGCTGTCCGCTGTGGGTAACTGTAAGATGGTCTCAGGGGTCCCTGGATGCCCACATAGGCGCTGTCCACTGTGGGTAATTGTCTAAGATGCTCTCAGGGGCACCTGGACCCCCACACAGGCACTGTCCGCTGTGGGTAATTGTCTAAGATGCTCTCGGGGGTGCCTGGTTGCTCACAAAGGCGCTGTCCTCTGTGAGTAATTGTCTAAGATGGTCTCTAGGGGCCTGAACGCCGACACAGGCGCTGTCCTCTGTGGTTAATTGTCTAAGCCAGTGGTCGGCAAACCGCGGCTCTCGAGCCACACATGCGGCTCTTTGGCCCCTTGAGTGTGGCTCTTCCACAAAATACCATGTGTGGGCACACACGTACAGTGGGAAGTTGACTTAAAACTTTAAGTAAACTTTATTAAGTTAATTTTAGGGAACGTTGTAGAGTGAGAGAAGATGTAGTGTCGAGGATTGAGAAAGGTATGTTGAGATGGTTTGGACATATAGGGAGGATGAACGAAAGGAGATAGACGAAACAAGTACACAAGACGAGTGTGGATGGGAGAGTTGGAAGGGGTCGACCCCAGCGAATGTACCTCAATCAGATTGAGGACGTTTTTAGCAAAGGCCAGCTTAGGAGTAGCCTCATTAAGCTAATAACAATGTACCTACCTATATAGTTTAAGTTTAAAAACTTTGGCTCTCAAAAGAAATTTCAGACGTTGTACTGTTGATAGTTGGCTCTGTTGACTAATGAGTTTGCCGACCACTGCTCTACTGGGGTGGTGATTTGTTTAATTTTTTCCAGACGGCCAATCACAGTGCCACCTGTGGTTGCAAGTGTAAATGAGTGACTTGGTGGATATGGTAACTTCTGTGTCCATAAATATTGGTCTGGTGTGGTAAACAAGACTAGAGCAGTACTCAAATCTTCAAAATATACTTTCTGCTAAATCTAGAAGGCAAGTTCCAAGAACCACTGAAACTCAGTGCTATTTTTGCTCATCTTCCAAACTACATGAGTAAGGTCTGTTCACGAATGAATTCTACACAGAAGAAAGACGCCCCGAGAAATATAGAAGGGGGTGTGGAACCCTGAAAACTTTATTAGAGCACTTGGGTCCAACTGAGCTGGTAGCAAACTATCCCTTAACTATTGAGTTATATAAGCCAATATGTCTCCCACCCCTCTTTAGTTCTGTTTTATTCTAAACACCTTTCTAAATTTAGTAGACTCATTAATTCATTAGAGAAAGACATCTTATTTAAACTGTCTTAAGCAAAATGAGTAAAAATAGAGGCTTTCCTTTGCTAGTTATAAACTTTTTCTAGCACTCTGACCTTCTCTCTTAGGTTTTCTATTAAGACTTTTTGTGAAAGAATAGATGTATAGAAGCAAGGCTAAAGAAGTAAAATAGATATAATGTTAGAGAATATTTGGGTCATGAATGAAGAGGGGAAGGGACAGAGTAATCATGAGAAAAACAGTCTGGCGGGCAGAAGACATGGGTTTTAATTCTGTCTCTGCTTTAATTTGTCTTGTGGTATTTAGTAAAAATAAGATTTATTTACTCAAATAAGTAGAGGGTCAGCCAGCCATTGGTTCCAAATTAATTTCCAAAATTCCTTTAGAAACAAACAAACAAAAACATTATCTATAAAGATAATAACAAAGTTTTTACCCTATTTTGAAAAATGGATTTTTAGGCCTGGCCGGTGTGGTTCAGTGGTTGAGCATTGACCCATGAACCGGGAGCTCAGGGTTCGATTCCTGTCAGGGCACATGCTGGGGTTGTGGGCTCCATCCCCAGTGGGGATTGTGCAGGAGGCAGCCGATCAATGATTCTCTCTGATCATTGATGTTTCTATCTCTCCCTTTCCCTTCCTCTCTGAAATCAATAAAAAAACTATTTTTAAAAAATTGATTTTCAGCCCTAACTGGTTTGGCTCAGTAGATAGAGCGTCAGCCTGCGGACTCAAGGGTCCCAGGTTCGATTCCAGTCAAGGGCATGTACCTTGGTTGTGGGCACATCCCCCGTAGGGAGTGTGCAGGAGGCAGCTGATCGATGTTTCTCTCTCATCGATGTTTCTAACTCTCTATCCCTCTCCCTTCCTCTCTGTAAAAAAATCAATAAAATATATTTTTTAAAAAATTGATTTTCAAAGTGATAGATGTAATTGGGAAAATTTCTTCCCAAGCCAAAGCCTCCTCATATTTTTGTTAATATGCGTGCTCTTACTTGAACTAAGTCTGATAACTTTGGCTATCTCATGTCAACCAAAAGGTTATTATTTGTGGGTTGCGTATGCTTTTGATTAATAATACATTGGTAGTCAATTATTATTTAATAAACTCTGTGGGTTTGGAAGAGCACAGCCAGATGGTCCTGTGGTTCCTGGCCTTTCTTTCCCCAACAAGGACCCTTTTATTAGTTTCTTCTCTCTTCTGGACTAGTTCAAAATCACCTCAGGAAAAGTGTGTGCTATGGTGACCTAGAGGTTGGAGTTTTTGCTTCTCTCTTTAAAAATAACCAGTTGAGTGTTCCTTTGAACTTAGTTTTCTCACCTTTAAAATGAGGTTGTTGTTGCCGAACCGGTTTGGCTCAGTGGATAGAGCATCAGCCTGTGGACTGAAAGGTCCCAGGTTCAATTCTGGTCAAGGGCATGTACCTTGGTTGCGGGCACATCCCCAATAGGAGGTGTGCAGGAGGCAGCTGGTCGATGTTTCTCTCTCATTGATGTTTCTAACTCTCTATCCCTCTCTCTTCCTCCCTATAAAAAATCAATAAAATATATTTTTTAAAAAATGGGGTTGTTGGTAACTACAGCACAGAATTGCTCTAAAGTACAAAGGAGATTTCTGTTCGGTCCATGGTTGGTGTTTAATAAATCTTAGCCTTTGGTCCAGTGCTAAGATTTTTTGATATTTCATTTCTACTTTCACTGTAGTACATTGCGTATCATGCGAGACCATAGGCATCTACAGGATTTTTTTAAAAAGAGTGCTGATTTATTGAAAACGGGTTAATCAAAACTTAGGCAAATTTAGTGAAGAACCACTAATGAAATTTGAAATGCATCATAGACATGCTGGAAGACTAAGACACATCATTCACAGAACAAGTGCACTGGAAGAGAATGTCATGGATTAAGTAGTACAGAAATACCCAGCTGTCACAAAATGTCTAGGAGGAGAACATTAATTAAATGCCCTTTAATGAAGTGTTGACATGTGAAATTCAAGAAAGCAAAGAGGATCGGATCTAGTAAAAACCTTCAGCATGTATAGCAAATCTGATGAAATCGCAACAAGTGACAGTGAGCTATGCCCGTGAGTCTCCTCCTTCCCATGAGGCCACCTGTATCAAATGAAGACTTTTCCAGGGAGGGACAAGGAGAAATGGGGTTTTCTGAAAGGGAGATCCGATGGATCCTTCCTCTAAGATCTTAACAAAATGAAAAACATATTATCTTCACCCTACACCTGTGGCTTTCTTTGAAACATGTCCGTCTTTGTGTGTTTCACAAATCATTCATAAAACATAAAAGCTTTTGCAGCAAAATTTGGAAATGACTATAAAGTCCCAAAAAGTAAACATTGGGCACTTTGTCTATACTGGTGATTTTCAACCAGGGATGAAGTTGATGTTGCCTTCCAAACAGATGGACGTCTGTCAATGACATTGTTGTTTGTTACAATTAGGAGGAGAATGCTACTAATACCTGGTGGGTTCAGGACAGGGAAGCTGCTGAACAAATTAAGATGTATAGGATAGCCCTCGCTGGTTTGGCTCAGTGGATAGAGGGTTAGCCTGCAGACTGAAGGGTCCGGGTTCGATTCCAGTCAAGGGCACGTACCTCGGTTGCAGGTTCCTTCCCAGCCCTGGTTGGGGTTCTTGTGGGAGGCAACCAATCGATGTGTTTCTCCCACACTGATATTTCTCTTTCTTTCTCTTCCACTCTCTCTAAAAATTAATGGGAAAATATCCTCAGATGAGGATTAAAAAAAAAAAAAAGATGCACAGGATAGCCTCTGACAACAAATAGTTTTCTAGCTCCAAATGTTAAGAATGGTCGTTTTCCAAAACCCCATTCAGTGTTCATTATTTTCTGCAGATTGAGGGTGTCAGTATCTCCATATGTCTGAAATGGGCATATTAATTAAATCACTTAGATTAAAATTAAAAAAAAAGATAGGCTAAGATTCTCTACAAGGTCATTCTCACTCTGTACAGAGCTCCTCATTTTTTAGCTTTTTCTGTGTCTCATCTTAAATGTGATTTTATGAGTACAACTTTCATAGTTCTGGGAGTTATCTCTTTGTTCTGCCTTCGTAACACCAATCTCTCATCATCAAATTCTGAAACCTTCCCAACTCGGCCTCCCTTTGTACATACATTTTGTTTTACGTGTGGACTGAGGATTTAGTTTCTATCGGAGAATGGGGCCTGGCAGTCTCTTTTTGAATCCAGTGCTGAAGAAACCTCAGCTTTAATTAAAATGATAGTATCACCATTTTAAAGGCTAAAATACCTACAAGAACACAAGTAATAACCGCCCAGTTTTATGTGGCTTAGCGGGCTGTTTTATTGCAAGAATGCCTCTCATGCACTTGGTTCACTGGGAGAAAGAGGAATGCAGATTTTCTAAAGATATGGATTCTGGATCTGACTGCTTCTGTGAAGAACAGTTTAAGAAGGTTAGGCACCTCTGGCTGAAAAAAAGAAATCATTTTGTGTTAAAAGTTTCACAGTGTGACTGTGCAATGAAAGTCCCATTGAGTTTTCCTGAGCAAACATCCAATGCTTGCATCCTGTTGAGGAATGCAGATACCTTAGAGCTATAACAGGAACAGGGTAGGTAGGGTTTGCTGTGTATCCCAGGAAGTGTGGCCTGAGAGAGCTTGGACAAAGAAAGAGGGTTGGAAGCAAAAATCTAGGTGACCTCCCTAATCCTCATTCTCTGCTAATAATCTTGCCTCCTCCATCACCAAGAATGTGTATTTGTCTCTGTGTATCGAGTCTGCATTCTCTCCTGCTAGTTCGATCAATGAACTTGCTTCACATAAGTCAATCCTCCCATCAATGCATTAGATCAGGGGTGGGCAAACTTTTTGACTCGAGGGCCACAATGGGTTCTTAAACTGGACCGGAGGGCCGGAACAAAAGCATGGATGGAGTGTTTGTGTGAACTAATATAAATTCCAAGTAAACATCATTACATAAAAGGGTACTGTCTTTTTTTCCAATAGTTTTATTCATTTCAAACGGGCCGGATCCGGCCCACGGGCCGTAGTTTGCCCACGGCTGCATTAGATTCTCACCCTTCCCTTCCCTGGTTTTCATCATTGTAATTCCCCTGTTTCTTGGCTGCTTCCTAAAACCCAACACCCCTCTCTGCTCTAGTGGATTTTCTCCAAGCTCACATAAACACGATTTTAATTTGCCCACAATAAAAAAAACTTTATTTTGCCCCCTCCCCATCATATCTCCCACTTCATTTCTTTGTGGCCTATTGGTCAAAATCTTAGAATAAATGAGCCTGTTAAAAATGTAAATGAAATCATGTAACTCCATTGTCCAATTGATTCTCTGATGTCTTTTTTCAGTCAGAGTAAAAGCAATGTATTGGAAATGGTCAAATGCCCCCACGCCCTTGGCTTTCAGCTGCTTTCTGACTTTAATCTCCCACGCTTTCTCCTGGTTCCTTACTCACTTCTACTCATTGACACTTTTTTTTTAATTGTTTTATTGCTTAAAGTATTACAAAGGGTATTCCATATGTGTCCTCCCCCCGCCCTTGACAGTCCCCTGGCCTCCCCTACCCCCCAGTGTCTTATGTCCATTGGTTATGCTTATATGCATGCATACAAGTCCTTCGGTTGATCTCTTACCCCCCTCCCTCCTGCTCCCCCAACCCTCCCCGGCCTTCCCGCTGCAGTTTGACAATCAGTTTGAGGTCATTGACACTTTTTTTTCCCATTTGCCAGAAATGTTCAAGCTTTTTCCCACCTCAGGGTCTCTGTATTTGCTGTTCCCTCTGCTTGAGACCTTTCTTCACACAGTGAGAATGATGACTCCCTCCCTTCTTCAGTTCACTGGTAAAGTGCCTGCCCCCCCTTGGTGAAGTCTTCCTTGATGGCTGACAGCCCCTAGTCCAGCAGCATTCTTACAAGTATGTCATTGTTCTTGTTCTCCATTGTGTGCATTTGAAAGGGCTCCAGGGACCGCCCAGAAATTCCTGGAACATGGACACTGCCCTCCTGGCCTAGCATGAAAAGATGGGGACAGCCCTCGTCCAAACATAATTTACAAAGGCTGCCAGACACTCCCTCAAAGGAGGTCTCGCCTCACCCTCAGTAATACCATCATAAACTAGACGCCAATGCAGAAACTTGGACTTTACATTGTCCATGACCCTGTGCAGAGAAACCTCCATCATGCTATTTCTATTGATTTCTACTTACGCGTGTACCTTTTTAAAAATGTATTCATCCAGTATACTTCCCGCAATAAATAATGAAAGTGATGGAATAGATAAATTCATTATCAAAATTCTGCTTGAGGAAGAGATTATGAGAAAAAAAGGGACGGGAGGGTCCTATGGGGGCCTTTGCCTTAGCAACAGTGAAACCTCAGGGACTGTGACAGGGAGGAGACGCGTTCACCCCTGCGCTGGTGAGTGGCAGCGATATTCCTGGCATTCGTCTCAGTAGACAGTGATTTTCTGTAAAAGGAAGCTCCCTTCTCTCCTCTGGCTCCCCGATGAGGGGCGACTTCTCCCGGCATACTTTGTTCCCTGTCTCCAAGTCACAGTTTCTGAAAATCTCTATTGAACGTGACATTTCTCCTCCTGATACTTCTGGGAATGCCTGCTATCTATAGACCTGCTTATGAATCTACACTTTTGATGCGGGTCTCTTTCTTCACAAAAAATGCAGGAGGAGGAAGCATGGAGGCAAAAGTCCTGCATAAACTCTATTCTCCCTGAAAGTGGGGATGCACACCAAAGGGGTGTGTGTGTGTGTGTGTGTTTAAATGGAAAACTAGAACTAAAAGTTTGTTCTGTTTGTGTTTCCTTTCCTGACACCAGAAGCCTCGGCTTCCCTTTCTACTGGGCCGCCACCTGTCCCAAGCAGACGCCTTCTGTATTAGTCCTTCCTCAGTGACAGCTGCCAGTTCATTCCCTGAATGCTTGGGGTTTTTAGCAGGGAAACTTCCCACCCTCCTTCCTTCCTTTTCTGCCATTTTAGCTCCTTTGATGTACCCATCTTCCCTTCCTACAGGCTACATTATTTACTTTTTGATTTTATTTATTAAAGTAGTTGGGGTGGCATTGATCTCATGATCATATAGGCTTCAGGTGTGGGTTTCTATGTTACCAGGTCTGTCTATTGTACCCTGCACCCACCACCCAGAATCCAATCTTCTCCTGTCACCTTATATGAGGACCCCTTCTCGCTTCACCCTCTTCCTGTGGTTTGTGTTCCTAAGTTTCAGTGTTATGTCCCACATATGAGTGAAATCATATGCTTTTTTAGCTTTTTTTCACAAACTACATGAGTGGAAGAGAATAGGATTTCAAACTCTCAGGTAATCTATACAGTTGGTTTACGTGCTTGCAGGAAACACTGCCTCCTCTGTGATTGGTTTTCTGACCTGGAGAAAAATTGTTTGACAAAAGAAATGAGCTCAATTTTCCCTTTAATTCTGGGGGAAAACAAGTAAGAAAATGAAACTTGTTTATGTCATCTGATATTAAAACTAGAGGCCCGGTGCATGGATTCATGCACTGGTTTGGTCCCTCGGCCTGGCCTGCAGGGATTGGGCCAAAACCAGCTCTCCAACATCTTCTGAGGGGTCCCGGATTGCGAGACCCCTCTTGCAGGCCCAGCCCCCAGGACCTGGATGCCCACTGGCTCCCTCCTCTCTGGGTCCAGGATGTGGGTGAAGCAGATTCAGGACCAACGATGTCCCAGCAGCAACCGACTGCCAATTCCATGAGGAATCAAGCTCCCTCCTCTATTGGTCAGAGCGCCTGCCCCCTGGTGGTTATTGTACGTCAAAGCTATCAGGCGAATGATCAAAGGGTCACTTAGGATTTTATATATATAGATACAATACCTTTGCCTTTGTCATTACTTCTTCCAAGTGACCTTGATTCCATAAAATAATCTCTCCTCCTTTTTGTCTGTCTTGGAAATCATATGGTGTGATCATAAGAGCAAGTGAGTATCCAGCTTTTATGAGAAAACTTTCCCTGTGTCCTCGTGTCTCCATGAAGGAACAGTCACCCCTAGATCGGCGATTTTTAACCTTTTCATCTCATGGTGGACATAAACTAATTGCTAAATTTTGGTGGCACACCCAAAAATATATTTTTTGCCAATCTGACAAAAATAATAGGTATACTTTTGATTCATTCACACTGGATGGCTATTGTTATGTTGGCTATTGTCATTTTTTTTCTTTGACAATCTAAGGGAAAAGAGGTCAGTGCCCCTGGCTGAGTCAGGTATTGCATGCTTTAGACATTCTTGTGGCACACTGGTTGAAATTCTCTGCCCTAGATGGAAAGCACTGGGAACCTGTGTCTATTTCTGAATTTGAAAATGCAAGAGATATCTCATTACAACTCTTTAACCCCAGTTGAGCTTCATTAACATGTGACCTTGAGCTAATGCCTTAACTTCTCTGAATCTTACATTTCTAATCTAGAAAATGGGAATTAGTAAGAACGCACCTCACAGGATTGTCTGAGATTTAGAAAGGTACATTAGGTCAAAGGCATCTCATGCACTACTTTACATATAATATGTCCTCAGTGAGCTTTAGGTCCTATTATCCCATATTTTAACAGTCTTTTGGTGCCTTTCTCTAAAGGTGGCTCTTGATTCAAATGAACCCTTTGGACTTATTTCATTATGTCCTGGTTTGTTTTGAGAATTTACCAAAGTAATGAAATTCCTGACATAGACTAGGTTGTCAATAAGAGGTGGTTATTACATGTCATACTCTTATTATATTTCATCATATAGCCACACTGGTCACGCCTCTCTCCTGGCTAAGCCTGTTTGAGGGCAAAGTTTCCTTTTGGATTAGTTGAGTCTTCAGGGAATGGAACTCCCAGTGTCGTAATAGGAAGTTTTGACTTATATATGGCAGAAAATAGGACATAGTTCATTGGCAGGAAGACCAGAAAGGTCAATTACGGAAATCAAAAATTTGCCCCAATTTCCCTATCACAACCTCTACAGCTCATTGGGAACATTTTCAAAAGCCTGGTGTGAAATGCACACATGTCCTGCCTTTTCATTTAATTTCTGCTTAATTTTAGGCAGGGACTAACCATTTTTCTTAAGTCATTTTTATTACAGTTTATTCAAGGAAGAGCTCTTTCAAGTAATTACTTCATAAAACTTGAAGGAATAAATCAGAACTTCAGGGTTAATGAAAAGTAACAGTGTGAATTTTCCTTACATGAAATTGGCATGCTAAACAAGGGACCCAAGTACAGTGAAATAATATTTTTTTCCCGAATGCTGTGTTTTGTCTCCTGGAAAAACTGAGCCCCAGATACATGAAGTAAGCTACCAAGCCCACAGCTGATATACTGTATGTTATAAACATGTGTCATTCTTAGGACCAACGCTTCACAAAACCTCAAGATGAATATCATTAAACTGTGGGAATGGAAGTTCTGTAACTTGCCAATGGAGATCAGTGGTCATTTGCTAACACAAAAGTAAAGATATAAACCTCAAGAGGAATTAATGACAGTGATAAGGATTCAATGATAACATTGATATATACCCCGTTCTTAGTTTGTGCCCAACATTGTAGTCTGTATGTTGAAAGCGTTTTTATTTTTTTTAACCACTGAAGGACCATTTCTACTGCCTTCCTCCCAGAAGCATCAAAATATTCAAGAATTAGAATAGAAAGGCAGGGAGGGTCATCGTCATTAGATCCAAGCTCAGATACTTGGATTGACCCCTTGGGGAGCCCAGGAAGAAGCAGGCAGTTGTTAGCTTATCCTGACTGTTAAAACATGTTTTCTCCCGTTCAACATTTAGGATTTAGCTCTGTCTCCCAAGAGACTACTCTTTCCCTTCTAAGATAATTTCCCTCAGGCGTACGTAGGGGAAAAGGAGTTTTTGAAAAGGCGTATCAGCTCAGTTAAACCTACTAGAGTATTATAAGTATTTGTCAAAAATAACTGAACTGTCAATACAGTCTACAAGAGGGCTTTTAGGAAATAGAATACGAAGTTACATAGGTTGTTGAAAGCACAGTAAATTGCACAATAACCCTGATCGAACTAACTTAGACCTTCCCACTTTGAGGACTTAGCTTCTCTAGGTTAGAAAGGCAAAAGAACAATTAAACTGTTTAGCCTAATCAGCCCTTCAAGTTGACCCTGTGCAGATCCTCAGGGTTGGGCAAAAGTAGGCTGACAGTTGTAGTCTGTGAAAGTTTATTCTTGTATTATTTATTAGTTATTATTTTCCAAACTTACTTTTGCCCCACCCTGTGTATTTACAAAGACCTGGAGAAGTGATTCTTAGAGGTCTTATTGACTGGCTCAGGAAGGATTAGAACACATATTTTATCATCCCAAGTCCAGTGGTACTTTCACCAAGCCATACTGTCTCACAAGCCGCATGCATTTTAAAAAAATGAAACTTTAAAGAATGCCAATATTTAAGGATGTAGTATCAGGATAGAAGCAAGAAAAAGATTAAGAAGAAGCAATTTCAGTTGTATATGGAAACTTAGGAAGAAAATATGAAGTCAAGAAATCTAAGGATAGTCAACTTTAGAAGATGGACTAATAAATAATACTGAATTTTAATAATTTTATTAAACTTATGGGGTGGCATTGGTTAATAAAATTACATAGGTTTCAGGTGTACAATACTATAATGCATGGATGGACCTGGAAAACATTATGCTCAGTGACATAAGCTACTCAGAGAAAGACAAGTCCCATATGATTTCATTTATATATGGAATCTAATGAGCAAAATACACGAACAAACAAAATAGAAGCAGATTCATAGATACAGAGAATAGACTGGCAGCTGGCAGAGGAGTGGAGGTTTGGGGGCTGGGTGAAAAAGGTGAAGGATTAAGAAAAGACCAAAAAAAAAAAAAAAACCTCATAGGCACAGACAACAGTATGATGAACAATAATGAATTTAATCGTGAAGGAAATCTATATAAGAGGCTAATATGCTAAGTGCCTGACCGTCCAACCAGTCGCTATGACAGACACTGACCACCAGGGGGACAGATGTTCAACGCAGGAGCTTCCGTGATGCACACTGGCCATTTACAGAGAAACAGCCCTGCAAACCTGGTGCTGACAAAGCAACACTCGGCTTCCCCCAAGTGGGACACAGGCCCCGCCACCACCCCAGAGCGACAGCCCACCAAATTGTAGCTGACGCTGCCAAGACCCCATGGGACAAAATGCGGCCCACAGCCCAGCCTGGAAACGGTTGCTGTGGGCGCCAAGTAATGACATCATGTAGCAACACCCGGCTACCTCTCCCTAGTGACTAGCCTCCTTGGAGTTTCTTCAACCCAGAAACACGATTTGCTTTATAGCCAGGTGCAAACATTTTACACTTTAACCAAATGTTTGTGAAGCATTTTCTTGTGCCTCATCTCATTTGATCCTCACAGAAGTCCTGGAGTAGGTAGATAGGAGACTCGGTGGAATCCTATTTTCTTTACATTAGCTGGAAAATGGAGATTTAGAAAGATTAGAAACTTGATCTGATTGAAAAGAAGTAAGAAATGGTGAACCTTGAAAATGACTTCAGGTTTTCTCAGTGCACAGAATATAGTCAAACACTGCTGCAGTTAAATATTTTACCCTTTGTTCTCCCTGCATGATCTATAATATTAATCTGCTTTGTGTTGATATTTACTAGTACTGCTGTGTGGCTGACAATTACCTGAAAGAGAAGTTGGGGTGTTTCACTGGGCTGGAAAAAGTTTAGCTAAATCAGAGAGCAGATCTAATTAAGCAAGTTTATTCTATACATATAAAAGGCTAAGTTGACTCACACATGGCAATGCATATAAAGCTCTCACTGGCGCCAATTGCACGTCTGTGTTTTGAACTGTCATTGTCAATTGTGAATTTGGTTGACACTTCTATTATAGAGAAAGTGCGAATTGCGATATTAAAATATTTCTTCTAATTAGTTTTGATGTGCACAAATTCGTGCACCGGGCCACTAGTGATAACATAATAGACTGCAGAGGATATATTGAATATAAATTTGTCTTGTTTTTTACTCATCATCAGCCTATTAAAAGTTTGGAGAAGTGCCCAGCTGGTGTGGCTCAGTAGTTGAGCATCAATCTATGAACCAGGAGGTCATGGTTTGACTCCAGGTCAGAGCACATGCCTGGGTTGCAGGTTTGATCCCCAATGTGGGGCATGCAGGAGGGAGCTGATCAGTGATTCCCTCTCATCATTGATATTTCTGTCCCTCTTGCCCTCTCCCTTCCTCTCTGAAATAAATAAAAAGATTATATATATACATATATATTTTTTTTTTTTGAAGTTTGGAGAAGGTGGTAAGGAACAGGATGGAAACCTACCTGGGTAGGGGAGAAGGTATGTATAATTATTTTAGAAGATCCCTGGCCTAAAGTTAGAAGGCAGCCACTTAGGCATGGCTACTTGTATACAGAGATGCTGGCCTAGTTGCCAGGTTGTCTGATTTTTATTGAGAAACAGAAAGTATGGATTGTTTTGGGACATATTTTGTTTTCTCTAGAAGCATATATGGATTTAAAACACACACACACATTTCTTTGTGGATTCAGCTTGCAAGTGACTAGTTCAAGCACTTTGTGCGCTGTTGTCAGCAGGCGGTAGTTTACAATGAAATCTCCAAATAGTCCGTAGACCAGATGATCTCTCCTTTCCCCATGTTTTTTCAGAAAGGACTTCCAGAGAAGGAAAGAGCAGTCAAGGATGGAAACTTGGCCAACACTAACAGCAGGCTAAAGAGAGAAATCTAAGAGAAAACAAAGCAAGTGGTGAGAGAGAGAAAAAAAAAATGACTCATGCAGAGTAGAGTGCAGACTAAGACACTTAAAGAAAAGGGTACAGCCAACTGCATTCAATTCATCCAGCTACAGTGGGGCCTTGACTTACAAGTGTCCCGACAAACGAGTTTTTCGAGATACAAGCCATCTCTCGGCCAATTTTTTGCTTTGAGTTGTGAGCTAAAATTCGGGTTACGAGCCAGCTTCAGATACCCCACCGCTAGTTGGCGCAGCGAACCTCACAGTGAATGCCACAACATCAGCCCAGCGTCACGTGCCTCACTCGTTCACTTTTTGATTTGACATACGAGTAATTTGAGTTACGAGCTCCGTCACGGAACGAATTAAACTCGTAAGTCAAGGCCCCACTGTATTCACAAAAGCAGGCATTGGCAATAACTATCGGGCTTGTCAATCTTTAGGATATTTATTGATAGGCACTATGCTGGTAGTTTGGCATTAACAAAATGAGAAGACTTGACTCATGAATATTGTCAAGGAGAAAGACCCTGGCCTTTTAACACATTATTTTGGTCAGAGCAAAGATCACATCAAAGAGACTAGGAGGAGACAAGGGAGGAAAAGCAACTGACATTAGCCAGCAGAGGAATTTAAATGCTGGGCTCCAAACTCCAAACTTATCATGTTAACAAGTTTTCACTGAGCAGCCTTCATGTATTATTCATTCTGTGAACACTTGACACAAATCACTTCTAATTCTCACAGTGATATAGAGCTCTTATTACCTTTACAATGGGTATAATATGAAGATCCACTGTAGCAGCCTCATTTGATCATCTGTGTCACATCTCTCAAGCCAATCTCTGAATTCAAGTTACAACCATGGCAGACAGTCCCAAGGAGTACAAGCAAGCTGCATCGAAAACTTCTGTCATCTCTCTCCGGTGTTCTGCTGTGGGAATGTTGGCCTGTAATTTTTGGGAGCTTCTCAGCTGATGTATCGGACAGACTGAACCTATAAGGGAACTGGCATGCTGAGTGGCCAGCCTCTACCAGTGGAGAATAGGAATCGTGATGAAACAAATCTAGTATCGCATCCTTCAGAATGACCTATTCCTCATGGTACCTCAGAGTCAGCCAGTAGGACTGAGCCCCCGTTGTCTACAATGGGACCTAAGTCCTGGTTTCAGACTCTACTTTCAGAAAGAGTTCTAAGATACCCAAGGCATCTGAGATCATTTCCTTTTCTCTTAGGTTCATTAGATAAAATTACACACAACCTTCAGGACTTACTCAAATGTCTGTCTTCTTTGCACCACACCATCATCTCTTCACCCAAAGGCAATGGAAGATTTTTAAGAAAGACAAGCTGAGGCCTTCTGGATTTCCATGGGAGGTGTCACTGGCGGAGCTGGGCAGAATAGCCTGGAAACAGGGGTTCCCTAGAAGCAGGGATGTCGTTACAAGACTTTTGTGTTCTGGGAGTGTCTTGCTTCCCACCACACCTGAGAAATCTGTAGACCTCACACAGAGGAAGTGGCTCTCCAACGTTGCCCTTTCAAAATTTCCTTCCCTCCTTACAGGAAAAGCAGACTCCAAGGTCTTTCAGATTCCTGTGTTTTCCCAAGGTAGCCATTGTTCCCTTTGCGATTTCAGCAGGAGTTTTGATGGCTTTGACAGTTGAACTTGCCTGGCATTTCTAAAGCAGTGTACAATGAGGAAACAGCTGAGTGTTGGATTTTATAAGTGTTTTCAAAGCAAAGAAAGGCATTCTCTTCCAGCTCTGTCATTCCTTATCTTAACGAGCCTTAAATTGATAGATTAACCAAGCCAAACTTGAGAGATTTTGCTGTTAAACTCAATAAAGGTTTTACAAATGGATTTGACATAGCATTGGAATGCCCATTCAAAACACTGAATCATTTGAGATCAGGGAAGAGGTTTATTAAAAGAAACACAGGGGCACTGCAAGGCAAAATACCTTTGGTAAATGATTGGAAAACAAAAACATTGAAATAATGAGTCACACAAAAGTGTACCTGCTGCAAACATGACCCACATACAAAGTGAAGAAGAGATCTGGGCAAAGATGAACTGTTATGACAAAAAAGCTAAGTAAAACATTGAATATGGCCAAAACCGGTTTGGCTCGGTGGGTAGAGCGTTGGCCTATGGACTGAAGGGTCCCGGGTTCGATTCCGGTCAAGGGCATGTACCTGGGTTGTGGGGACATCCCCAGTGGGAGATGTGCAGGAGTCAGCTGATCGATGTTTCTCTTTCATGGATGTTTCTAACTATCTCTCTCCCTTCCTCTCTGTAAAAAAAAATCAATAAAATATATTAAAAAAAACACACACAAAAAAACATTGGATATGATAGAGAAGTTAAATGTAGTCAAGTCTGTGACTATGGTCAGTATCACAGACCCTATTTTCATTCTGTATCTTCCTTGTCTGTCCTTTTCCTAGGAATGCGATGCTTTGGCCAGGGAGAAATTCCAGACCAACAATAGGTTTAACCAGTCCACGTTCATGGTTTTCTAGAAGTTACCATAAAACAATGCAAACAAGGAATACACTTATTTGATTTTACAATTTAAAGAGAGAGAGAGAGCGGTGGGGAAGGGAGGGGAGAGGAATTGATGGATACAGGAAAGAACATTGCCCTGCTCATCTCCTCATGCTCCTCTGTGTGTTTTTAACTATATGGTAGACAGAAAGAAGACCTAAATAATTTATTAATACTACTGGTTGTACTGAGATCCCCAAAACTTGATAATACCAACATTTGTAAAGTCATTAATAATTTGAATTTAACATGATGTTTAAAAGCATGCATGGGCTGGAAGGCGAAAGAAATAAACTAGACACACATGAGAGGCCAAAAAGGTAAAGGCATCTATCAAGCTCTGGGCCTTTTTGAAAGTAAAGAATGTTTTCTGACCCTCATTTGTGAGATGAAATCACTGAGGCTTAGGTTTGTTAAGAAACTCTTCTGTGGAAAAGCTCAAGTAGCATTTGTGGCAGTTACATGAGAGTGTAGAAGTCTCCATTGCCTTGGCTGAAAACCAGTTGCTGCATAAGGCATTATGAAAATCGAGAGAAGAGTGACATAGCCATGAGTTATTTTTATAGATGTTATGAGATGGGTTATAGTGTAATATCACTGACTTGTCCGTGGCTGGTTTTTAATTCCTCTCCTAATGCCACAGGGAATTCTAGAACAATATTGGGAAGTGAGCTACCAACACAGAAGTTCAAATCTAAATTACTGAAGAAAATTAATCAATAATACTCAGATTCTCTGTACATTCTCAAAATTGCATCTGTATCAATTTCTCTTGGCTTTGTCCTTATTCAGCTAGAGTGACGCCATGATCATCTGAGAAGGTTTCAATCATTCCTGTCTCCAGGTGATGGTGGCGTGGAATCCCAGTGTTTTCTTTAGAAATGGTGTCTAAATAATTAGGACAAGCACCAACAGGTTGAGGTGTGAATTTCAGCTCTCCAGAAGTCTCTCAGCACCATATTTTCCCCATTATCAGAGTTAATAAAGCCAATTTACAGAGAGCAAAAGGCATCCTAGTGTGTCAGGGTAGGCTATTAGGACATTTAGTCACCCCACATAACACCCATACTACGTTGTCCTTACAGTGGAGGTATTTATTGCTTTTACACCCTGCTCGTGCGAGTGTAAATTGGCACATCCCTTCTGGGGATGAATTAGAAACATGAATTAAAAGCCTATGAAGTGTTTGTACATCTTGACCTAGAATTGTAATTCTCCTCTTAACATTTTTTTTTTTCCTGAGGGGAAAACCAGAATTATCAAACAACATTTATGGTCAGTGGTATCATTACATCACTAAGTATAATAGGGGAAATCTGACTACCCGGTTTCCAAACAACTTGCAATCCCATTAGGTTGCCCCTTCCTGGGACCATGCTTCAGGCTGGGAGGAGTGTCCCCTTCGTCCACCTTTACCAACATCAGACGTAGACTATTAAGACCTTATTTTAAAGGACTTGAACAGACATTTCTCCAAAGATATTAAAAGATTCTAAATACCACTAATCACTAGGGAAAAAGAAATTCAGAATCCTAATGAGATAACCCCTCACATCCACTAGAATGGCTGCTACCACAACAACAAAATATAGTAAGTGTTGGTGACGATGGGGAAAAATTGAATATACAGAACTGAAAGCAAGTTTTCCAATAGATATGTATACACCCATGTTCATAGCAGTATTGTTCACAATAGCCAAAAGGTAGAATAAGCCAAATGTTCACTGATGGATGAATGGATAAGCAAAATGTGAAATGTACTTACAACAAAATATTATTCAGTCTTAATAAGGAAGGAAATTCTAGCACACGTTACAAAGATGACCTTAAGGACTAATGCTAAGTGAAATAAGCCAGTCAAGTGACTATATGATTACATTGTATGAGGTCTCTAGAGTAGTCAAACTCACAGAAACAGAAAGTAGAATGGTGGCCACCAGGGATTAAAAAGAGAGGGAAGTGTGTAGTCGTTGTGTCATGGGTGTACACGTTCAGTTTTGCAAGAAGAAAAACTCCTGAAGATTGTTTCCACAACAGGAATGCACTTAACACTACTAACCTATGTACTTAAATATGGGTAAGACAGCTTTTATGTGCTATGTGTACTTTATTAGATTTTTTTTTATAAAGGGAAGGATGTAAGGTGGACAGGAATGGACTCCTTGAGGAAGGAACTTGGGAACAGAGACCTGAGGAGGGGGAATCAGTGATGGAGAGATCTGGGAAGACTTTCCTAGGAGGGAGAGTAGCAAGTGAAGGGCTCTAGAATAGGGCCAACTTGGTGTGCCGAGGAAGAGAGAAGGCCAGTGTGCTAGGGCATTGGTAAGCAGGTGGGACACTGGATAGGGGGTCAAGGAAGAGTTCAAGGGCCAAATTGTCACACATTATAGATTGTACGAGAGTATAGATTTAACTTTTTTGATGTGACAATCAATCTGCTGTTTGTTTGTTTATGAAAGGAGAGAGAGACCTGGATTTGTTGTTCCACTTATTGATGCATTCATTGGTTGCTGCTTGTATGTGCCCTGACCGGAGATCGAACTTGCAACCTTGGCATATCAGGATGATGCTGGAACCAACTGAGCTACCCAGGCAGAGCTTTTTGATTTCAATTAAGAGTCTATATTCAATACTAGAGGCCCGATGCTTGAAATTCATGAAAGAGTAGGTTTCCTTCCCCCGGCTGCCAGCACCAGCTTCCCTCTGGCACCTGGGACCTGGACTTCCCTCGCAGAGGGAGGCCCCGCCCACCCGCTGCAGCCCACCAGTTGGTATCCTGGGCCTCGCTCTGCAGGGCGATCATGGGGCGATGGCCAGGCCCCCGACCAATCACACCGCACCCACCTTGGCTGGCCTGGTGCCAGTGGGGGTCCCGGATGGTCATCTAGATGGCTGTTCCACTGTTTGGCCGTTTGGTCAATTTGCACATTATGCTTTATTATATAGGATTATTTTACATTAGTTTTACACATACAGCATAGTGGTTAGACAATCATATTCTTTACAGAGTGATCCCCCAAACATCGGAATTACTCTATTCCCTGTGTTGTACTTTACATCTCTGAGACTATTCTATAACCAGTGGAGGGTTATAAGGATGATCCGATCCAATATACTTTTTTAAGCTTTTGCTTCAGTGGAAAGAGACTTAGGAGCGCACGAGCAGAGCCAGGGCCTGCAGTTAGGATCTATGCTGCCATCCAAAGCTAGGGGAAGATGTGTTCTTATGACTTGGGAAGTCACACCTCCTTGTGGGACTTAGAGATCACGGAGCTTGGTCTTGCTTCACTTTGGGAGTTAGGACATCGATATTCATGAGTTAAATAATTCTGTAATTCTGTTCAGGAGTAGAGGGGACTGGCAGTTGTATAACACAGAATGAGGCTTAGGAAAGTATTTGTCTTAAATGACTTTGCGGTCTTGTTCCTGCTGCTGGCATACCTCTTCAGTACAGAAATTCATATTTGACCATTTCCATTTGGAAAAAATTGGAATCAGTACTCTAAGGTATATTATCTTGTCTCACCTTCATGAATTTCTCATGAATTCCATGCTGGGTTCAGGGGTGAAGCTATGGCCTACAGCTGAGGGACAACGTGGGACAGAAACTGAATTGGAGACCCCCGAAACAACACGCATATGGAGCTCCTGCTTTTTTTTTTCTTTAGTTCTTTTTTTATCAAGCTCAGAGCAGATATGGTTTTAAAAATACAGTATATGATCTATATTTGGACAAAACTAATTCTAAAATCAAGCTCTGACATTTAAGTGTCAGTCAGCTTTGAGGGACCTTCAAGAGAAGAATATCAGGGCTGTTTTGGATTTCAAATCCCAGTTTCAATTGTCTTATTTCTTTAAGCACTGTGTGCAGCAAGCCATGTCTTTCATCAGTCACTGCAGAATATTGACAAAGCAACACGGGCATCAGAGGCATTCAGGTTATTTGTAATCCTAGCTGTCATTCTTGAGCTTTATGAATTTAAATAATCTACTTAAACTGGCAGAGCCTTACTTTCTCACCTTAGTAATGAATGATGTTCCTAGCTCTTATAGTAGGTATTAACATCTTTCCCCATGTTCCTCCTCCCATCACCTTCTATGTGTAGGTGTGTAGGAAAAGTTTGTGCTTATGAGTTATTCATGGGAGATGTGCAAAAAGGTTTCCAAATATTCAGTTTTCAGTTGCCTCGTGGAGAAGGAACCAGAAAGAAATATCTTCAAGGACCTCACCAGGCAGGTGCTCATGGAATGAATTTGAGATAGGTCTAGAGATAGAATTGTAATGTTGATCCTGCCATCACTTCTACCCCCAAAGGTGTCCATTCCCTTATTTGGGCCTAAGTCCCTCCAGCTGTGAAGCTGACCTTGGAAATCACTCACCCAGCTGAGAGGTTTACATAAAAACCAGAGGCCCAGTGTACAAAATTTGTGCAATAGGGGGTGGGGGAGAGGAGGGTTCCCCAGCCCAGCCTGTGCCCTCTCGCAGTCCAGAAGCCCCATGGGGGAGCAGGCCTAAGCTGTCAGTCGGACATCCTTAGCGCTGCCGCCGAGGTGGGAGAGGCTCCCAGCATGGCCACTGTGCTCGCCAGTGGGAGCACACTACCACCAGGGGGCAGCTCCTGCATTGAGCATATGCCCTCTGGTGGTCATTGCGCATCATAACAACCAGTCATTCTGTTCAATCACTTTGCATATTAGCCTTTTATTATATAGGATTAATTTGTATTGTATTCTCTCAGATTGCCTGCTATCAACTATCTCCTTCTACAAATTCAGTTGCTTTGGAGAGAAGCCAGGAAATTAATCAATCTCTCTTTCTTTCTCTCTTTCTCTTTCCCTCCCTCCATCTCTCCCTCCCTCCTTACATGCATCCAAAACAAAAACCATCCCCACTGCGTCTATAGTCCCTATGGCATACAAAGGGCTAAGATACTCAATGGGTAACCAGTTTGGGGAAACACTGGGTTAGATAACCACCTAGGCCTTCCTTATACCAGGCCCTAAGATTTCATGACTCAATACTCTCTAATGGCAGTGGGCCTACTCGACAGTGTCCTCTGTTAAACTTTTGCAGTTTATGTTATGCAGTGAACACATCATCAGATCAGTTCTCTTACCTGTTTGGGCTTTTTGAGTTGACCCACAGGGAAGAGAGGTAAGCATCTTAATTGGGAGACTTCAAAGAGAAGCTTAAACAACATCAGAGGTATATCATAAAGACGAGAACTTGTTTATGGAACTGGAAATTTGGAATCTGATACAACCCTAGTGACTAAGTGAATCCATTAGGTATAATTTCAAGTGTGAGACGTGGTAGCTACCTGCATGGAGGCTATTGCTCTTACAGCATGCATTCTGAAGGAGTGGCTGCTATCATTGGTTAAAAGGCCAGTGGGGTTAGAATCAGCATCTGTGCAACATTAACTGAAATTTCCCTCACTGTGGTTAAACGAAGGACGATGTGTTTCCAGGCTCCTTACCCACATTCCATACCCGATGTAGGAGAAAGAGCAAATTAAGTTCTTTTAGAAAGCCTCTCTATTCTTAATGTTTGTACATTTCTCTTAAGAAAATACCATTTCTGCCCTAGTGGGTTTGGCTCAGTGGCTATAGCATCAGCCTGCGGACTGAAGGGTCCCAGGTTCAATTCTGGTCAAGGGCACATGCCCGCGTTGTGGGCTCGATCCCCAGTAGGGGGTGTGCAGGAGGCAGCCAATCAATAATTCTCTCTCATCATTTATGTTTCTATCTCTCTCTCTCCCTCTCCTTCTCTCTGAATCATTTTTAAAAGATACATATTTTTTTAAAAAAATACCATTCCTATTCAGAAGGTCTCGAGTTCCAATGATTTATGCATTTTAACTGAATTAATTGGGGTGACACCAGTTAATAAAATTATAGAGGGTGCAGGTGTATAATTCTATACTACATCATCTGTATATTGTATTTTGTGTTCACCAACCCAAGCCAAGTTTCCTTCCATCACCACTTATCCCACCTTTACTCTCTTCTACACCCTCCATCTCCCTTTCCCTCTAGTTATCATCATACTATCATCTCTGTTCTATGAGTTGTATTTTTTGTTTTGGTTTTGCTTAATCCCTTCACCTTTTCACCCACCCCCCGCCCCTCTCTTTGTATTTTGTTAGTTTCTTTTGTTCATTAGATTCCACTTTGAAGTGAAATCATATGGTACTTGTCTTTCTTTGTCTTGCTTACACTTAGCATTTTGGTTATGCTGTCTGTTTTACTGTGGTAAATGCATGTAACACATTTTTTTTTTTTATTCAAGAAAAAGTTGAGAACATTTATATCAGTGAGTGTGGTAAGGATAAGGGTGCCTAACACATACTCTATCCATAGACACCCCCCCCACCCCCCATTCTCCATTTCAGTGAGGCATGAATCTTTTGTTTGGTGTTATTTTGTTTTAATTAAGTATATTACTTTTCTCTAAAAACTCACATCCTATTAATTAAAGACAGAAGAATGAATATTTTAGTAGTCTCTACTATGAGACAATATGGGCAAGAAGGTTGGGAGGGGAGGGGAGAGGAATCTAGCACCCAAGAGGAATTTAAAATTATTAATTTAAGATACAGTGCAATGTGGTGGGGCGAAAAAAAGTGTAAGAATTAGAGTTAGTTAGGCATGACTTAAAAATTTATAAGTCCTGAATTAGATGATAAAATTTGAGTATTTGTCTATTGACAAGACTCAAAGTAAATATAATTTATCCTCAATTAGCAGGAAAAAAACCACTAGAGCTTAAAGACATTAAATAACGTGTCTATGTTGCTCCTCCAGGGACCCCACTTTGAGAAGGAGGTTTGTGGGTACTCCGTGAGGATCACGCTTTCCTTTTCTTTCAGATTTGAAACTTTTCTAGTACTTTGCCCCACACGGGACTCAATATGTTTCCTGATGACAAAACCAAAAGTCAGGTCAACTTTTATAGTGTACATAGATGTAGATCATTAATCATTTAATCAGGATGGCAGACAAAGAATGCTCCCCGGGCCCCCATCCTATTAAACAGCATCGATTTTGTTTACGGGGAGCTTAAATACTTGATTCACAGCCATAGACATGCCCCCTGCTCTGTGGTGTGCACTTGTATGGAGGTGAAGATGCATCAGAATTTTGATTCTCTGTCTCTTTAAGATCCCAGATGAAGACTTAAGCTGAGAAAGTTTTAACAACTCTTTTTGTCTCTGCAACATGTGTTGTTTACAGTGGCCTCGTAGCCCAAGTTGATGGGGAAAAATAAGAAACTAAAAATACACAAGGTCTTTCATTCGCAGGGGTAATGCACATACATAAGTCAAAGTGGCAGGTCATATGAAACCTTCTGTGATTCCTTGAGGTTCCTGTCTTATTTCACTGGCTAGCAAACAGCAAAGCAGTAGGATATATATTTTTCAATTAGGTTGTCAATATTTTGACCAAACAACCTATTTGTAACATTCAGGATGACTGTTCTGTTCATGAGAACCGCTAGAAGCTGCTGCGTGCTGCAAGATAGCCCGGAGATGTGAGGCAGCGTGACCGAGTCGGGTGCTAACTTGCTTCCCAGGTTTCACCTGCCTGTCAGTCATGCAGGCGTAAAACACTCATCATTGTGTCTGATTATTGTGAGAAAACATCCACCTTTTATTTATTTTTGATTAAAAAATTTTTAAACTATATTTTTATTGATTTCAGAGAAAAAGGGAGAGAGAGATGGAAACATCAATGATGAATCATGGATCGGCTGCCTCTTGCACGCCCCCTACTGGGGATTGAGCCTTTGAACCTTGACCTCCTGGTTTATGGATCAATGCTTAACCACTGAGGCACACTGGCTGGGCAAAACACCCACCTTTTAATATCCATTTATCATGACAATAATAGCCATAGTAATAGGAATAAGGACAGATAAGACAAAATTTAGAAGACCTGAGCCTATTTGAAGTAAGTATTTATTGATGGGACATTCTAATCAGAGTCCTACAAGCACAATGGATTAACTATTTTAATGCAAAATAGCAATTTACTTTTGTCCAGAGTGGAGGGAGAGGAATTGGTTCACTGACCACTGTTTTTCTCACGCTAAATATTATTTGGCCTCATATAACCCTAATTTTCCTATGATTTGGGAGGAAAGAATGTGGACTTTGAGATCCTGCAGACATAGACTCAAATCCCTGCTCTCTCATTTGCTAACCACATAACATTGGGCTAATTCTTTTAACTTCCGAACCTTATTTTCTTTACCTATAAAATGAATACATGGATAGCTAACACAGATGATAGCAGAGAATCAGGTGAGTGACTAGAAGCAAATGCAAATTGTTAACCAAAACAACACTATACAAATGTTGTTACTGATGTTGAAGGTCAATAATCTGCCATGTTATAATCATAGAGAGACATGGATATAAAAGAAAATATATCTACATGAATTTTTAGTGCCCAACAATATTAATAACTTTAATGTGCTTAAACTACTCCTGGGATACACTTAAATACTGAATAAAAATGTAAGAGGGGCCCTAGCCAGTTTGGCTCAGCCTGCAGACTGAGGGGTCCCAGGTTTGATTCTGGCCAAGGGCACATGCCGGGGTTGCAGGCTCCATCCCCAGTGGGGGGTGTGCAGGAGGCAGTCAATTGATGACTCTCTCATCATTGATATTTCTGTCTCTCTCTCCCTCTCCCTTCCTCTCTGAAATCAATAAGGAATTCTTTTTAAATCATCATAAAAAAATGTAAGAGGGGTAAATAAAAAGGAGAAGGAAAACCATTGTTTCATAGATGCATAATCCAAGGAAACATTTTATTAGAGAATTGTTTTTTATTAAAAATCATCTTCTCAATTACTAGACGGCTATCCTTACTCGTTTAATAATCCTGTTGCTTTGTTTTCATGCGATCCCAATGGAGACAATTATATCCAAAAGTGTAATTATCCAGTGTAATGAAACTGCTTTTGTTCAACTGGGCTCTGCTTATATTAAATCCCCATCCAAAGAAGGGAGATATTAAATGTCAATAATCAATTGACCCAAATCATAGAGGCTCCTGGGAAACACACGCACATCAAGCAGCAGAAGAGAACCTTGAGTTCGGTTCCAAGGAGCCTCATTTTGATGGTGTAGCATACATTTTTAGAGATGCAAAGTAGAGATCATTGCACACTTTGGCTATTTAAAACGTAAATAGAATAACTTAGAAGAAATGTATTAAGAAGCAATATTTAAATTGGAAGAGTGAGCCGGTTTGGCTCAGTGGATAGAGTGTTGGCCTGCAGACTGAGGGGTCCCAGGTTTGATTCTGGCCAAGGGCACATGCCCGGGTTGTGGGCTCGATCCCCAGTAGGGGGCGTGCGGGCGGCAGCCGATCAATGATTCTCTCTCATCATTGATGTTTCTCTCTCTCCCTCTCCCTTCCTCTCTGAAATCAATAAAAAATAAAATGGAAGAGTGATAACAAAAAAAACAGATCACAAGAACCTTCAAAACAGATGTTCTTTTTAAAAAAAAATCTTTTTGCTTTAAAAAAATATTTCATCTGGCACCGTGACTGGAGGTTACTGCCACACCCTCCACCGTCCATCACTTTGCTCTCCTTTAAATAACCTTGGTTTGTCCACAACAACACAGAACCTACTTACACTGTCTGAACATCTGCTGGAGTCATCAGAACACCCCTGACAAGATCCCACCAGTGGACCTGTTACTCCAGCCCCGCCCTCCTGGTGCTCCAATTATTCTGCCTCCCCTCGAGCCCTTGCTACTATATCCCTCACGTTGGATCAGGGCCATATTTCAGCTCTTAGGAACGGAAACAATTCTCATAAGCTCCCCCAGGTAACAGACATGCATGGAAAAGTTAGGGCATGTGAAGGAAGTGACTCTAGCTGAGGAAATCTCAGTGCACGCGTTTCTGCTGTGTTCACTTCCATCAGATGATTGTCTTTAACCGCCTTCTGCCACTGTGTGTCTCCATCCAGATCTGCGTTCCTAGGAGAGAAAATATGATTAAACTAATGGGTCTCGCAGGCCCACAGAGAGCCACTTAAACTGGGCCAGGAGGGAGGAACCTCCATCCCCCCACAGGCATAGTGGGCATATGCAGCCAAACACTGCCCAATGTCATTGCCACTATTCACTGGTCTAGTCCCCTTCACTGGTGATGGGTGGAGCAGGAGATGTGGGGAGCCTGACGCTTATAGAGGGTGACTATGGAGTACAAATACAAGCCTGCCTATCCATGACCCCTTCATAGTGACCTGTCAGCCCTTTCAGCCTTGACTCCAAGAAAAAGGAAACGTGCACACATTAGGAGTCTGCCCTGAGTGAGTGGCTCGGCTGCTAGAGCATCATCCTGTGCACCAATAGGTTGTAGGCTTGACCCCTGGTTGGGGCACATACTATATGGAAGGCAACCAACCAATCGATCTCGCTCTCTCTCTCTTTTCTCTCTTCTCTCTCTCCTTCCCTCCCTTCCTTTCTCTAAGTCCTTGGGTAGTGAGGATTTTAAAAATAATAATCATTTTTTAAAAAGAGTTTGTGAAGCCCAGTGGCATGGCTCAGTGGTTGAATGTCCACGTATGTACCAGGACAGCAGTTCTCAACCTGTGGGTCACGACCCCTTTGGCAGTCGAACGACCCTTTCACAGGGGTCGCCTAAGACCATCCTGCATATCAGATATTTACATGACGATTCATCACAGTAGCAACATTACAGTTAGGAAGTAGCAACGAAAATAATTTTATGGTTGGGTCACAACATGAGGAACTGTATTTAAGGGCCAGAAGGTTGAGAACCACTGATCCAGGAGGTCTCGGTTTGATTCCCAGTCAGGGCACATGACTGGGCTGCAGGCTCAATCCCCAGTGTGGGGCGTGCAGGAGGCAGCCAATCAGTGACTCTCTCTCACTGATGTTTCTATCTCTTTCTCTCCCGTCCTCTCTGAAATCAATGAGTTTGTGAAGTTCTCAGGCACAGAATGCTCTCCTGAAAAGAAAAATAATCAAAGCAAAATGTATTAAAATAGCACTATTGATTGATTAACAATATAAAACACTGTAAAGTTAAAGAAATATTTTCATAAAATGATATTGGCTCCTTTGGAAATTAGAACTTGAAAACTCCATTCAAAATATTTAATATGAGGGGAGGGGCATAGATCGTGAGGGCAGGTGGCTCATGTGAAGCTCTAATAGAAGTTGATTAAAAGCATAGTTCCTAATATTAATCACAATTGGACTGGGATCCTAGATTGGCAACTTCCAGAATCTGTGACCCTGGGGCAAGTAATTTAATCTTTCTTAATTTGTTTTCTTGTTTGGAAAATCAAATTAAATATGGTACCTACATCATAAAATTGTAATGAGGATTAAATGTGACAACCGGAATGAGGGTGCATGTAAGTGTTCAATACATTTTAGCGATTGTTGCTGTTGCTGTTTTATAAATGGTAGATGACGGCTATGAAGCAGCTTAGCGGAGTGATTGAGATCAGGAATCCTGAGGCAGACTGTTGCGTTGACTGTTGGTTCCACCTTGGGATACCGCTGTAATATACGCCCTAGATTTTCCTCCCTCTTCAGACTTCCAAATACCAACTTCTGGGCAAAAACTCTTATTCCCTCTAATTCCCCTTTCTCTTCCAAATTTCTAACCCAAAGTTCTTTATTTTTCCTGATTTTAATAGTGTTGTCAGTGTAATCATGCTTGTTAAGTTCTTTTTTTCTCCTCCCATCAATTTTCAAAGTCTTTCAGGGTTGTCTGTATCTTTTGTACTTCACCCAATATCCGGCACATAATAGTAGCTCAATATGTGTTTGTTAATGAATGAAATACCAAATAAATGAACCTTTCAAACACCTAACGGCAGCAGACCTCCACTCTGATGTGGGGTCAGCATATTCCAACAGCCTGGGGCACCCACGTATCCTGAAATTTTCCCACCTTCTCCTCTTCCTCCTCCTCTTCCTCCTCTCCCATCCAGCGTCTCTGCTGTGTTTTGGCATGAGGGAAAGAAGGGTTGGAAGCGCGTTGCATTGTGGAACGATCCTGAGACTGAATTGCAGTGAATCTTTTTTTAATTCATTAGTGTCCTCGGCCTTGGCCAACTCAGCTGTGTTTCTTTGTGTCTTTGCCCTCTTTGAAACCTCTACTCCTCAGTGACAATCCCGTTGCTTAACAAATATTTAACATGTTCTAGTGCAGTAGGAAGGATTATGTGTTTCTATGAACTTGGGACTTGACATTGATGTTGCAGCAAAGCATGGGGGTCCAATCCCGCCCACACTGAGGGCAGAGTTTCTCTCCAGAGCGTTACAAAGCCTCTTAGCAGCACGTTCTGTTCTGCACGACTTACGGGTCGTTTACCAGACTCTTTGCCTCCATCCTACCCAGGGCCATTCCCTCGCTCCTCTCTTGGATGATATCAGTGAAGAGGCTTGCAATGTGTTTCCACACACACACACAAAAACAACAAAACAAAACAGCACACCTGCGTTTCTGAAACCTATTTACTCTAATCCTGACATTTGAAAGGGCAGGAAATTGAGACCACGAGGGGAAATTGATTTGTGCAGCGCCAAATGGGAACGGGGAATCAGTAGTCATTGGAATCCAAGGACTGTCTAAGCAAATTAGTCCCCGTTAGAGCGCAAGTCTAAATAACTCAGAAATCACCCTGTCTTTGGGTTCGGCTTTGCTAAAGCTGAAGAAATACATCTCTCAATTAAAACAAATAAGGAAATATTGATTAAACTCTCACTAAAAGTATTTACATTCTACCTTCAAAAGAAAATACCACTGATGCACATAAACTTTGCCACAAAACACATACCTTCTATCTGCCAGTGTCTAGAATGTTCACTTGGCTTAAAATACTGTGTTTTGTTAATGTTCATTTTCCTTCACCGTCAATCAAAGAGCAGAAGGAAATGTGTAGCCCAACCACTATACATAACAATGGTAACTGTCTGTTATGTATTATGTACACACACATTTACACATATATATTTATATTGAATTTTAAGTAAAACTTCGACCTCTCTCTTAACACAATCAGAATTGCTGTTTATTTTTACTCGGCACCATCAAAGGCCAGACACTCTGCTAAATATGTTATGAATCGTTTCACTAGATCGTCAGAGAAAACATTTTGGGTATTATAATTAACTTTAAATTAAAAAGATTAAACCACTTGAAACCCATAATTTAAGAAACAGACTCATGATCATATACCTAATGAGTGGCCTAAGAGGGACATACATTTATTTCAATCCATTTTCCTTCTTCTTCTCCTCCTCCTCCTCCTCCTCCTCCTTCTTCGTGTTTATTTCTGTGCCATAATTTTTTTCATCTAAACATTCATCACCTTCTATCTCTCTTCCAAAATGACGTATTCCTCAGCCATGTTCATAGCCATTCCTGGGGTGGGCAAGCATCTTTGGTGTTAGCAGGTCCTTGTTCTCCTTCCAAGTTTGAGGTTTGGAAGACAAAAATAATTGGGCTTAGAATGTTGCGGACTGAAACATCCCACCTTTCCTTATCCGTACTGTCAGCAGATGGAACCTTAAACCTCAGGCTGCCCAGAATTTTCCCTTCAATTACCAAACCTAAACTGACAGCTATTTTTTTCAGAGAAGAGCCCATATTACTGATTGGGTCTGCCCTGTGCCTCCATTGACTAAGAACAAGAAGATGGATAGACTTTGCTCATGCAAGAGCATTCGAGGGACTTGGGTTTGAGTTTGCTCTGTTATGAACGGTAGCGCCTGAGACAATCATTCATGGAACTGAGCTGATAATACCTAGGACACAGTGTTGTTATCAGAGTGATAGAGCATGTTCATAGAGATATTGATTAAGGCTGAAAAGTTTGATTCTCTTGTCGTCTTTCAAGTCCACGAGAGAGAAGACTTCCTCTTCCTCTTCTCATAAGCCTACATGATGCTTGAGTTTCTATTTGGTGTATTGGTGTAGAGCTAACATGACCAATTGTCCCCATTTTCCCAGAACTGAGGGTATTCTTAGAACACAGGGCATTCACTAGCAAACCGGGAAAACCCCAGCGAACCAGGCCAAATTGCTCATCCTATTTGGAGCTTAATGATTTGATAGCTATATTGATAGTCCCCTTCCTATGACGTTAAACTTTTCTTTAACATATTTTTATTGATTTCAGAGAGGAAGGGAGAGGGAAAGAGAGAAACATCAATGATGAGAAGGAATAATTGATCGGCTGTCTCTTGCACGGCACCTATTGGGGATCGAGCCCCCAACCTGGGTATGTGCTCTGACCATGAATCAAACCCAGGACTCTTCAGTCCACAGGCCAACGCTCTATCCACCGAGCCAAACCATCTAGGGCCATGATGTTAAACTTTTAAGCTACATATACCTAGCTCTTCTGTGACACCTGACGACTCTGTGCTTGTCTTATCAATGTGTCAAGAAGCATCATCCATGGTCATTTCCCCTCACAGTCCAACAACAGTACATATTGTGGGGAAATCTAAGTGAAATTTACTTATTCTTCTCTCACCAGCACTCTTAAAAGTAGTGAAAAGGAGTTGGTCTCTTCTATCAGCATTTTCAAATGAATTTTGACAGGCTATCTGAACACTGTATATTTTAAAGCATACAAAATAGTTGTCCTCTCCCTTGAGAAAAATGTAAAAAGAAAACTTGAGGAGAAACCACAGTTAGAATCATAAACTGAATACTGAAGAGGCTTTCACATCGTGTTCCAAGTATTGACAGATATCAGTGTAAGAGCTGGATTTCTTTGGAAATCAACAAAGGGTAAGCATTTGAAATTCCCAGGATGCTCAAGAGCTTCTGAATTCATATTAGATCTGAATAATAATCAAGATGATACAATATTTTTTGTAAAACCCTAATTTTCCATTTTCAGATGACAATTCTACCAAGTTATTCTATTCTACATCATTAAATTGTCAAGAGGCAATTTTCTGCTTATTATATTTGAGACACTTCAGAAATTAGTAATTGTGTTTCCATTATATTCTTCAATGGAACATCAGATCTCTTTCTTTCCCCCCTTTCCTTTTCTCAGTTCAGAGAATATGCACTACCTGGAATCTAGTCCACATCTAAAGTACAAAGGGGTACATCATGTTAGTTTCCAGGAACTGTAAAAATGGGAGAGAAATTGATGTTTGAGGACAGACATTTTACAACAGAAAATCTACCTTGGGGCATTTAATCATCAACTGTCAAATAGCATGGTCGGTGCAAAGAGAAGGGAAAGGGAGTGAAATGTCTTTAAGGAAACAGATGGATATCTTCATGCCAGTACCATGCAGTGTTAACAAATGTAATTGTTTTCCTAAATGCCCACTGATGGAGAAGTAGATAAGGAACATGTTACATACATACAATAAGATATTACTCAGCCTTAAAAGAAGAAAGAAATATGACACATGCTACAGCATGGATGAACCTTGAGGACATGGTGTTAAGTGAAATAAGCTGGACATCTACAGATTAACTGCACGGTTTCACTACCATGAGATATCTTAGAGTCTAAGCCAGGGGTGGGCAAACTTTTTGACTCGAGGACCACAAAGGGTTCTTAAACTGGACAGGAGGGCCGGAACAAAAGCATGGATGGAGTGTTTGTGTGAACTAATATAAATTCAAAGTAAACATCATTACATAAAAGGGTACGGTCTTTTTTTTTTAGTTTTATTCATTTCAAACGGGCCGGATCCGGCCCGCGGGCCGTAGTTTGCCCACGGCTGGTCTAAGGCATAGGAGCAGAGAGTAGAAAGGTGGTTACTTAGGTCTAGAGCAGCGGTTCTCAACCTGTGGGTCGCGACCCCTTTGGGGGTTGAACGACCCTTTCACAGGGGTCGCCTAAGACCATCGGAAAACACATATATAATTACATATTGTTTTTGTGATTAATCACTATGCTTTACTTATGTTCAATTTGTAACAATGAAATTGGGGGTCACCACAACATGAGGAACTGTATTAAAGGGTCGCGGCATTAGGAAGGTTGAGAACCACTGGTCTAGAGGCAGTTGCTGTTCAATAGTGTAAAGTTTCAGTTATATAAAACTAGAAGCCTGGTGCATGACATTTTTGCATGGTGGGGCGGGGGGAAGGGTCCCTTAGCCCGGCCTGCACCCTCTCGCAATCCGGGAGCCCTTGGGGGATTTCCAACTGACAGCTTAGGCCCGCTCCCCGCAGTCAGACATCTTTAGCGCTGCCGCAGAGGCGAGCTCCCACCACCACTGCTGCACTCGCCAGCCATCAGCCCAGCTTGTGGCTGAGCGGCACTTCACCTGTGGGAGTGCACTGACCGCCAGGGGGCAGTTCCTGCGTTGAGCGTCTGCCCCCTGGTGATCAGTGCATATCATAGCAACCAGTCATTCCACCGTTCAGTCAATTTGCATATTACCCTTTTATTATATAGGATGAGTAAGTACCAGAGATCTGTATATTGTGCCTATACTTAACAATACTGTATGGACACTTAACACATTGTGGACAGATCATGAGAATTCTCTTCATATTAACACAGTGTTTTACAAAGTATTATACTTTAAAAAGATATTAGCTTGTAAGAACAAGTAATAAATAACTTCAAAATGCAATAGGTATTTAACTTTAAAGCATGCCTTTAACATTTATGTAAAATGTTTTTGTATTTGTTCAATAGAAACTTATCTGGCCACTGGGTAAAGCTAGCAATAAAACTACTGGTCTGCAATGTGTTAAAAGAACTCATGTTAGGCATTCTTACTGCAATAAATAAAATGAAATGATACTGCAAAAAAAGAATAAATAGAAGAAGAAACAGATGGAGAAGTGGCAAAGCGCAGAATAGAAGAGGGAAGGTCAGGAAGTACAGGTATAAGAAATGGGAGTTGAGAGAATTAGCATTAAAGTGACCCTCACCTGCATTAAAGCCCCATATTCCCAACCCTTCAACTCCAAGTGGACTTATGTATGGAACAGGTGTTAAAGAACAAGAAACGGAGAATTAGGAGACAGATTTCCAAACACAAGTCCCAGCTCTGTAACTGTGTTGTTGAATCTTGAAGAAGTTATTCAATTATTTCATCTTAGTGTTCTTATTTCTAAAATGGGAATAGATGGAACATATGAAATATACATATGGGATACACATGGAATATGTATTCTTCATAGGACTAGGGATGGATCTCGATTATATTTGAAAAGATTTATATTGAAAAATGAAAAAGAGAAGTGAGTTTTAAAGGGAAAAAATCAAGTGATCGTGCATAAGACATTAGTCCTACCAAGGAATGAGTTCCACTTTATCTCCTCAAACATTAATGTCAAAATTAAGATGCCGGGCATTAAAATAAGCCTAAGACGTAGGGTATTGTAAGCTAATCCTACCCCTGCTAATTTGTACACTGAATAATGAACACATATCTTGAGGATTCCCGCCCTCTTCTACTCATTGCTTCAACTCCTTTTTAAAATTTTTTTATTATTGTATTTTTTTTATTAAAGGTGGTACAGCCAGTGATGGCTCTTAAAAATCTGAGCCACTTAAAAACATGTGCACCCAGACCCACACGATGTCACTATAATGTAGAGCAGTGGTTCTCAACCTTGGCTGCACATTAGAATCACCTGGGGATTTTTTTTTTTTTTTTTTTTTTATAAGTTAAACGTTTTCTTAGGTTAGATGTGTACTTTGGGTTGAGGCTGAGATGTGTACAAGTATCCACTCAATGATTTTGTAAAGAAATAATTAGTTACATCAGTATTGTAATCACTTTCATTTTATTTTCTTAAGCACCTAGCTTAAGGCCTGGCACATATTAAGTGCTCAATAAATGTTTGTTGATGGATCAAATGACCTAATTACTTTTCAAATCCTTCCAATTTCAAGATGGAATAGGAAACAAAATATATTTATAACAATTTTTTTTTTTTTAATTTTTATTGCTTAAAGTATTACAAAGGGTATTACATATGTGTCCATTTTATCCCCCCGCCCTAGACAGTCCCCTAGCCTCCCCTATCCCCCAATGTCTTATGTCCACTGGTTATGCTTCTATGCATGCATACAAGTCCTTTAGTTGATCTCTTACCCCCCTACCTCCTGCCCCGCAACCCTCCCCGGCCTTCCTGCTGCAGTTTGACAATCTGTTTGAGGCAGCTCTGCCTCTGTATCTATTATTGTTCAAAAGTTTATAATGGTCTCTATTATCCATGAATGAGTGAGATCATGTGGTATTTTTCCTTCATTGACTGGCTTATTTCACTTAGCATAATGCTCTCCAGTTCCATCCATGACTTGCAAATGGTAAGAGTTCCTTCCTTTTTAGAGCAGCATAGTATTCCATCGTGTAGATGTACCACAGTTTTCTAATCCATTCATCTACTGATGGGCACTTAGGCTGTTTCCAGATCTTAGCTATGGTGAATTGTGCTGCTATGAACATAGGGGTGCATATATCCTTTCTGATTGGTGTTTCTGGTTTCTTGGGATATATTCCTAGAAGTGGGATCACAGGGTCAAATGGGAGTTCCATTTTCAGTTTTTTAAGGAAACTCCATACTGTCTTCCATAGTGGCTGCACCAGTCTGCATTCCCACCAGCAGTGCACAAGTGTTCCTTTTTCTCCACATCCTCTCCAGCACTTGTCGTTTGTTGATTTGTTGATGATAGCCAGTCTGACAGGTGTGAGATGGTACCTCATTGTTGTTTTGATTTGCATCTCTCGGATGATTAGTGACTTTGAGCATGTTTTCATATGTCTCTTGGCTTTCTGAATGTCCTCTTTTGAAAGGTGTCTATTTAGGTCCTTTGCCCATTTTTTGACTGGATTGTTTATCTTCCTTTTGTTAAGTTGTATGAGTTCCCTATAAATTTTGGAGATTAGGCCCTTATCAGATATGACATTGGCAAATATGTTTTCCCACACAGTGGGTTTTCTTGTTGTTTTGTTGATGGTTTCTTTTGCTGTGCAGAAGCTTTTTATTTTGATGTAGTCCCATTTGTTCATTTTCTCTTTCGTTTCAAGTGCCCTAGGAGCTGTATCAGTGAAGAAATTGCTTCGGCATATGTCTGAGATTTTGTTGCCTTTGGATTCTTCTAGAATTTTTATGGTTTCCTGTCGTACATTTAAGTCCTTTATCCATTTTGAGTTTATTTTTGTGTATGGTGTAAGTTGGTGGTCTAGTTTCATTTTCTTGCATATATCTGTCCAATTTTCCCAACACCATTTATTGAAGAGACTATCTTGGCTCCATTGTATGTTCTTGCCTCCTTTGTCAAATATTAATTGAGCATATTGGTTCGGGCCGATTTCTGGGCTCTCTATTCTATTCCATTGATCTATATGCCTATTCTTGTGCCAGTACCAGGCAGTTTTGAGAACAGTGGCTTTGTAATACATCTTGATATCTGGTATTGAGATCCCACCTACTTTGGTCTTTTTCAGGATTGCTGCAGCTATTCGGGGTCTTTTTTTATTCCAGATGAATTTTTGGAGAGTTCGTTCTAGATCTCTGAAGTATGCCATTGGTATTTTAATGGGAAGTGCATTGAATTTATAGATTGCTTTGGGTAGTATGGACATTTTAATGATGTTGATTCTACCAATCCATGAACACGGTATGTTCTTCCATCTGTTTATGTCTTCCTCTATATCATTTTTCAACGTCCTGTAGTTTTCTGAGTAGAGGTCTTTTACCTCTTTAGTTAAGTTTATTCCTAGGTAGCTTAATTTTTTTGGTGCGATGGTAAACGGGATTGTTTTTATAATCTCTCTTTCTGAAAGTTCACTATTGGTGTATAGAAATGCCTCGGATTTCTTGGGGTTAATTTTGTATCCTGCTACATTGCCAAATTCATGTATTAAGTCCAGTAGCTTTTTGATGGAGTCTCTAGGGTTTTGTATGTATAATATCATGTCGTCTGCAAATAAGGACAGTTTTACTTCCTCTTTTCCAATTTGGATGCCTTTTATTTCTTCTTCTTGCCGAATTGCAATGGCTAACACTTCCAGTACTATGTTGAACAGGAGTGGTGAGAGGGGGCATCCCTGTCTTGTTCCTGTTCTTAGGGGGAATGGTGTTAGTTTTTTGTCCATTGAGTATGATGTTGGCTGTGGGCCTGTCATATATGGCTTTTATTATGTTGAGGTATGATCCTTCTACTCCCACCTTGCTGAGAGCTTTTATCAAAAATGGGTGTTGAATTTTGTCAAATGCTTTTTCTGCATCAATTGATATGACCATGTGGTTTTTTTCTTTCAATTTGTTTATGTGATGTATCACGTTTATTGATTTGCGGATATTGTACCATCCTTGCATCCCTGGGATAAATCCTACTTGGTCATGGTGTATGATCTTTCTGATGTACTGCTGGATCCGATTTGCTAAGATTTTGTTGAGGATTTTGGCATCTATGTTCATGAGGGATATTGGCCTGTAATTCTCTTTCATTGTGTTGTCTTTACCTGGTTTTGGTATTAGGGTGATGCTGGCTTCATAGAATGAGCTTGGAAGTGTTCCTTCCTCTTGAATTTTTTGTAGTAGTCTGAGGAGGATAGGTTTCAGTTCTTCCTTGAATGTTTGGTAAAACTCCCCTGTGAAGCCGTCTGGTCCTGGGCTTTTGTTTGCTGGAAGCTTTTTGATGACTGCTTCAATTTCTTCCATAGTTATTGGCCTGTTGAGATTTTTAGATTCTTCCTGATTGAGTTTTGGAATGTTGTATTTTTCTAGGAATTTGTCCATTTCCTCCAGGTTGTCTAGTTTGTTGGAGTAGAGCTGTCCATAGTATTTTTTAACAATCATTTGTATTTCTGTGGGGTCTGTTGTTATTTCGCCTCTATCGTTTCTGATTTTGTTTATTTGGGTCCTCTCTCTTTGCTTCTTGGTGAGTCTGGCTAGAGGTTTGTCAATCTTGTTTATCCTTTCAAAGAACCAGCTCTTGGTTTCATTGATTTTCTGTATTGTTTTTTTGGTCTCTATGTCATTTATTTCTGCTCTAATCTTTATTATCTCCTTCCTTCTGCTCACTCTGGGTTTTTCTTGTTGCTCTCTTTCTAATTCTTTGAGTTGTAGAGTTAGATGATTTACTACCATTTTTTCTTGTTTTTTGAGATAGGCCTGTAGAGCTATAAACTTCCCTCTCAGGACTGCTTTCATTGTGTCCCATAGGTTTTGGATTGTTGTGTTTTCATTGTCATTAGTTTCCAGGATGTTTCGAATTTCTTCTTTGATTTCATTGGTAACCCAATCAATATTTAATAGCATGCTATTCAGCTTCCAGGTGTTTGAGTATTTTGGGTTGTTTTTATTGTAGTTTATTTCTAATATTATGCCATCGTGGTCTGCGAAGACGCTTTTTATGATTTCAATCTTCTTGAATTTGGGGATACTTTGCTTGTGACCCAATATATGGTCTATTTTTGAATATGTCCTATGAGCATTTGAGTAGAATGTATATTCCCTGGCTTTCGTCACCTGGGGATTTTTTAAAATCCTGATTTCTGGGCCTCATCCTCCAGAAATTATGTTTTTTTGTTACTAATGTTGTGGCCCCAGCCCATAACAAAGAAACAGAATTTCTGGAGGATGAAGCCCAGGAATCAGGATTTTAAAAAGATTCCCAGGGGATTCTAATGTGCAGCCAAGGTTGAGAACCACTGATTTAGAGGGTACAGGTCTTCTTCCCGCATTAGGAACCACTGCTCTTTCTCCCTGTATGCCGTCACTCTAATTTCTCCCCTTGCATGCCCTGTCCTCCATTCCTATGTTGTTCCTTCCTCAAGGCCCAGCTGAAATGCCACGACTTCCTGCAGCCTTTCCTATTTGATGTCTGGCTACTAAACTTTCACTACCATAACCCTCTCTGCTCTGTCATTTATCCCGTTTCACATTGTTGTAGTTATTTGAACATGTAGCTTGATTTTCCTACCAGTTACAAACTTCTGGAAGACAGACTACACATGTTTCCTCTCCTTATGCCTATGGCTGAGTCTTGCTCATAAGTGACCCTCAGGTATTTTTGATGAATAATTACAAACAACCAAAAAAACAAAAACAAAACAAAAAACCCATAAAACAATGTGGCAAACTAAACCCTGACTATACACAAGGAGGAGTCTAAGAGAGACCTCACCATTAGGCTCAGTAGGCAAAACTCTAGTTTAACAGGTAGGTTCTAGGATATCTTTATGAATTAATAAAAGTTAATGATAATGCAAATGAAGATATTCTAAATCATATCTTCATGCATTAGCAGAATCCCGTGTTAGCTGCTATATTTTTCCAAGAGCAGTTTGGTTATTTTTATGAAATTGGGGGGAGGGGGAATGTCTATATATTCACCCTGAAATCTTCATCTGCTGCTGGAGAATTCTTAAAAACACTCTAATTGCTCAGAATAGGGGATACTGCCATGAGCATCTTCATCTAAAAATAAAGGGAATAAACAAAGTTTATTAATAATAACATTCTTATTAGCAGTACATTTGTGACCATTAACCGCATTGAAAATCGTACTGTAGCGATAAAAACTCTAGTAACGGAGATTATAAATCAAATAGAAATAGATTATTATATATAAGAGAACAATTTATGATAAAAAATTATATTGTTTGATTACCATACTGTTAGAACAGGAATAATGAAATGAAGCGAAAAACGTAGAGACAGAATTTATTAGAATGGTGCACTTGGGAACTAATATTTATTCCTGATTATCATTAGCATCTTTCAGAATTGTATTTAATTGAAAATTGTGATTGTGTGTGTACGTATGAGAGAGAGAAATGGGGTCTTGGTGGCAGACAGACCATGTGGACCGTATTGCTCAAGAGTTTAGTAAGAGATGACAAGAATCCATATTAGAACAATGGTCATGAAGATGAGAAGAATAAGTGAGGCCTCTTATTGATCCGTTTATCATATTTATCATGTTTTAGTCGCAGCAGTTCTGTGGGTCGCGAA
Source organism: Myotis myotis (assembly GCF_014108235.1). NCBI lineage: Eukaryota > Metazoa > Chordata > Mammalia > Chiroptera > Vespertilionidae > Myotis > Myotis myotis. The sequence goes on along the minus strand of NW_023416323.1, from coordinate 35,023,353 downwards.
CAATGAAAATACATCCTGCATATCAGATATTTACATGACGATTCATAACAGTAGCAAAATGACAGTTATGAAGTAGCAACGAAAATAATTTTATGATTGGGGGTCACCACAACATGAGGAACTGTATTGAAGGGCCGCGGCATTAGGAAGGTTGAGAACCACTGATAGTGTCACTGGCATTATTACATTTCTGAGCCCTAGCACAGGCCAAACATTATCTTCAAATGATTCACTTCAACAACAAACTGACCAGTATCAGCCTAAAGGTCCCTTTAAATGTAATCATTCTCACTTCATTACCATAGTGACTTGGCCTCCTTCCAGGATGCTGGATCAAGGGCTTGTTGTCTGTTTTACTTATAAGGCTAGGAATGGCTTCCCTGTGCTTCTGCGATTTCGAGTTATGAAATATCTGTCTCTGGACGTCGCCTTCGCTGTCGCAATCAACATTCTCTGCCACCCTGTTCCTTGGGAAGGTGTATAGCTTCTCCTTTGATTGGGCAGAGTCAGTTCCTGCTGCGGGTCTCAAATGAAAATCATATTTTCTTGGGTTGGGCCATGACACTCAGGTGTCACACAATTTACTTATTTGCAAAAGAAGTTAGCACAGAGTCCTGGCTGGTTCCTCATGAGGCATAACTTCCCAGTGTAAAATTACTGATTTTTCTTACATTTAAGACATTTGATAATGTCAAATGAACAAAAATCGGTTAAGTACTTGGAGACAAATGCCTGCTATTCTATAAAAACATTTTATAGATCAAAAATCCTAGCCATTCTCATTTTATTGCTAGGAGTTTTCAATAACCATCATTCATTTAAAGGGGGAAAAGATCTGCGTTTTCTTCTAGGATCAATTACAAAGATCTGACTGTGTGAGAAACAACTTGATCAAAAAATAATTTGAGCCCTAGCTGGTTTGGTTCAGTGGATACATTGTCGGCCTGTGGACTGAAGGGTCTTATGGGTTCGATCCCGGTCAAGGGCATATGCCCGGGTTGGTGGCTCGATCCCCAGTAGGGGGTGTGCAGGAGGCAGCCGATCAATGATTCTCTCTCATCATTGATGTTTCTGTCTCTCTCTCCCTCTCCCTTCCTCTCTGAACTCAATAAAAATATCTTTAAAAAATAAAGATAAATTTAAAAAAAGAATGATTTGAATGTGGAGTGTTCTTATCTTCCAAGGAGCCCGTAGTTGATGTCATCATGAAGTTCCCTATCCATGAGTCTCCTCAGTCAACTGCAAGATATGGGTCCTACATTGTACTCAGTCAAGATGACTGAAATGATCTACTATGGGCAGGGGACCCCCAATAGTAGAGTTCCCACAACCTCAGCACTGTTACCGTCTTCAGGAAGACTCCTGTTGTGCAGGACCGTCCTGTGCATGGTAGGATGTTTAGTAACATCCCTGGCTTTTACCACTAGATTCCAGGTGCACTCCTCCACCCAGTTTTTAAAAAATGTCTCCAAAACTAGAAAGATGTTCCCTAGGGGGCAACACTGCCCTACAATGTTGCTAGTATTTTTCATCTATAAATTGTTTTTGTAGAAGGGCATGCATTTGTCTCCAAGAACCACTGCCCTACAGAGAATTCCATGTGCATCTTATAACCTATATGTTTTACAGCCCATCTCAAAAATACTGTCAAAATTAGCTGAAATAAATATATAAAGATAGCTATAAGGTCATCGGCCCTTTTAACTTGACGGATGAATAAGTAAAACTTAATTTTAATTATTTAGATACTGTCATTGGTCATAATTCTGTTGATGTTGACATAATGGCTTTAACAACAAGCACACAGGCCTAGTTGATGGGAATCAGCCTTGTGTGGCATCATAATCAAGACTGGCTGAGCCCAGCTGACGTGGCTTGGCGGTTGAGTGTCGACCTATGAACCAGGAGGTCAGGGTTCGATTCCCGGTCAGGGAACATGCCCAGGTTGTGGGCTCAATCCCTAGTATAGGGGGGCATGCAGGAGGTATCATGGCATTTCATAAACTATATTATTATTTATTTTGAGGAATAAGCTAAGGTTTTCTCAAGTATGTTTTCTCATCCTTTATATGAATGTAACGTAGGAAAATATGTCAAGAAGTATAATGAGCAAACATCTAGATCATGTACATTTTACATAAGTAGGTAAAATCTGATTCTGGAGCTCGATCAGATAAGGTTTATTTCTTTCAAAATGCTGCTTTAAAAAACTTCAGGATGTGCCCTATCTCTTTATCAAATGCCTCACAACTTACTTGCATCATGAATGTGCACTATAAACTAAGATGAAGGAAGAGCAGTTCACATAATCGATCACCTTGCCCAAGTATAAAATCTGATTTTCATTACACTAATTAGAAAATAGGCTTTAAAAACTGTGCAAAAATTACTACAGGGTAGCGACATAACTTTTTATGTTCCATAATCAGTGGCAGAGCTGTGAAATTCCCCACTGGTACCATTGCTAATTCATAGCCTCATACTTAGAAATGTATGTTAGCTCTTATTTAAAAAAAAAAAATGCACACTTGCCTTTCTTTGCGCTACACAGAGATTAAGGGATGAGTGTCCAAATAGATTCTACCAGTCTGTGTTCACTGTGTAATGTGGTAGTGAGTCCCGAAAACATTGGGTGTTGGAGAATACAACTACCTATCATTTCAGTATGATTGCATGTTGAGTCAAATCACTACTACAGCAAGTCCTTTTTTAAAAAAAAAATTTTTATTGATTTCGGAGAGGAAGGGAGAAGGAGAGAGAAACATCAATGATAAGAGAGAAAGAAAAAATAAAATGCCATGTTGCTTACATTAATTGTTAGTTGGGGTGTTTTGTTGTTTTTTCCCCCTTAAGTTATAAAATTCAACTAGAACTATCTTATTAATGTATTATGAAATATCTTATCCATGTATTATTATTAAAATATGGAATTCAGGAGCAGGAATGTAGACGGGATAAGAATCAGAAACTAGAAATCATATGAATTTTTTCCTAACTCTCTGCTCTTTAGCCCACAAGAAAGAGTATTTCAAAAATAAAACCTGAGCTTTGATTGTCCAGGAGAATTCATATTGTAATATCTCATAGCCCCAAATCTTTGTATCTAGCTAGAAAAATGTCTCAGATCAGATATAAGTTGTGTCTAGTGTGTGTTAGATTTCATATACAGTATGGCTAAGGGGACTCATCCACGGAGATGGAAGAAACTGGTGAGAAAGAATGGAGAATTTCTATACTCTGGGAATATTCCTACAATATTCATTACACAGAGTGTCACTGAAAGAATAACCTGCCATGTGAACCAATTAATACTCTCATTTACTTGTCCAAGTGTTAACCCTTGTCTTTGTTCCTACTGAGGATATTTTCCTGCACAGGTGTGAGCTGCGGTATCAATCTTTTTCCTTTTCTTTGAGCTGATTCTTTTATGAACTGTCCCCAGTCTGGTTCATACTACAGACCATTTACATCCACACTTAGGTACAGAAAATTGAAATTTAATTCAAGAAGAATCCAAGAGATTCTGGATATGGGTGTGACATAGCAGTGGGCATCTTTGAGTAACAGGGATGTTGGAAGTGAGACCCATGGCAGGCTGGCGGTCTGGGTGCAAGCAGGATCCCAGTCAGTGGCTGAAGATTTCAGGGACACGCCCTGGCTCTCAGGGAGAGAAACTGACAAGGCAACCTGAGGTTCAAATATCAAGGCTTCACTCCAGGGACACATGGAGTGGGCACTGCTCTATGGAGAGTCTGGCCGGTGGATCCATGCTGTCCACCTCAGCAAAATGCTGCCCACCTTGATAAGTAAGTGCTCATTGTAGACCTGCCCCAGTGAATGTGTGACTGGGGGGCTGTGCCTGAGAGATGAACAGTTGGTGCCCCTCACTTTGGGCAACCAGAAGAGCTGAGAGCATCCACCACCTTGGTCAGAAGCATGACCTCGCTTTTGCATCTTGCTCTCTCTGGACAATAATGGTTGGTTCTTAGGGTGACCTTCTGGTGTGACAAGTGGTGCCCTGGAGTCACAAGAATGGGGCCTTTCCTTATCTGTCACCAAGATGAGCTGATTTAAGACAATCCTCTCCTTTTCTGACCTCTGGCTCCTCGTTGGTTGAATTCGGGGGCTGGGCTTCCAGTGTTTAAGGCTCTGGTGTTAACTGCTTTAATGTATCCCGAAGAGTAAACCCGAGTTGTTTTCAAGTTACCCTCTCCCATTGGCTCCAGCAGTTACTCTCTGCAACTTGTTCAGCTGGTCACACTTTTTGTCTCATTCTTCTCATTGTGCTCCCTTTCCACAGAGAAAAGTCTTCCCTATGCCAGGTGTAAGGTCAGGTACTGATCATGTGTCTTATGGGCTGTATGGCCTTGGAAAAGTATTGCACACTTTTAAGGCTCAGATACCGTATCTGTAAAATGGACATGGCAGTACCTATATCACAGAGTTAAAGTAAGGATTAAATGAAATTATCCATGTAGAAGACCCCATTTGGTGCCTGGTAGAACTGAATCACTTCCCTTCCCCTCCCGAGGATGTTAGCTGCTGCCACTGCTACTAATAGTAGTACCATTACTATCATCGCCCCCACCGATGATGTTGCTACCACTACTGATTCTACTGACTTGTGATAATGTAAGAGACATTCAAACCTGTGGATATTTTGTGAGTTTGTGCCAAACTGTCAACCATCGCCAGGAAGCAGAATCTCAGCAGATTGAGACCATGCTCTGGAGAATGGCAGTTTTCACCTTGTTTTATACATTACAAGCCAACGAGGAGAAGAACGTGGGTGACATGAAATCCATTGGGGATAGACTAGCGAGATGGGAGAAAGCAAAGCGGGGAAACCTCTGGGATTGGATAAAAGGCAAAATGATAGACATCTGCTTCTTTTACTTAAGTGGGTGCAGGATCGTTAACAGCCAACAATTAACTCAATAACAATGAGAGGGTTTGTGGTCTCCATAGAGTTGTGCCTGTGCTTTGAGGGGTCCAGAAAAAGAAAAATTACTTTGACGTTCCAACGACATGTTATCGTAGGTGGATAAGGACAATAGACAGGCTCAGTTAAGGTCAAGATTGACCTTTGTCAGGGAAGATACCCACATAGGACATGACTACCCACCGTAAACTGCTTTTAGTTAAAGCTCTAATTTCAGACCATCCTTTGTGGTGACTTTAGGTCTCTGAGTTTGCAAGGCCACCATGCAGGCCTTCCCTAAACTTGTCATGTTAGCATGTGGTCCCTTTTCATCCACACTTGAAAACTCTGAGGGTGGACTTGGATCACCCCGCCAGATTTTGATGGACAGGAGATAGTCTACCTAAGTCCCCTGTATTGCTCGTTAAATGCATAGGGTTTTCCCCATCTATTCTGATCTTTGGGAAATGGGAAGATAATGTGAACAAATATAAGCAAACACTAAAGTAAATGCCTAATTTTAAGTTGTCTTCAAGCAGAGCCTCTTGGTAGTCGCTGTGCACCGGAAGTGGGGAGCCATTGCTGGGTCCTCAGTGCGTGGACTCCCCTCCGTGAGGGCGGCCCCTTGCTGGCTCTGCCTGGGCTGCTCTTACAGGAGGGCGGCCGGCTTCCTTCTATTCCTTTTATTGGGAAGGACATGGGTGCCGTGTGTGTTGTGAGAGGCAGAAGCCTGGGTGCCATAGTACTTCCTGATGCTTTTGAAAGTCAGACTGTCTGGAAAAACGCAGAAGGAAATTAGTTGCTCATTCCGTGCTTTAGGAAGGTAACTGATCTGCCAATAATTCCTCAGTTTAATGACAGACAAGGTATTTTACGCACATAATCACATCCTGTTAGTTCCAAACCTCTGGTTTAAATGAAAAACTAAAGTATCAGTACCAGGGACTTTTTAATTTTTGTTTTTACTCCCAAGCCAGGGCAATTTTTATTCCATCATGCTAATGAACAGTCAAGTTCTCATTCTAAGCAGTGAATTTAGGTTCACCATTTAAACTTTTACTGAGTATTTAAACAACAAAAATGTATATCTATCTATAAGGTGCTAGACTAAAATTCAAACATTCCTTATTTTTATTTTTTAATCCTCACCTGAGGATATTTTTCCATTGGTTTTTAGAGAGTGGACGACAGAAGGAAAGACAGAAATATCCATGTGAGAGAAACACATCGATTGGTTGCCTCCTGCATGAGCCCCAACCAGAGCCCGGGCCAGGGAGGAGCCTGCAGCCAAGGTACGTGCTCTTGACAGGAATCGAATCCGGGACCCTTTGGTCCACAGGCCGATGCTCTATCCACTGGTCCAAACATTCCTTTTTAAAAGTGTCACATATAAAAATGTAGAGGACATGCCCTAGCCGGTTTGGCTCGGTGGATAGAGCGTCCGCCTGCAGTCTGAAGGGTCCCAGGTTCGATTCCAGTCAAGGGCACATGACCAGGTTGTGGGCTTGATCCCCAGGGGGGGCGTGCAGGAGGCAGCCAATCAATGATTCTTTCTCATCATTGATGTTTCTGTCTCTCTCTCCCTCTTCCTTCCTCTCTGAAATCAATAAAAATATATTTTAAAAAAATGGAGGGGACAATGACATAGCCCTCTGGGCAACAGAAGCCACCTTGGTACTTTGTTTTGATGAAAATGAAGGGCGTTTGCAGGTAGTTCTACATAAATACCCGGAATCTGTTGTCTACTCCAGTCTTTGTTTTAATTATCATCACAAAAGAGAAACATTGCATATATTAGACATAATTTCTAGCCTCAGAAAGAGAATGTTACCTTAAGTTCCACAGTTAGCATAAACTGAATTACTGGTTCAGCTCAAGGGAGGATATATTTAGGCTTGTTTGTAAAATGTAAATTAGAGTAAGTGTTAAGGTGTCATAAGTTAGTTGGATTACCTGCTTCAGAATCTGACAGCAGTTCCTCTCCTGAATAATTAAGAAATCTGGTTAAAAAGTATGTGATTGTGTGTACACCCGTGTGTGTGTGTGTGTGTGTGTGTGTGTGTGTGTGTGTGTGTGTGTGAATGTCATTCTGCATACATAAGCATAAATGTATGTGTACAGATGTACATGTTTAATAAATTCAAGCTTGCCCAGGTGATGTGGCTCAGTGGTTGAGCATTGACCTATGAATCAGGAGATCACGGTTTGATTCCCAGTCAGGGCACATGCGGGTTGAGGGCTTGATCCCCAGTAGGGGGCATGCAGGAGGCAGCTGATCAATGATTCTCTCTCATCATTGATGTTTCTATCTCTCTCACTCTACCTCCTTCTCCAAAATCAATAAAAATATAGTAGTTTAAAAAAATAAATTGAAGCTTTAACTTCTTAAGGCCTCTTGAGAAAATTTGATCTACCAGTCTTTTCTAGTTATGATAGAATAATAATTAATAATAAACCCTCTTTCACCTTGTGAGCCAGGGGAAGGTAATTAGCACTACTGTAATTATAGTTATTTTTAAATAGACCTATTCCTACTAATTAGCATTGTTTCGGTAGGTAGTCATTTTCATGGAATGGAATTAGGGTACTTGAGGAAGAAAAGTGAAGGAAGGGAGTGACCTGGTTCAATTTCTATAACTTGCTGGTGCTGGGGGATGGTGGTAGCGTTGCTGATAGTTGGCAACTGTCCTGCCAAAAGTGCCATCTTTTGACCAACTTCTCAATGTGCCTCCTAGTCTGGCTTTCAAAGACCTTTATCTTGTGTCATTTCATCACAGATGAAAAATTGTCTCTGTAACATCAGTAACTGTTGAAAGTGCATATGAGGTAATCTAGGGAATGTTCCAGCCATTTTAAAAGAAGCATGTTGCAGATATCCCTGCTTCCTTTCCCACTGTGCCTGCTATCTATCACACATGCCCCTGGTTGACCCACCAGGCCACCCATCACCTTCCCATTCAGAAGGCAACTGCACCAGGGACTTCCCTGAGAACAGTGCCAGATGTCCCAGTTGTTCCTGGGCCAGAATGAACGAACATTTTGAGTACTAGGTAGTGGAAATGTGCAGATATCATCTGTAGTGTCTGATTTGTAGCAAGACGTTTAAATGGATATCCTGTACTTCCAATGAACTGCAAATCTATGAAAGAAGTAGACTCAACATTTGTCAAGCGGCCCAGCCAGTTTGGCTCAGTGGTTGAGCGTTGGCCTGTGAACTCTATTGGTTCGATTCCCAGTCAGGGCACATGCCTGTGTTGCAGGCTCAATCCCCAGTGGGGGTGTGCAGGAAGCAGCCGATCAATGATTCTCTCTCATCATTGATGTTTCTATCTCTCTCTTCCTCTCCCTTCCTCTTTCTGAAAACAAAAACAAAAACAAAAACACACACAAAAAAACGTTTTGTCAAGCTAAGAAAAATGTTGTTGGCCTGAGGCCAACCTTGAAGTGAACAGTTTGATGGTGTATGGCTGTAACTCCTGGAAAGCAGCTGTCTCTGTGTTCACTGGGACATGCAACATCCACTCAAGTTGGTGAGCCCATTTTCTAGCTGAGAAGTGTCTTGACTTTTTGGTGATTTGAGTGCTCAACCCTGATAAAGTTATGCTAAGTTCACCACCGGTTTGATATCTTGTTTAATGAACTACCTTTTAAGCATATTAGCTGAGACTCCAAAGTCAGTTAAAATGGTATCTTATAAACAGTATATGGAATTTTAGAGCAAATTGAAATAATTAATGTTATGACACATATATACAATATCTGCATCTTTATCCTGGTGGATAACAGACCAGGATTTCTTTTTTTCTTCTAGCCTTTTGGTACCACTTGTATATGATCACTGCATCTATTTGGTTAAAATCCTAATCCAATGCACATTTTTTTAAAATCTGTCCACTGAACTAAGGATTTGAAAGCAGTACCTTACATTATTTCATTTTCCTTCCTGAAAGAAAATGAGTCCGAGATGGAGGCACAGGGAATCACAAGGAAAATGCTCTAACAGGTGCTGCTCTGTAGTGAAAATGTTAAAAAAAAAATAAGGAAATTTGTATGAAACGTGTTGTACGTTTTATGGAAATCATTGCATTTGTATGTGTGTGCATGGGTGGCGGTGTGTGTATGTTGACAATATAGAAAGTGACATTCAAGCCTTTGTAAGCCATCTACCTCCTATGCCCACAGCTGAAGTCCTACCTTCATGTCATGCCTTGAAGGCCTGATTATGAAGTAAATGGATTCCTTTCTTGTTCTGTTTATGCTGGTTTCAGTCACTGGGTCTCTGCCTTACAAACCTGTCTGGATGGAACTCCCGTACTTACATGGCATCCCAACACTAGTAAATACTGAAACTGGAATACAGTCTTTTAGCTCCAAGTCTAGCTAGCTTCCTATTTGATCATACCACCTTGGGATTTTAAAAAAATAAAAATAAAAAAGATTACCTATTTACAAATACTGAAGTGTGACCTTAAGGTACATTTAGGCCTTTTACTTATGTGTCAAAATTGTGTGTGTGTTTCTTAAGTCAACATAATATTGAGAAAACAGAATCTTTGAATTGCTAACAAAAAAAACTCAACTGCAAAATATGTTGTCATATTAAGACTAAAGGATAAAAAAGAGTCATTGAAAGTCAGTACCTAGAATTTGTGTGCTATCGATTTATGTTCCTCTTTCTCTCATGACCCCTTGATCTATGATTTTATTGGTTGCCCGGCTTTAAATTAAACTGGAGAAGCAGCAGCCACAATGAATGATTGAGAGTGATAAGCATTTGCCCTTATAAAACTGAAATGAAGACCAGAGGCCACTCGCTACCCAGAGCCAACTGTAGAAATGCTACTCCCAGTAACATTTTTGAATTGGCACTTCTTGTTGATATATTGAGCTAAATGATTATTTTGAAAGATTCATGGAGAATTTTAAGCACTAAATAAAAATATATGTAGTTAGACTAAACTAATGTTATCATTACATCAAATTTAATTCCATATCTGTTCTGACAAGTGTCAAAACCTGAATACTTAAAAATTACAATACATAAAATCCCTTTCAATCACAAGTCTTAATATTCTCTTCCACCTAATATTTGATCATAATTGCCATAGGATTGTGAAACAAAACAAGCGTCATCTCTTTTACCTGTTTTCCTGTCTCCATTTGTGCGCAGTACATATATTAGGTACTTGGAAATGCAGATAATGGACCAAGTAGGTATTACAAAATACTTAACATACAGTTTCTTCCTTGTTAGAGTTTTAGTAAGTCACAGCTAGCAATAACACAATGAGCTATATGAATATTTGAGGAAATATATACAGAACACTATAGAAATGTATCGAATATATGGATTTTACTAAGTAAAAGCGCTTGGGGTACTTTATAGAGGGTTTGGTATTAGACAGATTATTATATATTTTAAATGTGGAGATAGACATGCCATGAGCCAATGAGGAGCAAACAATTAGAAACCACTTTGAGGAAATTGAGTTCAGCAGCTGTGGCTAGACTCAAGGACAGTCGGGGCTAAGGTTGTGGATGGAAGTAGAGGGCAGATCGTGGGAGGGACTGAATACCGGGCCGACTCGGCCATAATTGTGCTGGAAATAGAAATGACACTGAAGGGTCACCAAGAAAGGAATGACATGATTTAACCTGTGCCTCTTGGAAAAATCAATTTGAGCAGAATCACCTGAAGGGTCTTGAGGCCGGGAAACTTCCGAAGCCAGTGCTCCTACCCAGGTGGGAAGCAGTGAAAGCTCAGACCAAAGCACAGGCCATGAAACAGAGAGGAAGAGGCAGCCTCAAAAGACACTGGGAGTCTCATCGACAGGATATTGAAACTGATGCTCTGTCCCAGGAGAGAACGAAATTGATGATGGCTCCTGGGTTCTAAAATGACACGGCAGGACGATCATACAGTTAACAGATAGGGAAATAGCTAAACCGTTTGGACCAGATGGGTCAACTCCGGTAATAAAGAGAGTGGCTTTCTGAACCACTCTGATGAGGATTGTGTGGTCGGATCTAAACTCTTGGGGAAGGAGCGCCATGAGGGTTTAGTTTTGTCTGCAATGGGCATAGGGATGAGATTACATTTGTTGGCTATCAGGTGCTTTCATCCTTGGTGTCTTACGTGGAGAAAAAAGAGAAAGAAACAAGAGGTGCACTAGTTTATTCAATTTATTTCTAATTGGTTTAGTTCTTACTTTTTTTCTTACTTGGTAGTTGTTATATCAGAATAGAGTGCAGGAGCAAAGATGTTAAAATCCTAATATACTCACTGGATAATTAGGGTGCAAGCTTCCGTTGAAGGATCATTCAATTACTAAAAAAGGTTGTATTTTCTTGTTGGTGTTTTTGTGTGGGTTTTTTTTGTTTTTGTGGGGGATTTTTGGTTTTTCAGTAAAACAAGTCCATATATGTGGCTCCAGAGTTTACCACATTGACTTTGCTTCATGAATCATATTTGCGTTTTTGGGGACACTAAGCAGATCTAAGCAGGCAATATAGCAGTAGCTAACACACATGTAAAAGAACACAGCTCATTCTCTGGCAAATGTATTCTTTATTAACGCAACGCATGCTCACAGTAACCCAATGAGTTTAGAGCTTGGTAGTATCACCAGCCCATTTTGTAGATGGGAGAACTGAGGCAGGCGTTGTTAAAAAGTTTGCCCATGCTCGCACAACAAGGAAGTGCTTAAACTAGAATTTGAACTAAGGTAGTCCAACTCCCAAGCCCACGTTCTCAGCCACTGACATACACTATGGCGCACTATATGCACAAGCATTCTGTATGGAAAGGCAAAGCAAGTCTTTTCAAAGTAACACCCCTGTGACACGGAGTTGTTAATAGGAAGCCTAAGGGAATATCAAATGTCAGTGAGAGACAAGTAACTGAAATGAATGGAGCAGGCTGGGAACAGAGGGGAATTGGGTCACGCATTTCCTGTCTAAAGGGAGTGGCTGCATCTCAAAGGCAGCAATGCTGGCCCGCGGTTGACAGTACTCATCCATCTTCGTGAGACCAGAAATCCAGAATTTTATGGGCCATCTATCTATTTCCCAGTAATGGGGACCAAGGAAAAATAGTTTAAAGACAGCTTGAGGCAACACACAGCAGAAACAAAAACGCGTAGTTGGATACCTTTACACACAGACTTGTAATTGATCAGCTTTTGCTCTAGGCATGGAGCCACTGACTGATAGATCTAAACACTGGAGTCCAATGGCATCTGGGCTAGACATCGGGCTGGGTTTAGGCCGAGATGTGTCTTCTTATTAATCACACCATAAAACCAGATCCAAGGAACTTGAGATCTATTCAGTCATATAATTAGGGGTGTGACCCTGGGGACAGTGCCTTTCATTCTCTCAGCCTTTGATTATCAGTGACATTTTTTTTACGGGGAAAGGAAGATGTTTGAAGGTGTCTTACCAGTCCTCGGGGTCTTTCCAAGTCTAGAGTTCTCCCTGCCACTCTCTGCCCCACCCCTCACCCCCCCCATACACACTTTTCTTTCATTTATTTTAGTTTTTAAATTTTTTGTATTTTTTTCTTGAACATGAGATCGTAGGAGTGTTTCAGACTTTTCCAAACCATCATGTTATCTGTGGGTGTAGCCCCAGCAGGAATCAAAGGGCCTATTGCCGGGTGATGGATGGTCTAGATTTTCCAAAACTTTCCTTAGATTTTCTTAGATCCTGGCTGCACTGAAGATGGGGCTCCCTGAGCAACCTGGTTCTCTGATCTTGCTTTTGAGGATTTGTCAGCACTTTTGAACCTTCACAATGGTCACAAGATGTTAGATGACATGAAGGCCCTTTGAATCTGTAATCATACGCCTTCCTGCAAAGGGTGTGTGTTCAGGAGTTTTATTTAGGACATGACAAGGCTGCAGTGGGGGGAAAAAATAAACACATGAGTTCTTTGGGTTTTAAAAAAAAAACCTTGCAGTCAATGGACCAAAAGTCACAGAAGGGTATTGCTGGATCCAATATTCCAGTACCAGAAGTCCCTTCTGCTTTGTGCGCATATGTCTACACTATGTATGTTTTTCTTTTTTTTTCTGGGTTTTCTGTCGCATCCTGTGGAATCTCCAAAAACCCAGGCATTTTTATGGATGCAATTAAATTTTGTATAACCAGAGTTTGGGATACAAGAAACAATGTCAGATGGGGACACGGAGAACTTCTATGTCAGTCAAATCGATTTTCATATCAGAACTACACACTCACTGAAGCTCGGTTATGTATGTGAGTGAGCATGTGGTTTCAGGGCAGAGCGTGCCCTGTAGGGACAGCACTCCCACCCGGCTTCACAGGGGCCAGCCCCAGAACGCGTGGCTCAGCTCCCTGAGTCTTATTCTCCGCCTGGGTGACTGCCGGGCCCACTCCTCCCCGCTCACTGCTGAGCGGGCTTCTCTGTGTTCACATTTCCCTGCCCAGGGCCCAGGGCGGCAGACAGCCTTTGGTCTGTTTCAACACTTTTACCTCTTTCTTTCGTTTCTGATCCTGGTAAACTCTTTGTAAAGTGCAGTTTTAATTCTCAAATAAGAGACACAGATTTTCTTATCCGAACCTCCTGAATTTTCTACGTATAAGATGGTGGGGCTGGGTGGTAACCGGAAGTTGTTTCAGCTCAAGGATTCTTTAGTTTGGTGTTAATCTCCCAACTGACAATACTTGTTGCAGGAAAAGCAGTCTGTCACCTGCTGTTTGCTTGTGTCTGTTTTTTAAAGAGAGTTTATATGTTTTTATTCTGCTTTATGGTGTGACCTGTTTATTTTTAACATAGAAAAACAGACATATAGACACGTATATATCTGTACCCTTTTTATTGATTTCAAAGAGAGAAAAGGAGAGGGAGATAGGAACATCAATGAGGTTGGCTGCCTCCTGCACACCCCCTACTGGGAATTAATCCCACAACCCAGCCAGGTGCCTTGACCAGAAACCGAACCTGTGACCTCTGGTGATAAGACAAGGCTCAACCACTGACCCACACCAGGAAGGGCTATGTGTACCTTTTTTAAAAGTTACAGTATCTTTATAAGCTTTTTGGTGGAAACCTAACATTCTGTCCAAGAAATGAAGTATGGGAAAAACGCTAGCCTCAGACAATAGTCTCAAACAATTCCACATATTTCTTTATATATCATCACTGCATGTATTTAAAACAGCCGTAGATTGCTCTGAAAATAGGTATTCTGAAGGACTAACTACAAAAAGAATGTTTGTCTATAAAGTGTAAATTGTTCAGTCTTTTCTGTAAGATATTTCACAAATGGGAAGAGAGAGCTTCAGCCTGGGGGAGGGGATCGACCTCCCTTATTTATTTAGGATCAACCCCTTTTCCTTACTAGGTCTATAGTTTCACAAGTTTTTTTTACAAGTTATTTTAGGTCAACACTCTTCCATTTAAAAAATGAAGTGGTTGCCCTAGCTGGTTTGGTTCAGTGGCTAGAGCATCAGCCTGAGAACTGAAGGGTCCCAGGTTCGATTCTGGTCAAGGGTACATGCCCGGGGTTGTGGTTGTGGGCTTGATCCCCAGTGGGGCGGGGTGCAGGAGGCTGCCAATAGATGATTCCCTCTCATCGATGTTTCTCTCTCTCTCCCCCCTCCCTTTCTCTCTGAAAGCAATAAAAATATATTTTTTTAATGAAGTGGTTAAAAGGTTTATCTCTCAGGGAATGTAAAGACAACAGAAATCTCTGATCCTGTTTACTTTTTTAACATTTATTGTTGAAAGTATTACAGATGGCATCTTTTTTCCCCCTAGACCTCTTCTAGCCCACACCCACCCCCAGCCTTCACCACACTATTGTCTGTGTCCATGGGTTATGCATACAAGTTCTTTACTTGCTCTCTTCCCACCCACCTACTCCTTCCCTCCATACATACCTTCCCTCTGAGATTCAACTGTCCGTTCCATGCTTCTATGCCTCTGGATCTATTTTGTTCTATCAGATTCCATATATGAGTGAAATCATGTGATACTTGTCTTTCTCTGGCTGGCTTAAGGCACTTAGCATAATACTCTCCAGGTCCCATTGCCTTCACTATATTCCAACGTAACACTTCTTATCCACCTGGGTCTGCATCTTCTTCTCAGAGTAGATCATTAATATCCCTGGTGGAATCAAAATGAGAACTTGACTATACAAAATGTGTATTTTTTTGGTCCCTCCAGATATAAGACACTGACCTTTTCAAACCTTGTTCTGTGCCTCAGAAACTAGTCTCTACAGACTGTATCGGCTGGGCTCCCCTGCCCTCCATGTTAAGTTGGGTTCAGATGATGGAGATTGGTTAGGGGGTGAAGAGTGGACGTGGCCTACTTCACGGCTGAGTTGCACGTTGGTAACGCTCTACTCACAGCCCTGTGACAGGCTACACGCTCACCGAGGCTTACACGCAAGAGGGTATGGATATGCACAGAAACAATCCTGTTCTATAGATACATGTGTGCATGGCACAGACACTGGTGCCTTAAAAAGAGGTGATGGAGTTTGATACAGCATCTGCTTGTTTCAGGAGCAGGACCCATACATGGGCATGCTATGTAGTTCCAATAAATGTCCCTTGTTTCTTGTGCATGTCTGTACCTCCTGTGTTTAAACCTTGGTCAGAGTTGGTGGGATAAACTGATTGGTAAGGATGTGGGAAAATCGACTCCATTGGTAGAACAGTGAATCAGTGCAATTCTCTTTCAAACCAATTCGAAAATCTCTCTCCACAATAAAAATGCACATACAAGGCTTTGTGAGGAGAAACACTTGAATTTATTCTGCAGATGGATTATACATGAGTTACATACCTTTACACATATTTGTAAGTCAAGGAAGATTTGCAACACGTTGGTAAGAACGTGGCTGAACTAAGCTAAGTACCCAGTACTAGAAGCCTGGTTAAATAAAGCAGGAAAGGCTAAATACAATAGAATACAGTGGGGCCTTGACTTACGAGTGTCCCGACTAATGAGTTTTTTGAGATACCAGCTGTCTCTCGGGCAATTTTTTGCATTGAGTTGATAGAGTAATTTGACGAGCTCGGTCTCGGAACAAATTAAACTCGTAAGTCAAGGCCCCACTATATGTCTTCTTTATAGAAAAAGAAGGGTGCTACCCCAGTCAGTTTAGCTCAGTGGGAAGAGCATCCGCCTGTGGACTGAAGGGTCCTAGGTTTGTTTCTGGTCAAGGGCACATGCCTGGGTTGCAGGCTCAATCCCTGGTGGGGAGTATGCAGGAGGCAGCCAATCAATGATTCTCTCTCATCACTGATGTTTCTATCTCTCTTTCCCTCTCCCTTCCTCTCTGCAATCAATAAAAATATTTTTTTCAAAAAGGATACCCATCTTGTGTAAAGGGGGGGGGGTCAAGTTTTACTATGCTTGGAATAGGAATATAAACACAACAGTTATGTCTAAAAAGAATACTGGGTTTCTATTTGGGGAAACAGACTTTTGAGCTTCTTTTCATGTTTATTTCTCCCTTTCGTCTGCAATGAACATTAATTTCATATACTGACCACTAAATCCATACTGGGTGTTGAACAATTCCTTCCAGAATGAATAATACATCTTCTTCTTTTTTTTACAGTAGTTATGAATGCTCGTATTCATTTTGTTGTCTATATATTCATTACCTAGTTCTATGTAGCCATTAATATGTTACTTCAATTCTACCAGACCTTTTGAGCACTTATATTTACAAACTAATGCGCTAGACACTATGAGGATATAAAGACAAATAAGACACATTCCACTGTCATGAAATTTATGGCCAGTATTGAGAGGATGGAAGAGATTGTAAAATCAAAGTGTCCAATGTTATAGAGTTCCTGGATTCTTTTAGTGCCTGGCATTGGGTTGTGCTTATTAAATAAAAAAAGTCTTACAAAATCTTCTATAGCTTTCAAGTAAAAAATTTATAACAGTTTTAAATGTAAGCAAATTTGAGATGATACTAATTCCATATAACTTAGACCTTTTTTACTCTTATTAACATCTTACATTACTGTGACAAATTTGTCACAATTAACCAACATAGATATATCATTACCAACCATAGTCCATAATTTATTCAAATTTGAATAATTCTTAATGTTCTTTTTTGGTTCCAGCATTCCATTTCGTTATCAGGTCTCCTTAGGCTCCTCTTGGCTACAAGTTTCTGAGAGTTTTCTTATTTTTTATAACCTTGAAAGCTTTGAGGAGAACTAAGCAGGTATTTTGTAGAATATTCTAAGGCCAGAATGTCTCTCTCATTTCTCATCAATAAACTAAAGGCTGACATGGGGGAGGAGAATCATAGTGGTAAAATGTGAGTCTCATCATGTCAAGTACACGTACTATTCACATGACTCATCATGGTTGACGTTAGCATTGGGCCACCTGGCTGATGTAGTGCTCCTCAAGTGTATCGAATGTAAAGTTACCATGTCCACATTGTCCTTTTTGGGGGGGAAAGGCATTAGGCAAAGTGGGCATTATGTTTGGCTTCCTTGGGGTTGTAATATCACTGTTATTTAGAATACTTCTACAGGAGAAGCTATTCTCTTCTCTCCCATTTATTAATTTTTCTGTTTTTTATTTATGGACTCATGGATCCTTATTTTATATTTGGGTTATAATCCAAAACTTTTTATTTACTCTGTTCAAAGTATTCCAGTGTTGCCTTTGGGAGCTCTTTGAGCTGGCTCCCGACTCCCTTAGCCATCCATCATCCTGCGGATCTGTTTTGAGCACTTCCTTTCTGGTGCTATAAGATTCTTCAAGTTCATCTTGTGCATTTCCCTCCCTAGTCTTAGAATCAGCCATCTCTCCAAGGATGCTCTGGTTCCTCTCTTGGAAAATATATTAGAAACAAAGTTCTATACACTAACCCACATATAGACGTATCAACAAAGATGTCTATATCTTCTTAAACTAACCAGGAGTTTATGCTGATGTCTCCAACTCTAACCTCTTTCTCCATGGATCATTGTAGCCTGCTTCCCTGGCTTATTGTAATCTCCACATCTATTAGTCAGAAACCTGGATCTTACCATTCACCAGCCACTTACTGAACTGTTCAATCCAGTGCGTGTTCATAGTGTTTTCAGAAATACTAACCTGGAGGCGGAGAGGGGAACTTTATCAACCAGAGTATAGAGCTCATGTACCGTACTGTTTGCCTTTAGTCTAACAGGCTACTTATCTCTGAAGGTACTTAGACTGGAGTCCTTTCCTCACCCCTTTAATGAGGTTGTTCAATACATTTCTACTACAGTTGCATTCCATTCACATGTCCCCCAACCTCCTAATAGTTTTCATTTTCATACATATATACCCCAGATTTTACAAATATGACATCATGTATTAACAATACAGCACCAGCCCTGGGGGTGTGATTCAGCAGTTGAGTGTCAACCTATGAACCAGGAGGTCACTGTTCGATTCCCAATCAGGGCACATGCCCAGGTTGCGGCTCAATCCCCAGTAGGGAGCATGCAGGAGGCAGCTGAATTTAGAATTTGAAAAGCATTTACCTGATGATGATTCTCTCTCTCTCTCTCTCTTCCTCTCTGAAATCAATAAAAATATATTTTAAAAAAATACCACAGCATCATATAGAATAGTTTCTCCACCCTGAAAAAAAAAATCCCCATGTGTTTCACCTATGTAATCTCCTCTTCCTCCTGATCCCTAGCAACCACTGATGAGTTGACTATCGTTACAACTGTGCCTTTTGCAGAATGCCATATCAATGGAATCATACAATCTGCAGCCTTTTAAGCCTTGCTTCTTTCACTTAGTTTTATGCAGCTAACATTCATCCATGCCTTTGTAGGCTATGGTGGCTCCTTATCACTGAATAGGGAGGGTTCTGTTGGCCGGATGGGTCAAAGTTTGTTTTATGCACTTACCTACGAAAGGCCTCTTCCTTGCTTCCATTTTTTTTGGTGATCACAAATACATCTTTTGTCAATATTTGCATAGAGGGTTTTTTGTATGTGTGAACATCGTTTTACTACTTTTTGTTCTTTTTATGCTTAAGAAAAACCTTGAACTTTAAGACATTTTCTTGGTATGTCATTGTATTTTACATTCTAATCCAGGTGAAGTACATAAAAGGATGTCTTAAATGCTTACCTGTCTGGCTACAAATGCATTTCAAATGCTAAATTCATCCTTCAGGCGTGGCTGTTCTAATCCAATTCTTTCATCTTATCCCCCATTTGATGGTGTCCTGATGGTAATTACCTACTTTACTGTCTGTCAGTCAGTTTTATAGAGAGAGACGCTGGGAGTTTCCATCAGCCTGGATGCTTCTAATTTCTCTATTAGATTTCCCTGCCCAACTCTTCTGAATGGTTTACTAAACTCTAAATTAATTACACCTTCTGAATTGGTTTCCAGCTATAACAAGAGTCAAGGAAGGCTATTGGTTGTGTCTGACATGCTTAAGTTTTTATCACCGAATACTCTGAGTCAGCCAGCAGACACTTTGTCTCCAGAGAGAGAGGTCTCAGGTACATCCACTGGGACGACTATGAACATTGATGTATTCTTATGTAAAAGGATCATTTTTTAAATTTGTCTGGACAAACATTTGGGTATGAGTAATGCTGGCCTTTATCGTCTCTCTTCTATGAAGAAGAGTCTGGCTTTATACACTTATAATGTTTATTCCCATCGCCACTCTCTGCAAAGTATTTTGCCAGTTATTTCTTGTTGGTATTTTGGTGCAGAATCTGGGGACAGAGCAGAAGTAGGAAGAGAAGAAATGTGATGACCAGGGGGCGGGGGGTCAGAGGGGCATGGACATGTGAGTTGTGCCATGGATTGGAGGAGAAAAAAATTGTGATTTTTTTGAAAAATATGTTTTATTGATTTAGAGCGAGAGAGATATGGATGAGAGAAACATTGACTGGCTGCCTCCTGCATGCCCCCTACTGGGGATAGAGCCCGCAACCTGGGCATGTGCCCTGACAGGGAAGTGAACTGATGACCTCTTGGTGCATGGGATGATACTCAACCAAGTGAGCCATACTGGCCAAAGTGGTGGTTTTTAAAAAGATTCTCTACATCATACTCAATAAATGCAAATAAAACACTTGAGCTGCCCCCTAACCAGTTTGGCTCAGTGGATAGAGCATCAGCCTGCAGACTGAAGGGTCCCAGGTTCAATTCCTGTCAAGGGCATGTATCTTGGTTGCAGGCACATCCCCAGTAGGGGGTGTGCAGGAGGCAGCTGATCAATGTTTCTAACTCTCTATCCCTCTCCCTTCCTCTCTGTAAAAAAAATCAATAAAGTATATATTTTTTTAAAAACAAACACTTGAGCTAACTTATAATTTCTGCCTTCCTGGTTGTGTTTTCTAGAACGTGACTGTGCTAAGTGTGGATCAAGTGGCCTGCAGCTTCAAGGAGGTGACGTAAATGTCCCTATAGCTCCTTCACTCGGAGCATGTACAGGTGAGCACACACATACACACCAGTAGCCACAACACAGACAACCATGACAAGGGGAACCTAGGTGGGTGTAAAATTCAGGTTCAATGAGATAGAACACCGAGATATTTTTCTCAGTGATTTGATTTAAACACTAAAAATAAAAAAAAAATACTAGCAGCCTTCGCAATTTAATGTTTCCCCCTTCCTGAGATAACTCATTTCCCCCCAAATATTTAAAGCACTGAAGTCCCGAGCTGAGCTTTTATAGCACTTTAAGTAATTGTTCAGCTTCCTGCTTCCTATTGTCTTTTATGACAGTCTTTGGATTTCCTAATTATTGCATTTTGTCTTTCTCTGGAGCTCAGATAATAAAACTGGCGTCTGGCTCCCGTTCTCCAGACAGACAGAAAAATAAAAAAGCTCGCTGCGTTATTTTGTGCCACTGCCACGTCACCATTTCTCTCTGTCTTTGGAAATAAATTGTTGTCTGATCGGCAATTTCTTCTGTCTGCTCCTCGGAACCCATGGCAACATGTCACCTGTTCCGGCAGATTTTTATATTCAGGGCACAATTCCGAGAGCAGGAAGAATTCTTCACTGATTTCCTCCAGTTATTAATCACTGCCTACCGCCTCGCTACTAGGGAGGCATCGCAGTCTCCACACGTGCCGTCAATGAAGGGCTGATTGTTTACTTTATGGATTCTCCAATTCTGTTTTGGTTTTTATTTTTTCCTTTGCATTCCTCCCCATTCCTTAGTTCCTAACGCATTTCTTCGTGGACTTTTTTTTTTTTTTTTTTTTTTTTTTACAGACAGGAAAATGGGGAATGGAATAGGCAAACAAAAAAATAGAGTTGGTAAATCCACTCAAAATTTTAGAACTAATCCAATTTGTTTGGGAATGAATGGATTACATAATTATGGCATTTTCCTCTGTTTGTCCTCTTAATTTCTGAGAAAAGTGTATAGAGGAGTGGGAAATTGCAATAACCCGAGAGTCAGACACCTTAGCTTTGGATCCTGGCTCTCACATAGTCATTGGGGGCTTTGCCAAAGAGCTGAGATTCAGTTTATGCGTCCATGAAATCAATGAATGCCATGACTTCTCGCCTGGGTCAAAGAAATACTGGATGGTAATGAGATCTCTGATTTGAAAGCTTTATGATGTACATACAAGAACATGTTACTCTGTGGATTCACACAAGCTACACTATATCAACCTATGGTGGCACAGTAAGCTAATGCCACAATATCGCCACCTAAAAATCTACCCCAAAGCTCACTTAACCATCATACACTTTTGTGGCTGGGCTGGCCTGAGCCCTGCTGGTGGCTCTAGTCCTTGTGTGCCTCTTCTGTGGCCCAGACTAAGGAGGCGGGAGCTAGTCTTAGAAACAGCTTCTCATGATGATGGCAGAAGTCAAGAGGCCAAAGTTCAAGAGCACACAAGCACTTTCAAACCCAAGTAAAAAAGGAAATACATCCTAGCTTAGGAGGAGGAGGGACTGCAAAACATTATAGAAAGGAGCATGGATACAGGGAATAGTGAAGTATTGGGATAAAACTGTCTGTTCTGCTTCTAATTACCCCAGATTTTGTCTATCCTTTGGAGTCTTCTTTCCCTGACCAATGACTATGCCACTCACACTTTAAGATTCTTCACCTGGGAGGACACTTATACTGCTTTAGTGGAATCTTCAATCTATATTTTGAAGATGAGCCTTAAAAGTTACATATTACATAGTCACACTGAAATATATATGTATGCCAGCCAATTTATATAAAATACCCAAAATCATGTCTGATTTTTTTCTTGCCATTTAAACAGACATAATTTCCTATAACCTGTTTCTATAACTGGGCTATATGATTGAACAGATTTGAGGGGAAAAAAGTACTTTTGCTTACAAATATTTCTAGAGTTATTGTACACTTACTTGCCTTCTTATATGTAGGGCAACTCATAGGCACATATCTGAACTTTTAGGACTAAACCAAGTTAAATGCTGGACATTGTATATGCAAATATTATTTTAAGAGTTTAATAATTGTGGATGCTAACATATTTTTCTAGGGGGAGTTGATCATTTGTTTCTAGCTAGCAACTGGCCTGTGGACTCTAGTAATTCCATGTTATTCTAATCCAATTAAGATGGTAGGTGGCCAAACTGGTTGTCACATGTTTCCCAAACTGGTTTGTCCCCATTGTCTTTTACTGACAGGGTCCCCTTTGATGGCCCAACTGCCATCATGATGGCACTGCCAGGCCCTCAACCTGATTCTGTCCTATCCATGCGAGGCTGTTGAAAGCCTAGCCTCTCAGCTGATGCTAGCCTCAGCTCTCAAGACCTGCTCTCCCATCTCAAAGTTAATTCCTTACTTTCCCGACTTGGAATTTTCCCAATAACTTTGTTGAATTCAATTTGTCTAGTTACTGAGTGAAAGGGTTAGCCAGAATCACCTAGCCCCCCACTGCCTTGAGCCTTTAAACACTACCTTCCTCTACAAAATGTAGAGCAGTGGTTCTCAACCTTCTGGCCCTTTAAATACAGTTCCTCATATTGTGACCCAACCATAACATTATTTTCGTTGCTACTTCATAACTGTAATGTTGCTACTCTCATGAATCATACTGTAAATATCTGATATGCAAGATGGTCTTAGGAGACCCCTGTGAAAGGGTCGTTCCCCCGCCAAAGGGGTCGCGACCCACAGGTTGAGAACCGCTGATGTGGAAGGAAAAAAAAGTAATAATAGTTCCTCTCACACCACCACCCCGTTTTGCCTAAGGCTGAGAAGTAATCAAGTCTTAATAGGGAACAAATTAGGTGAATTATTTGTTCCTTGCCCAGGAGATAATGCTGTGTATTTCTCAAGGCTTGTTATCCTGTTTAAAGCTACATAGGGTTTTAATTATTACTTCAATTCAGTCTTAACAAAAACAACCATGGGCTTAATCACATTACTTTTGGCCTTAAGACCCAGATGGACTTTATTGATCTAAAAATGGAGAATGGGTGGTACCATTTATTCAATACAAAGGGAAGGAGAGATGTCCTCACTGTGTGAGAAATGTAAACAAGATAACATTCAGCTTTATTTTTAAAATCTGATATCCAGATGGTAAAGTGACACATCTGATATGATTTCCTTTGGGATAGTCAATGGGCTATAACCCTATTATTTTGGTAGGGATTACTTTCACTTTGGGTTTGGGGAAATGTAAATACTGCCCCTCTTCCCAGCAAAAGAATGGTTGGGTCATGCTTCATTCGGCACTGCACCTGGAGTATGTTTCTACTTTTTATTCTCCTCAAAGAATATGAAACAACATAAACTTCATGCTCCATTGGTCTAAAAATTGCTTCATTTCTCTTCTCTCTCACACACACTCTTTTTTAATCCCCACTTTCCTTCCCAAATCAGTCAGTATATCTCCCTTAGGAAATACATATTGAGTGACTTCCGCATGGAGATGGGTTATTTCTCACGGTAAGCTCTCCCTCACCAGAATTCTAGGGTTCCTGTTTTAACTTGAATACCTTAGGTGAGTTTGGTGAGATCAGACACAGATCAAGAGAGAAAAGCAAGAAAGAATTTTACAGTTTTATTATGCTCACTGTTTCTTGGGGAGAAAAGAGTTTCCTACCGGGCCACTCAAGGGAAGACTGGGTTGGTTAGGAGGGGGAGTGGAACCGTGGACAAGCAGCTTTATTGAGGCTCCTGAAGGCTGGAAAGGGAGAGGCAGGGCAAGTGGGTTCAGGATTGACTGACTCCAATAATTTTGGAGGCCACTGCGCCATACCTTGGAGTATATAGTGGCTCCAATGTGAGCGCCAAATAAGGGAAGTGGTTGGGGTATGGACTAACTGTTGCTCAATTTGGGGAACTAGGCAGCCTTTAGCCAGGGCATCAAAACTGGATGTAGACAGTGCGCGCACACAAACCGTATTACAGTCCCTGCATTTCCTCTTCTACCTCTGTGAAAAGTCATTGGCCTTGCCAGTATACGTATGCTTCAGAGGTGGTGTTGAAACATTGTTTTTTGAAAGAGGAAAATAGAGAGTAACCTATTGCTTTTCTTTCCCCCTTCATTGGAAAATTCTTCTTTTTATTTTTTTTTTACAGTGTTATGCAGCTATCACCACAATCTAATTGGATTTATTGGGGTGACACTGGTTAACAAAATGATACAGGTTTCAGGTACACAATTCTATAACATCACCTGTACACTGTATTGTGTGTTCACTACCCCAAATAGCAAATTTCTTTAGATACAATTCATTTTTTAAGACATATAATTCTGAAAGCAATAGAAAGGAAGAGTTAAGAAAAACTTGAAGGAAAGGTCTCCACATTATCACTCTGTTCAACACCTATTTTTTTCTCTTCTAAGAAAATGGGCAAGAGCAGTAAAGGTCCTCCCCATAGGTTGAATGCGCCCCCACCAAGTTCACACAGAATATTGAAAGTCTAATCCCCAAGGTGACCTAGTGAGGAGGTGGGGACTTGGGGAGGTGATTAGGTCATGAAAGTGGGAGCCCTCATGAATGAGATTAGTGCCTATAAAAGAGGCTTGAGAAAGCTCCCGGACCCCTTCTGCCATAAGAGGTTATAGCAAAAAGCCATTTATGAAGGAACAGGCCCTTACCGGACATTGAGTCTGCTAGAGCCTTGACCTTTGAGTTCCCAGCCTCCAGGACTATGAGAAATTTCTTTTGCAAGCCCCCCAGTGTATGGCATTTTTGTTATAGCAGCCTGAAGGGGCTAAGACAACATATTTTCAAATAACTGAAAGAGAATAAAATGTAGTTTCATGGACACTGTATTTCCATTTGTTAAGATATTGGGAAATCAAGGGGAAACAATTAGCAACCTATTGAAGATCTTAAGCATTCACTAAAAGAAGTCTTATGAATTTTAATTGCAAAGTTTTCAACATCTTAGAGGTCATTTATCTTATAGAACATGTTGATTTCAATGTTGCCAGGATTGTTTGCCTATAAACATTAACCTGGCAAAAGGAGAACAGAGAAGAAAGCGAAACACAAACCAACAGTGAGTATTACTTTCTTTGATATTTTCTAGTGGAAAACATTGACTTGCCACCTAAGGGGAAATTTTATCAGATGCCTAAGACCCCAAGACAATTAAATTTGATGTTGGATCTGAAAAGTATTTTTTTCTACAAATATCATGCTCTTATCAAAGCTGGCTGCTAATGAGGTGATTGACTTAAATGTCATCTCAGTTGCTTCCTAATGTTTGCTTAAGCTTATTAGTTTGTAAGAGATAATTTATCCATGAATTTGAATTCTACGTGGTATGTTGACATAAATTCCAGGTGGAGACATAAACAGGAGTCAGTTTTTCAGATAGTGTTGGATTTTTATGGGAATACAATGTAAGAGGAGTGATCATGGCCCATGTTGAATTACTGTTGTAGTCAAAAGACCAACAGCTGTCAGGTGGATATATAACAATTCAGCATGCTTTTAAGGGAAACTTTCAAAATATACTGGGATCCTGATAATGCATTTTTGTAATACGAACTAGAGGCCCAGTGCATGAAATTCGTGCACTGGTAAGGTCTCTAGCGGCTGCTGGCTGGGGTCTCCCCACCTTCCCCCCAGCTGCCAACCTGGGCCTTCATTCTGCACTGCCCCCTGGTGGTCAGCATACATCATAGCGAGTGATCAAACTCCTGGTCAGTCAAACTCCCTAGGTGACACTTTGCATATTAGGCTTATCAAGAGTTCACATACACATATTGTATTATAATTAGAACACATAGCATGGAGTTGGAGAAAAGAAAAATTATGAGATTTTTTAAGAGAAGATAGTGAGGACTTTCAAATGTATTCATTTTATACTTAACTGTTTAGCTTTTCATTCTATATATGTGTATTGAGTCTCCACATGGCTCATGTACAGTATCAGGTGCAGGCAATCCCAAGATGAAATGGGCAGTTGCTGCCTTATTATAAGGGTTGTCAGTCTCACTGCGGACTAATTGAGCACACAAAATGACAACCCACAAGGTGGCTTTTTTTTACAAGTGCCCTGCATTTTTATGTGATGGATTATGGACTAAACACAGAGGGTGAGTTCCTTGATATGAGACTTCAGGTTAGTATTGTCTTTTATCTACAGAACCCTATACCTCAGGATGTAAAAAGCATATATGATGGCTCCAAAATATTACAAAAGTCTGTATATGAGTAATGCTGGGGGGTAATTTGCAATAGAGACATGCAGGAGATAAGGCTATGCAATAACTGAAATATTTAATAACTGAAAACGAAGAGCCATTGAAATTTTGACAGGAATAGTGTGCAATTGCCTGTGTACTTTTATCAGGTCCAAACCCCTCTGCCAGGGACTGGACCCTTTTGGACACCAGGTCTTAGAAGACAGAGAAGTTATGAGTATATAAGAGAATCTTTAGCCACTGCTAACAAGGAGCTATTAGCCATTAGACAAAACGGTTCTTCAAAGTCCCATACAGTAGCCGTACACGGGCTGGGTAGCAATACATCTTTCCTACAAAGCAGCAGCAGCCTCTAATATAGGAGCTATACAGGAGCCACCCGTAGAGCTACAGCCTTACATATCAGCATCCTCAAACTAAGCAGTCCAGCCTTATAGAGGAACAGCCTCTTCTGGCTGGTGGTAACATACTTATATACAAGCTCACACAAAAGAGCCTTTATGCCAAATAGTGACCTCAATAGCTGGGTTATAGGAGGGCATGCTTGTGCAGTGTATAGCTTGCTGCATCCTTGCTTTGCACCTGCATATAGCAACTTAGCCTTGAACACTTTGAGTAGGAGTCCCACGCTCAGAGTGGCCTTGAACATCCAGCGTACTCTAGACAGGGCCCCACAACTTTCCAACCTATTATCTCCCCTTTTATTGTTCTGTTCTCTTATTCAGGAAACTACATTTTCCAGAATCCCCTTTTCTATGGCTTCTAGTATTCTTCATTTCATAGACACCTTGGGAGAAGTTTGGCAGGGAATGAAAGATTATGTATTCCTTATACCCACCAGGGAGCCCTTCCTTCTAGGTTTGCTTTTCACACTGAAAATCCCCACCAGTGCTCTGGCTCCTTTTGGCTGAGTCTGCATTTTCTCACTATTCTGTTTAGCTTTTCAGTTTTTTCATTACTCATGTGAACAAGTATCTATCATATATACAGGGTGGGGCAAAGTAGGTTTACTGTTTGTATAGAAAATAATACAATGATTACAAATAATAATATAAGAATAAACTTTCCCATGCTCACAACTGTAAACCTACTTTTGCCCCACCCTGTATAATTCAAGTATCTATATATATTCAAAGCATCTAGAGTTGTTTATTTTTGTGCCTGAAATGCCACCGACATTTCTAAATCAGAGTCTGTAAGCAGCAGGCATATACAACATATCCTCTTCCATACTTTGAAAGCCATAAAAACACAGTCTTCAAATATAGGTACAATATATCCAAATACTTTTTTTCCCCCAAATTGTCAGATCTTTATATCTTGGGATGGACATTTAAAATATTATTGACTGCTCTGGCCAGTGTATCTCGGTTGATTGGAGTGTTGTCCCATACACCAAAGGGTGACAAGTTCGATTCCTGGTCAGAGCACGTGCCCAGGTTGTAGAGCATAAGAGAGGCAACGGATCGGTGTTTCTCTCTCACATCAATAGTTCTCTCTCTAAAGTCAATTTTATCCTCAGGTGAGGATTAAAAGAAAAAAATTATTGACTGTAGGCAGACTGGTGAGACCTCCAAAGTCAATAGTTCTGCCTGTCTAATGTGTGTTTTGTTTTTTAAATATATTTTTATTGATTTCAGAAAGGAAGTGAGAGATGGAAACTCAATGATGAGAGAGAATCCTGCATACCCTCTACTGGGGATTGAGCCCACAACCCAGGCATGTGCCCTGACCGGAAATTGAATGGTGACCTCCTGGTTCATAGGTCCGTGCTCAACCACAGAGCCATACCAGCTAGGCTGCTGTTTTTTTGTTTGTTTTTAAATCAGTGATGTAGTCTTTTGAAAGCTAAGACAATTATTTCATTCATAGATCGCTATTCTATTCCCATGATTCTGATTCTCTACAGTGGTGAGAAGGCTGCTTGCTTAGGTTTCCTCTACTCAGTACATCATGATGATCCTTCCTCTGTGGACACAGAGGTCTCAAAAGCGATTCAACTGCCAAATTTCAACTCCAGTCTCCTTTCTAAGTGCTTACAGTTTCACTCAGACGTAATCCCATTACATCCAAATATACACCTGCTATATGGGAGGGCAAAGACCCCTCTTGATACATCTGTAATCAGGGTCATTGGAGCCATGGTCCCTTGTTAATACTTAGAGGGGATTAATTATAGTAATTATAGAGTACAAAATGAATGGGGTTTTCATAACGGTAAAATGAAGAGCTTTTGTAGTCATTCTAAATATGGCCCATCTATTTCACATTAGCCAGAAAATAACAGCAAACAGAAGAGAGAAACAGCATTGATTAAGCATGCGCAATGTGCCAGATGTTGTGAAACATGTAAGTACAATATCTCTAATGCTTCTTGTTTAATCTAAGGAACTGATGCTCAAGGGATTGGATCCATTTCCTTAGATTAAAGCAACAGATGAATTCAGCTATCCTAGATTTCAAACCCTGCACTTTCTCCTCTGAATTCATATGGATTTTCTCTCATATTGAAATTGCTCAAAAATATTTGTTAAAGATCCATTCTAAGTGAATTCATGAAGAAATAAACATAGACTAAAGCTTAGCCCCTTAAACTCTATACTTTCTAAGCCCTTAGTGTCATCAAACCAGTTATATAAATTTTCTCAATAACAGTGAGTATGACTGACCTATGACCTACAAAAGAATATATAACTTAATTGGGAATATATAGAGAGAAAGGACAATTCCTGAAAGAAATGGTCATATGGGCAGTCATATTGAAACCATAAACTCATTTCATCATTCAGAAACAGTAGAGTAGGTTATTAGACCAATTAGGGAGTTACATTTGTGCAGCTTGGTTCCCAGCATTGGTTCTTACTATGGTTGCATGTGAATGACAGGAAATTATGATGATTGAATGCCTACTATATCTCAAGCACTGTACAAAGTGTTTGTTCTAAATTACCTTTACTTAATCCACTAAGAGCTGTAAAATCTCATCCTATTTCACAGATGAAACTAGGAGTCATAGTGACTTGCTCCAGGTCCCACTTCTAATGCCATAACAACTAGGACATTCTGATTTCTAAACACAAGCTCTTTCCATAACTGGGTGCTCCTTACCTAAGATAAGAGCACGGGCAGCAGGGAGCTGTGCTGATGATTGAATCATTGTAACCTCCCCCCCGCCTCGTCCCCCCATTGGAAATGGGTTGCAGGCACCGGAGGAACAGAAAAAGACCATGACAATTAGGACTTCTGTGATGAATGGTGATCCCAGAACTCTGGGAACCTAGCAGTGTGAACTATCCCCTTGGCTCAATGTATAGATTTATGGCATTTTTACTTAGACACAACATCAGTAGGGTATAGCAACAATAATAGAATAACACAAAATTAAAATCTCATTAAATCATCATCAAATGGGTACAATGCCCAATAAGAAGTTGAAATAGATTAAGCTATGCACAAATACATGTAAATAGAGAGAGTGTATCAGGTTCTAAGATTAATAAAAAGATGGAGGAAGAGAGAGTCATATGAAGGCATCGGCACCACCTGTTTCGTGTCCTCTTTGCCTTGTCCACATGAAAGTCTTGGAAATATCTTGTCTTCATGTCAGATATACTCCCTTGGGGGGGGGGGGGGGGCGGAGAACACAAACTGTCTTACCCTGATATCTTTGAATAACAAATTTTTATAACTAACTCTTCTGGTTCAGAGTGCATGCCCATCAAGGAACAATCTTATTACATTTTTTATTGAATATATTAAGCTAATAGGAAGAGAATGTGCAAGTTCTTTCAATGAGCTTTCCAAAAAGCCAAAGGGACTATTTGTTTGGTTAATCATCATTCCCATGAGTCTATGGATACCATGAGACTATCTTTTTTTTTTTTTAATATATTTTATTGATTTTTTACAGAGAGGAAGGGAGCGGGATAGAGAGTCAGAAACATCGATCAGCTGCCTCCTGCACACCCCCTACTGGGCATGTTGCCTGCAACCAAGGTACATGCCCTTGACCGGAATCGAACCCGGGACCCTTCAGTCCGCAGGCCGACGCTCTATCCACTGAGCCAAACCAGTTAGGGCAACCATGAGGCGATCTTAACAGATCCCAGAAATAGTAGGAAAGGGTCCAAGTCACTGAGACTGCAGGGTTGAAGTTCATCCCCTGGAGGAGGATGGCCTAAGAAGTGGATGTTTCCCAGGGGACTTTTGTCCTGGCAGCTCTTGAGAACACCCCTAAATGGGGCCAGAGACTCCCCGTTGTTGCATTTTGTTGTGTTTTTTTTTCCTCTTCTCACAAAACAGGTAACATTAATAGATGTGCCTCCCATTCTAAAGTCCCAGTTCATAATACACTTTTCATAACCTAGCCTTCATCTCCCCAATGACACAAAATATTGTCTAGCATCTATAACAATAAAAGCTCCTTTGAGAAACCCTGCATTAAAAAAATGTGTGTGTCTAATTAAACTAGAGACAAAATGTTCTCCTATCCAGCCAGGTCTCTCATTGGCTGGAGGGGTTGGCCTATTTTTTTCTGTAAGGACTTGATCTTAGGAGTGAACAGGATTGACCCACAGCCTAGAGCCAAAAAAATAGAAATACAAACGCTCAGGGTCCAAGTTGTTGAGACCACTGTGGAATCCATGGTTTACCAGACAATGCTTAGGATCAACCCGTGTGCCACAAGGATTTTTAAAACATGCACTACCATGCCAAAGACGGTTTGGCTCAGTGGATAGAGCGTTGGCCTGCGGACTGAAAGGTCCAAGGTTCAATTCCGGTCAAGGGCATGTACCTGGGTTGCGGGCACATCCCCGGTGGGGGAAGTGCAGGAGGCGACTGATCGATGGTTCTTTCATCGATGTTTCTGACTCTATCTCTCTCCTTTCATCTCTGTAAAAAATCAATAAAATATATTAAAAAAAAAAGAAAAACATGCACTACCTGACTACAGTGGGGCCTTGACTTACGAGTTGAATTCGTTCCGAGACCGAGCTCGTGAAGGAGCTCATTAACTCAAATTACTCTGTCAACTCAATGCAAACAATCAGCCTAGAGACAGCTGGTATCTCAAAAAACTCGTTAGTCGGGACACTCATAAGTCAAGGCCCCACTGTATTTAGTTAGGGGCACTGACTAAATTGTCAAATAAAAACAAATGATAACAGGTTTTGTTAACACCACACAACACTAACCATCCAGTGTGAATGAATCCAAATCATAACCAAATCATCCAATCTTTAATAGGATTGCCGAATATTTAGTACTTAGTTTGTGTGTGCCGAGAGATGGGAAAGGGTGAAAATCACTGCCTCGGTGGTGTTAGAGTTACCTTGGATAGAGATCATAGAGAAAATAAACGAGTGAACTTATTTCTACCAATTGGTGTCTGGTGACTTAACGCTCATTTGATCAAAAATGCCAAAAGGCTTTTGTGTGTAGAGAGGATATAACCTGAATTATGGGAACTTTCTCTAAGTGTATAAGCCAAGATCCAATCAAGAAAAATAACACTATACATTTCTCCAACAGAAAGAACAGGTGAAACGCCCCCGTTGGTGATCACGTGGAAAGCCAAATAGCTAACCATAAGGTGCGCCAGGTATTAGCAACAGAAGGAAGCTTCTACCATCCCTGGCTTAAAAGAGAGAAAGAGATGCCGCGTTAACTTATTTCAGGAGAATGGAGACAGGTGTGTCATTCATGGGGCACTAGAGCCGAGAACGAAACAGGCTTCCTTGGGAGCGGCCTCCCGAGGAGAAGGGCAGATAAGCATCCCGATTTTGCATGATTTTTGAATAATTTTAGATTTACAGGAAAAAAGAAATCCAAGATGGTAAGTAGGGTTTCCACATAAACTTCACCAAGTTTCCCCTGAGATTAACATAAGATTATCACTAACACATCTCTACGTTTTGTTTGAATCTCACCAATTCACCACCACTTTCTGGTCCCGGAGGCCAAGGGGAGATAACATATTGCCCTTGGCTTTGCCTTCATTTTGTTTGTTGGGCCAGGATATTGTTTCCATTTTTTTTAAAGAGAGAGGGACCGTCACTTCTTAACACTATACCCAGATATCAAGAGTCCACAGGCGAGAGAAAGAGAGAGAGAGAGAGAGAGAGAGAGAGAGAGAGAGACACCCATTAGTTGCCTCCTGCAAGTGCCCCGACCAGGGCATGGGATTGAACCTGCGGCCCTTTGGTGTGAGGGCCAACTCTCTAACCACTGAGTCACACCAACCAGGGGCATGTTTTCACTGCTTTTCGTAGAGGTTTCCAAAGACTGAAATGAGGCCGAGGCCAGCCCGTGGAGGAGAAAGGGAGCCTACAGGGGTAGGTCTGCCTGCAACGCACAGCAGAGCAGGGAAGGGCTAGTTCAAGCTAGGAGGCCAGACTAGCACACGAAATCATACCTCTCTTTTTATTCACGAATTCTTTGAAGTGTTAGATATGCTGCATTCTGATCACCACATGAAAGCCTTGCATTATGAATTATCTGCACAGCAGCCCTAACAGTTAGGTGTCCCTGTCCTCAAGTCACGAAGCCACTAATACAATAGTGGAAATGTAAACCCACTAATAAAATAGTGGAGAGTTTATCGGGCACTTTCCACTTGCTACATTGAAGTTCTGAAGTCTGCCGTCACTTCTTAACACTATACCCAGATATCAAGAGTCCACAGGCCATGCTAAATGCATTCCTGTTTTATAAATGTAATAGAATTGGGCAATTCTCTTCGATTCCAAATGAGAACATGAATCTACAAAACGGGAGGAACTTCATATGATCTTATTCCCAATTCAAACAGAGGTAAACCCGATCCTAATTGTGTTTGTCTTTTCACAGTGTCCGAAGTCCAGCTAGGAGCTGACCTCTCACCTTCATTCATTCCTGCTGATTAAGTGATTATGGGCCAGCTTCAGACTGGGAGTTGGTTTTAATGGCACAGTTTGGTCATTCAAGGTGAAAATAACAAAACCCTTCATCCTCCTCCGAAGAAGAGACAAAACTCTAACCCCCTCATCACAGGTTCCTGAAGCTTGATTTCTATGTAAAATCATTAAACAAACCAGCTAGCCTCGCATGGGCTCTCTGCATTCAATGGGCAGCGACTAGACTAGAGCTAACGGAGCAGCAACGGCAGAGAGGTTTCAGATGTCACCAGAGCTAAGCAGAAGGGACTGCACTGTCTGTGGTCAACCACATACTGTAGTTTGGCTGCTCCGTAACTATATTTTTGTTGAATCCAATAACTATATTTTTGTTGAATCCAATAAAGTTTTCATTTTTCATGAACAAGCTTTGGACTTGTTATGTTTGTTTCCAGCAAACCACGAAGCATTGAAGTCAATTCATACAGCCTGAGAGGCATGAAATTTTCATGTACGGATTTCTCAAACGTTTAATGGGCCAAGGCGGTGACTCAGACTTTCGTAACCACATGCCCCTCCCCCCACCCTTCCCTGCAAACCCTTGCTTGTAACCATCATGGGGAATGGAGAAAACCCTAATAGGCTAAATTACATGCGTGCAACTGCTATCTGCTTCAAGTTTCCATACGCCGTACTATCATTAGACACTCCACATCATGAATGTCAAAAGAATCATGGATTCTAGAATACACTGTCGGCTGCTTTCCCCCCTTATTAGAAAATCCCATTTCCCCCCCAGGTATCTTTCCTTCCCCAAGAAGCCCAGCCTTTCTCTAAGGAAGTTCACCTTTATTAGTTCAAGTCGATTACCATGTTCTGATGTGTTTTGCCAACGATTGGTTCAATAACATGCTTGTGACGTAATCTCTCCAATGAGAAAAGATGCCAGAGCTTCCTGAGAAAGACTTTATCCAGGGCAAGACTGCTTTTCCTGGATGTGACACCGAACATTGCTGCATTCTTCTTAAAACCATGAAAGCAGCCAGCCCCAAATCAAGTCAACACTGAGTGTGCCAGACGAGAAAAACTTAAAAAGACTGCATCCTCGCTCATGCTCGGAACAGGTAATTGCATATATTAAATGCCCTGGGATTGGGTTTCTTCATTGGCAAAAGGCGGGACACATAATGGGTGGCGGGCACACAGTGCCATATACAGATCTGGTAACATAGAAACCCACAGCTGAAACCTATATGATCGTATTAACCACTGACGCCCCAAAAATTAAAAAATAACAAAAGCCCTAAGAAAAGGGCTTTTCATAATAACACTAAAAGCCCCGCCCCAAAAGGGTTGGATAAATGTGAACAAATATCTTTAATCTTTATTTAAGTCTGCAGTCCAGGATTTGGAATCTCCTGTTGGTGAGGATTGATAAGATAATAGATGACACAATGAGAAGCATCTAGTACAGCGGCTGATGCATGATGGGATTAGTAAGTCTTGGTTCTCTTTGCTATTTCCCCCACGGAACATATGGGGACGCAAAGGCAAGTTGTATCATCGCAGGACCCAGGAGGGTGTGTTTGAATAAATTACCTGGGGATTTATATTGCAGATACAAAAGAAACGAAACATGTATTTTAAAGGAGCTTTGTTCCTTCCTGCCAGGGAAAACGGGTTACAGTTTCCAGGAGTGACTCTTTATCATTTGTGAGGCTTCCATAGGAAGGACAAGAGAGAGAATAAGACACATCTCACAGATCTCCAAAGGAGGCAATGACAAAGGCAGAGGGCACACCAGCCCAGGAAGAGTGACAGTCCCCGGGCATCTATTATATGCAATTACCTGTTCCCTGCTTACAAACACCGCCCGGAGAGCAGCTTCATTTATTGCCACTTACTGATGTCAAAACTGTAATTTCCACGCATCCTATTCTCTCCCTTCACGAATGACCCCTTTTGCCTGGCTGCCGACTTGCTTCTCCCTGTTGTTCCACTAATGGCGTTCTATAGAACATCTTGACAGGGATACCTGGCATGACTCACAGGCGGGTAGATTCATTGTGATTTCCAGTCTCTTCTAGCAATTTTCTCCTCGGCCTTCTGGTGACACAACCCACCAAGGTCAACACTTACCGCCTTGCCCTGTGCGGGAGCATGTGAAGTTCTGTTTCTTTGCCCGCTGTCGTTACTGGAATTGGCTGTGTAATCCGGATGAAGGATCACAGTTGTCTGCCATAAACAAGGTCCCTCTTTCCTGGGAGAGCCTACTTGGTTGATAATGTATTAACCAGGGCAACTGTAAAGTAGGTAAGATCATCCCAAGCATGCTTCCCCATGGAAATGTTAACAATGTCCTCGCACAGATACAGGAGTGTGTGGTGGTTTCTATATGAAACATGATGGAAGTTAGTAAAACCTCCATTAGAACAGTATGAACTTGTGTATTAAGAATCCTAAGCCTGGCCTGCTTGGCTCAATGGTTGAGCATCGATCTATGAACCAGGAAGTCAGGGTTCCATTCCTGGTCAGGGCATGTGCCCAGATTGCGGGCTTGATCCCCAGTAGGGAGAGTGTAGGAGGCATCCAATCAGTGATTCTCTCTCATCATTGATGTTCCTATCTCCCTCTCCCTTCCTCTCTCTGAAGTCAATTAAGACATAATTTAAAGAGGGGGGAGGGGAAGAGAGAGAAGGAAGAAGAAGCATTTAGGACCCACAAGGGTGTGTTTGAATAAATTGCCTGAGGATTTATATTTTGAGGAAGGAAGGTGAGTGTTTTGCTAGAGAATGCTGCCACAGAGAATCTGATGGCTAAAAGCACTATGCCTTCATTTATGATCAAGAAAGGAGGGATTATAAGGGGGTGGGGGAATCTTCCTTATTTCTCCTTGACAAATGTTGTGGTTAATGAGACTTTGGCTATTATTACTATTTTGTTTTAGAAGTAGAACATCCTTTGAAATAAGCGTGGAGGCCCGGGAGAACCTTGGTTTAAAAATAGGATTTCTGCTCTCTAGGCCATTTCTTACCTTTTACTAATCTTATGAAGCACCAGCAGCAAAATGCCCGCTGCAACTCACTCTGAGGGCTGTTTGGAAAAGAAAATTAAATTATGGATGTGCGTTTCCAAACTGTCAAGTGTCTCTAGGCTGGGTTTTTCTGGTCACCCGATGTACAGCCTGTCATGAGGGTGTGACGATGAGGCCCTGTCATAGCAAAGAGTTGACAGAAACCTTTGTTCAGAAGGGGGCCTTCCAAGACCACAGAGAAGTTTCTAAGGGGGTTTGAAGTTGCCCAATTACAGCCTTTCAGATGCATCAAAGGCAGGGCCTGGTCATCTTGAGGCAGGGTCTGAGGCTCTCCTGCAGGAAGGCGAGAACAAAGAGCAACTGTTTCTCTTTATGGATTATTAAGTGAGCAATGCAACCACCACATCACAGGCATGATGACCAAGCTCTGCTCAGCCCTGTCTTCATTCGGTTGTTTTGTGTATTTTTCTCAAATGAATCCAGAAAATACACAAAGGCTTTGACTTCAAGGGAGCTGAAATCGGGTCCTTTTTCTCTTTGTTGCATGTTGGCCTTTGTTCAATGGACAATCAAAGAAGCAGAGTGAGAGTGAGTGAGTGTGTGTGTGTGTGTGTTAGATTTCATCTCTGTAAATTAACTGGTAAAAATGTAAACCTTTCAAAATGTGTCTAAGGAAGCTCACTTTCATTTTGTGTATGTGATTGTAAATCCCAAGTATCTGTTTTAATAGCTTAAATTTATGGACAAACTCTCTCCTACTCCCCAACAACAACAACAACATGGGCAGCTTGTTAGCCATACCTCCAGTGTTGTAACTGTTGGCTAAATTAGAAGACACACACAATTAACATACATACAGGGATTGGCTCCCTGCTAATTCTCAGCCAGATCTTACATAAAACTTGTCTCCCAAAAGGGGTAACAATCCCAGCAGGAGTGACCTTACCCTCGGCTGGCAATCTCCATGGCTTTGTCTGCTTCCCACAGAATCTCTCATCTGTCATTTGACCCAGAGCACAGGTAACTATGACTTATAATCCATTTCTAAGACTCATAAGAACAGTAAGGATGAAATAAAGAGCATTACTTCAGCATACATTCTTGTTCTCTTACTATATCTTCTTTTAATTCTCTTAATGAAGACATGCATATTCTCTGAACTGCAATGACAACTCCTGAGGGTTTTATCACCCTTTTTCATCCATAATAAAACCTTAGAATCACAGAATTTCACTCACACAAGATCACATCACCAGCAGGTGGCAAAGTTGGGATTCTGACCTAATGCTATCTTCACCCACACCAGTGACAGCAACCATTCGACTGTAAATGGAAGCCATGTCTTATATTCACAGAACAAAACATCCACACGCCAGCTCTGCCAGAATCTTTGCTTCAGAAGAGGAATGGTACCAGAGGATGAGATGTCCATACACTAAAAGCCACTAACGAAGAGCATACCGGAAGACATACACACATCAAGTTCAAGTGCACCATCCCATTGAATGGCGCTAAAACATAAAGCTTCTTTCATCCAATAACTTAGTAAATCACTTTGAAAAAGATTGTTGCCATTTGCTTTTTTTTTTTATTTTTGAGTGGTCCTTATCTTGTGTTCTACTCAGCAAAACTCTATGGCATAGTACAATGAGCCAGTGAGCTCAGGATGAGAGTACACTTGATTTAGGGGGCAGGAAATCAGTCTGACACTACGTGTATTTTTGTAAAACTTGTATCTTTTTTGTTATTCACCTCATCTTTATCACGGGAATGATAACTGCTTCAAATGAGAAATGTACGTGATAATGTACAGGGTGTGGCAAAAGTAGGTTTACAATTATGGGTCTACAAAACCCAGAGTTTATTCTTGTATTACTCATTAATGAATGTGTTATTTTTCATAGGAACTACTGTAAAGCCACTCTTGCTCCACCCACCCTATCGATCAAGTAAATTGTGCTCAATAAATTTAAGTTTTTTCATATGTATAACTTATAAGGACAATATGTATTCATTTTTAAGCAATATATAAAATTCTAGTCTGTTTATTATCAAATAAAAATTTCCGCTTGCAGTCTAAAAAATTGTGTCTTATACACCTCATTGCCTTTTGCAATAAATATCGCAGGGGACTCATTCAGTTATGACTAAATACATTCAACAACCCTAGACTTCATTCAATATGGTCACAAAAGAGGAAATCTTTGAGATAATGCCTGTATTGTTACCAAAATAATTGTCTCCATTCTACATTCATTTTCTCCCATTTACTTAGACAAATCCATGCTGGGGCCCATATCTATCTGAGTTTCCTGCAACGAAGGGGATTTGTCTCAGGTCAGATTTCCCCGAAGCAGACCCAGAAATGAAGATCATTTCGAGCAGTGGTTCTCAACCTGCCTAATGCCGCGACCCTTTAATACAGTTCCTCATGTTGTGGTGACCCCCACTTTCATTGTTACAAATTGAACATAATTAAAGCATAGTGATTCATCACAAAAACAATATGTAATTATATATGCGTTTTCCGATGGTCTTAGGCGACCCCTGTGAAAGGGTCATTTGACCCCCAAAGAGGTCGCGACCCACAGGTTGAGAACCACTTTTTTAGAGAAACAGGTAAAATGGTGTGGGAAGCAGGACAAGAGAACGGGGGAAATTTGGGCATGGAGAGGAAGCCAAAGGCAAGAAGAAGAAACAAGGGAACTATTTAGACACAGTCCCAGCCTCAGCCCAATATCCAGGTGCGCCCTACAGTGCCCAAACTCTGGTGAATGAAGTTGGGTTTTCCTATTTTCACCAGTTTTAAGCTGCCCTTGGAGGAGGTAGGGGGATTATAAACCTTCAGGCAATTCTAATTTCCGTGCTATCAGGCAGAAGCAGCTCCAACAGCCTAAGGCCGTCCTGGAAGAAACCGCAGATACAAAATAGGGGACACACAGATTGCTGATGGTCACACAGAACAGGTAAGAAGGCCCTCAGGTAGGAGTGGGATAGAGCATTGCCAATCCCCACTGCTGGCCCCAAAATGGACCTGAGACTGTTCAGGTATGGTGCCTCTCCTGTTTATCCATGGAAATTCACCACCAACTAGTCCTAGCTAGACAAAGTCAAGAACTCATCCTTTTAAGGAAGAGAACACCAAACCTTTAAAACAAGAGAAACTTTGGTGTAGAGTTTCAGGGAGCTTTTGAAAGAAGTACCAGAAGCATCCATCTATTTAGTCATATACATTTATTCCAAGTCTTAACCGGCTCAGTCTCACACAAAGCTGACTCAGAAACAAGCCTTGAGTAGGATATATATTTAAAGAAAGAAAAAGTAGCATAAGCATACACACATTCTTGATAACATTTGATGTAAGTAAAGAGAAGGGGCAGGTATTACAGTGTCAACACATCAAAAGAGGGTTTCATATCCTTTTCCAATCTAAGCTGCATTCCCAGAATGTGGTAACTAGCAGGTAGTAATAGAGGCACGGCATGGCATTTCTGCAAGAGGGAAATTGGAAGCCTTTACACCAGTGGTTCTCAACCTTGGCTGCACATTAGAATCACCTGGGAATCTTTTTCAAATCCTGATTTCTGGGCCTCATCCTTCGGAAATTCTGTTTCTTTGTTATGGGGTGGGGCCACAGCATTAGTAACAAAGAAACAGAATTTCCGGAGGATGAGGCCCAGAAATCAGGATTTGAAAAAGATTCCCAAGTGATTCTAATGTGCAGCCAAGGTTGAGAACCACTGCTTTAAACAGTGATGACTGCCTGGCTGGTGTGTCGATTGAGGGTCGACCTATGAATCAGGAAATCATGGTTCAATTCCTGGTCAGGGCCCATGCCCAGGTTGTAGGTTCGATCTCCAGTAGGGAGCGTACAGGAGGCAGTCGATCAATGATTTCTTATCATTGATGTTTCTCTCTCTCTCCCTCTCCCTTCCTCTCTGAAACCAATAAAAATATATATTGAATAATAAAGATGAAGACTGAGCCGAGTCTACAATGGTAAGTGGAAGGTAGCTGGTAAGTAAAGGCAGAAATGAAAGAAGAGCGAGTATAATGGCGCAGAGGTGTGGGAAGCCAAGGTGTGTAGTTCATTAGTAGCAAATGTGAAATTAGGAGAACCAGCTGGGACTGCAGTTAAAACTAGAGAGGAACTTAGGTGCCAGGTCTGTCCGAGTTGGCCAATCACGCTAAAGAACTCGTTCTTTACCTTGGGTGGTACAGAGCATTGCACTCAATAACCAGGTTTTCAAGAAACTTGGTAAAGAGTCTCTATAGTTAAGTTGGCCATGGAAAGATTAATGGACCAAGTTACAAATAGACACACACACACACACAATCATTGCCCAACACATCAAGGATGTTCTAGTCTTATTGAAGTGCAAATCGCTTCGATATTGATTTATTTCTCCTGGGAAAATCAAAAGCAGCTTAGTAGACATGCTGAAGAACTTGAGAATATGCAAAATGAAGGGGTTTAGAATATAACTGTTTAGGGTGTTCACAGGGATATGAGGAAGGAAAGACTGTAGAAGCGGAAGCATGAAAAGGGAAGCCGGGCTAAGGTCTGATGAAAATGGCGCCCTTGCTAGAGCACAGGAAGTGTTGATAGGTGACCAGGCACAGTACGTGGGACAACGTGCATCCTGATGAGAAATAGTTATCACTTTCCTGAAGGAGAATATGTTTCAGAGTAGAAAAGAAGAGATATGCAGCAATGTAAACAGAAATAATCTCGGTCCATGTTGAACCTCAGAGAGAAGGTGGGGGCAGGGGGGAGGGTGGATAGGTAAGAAGAAATCCACCAAAGAACTTGTATGCATATGTGCATAACCCAGGGACTCAGACAATGGTGTGGTGAAGGCCTGGGGAGGGGTGGGCTGGAGGGGATCAAGGGGCGGAAGGGGGCGGAGAAGAGGAATATATATAATACTTTCAACAATAAAGTTTTTTTTTTAAAAAAAGAAAGAACCTCAGTCTTGTACATTCTTCCATGTTTAGATCTGAATTACAGTAAGTCCCCACCCCCCAACCCAAGCAATCTAGAGAATGGGTGGTCTGGTAATGGACTGGAGGAAAAGATCTAGTCAATATGCCCTTAAAATAGCCCAGATGAGAAATAATCAGGTCTGAACTTAAAGAGGTGTGGGCAGGGATGGAGAAGAGGCAGAAGACCTTGCTCAAATTGGAGAAAAGTTCTCTGTATTTGGGGATTGATTGAATATGGGGCTAATGAAAGAGAACATGAGGAGGAGGCTCAAATTTACACCTGGAGTGCCTGTGTGATGCTCTTCATCAAGATTAACAAGGGCAGCATCCTCTAAGTTTTTAGGTTATACTAGGATTTGTGGTACAGTTTGGTCCTATTTAGTTTGTGTAAGGCTAAGGGACCCTATATCTTATCTTAATCCAGCCACTGGCCCTCCCTCTGAGGACTCCCCCTCTTCGCCCCCTGGCCCAGGGAGAGATTCATGACTCATATCCAATTGGAAACCTGGTAGGATCTTCCTAATACTCCTGAGAAACTGCTTACTACACAACTGGGGCGAATGAGGATGAGGATATAGTTTAACTTGAGGCAGAAGATGCATTGCCATTTCCCTGAACTGAAAGCCAGAGTTAACCTCCATTTTCTGTAGCGCTTGTGGTGACTGCATATTCAGTGCACAGGACGGAGGAA
This sequence comes from Myotis myotis, assembly GCF_014108235.1. Classification (NCBI taxonomy): domain Eukaryota; kingdom Metazoa; phylum Chordata; class Mammalia; order Chiroptera; family Vespertilionidae; genus Myotis; species Myotis myotis. Next base: position 34,981,192 of record NW_023416323.1, on the reverse strand, counting down.
GGAAGAAGTGTGCTAGAGATTTGATGGCAAGGTCTGGTCTGATCTACAGGCTGAGAGAGAGCCCCAGGCAAAACCAGGTTGAGTAAATTTAAAGAACAAAACAAACAACAAAAAAAACTTACCAAAAATGGTAAATATACATAAAAGCAGAGAGAATAATTCCATGAACTCAAGTGCAATTGTTACAATCAGACCACTGATGTTTGATCAATGCACAAAGCCCTAAAGAATTCTAAGATCCAGGACATCTTATCTATGTGTCTGTAAACTCTTCAGTATATAGCTAAGAGATAACACCCTACCCCTTAATAAGATTTCCATCTCTTGGAATTGGGACCCAAACAGATTAGGCTGGTTCTTTTTTTTTTTTTTTTTTTTTTTTTTTTAGGCCAGGACCTGGGGGTAATTTTTCCTTCTCTCACCCACAGGCACAAAGACCAAGAACACATTATACATGATGTGTTTCAGCTTCACCTGAAAGAATGTTAAATCAGTATGCAAGTCTGACATTCAAATTGCAATGATGGGGGCAGGAAGGAACACAGATACATAGAAATTTTTTTGAGAACAATATTTTTCAGAAGTGAAAAATTAACCACAGTATATTGCCTTAAAATTCAAAACAAAATAAAACAAATTTTCAGTTCTCAAGTCTGTTAGTGTTTCTCCAGTCCAATATCAAAGTAGGATATTGCCTTTCTCACGGCTAGAAAATTAAAGTGGGTGAGGAGGAGGAGCCGGTGGGGAGACTAGCAGTAAAGAAGTAAGACTCAAGAATGACTATCAGCCGAAACTGGTTTGGCTCAGTGGATAGAGCGTCGGCCTATGGATTGAAAGGTCCCAGGTTCGATTCTGGTCAAGGGCATGTACCTGGGTTGCGGGCACTTCCCCAGTGAGGGATGTGCAGGTGGCAACTGATCGATGTTTCTAACTCTCTATCTCTCTCCCTTCCTCTCTGTAAAAAATCAGTAAAATATATTTAGAAAAAAAAAAAAAAAAGAATGACTATCAGGCATTTAGCTCTGATGTTATTGATGACAGAGCAGATTTAGACAGAGGGCGACCCCACGCCACACTGAACAATGTAATTTTTCTGCATACCTATGATATGTCTATTTAGGAACAATTGAAACAGTTCTGAGAAATCATAGACATTATGTTGGCAATTCTCATAATCATTCTAGGGAACACATTAACATTTTCTGCAGAATTGTAGAACATTATAGTGGGGTTTTTTTTTCATATCTGAAAATACATCATTCATGACCAATTTAATAGTGACCGAGTGAATAGCTGCTGCCTTATTACCAAGTTGAAATGTTGAACTTTCTATAGAGGGGCTGGTCGCACTATGTGCAGTTGTGTCTCTGAAGGACTTTAATGACAAGGAGAGGCAAATCCATTCTCCTTGATATCAGTGAAGAGAAGATGAACCTTCTTACATAGAACCACATGGTTGAGAACTTTGTACATGTGCCGCCTCACTAATCCCACTCATCCCTAGGAGGTGGATTTTAAAAAATATATATAATTGTATTGAAATTTTACAGAAGACGGGAGAGGGATAGAGAGATAGAAACATCAACGATGAGAGAGAACCATCCATCAGCTGCCTTCTGCGCGCCCCCTACTGGAGATGGAGCCCACAACCTGGGCACTTGCCCTGATCAGGAATCGACTGGGGACCTAGGTTCACGGGGTGATGCTCAACCACTGGGCCACACCAGCCAGGTGGATTTTTACTATATAATTGCAGAGGTGAACACACTGGCCAAAGTATATCATACCATATCCCATAGTGAATCCTGGCCTCACGTCTCAGCTGAACTTACTCTCTTGCTCTAAATTTGGCGTTGCCTTTTGTATATCACCATCATCTGTTATTCTTTCTAGGGGGATGATCTCTCTCTGCCTTAATAAAGCCTACTCCCCGTTCAGGTATGGATTAGCTTTCATATTATTTCTTTTGAGAATGCTTCCTGGCTTCCCTGCCCCAGTCTCTTAGGCACACACTTTCATATCCTTAGTCATTGTATTTACAAATGTTCATATGAAACCATATAACTCTTATAATCCTCTTCTAATTAACCAAAATATTGGTTTAACCGACACTGTACATTTCCTGGGTGAAAACAGAGACACACAGCCATAGGCTTCTCTGTGATGCCGTGACACTCGATGCCACTGTTTGTTTATTCCGACGTGTGTTCCCAACCCTGTTTATTCCATTTGTGCTTTCCATTACAATTATTTCTTGTGTTTATGTAATGTTTATTTAGAGCGTGGAAAGAAAGAATCGCTGCATTTGTGGAAAAAAAAAACAGAATATTTTATAAAGACAATAAAGAGCGCTGAAAAAAAAAACATTCCTACTTAGGTGGGTGAGAAGCGATGTAAAAGAGTGGGAGGAATTTCAAATGGCTGCTCCCTACTTATTTCACAAGAGTAACTTCTCATCTCCCTCTGATGGAATTGAAATCGGAAATTGGACAGGATGCATTATATGTGAGACTCATGCGATGAAGGCAAGCTGAAATTCTAGGCAATAAGCACACGTTCCAAGAAATATATTCCCCTTCCATTGGAAGACTGATGAGGCTAAATTTCTATGTTTAAATTAAAATTTCTGGTTAAGTTTGAATACTCATTTGGGTTCCCAGTTTAACCGTAGCATCAAGGTGCAACAGATGGAACAGTGGGATGATTCAACTCACACGAGTTTCATGAGGGAACATTTGCAGAGGTAGAAGCCAGTTTAAGGAAGCAAAACAATGGATGGTGAAACAGCTCACTTCTCGCAGCTGGATGGAATTCCCACCCTCAGACCGAGAGAGGAAAAGGATGAAGGATGTCACTAGAGCCAGGCGCAATCTGGAACCTTGAAGGAGAATTTGCTTCAGAGGAGCTATGGTTGTAAATCCAGTCCTTGGCAGGAGAGCCAGGGAAGACAAGAGATGAGAAAGAAGTACCCCGACTTCTCTTCCCCCTGGCTCTCCAATCTCTGGATGGTGCATTCCATTGCCCCACACTCAGCTGGTATCCAAAGGAGCCTGGATACTGCACCCCAACAGTCATCACCTCCTACCCTCACCCCAGGGCACACAGCAAGGCAGAAAATGGGTAGAAATGGTTGTGGATGGTAGAATAATCAATCCACTGACCAAGTACCAGTTCCTAACATGATGAGGAGGCACGTTTCCCCCTGACTCACCTACCATGTACCTTCCCTATTGGCTTGTAAGTTCTGTAGAAGGAAGAGCATGTCCATTTTGTTATGTGCAATGACCATTAGAAAATGCCTGCATAGTGTAGACAATGTTAGCTACCATACTGGATGATTTAGAGGAAAGAGAAGTTCAAGGGTAAGACTGAGTTGACTTTCCTGTTTGGACAAGAAAAAGACCTCTTTTCCCTGGTGTAACCTTTCATAAGTTCTGTGACGCACCTGGTAATTAAACCCCAAGATTATTAGCTCCTCTGATTTAAACAGCCCCTCAGTTCAAACTGCAAGACCTAGCCAGTTTGGCTCAGTGGATAGAGCATCGGCCTGTGGATGGAAGGATCCGGTCAAGGGCATGTACCTCAGTTGCAGGCTCTTCCCTGGCCCGGGCCAGGGCCTGTGCAGGAGGCAACCAGTCAATGTGTTTCTCTCACATCAAGGTTTCTCTCTGTCTTTCCCTGTCTCTTCCACTCTTTCTAAAATAAATAAATAAATAAAATTTTTCAAAAAGGAAAAATATCCTCAGGTGAGGATTAAAATAAACAAACAAACTGCAAGAAGATAAGCTACTCTCAAGGCCACATTCTTGCATCCCCCTTTTCCCTGGTGTTTTTACAACTCAGGATAATTTGCACCAAGGACACTCTAGTTAGTAGAACTGCTCCCTTCCCTAACCCCCTCCCTTCAAACAAGCCTCTCTTGAACTCATAGCCGTTGCTCTAAGCATGTTTGACAGGCTTGGAGAAAATACTGATAAGACACTTCTCTAGGACATCTGCCTGGACTGTCTCCTGGAAAACAAACTCCACTTCAACCCCAACCCCTCTCCCTTCCTTGTCACCTAGCAACAGCAGCCATTACTCTTTAAAGGGGAAGCCTCCTTTGGTTTCTTGCCCTGTATCGATTAGCAATATACCGGCCCCTTTCATTGTGTGGAAAGTAAAATAAACTCCCTCTCTCTGCATCTATCTCTTCCCTCAGTTGTGAACTCTTTCACGGCCTCCGTCACTGCCAAAGCCTAACATTTCCCTTTTGATTATTATTATTTTAATGAAAGGCCAGTGTATGAGTTGGGGACAGGCCCTGGCTTAAGAGATTGAAGTTTGCCCATGGATTTAGTTTCTGCAAACAGGGATCTGCTAGAATTGGTTTTGGTTGCTAGCAGCAAGTGCTGGATTTGAACCAGTTACCCAGATGGAAGAAGAACCACAGCCAGGGAGCTCAGCTGTATGGTCCCTTTAGGAGGGAAGCTAACTTAATTAGTTCTCAGAACAATACTACATTTTTTATTGTTCATCCTTTTTTTTTTCCCCTCTTCTACAACCTTATGCTAATTTTTTTCCTCCACACTCACAAAACAGCTTCACAAAGTAAATTATATACTCTCACTGTGCGGTTGATTTATAATGCTTTTCTAGAAGAAAACAACTCATGTAAAACTCTGAGAATTAGATATGTCTATGTGGTCTCTCTCAATTTATTTGATTTTCTCCCCTCTGTAATAGCGTTTTCCCCGTTCACATACATATCACTTTAAGCATTAAGGCCTAGAAGAGGTATTTTTTGTGTTGTTTTTTTTAATTCTCACCTGAGGATATTTTTCCCATTGATTTTTAGAGAGAGTGAGAAGGAGGGAGGGAGGATGGGGAGGAAAGAGAGAAAAACTTTGAAGTGAGAGAGATACATCGACTGGTTGCCTCCCACATGTGTCCCAACTGGGGCTGAGGATGGAACCTGCAACCCAGGTACATGCCTTTGATTAAAAATCTAACCTTCAACCTTTTGATCATCAGGCTGATGCTCTAACCATTGAGCAACCCGTGAGGGCTAGCAGAGTATTTTCATGCCATAAATTAGGTAGAAAGTTAACACACCTGATAAACATGTTGAAAAAAAAAAATAGAACCAGTTGGGAGACAGATTTTAGTAGACATAGACTGTTAGACCTTAACATTACACTCGTGTTATTTCCACAAAATTAAATAAGTCAAACTAGTCATAGCTTCATTGAAAACAAACCTATTGTTTTTAAGTGAAGTTTCTGAAGCCCAAAAAGAGGAATTAAATTGCTTATGAGGCCCTAGCCAGTTTGGCTCACTGGATAGAGCGTCAGCTTGTGGACTGAAGGGTCCCAGGTTCGATTCCAGTCAAGGGCACATGCCCAGGTTGTGGGCTCGATCCCCAGGAATGGATGTGCAGGAAACAGCCCATCAATGATTCTCTCTCATCATTGACGTTTCTATCTCTCCCTCTCCCTTCCTCTCTGAAATCAATAAAAATATATTTTTTAAAAATTGCCTATGAGAACACAGAACCCCATGTAGAAAATTCATTCTCTCTCTGGCTTAGTCAATGGGCAGGATTTCCAAGTGTATTCTTTCTATTTGGCCCCTTACATTTCCAGATCCAACTCTCAAGACACTAACCAAGGTACTGGGGTAGGATTTCATTTGGCAACATGTTATCAGTCACATGAAAATTTGAAAGCAATTCGTTCCAGCCCCAAATGATTGTAAGCACGTCTTTATATATCCTCTTTCACTTCACGTCTCCTATTTGAGTACCATTTATAATCTCCACAGGAGACTGGGTTTCTAAAAAGCAGGGGTTGTGTTGTAACATTTCATCTCCTCAACAGCAAGCAAAGTACTTAGCACCAGGCGTCAAATGCATTGCCTTTTATGGGGGGAAAAAACACAACACAACAAACAAACAAACACATATTCTGGTTCCTTACCCAAGGCTCTTTTCACTATTTCACTGACTTGTTTTTTTGTTTTGTTTTGTTTTGATTTTTTTAGAGAGAATAGAAGGGGGAGAGAGAGACAAAGAGAGAAACATCAATATGAGAGAGACATGTTGCCTCCCACATGAGTCCCAAGCAGAGATGGGGATCAAGCCTGCAACCCAGGTATGTGCCCTTGACCAGAATCGAACCCGGGACCCTGCAGTCCACAGGCCGATGCTCTATTCACTGAACCAAACCAGCTAGGGCCTGACTTGGTTGTATTTTATGCATCTTACTACCAATTAAATGATGTTTCACATCACATACTTGAAGGAAAATACCTAAAACCGATATGAAGTCATTGTGTTCCTATCACTTAGCCTGTGCATTATCAAATGAGGAAAACATTCAATCAGTCAACACATGGAAACTAAAACCTCAGTCACATCGCACTCAAGGGTTAGTTCCACAAAATTAAATAAGTCAAACTAGTCATGATTTCTTTACAATTCCAAAGATTAGCTAGGGGAGTTCTGACTCCCTCTGTTCCCCCACATTGCATTCAGAGCCTCAGAAACAAGTGTTTACAGATTGTTCTTTTGTGTTTCCTACTTATCTAAACATCCCCCCCCCCCACACACACACACACAGATGGGAGTTTGAGCAAAGGAATTACAGGAAACCAACTTATTCTGACAATTGAGCAGGCAGCTGAGCGGGGCCTCATTAGCTTGGGAGGGAAGACCTTTGAATGCAGTAAGAGAAAAGGAGGCTGTTGCTATCACTGGTAACAGCTGGGAGTAGGGGGTCATACTGCAGAGAAAACTCAAGCAGACACCATCCTAGGACGGGTGGGGCATGGGTGTGGGAGGTCAAGGGCAGTGCTAAACCTCAACAGGAAGTACCCGAATCCAGAGAGGCAATATTTGTTATGGGGGGAACAGGTAGAGGTGAGTGGGGGCTGGAGAAGATCATTAGAGACCAAACTTCTCTATCTGAAGCTGTAAAAGAATCAAGGTTCTCATCTGTGGCATTCGATTCTAGATAAATAACCTCTTAGAAGAGTTCACAATTTTCTTAAATTGTAACTGCTTACAAAACTACTTGGGACAGCGTGGATGGACCTAGAGCAGTGATGGCAAACCTTTTGAGCTCGGTGCGTCAGCATTTTGAAAAACCCTAACTTAACTCTGGTGCTGTGTCACATATAGAAATTTTTTGATATTTGCAACCATAGTAAAACAAAGATTTCTATTTTTGATATTGATTTTATATATTTAAATGCCATTTAACAAAGAAAAATCAACCAAAAAGAGTTTGCGTGTCACCTCTGACACGCGTGTCATAGGTTCGCCATCACTGACCTAGAGGGTATTGTGCTAAGTGAAATAAGCCAGTCAGAGAAAGACAAATACCATATGATTTCACTTATCTGTGGAGTCTAAAGAACAAAATAAGTAAACAAACAAAACAGAAACAGACTCACAGATACGGAGAACAGACTGATGGTTGCCAGAGGGGAGAGGCTTTGGGGGACTGGATGAAAAAGATGAAGGGATTGAGAAGTACAGATTGGTAGTTACAGAATAGTCGTGGGGACATAAAGTGCAGCAGAGGAAATATGGTCAATAATACTGTGATAACTATGTATGGTGCCATCTGGAAACATCACAGAGAACACTTCAAAATTTTTATTGATTGATTTTAGAGAGAAAGAAAGAGGTGGGGGAGAGATTTGATGTTCCACTTATGTATGCATTCATTGGTTGACTCATGTATGTGACCAGGATCTTGTATTTGCCTTGTCATATAGAGGTGATGCTCTATCCAAGTGAGCTACCTGGCTAGGGCAGGGAGAGCACTTTAAAGAATATGATTGACTAACTAATGTGTTGAGGGAGGGAGGGAGGGAGAGAGGAGGAGAGAGAGAGAGAGAGAAACAGAAACATCAACGTGAGAGAGACACATAGATTAGATGCCTCCCGAATGCAGCCTCACCTGGCCGGGGATTGAGCCTGCAACTGAGTGAGGTCCGTACCCTTGACCATGCCCTTGACCAGGAATCAAACTGTCGACCCTTTGGTCAAGGGCCAACGCTCTAACCACTGAGCAAAACAGCCAGGGCGATTTTTACTTTTCTTTTTCATTGTTTCAGGATGGTATGAAAGAAGAGGGCAGAGTAGCATGGCGATTGAAAACATACCTGGTTAGTATTAGCAAAAAAATGAAAGAGGCAGGGGCAATAGGAACCTTCCAATCACAGGTTACAGCAATTTTAGTGTAATTATATTATCGAGATTATTTTTAGAGAACTGAGTGGGAGGTTCTGGCCCCTATAGACATGCTAGTGCATTTATTTCCCATATTATCTCCTTTTAGTAAACATGTAGGGAACATAAACAACTTGAAAACTAAAAAGTTTGAGGGTTGTTCTATTGCACATGAAAATCATTTTATCAATAATTGGTTTATTTTGTGCTAAGATCATTAATTATAAGATATGCTCCCAGTCATGGAAGATCCATGGGCTCACTGAGCTACTTCAACATGCCCAGGGAGCTTTTGTTTGTAGTCTTGTGCCCAGGCCTGCTCGAAGCTCTCTGTGTGAAGCACTTTGAGATCCTACAATAGGAAAACGCCGAGCAAACAGAAATCTCATTAGTGAAAGCTCTGTGCTTTGTCAAGATTTGGAAAATGTCAAGGTAGTTTTTCTTTTCTTCATCATAATGCTGATGTGTTCTTAATTGAGGTCGTGTATGAGAGAAAGACAGTTCTCAGAGATTGCTATTGAACACCCTGCTCAGGTATCCTGCCTTCTGTTCTGTGGTCTGAAAGGATGGAGGGACTTTCGTGATTAATGGGATGAGGGAAGGAGAATGTATCTTTTTTGATATAGTTGTATTGATTTCAGAGAGGAACGGAAAGGGAGAGATAGAAACATCAATGATGAGAGAGAATCACGCTGCCTCTGCACGCCCCCTACCGGGGATCGAGCCTGCACCCTGGGTATGGGCCTTGACCGGGAATCTAACCTTGACCTCTTGGTTCATAGGTCGATGCTCAATCATTGAGCAACACCAGCTGAGCAGAATGTATCATAGAATCCAAGGCAAATATTTGCCAGATGCAAAAATAAGGGACTAATCACCCCTTCCCCAACTACCACACGGTTGACGTGAAGATTGGCTGATTTGATCAAGGAAATGGAGATAATTACGATTCTAGGTACTTCAAAATATATGAAAAGTTCTCATTTCTTCAAGAAATATCTGCGACCCTTTCAAGCAAAAGTACAGTAAACACTCAATTTTGCCTGGTATATTGTAAGTTCTCGATAAATGGTAGCTGTATACCTGACCTCTTGGTTCATGGGTGGATGTTCAGCCACTGAGCCACGCAGGCTGGGCTCTGCAGCTGTTTTAAGGCCTGCCTGTCTGTGTTCCACCTGCTAAGCCCCGCCCCAGCCATGTGTTAAATGCACCCATTTCCTAGATCTAGTCAGCATAAATTTAAAATTACAGGAATACATGGAAAACCTGTCTGTAAATTTAAACTTTCCATACATACTTCATTTTAATTGCACAAATGTGTCTACATAAGTAAACACAGGTAAACTTATTTGTCAATTTTTTAACATACACCTTTGGAAAACTTTATTATAGAGGACTTGCAGCTTTAAGGGACACTCCCCTCACCCACCCAAGTTAGTTACTTATATTGAGGTTTCTAATGAGGTCCCTTTGAGTAACAGAGAGGGAGGGAGAGAGGTAGAGAAAAAGAGACTGAGAGATATTTAGCGAGTAAGACTTCCTGTGAACCTGCAAAGGTATTTTGCAAGTCCTAAATTAGTAATAATTTCTATTAGACATTAATTTCCCTTTAACCAGCCCTAGGCACCTAGAAGAATTTTAGTGTCTCACTCCCCTGTGTTTCACTGAGATGCCTGTGAATTCATTTTGCCTTATTATGGATAATATGTATGCCAGAGGGAGTTTATTTGCTTACTGTGGCTGGTCTCCCTTTCAAAATTATGAAGCCTTTCTGATTTTATGGGCCATGAAATATCATTTCCACAGCTATCTCCTGCCTCTCTCAGCCTCACACTTCTGGTCCATATTCTCTTGAGGATATGAAAGAGTGTAGTTCTAAGCCATGGGTTTACCTTCTCTTAGATTTTTGAGAAAATTTTTAAAAATATGTATTTCCTAAGCCTTTATTGCATAAATCTTTCCTCCCTATTGTCCACATATACAACTATCATTTATCGAGAACTTACAATATACCAGGCAGCATGCTGAAAGTTTACCAAGTTATTTCTTTTTTGAAATATTTGTATCGTTTTCAGAGAGGAAGGGAGAGGGAGAGAGAGATAGAAACATCAATAATGAGAGAGAATCATTGACTGGCTGCCTCCTGCACATCTCACACTGGGGATCAAGCCCACTGGGGATCATGTGCCCCAACCAGGATTCAAACCCTGACCTCCTGGTTCATAGGTTGACGCTCAACCACTGAGCCTCGCTGACCAAGCCAAATTCTCTCTTTAAATTGGTACATCTCAGGGCAATAGTTATCAACCCTACATTGTAAATGAGGAAGAAACCAAGGGTGGAAGAATTACAAGAGCTAGAAGTGCAGATACTGGCTTCTACTTCAGGTCTGTCTTTACCTCTTTACCTTCCACACTAAACTGCTTTCTCTTACAATCAACTCCCTTCCCTCTAGAGCAGCGGTTCTCAACCTGTGGGTCGCGACCCCTTTGGCGGTCAAAAGACCCTTTCACAGGGGTCGCCTAAGACCATCGGAAAACACATATAATTACATGTGTTTTTGTGATTAATCACTATGCTTTAATTATGTTCAATTTGTAACAATGAAATTGGGGGTCACCACAACATGAGGAACTATATTAAAGGGTCGAGGCATTAGGAAGGTTGAGAACCACTGCTCTAGAGTTTTAAAGCCAAATTTCTCAGCTTATATAGATATATGGTTACTAGAACTTAAGCTCACAGAATTACCTAAAAGAATTAGCCAAGTAAAATTTTACATAAATGTATCTGTGTCTGAAGAATAATCAGTACCAAAAAGTTTCCCTGTAGCCTAGCGTCCACATAACCACCCATTCATTCTCTTTCTAATTCATGTAAAAATGCACTGTTACTGTTAATGGATGTAATTGCATACTGTAGATAACTGTCAACTCTTATCATTATACTAATGAAACGGGAAACATCCCTGAAGGCACCATGAGCTTTATAAGCGGCTCCAACATCAGGTTTTTTACCAGTTGCCGGAGACCGCAGTGATGCTTGTCATATATTTGAGAACAAGTTTTACACAACAGACAGGCGATTTTTTAAAATATTAAGAGTATTGAAATAGAGCATCTATCATGCAGAGATTTACTCAAAATGCTCAGGAAAAATAAAAATAAAAGGCATGATAGGGAATCTAAGGTCAAGAGTCTGGGGGGAAGGGGAGGATGGAGGCTGCAAGCAGGTTTCTTCCTTAAATAAACAGACATCAGAGTTTCCTTTAAAACGATGTTAAGTCCCAACTGGCTGTAATAGCAACTTTCCCTGCTGGAGTACAGACATGCCTTTGTTTCTGAAGAGCATGCTGGGGCTTAGGTCCTCTCATCTCCTTTCTTCCACGTTCCTCCTTCAGATTTTGGCTCAGCTGACACCCTCAGTCAGGTCTCTGAATTGCCACCTCCTCAGAGAAGCCTCCCCTGGTTGCTCTATCTGAACTCAGCTGTTTTGTCCCTCTGGCTCCATTGAACCTGCCCCCCCCCCTTTTGTTTTTCTTTAAGATGTGTCCTTTATCGTGTTTGTTTTTGTTTATGTATTGTCTATGTAGGGGAGGAAACATCATTTCCCCTCTGCTTGTCTAAGTTTGTCCACAAAAGAAATACCCCAACCTGTAGAGAATTTTTATGAGTTAATTTGAGCCAAACCGATGACATGTCCCGGGGGGGCAAGATCCCAAAGGCTCCAGAGATTAACGGTTTTGAAGCTCCTTTTATGCATTTGAAATTAAGGAGGAAACAGAAGGAAGATTATTTCTTATAAACATTTCCACAGGTTGGGATGTTTCTTTTTTTTTAAAAAAAAATATATATTTTATTGATTTTTTACAGAGAGGAAAGGAGAGGGATAGAGAGTTAGAAACATTGAAGAGAGAGAAACATCAATCAGCTGCCTCCTGCACACTCCCTACTGGGGATGTGCCCACAACCAAGGTACATGCCCTTGACCGGAATTGAACCTGGGACCCTTGAGTCCGCAGGCCGACACTCTATCCACTGAGCCAAATCGGTTAGGGCGGGATGTTTCTTATGTTGACAGTTTAATAACATGCGTACCTCCACACACATGGGAGACACCCAGGAAAATCGAGTAACACCCCCAAATGGCCCAAGCCATCATTTAAGTGCCATTTTCAGCTAAAGATAAAAGAAGGGTACGGGGGAGAAGGGAGTAATGAGGTTACCAGGGAACGCACAGGAAACAGGATCTGGTTGTTATGCACATTTCATCCCTGCCTTCTCCACTGATAAGCGTTTCTAGAGATTTAGTCAATTTCTCTTCTTGGTACTAAGAGGAAGACAACTTGGAGATGCTTTAATAAATTCAAATGTCTCTTCAAAATGGTACCTTGTATTCAGTTTTAGAGCCTTTTTGGCTTCTGCTACAGCCTCATATAATCCTGTTCCGAAGAGGCACGTTTTGGGTGTCAGGGTCTGTTCCCCTTCACCTGCCTCCTGCAACTGAATGAAAGCTCCAAGAGGCAGTGCCCACATGGGTCTTGCCAACCTACACATGTTCAGCATCTAGCACAGTGGCTGTAATCATAGTAAGATTTTAGCAAATCCTTTTATTTTTAGAATGAATGCATGCACAGGCCATTGTGTTTCCTCTTATTGCAAATGAGAAAATGGTACTGTAGACAGAGAAAGTAGACCTCAGTACTTGATTCTGGATTTAGAAAAATTCACTTTTTTTCCTTCAAAATATATTCGATACCTTATACCACACAATTTCTTTCCAATTGAATTTGAAATTTTAACTCTTAGAGACCTCAATTTCCAATAATAACCAAAAAAGCAAACAACCGGCATTTCTTAGGTTGACGTTTATGAACACACTTTAAACACTCACTTTCAAGAAACACACCTTCAACAAAGCACAAGGCATTGCATCAACAGCTCCAGATCTGTTTTCTAGCTTCTTTGGCACTATAAGGCCCAACGCAGGTAAACTTAACACTTGTCTAGCCATCAATGCTTAACAGCTGAAGTGAGTTAACTTGATCTGCTCACATGGCTATTTTTTTTTTTTCCTTGCAAGAAGGGTTACCTCCAGAAGCTTGCATTTTAAAAGATGGCCTACGTGAGAGTTATTGGCATTTCAAAGATCCTAGGACTTTGCTTTCATAAACCAACTCTCTGTAAGCATTTTGAAGCTTTGCGGAAGGTAAAGTGGGCTGTGATGTGCTGACAGTACAGAGTTTATCTGTCCAACAAGGACAGCCATTTTGAATGACTCAAGGGATTGACAAATGTTGGCAAAGAACTAACAAATTCATTCATTTTGGGGATGTTTCTTTCCATCTGGGTATATTTTTCTTTCAGGCTCCGTAGCAATTATAGGAAATCTAGTTTACAGGTAGCACATAGCTGAGGGTCATTTCTGAGAATCCTAACGGCTGCATGTATGGAAAAGACACGTTGATCTAAGGCAGTGGTTCTCAACCTTCTGGCCCTTTAAATAGAGTTCCTCATGTTGTGACCCCCAACCATAAAATTATTTTCGTTGCTACTTCATAACTGTAATGTTGCTACTGTTATGAATCGTAATGTAAATATCTGATATGCAGGATGGTCTTAGGTGACCCCTGTGAAAGGGTCGTTCGACCCCCAAAGGGGTCGTGGCCCACAGGTTGAGAACCACTGATCTCAGGCCTCATACTCCACCCACATCCCTGGGGAACAGCGACACAGGTCTAACTGCAGGGTAGCATTAAACTTAATGGTGCCATTAACGGGCCAAACCTCTCCACTGTCCACTTTCTAGTGGGACCAGGCTATGTTGCAAAAGAAGCTTGAGGGACTAGGCTCAAGTTTCTCCCAAAGGGTGTCTCCAGGCACTGTGAACTGGTGCCCCATCTACGGACACAGATAAATTCCCAGCTGAGAATTTATGGAGGCGTCCCTGCTAATCTCTGGGCTGTCCGGGGCCCTCCTTATGTGGGCTGAGTACCACAGTAGGGAAATACCTGGGGTGTGGCGTGCACACCTGGTGTTCCGAGGGCAGACTTACCTGTGGTCACATGGTGGCTGGGCTCTGGAACCATGGACTCCCTCTGCTCAGACAGGCAGGCTCCACGTTACAAAACCAATCCCAAACCAGGTGTCCCTGCTTGTCTGCCTCGGGACTTAGCCAGCCTTGCCAGAGGTCCCGTATCAGGCCTAGAAAACTCTAGGAACAAGGGGTCCCTAGAAAACTCGTCCACATCTCTCAGCTTTAGTCATTGGGCTAGTGACCTGTTGCCCTGCGATTCACATGTCCCAAACCCTTTGTCCTCTAGGAGGCCTCCGAGAGGGGGCAGCCGCCCCTCGTAGGGAAGGGAGAGTCCCGGCTAAGTTATCCCCGAGGCTCTCATAGAAGCTGGTTTAGGCGCCAGAGAGAAGATTCCTGGTGACTATGCGTGTTAGCGGGGCCGGCAAGAAACACACAACACCGCGGGCCCGGAGGGCAAGGCCTGGCCTTGTCTAGAGGCTGGAAGCTGCCAGGTGTCCCTTCTTTTCCAAGATGAGTTTAGGCTCGCCTGCACCCAGCAAGAGGTTCAGCTCATAAAGCATTTGCAATAAAAAAAGCCATCCTCTTATTTCTGTCCTTAGTTATCTTGACACTTATCTATACAGTCTAGGGCAGTGGTTGGCAAAGTCATTAGTCAACAGAGCCAAATATCAACAGTACAACGATTGAAATTTCTTTTGAGAGCCACATTTTTTAAACTTAAACTATATACGTAGGTACACTGTTATTAACTTAATTAGGGTACTCCTAAGGCTTAGGAAGAGCCACACTCAAGGAGCCAAAGAGCCGCATGTGGCTCGAGAGCCACAGTTTGCCGACCACACGTCTAGGGTCTCTCACCCCTTAACCCTTAGCTCCACCTTGAAGATTTCAGAAAAGCTCCTAGAAAGTTCATCTGAATTAACTCCAGACACAAAGGGAGAGAACATCTTCCCAGCCAAAGGACAAGACTCCCTCCCTCCACGGGAACTAATAACCTGACAGGGGAAAGCAGGGGTGTGTGGGGGGGGGGGGGGGGGGGGCAGCTTGTGTGTGTTTATAATGGGTGCATATGTCTCCATCCAGCCCACCCTGTCCCCTGTCCCAGGCCTTCACCACCCTATTTGTCTGTGTCCGTGGGGTTATGCATATATACATATAAGGTCTTTGGTTGATCTCTCCCCACCCACCCTCCCCCACCTTCCCTCGAGATTCCACACTGGGTTCCGTGCTTTTAAATGCTCCACAGGTGCCCAAGCATTACAGCAATCCACAGGAAGAGAGAGAGAGAGAGAGAGAGAGAGAGAGAGAGAGAGAGAGAGGACGAACCCCATGGCTGGAGGAAAAGATGCAGGGAGGAAAGAGAACACAGTCATGTCCTTCAAGCCAAGGTGGCGAGGACTACTGGCTTACCTGTGATGAAACACCCGGGTCGTGGCACCATTATGTTGTAGGTGGTGGGAAGGGCACCAGGCCTCTGACCGACTGGGTGGGGTCAGACCAAACCTGGGGTCAGCAACCTCCGCACTTGGGTTCTGGCTAGGAAAGGATTTAGAGCCAAGACCCAAACTGTAAGCCAACACTCACTGGGTAAATCATAGAGGTAGAAAAAGTAATTCCTAAAAGAAATGGGCTTAGGAAACAAGTTCTACAGGTAAAGGGCCCTAGTGGCTGGGGAGTGGCGGGTGGGGGTGGGGAGGCAGAGTCCGGCCCTCCATCCTATGGGTTTTAAGGGTGGAGACTTAGGGGCGGTCCCAGGTAATCTCAATCGAATATTCAGCAGCTTTCCAAGTGTGTCCTTTCAGGGTGGTGATCTTCACTGATTGAGGGGCGTGCACCAGGCAGGGGTCATTATTCAAGGCAGCTGATTCTGAGGTCAGCCTTGGCTGCTTTTGTTGTTTATCTGGGTTTATTTGGGCCAGGAGCTGGAATGCTACGGAGGCCTAGATGTTATCTCTAGGGAGGAAAGGTCAGCCTGAGGCGAGGTCCCACCCTACAATTGTCCTTTGCCAGGCACCTGGGGCTTTCCAGCTGGTGGCCTTTAGCTGGCTCATTGTCCTTGTCCTCGCTCTGCTCCTATCTAAGTGCCCACCACACTTAAGCATGAGTGCATCCACATGCTAGCTGTGGGTGAAGATGAGGAAGAGGTTTGTTCTGAGAAAACCCTACCAGGCAATCCAGTAACCCTGGGTTCCCATGACCACCTCTGTGAATTCAACCCCGACATCCATAAGCCATCCGGTGTGAATGCCAGCCTTCCCAGATAGGAAACATTTAAAATGGGTTAGATCTGCCCTAGATGGTTTGGCTCAGTGGATAGTGTCGGCGTACGGGCCAAAGGATCCTGGGTTTGATTCCGATCAAGGGCCTCGTACCTTGGTTGCAGGCTCTAGCCCCGACCCTGGTCCTGGGCTCCTGCAGAAGGCAACCAACCGATGTGTTTCTTTCACATCGATGTTTCTCTCTGTCTTTCTGCCTCTCGTCCACTCTCCCTAAAAATCAATGGAAAAATATCCTCAGGTGAGGATTAACACCAAAAAGTAAACAAATAAATAAATGAAATGGGTTAGATCCTGCAGCATCTGCTTGCCCAGAAATCGTAAGAACCTCCTTGTTGAAGGCAAATTCAGAACAAAAGATCTAAGGCAGAGGTTCTCAACCTGTGGGTCGCGACCCCTTTGGCGGTCGAACGACCCTTTTACAGGGGTCGCCTAAGACCATCCTGCATATCAGATATTTACATTACAATTCATAACAGTAGCAAAATTACAGTTATGAAGTAGCAACGAAAATGATTTTATGGTTGGGTCACAACATGAGGAACTGTATGTAAAGGGCCAGAAGGTTGAGAACCACTGATCTAAGGCATGGGGACTCACAGGTCACCTGCCATACTGATAGCCCCCAGGGCTGCATCCCCAAACACAGAAAATCGTTCAGTTATCATCCAAACTAAGAAACAATTGGTCTTTTTCCTGTAACATGGCCTGGTCCCAATATAAATTAGAAGATGGGAACCATGAGCCACAAACAGCTCCCTAAATTATAACGCAATCCTCCAGGTAGACTTGTTTTGCCAAAGAAATGGGACCTGATTTCCTAGGTTCCGATTTCTATGGCTCTGCGTGAAAGTAAGGATCTCCAAAGCAGTGCAAGTTAGGGTCCACGCTCGCCACCCTCGAAGAAAAGGAGTCGGTGTTGCCGGTATTAGACTCTCTGGGTGAGGCCCTGGCCGAAGACTTAAGGGGCCTACACTTGGAGGGGGATACACTCTTTCAGGGTACAGATGACATATTGATTGCTAATCCTTCTAATCTAAGGAATTACCAGTCAGGGCACATGCCCGGGTTGTGGGCTCGATCCCCAGTAGGGGCCGTGCAGTAGGCAGCTGATCAATGATGTTCTTTCATTGATGTTTCTATCTCTCTCTCCCTCTCTGAAATCTATCTATATCTGTATCTATATCTATATATATATATTTTTAAAGAAGCAAGTTAAAGGGTTCTTGGGAATGTTCAGGTTCCCTCATGTGAATCCCTAATTTTGCATTCATAGCCAAGCCTCTCTAGAAGGCTTAAAAGGGAAAGATGGTGAACTATTTGAATGCAACTCAGAATGTGAAAAGGCTTTTTGGGAACTAAGAGACAGCTACTTCAGGCCCCAGCCTTGGGTCTCCCAGATTTCACAAAGCCTCCAGTGAAACAGGAAATAGCACTGTGGGAAGAGGTGTCTTAACTCTGAAGTTAAGACCTCTGGCCCAGGTAATTGCTCATTTTTCTGAACAATTAGATCAGACAGCATAAGGATGGCCTCCTTGACTTTGGGAGGTTGCTACTACAGACACTCTCTTAAAAGAGGCAGAAAGCTTGGCTTTTGGACAACCTGTAACCATCTGGACCCCACACCAGGTTCAAGCCCTGATAAACCCTAGGGGACAGAATGATTGCCACCTGGGAGACTAATCCAGGTTCAGGCCATGCTTCTAGACAACCCAGTGGTCACCATAAAAACATGCTACCCTTTGCACTCGGCCACTCTACTCCCAATTGAGCTGGGAAGCCTGGAACATCATTGCTTAGAAATAATAGATACAATATACTCCCACCAGCCAGGCCTGGAAAGTGAGCCCCTTCCAAGGGTGGAGGAAGCATGGCTTACTGACAGAAGTAGCTTCAAAAATGAAGGTAAGAGGGGGGCAGGCTATACAACTGCCACCCTAAATAAAACTGTAGGAGCAGGGGCCCTGCCTCCCCTCAAAAGGCTGAGTTACTAGCCCTCACTATGGCCCTAGAATTGGGAAGAGGATGACCCTGAACACCTATACGGACTTCCGGTATGCTTTCTCCATTCTACTTGGGCTAATCAACACCATGGAAACTCTAGGTATGACAGTTCCAATTGACCGGGTAGTGAAAGCTTGCCCAACCAGCAATGCCAATAACCTGAATACTCAGCCTCCCTCAGTCTCCAGGATGAGGCCAAATAATGAGGGGAACACACCGTGGGGAAGACTGGCATGGACTTCACTGGCATGCCTAAAGCACCAGGCAATTTCAGGAACCTCTTAGCACCTTCTCTACTGAAGGAAAAAATTCCTAATTGCAGGCTCCCCAATCTTTACAGAGTGGCAGTGGGCCAGCATTTGTCTCTCTGATTACAAAAGATGTTACCAAAGCCTTAAGAGTCAGGTGGGTATTGCTTAATGAGACCTCATTCATCAGGAAATTCCGGTGGCAAAGGCTAATCAGACCCTTAAGAGAACTTCATCCAAATTATGCAAGGAAACAAGAGAATTGGGTAAGGCCCCTTAAGGTAACATGCTGCATATATGGCCTAGTAAAACATGACTCAGGGACTATTGCAAAGTAAGCACTGGAATGAGTTGTGATGTTGAGACATTCTATGCTTGGGCATGGCTACCCATCATTGACCTTCCCAGTTAGGAACTTATGATCAGATCACCCTGTGAGGTTACTCACATCCTGTGTTATTCCTCCTAACAACCCTTCTTCTGTCATCTGTGGATAATGATAAAGAGAACTATTACCATTAAGAAAGATTCCCACAAGAGGTAATACTTACATTCAAGATGTGAGTCAGATAATGTCCCGTAACTCATGTTGGGGAAAAGAGCACCATAGACACTGATTCCTCCAAAAAATGCCTACTGGCCTTGAGACGTAAATGACACTTCCGGAAATAATGGAGCAGGAGCACACACACACAATATTTAGTGTCTTACCTTGGTTGTGAGCTAGAAGATCAGAGTTCAATGTCTGTCTCTCTCATGTATGGGATGTGTCACTGAACTCTGAAAAATTCCTTCAGACATCTCTGAACATTATTTTTTTTTTCATCCACAAACATGCTACGATTTAGGCAAACCTATGTGGGACGTATGAGCACCCATATTCTGGCTCTTTCTGATTGCTTGGAAAGGTGTCATTCATGTATAAACATCGTGCTTTTTCTCAGTTTTCCCTCTTAGTGTTGGTTGTTTGCAAAGCTCAGATTTCTATGGCACCCAGTCCTCAGTTCCCATCTTTTATGAAAACTCCATGAAGGTGTCTTGGGTCTTGGGTCTTCCCATTCAAAATCACTTACTTCCTCTTCAGTTCTTCTGCATCACTGTGGACAACTGAGCTTCTATTTCTTACCATTACAAGCTTCACGTTATAATTACCGAGAGTGTTCTATAGTCACAAGCTATGGGGCTTTAATATCAGGCGACTGTAAGTTTAAACCAAGTTGGAATGCTTCATAAGACCCTTGATGAAGAATGTTTTAATGATTTGTTTTAGATGAAATTTATTATCTCCATGTTATAAATAAAGGAAATAGGTTTGGAGATGCCATCCTACTGAATCTTTCTATATGACTCTATTGATGAATTCCTGAGCTGGTTAATGCTTGATATATGTAGGAGACACAATTGTTTCCTTTTAGATAATCCATCAAGTTGGGAGGGGGCGTTAAATTGCATGAGCCCATAATACTAGGATTGAGTCAAAAATACTTGAACTAAAGTATCTTTAATATCAAGAGTGTATTCATGTGAAAACCAGTATACCCTGTAATATATAAATGTGTGTTGACTAAGAAGAAAATAATAAAAATTAACGTCTGGTTATGATAGAATCTCTGTCTTCTACCTTCATAAAGAACAATGATTGCACTGACAATATATGCAACACTGTCTGGCCAAATGAGTCACTTTGCTAAGAAACTTTGTACACAAATAGAACAGTACTGTAATTGAGGAAAATAAAAATATTATGAAAACTATTTCCTACAAAATACATTCTACAACTATTTTCTCCAGAAAAAACAACAGAAGCACATACAAACATCTAAGTCCAGTTTCACAACATGATACATTTAATTCTAATCCCGGGTATTATGAGCCACTATTTTGTTCTCAAATAGAAACCTGCATTAAAAACCCTTTACCCTCAATCCAATGGCTTTCAAATTCAAGGTTACAGTCAGAAAAACAAAAAGCCACCATTCCGGGTTTGGGGTAGTGTGTGATATTGTGAGACAAAAAAAATTACAAATTAATCCCTGGTAACTCAATTGGGCATATGTGTATGTGTGTGTGTACACATACACACACATATGTTCAATGTTGATATTTCCTGTTTAAATTGTGCATTTATATAGCTTTTATAGCGATGCCCACTGTTACCTTATCTTTTTGACTGACAATAATAGGATTTCAGTCATGCTCAGCCTTTCCTACAGTGCCAGTGATGGGAATTTTTGAAATCTTATTACTGCTTGCACTGCCCTGATCTCAGATGGAACTTTCAATCAAAAAGGCAATCAGAAGGTTATACATTCGTGAGATCCCCTGCAAAGCCCGTGATCGCATAATACAACTTGTTGGAAGGGCCCACTTGCCTCCAGTCCTTATGTGGCTATAAAGAGTAATTGGCTACTTAGCTCTCAGCACCCGCATTTCCTTCTCCAAAACGCAGCCCAGCCCAGAACTCCACTGAGACTCAGTGTGAAATCTGGCTGTTCCTAGGAGATTTCTAGGTCTCATGCAGAGACCTGTCTTATTTTAAGCATCTGATTAAACAAACTCTCCCAAAGACACATTTGGCTCTTTCTAAGCATTCTGGTTTCACCGGTGATGCCAGTGAATCTAAGTTCTTTTATTTTGTACACACACAAACACTTACCCACGCATTTTTCCTCGGAACATTTTCATTCTTCATAATCTCGAAATCACAATTCTGTGTGGCAAGGTTAACACTTGAATTTAATGTCTAGCATCGTTTAACCATCCTCTTGTAAGTTATTTTTAATCTTAAAATAACTATACTCATCAACGATTACTGTAAAGAATGGGCCCTTCATTCTCTAGACTGTACATAGATGGATGTTTAAAAGACATTTTTATAATTTGATTTGATCAGTGAGTGGACAGGGTCAAGGCTGAATTGATCCATGTGATGACCAATCCACTCAGGGATGGTTCATCTCCCCACATAGGAGCCTTGAATTGTGAGATAGGTAGAGGGAGATGATTTTGTCTCACTTTGCATCAACTCAATAGTTCTTCTCCATTTGGTAGAAGAATGGGAAAGGACTAATGGTTGGGATCTATAGACACATTAAAATGCCCATGCAACAGAAAACAGTGCACAGAGACAAAAACAGTCACTTTGATAAAATTAAAAATATGTGTTATTTAAAGAGTTGAACATGGGGTTCTCAAATTCTAAAAGTTTAGGAACGCTCATGCCTTCTCTTGGTTAAAGAAATCCTGGAAAGTCTATTGCTAAAGTAAAAAGTAGTTAAGTCTAGGGGTGTGTGTGTGTGTGTATGTGTGTGAGAGAGAGAGAGAGAGAGAGAGAGAGAGAGAGAGAGAGAGAGAGAGAGAGAGAGAGAGAGAATGCCTCTGTGTTCCTTGGACTTTAATTTAAATTCAGGGTACACCAAAAATATAGTTCAGTCCTAGTAATAAACATACTTGATTCCATATTGTAACAACTTAAATGGGTTTTTAAGCACCAAGTGCTAGCATGGTGATGGCAACAACAACAAAGTCAGCAAGAGACCCACACTTTCATGCTGTCTCTATGGGCAAAGTGAATTTTGAGGTGAGCTTTGGGCAAGTGGTATACCAGGCATTATCTCCTGCTCATGGAAACCATCATAGGTGATTATCCTATTGATTTCCAAGATTGGAGGATATGGATTTTATATTCCAAAAATTAGCATGATTTTTGTTAACCATGTTTATAAATCTGTACTTTATGGCACTTCACTGAGAAATATACTAGAAATGAGTCTGGTATGCAAGAGATAAATAAAGTAATCATCTTACCTTGGTTTAGAATGTGTAAGGTAGTCAGAATATTATCAGTGAATATTATTACTAATACTACTATTAATAATTTACACTCACCAAATATTTGTTTCAGACATTGTTCCAAATCCTAGTGTATTTTGAAAACATTTGGGGCAATCGCTTTGACCTCCAAAAACACATTCAACAGCTATCATGATACACATAAAGGACAAACTATGGATGAATCTCAGGCAACAAAAACTCAGTAAGGCCTCATTTAAGTCACTGGAGAGTTGTCAATTCTAAGTATCATATTTAAATATTTTGTTTCTATCATAGTAGAAGTAGCCTCCAAAAATTGGTACCTTCAGTTTTCTAGCCAAAGTCATGTTCTTTTCAGGCAGCCCAAGCCAGTGCCTGAGATGGTGTGATCAAGCCATTTCACATCCTTGGTTCTTTATATAAAAGCTCTTACAAATAAAGGTGATTCTTGCAATAATTTAGTTGAATGTTCTAGAATTCTAGTTAGACTCTCGTAGTAGGTCTTCATCTGATTGGGGAAAAGAAAAGTGAAGACAACAAAGGTATTTATAAAAATATATTTCACAAAGTAGGAAACAATACAGGAGTTTCTCTGAATACAATACATGGAGTAAATAAACAATATTGCATTAAAGCAAAGTAGAAAATTAAAATGATCTGCATGTCATAGTAGTTCGGTTGTATCATACATTTCTCTACTCCTAAATGTCAGGTTGGTATTACAAATTGAATATGCTCACATCTGCTAGGGCTGTTCTCTTTTGGACTCTAAGATGTTCTGTGTCTCACCATGAGGATCGGGGAGAGAAGTGCTGAAAACAGAAGCAGTAAAATTATGTACAAATCAGTTCCTGCTCTAAAACATTGTGGGGTGACTTGAAGCATGTCTGTTGGGCAGGGCGTTATGTAGGTATCTAAAAGTCTAGAGTTTAAATATTCACACGGATCAATATACTTTCAGATGTTTGTGCTTGTAGTAAAAACACCAAATACTAGGAGTATGAACAAAATAGAAAACAGTCCAAAAGTTTCTCTGGGAAAATGCTGTTCCTGCCATCACCAGTCACAATAACACTTTCTACACTAAAGAGATTATTCGCTCCCTGGTCAGAATATTGCCTGCCATACTCATCTCATCAAAATGTACATGTATTAAACATTCATTGTGTGTGTGTATATATATATATATATATTTATATAAAACAATCTAAAGGATTATTAATGGATATAATTTATCTTTTTTTTCTCCATATAGTCCCTTCATCTATAGGTTACCAACCTTAATAAATAAACGCATTAATGGACATCAATAAAATATTTATTTTGAGGATTAAACAAATAAAACCATCTGTCTCTGACGTTGTCCACTGCGTGACATAGTCTATCTTTGTGTCCTTGTGGAACAAGATGAAGTGGAGGGAAGGAGTAATCCTGCTTCTTAAAAACAAGCCTGTTCCGTGGGATTTCTCTCCTCCCACCACTGCGTTGGCAGACCCCACCTTGGAATGGATTAGGAACATGTGACTATTTTAAGGCTCGACACAATATTTAAAGATGCTATTCCGTCTCTGATGAGTGGGGCCAACCATTATGTACAATGTGTGGTCACTGTACCATGTAATCTTAGGAGGCCTTCCCAAACTCCCAAAAGTCAGAATGTACAGCCGACCGAGTATTGCTTTATCGTGTGTGGCGGGATCCTTATTGGTGAAGGGGAAAAAAACCATTCGCATTTATAAAAATCCTTGCAGAAGACACATCTCAGCAGCAAATTCCTTGCAGGTCCATTTTGTCTAAGAAAGCACCTTTTAATTTTGATTTTTTTCCTCTTTGAAAACTATGTTTTTTCCCTAAGCATGAGCCAGGATCCCCATCTTTGTCTGTGTGGTCACATACATAGCAACTATCCAACGACTTCTAGACACTCCACATAGTTTAATTCACACTCCACAAGATTTATCACCTCCTAACATAGACTTTTTATTATCCATTTTTTTTTGGTTCAACATTAAAATGTAGTTGAGTTTATAGATGATTGGTGCTACACTTGCCTCTAAAACAAATAGCCACATTGGCTGTATCTAAAGGGAGTGGCCCTAGAATATTACAGAATGCTCAGTTCCATGGGTTTATTGGTCATCCACTGTCAAGTTTCTTTGTCACTTTCACCAACAGAGTAAAGTTCACCCAGTCTCTTAAAGCGGGGACCCCAGTCACTGAGGTAGTCAAAATTCTGGTCTGAGTCTGAGGTGGTGGACTCCAAGGAGCTGAGGGAGCCCGCCACTGACCCCCGGCCTTCATAGCCATAAATCTGAATGGAGTCATAGGGCGGGGCCGTGGGGTCGTTATCTGCCTCGTGGAGCCGCACATTTATAAATTCATCCACGTCAACACCATTGGGAACTGGAGCCAGCCCTTGCCTTGGCATAAACTGCAAATCTGGTTTAATATCCTTACGGGGTAAAAATCCATTAATTCCATCCGGGTTTTGTAAAGTGGCGATGTCAAAGGCCTCCGTGTCTTCCTCCCCGCCTCCTTCGTCGTCGTAGCGAATGATGTTTTCTCGTACATCTTCATCATCTTTGATAATTAATGGCTCATTTTTATGTCGCCGCAGAGTGACAAACAGCACCACGATGACTGTAGGAAAAACAAACATGAAAGAACAGTTAGTCGACTCGCATTTAGTCGTATGAGCAACACACACACCTTGTAGGTTCAGAGGGGGGGTCATTATTCTAAAACTTATGAGTCTATTGCTTTGATATCATTGCCGTGAGAATTAAGCAAAATACCTTTATGAAGGATGAGCTCTCAATTTTGAGAGAATGCTATTTGATTTTAATATCAAGAAAAACATCTCAGGAAGTCAATGTAATCTTGAAGAAAAAAATATATTATACTTTTTGTTTGCTTATTTTTTTTTCTTTTTATCTCACCAAACTTTGTGATCAGATGGACTCAGCAACCCAATCCATAAACTGTTTGAATAAAAGAGAGTTTTGGACACATATTTATTGCAGCCAGCGGGTGTGCATCAGATCTGGAGGTCTTCTTTATAATAGATGCTGTTGTAACCACATAAGGCCCATCCCCACTTCCCCCACCATCCACCTTAGTCTATATTTTCACTGGTGATGGCACTGACAAAGGCACGGAATAGTCATCTCCAATTGGACATTTACTATTTTTTTTTTTCACCATCGAGTTTTAGAGAGAGTGCAAGGGAGAGAGAGAGAAACATTGATGTAAGAGAGACATATAAATTGGTTGCCTCCCACATGTCTGGACCAGGGCAAACTGGCTAGGTTCCAACATTTACCATCATAACCATTTTTCTCCTCACCTCCTCTTAGTGATCTCAGAGCTAGGAGAAGTCCAAAAGAGTTCTTCTTTCCAAAAGCATGCCTGGCTTGGTCAGGGTTTGCTGTCCTTATGTACAGTCATTGATGAATCAGAAAAATGGAAACCATGAGGCTATGAAGGAAATACATACCTAGCAGCAAAATGATGCATGCCAATATAGCAATTAGGGCGCCCATACTGAGTCCAATCGGAAGGACGTAAGCTTCCACATTACAGGACTGGACAACACCATCACTGCTGCAGCCACAGACCCGGATGGTCAGCGTGCTGGTGCTGCTCAGAGGAGGGTTCCCGCTGTCACTGATGACGATTGGCAAAAGGTAGACTTCCTGCTTCTGACGGTTGAATCCATTATGCTTGGCCAAAATGCTGAGGGAATTATCTGGAAAAGGTGAAAATCACAATTGCGTGCATCATTTCAAAAATGGCTGCCCAAGCAACACTTGTTTTTCTAGTTCCTAGATTCTCTGTGAGCCTCAAAGCCACCCGACTCCACTGGGCCACTCAGGCTCTTTGCCCTTCTCCTCTTCCAATTTTTTTTTAAATATGTTTTTATAAATTGATTTTTAGATAGAGAGGAAAGGAGAGGGAGAGAAGAGAGAGAGAAACATCGATGAGAGTGATACATCAATCAGTTGACTCCTGTATGCTCCTTTCTGGGGATCAAGCCCACAACCCGGGCATGTGCCCTGACCAGGAATCAAACCTGGGACCTCCTGGTCCATGGAAAGATGCTCAATCCACTGAGTCATACCAGCCTGTCCTCTTCCCATTTTCCCAACTGGTGTGGACCACAACATCCATACCCAAACAAGTCCAAAGAATATGGCCCCATGATAAATTAATGAAGTTTTATCATCATCTTGTAAATGCAAACTATGTTTTTTATTTAAGAAAAAGTGTCCTTGCAGAAGACCCAAATTATCCCAAGTCCCACAATAAGCTTAATTTTCTCTCACTTATCCTGATCATGCAAAATTCGTGGGACAGAATCTCACCACAGTTGAAAGACATGTTTGAGAAGCTCTGGGTTAAAAGATAGACTACATGACACTATGACATATAAAACAATGCAATTTGTTGACTCTACAGGTAACTAAGAGGTTGTACCCGCTCTAGAACAGGGGTTCTCAACCTGTGGGTCGCGACTCCTTTGGGGGTTGAACGAACCTTTCACAAGGGTCGCTTAAGACCATCAGAAAACGCATATATAATTACATATTGTTTTTGTGATTAATCACTATGCTTTAATTATGTTCAATTTGTAACATTGAAAATATATCCTGCATATCAGATATTTATATAACGATTCATAACAGTAGCAAAATTACAGTTACGAAGTAGCAACGAAAATAATTTTATGGTTGGGGTTCACCACAACATAAGGATCTGTATTAAAGGGTCGTGGCATTAGGAAGGTTGAGAACCACTGCTCTAGAGCATTTATACTAACGTGGTAAAGTCCTATGTACTGCCAATTGGAGGGGATAGGCCACATGCATTAAAAATTTGTAGAGAAGACCTGCAGTGATTACACAGGTAAGAATAAAATGAAAAGTCATAGGGAAAAGTGTTCCATTTCACGTGTATCAATGAACTATCTGGAGATTCATATTGGTTATCTGAGTCAACACTTAAGGACATTTAGGCAACATTTAAAGATCAAATGAAGGAAATACATACCTAGCAGCAAAATGATGCTTTATCAAAGTAAAGCTGATCAGTGAGTAGGAATTGGCCCTACAGTTCTCAAAAGTTCACCCCCCAAGGGATACTTTTTCTTATCTTCATCCCTGTCTCATGAACTATAATCATATTACATATATTAATTATTAATATATTTTTTCATTTGATTAATGAAAGAACTATCTATTCAATTTAGAAATATTAATTATCTCAGACTGGTTTTCCCGCCAAAAGCAAATGAACATAATTTTGGTAAATGTGTGCAATGTTTTCTGGGCAAAATGATGATTTCAGTTGGAATTTCTTTTCAAATATTGGCAACTTTGGAAACATTTGTCTACCTCATTGTTGCATATTAAGGCAGGGATTCCAAACTATTGCTGTCTAACTTCTGGTCATCAGTGTCGTATTGTTTACAGATAGTCTATGCAAATGTTTACAGATAGTCTATGCAAATGACTTCAAGTAACTGTATTAAATCTTTTGTACCATATAGTTCTATAACCAGATTCCAAAAAATGATAGCCATTCCCTAAAACAGATGCATTAATTATATTTATTTTTTCTTTGTGTAGCAGGGGTGGGGAACCTTTTTGCTGCCAAGGGCCATTTGGACGTTTACAATATCATTTGCGGGCCACACAAAATCCAAATTCTCAACTTAAAAATTAGCCTGCTATATTTGGTCAAGCATTTCATTAACTCACCTCTAACGCCTTGGCAGGGCCAGACCAAATGATTTCACAGGCCTTATATGGCCCACAGGCCGGATGTTCCCCATCCCTGGTTTAAGGTATAAGCAGGCCTATATTGCCTTACTATTAAGCAGTCAGACAGAAAAAGACATTCTTAGTTAACTTTTTTTTCCCTAAATTTCTTCTGGTTGTGCTTCATTGTCTACTAATTTTAAGAGCCAAAAACCCCTACAATGTCTCTAATGGAGTTAAACAGTGATATAGCCAACGACCCAGTGGTCCTCATTTCCATGGCCTAGAACAGCCGTGGGCAAACTATGGCCCGCAGGCTGAATCCGGCCCGTTTGAAATGAATAAAACTAAAAAAAAAAAGACCGTACCCTTTTATGTAATGATGTTTACTTTGAATTTATATTAGTTCACACAAACACTCCATCCATGCTTTTGTTCCGGTCCTCCGGTCCAGTTTAAGAACCCATTGTGGCCCTCGAGTCAAAAAGTTTGCCCACCCCTGGGCTAGAAGGAAGTACCACTAAACTAAAAGCAGGAGAGCATTATCTCACAACCCGATATAGAATGTACAGCTGTGTGAAATTTTCAGAAAGTGTGTGACAAGTCTGACTATGGTTAATTAGTGCGAGGACCATTTGTAGATGGTTTCATACACCATAGTTCAAAACAGAATATGGGAATTGTTCTTCAAGATGCAATTAATAAAATTACAAGGAGGCCTTTCCCCTTTTGTGGTTGACATTATTTATGTAAGAAACCATCTTTATATATTCTCTCTCTAAAATAATCTATAACAAACATTTAGAAAATGCAGCAGGAATATGATTCTTGCAAAGCCAAAGGCCTATCCTTTATTGCATAGAAAAAATGTTGGTGGTTCTGACACTAAGCTCAGACCCATATATCTTACTACTCCTGGCATTTGTCCGCCTACATACAGAAAATTATTGACTGCTTAAAGGCAGTCCATGAGTCATTTTTACTAAATTTTAACCTGCTACTCCCAAGCAAGGTCAATTTCCTACTTGCCAACTCACTTTAAAAAAAAGTCATTTTGGCCCTAGCCAGTTTGGCTCAGTGGATAGGGCATCAGCCTGTGGAACAAAGGGTCCTGAGTTTGCTTCCAGTCAGGGCACATGCCCAGGTTGTGGGCTTGATCCCCAGTAGGGGTTGTGTAGGAGGCAGCCTATCAATGATTCTTTCTCATCATTGAGGTTTCTATCTTTCTCTCCCTTCCTTTCTGAAATCAATAAAAATATACAAAAAATAAAAAATAAATAAAATATTTTTAAAAAATCATTTTGACTCTAGCTGGTTTGGCTCAGTGGATAGAGCATGGGCCCCGCAGACTGAAGGGATCCAGGTTTGATTCGGGTCAAGGACATGCACCTCGGTTGCAGGCTCAATCCCCGGTCATGGCTAGGTTATGTGCCGCGAGGCAACCAATCAATGTGTCTCTCTCACAACAATAGCTCTCTCTGTTTCTTCCTCTCTTACACTCTCTAAAAATCAATGGGAAAATATCCTCAGGTGAGGATTAACAACAACAACAAAAAAATTATTTCCCCTGGCCAGTGTGGCTCAGTTGGTTGGGTGTCGTCCCATGCACCAAAAGGTCACCGGTTCCATTTCCAGTCAGGGCACATATCCTGGTTTCAGGCTCAATCCCCAGTAGGGGGTGTGCAGAAAACAGCTAACACCTGTTTCTCTCTCTCTCTCTCTCTCCCTCTCTCTCCCCCTCTCCCTTCCTCTCTCTCTAAAAATCAATAAAAACAGTTTTTTAAAAAATCATTTTTTGGTTGGTGCTTATATTTATGAATAAATGTGTTGTTATTTTATTAGACCAAATAAAGCTGTCATTAACATAAAACCTCCATACACATAAAAATCATCATATATCACATTTAAAATTCGTGTATTTAAAATACTTCTTTTTAAATCTACATGCCACAAATATCTTCTACGAAGTTCTGGTTTGTTCCTTTAAAAAAGTGGTTCTCAACCTGTGGGTCGCGACCCCTTTGGCAGTCGAACGACCTTTTCACAGGGGTCGCCTAAGACCATCCTGCCTATCAGATATTTACATTACGATTCATCACAGTAGCAACATTACAGTTATGAAGTAGCAACGAAAATAATTTTATGGTTGGGTCACAACATGAGGAACTGTATTTAAAGGGCCTGAAGGTTGAGAACCACTGCTTTAAAACATCCTCTTAAGGGCTCTCTATTATGATACAATGCTCTGTTTTTCTAATGGTGCATCAGTACCATGCTTTTTATGTGTATAAACTTGATAATGAATCTGGATGTTTTCCCCTATCGTATTCTTCAAGATTATCTTGGCTATTCTTGCTCATTTACTAATCTCTAACAAATATAGAATCCGATTAGCAAGTTTTGTGAAAATCCCCATAAGAACTTAAGTCGAAATTATATTACAATATAAATGAATTTTGAGAGAATTGATTTCTTTATGGTCTTTAGTCTTCTATATTAAGATTGTAGTTTTATTATTTTAATATACATCAACACAATGTTTTAATTTTAGCTGCAGGAGAACTTTACATCTTCTGTTAGATTTATTATTGGTGTGTATATTTTTTGCTCTGGTAAATATAACCTGTTTAAAATTATATTTTCAAGTCATTGTTGCTGGTGTATAAAATGAAATTGTTTTAGACATCGATTTTAATTCCAGTAATCTTCTAAACCGTTCTTTTTACTTATAAAAATATCTCTCCTCACAAAGTTCCACTTCAGCACGATAGTTTGAGGAGCACCACGGAATCATTCCCCAGTGAAACTGGTGAGAATTATAAAAGGAAAACCATGTATCATCTCAGGAAATGTTCCCGAGGCAAGCAGCAAATGAAGAAACAGTTACTCAAGGAAATCTACCAGAGCTTGGTAAGAATGGTGAGACTGTGGTGTGTGCGTCAGAACCCACCTCTTCCATCCCTGCTCCCAGCTCTGTGAGACGGAAACTCCACTCCAAACAGATTCAGCCAAGACCCAGGGCTTCCTCTCCCCCCCCAGCTAGCAGTTGGAGGACTATCTTTTTTAAAATATATTTTTATCGATTTCAGAGAGGAAGGGAGAATGAGAGAGAGAAATATCAATGATGAGAGAGAATCATGGATCGGCTGCCTCCTGCACATCTCACACTGGGGATCAAGCTCACTGGGGATCATGTGCCCCAACCAGGATTCAAACCCCGACTTCCTGGTTCATAGGTCGATGCTCAACCACTGAGCCACACAAGCTTAGCTGTTTTTGTGGGTTGTTGTTTGTTTTTTTTTGGGGGGGGTGTTTTTTGTTTTTTTCTTCTTGCTGGTGGTTTGGAGGCCAAGGAAAAACCCAAGCCCACAGAACTGCCTGTCAAAGAGGATGAGGCCCCTGAAAAAAACTATTGATGTGGCAGCAGAAAAGAAAGTGGTAATAATTACACTTGGAATAGCACAGACTGAGAGGATGCAGAAGAGAGCTGAAGGATTTAATGTACCCGTGAGCTTGGAGACTAAGAAAGCTGCTGGGGCCTGGCCCAACCAGTGTTGCTCAGTGGTGGAGCATTGACCTATGAACCAGAAGGTCATGGTTCGATCCCAAGTCCGGGCACAGGTCCGGGTTGCAGGCTCGATTCCCGGGTGGGGGGGTGTGCAGGAGGCAGCCGATCAATGTTTCTCTCTCATCGTTGATGTTTCTCTCTCTCTCTCCCTCTCTCTGAAATCAACTAAAAAAATAAAGCTTCTGGGGAGCTAAATTTGGAATTTCTTCAAATCCATCAAAAGACCTGTCATCTGACGCTAAGCCTGTGGTTAACCTGGACAAGCTAAAGAAAAGAACTCAAAGTTTGGCTTGAATGTCTCTTCAATCTCCAAAAAGTCTAAAGATGACAAGAAGGTTAAAAGAGGAAGGAACAATTTGGAATTGTCGCAAGTCCAGCTGGGACAGGCACCACAGAGGGTACAGAGGCGAGGAAGAGGAAATGCACAGGGCGCTTTGGCATTGCCTGGTGAGAGACTCTTCATGTTTTCTGTTCTCCAGTGGCTTCCATCTCTCTGACTGTCATTGGCCACACCTATTCCTACATACACAGTCATGTGCCTCGCTCCTGCCTCGTAATGAGAGAGCATGTACCCCTGCCACATCCACGAACTACAGTAGCAATTTCACTTATTGCGCTTCCAGCTTTAAGATTGCTGTGTGTTTTTTTAAATTTTTATTTTTGTTAATCCTTATCCAAGAATATTTTTCCATTGCTTTTTAGGGAGAGTAAAAGAGAGAGAGAAAAATAGAGAAAAACATCGATGTGAGAGAAACACATCGATTGGTTGCCTCCTGCACAAGCCCCGACCAGGGTCTGGGCTGGGGAGGAGCCTGCAACCATGGTACCTGCCCTTGACTGGAATCGAACCAGGGACCCTTTGGTCCCCAGGCTGACACTCTATCCACTGAGCCAAACTGGATAGAGCATGTGCTTTTTTAAATTATTATTTTACTTGTTATAAAAAATAGAAAAAGCCCGGCTGGCATGGCTCAGTGTTTGGGCATCGACCTATGAACCAGGAGATCATGGTTGGATTTCTGGTCAGGGCACATGCCCAGATTATGGGCTGGATTCCCCAGTGTGAGGCATGCAGGAGGCAGCTGATCAATGATTCTCACTCATCATAGAAGTTCTTCTTTCTCCCTTGCCCTTCCTCTCTGAAATAAATAAAAATATATTTAAAACAATATGGCTTTAAAAAATAGAAAGAAAAAAGACTCAGAATTTTTATGCAATGATTTTGACATTAGAGAGACAGATACTATTCCATAAAATATATGTGTTATCTCACTGGATTGGAACCCCCTTGAAGGAGACAAGCCTAAGTCCCAGCTCTATTCTAGGTCTCCAGCCAAGATCCCCATCATAATCCTGGTCATGTTGGTTAGCCCACTTTTGTTTGGAATGCTTTCAGTTTTAAGGAACTGATCACCTAACTGATTCATTAGAAACTTGCTAAGTAAATGGAGACTCTTTCTTGCAGATTGAAGATTTATTTTTCTTCCCATGTGACTTGCGTGGTCTAGTCCCTGCCCAGTGACCCAGCTTCGTGTCCTGACATTCTTTCTCTCTCTCCATTCTCTCTGACTTGGCCTTTTCTGAGCCAAAGGTTTTCTCTCTTCAGGGTTTTCATATTTATTTATTTTTCCTTCTTTTTAAAAAACATTTTAAAAAATAAATATGCTTTATTGATTTAAGAGGGAGGAAGGGAGAGGGAGAGAGAGATCGGAACATCAATGATGAGAGAGAATCAGTAACTGGTTGCCCCGTACTGGGGATCGAGCCCACAACCCAGGCATGTGTCCTGACCGGGAATCAAACCGTGATGTCCTGGATCATGGATGGATTCTCAACCATTGAACCACACCATCTTGGCTGTTTTTTCTTCTTCCTGATATCTCTCTACCCTTCTCTAGCCTAAATTTGAATTGTCCATATTTATGCATTCTTTATATCTTTGCTTAGTATTGCTTCTTTGTGGCTTATTTCCTTCATTAGTTGTCCCTGATCTCCCCAGATAAATTAGTTATGTATTCTTCTAAAAACCTTTATTTTTCATCACAGCTTTTATTACAAAGAAATAATATAGCAGTGGGGATAGAATAGACACCAGGGATACAGAAATAAAGTAGGGAACTTCTAAGTAACAAAGACCCAATTTTAGATGCATAATGAGTACTCAGCCAATATTTGCTGAATAAATGACTACGTAACCCATATTGTGTGGGACTCCTACTTATATCTCTTACGTTATTCTGTCATAGAGAATTACATGTGGTTCAAAATAAGTCATCTAGGAAGTTCAATTTCAGGCTATTGGAAACAACATATAGCCTAAGAAATATTGATAGTTTCCAAGTGTCTCCCCAGGCATGCCTCATATCATGTAACATAAGCAATAAACTGAGGATGATTAGATTGAAATAGAGAGGGTTCAGAGAGGGAAAACTTGTTCTAAAATACCTGCAATACCATCATATTTAAGAGGTGCACACCAGGATTCTCTTGAGCTGAAACTGAATGACTTACATTCAGAGGCGGGAACATATAGTCTGAATAAGTACCTCATATGGTTAGTCTAGGAGGAATTTCTTCTTTGATTATTGATATTCAGGCTTTTATTCATTTAGAGTTGCAAATCAACATACAGCATTCTTTCATACAACATTAATATCCTTATTAGAATGCTGCTTGTACCCTGCCCCCATTTCGCCCTTCCTCCCTCTCTCCCTCCCTCCCTTCCTTCCTTCCTTCCTCCTTCCTTCACTCCCCTCCTTCCCTCTCTCCCTCCCTCCCCTCCTTCATTACCTCCCTCCCTTTCCTCTCTCCTTCCCTCCCTCCCTTTCCTATTATTTACTCCGTATTTTAATGAAAAAATTATCATTATT
The DNA here is from genome assembly GCF_014108235.1 of Myotis myotis. NCBI lineage: Eukaryota > Metazoa > Chordata > Mammalia > Chiroptera > Vespertilionidae > Myotis > Myotis myotis. The sequence goes on along the minus strand of NW_023416323.1, from coordinate 34,946,400 downwards.
ATTGTTATTATTGAAATATCCCATGTTCTTTCCAAACTGTCATTTCTTTTTTTTTCAGGTAAAAGAAAGCAGAGCATGCCTGGCGTGGCTCAGTGGTTGAGCATCAACCTCTGAACCAGGAGGTCATGGTTTGATTCCCCATCAGGGCATATGCCTGGGTTGCGGGCTACATCCCCAGTGTGGAGCGTGCAGGAGGCAGCCGATCAATGATTCTCTCTCATCAGTGATATTTCCATCCCTCTCTCTCCCTCTCCCTTCCTCTCTGAAATCAATTAGATATATAAGCAGAAAAATCTAAATTCTCGGTGTGTTTCAGTGTAGTCATCTGCCCTGCTGCAGAACTTTAACTTCAGTCTAGGTCCCATTTATTGGAAACCTGGAGCTCTGGCTTTTGTTCAGCCTTTTAGATGGAAGCAGCAGCAACAAGGAGCCAGAGTTAATGAAGGCAGTTGCCAGACAAATATTTATGACAGAAAAGAGTAGATGAAGAGAAGATCAGTAGATAGTATGCCTTTTTTGAGAAATGCCTTCTGGCATTTGACTTGCAAATTTAATTCAAAGATTCTTGATCAATTCAAATGGAATGAAAATGGCAAGAAGGTCAAAACAAAGGGAAAATGGGTCTTTGTTCAGTGGACAAGAGATTTAATTAAGTTCTTATCATTGTTGTGTCTGTTGTTTATTTATAAAAACCTGGCAAGGCAATAAAGATACTAAAATCCAGGAGCTTTCCGCGTATCAGAAACATGTATACACAGTATCCAATAGTATAAATGTGAAGCCAAGTTCTTAACATCAACACTTTATTTATGTATGTCTATTACCATAGACACTATGTCTTATTGGAAATAATCAGGCTGTAATGAATTAATAAAAACGACTCTGCAAAGTCAGTTTCCTCCAGTGCCATTGTAACTTCCTACATAATTCACTGAAAGTGTACCAACACTAAACCTGCAGCAAGCAACTGTCTATGCAGAGTCACCTAATGAGACCATTCGTCACTCTTTCCTGTTTTCATTAGATTATCCACCAGGCCAACTGATGTCAAGAATCACAACGTTTACCTGAGTGTTATCTCATCACCAGGTCTGCTAATATTTAATTAAAAAGTATTATCTAGCCATAAAATATTGACCAACGTTTACTTTAGCTTTAGAAAAACATGATTGTGAATTCCTTTGGCAGTTTTCAGACTAACATCTGACTTCAGGTTTAGTCCGTCATTTGTAAGTACACAAAATGAATTAGCATATCTTTAACACAAAACGTTATTTCACTATAGCCATGCAACACAGTAGTTCTATAAATATCTCAATGAGGGTCATTGGCAGAGGAAATATACAGAGGGTAGGCTGTGCTTTGTAGTTTCTGAAACTGAGGACTCCTCAGTAAACTGTGAAACTTAAGCATCTTCTAAAATTACTTAAGTAGCTACATATATTCTTTCTCAGTAATTACTATAAAATAGAGTTTTTAAAAATTTTTTAAATATATTTTTATTGATGTCAGAGAGGAAGGGAGAGGAAGAGAGAGATAGAAACATCAGTGATGAGAGAGAATCATGGATCGGCTGCCTCCTGCATGCCCCACACTGTGGACGGAGCCTGCAACCTGGGCATGTGCCCTGACCGCGAATCAAATGATGACCTTCTGGTTCATAGGTCTATGCTCACCATTGAGCCAAGCAGGTTGGGCAAAATACATTTATTTTTAGATCATATAAAAATGGCGTTTAGTGAAGTGATCTGAATGGTGACCGCCAAAAAGACATGTCCACCTCCTGTGAATGCTACCTTGCTTGGAAAGGGTCTTGCAGATGTAATTTAATTAAGAACCCAGAGACGAGGAGTTCATCTGGGAGTACCTGGTGGACCCTAAGTGCAGTAACAGGTGTCCTTGTGAGAGTGAAGTAGAGGGAGAGTTGGCACAGGGTATAGAAAGAGGAAATGTAACCACGGAGGCAGACCCTGGCGTGATGCGGCCGTGCTATGATTGGCAGGGGATGCCCACAGCCAACAGGAAGGGGAAGAGAGAGAATGGACTCCCCTTCAGAGTCCCTGCAGGGGTGTGGTCCTGCCCACACCTTCATTTCAGACGTCTGGCCTCCAGCACTGTGAGAGAATAGACTTCTGTTGGCTTAAGCCTCCCAGTTTGTGATAATTTGTTATGGCAGCGCTAAGACACTGATACCGTCAGCAAATCTGATATGATTTGCAGAGGCAGGGAGGGCAGCCTCACTCCCATCTTACACATGAGGAGCAGGGTGTGCAAAAGATAACGTGACTTGCTCAACCTCCCTCAGGAGGCCAGCTAAGAATGACAACCGACTCTAATGTGTTTTCTACACTCTCTCTGTCTTCTTATCAAAAGTCACCTCAGGAAACAAGGGAAAATGGGCTCCAAAAGTTATTTTAAAACTCAAAGATAAGGTAAACAAGAGGAAGTGTATGGAGGGAGGTTTTCCCCGTCTCTGACCTTTTCTCAGAGGCAAAGGGAAAACTGATCGAGGTTTGATTCCCGGTTGTTCAGGGCACATGCCTGGGTTATGGGCTTGATCCCCAGTGTGGGGCGTATATGAGGCAGCTGATCGATGTTTCTCTCATTGCTGTTTCTATCTCTCTATCCCTCTCTCTTCCTCAAATCAATAAAATAAGCCCAGCTTGAGTGGCTCAGTGGTTGAGCACTGACCTATGAACCAGGAGGTCACGGATTGATTCCCAGTCAGGCCACATGCCCAGGTGGCAGGCTTGATCCCCAGTGAGGGGCTTGCAGGAGGCAGCCAATCAATGATTCTCTCTTATCATTGATGTTTCTATCTCTCTCTCCTTGTCCCTTCCTCTCTGAAATCAATAAAAATATTTAAAATAAAATAAAATCCACAACATAAAATATATAAAAAAATATTCTTATATGCTGGAGAGCCATTCTAGTCTATTCCATTTTTTCCCTGAGGTGTACGCAGTGGTTAATGGCTTGGTCCAAGCCCTCAGAGGCACCCCTAAGACCGCTATTATGTTCTGGGTTCTGTAATCCAGCAGGGGTAGCAACAGATAGCAATTTTCCTGCATAATTCCTTCTTGTCTGGTTTAGTGGTAAAATAGCTGCCAAGAATAAAACATAGAAAAAGGAGGGAAATGATTCAAGAATATGTGGCACCCTACAGCGAGCTGAAGTCCAGTGTTTGTCCTTGCATCATTTTAAAGTGTAATATGTTATATTAAAACAGCTTGGCTAAACATATACCTTTAGGCAAAAGTCTTACTATACAGCGAGGGCAAGAGGAAGGAAGGCAGTTGTGCTGATAAAATTATCATCCAAGCAGTGGTCACATTACCATTCATCCCAGGTAGCTGAGAATGGCACGTGCTTTTGAAACTTAAAACCCAAATTATTTTCTTCTTCTTTTTTTAAAAAAAATATTTTTATTGATTTAAGAGAAGAAGGGAGAGGGAGAGAGAAATAGAAACATCAATGATGAGAGAACCATTGACTGGCTGCCTCCTACACACCCCCTACTGGGGATCGAGTCCACAATCCGGGCAGGTCCCCTTGACTGGAATTGAACCCGGGACCCTTCAGTTTGCAGGCCAACGCTCTATCCACTGAGCCAAACCAGCTAGGGCAAAACCCACATTCTTTATTGCATTAGAAATAGTCCTGTTCTGATCATACAAAAAGGACTTTACATTGAAGGTCAAACTGATTTGCTTTTCCTCCCATTCACCCACATATTAACAGGTTAAAATACAGATGGAGCGAGCAGAACTAAGATGCTCGAAGGAAAACATAACTTCGAGGGTCACCCTTATGATTGAAATAGCAATCACATCCAAATCATTTAAACTCCTTTTCACTGAAAATGTAATCTGATAAAACTCCCTATTGTTATACGCTATAGAGAAATCGGAATAAATTTTGAAGTCACGCATGACTTCACTTTAATACTTTCCTTTAAAATAAAAAAGAATTCTTTTGATGAGTCTTTTAAAATATTCTCAAGATAACATTTGATTTTCCAAGCTTGCCATTCCCCCTTGACAGGGAAAGTGTGGTGCTTCCCGGCAGGGGACGGGGACATAAAGGTCCCTGCCACCCAGTTCTCCACATTTTGGAATCATTTAGAGAGAAGTTTGGGGGAATGTGTTCCCTTTTCCCACATTCTAATTTCTGAATAGCTTATTATCAGGTATAATTTCTTTACCGTGTGTATTTCAGAGGGCATCTGAATATGATGTCAGCTCACGTGCAGGCTCTGGGTCACTCCTAATTGTGTTTGCATTCCAATGGCATTCCTTGGCGCATTTTTAAATAATTCCCCAAGGTCATTGCAGGTATCCTTATTGTGCCCACATTACTCATTAGGGAACTGAGTGTCAGAAGGTCTTTGAGGGTTAACTATGTTATTCCACCTCAAGTGTATTTTCAGGGTCGGTGATGTGCAAACTGTTCAATAAACTTAAATTAATAGTGGTTGTTATTAATTTATGGAAGGTTATCAGTTACTTTAGCTTTGAAATAAAGCAGGGAGCTGTAATCTCCTTTTGTTGTTAATCCTCACCTGAGGATATTTTTTTCCATTGACTTTTAAGGGAGAATGGAAGAGAGGGGGAGAAACAGAGAGAGAGAGAGAGAGAGAGAGAGAGAGAGAGAGAGAGAGAGAGAGAGAGAGAGAGAGAGAGAGAAGAAAGACACATTGATTGGTTGATCGTTGCACCCACCCGGACTAGGGCCTGAGACAGAGCCAGTAACCGGAAGTATGTGACCTTGACCAGAATTGATCCTGTGACCCTCCAGTCCTCAGGCTGTCACTTTAACCACTGAACCAAACTGGCTAGGGCCAGAGAGAACTCCAGTGTTTTAAGAATATTTGGATTTCATCCTTTCAGACTTTACAACGAATTTCTATTTAAAAGACTCAAGATGGAAATAAAAAAGCAAATTATAAAGTTAAATGTAAGGGAGGAACTAAGAAAATACATGTTAAGTATAATAAGACTCTTCAAGATGCACACTGAGGACGTTCTCAGAATGGAAGGAATATGAGGATCTATAGTATCCATAAGCAATATACAGTGATTTCCAAGAAAATATTGTATCTAGGTCATTGTCAATCCATCAGTCAATGGTTTTGGGAATCCAGATCTTGATTTAAAACTTTATTCTTAATCAAAGGCAAGCCCATGGGAGCTCATCCCTTCCTACATCCTCTAAGAAAAAGTCAAGACCCACTAGGAAAATACTACCATTCTAAGCCAGGCTCAGAAACTCTCCATAAATACGCTGATGAATGTGTACACCTTCACATCTCCAGCGAATAGTATTAGATTAGTGCCCATAGTACATAACGTTAAATTAGCTAGACTTTCCATCCAACTTAGGTTAAGATAGCAGAGAACTGGGTCCAAGAGAGTGCAGGGAGGCATCGTAGAAAGTGAAAATTACTACAAAGGAAAATGAGGCAGGTTTGGGGAATGGAGGAGAAGAGGAGAGGGCAGCCTGCTCAGTGGAGGTCTGGCTTGACCATGTGAGCAGATTTGAGGCAGGTCATGAATGAGTCAGTCATGCAGACATACGGGGGTGAGGGGACAGGAGAGGGTGTCAAGAGAGGAAGCAGTAGCTCAAAGGCCTTGAGGTGGGGATGCCTATGATGAGTTCAATGAGCTCAACAAGAAAGAAGCCTGCCAAAACCGGTTTGGCTCAGTGGATAGAGCGTCGGCCTGCGGACTGAAAGGTCCCAGGTTCGATTCCGGTCAAGGGCATGTACCTGGGTTGCGGGCACATCCCCAGTGGGACATGTGCAGGAGGCAGCTGATCGATGTTTCTCTCTCATCGATGTTTCTAACTCTCTATCTCTCTCCCTTCCTCTCTGTAAAAAATCAATAAAATATATTTAAAAAAAAAAAAAAAAAAAAGAAGCCAGTGTGACTGGGGGGGTGGGGTGGGCGTGGTTGGGGGCAGCTGGAGGGAAGTGGTTACGAAGCCAGCAAAAGGAGGTGAAGTCAAAGAGATAAAGAAGAGATCAGGACATCAGAGAAAGATGAGTACCATATGATTTCACTAATATGCAGACTCTAATGAACAAAATGGACTAACAAACAAAATAGAAACAAACTCTGTATCTAAATCATAGATACAGAGAACAGACTGACAGCTGCCAGAGGGGAGGGAGGCTGGGAAGCTGAGTGGAAAAGGTGAAGGGACTAAACCAACCCCCCCCCCCCCCCGCAGCCACACACACACACACAAAATCATAGACACAGACAAGAGTATGGTGATGACAGAGGGAAAAAGGGGTGGGGGGGTAGAAGAGGTTAAAGGGGGAATAAATGGGGCAAAAAGGAGACAACTTGGGGTGGTGAGCACATGATACAATATATGACTGATGTACTATAGAATTGTCCACCTGAAATCTATACAATTTTATTAACCAATGTCACCCCAATGAATTCAATAAAAAAACAACAACCAAAAGAGAAGAGATTTTATCTTTAGTTTTACATAGTTTCCATAAGACTATTTAGAACATTGAAATTTTAGTTTCCCTTTATATAAAATGAAGATGGTGATATCACTACTGCACAGGGTAAGAGCAAGGATGACATGATATAATGTATATATACTAAGTGCTTAACACAGGCCGTGCACATAGTAACGATGCAATATTATTATTATTGCCTTTTTTGTGTTTTCTTTTTCATCAGTAAAGAGAATGAGTTTGCCTCATTCCACATATACTTGGAAGATGACTGTTGGCTTTTATGGCAGACTCAGTGGCTCTAAATCAAAGCAGAACTTGCTCTCTCACCTGACAATGAAACTAACTTAATTAATTACTCCTGTGTTCATTGGAGTTCAATGGTAAACACCTCTGGGGGCAGGGGTCGTGCCTTGGATGACTTGACTGCTTCTGGAATGAAAGATGAATGTTTCCGTCCACCCAGGCTGTCTCATCTGGGGAAACTGAAACAATGTGACGTTGCCAGCCTTCCTTTATACATAACCGCGGCAAAACATCTTCTTCATCTTCAGGATGTTTCTGTGTCAGCGAATCTGAATTCTCAAAACCAAAGCGCAGCCACATTGATAAACACGAAGATACTCTGGGTGTTTAGACAATTATTCAAATAATGATCAACCTTCATGCGAGAATGCTTCCCTTCTTCTTACTCTATTGCCAAGACAGGAGGATTTTTTTTTTCTTCTTTGCCTGAATACTCATTTTTTTCAAATGTCTTAGTCACCCACTCAGTACAAGGCGCTGTCCTTGGTACTGATTGCCTCAACTATCCGTTTGATTTCCACCAGTGAAAATAAAGCCCGAGATGGCAAATTCACGTTCTCATTGCAATGCCCTTATTTAAAAACTCAGCAGTCGGTGTGTGTTCAAGTGTTGCTTTGTAAGTGCCCCTCATCTGGCTCCTTTCATTGCAGTCCACTCTCTTGAATACGTGCAGATCACTAGCTCTGCCTGCTGTGTAACCTGCCACCCGCCTACCTCGGCTACCTCCCTGTCGCCGGGCTGGTAAGCTCTCTGCAGAAAGATCAGATAGTTAATGGTATTAAAGATGCCGCAGTGAAATTGTTCTCTATGCTGGGGATGTTACTTGTGCAAAGCAAAGGAGAGATTTCTAATTGGAAGCCTTGCAGCTGGAAACCTTGACCGGGAGGGGGTTTGTGTGTCTCCACGTTGATTGGAGTTAACGCGCCGGAGGTTAGGCAGTGTGCGTTTGGAACCTACAAGGATGTTGCTGTATCTTGCATGTGTCCTTTTGAGGTTGGAAGGTAGAATGTGCACTGAATCAAATGGCTGTTGAAACCAGGAGAAATACAGTTCTCTTAACAGTCACCAGGCGGTCTTGAAGAGAGCAGCGGATGGATTTTAGGAGGGGTCCTGTAGACCCGCTCCCCAGCTTCCTAACCATAGAATTGTGTGCAAATTACAGAATTTCCTTTCCCTCAGTTCCATAAGCTTTCAAATGGTATTGACACTTTCCTCAAATGCTGGGATGGATTCAGCGGTTCTCAACCTGTGGGTCTTGACCCCTTTGGAGGTCAAACGACCCTGTCACAGGGGTCGCCTAAGACCATCCCGCATATCAGATATTTACATTATGATTCATAACAATAGCAATATTACAGTTATGAAGTAGCAACAAAAATAATGTTATGGTTGGGTCACAACATGAGGAACTGTATTTAAAGGGCCAGAAGGTTGAGAACCACTGGAAATGAACCATTGAACAGTATGTCTACACAATGTTGTTGTTTTTTTTTAAAATATATATATATATTTGTATTGATTTCAGAGAAGAAGGGAGAGGGAGATTAGAGAGAATCATTGATCGGCTGCCTCCTGCATACCCCCTATTGGGGATCAAGCCTGCAACCTAGGGAATGTTCCCTGATCAGGACTTGAACCATGACCTGCTGGTTCATAGGTTGATGGTCAACCACTGGGCAACACTGGCCCCGGCAGTCTGCCCACTGTTTTGGCTTGTGTATTCTAGAGTCAGGCTGCTTGGGTTTGACTCTGGCTTTGCCTTTATCAACTAAGTGCCTGGGGCAAGTTAACCCCTTCACACTTCATCATTTGCAACGTGGAGAAAATAATAGTACTTAGCCTAAGTCAATTCTATTGATTTTTATTGAAGATATGTAATCGATATGGCGGGGACTGTAGTGGGTCCTTTCTGGGTCTCTTCTCATTTAGCTATCATCACACTTGATTTTGCTGTTTACCTCCATTATCCCAGCCTCTCTGCCGGAGAAGCTCATTTCTATCTTGTTCATTCAGGCCAGACGCAAGCCAAGGCTGTCATTACTGTCTCTGTGCCCTTGGAAACGCGAATGAAAGACCCCAGCTTTCTTTAAAGACACACACACACACACACACACACACACACACACACACACACACAACAAGTCATTTTATTTGGTTTTATTTTTTATGAGTCTCTTGTAATCTAGAATAGTCTCCAACAGACCTGTATTTTATTGTTGTTAATCCTCACCTGAGGACATGTTTTCCATTGATTTTTTTTTTTTTATAGAGAAAGTGGAAGGGAGGAGGGGAGAGAGAGAGAGAGAGATCAATGTGAGAGAGATACACCCACTGGTGGCCTCTCACACAGGCCCCAACCAGGGCCGGGACCAAGCCTGCAACCGAAGTACGTGCCCTTGACTGGAATCAAGCCTGAGACCCTTTAGTCTCTGGGCCCATGCTCTAAACACTGATCCAAACCAGCTAGGTTTGACCCCAGCTTTCTTTACCTATGAAGCTAAGGACTCAAGACATGCACAGCAGAAACGACCTCTATGCCCCTGACGTCTCTGCAAAGCAGTTTGTTTTCAAAGGAGTTTCAAAAGGATGAGTTTTGCTCCTCTGACAAGGGCTTCCTTTTTCATGCTGCCGGTGGGCCATGGAGCAGTGGGAGGGAAGAGATGCACTTACTGTCTGGGATAACCCCATACAGAGCATGCTGAGGTCTGAAGGTCACTGCTAGTCTCCCCTCGTGGCTCAGGCTTCTGCAGAATTATCCCAGAGATGACAGTGGGGATATGAAGATTTGACGGTGTGAATTCCCTTCCACTCTCACTGGCTGGGGAATACTCTGTCCTGAGGGGCTCCAGGTTGAGTGGCAGAGGAAATGAAACCTATTTTTAAAAAAGTATTTTCTCTCTTTCTGCCTTTAGTGGATGAGCCACCCTGAACATCAATTCCAATGGTCCTTAACATCTTCAAAGTGAAGTTTTCAAAGGCATAAGAAGTCCCAAACCCATTCTATGCCTAAACATTTTTTAATAAATATACTTTCATTGATTTCAGAGAGGAAGGGAGAGGGAGAGAGAGATAGAAACACCAATGATGAGAGAGAATCTTTGATCGGCTGCCTTTGGCATGCCTACTGGGGATCGAGCCCGCAAACCAGGCCTGGGCCCTGACCCTGACCAGGAATCAAACTGTGACCTGGTTCATAGGTTGATGCTTAACCACTGAGCCACCAGCCAGGCGACACCTAAACATTTTTCAGCCAAAGCCCTGCAGTGGGTTTGGACTGGATATCTGTGAGCTTATGTTCACTTCTAATTCTAAGTGTTGCCTGCAAGCCACACACTGGGAATGTCTGTAATATGTAACAGCCTAAAGCACAGAACCCAAGGGGTGAGAAACATAGAGGCGGGAAGGGGAGGCTGATGGGGATGAAGGGAGTTTCACTGAAACATAAGCTGGCAGGTTGCCCAAAATATACAGGTATGGTCCTCTGTACCATTCAACAGCTTAAGGAACCAGCATCCTCTCTGTTACCAAAACAAGATTTTATGATGAAATACTAGTGAGCTTTCGATTCAAAGTAATTGGGGTATGAATCTTAGCTCTTCTCTGACCTTGACAAAGCCCCTTCAAATGACTCAACTTTAATTTTTACATATGTAAAATGGAGCAAGTACTACCTCCCTTTTAGGATTGTCATGAGGCTAAAATGAGATAAGATCCATAAAAGTTCCTGGTCCATAAGAGGCACACAACCTCTACCCCAAAACTCATTTTCTCCCTCGAACTCTCCCCTGCCCCCGGCACCCACAATTGGAATTTCCACTTATTAGCTTTGTGATTTAGGGCAATCACTCAGTGTCAAGGCAACCTCACCCAGCCTTGGGCTCCACAGCTCTGAAATAAGGATCACAGTAATATCTCCTCATGGATCTTTAAGGGGAAACCAATGAGGCAGGAAATGTGAAATCACTGCTTTGGAAGTCAAGAAGCAATACTTACTGTGTATTTACTATGACTGCAGATTCATTTTTGCTTCAGTGATTATAATAATAGACAGGAATTTTTATAGAGAAAACATGTATAGAGTCCTGAGGATTTTTATAGACATAAATCACAACTTGATGAAGAAGGTTTCACTAATATGCTTTTTCTTTTCAGATAAAGACAGTTGTAGAGCATTTAACTTGCTCAAGTTCACACCACTAATATATGTTATAGGCTAACCGTGCCCTAAAAGCCACTGATCTACACTGCCTTCCACCTTCTAGGAATGTGAATTTCATGTGAGTTATCCACCTAACCTACAGCTGTCTGGGTCTGTATTCTTAGCACCATTCCACTAAAGTTGACATTCTTCAGGATATATAGGAGCAAGGAAATGTGCTGAATATATGTTGAGTAAATAATGCCCCAGTCCTGGCTGGTGTAGCTCAGTGGTAGAGCATCAGCCCGTGGACCAAAGGGTCATGGGTTTGATTCCCAATCAAAGTCATGCAGCTGAGTTTTAGGTTTGTTCTCTGGCCACAGTTGGGGCACATGAAGGAGACAACTAACTGATGTCTATCTCACATCGATGCTTCTATCTCTCTCTCTCTCTCTCTCTCTTCCCCTCCTTCCCTTCCACTCTCTCTGAGGATCAATGGAGAAAGTATTATTGATAAGGATTAACAACAACAATAATAACGCACCATAGGGGACTTATACTGACATTTTGGCAGGACAATACCCATATTTTAAAGATGATCAAGTTGCCTGGGTCCAGAGTGTCTCTGACGTAACTATCTACCTCTCAGGGGCATTGTTAGGAGCAATGCAGATGGATTGTAAAAGTTAATAATACTTCTCCCTCTTGTCTTGCACGTTGGATTCTTTATTGATCCTTGTTGCAATCCTGTCACTATCGGCTTTCTGAAACCTTGGAATAACTTGGCACCGTGTGGCAAGTTATAAACCGCCTTGCTAAATGAGTTTTCTCGCACCGAGGTGATCCTAAAATGGCCTCTCTCATCTCTATAAGCTCTCCTATTTCACAGGGGCAGAATGAGGTTTGGAAGAACGCCAGCCCCATCAATATGCACGGAATGATCTTTGGGGTTTGGTCTGTGTTTGCAGAAATTGAAATTGTGAAACATTTATGCTCCTTCCATAAGCACACACACCTTCAGAGTTGCTATCGATTAAACGTTTGAAGTAAATCTCTCAGCTTTCTCATCTTTTTATTTGTATTTTTTGCCAGTTATAAAGGGGTCAACCAAGTTATGTAATAACCAAAAATATTTATAGCAACATAAAAGATTTGTCTTAAGTCCCTAATTAATTTGTCGACCTTGGTGAGATATTTTCCAGGCAAAATGGTGAAAGTATCAATTGGTTTCTTTGGGGGACATGGGATAAGGCAGAGGAATAAAGAGATGAGCTAAAACAAAGCAATAACAACAAAAATATTTATTTTATAAGCACAACTTAATGGAATTTTGGATATGGAGCTTACTGGGTTGGAAAATAAAAGTGTTTCTCAATTCCTGTCTCTCAAATAGTAAAAGAGGCTCAGAGTGTAAAATGACTTAGAGTAGAAGTCAACAAACCATGACCCTTGGACCACATCCAGCCTGCTCCTGTTTTCCTAAACAGTTTTATTGGAAATAGCCATGTCCGTTGCTTTATGTATTGTTTATCTGCCAAGTTACCATTAGAAAGGCAGTGACAAATAGATGTGCAAAAAGTATATGATCCACAAAGCATTTTCTGCTCCTCTATAGGAAAAGTTTGCCAACCCCTTTCATGGGGTTAAGTTCAAATAAAGGGTGTGACTGCCCTTTGTTAACATCTAAAGATTTAAGATGCTACTGCATAGAGCACCTTGACTAGAAAAACAAAATTTTAGGGCATTGTCTTAAAGCAGGCTGACATACTGAAAGCAGACGGAGATATTTCTCAAAAAGAATAATAGATGTGGTGTTTTGAGACATGGACTGGATCTGAATTGGACTCATAGGAAACCTATAAAGTATCAAAAACATCATCAACATGACCAAAATTAACTGAAAAAATTTTGTTGTTGTTGTTAAGGATATTTTTCCATTGATTTTTAGAGAGAGAGAAAGGGAGGGAGAGAGACACACAGAGAGAAACACCAATGTGAGAGAGACACATTGATTGTTTGCCTCCCACACAGAGATCGAGCCTACAAATGAGGTGTGTGCCCTTGACTGGAATAGAACCCATGACCCTTCAGCCCAAGGGCCAATGCTCCATCCACTGAGCCAAAATGGCTAGGAATGAAATAGTTTTAATTTAAAAAGAAATCTCAGGCACCTGGCAGATTAGAACACTCATCTGACAACATGGAATGTTTCTTGTATAAAACAAAGGATTTTGAAGGGATGACCCAAGAACACAGAGGACAGAGTCAGGAGCCATAGTAAACAATGAACTTGCAGCCATACCCAGAGAGTACATCCTGGCTCCTTCCTTACCCTTGAAATAGGATCTGACAACAAGTAATCAGGTAGATTTTAAATAGCTATGAACCAGTGACCTCTATATATCTCACATTCCTCCCCTATTAAAATGGGGATCACTAGTCCAATCATCCATTTTGATTTTCACCCTTTGCTTACCTTGGTTCAGTCATCCATTAAAGTAGAGACTGCAGCCAAGACGTCAAACAAGAGAAGGCTGAGACTTGGGAAGGCCGCAATTGAAGAATTGGGAAAAGATCAGCAAGAGCAAAGATGTGTCATTAGAGACTAATGGTAAGGCCATTCACTCTGTCATATTGCCAATTACTCTGTACAGATATGAAAGCTAGACAGTGAAGAGGGATAAAAATGGATTCATTTGAAATATGGTGTTGTTGGGGGAGAGCTCCACGGATTCCCTGGCCCACCAGACAAGTGGGTCTTAGAGCAAATTAAACCTGAACCATCACTAGAGGCCAAAATGACAAAACTGAAGCTTCCTACTTTGGGCACATCACGAGAAGGCAGGTTTCTTTGGTAAAGACAGCAATGCTGGGGAAATAGAAGGCAGCAGGGAAAGAGGAAGATTCCATCTGAGACCGGTTGACTCCATGGAAGAAGCCACAGGCATGAGTTGGCAGCAGCTGAGCAGGGCTGCTGAGCAGGACATCGTGGACATCGCTCATTCATAGGGTCACCAGAAGTTGGTTCCAACTCAATAACAGGTAACACATATGGGGACAGCTATGGTATCTTTTCAGTTCACAGTCTCCTGATTGAGAGAAGCTGAACCTGAGAAATCTCATCTGCATTTAGACCTGTTTCAGAGTTTAATAAGCTAATACCATGACTGCAAGAGGTTTGGGGTGAATCCAGGGATAGGGTGAGCATCTATCAAAGATGAAAAGAATAAGAAGGTTTGTAGAGAGAAAGTAGGCAGTGGTAGGCTATAGAAAATGAATATGAATATATATTGCTCTTTCTATCAACAGCAATATATATTCAGTAAATATCTTTAGGGCACTGTTTTAAAGCAGGCTGACATACTGAAAGAAGGAAGTATTTCTCAAAAAGAATAATAGATGTGGTGTTTTGAGGCATGGACTGGATCTGAATTGGACTCATAGGAAACCTATAAAGTATCAAAAGCATCATCAACATGACCAAAATTAACTAAAAATCAATGGAAAAATATCCTTAGGGCACTGTTTTAGAATATATATTGGAGTCCCTTTTCCCTTCCCTAATGAGGGCTGGCCGCATGACTTGCTTTGACTAAAGCGATGTGCTGAAAGAAACCATGTGAAAGGGAACATGTGATGCCTTGGAATCACAAGAACCCGAAGAATCTGCTCTCAGCTGGGAAACGATCTATCATTTGAGTTCGGGTTAACTTCCCAGAGGAGGAGAAACCCTTTTGAAATGAGGTCCCAGCTGTCCCAGCCAAAAGCCCTCCCAGGAGAGTGATCCAAGGTGCGCGTAGCTGAGTCTAGCCCAGATGGCAACTACAAAGCTAAGTACAGAAGCCCAACTTGATGACACAGAGGATTGTGACTAAGTTAAAGGGTTGTTGTTTTATGCCACCACAGGGGCTCATCAAGAGGCATTCAACGAGGCATCACTCAGCGACACAGTTCTGAGCAGATTGCCTTGACCTGCATCTTGAATTCCTAAGTCCAATTTAGCTGAATATTTAAATAATATATTACCACAGCCTATCTTGCGGATGGGTGAATGGAAGTAATGAGTCCTAGATGTATTAAGTTTACTTGGGACCATCTTTAGACCAGGTAATGACCATATGTGGACCCATTCACTTAAACAATGACCTCCGGAATCAGAATCAATGCCAAGATATTAGATAGAATGATCTTGGTGTTTAATTGACATTCGCTGAGATCATAACCTCCCCCTGCCTCTCTCTCTCCATCTGAAAAATGGAGATACTCCCCGTAAAGAAATGCTAGACACTCAGATGGTGTTATCACTATGATGTTATGTGTAAGTTAAAATGTATTGAGAGTCAAAGCTGGACCCTGAGGTCCCAAGAGTGGACCAGGGATTCTGTGCCATAAAGGTGGGAGAAAGAAAATAAGATACGATGCGAGGAAGTAAAATTAAACCACCTCCATTTTACAGATGTTTCCAGGACTCTTTCTGGATGCTAGTTCTAGTTGAATAGTAACCATCGCTACTATATATACGGAATCATCTATACACATTATCACGCTAAGCAGTCAATAAATGATAGCTATTATTAGGCATCACAATCTGTGTTAAATGCTTTACATCATTATCACATTGAATCCTTAAAATGATTTCTATATGAGGCATGATTCACCCCCCACACACACACACACACAAAAGCCACAGAAGCCCCCAGACCTTAAATCATGGGCCCACAGATTTAGTAAGTGGCACAGCAAGGAGTCCTACTTGGATCCATCATAATCTCAAGCCTGTGTTCTTTTTGCCAGTGCCACTGTCTCTTGGCTGGTGGAAATCCTAGACCAGCCGTGGGCAAACTACGGCCCGCGGGCCGTATCCGGCCCGTTTGAAATGAATAAACCCCCCCCCAAAAAAAAAGACCGTACCCTTTTATGTGATGATGTTTACTTTGAATTTATATGAGTTCACACAAACACTCCATCCATGCTTTTGTTCCGGCCCTCCGGTCCAGTTTAAGAACCCATTGTGGCCCTCGAGTCAAAAAGTTTGCCCACCCCTGGCCTAGACAGTGAGAGTGCTTTGTCAGGCGCAAACACTGACAATAGATAGCTGCCGGCTTTGTTTTCAGAAGTGCCTTTATGCAAGGCCAGGGAAAGGCTGAAGAAGCTGTCCACACACCATAGCGGGTTCTATGTCGATCAATATTGAGTCTCCATGTTTTCTCCTGACAAAATTCATAATATCAAGGGAATCTATCCTGGAGAAAGCCTTTGGTATCACCGTTTCTTAAGGTGTATCTTGGGTTCTCTCATAGTGGGAGTGATGGGGCCAAAGGGAGTGGACAGGGTCTCTGGTCCAGTCCCTCACCTGTGTTTCAAGCACAGAAGCTTCACGTCTACGTGTTATATATTATTAGAATACATTGAAAAGTATAGCATCATAAGAGGATGCTTCTATTAAAAAATCACACAAGTTGAAAACGTGTGCTGTATGCAAATTCCTATAGTGTAGAGGAGGCCAGCGGAGCATGAGAGGGGAAACCATTTTCCAAAGATCCTCAAAGATAAATGTACCCTAGAAATACAATTAGACCCCAGAAATCCAAAATCCTGCTTTCTTCTCCTTGTTGGACCTGCAGTGCGGCTGTTAGTAGATTGAGTTTCCCATGGATTGTGACGTGCAAGGAGATTTGGGTAAGTGTCCCTAAGTCCAATGTAGCTGACTATTTACATAATATATTACCATAGCCTGTCTTGAGGATGGGTGAATGGAAGTAACCAGCTCTAGATTTATTAAAAGTTTACTTGGACCCCCTTTAGACCAGGTCATGACCATATGTGGACCAATTCACTTAAAACAATGACCTTTGGAATCAGAGTTAATGCCAAGATACTAGACCCATGGTCGGCAAACTGCGGCTCGCAAGCCACATGCGGCTCTTTGGCTCCTTGAGTGTGGCTCTTCCACAAAATACAGACTTCTGCGCATGGGCCACGAAGTTTCAATCTCACCGTATGTGCACGCCCGCACGTGGTATTTTGGGGAACAGCCACACTCAAGGGGCCAAAGAGCTGCCTGTGGCTCGCAAGCCGCAGTTTGCCGACCACTGAACTAGACAGAATGATCTGTGGACACTATCCTCCATAACACCTTCGTCCTTCACCCACTAGATGCCAGTAATACCCCACTCCTTCCCCATCTGTGACATCCCTAGACATTGCTAACTGTCTCCTGGACTGCAAAACCACCCTCCATTGTGAACCACTGGCCTGATATTGGCACTAAAATTATTTATTTGATCATGATTTCTTAATGCTATCCAAAAGCAAACTAAACTCACAATCTAAATTTTTAAAAATATATTTCTATTGATTTCAAAGAGAGAGAGAGAAACATCAATGATATCAAAGATAAGAGAGAATCCTTCATTTCCTCCTATACACCCCCATCTGGGAATCAAGCTCGAATCCCAGGCAAGTTCCCTGTATGGGAATCAAACTGTGACCTCCTGGTTCATAGATGGATGCTCAACCATCGAGCCATGCCGGCTGGGCTAAACTCACAATCGAAAAAACAATTGCACTCATCTTAGAAAGGAAAAAAAAATAGAGTTTGAGTTAAGATGCAGCTTTTAGGATGTTTGTTTTGTGTGTTGTTTTTTTCTTAAAAACTGATTTATGGTAACTGAGTTCTGCAGGCACTGAAGTGTTTGTGGATGTTTCAAAATGACCTGCTTTTCATGAACATCAAATTTTTGATCTATTTTCAGAAGAAAAAAATGGATTGATAGCTGCTATCAAATTTGATAGCAGATCCTAGATATATATAAAAAAGTCTTCTTGCTGTAAAATTTTAGCTGCCTGTCACTTACATTATATTATGTCACAGCTCACAATGACATATTGCAATGTAATGCAATGTAAGTCACATAATAGACAACTACAATTCATAACTTTCTGAACTGGGAGAGTCATTCTTTACTGAGCAATTTCCCAAGGGAAATAAAGGAATCCCTCTGCTTGAGGTCATTCCCAGCACTGATGTGACTGGCCTGTTTGTACCTCATCTTCTCATTCTGTCCATACTCTATTTTTCCAAGCCGCCTTCCTGCTAAAACTGGCCTTCCTCCGCTTCTTCTGATGGGGATGAAACTGTCAATCAAGTGGTTTGCCTCCATTGAGAGGACCATTTTATATTAACTGTGACAGACACCTCTACATATAAACATGTGTCTTATTTCTGCAAAAGTGTATTCAAGCTCTACTTGGAGAGATCTTTCTGATAAATCAAAACAGAATCCAGTAATTAAATATCTTCCTAGCACTCTTATATGTCATGTACTTGACTGAAGCCTGAGAACATAAGCAAGGCTTGCAAATTCCCAAATAATGGGACCACAAGAACTATGTTCATTGCGTTCTTTTGGTGTATAAGAATAATTTGTTTATTTTATATGTCCAGAATTCTGCCCAAGTATACTAAGAAAGAGAATCTATAATATTGTAGAAGCATATCTTAAAATACATATATATAT
This sequence comes from Myotis myotis, assembly GCF_014108235.1. Classification (NCBI taxonomy): domain Eukaryota; kingdom Metazoa; phylum Chordata; class Mammalia; order Chiroptera; family Vespertilionidae; genus Myotis; species Myotis myotis. Next base: position 34,927,958 of record NW_023416323.1, on the reverse strand, counting down.
ATATATATATATATATATATATTGATTGATTGATTTCAGAGAGAGGAAGGGAGAGGGGGAGAGAGAGAGAAACATCAATGCTGAGAGATTCATCGATCAGCTGTCTCCTGCATGCCTCTACTGGGGAGCGAGCCTGCAACCCAGACCTGTGTCCTGACTGGGAATTGAACAGTAACTACCTGGTTCATGGGTTGATGCTCATGATCTATTTGCAGCCACACTAGCCGGGCTAGAAGCATATCTTTTAATAATATTACCGAATATTTTAATTTGGGTGAGATTGCGGTACGATAATTTCTAGTGTTCCAATCCCTTCCATAGGAATTATTTCTTTCGAAGGTTGATAAAGAAGACAAAGTACATAGTGTGTCATGTAACTTCCAGGTACCGCCTTTGGCATTTATCCTACCTTCTTTCCTTTGTTCATCACAGCAATTCCGTTTTCACATTGTCAAACACTCTCTGTCCTCGACAGTTCAAAGCCTTGCCCAAAGTCACATCTTTATTAATCAGTGGATGCAGGACTTGTCTGATTTCAAAGTCTGGGATTTTTCTCCAAATACCGCATGTTTGCCCACTCAGTATGTTGGAATAGATGAGTTCTTATATCCCCAGCATGAACTCATTCATTTTGTACAAGAGGAAACTGAAGTCCAAGGGGAAGTAAATCACAGCGTGACCTTGATGGAATTAGCAATGAATGTCTGGCCAAGGGAAAGCGTGAAACTCAGGGAAGGATGATTACGCTCAGCATACCAGGTACAGTATCACCTTTTTTCCCCAGACTGCCCCAAGATAAACAGCCTTCAAAAGGCTGAGAATATTATACTCAAGCAATAAAGGAAGAAAATTCTAGTAGGCAATCTGCTAGGATGAAAGCAAGGCAATGAGTAACCCAGAAAGGTCCAAGGACATCAATTACTACCTTCATCTGTAAAGGACACCAGCACATTCATTCTGGTGGCACCTTAGACAACAGATAGAATAGAAAACAGTGAGAAAATGAACCTGATGTCATGTTCAGACATCGGCATTCTCTAGTTGCCAGGGACCTACGGTAAACATTATACATTGAAAGTTAGCTAAAACCCGTTCGCCGACAGGTGTCTGAACCAAGGATGCACAGGGAATGGAAACAACATGAACTGTGTATAGTGAGACTTGAATAAAAATTATAATGGATCACCAGCCCCAGCTCCTGGGCAGTGCTAAAGCCCCAATGACTGAAATGTCTATGAATCTCTCGGTGAATCTAGAGAGAGCCCACCACCATGATCATTCCCTGCATTCAGAAATATGTTGAAGTGGATGGTTCAACATAGTTTGTCTAGCCTGGCTAGTGTGGCTCAATTGGTTGAGTGTTGTCTCATGTACCAGGAGATAACCAGTTCAATTCCCAGTCAGGGCATGTGTCCAGGTTGCAGGATCAATTTCCCAGTGTGGGGTGTGCAGGAGGCAGCCAATAGATGATTCTCTCTCATCATTGATGTTTCTATCTCTCTCCCTCTCCCTTGCTCTCTCTGAAATAAATAAAAATATATTAAAACTAGAGGTCCAGTACATGAATTCATGCACGGGTGGGGTCCCTTGGCCTGGACAGTGATTGAGGCCTATCGGGAGGGCTGGCCAGCCGGGGGGAGGGACCCCAGGAGGTTGGCCGTCTGGGGACAGGGGCCGTGGGAGGTTGGCCGGTGGGGCGGGGGGCGGGGGAGCACAGGAGGTTGGCTGTGGGAGCACACTGACCACCAGGGGGCAGCTCCTGCATTGAGTGTCTGCCCCCTGATGGTCAGTGCACATCATAGCAACTGGTCAACTGGTCATTCTGGTCATTCCACCATTCGGTTGCTGGGTTTTTATATATATAGATAGATATTTTAAAAAACACATAGTTTGTCTAAGCTCAGGCATAATGAGGACACCGATCTGAAACTCACACGGAGACTTAATTGGCCATGACACAATGTATATCACCACCCTGACCAGCCAAATGCTTTGTCAGAGCAGGAGCTATGAAATGCATGAAAGCCAATTCTTCTTTATGTAGGGCCAGTTTCATAAGCTGGGCAAGGTCCAAGAGGAAACTGTTTATGACAGTGTAGATGTTAGAATATGCAATCATTCCAAAATCATAGTACTTTGCAGGCCAGCCTGTGAATTTCTAAACTGTATAACAAAAATCCATGCTAAATTATAGCACTCTTCTTTGCAAATTCAAATTAGTCTAAGACTAAGTCCTAGGAGAACAAAAATACACTGTACACGAGGGTATCTATGTACAGTGTCTGTCTGATTCACTGCTTTATCCCCAGTGTTCAGGGTATTGCCTGTTACATGCTACACACTATAAAAATATAGGTGTGGAATGGGTGAATAGAGATATAACGTGTTACTAACAATCTCAGAGGACAGTGGAGGAGACATCCGTGGTGTCATGTGCCTGCATCAGCAGGTCGCACACTGTTCTGAGAGCAAAGCAAAGCAAACAAATTAAACAGCATCTGATCAGCACTCTTCTACTCTGCTCACAGATGAGGGGAACCTGACTTACTTTGAATGATAGGAAATTATCTAGGCTGAAAAGGGTGGTAGCAGAGAATGTATATTCCAGACAAAGGAAGAGGAGGGGAGATTTAAAAAGCATTATTGGGTCCGGCCGGTGTTGCTCGGTGGTTGAGCGTCGACCCATGAACCAGGAGGTCACAGTTCAATTCCCGGTTTAGGGCACATGTCCAGGTTGTGGCCTCAAACGCCAGTAGGGGGCATGCAGGAGGCAGCTAATCCATGATTCTCTCTCATTATTGAGGTTTCTATCTTTCTCTCCCTCTTCCTTCCTCTCAGAAATTAATGAAAACATCGTCATTGGGTTTGCACATTCAAGCCAAAGGTTGCATAAGGGGCATATAAGATGATAGTGAGGTATAAGGAAGAAGGTGATGGAAAATAAAGTTGGGGAGAGAGACAGCCATCATTGCCCTTTTTAAAGTATACTGGCACTGGTTGTTTGCTTTTTTCATCTGTTTGAAATTCTGTATTTAGCATCGATGATCTTCATAACCTGGCTATTTACCATGAGCTCCTAGCGCCTATCATTTTATCAGCTCTCAAATATCCCATTTGTCAATAGACAGAAAGCTGTATGCAATAGGACCTAGATATAGAAAGCCCAGGCCTATGGAAACCTGTAATTTTTAGACACTATTTTACTCTTTGATCATGATAATGATTACGATAATGAAGGTTACATTCAAAGAACGACTTACACAGATACTCTCCTTTCTCAGTGAGTGGAGACATGTTCAATCATTACCCTGTCAGGTAAGGGACCCAAGTAGCAGCATATTGTTGGTTATCACCCAAGTGCCTTATTTTAGGCCTCTTATTATTATTTTTGTTTATTGCATTGGGTAGATGAGCAAGATTCCGAAGGCTCACAAAATTGGAGAAGAAAGAGAAGAAGAGAGGAAAGAAACTAACATTTAATGAGTACCTTCAATTTGCTAGAAACTGAACTTAGCACATGTTTATTTTTTACCTTAAATTGATCTTTTCTGATTAAAAACAACAGTATTTCTCTTTTACGAGTAAAGAGTCAAGATTTTTCAGTTGTGTGTGCAACTGACACAAATCTCAATATTCCTAACGATGAAGTCTGCAGTCCTCTATTGCACTGGGCTCTCTTTTACCATTCATTCTAATTCATCCCAAGTCAACCTTTTAAAATTTTTTTAAAAATATATTTTTATTGATTTCAGGGAGAGAGAGATAGAAACATCAATGATAAGAGAATCATTGATCAGTTGCCTCCTGCACAGCCCTTACTGAGGATCGAGCCCGCAACTTGGGCCTGTGACCTGAGCAGGTATTGAACTATGACCTCCTGGTTCATACGTTGACGCTCAACTACTGAGTCACACCCAGCTTGGCTGTAAAAGAAATTCTTAACTTCTGAAGGTACTCTTGGACTATCACAAAAAGAATAAGACAGATACGGAAACTGTTCAGAATAACAAGACTTTTACAAAAAGCAAAGAAAATCTAGTTTTCTGGACCAAACTATACAGTCATAGGCAACTTGGGAAGTGGAAGTAAAGATCTGTTAGGTGTTTTTACTAGCTTGCACATCGTCCTTAATTACAGTTTAGACGACAAAATGAAACATAAATGGCTTTTTGTCAACGGAACATTGCTGGAAGCATAAACAATAAATTATGAATTACTGAAGCAGAAACTTTTGTGGATCATGGATGCATAATGCTATTCTGCATATTCAGGATCCCAGGTGGACCTCCTGCTTCATGCAAATGGAGTACTACCTCTCAGGATTCAACCTTGAGACCAAGCGCCCTGCTTCATCTTCGCAAGTGCTGACACCTTAGATGAAAGAGGCCTCTGGTCAATGTTTGGCGCTGTGCGTGGTGTTGTGAAAAAGCCCGGTGTGGGCAGAGCAGATGGCGTCAGCATATTAGAAACATACATACATAGGTATTCATTACCACAGGCATGCAAGCACACCGTTTGCACTTGTTGCTTGGGTATGGTTGCCTGGGAAACCCAGCAATCATGAATCTGCTCAGCTGAAGGGCGGAGGCTTTTGTAAAGGCCACTCAGGGAAAGAGATGTTCTTTCAGAAAGTCCTGTTTGCTCCAAAGCAGCCTGGAGTGATGGGAGAACTCAAGGAGGTCCAAGGTGGCCAGAGAGAGGGCAGGGGCTTCTTAAGGTGGCTCTTCCAGATTCAGTTCAGCCCAGAGGGGGCCCAGCTGGCTTAAGGTGGACACGAGAGGAACTCTGCCTCAACCCCTGCACGCTGAGCACAGGAGAGGCACGCCTGAAGACTCAGCCCAAGAGAGATGGAGGATGGAGGGGGCCAACTCCGGCTGGGTCGGGATCAGGGAAACCCACCTGCATTTCCAGGCAGCACATTTTAGTTTTGTGACAAGAGAACCTTGACATAAGCTGACATGACTCAAAAGAGCAAAGAGAGACCTGTCTAATTTTTCAGCTTATGCAAAAGAATTCCCACAGAGTATGTGTGTTGGAAGGTTGATACGCTAGAAGGGAAAGTAACCTTAACAAGTTGGAAGTGGGGGGTAGCCCTGGTGTGAAGAAAGCCGAGTTTCATTTTGGAGAAAAAGAAAAAAAGACAAAGCCTTCATATTCAAAACCAGACCCAGAAACCCTGCAGCTATTTCTGTGACTGGCAAATATTGGCATTATTTCCCCACCTTCTCCTCCTCCTCCTCCTCTTTCTATTGCTTTTCCTTTTATCTATTATGAAACCCTTATGACGGCAACACGTCGCTAAGCAGATTCCTTGCAATGCAATCTAGTGAGGACCAGGGTTTTCACAATCTCCAGTGAGCCCACTTTCAGGATCACTGTATCGCATCCCTACGTCAATGGAGTTAAAGCTGCCAAGAGACCTGGGTGAGGATAATAAGCTAGAGGAGATGGGCCATCGAATGGGCATCTAGGAATGAATGGCTTCGTATCATGAGCACCATGTCCCATTACTGATGTGGCTTTCCTATGTGCCAGGCACTGTGCTGAGGGCTGTCTGAGCCCTGGGTTATACATGCCCACGGCAGCATAGGCATACCCACGCATACCTATGGGGCAACGGGCATTGCTATCCTGGCATCACAGATGAGGAAACTGAGGCTTAAAATAACTTGCCTGTAGTCATTGCTCTAACAAGGGATGCTTCTAGAGGATAAAAAGACATAAAACACATACTTCTTGAAGTTGGCCAACAGGTGAAATGGAAACCCTCCAAAACCAAGCATGAATTATATCCTCAACAGGTGACCACATTATGGACATTGGGACAATCCAAGACGCATTTATTCCAATGCTCTGATCAACATTTACATTATTCAGACCAATTACCATGATTACCTTTACAGTGAGATGCTTATCAAGAGAATTTTGGTCAAAAAGAAGCTCTCGAGAAGAGAAAAAAAATTATCATCATCAGGCACTTTGGTCCCCCTGCCGTCTTTTCTTAAGCCTAACCAACTATAATGAAGGCCAAGTACAACACCTACTTCTTTTCTTCCCAGAGGCCCTCCTTAGTGAGCAGAGCTATATGTTTTTCCTTATTTCTCTATACACCCGATTCAAATACTTCAGTATAAAACATGAAGACTCCACTTTCACTACTGCTTTCTGGCCATTCCAGTCAAGTCTTTTACCTACAATGTGCAGGTTGGATAAGATCAGGTTTCTGCCGGCCTCAAATCTTCAGCAAGATATTCCTGGGAAAATGTAAATGGACCTGGAACTCCCCCATTTGTTATATTTAATTGTTGACTATCTTCCATTTTCACGATTGGAAACAAATACTGAAATGTGGTCAGCAAAATTCCTTTTGTTTATAAATATACCTAACTGGAAAATGGAGAAATTGATGTTGGGGTCATATAACTTAGACAAGTCAAGGCGATATGATGGTTTGGTATGTACATGTAATATAAGTGACTCATCACATTTTGATCTTTGCTTTCACCTTTATTCCTATTAAAGGCTGCTTTCCTGTTCTGGCAGATATATGATTCTCCTACATTCAGAAAGAGAATTCTATGTGAAATCACTCAACTGTGTAGGGGATAAGAGACAGCTAATTTCTATCTCATTTCGTCTTTGATTCTGAATTAGTCGGCTGAAAATTGCAGTAGGACCAATCTAGATGAGAGAAGGAGATCATAGTGACTTCAAGTTGAAAGACACAGCTGTGAGTTTCTTAGAAAACTCCAAGTACTGCACCCATTTCCTTTAAAGATCTCATTTAAAAGGGGGCCCATCCACCCATCAGTTATGAATTTGAATACTTTGACTATCTCCAAATTGTAACCTTCATCAAGAGGGAAGAGTCTTACAAATTATGATGTGCTCAATAGAGAAACATCAGCTATTGATCATTTTAAAGTCCATCGTAAAAAGAAAATAATTCTCACCATATTATACCATTTGATTCCTGCCATGTTTTAAACAGAAAATAGACCATAGTTTTAACATAAATAATGTCTAGTATTTGGACTTTTGGTTGATTGTGTGTGTGTGTGTGTGTGTGTGTGTGTTCTCCCATCATTAATAACAAGGAATGAGTAACAGGTTCATAAGCTATCTATCTATATATCTCCAACATTTTAAATCTGACAGTTTCTTTCTATTTGTTTCTACATGTTAAGAAGAGACGAATTGCTTTTTCTATTTCACAGTAACTATTCAGATACCAAAAAGTAGTGGTCGATGGAGCAAAGCACACGACTTTCTAGTACAGGAAAAGGAAGATATCCCAAAGACCTGTGGGTTCATAGCTTATTCCATGGAGATGCTGAATATTTGGGTCCTAAATCCATAATCACAGTGAACATATGTCCTGGTTTCCAAAAGGTAGTCCTGGTTTATGGTTTTTATAGGCATCAATATAAATGCAAATAGCAACCCCTTTCACTTAAAACAATGTCCCAGTTGAAATAATAACTTCTATGGCCATTCTTTGCAAAATAAATAAACACATAATTTAAAAGACACAATCATGGCACAAAGAGTGTGCTTTCTGTCCTGAGTAACTTTGCAGTACCTGACATCTTTTTCCCCCAATTATTTCATACACACACACACACACACACACACACACACACACACCTGTAGCTTCCATTTTCTAGTTCCAAAATAAAACAGATAATCCATATGCCTTTAACTATTCTATTACAGGGTTTATTGAAATGTATGAGGGAGCTAAAATATGGGTTTGTAAGTGTAAAATCTTTTACTTCTACTTATTCCAAAAATTAGAGAAAACATATGACATTCATTCACGGTAGGGCTGAAATGTCCTCTTTCAAAGGTTTAGGGAATAACGAATACAGTACAAAACTATGCTTTCACTGACACCCAATAACAACCTCTCATTCATTCAAATATCTATTTAGCACCTTCCATGGGCCCTACCTATAATGTGCATATCTTGAAACTACAGGAAGCACAGAAAATTCCAGAAACTCAGAACCTTAGAGATGAAAAAAAAAACAACAAAAAAACACCAAAACAAAGAGTCAACCATGGGACTGAAGGGTCCCAGGTTGGATTTTGGTCAAGGCTACATACCTCAGTTGCAGGCTCAATTCCCAGCTTGGTCAGGATGAGTACAGGAAGCAATGAATCCATGTGTCTCTCACACATATTGATGTTTCCCTCTCTCTGTCTCTCTCCCTCCCTCCCACCCTCTCTAAAAATCAATGGAACAGACTGCTGAAGCTCAGAGGGAAGGCGGGGGTGGGTGGGAAGAGATCAACCAATGAACTTGTATGCATATATGCATGACTCATGGACACAAACAATAGGGTGGTGTAGGCCTGGTATGGGGTGTGGGGTGGGTTAGAAGGGGTCAGTGGGGGAAAAGGGGGGACATATGTAATACTTTCAACAATAAAGATTAAAAAATAAAAATAAATCAATGAAAAAAACATCCTCCATTGGATGTTTAACAAACATTGAAGGATTAACCAACAAACAAACAAAACAAAGCAAAGTAAGCATGGGTACTTGGGCATGCACTTCCAGCTCAGTTTGAAATTTCTGAGGGGATTTCATGTTAGCCATATTTATGTGACTTCCAAGAAAAAGAAATCTTGGCACTATTAACTAAAAAACGAAGGCAATGTACTTGGATTAGAGTTCTTAATTAGGGAAGTCTAACAAATGAGTACTCTGGGACTGAGGAGAAGGCAGGATTTTGTCTCTGTAGAGTTAAGAATAGTGGAAGCCAAATAAATGAGTAACATCTCTATAATGACTTTCTCATTTCCTTTTCTGCGATGCCTCTACATTTATCAAAGCATACCCAATGAACTATGTAGCGTTACGTTAAAAAGTTAAGGCCATAACATATTTAACAAGAGCCTAAAATGTTATTTTCTTTCATAAAGGAAGTGGTATCAACATTCACTATTTCCTTGAAACAGGACATAGCAAATAATCCAAATGATTGCCATGAACCAAATTTTCCTCTTCTGGTTGAGCACAGCTTTTATATAGACCATTCATAAATCTAAACAATTGTCTGTCGTTAAGCCAGAAGACAGCCTGAGACAATACATTTATTTTGTTAATCATTCCGTAACAGCTGAAATTTAGACTTAAACACATCCGGGCCAAAATAAGCAGTTAAAAACCCTTGTTAAATAGACAGCGGCTAGGGAAACAAAAATGTACATGTAAATGTAAAATAGATTTTTTTCCCAGTTCCCACCAGGCACCATCCACAGTTATGACAATATTATTGATTATATTCCCTATGCTGTACTTTACATCACCACGCATATTTGGTAACTGCCAGTCTGTACTTCTCAATCCCTTCACCTCTTCCACCCCATTCTCCAAACCTCCTCCCCATCAGAGAGACTTTTATAATGATCTATGACCTTCATATCTAATAGGCAATTGTTAAGGGAAATACTTAATCCAAACTTGGTTCTCAGCAACTAATGACATACGGAGCGTTCCCCCAAAATGTATACACATTTTAACAGCTGATAGCTCAATTCTGAAAATGAAATGCATTTTAATAAACACTGTCTTTATAATTATTCAAAGTGTGTGTATACATTTTTGGGGGACACCCTATCCATTAAATGTCCTCTGTCAGTGAGAGACTTATAAATAAATCGGGTCTTATTAGCTCCAAAATAACAATGATAAGGAGTGTCGTTCAAGCAGGATTTTCTGCTCTAATTGCTATTGTCAGTGTTGGTATACAGGTTTAAACAAATGCCTGGAATGTGCACCCACAAACCAGGCACAATTAGAACAGGCTTTCCCTAAAGCCTTGGTAGGAAACAATGATATGTTTCTTTCTGATATGAGTATATATAGTTGCTAATTAAATCTTAACAACTGAAAAGCATAAGCCAGATCCTCCCCTAACAGTCATGTCAGTATCTCAAAATTCCTGCAACTTTCAAAAGGGTTAAACCTTACAGTCCATTTTCAAAAAGAAAGTGATTGAGGTATACCCTGGGATGAAATTAACATGCACATTAACAATTTGCTTATCTACTGTTTCAATATTGGAAAGAGGAAGTGATGTAATTACCATGCCATTAGGCTAATAAGCTGGATTTCAACTGCTCATGAATGAACAAAAATTATTGTATTGACACGTTCAGTCCTATTATGAACTCACATCTTATTTTCCAAGGTATATGGCGCCCCCTTTCTCAATGCTAATATATTTACCTTCATTTTTCTTGATGGTAAAATTCGGATTGTTGACCATTTCTGGAAGAAGACTGTATAAGAAATAATGGCCGTTTTTGGGATCATCTTTGTCCATGGCACTCACCGTTTGAATGACCTGTAACATAAAAGTTGACGTCAGCATTTCTGATGACATCGATGGTTTGAACCGCCTTTCAATTTTCTAAATGGTCCTGGATGGCTTGTGCCAAGAATAAGGAGAAACACTCATCACTTTAAAACCTCAGCTTTGATGAGCTGGTGAAAATTGAGGTCATTACCTTGGTGTCCATTGGGTGTCTGGGGCTTGAAATAGCATATTTAAGGGTATTTTGCAAATTTCCACTGGGCAATGATATGTTTCTTTCCAGTTTGAGTATATACAGGTATCTCGAACGAGATTTGGAATTGTCACAGTGATTGTAGTGTGGCCTTTGAGACGACGGCCTAGGACAGTGATGGCGAACCTATGACACGCGTGTCAGAGGTGACACGCGAACTCATTTTTTTGGTTGATTTTTCTTTGTTAAATGGCATTTAAATATATAAAATAAATATCAAAAGTATAAGTCTTTGTTTTACTATGGTTACAAATATCAAAAAATTTCTATATGTGACACAGCACCAGAGTTAAGTTAAGGTTTTTCAAAATGTTGACACGCCGAGCTCAAAAGGTTCGCCATCACTGGCCTAGGAGGTAAAGGACTTGAATCTTGAGTCCTCACAACCCTTCTTTAATATTCCTCATCAGGTTGCATGTGTTTGCCAACTACAATGTTCCTTGACACAAATGTCATTGTAACAAAGCTTTCTGAAGACTTGCATCTGTTCCCACCCAACAATGAATACTGTTTTTAAAGCGAGTAGATAAGACATGCAAACAATGCTTTGGGGTGTATCCTGAGATGAATAAATTACAGGGATTAGAAGAATTACCACCGCACAGAGAAACGTTTGCTCAGATACGCGTACTCGGGTCCCGGATGAATGTGCTTATTGCATTTGCAAAGCTGCATTAACTTAGGGCGAAGTTATTTCTTGGGATGTCAGAGAATTAGCTTAATAATTCTCATTTATGGTTCTGTGATATTAATCACTTCAATCAGAAACCCTGGGCAAACGCTACCGTAGGAAACACATTATAGCTTATACCTCATGATGAATAACTACAACACCGTTTCTATAAGAGATGCTTGTGAAGCATGACTGTCAAGGTGATATCAGATTCGCCATAAACAATTTAACAGGGACATGCTCTCACGTGTATGAAGTTTAGAGACGGCAATGATGAAGCCTAATATGTTATGTCTGTTAGAACAATTATACCCCATTCAACTCTGCCAATTTCACTAAAGAGGGAAAAAATGGATGGCTTCTTTTTAAGAAAGCGACATCATTGCCTTGGAACTTGTCACCTAGAGGATGCGAGAAGCACACTTTCAGAACACTTTTAGCAGCTGTGGCGATTTGCATTGTATCTGGTACATGCTATGTGAGAAGCAATGCAGTAAGGTTATTTGAGGCCTGAATGAAATAACCTCTCTAGTCTACTTCTCCATTATTAAAATGGGACATATCTGGCTTGGTAGATGTTTTACTTCTGCTAAGGACCTTATGAAATGTCTTCCAATTGTACTTAGCTTGAGTCACAATATCACCAAAAGTAGCACAAGATATAACTCATGGTTAAGAAAGAAATGTAGTCGTTAAGGTGATGGACTCTGAAATAAAGCCGTCTTGATAGAAGTCATAATTTCACTCTTCACTCGTTGCCTGACACTCAACTCTGAAACTCAGTTTTGCTGCATCCCTAAATTAAAAATCTGCCAGGGTTGCTTTGATTACTGATGTAAATTCATGTCAGATGCTCAAGGAAAATTAGTCACCATCATTATTATTGTTTTTGACTTTAGGGTCACTATTGTTTTTTTAATGGCATGGCACCTTGATAAGTGTTATTTAAGGAGGTCCCTGACCTCATCGGATTAGATGGAAATGCCCTATGTCTGCTATATATAATCGCCTAGCACATTTGCCTTGACATTTTAAGTATGGAGACATGCCCTGGGATTCCCCTTTTAGCAAAATGAAAGAATAAAAGGTACCAGGGGAGAAGCTGTGAAACACAGATTAACTCTTTTGTGGACAGCCTACATATGCAAATATTTATCAGGGGAATGTGATAATAGCCTCCTAATAGGCAACAGAGCAGGAAGGAGTTACTGGTGAGCAGGTGTGGCATCCCTGTAGCCAATTTTGCTTCAAAAGGACTTCTATTCCTGGATGCACCTTCTGAAGAAGTAACTCCTAAAGCATGTAAGCACATGTGAAGAATAAAGGCAAATAGTCCTGGCTGGTGTGGCTCAGTTGGTTGGGTGTCGTCCCAGGCACTAAAAGGTTGCTGGTTTGAGTCCCAGTCAGGACACATGCCTGGGTTGAGGGCTCAATCCCTGGTAGGGGGCATGTAGGGGAGTATGCAGAAGGCAGCTGATCGTTGTTCCCCTCTCATCAATGTTTCTCTCTCTTTCCCCCTCTCTTCTTCTCTCTCTAAAAATCAATAAAAATATTTTTTTAAAAAAGAATAAAGGCAAATAGAAAATTTCTTGAAAATCTGTGGTGGAAATCATTCATAACTAAATGCATTCTAACAGGATAGTTAGTGGGTAGAGCTGCTATAGACAGTAACTCTCTTAATGTTTCTAAGTAATCTACATGACAAAGACTCATACATGCTGGCTAGTGCAGCTACACAAGTTATTTAATTAAGCCACCACTACCCAAACAATAAAAAAACATAATCATTTAGCTTACCTCAAATAAAGGAGCATAATTGCCTGTTATACCACATCTCAGAAGTTTGGTGCAAACATTACGCCTGCAATGAACATGTTTTCCCCACCATTTATTTAAGCCAATAACTCTGTTAGATGTGCACCTTTTTTGAGCCTACTCAATCACAAAGTCTCAGGGCGGGGTCTAGGAGTCTACATCTTAGTCTTCTAGGATGGTGATTCTGCTGCATGCATTGGTCTGAGAACTGTTTTGAGCCCAGGGAGGCGGTTGGTGTCGAGAGCTCCCACATTATTATTCATTAGGAGCCTTTGCATTGTCAACCTCACCTCACGCTCAGTGCATAATGTGCTGCAGAAAAAGGGATGAAACGGTAAATCTGTAAATCAACTTCCAAATATCCTGTGAACTGGAAATGGCTAAGACTTTGGTTGGAACCATTTTTGACACCTGATTTTATTTTCATGCAGATGGCCACTGTCTGGTCATTTTATCTCAGAGTAGACGCCTGGTAGATCACTTGAAGGACTTTCTGTCATTAAAATGCATTAGGTGCCCATCTTAAAAAGGCTGGCATTTTCATTGATGTAAGAACATCTGAATACACTTAGCTTTAATCAATAGAAGAAAAAGAACACGTTTATGCAAGGAAGTGCCTCTCCACACAAGACTTTTTACAGACACACAGAAGAGATGGCAAAGGAAGGCCGCACACATGTCCCACGGAGAGCTACTATGACATCAATTAATTTTTAAATAATTGGACAGGTATTTCATGAAAATGACAAAAACAATTCTGGAGAGTACAAAGTTATTTTTTTTTTTTAGAGTACATGTAAAGCATGCAGTTAAAATATTTTCCCTTCTACCAATAAAGTTACAATATAATTGAAAAATCTAATGTTTAGTAATTTATTGTGGAATAATTTAAAAGGAAGCTGAGAGCTAATATGCCTCTCTATCAGAAAACCTAAGTATATGTGGATGTTGGGATGAGGAAGTAAATTCTAGGGCCCTGCTTGGGTTTCTATGGCAGCAGACAGCTGTTGGTTTCTCTGAGACTACTGATTTGAAATAACCTGAGGCATGACACAGAAAACAATGAGCATCATGGGGCCATATCATAATTCAGACTGTTTTCAAAAAAAACTACTCATTGTTTATCAATAACACTATGCCTAAGTTAGATACTTATTAGCAGAATTTATTAAACTTTATTTTAGACTATTTTATATTTACTCAAAAAATATTTAATAGTGGCCAGAGTGGTTCAGTGGTTGACCGTTGATAATTCCTGATCAGGGCACATGCCAGGGCTTTGGGCTCCATCCCCAGTGTGGGGCATGCAGGAGGCAGCCAATCAATGATTCCCTCTCATCATTGATGTTTCTATCTATCTCTCCTCCCTTCCTCTCTGAAATCAATAAAAATATATTAAAAAATATTTAATAGCTGTAGGCCATTACTATCAGTAACTTTTTTTAAAAAAAATATGTTTATTGGTTTTTTACAGAGAGGAAGGGAGAGGGATAGAGAGTTAGAAACATTGATGAGAGAGAAACATCGATCAGCTGCTTCCTGCACACCTCCTACTGGGGATGTGCCCACAACCAAGGTACATGTCCTTGACCAGAATTGAACCTGGGACCCTTCAGTCCTCAGGCCGATGCTCTATCCACTGAGCCAAACCGGTCAGGGCTGTCAGTAACTTTTTAAAAGGCAAGTAGTCAGGAAACAAATACATTTCTAATTATCTGATCTGTTAACAACCAAAAAACCTACCATGGGATCTATTAGAATATCTCCTATCAGTTCCTGTCTATATTATTCATTGATTTATTTTGTTCTGAGGGGATGAGTTCCTATTTTGTTTGTTTGTTTCTCCCTCTCTGCCATTGCAAAAGTCTGGCTATTTTTTTTAAAAATATATTTTATTGATTTTTTACAGAGAAGAAGAGAGAGGGATAGAGAGTTAGAAACATCGATCAGCTGCCTCCTGCACGCCCCCCAGTAGGGATGTGCCCGCAACCAAGGTACATGCCCTTGACCGGAATCGAACCTGGGACCCTTTAGTCCGCAGGCCGACACTCTATCCACTGAGCCAAACTGGTTCGGCAAAAGTCTGGCTATTTTTTATCTTTCTTTTTTTTTTTTAGGGAAAGTAGATGAGAGAGGGAAAGACAGAGAGAAACACTGATGTGAGAAACACATGGATTGGTTGTCTCCTGCATGTGCATGCGCCCAGACCAGGGCCCTGGCAGGGAAAAGCCTATAACTAAGGTACCTGCCTGGAACTGAGCCCTGAACCCTTTGCTCCATAGGCTGATACTCTGTCCACTGATCCAGATCGGCTAGGGCAACAGTCACTTTCTTAGGTAAAACTTAACTTTCTCTTTCTCAGAAGATTTTTCTGTAGTGAATTGGAAGGGGGTGAAGGAGAGAAGAAGGAGTCAAAGGTGGTGCAGAAAAGACAGTAGTGATTTTGGTTTTCTACTGCTTCTTCTGCCGATCATTGCCTATTCATTTCTGATTATCAGTATGAGCTTTCCTGAAATGCTAACTTCTATTTCTTTTTCTTTTTATTGATTTCATAGAGGAAGGGAGAAGGAGAGCTAGAAACATCAATGATGAGAGAGAATTAATGATAGGCTGCCTCCTCCCCGCCCCCTACTGGGGATCGAGTCCCCAACCCAAGTATGTGCCCGACAGGGAATTGAACCATGATCTCCTGGTTCATAGGTCAACGCTCAACCACTGAGACATGCATTCCATTATGCATACAAGATAAACCAGTTATAACACTGATAAATTTTTAAAAAAGAAGAAAATAATAGGGATGTGAGGAATTATACTAAAATTCACACCATAACCCAGTTATTCTCAATTATTTCAATACTGAATAACATAGTTCATATTAGCACCATTCATATCTGCCGGGAGCCAGTCCATGCTTGCTGTTTCAAGGGACCTGGCACATATGGCATACTGTTCTTAATATGTTTGCTCACCTTCTTGGCACTATGTGTTTTAACCAAGGTCACCTCTCTGAGAAAGGTTGTTTCCCCAGGTAGGAATTTTTCCCTGAAGTCAGGGAGGGAATAAAACCTCTTAACTAAGTGCCAGGCGGGAAATTAATCACTTTAACTATGAACAATCATGCTTAAGCTACATAATCTTTACTCCCTGGAATGGAGATAAGAAACGCCCTAACCTTTGTAATAGAGATTGATAGGATTGAATCAACTGGTATAAATACAGATGTAATAAGACAGAACTTAGAACACAGAACTTAGGACACAGAACTCAGAACACAGAACGAAGAAGACAGAACTCAGAAGAAGGAACCTACACAGACAGAAGAACTTCGCTGGAGAGAACATGGCAAAAGATCCTGCACTGAACCTGACTACAGAAATTGGCAAGAGAACCTGACTAGAACCTGGTAACTGAACCTGGCTGGAGAACCTGGACAGAACCTGGCTGGAGAACCTAGCAAGAGAACATGGACACAGACCCTGGCAGGAGATCCTAACCAGAACTTCGCTAGAGATCCAGACCAGAACTTGGCTGGAGATCCTGGCTGGAGATCCTGGCTAGGCTGCTGATCAACTGAACACTGTCTCCGTGTCCTTCCTTCTTCGCCGACTCTGCCTACGCCTTTGGGAACCCCTGGACCTGCTGGGGTTGGACCCCAGCACATATCCATTAGCACCATTAATGGATAGGTCCTGGATATTTGTTAAAAATAATTTGCATAGTAGTCCAGTCTCTACCAAGACTTTAATTTTTCTACCCAAAGTGTTTCCCCATGTTCCATTTTTTCTGCATGAACAAATTCCTTGCCTTTACAAAGTATTAGGTGGCCATTCAGAGCATGTACCTGGGGGTCCGGCCTACAGACAGCACAGCGGGGGAATGAATGGAGATGAGGCTGTATGTCAGTCTTTTAAACATGAAGTCCGCAGTCCTTTGGGGGACACCCGGGCCTTTCTTTCATAAATTCACGGTAGCCCTTCCAACATTCTCTGTAATTTCAGTCTCTTTTCACTCCCCTTCCCTTTACTAAACTAAGTTGGGGTAAAATGATACAGAGAAAGGGCTCCTGGAAAATGTGTTTATACAAAATTGGGATTTTTCCAGTTCCTCCTGCCTCGTATTTTATGTTGTTGGACCCTGAATATTTTATGTGTCTTGTGTACACCTCTGAAATGATCTTTTTTTTCCCTAAATCACTCTACCACTTGCTTTGCTTTGAAAACCTCATTAGTAGGATAAAACCCACAGTTATTAACACAGCTTTGAAATCTCAACTGCCTTTTCACACTTTTCTCCTCTCGATCTTCTACTCTGTTACCTCCCAGCAGTATTTCCTGATGCCTCCTGGACATTAGAAACATCGCTTCCTCCACTGAAACTGTATCCTGTTGTTTACTTTCCTGGAGCAAGATTTTCCCAACTGAGTGCCATTTACCACTAGTTCTATAGTTTTCTCTGACGGAAATTTGAAAGATTTTATAATCAGATCTGTTTGCTAGACGCCAAATACCATATACTAGTAGTCCTTTGGCGACTCATGTATTTATAAATGCAAGGGAACCTTACAGTTAAACAAAACCAACAAATAGTCATTAACTTTAACACAGTGGTTCCCAAACTTATTAGGTCAAACACACACACACACACCACCACCACCACCACCACCACCACCACCACCACCACACCATATATTGACATTCTATCTATACCCTGCAAGTGTTTCTCAGGCACTCAATTTAGGAAACACTATCATCGCTCTGCCCTTGAGGCTCAATGGTTGTGCATCGACCTATGAACCAAGAGGTCACGTTTTGATTCCAGATCAAGGCATATGCCCAGGTTGCGGGCTCCATCCCCAGTAGAGGGTGTGCAGGATGCAGTCGATCAATGATTCTCGTCCATCATTGTTATTTTTGTCTCTCTCCCTCTCTCAAATCAATACAAATATATTTATTAAAAAAAAAGAAACACTATCATCTGAAACTCCATCTGAGTCATAAAAGCCTGGAAGACCTTGGGAAGGTGCTGTGTCTAGATAGCTTGTTGGTTATCAAACTTTCTTTTTGCTTCTCTGTCATTCAAATAACATGTCAGCTCCACTTGGTACCAGATCTTACCCGGTTTATGTCACTAGCAGCAAGCCTAAAAGCTTCCATAATCTAGTGTCAATTCTACTTTCTTCCAAAAGGCATGCTCATCAGCATGGCTTCCATGACCAAGTGGAAACAAACAAGCATACACATGTGGCCAGCTCGCTCCCAGCCTAAATTCTCATTCAGTAATTTGTAGGTTGACAATAAAACGAGGGGGAATACATCAATCTGTAACAGCCCCCACATTTAAAATAATCCTCTGCACCATTTTCTGTGGTCACCAATCTCATTCAGGTGAGGGGCCGGAGTAAAACATGTGGCATCTAGACTCACACAAGATGTTCAGCTACCGCAGACAGAAGCTGCAAGTGTGACCTCAAAAAAGATGTAGACAGTGTGTGTTCCTACAAGTTGATTCTAGTGGATTTAAAAACAATAATTCTATTAACTCACCAATTCATATGTGGAGGAATTAAGTAGGAGCCCTTCCCTCACCCTTGACAAATAAAACACTTGTAAATGTTTTATAGGAAACATTCTCTAAGAAAATGTTTGACAGAAGAGGAGTTGTTCCAACATAGGAGACTAGATTGTCCCATTATACTAGTATTAATCCATTTATTAGTAGAGATTATTTAAGGTGTTTCAATCCAAATCAAACCTCATGAAGATATAACAACAAGAAAAATAAAAACAACAGATACAATGCTAATAAAGTAAGCAAAGAAAAAATAAGGAAAGACTCATGGACACAGACAACAGTATGGTGGCTATCAGAGGGAAGGGGGTGTGGGATGGTAGGAGAGGATAAAGGGGGGTTAAATGGTGATGGAAGGAGATTTGACTTGGGGTGGTGAACACACAATACAATATACAGATGATGTGTTATAGAACTGTACACATGAAACCTATAAAATTTTTATTAGCCAATGTCATCCCAATGAATTCAATAAAAATAATAAAATAAAGACAAAAAGACCAACAAATACAATAGTAAAATATAGTTTGCTTGTAGACTGTGAGACTAGTTGAAATAAATACTACTAATTAGAATAATTATTCATTGAGCACCTACAACATGAGGTACCCTTAACATGCTTTTCCTTCTGTCAAAGTTGTGCTCAAAAAGTCATACTTCCACTAATGGCTCTCTTGAAATATGCTTTGCTACAAATGATTTCCTCAAATATTGCTTTATGCATTCCACTAATTTACCATCTCCTCACTCCTGCCAAAATAAAATGAAAATAGTGCTTTATGCATTTGGTCGAGGCCATCAATTTCATCCATTGTAAAACCAACCCTGTCTCCCTCTTGTGCATGCAGACAGGCTCTGAGAGGTGCCTGCTGGCAGGGAAGTTAAAATTACTTCTCCTCTATGTACTGTTTCATGAAGGCGATAAAATGCCGTAATTGCATTTCATTGTTTTACATTTATTAAAGACCAACAAGAACTGAAAAATAAATAAACGAAGTAGCAAACTCATTCATTGCTGGTGTTTAGCAAGAGATAATGATCTTAACTTTTCTTATTAGGCTTTATTTATTTTCACTTAAGTTTTCATGGACTGCTTTTGAATAAAGCGTTATCGATCGCAGGAGTTGATTTTTGTTTTCTTTCGAAAAAGCTCACTCTGGGTCAGCATCTCATTCTCATTACTATTTTTCTAACACAGGCAATGGAATTTCAAAATCTGTTCCCTTGGGAAGCAGTGCCAGACTGGAGAAAGTTCAGGGACTGGGGCACCTTCAAGAACAGACTTTGAAACCCATCTCTGCCACTTTCCATGGCCTTAGGGGAGAGCCTTTCTCTTGGCTAGTCTCAGCTCCCACATCTGGGACATGTGATGGCCACACCAACCTCTTAGGGATGATGAGTACATGCTAGATATCTGTATATATTATTTTATTCATGCAGCTCTTGTAATCCCTTCTCTCCATCTCTACTGCCACCACCTAGACCAGACTACTGTCCATCTTTGGCACATACAGCCTTCCTTTTTTATTGATTTCAGAGAGGGAGAGAGAGGGGGAGAGAGATAGAAACATCAATGATGAGAGAGAGTCATTGATTGGCTGCCTCCCGCACACCCACACTGGGATCAAGCCCACAACCCAGGCATGTGCCCTGACCAGGAATCGAACCATAACCTCCTGGTTTTTAGGTTGATACTCAACCAACCACTGAGCCATGCCAGCCAGGCAAGTACAGCCTTCTTAATGTTCCTTCTGCTTAATTATGCATCTATGTGTGTGTGTGTGTGTGTTTATACATTTAATTCAAATGTAAAACTTTTTGTCCAATGTCATTCTTGCTTATTCCATTCTTATTATACTTGCTTATTACACTTATGCTCAGCAATAGACGTCTTCAGTTCTTCAGACAAACCCAGGTCTTTCTCCCTTTGTAGTCCTGGCACAAGCTTCTCCTGTGGGCTAGAAGGTCTGGCTCCACTCCCAGCATTCCTGGCCCTTTCTCATTGCTTAGTTTCAGCCTCCATGATACCATTCACAAGGTAACTTTCTTGGACAACACTGTATAAAATAGATCTTTGCTTTTTCATTGTTTCCTCCAGACTAGTTGCATTACTGCTTCTTCAGCCCAGTTTTCAAAATGTAGACATATCATTTATTCATTTTACTTTTTGTATAATCTCCCTTCCTTATTAAGTTCCACGTTCAGCCAGAGCAACTCAGTGGTTGAGCATCGACCTGTGAACCAGGAGGTCATGGTTCAATTCCCGGTCAGGGCACATGTCCAGGTTGCAGGCTCCATCCCCTGTGGGGAGTGTGCAGAAGGCAGCCAATCAATGCTTCTCTCCCATCAGTGATGCTTCTCTCTCTTCCTCTCCCTTCCTCTCTGAAATCAATTAAAAAAAAAGTTCCACAAGAGAGAACACGTTTTTGGTCATTTTCATGTTATTTTCCCAAGTTCATATGAGAATATTTAGCATCTTGAGGCTGCACAATAAATACAGTTTAATAAACAGATGAATGATTTTTCATGTGAAGAGGGTTATCTTGTGCACTGTGTGTCTGTGAGTAGAATGAGTGTTTCCATGGTAATATCTGAGAAAATAATTATTGAAATATTTGTCACTGCCAAATGAAGTGAATTACAACCACAATTTTAAAATTCTGTGAATATCCATTACATGCCAAGCATTGGCTAGATACCTATCTAGTAATAAAGGTTATTCTCTTTTTTGGGGAGGGGGGTACCTGTGATATTCCTATGAAATACTAACTTTATATACTGCAGTATTGATCAGAGAAAGAAAAGATTAAAAGAGGTAAATCAGAATATTTTTTTAACCCAGACATAATTAACTTGATTCCAAACAGCACATCTCAACTTCTATAGCAGGTGATGAAGCTTAAATTAGTCTCCACTAGATTTATTTATGGTAACAGGGAAGCTCCTTCCTGGAGGAAAAAGTACTGAAGCAGTCTGTCGCCTAACGGGTTCTCCAACAATAAATATTCTCTGAGACTCAACGCGAGACCTCGATTCATTCCTAGAAATACAACATTTTTGTTCAGTCCCTGTGTCGATGCACCATCTGGGACAAATTACCCCAATTCTGTCTGTATGAGATACAAGAGGCTGGTATCGCCAATAAAATCCTAGAAAGCTCGCATGAGAAGACCAAGATGGAGAAGAGAATGATGGAAGGCCCTCTGGCCAACACTGGCCACTGAAGTTCTGTTTCTCTCACATGGGGTTCCGAGTGTGGTGTTCTAGGGCAGAATGAGGGGAGATGAGGGTTTCTCCACATCTGTTACCTGCTCCTCCACCTGTCCAGCCACATTGCCATTCTCTCCAGACAGAATCGGGGTGATTCCCTGCTGACTCCTGGAATACTTGATAGATGTTTTCTGTCTCTGGTGGAGGTCTTGTCATTAAGATAGCTCCATCTCCTTTCTTTCTTCAGACTCCTTTCTGACTTGAGGATTTGAGGTATTGTCATGCATTTCTATCATTTCTAATTTTATTCTGTTTGCCATAGAGAAAACTCCATGTGGGAAAAAGACTGATGTGTAGGACATTAGTCTAGTGGCATTGGTTTGCCACTAGATCCCCAGTACCAACTCAACTCCTGGCATATAGTTAGTGCTCAATTCATATTGACTGGCTGTCCAAAACCTACCATCCTATTAGTCAAAAGAAATATCAGGCATATATTTTGCTTTCTAATTTTGAAATTAGAGATTTCAAGTAAGTGGAGAGCATATTTTTATTCTTCCTGATAACTGAGCGCCAAGTAATGTGTAGACGACTCTATCATACCATCATTAAATTAGAGATTAAATATATACACCATCTTCTATCTTTTTACTTAAGATAAATTATCTATAACTATTGGAATTAAAAGAAGTGTTACTGGTAATCAGAAAATACCATTGGAATTTATATATTTAACATTTAAATAATTGTATATTGAAGATTTAAAAGAATTCTAACCAGAAAGGATTCATGTTGATTTTGTGTAATATGGAATGTGAATAATTTCTCTGTGTCACAGGGTTGCTGTTATTCTCTAAGGGAACAAATTCAAGAAAAAGTCATCTTTCATTTCAGAATTATGAGAAGGTACTGGGGCTGATATGATTTGCAGTTCTACTTTCAAAGTGAACATCTGCCAATTTTAGCACAGATATGACATGAAATGGAAATCTACACCTAGAGAAGATGAAACTGGCTCACTGGCTCCCTCCCTCCTTTCCTCTCTCTCTCCTCCTTCCTTCCCTCCCTCCCTCCCTCCCTCCCTCCTTCCCTCCCTCCCTCCCTCCCTCCCTCCCTTCCTTTTTTCCTTCCTTCCTTCCTTCCCTTCCTCTTTCCTTCCATCCTTCCTTTTCTTTCTTATTTGGTATTTTGTTGATGAGTTCAATCCACTGGAAAAGATTCAAGCACAAAATAATTATCTATGTTCATGTTGACATTGGTTCTGATTTTATTGTTTTAAAAACCTTTGAGGTTCTCTAGGCCAGAAGTCTTTAGACTGGATATTCTGAATGGCTTGCCCTTAGTTATTGCTAATGATCTCCAGCTGCACTATCTCCCCAGAAGCTGATCCCCTCTGAATTTAGCCTTAAATCCACACCTTCCAGGCAAACCAGATTTCAAAGTCACCTGCACTCCTTACTCTGAGGCTGTTGTAAAGCAGACATCAAATGCTGAAAAATATTGAGTGACTATAACTCTAGTGCTAATTCAATGTTTGACAAATGTTTTTGATCATTTGAGAATGAACATTCTAATTTGAAAATGAGTCAGTGGTCTGTGGGGTGTGAGGAGAGATGACTGACAGTTTTATCGATGTTGAACTTATATAAGTGAACACTAGTGTAGGTAACAAAGATGAATTTTTGGAAAACATTAAATATAAAAATGAGATACTCGAGCCATTGAAAGTGACTGGGAGTGATGTAATGAACCAAATATGACTTCTGACTAGCACAAAGAAATCAGGAAGTTCAGGAGGGGAATGATTGCTTGTGCATAAACCAGTCCAAAAATTATGCTGAAGAGACAAAAGATCTGGTCTTTTCATGTAAAAATGAACCTTTAACAGATCTGCCTAAACAGATTCATTTGAGGATGAGCTAGTGCAGGGGACACACACACAACATAGGCATCTCTTCACAGAAGGAGTCATTTTGATCTGCAAAAATCATAAGACAAAGAATTAACTTTTCTCTTTTATTTTGATCTTGCATAGGAAAGGTGATGAAACAACCTGATTTCCCCCCTGAGGATAGGAACTGTTGAGGAATCATTAAAACCTTGGAAACAGTTGAAATCCACTGGGTAAAACTCCCGATTTCTGGGGTTCCAAAGGCATGTGTGTCAATGTCACAAGCGAAGGCGATGTTGGATTGCTGCAGTATTGATGCTATTGACTCTCTCAACGTGTGCGATAAGTTTTGCATGAACAATGGAGATTTATTTAAATTCTGATGCATTTGACAGATTCTGTATGATTGAAAGGGACAAGCTTATAAGTCTGTGATTGGCTACATTACCCCAGCAATGATCTGGATCACATAACATAGCCTTGAGAGGGACCTGCATATATTGTGTATATTTTGATCAAACTCTCTGCCAATTCAATCCGCCAACTTCGCTAAAGACTAGTATATATGACATACATATCAGGATGGGGTAAAAGTGGGTTTACAGTTGTGAGTATGTGAAACACTGTTTATTCGTGTTATTGTATTAATTTCTATAGGAACAACTATAAATCTATTTTTGTCCCCCACACTGTACATATAAACACACTCCATCCTTAAAGGATCACAAATGAAAATGTTCAAAACATGCTAGAGAGCAATTCCACATGACAAAATTAAGAAACATTTGAACTAATATTAGAATATTATTAAAAATAGTGTAGCACTGTGAAAGGTGAATGTTTTGATTAGAACATTTATATTATCTAGTTGCTTGAAATTAATCAGTGTTATTACAATTTCAGTTTGTGTGTGTGTGAGCATGTGTGTGAGTGTGTGAGTGTGTGTGTGTGTGTGTGTGTGTGTGTGTGTGTGTGCTATTTTGGTAAATGATGCTAATAGTTCAGGTATATGAGAGTAGTCTAGGAGAAAATGTCCACTGTTTTTAAAGGATGGTAACACACTGATCTTTTGTAATAAATGAAAAGTATGGAGCCACAATGCTAATCCTTTTTTTTTTTGGTGGGAAAAAAAATCTGACTCTTGTCAGGTAAACTGCTCGGCAGATAGTAAGTTTAATTCCTAACACCCACATGAGGCACAAGAATAGTTGGATTAACAACTCCAGTGTCATGCTGTCAGCTGCTGTTTATTTAAATTAAAATGTCACCATCCAGAAATAAATTAGTAAGTCGGAAAATGATAAATTTCTTAAACATACAGTACTTCGGCACCTTGTTCAGATAAATCTATTACATTTGGGGTTTTTAGAACTTTACACACACTATTTCCACTTTGACATTCAGAGTATAGCAGGTTTGGTTTTGTTCTTGCTTATACTACTCTTCCTCCAAACCTCCCTCACAAGTTCCCTTCCTTCCTACTCCCTCCCTCCCTCTCTCCTAACCTCCCCTCTTTCCTTTCTCCCTCCCCCCTCCTTACCTCTCCGCCCTCTAACTCACTCCCTTTCTTAATTGTTCCTATTTATACTACATGAGACAGGTAAAAAAAAAAATTCCATCAATACACAATTATCAGATGCTATAGTTACATGTCTAAGACCTACTGTTTATCTTATGTTAAAATGAATTAACTACATTTTTACAGGTTTCAAAATTCACTTCCTACACCCTCAGACAACTGGTTGACCTGGGTCCCTCTATTCTGCGTTATTTCTATGTCTGACATGAGACAAGCATTCCCTCCCCATGAGCTTTCCCCTTGCTTCCTGTCATTTGAAGTTTACCCTTTGCCCCCATCATGCCAACCCCTCCCCTGCTCTCCTCCATACCGTGGGGTAGTTTAAGCTAATTCTTTGGCTCTGTGGTCACAGGGCAGCAGGCTGTTCCACTTCCTGAGCCAATCTGGTCCTACGTAGGGAGAACCAACACTCAGAAAGAAAAACACTCCCTCTCTGTTTCCACCCGGAGTTTCTTGCCTGTGACTTTGCAGAATGAAAATAAGGCAGATGCACACTCTACGGCAGGTTAGTCAAATGTGAGACAGTCGTATACAAACATATCAGCATTAACAACATGGAGATATTTACTTGGCCGGGTTTTCCATTTTCACATAAAAAGGCCTCATATTCGGATGCGAATTCAGGGGCGTTGTCATTGACATCCAGCACTTTAATAGCAACAGGTACTCGTGATATCTGACTGTGGTTCCCTATGGGAAGGAAAAGATAACATCAGCATTGAGGGTATTTCATTGTAACGTGCAACTAACTCAACGTTCTTCTTGAAAGCATGGGTGTCTGTTTCAACTCCCCCTCATGGGGGTGGTTTCAACATGGTGGTTATGAAGTCTGACCACTCAATGAGAAAAAATAGCCAGGGCTTCACTGCTTAAAAAATAGTGTAAATTATTATTCCAAACACCATTTGCTGGAGCTTTGCTCTGAATCATTAAAAAGTTTCCCTGGTGAAGAAAGCTTTATTTTATTAATAAAGTCCATTAGATAAAAGAAAAAAATCCTGTAGGCAACAAAGATTTATCTCTTTGTTTATCTTGGGTAGAATACAACCCAGTGTTGTGCTATCCCTCATTTGACAGGCTATCTACGAAAGACGAACAAAAACCCAGCATAAGGGCCAAATCAATTGCTGATTGGTCCGTCACAATGATTAAAAAATAATCTTAAAGATGGGGGATCGTATTTTTTATGAATTTTATTCTTTATTAAAACTTGACCTTGGGATGGTTTTGGATAAAATAAGCCCAAGTCATTTTAATATTTTCGTTTTCATAAAGATTTTCATCAGTGTACACAGATAATAATCTCCTAATCTTTCCAGGTCAATCCCAATAGCAAATAATTTAATACATAATCCTTAATCCTCAAGCCCTTAAATTTAAAAAGTTACACACACACGCACACACACGCACACACACGCACACACACAGCAATCTGGTCCATTAATACATTGCTGACTTGGGCCACGTGATAATTTTTTATTTGTAGTAAATACAATAGTTTGACTCTGACTGCAGAGTCTTTTGATGTCTTGTAAATTATGCAGAATGCACGGGGGATGGCCAATTATTTATTTGTGTTTCTGTGGCACTAAATATTTATAAGCAAGCCATGAGGGGGAAAGCGTTTGACTTCTGAATATAAAGAAATCAACTTGCATTTGATAGATCAAATCTGCTTTTTGATAATTGATTACATTCAGATCTCTAAAACCTTCAAGCACTCATCATTGTGCTTTTTCTTAAATATGATGGTATTTCTAAAGCACAGACCAAATGATCAGAGCCATGTTACAAATTTACACTTGGTGAACCCCACTGGCAATGCCACATGGTTTAAATCTGGTTAACTAGCATGGCTACTCTCCAGTATTCTAATGTGATTACCTAAGAATGGATGACTACTCTCCTCTGGAATTCCAACCACCTGAGTCATGGAACATAATCTCACTTCCCCCAAATCAAGCCAATGGCCTTAGATGTGTCCCCTGATACATCTTTTCTCCTTTACTATCTTATATCTAATGGAATAATTCATTCTTCATTCAAAGAGGAAGCATGCACCTCCAACTTTTGATGAAAGGAAAAGTTTTATTTAAAAGTATAGCAGCTGTCCTTAAGATAAGGAACTTACATTTCATGTTTTATCTACTTGAGTAAATTCAATAAATAAGGTATAATTATTTGAAATAAGGTATGGTTATATGCTTAAAGATTTATATCTCTTTCTAGCCTGACCATGAGCTGAAGAGTAGTTACTGGAGAGTAAAGGGGATAATATAGTGTTAGCAGTAAATGATGTTTGGAGCTCCATCCTTGCCTCCTACACCCTACATGATCCTGATCAGTTTGCTTGACCTCATGTTATCCCTGCAGAAACTGAAATTCAAGCACGTAACATGTGGTTTACAGAATTATGACATTATATGAGAAAACATTAAAAGTATTATGACAGTATTGGGCACATGGTCAAGGGGGGTATTTCTTGCTGAGAGAGTAGCCAGGAAGACTGGGGCTGCTATCTCCCCCTCCACAAAACCCTAAGTTCCTACAGAAGAAGTCACTTAGAGAGACACTCCAGAGCCTTGGCTGAGGTTCTGGGGATGGGCTAGAGAAGCATAAAGCAGAGAGCTCTGAATTTCTTATAAAGAAGCTAACTTCAACCAAGCCAGTGTGGTTCAGTGGTTGAGCGTTGACCTATGGACCAGGAGGTTACTATTCAATGCCAGGTCAGGGCACATGGCTGGGTTGCAGGCTCGATCCCAATTAGGGGGCATGCAGGAGGCAGCCAATCAATGATTCTTTCTCATCATGGATGTTTCTATCGCCCTCTCCCTCTCCCTTCCTCTCTGAAATCAATAATCCTATATAATAAAGAGGGAATATGCTAATTGACCCTCACATGTCACAAAGATGGTGGCACCCACAGCCAATAAGGAGGGAATATGCTAATTGACTGTCCTTCCCTCAAAGATGGTGGTGCCACAGCCACAAGATGGCGGCGCCAAGTCCCCTCATCCCCCTAGCCGCCCAGAGCCGGCCCGAGGTGCAGGCAAGCCTCAGATGGTGGCTGCCCAGCTGCCCAGGGCCACCCAAGGCTCAGGTAACCAAGGCTGGCTGAGGCTTGTGCTGCTGGAAGTGGCAGTGGCAGCAGCAGAGGTGTGATGGGGGCATCGCCTTCCCCTGATCGCTGGGTCGCCTCCCGCCCCTGAGGGCTCCCGGACTGTGAGAGGGGGCAGGCCGGGCTGAGGAACACCCCCTCCAGTGCATGAATTTTCATGCACCGGGCCTCTAATAAATATATATATGTATACACACACACACACACACTAGTATATATACACTAGTATAAAAATAAATATTTTAAATAAGCCAACTTCATTTGCAAAGGAATGTGGAAAAGTTCAAGTCCATCTATGCACTAAAAATAATGGAGGTTGTTGTGAAAGGCAAATGGAGGAAGATTGGTAGAGTTGGTAGATTCATTGGAGATAGAGTTGGTAGATTCATTGTAAGCCAGCAAGTGGCCAGAGAGAATCAAAAAGGGAGGGAAGAGAAGCCAAGGCATTCCTTGGCTGGAGCTGCATAACTCAGTCTCTACCTTGATTGTCACATGGCCATCTCCTCATTTTCCGGGGTCATCTACTCTTCCAAGAACGCTTAGTACTGAATTTGGGGCCTACCCGGGTAATCTAGAATGATCTCATATTAAGATTCTTTATTGAATTACATCTGCGAATACCCTTTTCCAACATATTGACATAGGTTCCCAGGATTAGGACCTGGACATATATTTTTGAGTTTGACCATTCAACCTCCTGCATTCCCTCCTTCCTGAAAGCTATTTGGGACTGAATAGAATGGGACTATCCCAAATCTGCTCTTGTCCTAGCAAACAAAGATACAAGAAATTAATTTAGTTATACTTCCTTGCTTGAATTCATGTTTCAAAATATTATCAGATATAAGCTTAGATAACCTGTGATTCCCTTCTGAGAATTTTGTCATTCATTCATTTATTCTTTCATCATTTTTCTCTTTATTTGTTCAGTAAATATTTACCTCTGTATTCCCAGTTACTAAGACAAAGCTCCTACAGTTAAGGGATCTACAGTATTCCAGGAAATAAGGGTTTGTTGTACCCTCATGTACCCTACATATTATTCCTTTACAAAAAGCAGTGGAAGAATATTTCCTAAATTCATGGGAAATATTTAAAAGAAGGGATGACTTCTGAATTAGCTTTACATAATGAGTAGACATATCCTGGGTGAAGAAAGGTAGACAAGTCTTTTCGATTGAAGTCAGCCACATGTAGAAAGGGCCAGAAGCCCGGAGACCAAGCTGTTAATAAAATAATCAGTAGCTCCAATGGTGAGAGCATCCCGAGACCTGGCTGGTGGTGACTTCAGGGCAGAAAGTTGAAGCCAATCAGGAAGAGTCTTCTGTTATAATGAGTATAAGCTATATCACGTGATCATTGGTGAGCCAGTAAAAAAATTCTTGAAATTTACAGTTTTAAAAATTATCGATAAAGCAGAATGCCAAGCACAGTTACTTTTTAAAAATATTTTTCTAAGTATATGAGTGTCCCAGAAATTTACTATGGCAATTTCTTGAAAGTGTTAAGAATAAAACAATAAAATAAACAAGAAACTAGTACACCACATCCCCCAAATATCCTCAAAAAATGTGTTATTATTGTCTCTGTTAAATAAATGTGCATGATTAAAAATTTTGCAACTTATCATAATTTCCAACATGTCATCATTAAATGCTGAAAATTCACTTTTATCTAAATTAATGAAATGATGGAAGTTCAAATTTTCAAGACATTGTAGAGCAATACCACTAATTAATTAAGCTTCTAAGAAAAATTATTCATGTCCTTCGTGACTGGCCCCAAAATGTTTGCCTTTCATCTGATACACAAACATTAAATATAAAGATAATATAATTAGAAACTTGATTAGCATTCATTAAAGATTACTTTTCTAAACACCAGAGATGTGACTAAGTGGTCTGGAAGGAAAAGCCCATTCCAGTGGCCACAAGAGTCAGACAGTTTTTACATGTGATGAGAAAGAGACTGAAATGGCAGCGAGGATAAACAACTCCTTGACTTCTGCCATTTGAATCACAGCGACTCCCTGTCACCTCTCTGTCACACAGCCTCATGAACTGCCCATTAATTTTGCCCTTTGATAATCAAAGGTAATGGAACGCTGCCAAGTCTAAGTTACTTGGGAATTTGCTTCTAACTAGCTTCCATGAGCTGCTGTTTTCACAGGCATCGATTGAAGTAAACAGCCTCTCCGTTTCAGACTATAAGAGAGAGGGGGGAAAAAATTGGCAAATTTAGATATACTAGTGAGGCTCAATAAATAATCCTTGAGCCTTCCATAAGCAGAAGGGCGGAAGCCATAAGCAGTAAATTCCAGTCAACAGGGCCAGGCAAAATAAGAGAATTTATAATTGTGTCGGGGATGGAGGCACAGTGGAAGTTCATAAAGTGGGAAGACGTGAACTGAATATGTGATCAGAAAGCTGGCAACTTAGGAAATTTAAAATGAAACGGGTGAGAATTTGAAACATCATGGAAAATCATTTCAGCAGTGGGTGTAGGCTCTCTACTGACTAAAGTTAAAACCTTTTGAGGTATATTTTGCCCATAAATGGTTTGATAATTTCTAAATCAGTAGCGATAATTTACCAATTCATAGGATATTAGCATCCAAACAAGTTGGAATATAATAGCCAATGGACACCAGCAGGGTAGGAATACCACCAGGGTTGGGGTGTGTATGTGAGTGAGTGTGTGTTTGTTAATCCTTACTTAAGGATATTTTCTCCATTAATTTTTAGAAAGAGTGGAAGGGAGCGGGAGAGACATCAATGTGAGAAAGACATATCCATTGGTTGCCTCCCGCATGCCCCTGAGAAGGGCTGGGGATCAAGCCTGCAAGGGAGTACATGCCCTTGACTAGAATCGAACCTGGGACCCTTCAGTCCATGGGCCAATGCTCTAATCACTGAGCCAAACCAGGCTACCAAGAATATTTTGACTGGTTTTTCTCTTTACAGTATATTTTTATGCTTTACCCTTTTACTCTAGTAGCAACTGTATTGATGCCCTGGTTCACACACAGTCCCGTGAGTGCCTCAAACACATACCCAGAAATCTCTGCCTTCTAGTGTGCATAGAAAGAACCACTGACCACCAGAATTTTAATAATTTTCATGACAGGATTGTGAAAATTCCAGCAAGCCAGGCTTTAAAAAACATCACACTATTTCACTCCTTAAAAGCTGTCATATTTACACAGTGGTTGTGAAGAAAATTAGAACCATAATCAGATGGTGGGATTGGTAGCACACGAGCAAAGCTTATGTGTCTTAGCTTTTCTATTCACCAAGGAGCAGCCCTCTCACAAAAGCGAGAACAGCGCTTCCTCTCACTGAGAAAATGGTGGGCTTGCACATATTTGCAAATTCCTGTAACTCCCTGGAGAAAAGGACTCTTAAACGGTGACTTTGGTTAGGTCCTCACAGTCCCTGTCATTTTCCCTACTGACAGCGAGAAAGCATATTCTCTGGCCCCCCGACTTCCAAGGGCTTTCTAAATGGGAGGACATATGTGGGTCTCTTGTTTATTCCAGAAGTGAACCTGGGAATAGGGGGTCACCCCACCCTTTCCCTGTGTGTCTACAGGGAGCCCTCAGTATCATCTCTCCAGCTCACGGGAGTTCAGGGCCAGGAAACCACCTTCATGACCTAACATTTTGATCCTCTGGGGAAATGCTGTAGAAACCATTGAGGTGAGAACTGACTTTCTGAACCTTTAGATACTATATATTTTATTAACTATAAAACTATAACAGTTATGTTCTAAATAAAGGCAACACATAACTGCATATACACATATAAAGACAGCTTATAAATGAAAAGGCAGTACTTGATGAGAATGGAAATGTTATATTTTTTATTAATATGTTATTTAGTCGACTTTTAATTGTTTACTTATGCTTATCACTTTTTTTCTCTGTTGTCTCTACTCTTTTTCTTTTAAATATGTATTTTTATTGATGTCAGAGAGGAAGGGAGAGGGAAAGATAGAAACATCAATGATGAGAGAGAATCACTGATTGGCTGCCTCCTGCACGCCCCCTCCTGGGGATCAAGCCTGCAAGACATCTAGCATGACCAGCATCCCAAAAGCCTCTCATGTCTTCTCAGTTATTATGCCCGTCAGGCATGTGCCCTGACGGGGAATTGAACTGTGACCTCCTGGTTCATAGGTTGATGCTCAACCACTGAGCCACACAGGCCGGGGTCTATTCTTTTTTGTTTGTTTTGTTGCTGTTGCATGTGTATATGCATTGGGGTTTTCATTTGCTTTGTGAAAGGTATGCCTCATCATTAAACTGTATTGCTTCTGCTGAATTTGTAACTCAAAAATATCAATTCCCTCCTTTCAAAGCCCTAAGTTCATGTTTATAATTTTCTTGTACATCTCTCTTTCTCCATACTATAAGAGATAAGAAAATAAAATTCCATAATGAATTTATTATCCCCGATGCCCCCACTGGCAATCTAAGTCTTCTTTGCAGAATCTCTCATTCTGCCAACAATTTGCATTATGTTTCTATTACTAAATCCTTAGGTTTTATTTTCCCCTTAATTATTTCAAACAGGATCGATTCAAAAATACTGGAACTAAATTTCTGGAGATCATTTTTCTAATGCAATTCCACTTAAACCCCTTATAAAACAGAATCTTAATTATGGAGACTAATACTTGTAGAGGAATTATGTACAGAGTTATTTAATATTCAGTTTAAATGCTCATTCAATATCAACTTACAATAACAATTGTGCCCTCGATTCACACATGTACACACAAACACACATGCACTTTATTAGAGAAGAGAATTAATATTGTAAACAACCCAGCACATATTGCATGATCTATTATACACTATCTCTTTGAAGTGTATTGGCTTACTATGAAGACTTTTTTCTCAAATGGGAATATGATTTCAGAGTATGGGAGGACTGAAATCAATTAATATGAGTTACATATCATAATAGATAGTAAAGAATTATCATTTTCTAAATATCTAATGAGCCTAAAAAAATCAAATTATATGGAATCTAGTCAGCTGGCCCATATCTACTCAAAGCCTGGAAGTGGTAAAGAAATAGGAATCCCAGGTAGTCTGACCAACAGGTAAAAAAAAAAAAATTAAATAAATAAATAAAAACAAAACGTGTTTATTCTCCACAGACTTTCTTTAGCATAGCACTTGTAAAACTTAATCTTAAAAAACAAAAACAAAAAACAACCCCCCTAATTTAAATACAGATTACTTCCTAAACAATGCAATCCTATATAATAAAAGCCTAATATGCAAATTGACCAAACAGTAGAGCAACTGGTTGGCGGGGACAAGGCTGGCAGACCAGCCAAGGCAGGTTCCAGCAGGCAGAGGGAGGGGGTGGTGGCAGGGCGATGGGGCAGGACCAGAGCTGCTCCCTGGTGGTCAGTGCACTCCCACAGGGGGAGCGCCACTCAGCCACAAGCTGGGCTGAAGACTGGCAAGCAGTGGCCGGAGCCTCTCCTACCTCTGCTCCCCATGGGGAGCGGGCCTAAGCTGTCAGTCAGACAGCCCCCAAGGGTGCAGGCTGGGCACAAGAGGGCGCAGGCTGGGCTGAGGGACTACCTCTCCTGCCCCTGTGCATGAATTTTTGGGCACTAGGCCTCTAGTACAATAATAAACAACATCAAAAGAAAGGTTTAATGATTCTATTCACATGGCATTTTCTATTAATATATTTATATTTAGAAATATAATCATACTTAAAAAAAATTCTTGGGGTAACTGCCTTAAAGTTTTTTTGTTTTTTTTGCATGAGATCAAGTTCTGCAGGGGAAGTGGGCCAAGCAAACAATAAACTGGATAAATCTTTAGGGTGTATTCCTGTGTATTTTTATAAGATTATCATCCCCATGTAGCCACTCCACAGATCAAGATATCTGGCATAACCAGCATCCCAAAACCCTCCCATGTACCTCTTCTCAGTCATTACGTCTGGCAAGCTAACTCGATTCTGTTTCTTAACAATATATTAGTTTGTCTTGCACTGAATATTATAAAAATTGAATTAATAGAGTGTACACACTTTTCTATTTGGCTTCTTTAGCTCAATATTGTATTTTTAAATTCATTTGTATGTTTGCATGTAGCTGTAGTTCATTCTTTTCCATTGTTTGGAAAATAATTTGTATTGTACATATACCACAGTAACTGTATTGTATGTATACCACAGTTTATAGTATTTGTAAATTCATTCATATATTTGCGTGCAGCTGTACAGTTCATTATTTTCTATTGTTTGGAAATAACTGTATTGTATATATAATACTGTAATATATATATATATATATATATATATATATATATATATATATACACACACACCCAATTTATTGATCTTATCCTCATACTGGCAAATACTTGGGATGTTTCAGTTAATGCTATTCTGAAAAGTGCTATTATACTTAGTGTATTTCTCTTGGTGCACAAATATATGAACTTAGATATGTTATATACTTAGGAGTCAAGTAAAATATTGATTATAAGCTATCAACCATTCAGCTTCAATGTATGCTTCCAAATATATTTTTAATATGGATGTACCAATTTACACTTTGCCCAGTAATGTATAAATACAGCAATTGTTGTACATCTTTAACAATATCTGTTAAAGCAGGTTACTGCTCATTTTTAATTTCATCCATTGCAGAGGTATGTCATTGTATTTCAGATAGATCTGAATTTGCAATAACCTGATGATTAAATGTGAAAGACCTATTATGCTTACTGGCCACTTGAATATCTTCTCTGGTGATGTACCTGTTCAAGTTTTTGCAATTTTTTTTTGTGGGGTTTTTTTAATGTGAAGTAGCCTATCGATGGGACTTATATTCAGATAACTGATGATTTTTTAAAAATTGGTTTCAGAGAGAAAGTGAGAGGAAAAGACAGAAACATCAATGATGAGAATCATTGCTTGGCTGCCTCCTGCTGGGAATTGAGCCCGCAACCCGGGCATGTGCCCTGACCTGGAATTGAACCTTGACCTCCTGGTTCATAGATCCATGCTCAACCACTGAGCACACCAGCCAGGCAAGTTTTTGCCATGTTTTAAGTTGGGTTGTCCATGTTTTCCTAATTGATGTGCATAGTCTATGCTAAGAAGCTGAGTCCTTTGCTAGATGTGGGCATCACAATCCCTCTCCCTCTCTGTGGTTTGACACAAAATTTGAAAATTCTATTACCTCTTAGGAGACATAATTATTTTTGAAATTTACATCTCTGATCTATATGAAGATTACTAATATCGATTGTCTGAGAGGTCAAAGTTCAATTTTACCTACTCCAGATATCCAATTCACTATCCAGTCAATACAATTGAAAGTCCATCTATGGTATCTTTGCCATAAATCAGTTGAGAATTTTTGTACAGGTCTGTTTCTGGAATTTTCTGTTCCACTGTTCCATTTTTCTATCTTTATTGTTATGTAACGCTCTCTTAATAACTCTCTATATATGAGATAAATGCTCTATATTGCAATTATGAGTATGATGAGATCAACAATTATGGTTTTCTTTTGAATTTTTTTCCATTATTTTCCCTTTAAAGTTCTATGTACATTTTAGTGTTATTAGCTGAACTTTGTGTGTGTGCACATACACACACAACTGTCGGATTTTTGATCGATATTGCAAAGAATCTATAGATAAATTTAAAGAGAAAAAAAAAGAATTTAAAGAGAACTGTCATGTTTTATATTTGAATCCCCAAATAGGGAACTTTAGATATACTTATTTATTTATTTAGAACTTAGTTAATTTCAGTAATGTTTTTTAATTTTCTGGTTAAAAGCCTTGCATATCATTCATTAGATATCATTACTACTTAATTGAAGTCACTTTAGTATTTTAAGTAGTATTTTCGTTTTACTTTCTGAGAAGTGCTAAGAAATAAATATTGGGTTCTTTAATAATAATTCTACCAGGCATGCAAACTTTACTTATTATTTATAAATAGGTTTTGTTTTCATGTCTGGGTACTCAATCATGTGGTCTGTGAATAGTGACAACTTTATTTCTCCCTTCCCAATATTTACACTTTCATTTCTTACTTGTATCTGATTGTACTGGCGAAAAACCGTCAGTATAATTGCATACAAATAGCAATAGGAGACAACCTTATCTTCACTTCCAATCTCAGTGAGAAAGCTTTCAATATTTTCCCATTAGGTCTCATATTTGCTATGATTTTCTATAGTTGCCCTTTATCAGATTAAGTTCTCTTTGATTTCTAGCGTGCAAAGACCCTCCCCCCCTTTTATGAACAAGAGATGAGTATCTCGCAGTTTGTGCATCTGTGGAGCTTGATCTTATGTTTTTTTCTCTTAATATTTTAATTTATACTAATAGATTTTCAAGTGTTATAATCTGTCTTTGTATTCCCTGGGTGCAATATTATATTTTTATATTAGTGGCTTTGAATTGCTAATTTGCTACCTAGGATAACATGAAGCAGGCTGTTAATTCTTCTTTCTTGTAATATTCTTGTCAGGTTTGAGCAGTAAAATCACGCCGGCTTCCTGACATGAGGTGGAAATGCTGCCTCGTTTACTTCTCTGATAAACTGTGTGTCAGATTCACTGGGGCATGACAATTTATGTGTGAAGAGTTAGTAATCACAGATTTAATTTATTCAATACAGAAAGTGATAGACATATTTTTGTTTTTCTTATTTATGGCAGTTTGAAAAGACTGCATTTTTCAACTCAGCCTATTTCATATGTATTTTCATATCTTATTGGATCAATATATTAGTAATATCCAATTACCATATTTTTAATGTCTATAGTCTGTAATGATGTTTCCTTCATCATTGCTGATATTGGTAATGTGGACCTTCTCTATTTTTTTTCTTGCACGATTTTATTAACTTTATTCATCTTTGCAAAGAAATAACTTTTGGCTTTGTTGAATGTCATTACTGGACATGTCTTCAATTTCATTATAGTCTATCCTAAATTTATCTTTAGCGCTCTACTAGTTCTTAATTTTCTGTTCACTTCCAGTCTTTTTGAAGTGGATGCTTAGATTGTTGATTTTTTTTTAGCATTTTTTCTAGTGTAGACACTTAAGGCTAATTTTCCTCCAGGCACTGTGAGCTGTAGTCTATAAGTGGTATGGTGTCATTATTTTATCATTCATTTTAAAAATGTGCTCATTCCCTTGGTGATTTTAGTCTGTATTTCATGGATCATTTAGAAGTAAGTTTATGGCTTAATTTCCACTATTTGGGATAATGTCACTTTTTCATTATTTATTTCTAGTTTAATTCCATTGCATTAAGAAAACGTACTCTGCACATGTTGAGACTCATTTTATGGTTCCATTTTGACCATTTTGGGTAAATGTTTTAAGTGTGTTTGATATGATTTTTCTCTAATTTTTAAAAATTATTTTAAAATATTTTTCTTGATTTCAGAGAGTAAAGGAGAGATAGAAATATCTATGATGAAAGAGAATAATTGATCAGCTGCCTCCTGCATTCCCCCCACTGGGATTGAGCCCACAACCCGGGCAGGTGCCCTGATCAGGGATTGAACCGTGACCTCCAGGTTCATAGGCCCCTGCTTAACCACTGAGCCACGCAGCCCAGTCAAGTTTTCTCTAATTTTTGAGTGCTGTGTATTTTACATTTCAGTTATATAACTTTACTAATCATAATATTCAAACTTCCTATTCTTACCATTTTTGTTTGTCGACTTGTTTGATTAGCAGAGGCTTATATTTTAAAATCTTTATCTACAAGCATTAATATGTCTATTTTTTCTGTTTGCTTCAGTCAATTGCTTATATACTTGGCAAACAATATCTTAGGTCAGTGATGGCGAACCTTTTGAGCTCGGCGTGTCAGCATTTTGAAAAACCCTAACTTAACTCTGGTGCCGTGTCACATATAGAAATTTTTTGATATTTGCAATCATAGTAAAACAAAGACTTATATTTTTTATATTTATTTTATATATTTAAATGCCATTTAACAAAGAAAAATCAACCAAAAAAATGAGTTCGCGTGTCACCTCTGACATGCGTGTCATAGGTTCGCCACCACTGTCTTAGGTACATGAACACTTAGGATTTTTATATTATCTCCCTGCTGAATTTAATCATTTATCATTAGGAAATTTTTCTTTTTCCTTTCGGTAATATTTTTTTCTCCTTCCTCTATAGCTGAACTACTCTCACTTGGCTTGAATTTCATACATCTTTTTCAATGCGTTCAGTCTTCATGTGTTCTTATAGTTAAGGTTTATCTCTGATATGAAACATGATTTGAAAATTGGTATTTTTTTCCTAGTCTGACAATTAACATCTATTCATTGAAGCATGTAGTTTAATTATATTTAGTATGAATGTTTATATATCTGGGTTTTAATTTCTTATTGTATCTTTCAAATGTCTTTATCAGTTATTGCTTATGTTCCCTCCTTTCTATCTTTTTGGGATTAATATGTCTTAATGATTCTTTGTCCTTCCTTAGCCTATTAGTTATATAGTCTTAAATTAATAGTATTTTAGTGGGAACCTTAAAGGTCATATGCATATATGTGTCCTTGACTTACTAGAATATGATTGTGCCAGTTTGTTATACCCTTCCAGTACCTGGGCTTTAATTTTGGATATGAAGAAGGAAAGTATATTATCTCCCTTCACATAGGGTTGGATGATCTCCTCACAGGAGGATATGTAGAGATGGATCTTTGATAATGTCAAGACTGAATTTCAGATTATAAAAGGGCTGATTTAATTTCTGGTTTTCCTTGACTTCTAGAGCCCATCCTGCCTGTCCAATTTGTTTCACTTTTTAGCCTCTTAGCACATGCTGTCTGATTGCTTTCAAATCCTCTTACTCCTACACA
This sequence comes from Myotis myotis, assembly GCF_014108235.1. NCBI lineage: Eukaryota > Metazoa > Chordata > Mammalia > Chiroptera > Vespertilionidae > Myotis > Myotis myotis. Next base: position 34,888,631 of record NW_023416323.1, on the reverse strand, counting down.
TTTTAAGAATCGGTTAAGTGCATCATGGGGAAAAGGTACCAGAATGCTCTGATACCTTCCCTTCAATGACCTCCTCCCTGTAGCTTTGGCCTCTCAATTTCTGGACACCTTGGGAGCCCTGAAGTACAATGGCGTCTCTACTTTCCCATGAGGCCATCACCCACTCCAGATTATCTATCTCAGCTTGGTTTCTATGGCCTGTGAGTTCCATCAGTTAAAGCTCTGAAGGGAATAAACATGCTACATTTAGGAGTCACCACAATTTGCCTCCTTCCTATGGTGTCTTGGCTTAAGTACTGAAAGCCTTCAAACATTGTTCTCCTCCCCGCTCCCCTAGTTTTATAGTTATTCCCAGCGGGAGAGTTAGCAAGATAGAAGCTACCATCACAGACATAAGAAAAATATTTAATTATTCCCCCCATCACACTGTGGTGTAATATGCTCATTATTTCCCCGAGAAAATTAAACCATAAATCACCGTGTATTTGATGGACCATGGACACAACTTTTACTATAAAATGACCCTAATCCTGCGTGAGGCAGTGCCCAGAAGAATTCATGTATGGTATGAATAATTAAGCTGGTGTTATCTTTAGTTAATGCTCTGACTACTAAGCCAGACAGATCGCCGGAGACTGTTTTTTCTCCGCCTGTGCTTTGGCCACAATAAATTCTGCATGTATTGTGACAGTGGAACAAGATATTGAGTTAAAAAAACAAATCCATAATTCAAGATAAATGATTAGCAGAGGTGGCTGGAGTGATTGCAGTACAACCCCTCACCTCAGGGTCAAGGACATTGCAAGGAAAGGGATGATGTTGATTTATTCCCAGAAGTAAATATTACACGGCTTGACTACGTGAGAATGTGAACATAGCTATACATGGTTATATCTATACATCGCTACTTCTGCCAACCACATTTGTATCCACAAAACCATCTATCAATGTGTATTAGGAACATAAGTAGACACAGAATATTACGTATTCCTTGACTAAAACAAAGGAGATGTATGAGATACATTGGGTAAAATATGCAAATCTATAAGTAATAGGAAGCACTACGTATTTTTTAATAATTGTGTTTGCGGGGACAAGCAGAACACTTGTTCATAATGACTTTGTGCAACTTGGGATGGCTAAACTTCTCTCTCTCTCTCTTTCCCTCTGGTTATAGGTAAAAATTAGTTGCTAGCTGTACTAAGCTCGCGTTTACAATATCTACCCTATTCAAGAAAGGTTAATAAATTCTTCCTGGACCTAGTAAATCTATCAGGCAAATTTACAATGCAGAAGAAAGAGAAGCTGATAAGGACACAAAGTGTCAAGCTTATTTTAGAACCTTATGAGAAAGTGAGAGGACACAGGCCGACACTGGGACCCTCAATGATGCTGGAAAAACAACTGCAACTAGTGGTGAAAAAGCAGCACTGCTGGGGGCTTTCTGTTTGAATGTATGGAGATGGCCAAAAGCTCTGTGTGCTACCAGAAATTCCTTAATTAAAAACACACACAAACATGTCAAAGACAAAAGTGAAAAGTGATTTTTTCCTTAGTACATCAGAACAAAAGGAAAAAGATGAGCGAAACACGCTGCAAGCAGAAGGCTAAGTTCCACGGCCGGCATCTGCATTTTTGCTTTTGCACACAATCCACCTGATTGTGCTCTCCTTCCTGACATGGCCTGGCCCGCTGGGGGCACAGCTTTGAGCAAAGTACGATGTAATCTAATTTATCTCCACATATCAGCACATCCCCCTTAAAACATGAATCATTTTCATGTGGGTTTCCCCCATCGAGGTACTGGAATCCATCCGTGGAGAAGGAACCACTTTAGTTGATGTTTCCTGTGCTCCACTGGGTGATGGAGAAAATTGCATGATTGGGGTCTAAGCTCCGAGGAGTCTTTCTATAAGTCTCTCTCAGCACAATCCAATGGACAGTGAAATCCTCCTTGCAACCCCGAACCTTACTCCATGAATAATCCATGCTTACCACATCAGAATATCGTCATCATCATCACCATCAGCAGCAGCAGCTTAAAATATATTTGCTGTTTACCAAACACTTACTTTGATGTGTTTCATGGCACCATGTTTTTATTTTTATGTATTTTTATTTTTTAAGTATATTTTGATGGATTTCAGAGAGAAAGGGAGAGGAGGAGAGATGTAGAAACATCAATGATGAGAGACAATCATTGATGGACTGCCTCCTGCACACCACCTCCCTCCCCACACTGGGGATTAAGCCTGGAATCAAACCGTGACTTCCTGATTCATAGATGGATGCTCAACCACCAAGCCATACCGGCCGGGCTCATTTTTATGTAACACTATGGATAAAGTGACACGATTATTCTCTCCCATAAACATTTCACAGACAGTCATTGTAATTTTCAAAGTCACTGTTCCAACTTCCATTCAATCAACAAATACTGACCTTACACTTCCTGGGTGCCGGACCCTCTTCTAGGACAGGAGATACCAAATAGCGAAACCAACCCAAGAACAACAACATTCAACATGGGGTTAGGGGTGGGGACTCCCATGTACAGATGAAACTGATGGACACAAATGAAACCAGATAAAGTGAGAGAGAAATATGGGGAGGGTGTAGCCCTCCTAGGGAGGTGGCATCGCACCACCCGACTTCTTTTCCCTCCCTCAGGTGTACGAATGGCAGACATAGGACTACAGAACCAAGTTGCCGGTGTGTGGACCTTCTTTCTCGACAACCAATCCCCTCCTTTCTCTACGTAGCAGGCTGAGCATCCACCCCAGTAAGGACATATGAGACCGACACCTTTTTCTTGGTGCTTGCTGGAAACTGTCTCCACGCCCAGCAGAGGCCTGTTGGCCACCAGGGATGACCTGAGTCACGGCTCGGAAGGTCAAGGGTCAAACGCGTCCTGCACTCCTGTAAACGGATGCCACGAGGAGAGCACAGTCCCTTGGTGGGGGCACGTGTCGCTTTCTTTGGAATTTTCTCTTATGAAGGGAACACGTGAGTTTCTGGAATCCCAGCTATTCAAGCTGGACCCTACCATATGAGCAGAGGATGGAATCGTAAATTCATGTCATTTAAAATAGCTGCAATGAAAACGGAGGCAGTTTTTTTTTCTTGAATTCTTGGGACTAGCAGAATGTGTGGTACAGTTAGACTCAATGGGTCTGGTTTTTGAGCCCAGAAACATCGATTAGGGAAAAACAACTATAACCACAACAGCACAGCCTTGAGCAGGCTCCGTATGGTAAGAACCATAGTGAGAAAATCCCTTCTTCATTTAAGACTCTTTCTCTGTCTATACCAGGGGTCTTGTGAGGATTGGGACGACAGCATTAATGCCGGCTGTATTTTTATACATTCTCCGTGAAGCTTTGATTCCAGGAAGAGCGAGCCTGTCCTAGCATTGTAGAAATTTAGACTTCAAGCCAACTGGTGAGCAGGTTTTATGGTTTAGCAAATCCCAGTTATCATTAATAGGATGTAAATTCCACCTGGATATTTACTAGGGCTAGCAGTGATGGCGAACCTTTTGAGCTCGGCGTGCCAGCATCTTGAAAAACCCTAACTTAACTCTGGTGCCATGTCACATATAGAAATTTTTTGATATCTGCAACCATAGTAAAACAAAGACTTATATTTTTGATATTTATTTTATATATTTAAATGCCATTTAACAAAGAAAAATCAACCAAAAAAATGAGTTCATAGGTTCGCCTCACTGGGCTAGGGAGACCGCAACAGAGGTAGGTGCCCTTGACCAGGAATCGAACCCATGACCTCTTTGGTTCGAGGGCCTCGACTCTGACCACTCAGCAAAACCGTCAGGGGCGTACCTACCAAATATAATTGGGCTAAGTTATAGCTTGAAGTGACTCAGTGAAACTCAATTAGGAGTTGTTATAATCATTTTCTTCCTCCTCTGGTTCCTGCATTGAAATTACAGGTCATGCATTCACAGCAGGACAAATTACTGTTTTCCCTGCAATCAGGTTGGCTCTGATTTATGCTATATCTTTCAGGATTTCTGCCCACTGAAGTCTTTTTTTAAAAAATATACTTTATTGATTTTTTACAGAGAGGAAGGGAGAAGGATAGAGAGTTAGAAACATCGATGAGAGAGAAATATCGACCAGCTGCCTCCTGCACACCTCCTACTGGGGATGTGCCTGCAACCAAGGTACATGCCCTTGACCGGAATCGAACCTGGGACCCTTCAGTCCGCAGAGCTACGCTCTATCCACTGAGCCAGACCGGTCAGGGCTGCCCACTGAAGTCTTAATCTTTGGTGATGATGTGGCTCTCAGCATTCTCTATTGGAAACCCCCAAACCAAAAACAAACAAAAAACCCCCAAAACACCAATAACAAAAAACTCTGCAAATGAGTTTCACTGTGTAGTTCCTCATCCCAATATTCATATTTATTTCCAATTAAATGCACGAGAGCAATTCAGAATTTTGTAACTTCAAATATTGCCTATCCTGGTGATTTTTCATAACTGTGAGAATAAAAAGACTCTCTAATTTTTAATTTCTTCCACATAAACCTTCATTATAATTTCTTCTCAGGAAATTGTTGGAATTTGCTCAACACTAAAAAGAATTAATTGCCTAATGTATTAAGGCAATTAAACAAATCATTTCATCATATGAATAACAATGAGTATAGTTTCACGCTAACTGGGAAAAGGAAGGCAAAGGAAGGGAAGAGAAAAAGGAAGCTAATAATGATGCATGTTGGTTTATTATTCAGTTAGTCTTAGTATACATTATACAGATGGCAAAACAAAGGCATAAAGAAACTATTTTACTTCCCTGGAGTAAAAAAATTAAAAAATAAATACTGATGCAACACAGGCTTGAAATTCATGTATGACTCATTCCAAAGAACAGCCAAATCCCTTGCAGTTTTAGAATATTTGCCTTAAGTTTTAAGTTGATACAGACACCATAGGTGTGAAGTTACAAGCCATCTGCTAGCAGAAAGGATTACCCCCAAGAAGCATATCTAGGGTAAAATAATTTGCATAAATACTCTCTCACTTTCTTTCCAAAAAAACACAAACAACTGAACAAACAAAAGCCGTCTGAGAGATTAAAAAACACATTAGCATAAAGGAGACAGATACTCATATGTCTAAGATAAAGACTGTCCAATCACCTTTTGCGCCATCTTGACTAAAAGGTCCACATGGGCAGAATTCATTAACATAGTGCATAAGAAGAGCAAAGAGTTGGTTTATGTGGTAGCTGTACAAAACCAGTATAGTGACAAAACCTCTGGACTGGAATACAGGGTTAGGATAAGATTAATAATGTGTATTGTGTGTTTTAATAGTTTGCATGTAGCAGGAACTCTATGTGCTCTGCCTGTGCTTCAAACTAAACTTTATGAAAACAGAAAGGTAATTATATTACATTGAGTTGTGCTGAACTTTCCAGCTCAAATATTTGAAGATGTCTATGAAAACTAAGCATGTTCTTATATTACCGGTTAATTACACAATGGCATTAGGTATTAGCCAATGTTCTTTCAGCCAAACGGTAACTGTTCATAGTCTAGTCCTGGTTTATGTGTTCTTTCTCCATTCATTTATTCAATCAGTCATTCCTTCATTCAGTAAATACTTATTGAATTGTAAACAGTCATTCAGTGTTATTGAATATTTATTACCAAATACTCTTGTAGCTGTGGGGAATGATATCAGCTTACAGCATAAGACATTCTACCCATGGGGAAGAATTCATGACCAATATACATAACAATGAGCAAATTATATGATATGTCAGAAAGGATTAAATGCTAACAAACAAACAAACAAACAAAAAAGGCAGAGTAAGGGAAATCTAATACTGGCGGGGGCTAGGGTAGGGCAAAGACTCAAAGATGGAGCCCATCTTGACTATAGCAAGAGGGTATGTATTCCAGGCCCAGGGAGCAGCTACTGCAAAGATTCTAAAGGGAGAACCTGACTAACGCCTGGAACAGTCAATCACAGATTTCGGGATGGTTAGTAAAGAAAAATTATTTTCTTGGGGGTAGCCATAGACTTGCACATAACAGTGACAGACTGCGAAGAGAATTAAGCAACATCTTTTTCTTGATTACCAAATTGCGATAATGTAAGACAAAACTACTTTAGGTTTTAACAAAGAATTAGGCTTGGGTTATTAACTTTAAAGTATGCAACCAACTGCTGTTCCTGGATGGAGGATGTTTTATTTCCTTAGGAAACCTCTCCTCTGATCTAGCCCCACCTCAGAAGTTTTGCAAGAATTCTGTGCCCTTTCCTCATATATTTTTTTAAAAATCTATTTTTTTTTTATTGATTTCAGACAGAAGGGAGAGGAAGGGAGAGAGAGGGAGAGAGAGAGAGAGGGAGGGAGGGAGGGAGGGAGAGGGAGAGAGGGAGGGAGGGAGGGAGGGAGGGAGAGAGAGAGAGAGAGAGAGAGAGAGAGAGAGAGAGAGAGAGAGAGAAACATCAATGATAACAGAGAATCATTGATCCGCTGCCTCCTGCACGCCTCCTACTAGGGATTGAACCTGCAACTCAGGCATGTGTCCTGACTAGGAATTGAACCATGACCTTTAAGTTCATAGGTCGATGCTCAACAACTAAGTGACACCAGCCAGGCTTCTTTCCCATATGAACTGATGTATTTTATCTCTTTATGAAGCGTATTGAGCATATTATAAGCAGGTGTTTACAAGCACTGTAAGATATACAAAAAGTACCCAGTAAGATCATTTACTCACTCAGTGAATCTATGTCTATCATTTATAATGTGGTCCTTTGTATGCTATCAGATATGAGGATGGGAGAGAAGTGTAAGGTATAGTCTCTGCCCTTGGTGACATGAGTCCGGGAGGGAACAGGAGGCACGTAAACAACTAACTCTACTTATAAGTTAGATCACCCCTGCCTTCTCTGAATTCCCATATAATCTCAGCAACATATATTGCTTCCAAATGGAGTAACATTTGGTTTGAACCTTTAAGGAAAACTAGTATTTGAAAATGCAGAGACATGACAGGCTATTCAAGGCAGAAAACAATAATGTCATAAGGAATGGTCCAGGGGAAGCTGGTGATAAGAAAAAAGGGTTTTGATAAAACCATGTAGATACAAGACATACATCTCTACATAGCTGGGGGGTGGAAAAATTTTACACTTTTTTGTCCTAAAACATTTTCTGCAAGTTTAAAATGATAGCCACACATTATTATTGGTAATTGAGATCTTGAAGAGAAGTATTCTAAAGGAACAATTCATCATTTAAACTGTTTTATTTATCAAGTGGCCTTTAGAGGATATGTTCATGCACATTATGAAATGATTATTAAGAAATTAGAAGTTCATATTGCATAATCTAAATCTATTTTTTTTTTTACCAAGACTTGGGAAGTTTATTGTCTAATGGGGAGAATGAGAAATGTCCTTAAGTAATTATACAAAGCACAATTGAATTCCTACTATGTGCATTTACTCTTCTAAGTCCGTTAAATCTATTTTGAATCTTTAAATTATGATCAGTAAATAAATACCAGCCTTCATGACTCAAAACCAGCTAGTGGAGCCAAACATGAGCAAAAGGACGAGCATGTTCAATGTCAGGAAGGGTTTGCAAGGTGCTGACTTATTTGAGTTGGTGTAGGAGATGTGATAATGGTAAATAATGTTGGAAACAGCAATAGCATTAGCTGTCATGTCTCCATCATCTACCAGGTGTCACACTGGATATCATTATATACTACCTCTTACGCCCTTTATATTTATTTACTGAAAATTAAATCAGTATGACTACATTTGAGATGAAGAAACTATAGACACTACTTTTAAGAAATAAGGCAGGACTCCCTGCATTTTTGGGCCTCAGTGTAACAGTCTCAGAAGGTGTTCTGGCCAAACATACAATCCCTTCTCTTTCCCAGAAAAATTTCTGGGCTCTCAAAGATAGATTCCTTTCTAAGGTTCCTCACATCTCACCCCAAACTTGACCCCGTGTTTTGTATCTAATGGTTAGTCAATAAACGTTTATTAAGTTACTAGCTGAATGAAAATAGAATTAAGAGGTGGGTTGCTGAAACCGGTTTGGCTCAGTGGATAGAGCGTTGGCCTGCGGACCGAAAGGTCCCGGGTTCGATTCTGGTCAAGGGCATGTACCTGGGTTACGGGCACATCCCCAGTAGGAGATGTGCAGGAGGCAGCTGATCGATGTTTCTCTCTCATCGATGTTTCTAACTATCTATCTCTCTCCCTTCCTCTCTGTAAAAAATCAATAAAATATATTAAAAAAAAAAGAGGTGGGTTAAGGACTGGATGAATAGATAGGTGGATGGATGGATAAACCGGTAGGTCACAGCCAGGGCACATACTAGAATCAACCAATGAATTCACAGATGAGTGGAACAACAAGTGGATATCTCTCCCTGTCCCTGTCCCTGTCCCTGTCCCTCCCCCTCTCGAGAGCGGAGTTAGCACAACCAACTCCAACTTGTGTTTGAACTTTATCATCTGAACACATAAGTCTGGTCCAACAGCCAAGTCCTGGGCTGCCAGCAAAAGGGAGGCAAGCCACAGGTGCAAGTGATGATGATGACCAAGCATCTCCGTGGTTATCAGCTCGACTGTCATGTCAGCCATAGTGCTTATGTTCAATAACCCTTATTCTACTTAACATGGGCACCATAGGCATTCGAATAACATTCATTACAGTGAATTGTTAATTGTTCTATTTTATTATTAGTTGTTATTGTTCATCTCTTCCTGTGCCTAATTTATAAATAAAACTTTATCATAGGTTATGTATGTATAGGGAAATCATAGTATTTATAGGGTTCGGTACTATCCACAGTTTTAGGCATCCACTGGGGAGTCTTGGAACTTATCCCCACTGGATAAGGGGGAGCTACTATATACAATTATTTAGAATAAAAATTGAATTTTAAAAACCCAACTTCCTGCTGATCAGCATCTACCTAATATTGAAAAACCAAATATGTTTTTTTTCAAAATGGTTAACAAGAGTTTTTGGATAGGGGAGGAGCTGGTCTAGGTCAATCAATCCTTTGCAATTGATGGTCTCAGTCTGAATATCACTAGGAAACTTGTTAAATATGCAAATGCTTGGGCTGCAAGTCACACCCAATGAATCAGAAACTCTGAGGGTGGGGCCCAGGAATCTGCGCTTCAGTCAGCTCTCCTGGTGGGTGCAGGGCGTGCTGAGCTTTGGGACACACCAGCCTAGAGGTGTGTTTTATGATAACCATGAACTATATTCTGAGCAGAGCCTTGCTACTCAAAGTTAGTCCACTGGACAGCAATGTCAGTGTCATCTGGGAACTAATGAACAACGCAGAATCGGTACTCCAGACTTATACCTGGAGTTTAACTTCAAGAAAATAACAAAATTCACATTGAATAGGTAGTTCAGGGATTTCAGGGGGATGGTTAGTTGGTTTTTTTTTTAATTTTTATAATCGTTTTGTTGAATAAGTAGGGAGGTATGGCTGGAAAATGCTTTAAAGCCTTTAGAAAATACATCAGGATTCTGGATAGTTTCTAGAATCCTCCAAAGTGAAATAAAAAATACATAAATAAGGCTCTCTCTCCAACAGCAAAATAAATGGCTAATGGAACAAGGGAGACCTTCATTAATAACACTTAATAATAGCCACTAATGTTATTGAGCATCATGTTCTAGTGTCTGCTAGCCCCTGGAGACCCAAAGATGAATAATTTAGGGTCAGCAATATGTAACAATCAAATGAATGAATATACCTAGTAAAATTAATCATCCCTTGCAATGTGCCAGGCATGGCACCAAGCGCTAAAAAGGTGGTTTCTCTATTTTAGTCACACAACGTTCATATGATACTAATATTATCATTCACATGTCACGAGGAGGGAGATGGAAGCTCAGACACATGCAGCGACTTTTTCATAGTCACATATTAAATATGAGGCCCAGACAGAATTCAAACAAAAGGCTATTTGCCCTAAGCTCCTTCTTTGATGACAGAAGTGAGAAAAGGCATTGTGAGGCGGTTAGGAGGCGTCGGTTGAGAAAGAAATGGGTTTTAGACTCAAATCACAGAGTGCTACCCAACATCATCCCTTTCCCTGTGTCTCTCCCACAAATGGTTCCAAATGTTTATCTTTGGGAAAGTAAAAGTAATTACTACCATTCATAACCAGTTCCTGATGCAGCATAAGAACCATTATACATGACCACAGATATGTCAGATGAATGTTATTTGTCTCAACACCAAAGTTTCTCTAGCTTCATAGTCTGTTGTGTCATGAAGTATGGGGGGGGGGGGGTAAGGGAAACTGACACATTTAGGGTGAATAAAACCAGTGGCATGACGGAGAAAAAGAGATTAACTAATGTAAAGTAATTCTTAGTTCTTCAATGCTTATTTTAATACATAGAAACAATTCCCTTCCCTCTTTACCTCAGAACATAAATATAGGTACAGATCTATCTATCTATCTATTTATCTATCTATCTATCTATCTATCTATCTATCTATCTATCCATCCATCCAGACACCTTATCCTGGTAAAAGTGTAACAAATAATTTCCACGTGAATCAATCAGCTAATATTTGTAATGTTTTTAAAGCAACAGGATAACCACAAAAATGGAGAGGCCTCATCCTAGGAAAATGATTTTCTATCTCATTTTATCTTGCTTTCTATATTTGAAAAATGGGTCCAATAATACTTGCCCTTTACAGACCTCAGAGCAATGCTGTAAGAATTAATGAAATATGTGTAGAGAGCTGTAAGCTGGATGAATTAAGAGATCATCACTGTTATTCTATTGGATTCTTTAAATCAAATTGCCAGTACAACTAGGACCCAACCTTTGTGGATAAGGCAGATATAAGAACATAGTAGTAATGTAATTTTTAAGGAAGTCTTTGTTGTTTAAATCAAGTGCTTACATCAGAAGTCTAAATTTCAAATGGATATGATAAATAAGACATTTTTGTTCCTGAGGGGGGGAAAAAAAGAATAAACACATTTGAGAAGTGAAAAAACAAAAAAGGGATGATCTTCAAACGCTGCCAGCTGACACCTCAGGTTGCCACCTCAGCCTCAGATCAGATTAGGGTCATTAGATCCATGATCCCAAGATTTAATAAATGGACAACACTGGCTTCTTTCTCTAATTCATCAAAATTAGTTGAGATACTCCTCTAGCCTTCCCCGTGCAGCTGTTGCTTGGCTGTGTGGGAGTAAAATGTCAGTTCAATTTTTCATTTTTGCTTCCAGATGTTTGGGCATCACACAGTTACAGGTGTGTAATTGTTTTAAAATGCGCTCAGATGAATGCAATTGAGTTCTACTGTTTTTGCCTTTTAGTCTTTAACTATAATAAGAAGAGAAGGCACTCTGTGGTTTTAAAATCTGAAACAGGATCTGAAATTCACATCTTCCCTGACCTAGTACTCCAACAATGGACCTGTATACATTTATTGTTGTTAATCCTCACTCGAGGATATTTTTTCATTGATTTTTTTTTTGTAGAGAGAGTGAAAGAGAGGGGGAAAGACAGAGAGTGGGAAACACGGATGTGAGAGAGTCACATCGATTGGTTGCCTCCTGCATGTGCCCTGACCAAGGCCGGGGATCAAGCCTGTAAGTGAGGTGCATGCCCTTGACTGGAATCAAACCCAGGACCCTTCCGTCCACAGGCTGACGCTCTATCCACTGAGCCAAAGCTAGGGTGACCTGTATACATTTTTAAAATTAGTTGTATCTCTTTAAGAAACTAAAGGATGATTCCATGGGAAGAAAGATAGAAATTAGGGTGAGAGAGGGGACATTCTATATCCAGAATATAGCTGGAATAAATCAGAATATCTTTTATTTTATTTTTTTTTTTCGTTTTTGATTTAATTTTTTAAAGGTGTTTCTTTTACTTTTTCGGGTATGATTTTTTCACCTTCTGTTTTTCCTTCTTGTTCCTTCTTTTTAACTTTCCCTTGACCAGGCATTGCAGTTTTCTGAGGTGATTGTTCTGTAGGGAAAGGCATAGGAGAGGCTTTTGGCCCTGATGGTGCAGGAGGCATTTTGCCCATGTCTCCAAGCTGCCCTGACATCCCTCTCTGGGTTTGGCAATTTAAACAAAGCCATTCTTGAATCTCAGTCAGGTGTGGTGTAGGGTTAAATCCACAGAGATTACACACTTGATGCTTGCACTCGGTGCAAGTGTTGAAATTAGGAGGCTCCTTAGAACCTATGTTGAGTTCAGTTTTGCAGAGAGGACAGGCTGATTCTGGTTTGGGGGGTTTCTCCAGTTTGGGGGGGAAGGGCAGCCTTCGGAGGCTCAGCTGTTGAAGGTTTGCCAACCTTAATAGGCTGAGGCTTCTTTTCTGTTTCTGTTCATTTGACTGTTGGAACTTGCTCAGCTTTGGGCTCTAATTTTTCAGCTCCGGGGGCTTTTGTTTCCTTTTTCACAGGTAGAACCTTTGCAGGTGCTGCTGGTACCTGACCTGTAGACTTGGGTGGCCCCTGAGAAGGAGGCGGCTGTGCAGGAGGAGGGACTTGTTTTGCTGGGCCCCCGGGCCCACTTTGTGAATGAGATCCCGGCTGGCCTGCTGTGGAGATTAAATTTGATGCCTGGCTGAAGATGGATGCTCCGAACCCGAAGAGCTTCCCAGTCATAGTTTCTTGAGGAGTGGTGGGCTGTGATTTAGGAGCATCAGTAATACTTCCCAGATTCAAGCTGAAACGCCTTGACTGCTCCTGAGGCTTTGGTGGCTGTGGGGATGGGGGGGCAGTTTGGCCAGGGGTAGGTCGTGGGCCGGAAGGTGTTGGTGACCCTTTTGGCACAGGCTTGGCATCTGGCTTAGGGCTGATTTTGGTTTCTGCTTTCTAAATCAGAATATCTCCAAGGAGCCCAAGTGGTACTGACTTGGACACAGTCACATGACATAGAAAGACAGGCTTAGTGGGCATTTTTTCATCCCTAAGGTGCTCGCTCAGTGACGTGTGTAGAGATACACATCAATATAACAAAATGGGGATAACGTAACCTTTTTACTTCCCAGCCTACCGTTTCAATGTAATATGTAGGGAAAGCGTGCTAATTTGTCTGTGCAAGTTACCTCTGGTCTAGAGAGGCGCTTCAGGCCACGATTACCCTATAAACACAAGACCATCCCTTCGAGCCCCAGCACGCACAGCTCCAGGGATGTCTCTGTATTCTTTGGAAAGGACAATCTAAAGACGGGAGGAGGGACACGCTGTGAGGAGCAAGCCAGCAGGCATCGTGCTCCCTCAGAGAGGGTGGAAACATACACATCCTCAGTCATATTTCCTCTGATACACCGACACCCATCGGGGTGTTTTCCAACACGGTTCCTGCAGATTTGCAAGTGTGTGTGATGCTGTTTCCACACAGTGTGACCAACAGATGTTATTTTTCTTGCCATTGACACAGTGTGCATTGCTAGAATCGCTCTGGCCTCTATCTGTTCTCGCAGAATGAATATTAGGGAAGCGCTTCTAATTATGAATCCAGGGAAAGCCTGGGGGTTGCAGCATGGCTTGAATGATCTGGAGGAAACAAGCTTTCTGACGTTCGGCTACATCACCAAAAATGCAAAGTAAGAACACCAGTCCTGGCCTGTTTTCATAGAGTTAATTTGAGGCTACGATGCAGTAAAGAAGACAGAATCAGTCTACAAAGTGTAAAATCTTAAAGTGGAAATGTAAGGAATTCCTACGACTCGTATAACTAAAGTCTGGAGGCCAAGGTTATCCTCACTGGGCAAGAGCCTCCGTTTTGTGACTAAGTTTTCCAATGTGTCATTCATCTTGCCGGGGACCCTGAGATTTAGGGGTTTGTCCTCAGCTTTGCAGAAACAGAAACCTTAGTCTGTGAGCTCATTCCTGGAGTGAATGAGATCAGCCATGCATCAGCCAAGCTCTCAGAAGACACCTGATTAACAAAAAAAAACAAATGTTTAGGTACAAGGGAGAAGGGAGTGCCTGCTAAAGGCCCCATTGTGTGGTGTACTGCATAAGGCAGAGGTTCTGGTGACACACATGTGTAGGTCCAACGTCTGGCCCCACCAAGCCGTAGCTGTGACATCCCTGAAGCCTTGAGACATACAATAGCTGTCCAAGTTTCTCATTCATACAATTTTTAATTTTTTTTTTTGTTTTTTTTACAGAGAGGAAGGGAGAGGGATAGAGAGTTAGAAACATCGATGAGACAGAAACATCGATCAGCTGCCTCCTGCACACCCCCAACCGGGGATGTGCCCGCTACCAAGGTACATGCCCTTGACTGGAATCAAACCCGGGACCCTTCAGTCCGCAGGCCGACGCTCTATCCATTGAGCCAAACCGGTCAGGGCTAAAATTTATTTTATTGTTTTTTTAGAGAGAGAGGAAGGGAGACTCCCAGAGGTGGGCAAACTTTTTGACTCGAGGGCCACAATGGGTTCTTAAACTGGACCAGAGGGCCGGAACAAAAGCATGGATGGAGTGTTTGTGTGAACTAATATAAATTCAAAGTAAACATCATTACATAAAAGGGTACGGACTTTTTTTTCAATAGTTTTATTCATTTCAAACGGCCAGATCTGGCCTGCGGGCCGTAGTTTGCCCACGGCTGGGGTAGAGAGATAGAAACACTGATGATAGAGAAACATCATCTATCGACTACCTCCTGCACGCCCCCTACTGGGGATGGATCCAGCAACCCAGGCTTGTGGCCTGACCAGGAATCAAACTGGTGACCTCCTGGTTCACGGGTCAATGCTCACCCACTGAGCCATACTAGCAGGCACAATTGTGATAATATGTTATCTAACCATATAGGGAAGTTTTTAAAAGCACATGACTGATTATTCAAGTGCTGTGTCAAGCACTGAGGAAGATGGCAAGCTCAAGAAATGAGGGAATGTCCTAGTGGCCCCGCCCTGCTGACCTTGGGCCAGGCAGAATCTGGGGCAGACTGAGTTGTATGGCTCTAGGACAAGGTCAGTTTTCCCTTGTATTCCAACTGGTGCAGAGCCCTCCCCTCACACGGCCAAATCTTGGTCTGTTAGGGCCTGATAAACTCTTCTGGCCTCCCCCTGATGACTCCATGATACCCTACCTCACCACAAAGGTCTGCGGGCACCTGATGGGGAGCAGCTAGACTTGGTATCCCCGGGGACATTTTGCTGAGTAGTTTTAGACCCCGCACTGGCATCAAGATTGAACCTATATATTTGTATTAACTAATATCACA
The DNA here is from genome assembly GCF_014108235.1 of Myotis myotis. Classification (NCBI taxonomy): domain Eukaryota; kingdom Metazoa; phylum Chordata; class Mammalia; order Chiroptera; family Vespertilionidae; genus Myotis; species Myotis myotis. Next base: position 34,873,363 of record NW_023416323.1, on the reverse strand, counting down.
TCAATAAATTTAAAAAAGAAAGAAATGAGGGAATGGTAGTTGGTGTTATTATTATTACTACTACTATTATCTGGGTCGGCATATTTTATTGCAGCTATTACTTTTTTCAATTATTTTATTTAAAAACATTAAATTACAGTTCACATTCAATATTATTTTGTATCTGTTCCGGTTGTATAGCATAGTAGTTAGCCAATCATATACTTTACAAAGTGTTCCCCCTGATTTTTCCAGTACCCAAAGGGCATCATACATAGTTATTGCAATATTACTGAGTATATTTCCTATTCTGTAATTTATGTTTCATGACTTCCAATCTGTACTTCTCAGTCCTGTAACCTCTTTCACTCAGTCCTCCATCTCTCTTCCCCTCTGGCAACCATCACTCTGTAAAGAACTCATACAACTCAACACCAAAAAGACAAGCAATCCAATTTAAAAATGGACAAAGGACCTAAATAGACACTTTTCCAAAGAGGACATGCAGATGGCCAATAGACATATGAAAAGATGCTCAACATCACTGATCAGCAGAGAAATGCAAATGAAAACCACAATGAGCTATCTGTCACCTTTCCCCTGTCAGATGACTATCACCAATAAATCAACAAACAAATGTTGGAGAGGATGTGGAGAAAAGGGCACCCTTTGGCACTGTGGTTGGAAATGCAAATTATTGCAGCTATTTCTAAAATGGAATGAAATATCCCCAAAGAGTGGCTTGAGAAATAGGGAGTGAGAGCAATGGGAGTGAGATGTGTAATTAAATCTCGGTGGCCTTATGCTCTGATGATCTGCCTATTCCTGGAGGCAGGGCTGGTCCCCGGAAGAGCGCATCTGACTTGGTCCTTCAAACAGAGCATCTCTCTCTGGCAGTAACTGGATGAGTCCTCTCAGCCTGCATCTCTGAGACACACTCAGTGCCCTATGCCTGCTCATCTCTCTCTGAAAGAGTAATACCAGGGATTTTGCAGTAGGCAAGTCTTGGTCTGGCCTGAAACAATGTTGTCTCTTGAGAAGGCAACCTTATTTGATGAGATTCTGATCATGTCAAAATATTTCCATTGGAGCTAACTTCGTTTTTACTCTGTTCTTAACAACCCCTAGCATTTATATACTATATACTTACTATATACACTATCCCATTAATCTTGCTAAAGATGTTATATGTATTCTTTTAATATCCAACATACATTTTATAAGTGATAAATTGTTTTATGGATGTGATAAAAAAGTTACTATATCTCAACTAATCACTTCCAATTAATTGAGAAAATAAATGCCTTCCTAAGGCAATAATTTTTATGAAGAATTTGGTCTCAGGGCCTCCTCAGCCACTTGAAAATTATTAAAAACCCCAAAAGATTTTATTTCCAAAAACTTTTATAACTGGGTTATATCTTTCAATATTTACCAATTAGAAATTACAATTAATTACTGAAAACATAACAAAACACAAGCACACATTCCATTAGCCATTGAGCAATGATATCAACACATCATGTAGCCTCCGAAAAACTCCACTCTCTCTTGTGAGAGCATAAAAAAGAAAAAGGAAAATAGCACCTCAGTATTATCATCAACACATTGTGACCCCATGGAACCCATGAAAGAGTCTCAAAGACTTTAAGTCTCTCTGGACCAAACTTTGAATTTTCTGTGTTGAAAGATCAAAGGCTTTTACTGCCCTAATCCTGCCCCATATATTCCAATCATTCTCTCTTTATTATTTATTTTTTTAAGACTAGGCACTGTGTTAGGTCAGCGATTTTTCAGCCGGTGCGCTGCAAGAATTTCTAAAACATGCAATACCTGACTTTTTAGTCAGGGGCACCGACCTCTTTCCCCTTAGATTGTCAAATAAAAACATGGCAACAGCCAACACAACAATAGCCAACCGGTGTGAATGAATCAAAATTATACCTATTTCGTTTTTGTCAGATCGGCAAAAAATATCACATATTTTTTGGTGTGCTGCAGAATTTTAGTAATTGGTTTAACTGCGGTATGAGATGAAAAAGGTTGAAAATTGCTGTTAGGAGCAGTGTATAACAATAGAGAATGATACCATTATCCACACCTTACAAATGATAAAATCCAGGCATAGGAAGGGTGATTGCTTTGCCTAAAATCAGTTCACAATCCCATATCTGTTTGTCCCCAAACCTGCCCTCTTCTTTACCATGCTTTCAATCCGCCAATGAAGACCCATCAACCAGAGATGAATGGGAGCCGAGTAACTGTCTCATCTCACCCCAATTCTAACATGAACCCAGAAGTCCAGAGTTACAAATATGACAGCCCAAGAACTGAACTCAAATTCCCAAAGGGACTGATGTATCATTCCCAATTCCTTGCCTCTTAATATCAGATGTTCCTATTGCACTGAATAAAATCAACATGTTACCTTATTCTACTATTATTTATTTTTATGAATTTTACCTCAAGTAGACTGTAAACAATTCGACCCCCTGAGATAGATAGATAGATAGATAGATAGTACTATAAGGTCTGTCAAGTATGGGTACATGAGAAAATTGGTACAAAAATTCATGTTTTTCAAAAAATATTTGCCCTCTTTAAAAATCTGTCACACAAGTAACAAAGAGCAGAAAGAGTTAAGGGTTTGGCATTAAACCTGGTGGCATCTAACCTCACTTTATCAGATCTCTGACATACATATGTGTCCCCTCATTTCCCCGGATCTTGCTTCACACATTTTGAAACAAGGCTCAGGATACGTCCATCACAAAGTTGTTTTGAGGACTGAATGAGACAAGTGTTGGCAGGCAGTGACAAGCTTTCTGCCTGGAATTAGGGAGGATCTCAAATTTCACTTTATTTTATCTCCTTGATTGTCACGCCAGACATGAGTCAGTTTGGCAGACAATAGTGATCATCAGAGAGTTAGCAAAGAGCCCACAGCTCTTTTTGCATTCATGCTACTTTCTTAACTCATGAGTCTTATGATATCCAAACAACAGGGAGCTTCTTGGGCCTTCCTGAAACCAGGCACTCATTCATATGTTCCTGTCGGTCTACTGCACGTTGCTAATGCACAACAAAAAGGTTCTCATGGAAACAGGTGTTCATATTATGGAGGCTACCATAACCACTACTGAAACAGGCTCAGATCAATTTCTTTCTTTTCTTTTCTTTTCTTTTCTTTTCTTTTCTTTTCTTTTCTTTTCTTTTCTTTTCTTTTCTTATTTCTTCTTTCTTTCTTTCTTTCTCTCTTTCTTTCTTTCTTTCTTCTCTCTTCTCTCTTCTCTCTCTCTCTCTCTCTCTCTCTCTCTCTCTCTCTCTCTCTCTCTCTCTCCCTCTCTCTCTCTCTCTCCTTTCTTTTTTGTTGTTGTTAATCCTCACCCAAGAATATTTCTCTCTTAGACAGAGTGGAAGGGAGGGGAAGAGCCAGAGAGAGAGAGAGAAACATCCTTGTGTGAGAGACACATTGATTGGTTGTCTCCTGCATGCACCCCGACCAGGGCTGGGGATTGAGCCTGCAACCTACGTACCTGACTGGAATCGAACCTGAGACCCTTCAGGCTGCAGGGTAATGCTCCAACCACTGAGCAAAACTGGCTGAGGCTCAAGTCCCTTCTCTTCACCACAAAATTCGCAAAACATCCTGGGTGGATCCATGCTATTCCCTTTGCTGGGAACATCCTTGCTTTTCTTCTTCACTTGTCACAAGAGAGCATTGAACCTGCCTGTGAAGAGCACTGGGGAAGGCATTTCACAGAACTCACATCTTCCTCGTATGTGTTGTTTGGCTGCTTTTTCCTTTTATTGGACAATGTGACTGTAGTCCAGAAGGTGTCTCCTCCACTGCAGAGCCCACCTCCAGTCCTGGAGCCACGTCTTTCACAACCTGTGACCCGAGAGCCCAGGGGAGGCGTGCAGAAATGATCGACTCACTAGTGCTTTGTCTATTCCATCAACAATTACTTGTACCTCTCGTGCAGTGATGGCGAACCTTTTGAGCTCGGAGTGTCAGCATTTTGAAAAACCCTAACTTTACTCTGGTGCCGTGTCACATATAGAAATTTTTTGATATTTGCAACCATAGTAAAACAAAGACTTATATTTTTGATATTTATTTCATATATTTAAATGCCATTTCACAAAGAAAAATCAACCCAAAAAATGGGTTCGTGTGTCACCTCTGACACGCGTGTCATAGGTTCGCCATTACTGCGTCTAGTGACTACTGTATTAGATCTTAAATTTCTTTAAGATGGACACCACTACCAGGGACAAAATCCATCCTTCCAAAAGCAAAGGCAAAATAAAGGCCCCTAATTTGGCACTTCCCATTTTCACAGCGGCCTCCTGTTTATATGCCAAAGGCCATCAGTGGCCTCTCTCACCGCCTTTTTAAACCCATGTCTAACCAATCACTTCTGATGGCTATCCAGAGAGTTTCAGATTTATTTTAGGTTTCAGGTTCCCTGCGAAGTCACCCGTTCCTTGTCTTAGATGCTTTTTATACATCTTCTCGAATAAACAAATGTCGGTTTCTATGGTATTCGGTGGAGTTCAGGCTTTCTTTGTAACTGCTACATAATTATATTGGAAATGTGAAAAACAGTTCAGCAGGAAAGCAAATGCTGGCTCAGTGTGGGTATTTTTATACCCAGAGATTCTCAAATAGGCATGAGCAAGGGCATGTGGATGCTGTGCCTAATACACAATCTAATGACAAGCCTGATTTCCGAGCCAGAAAAAAATCCCCGCAGATATCCTTTACAGTGTGTTCGAGTGGTTTATTTGTTTGTGCTACACAAACCAGTTAAATAAAGCCGAGACAGGAAGGGTTCTAAATGTCAGTGTCTCTTAAACAGCAAGCTCATCACAGTCCATCTGAAAAAAAACAAATGACGAGGCTTCTATCTTTATTACTATTGTTGAAAACAGATATGGAGAATATATTTATATGTGTCATGTTATATTCTAATAAAATAATGGTATATGATATAAATGATAATGTAGTCATCATAACCTATTAATATAATCTATTATAGTATATATTAAAATATATACACATAGGCATTTTATATATGCATATGTATGTGCTGTATATATATTTATATATGTGCATATATACATTCCCTACATTATCCAAGTAAGTTTTAACTCACTATTGATTATTATAGTTTCCTTCTAACTGATAAATAAATATATTAGATTGGCCAAGGAAACTTTTGATTTTCAAGCAGAGAGTTGCTAATGGAATCTAGACTGGGATTCATAAATGTTTGACTACAAACTCGAAGCTTTACCCTCCCACACTTGCCATCCATGGTTTTATTCCAGGTCTTCCTTCCTTCTCCAGGCTACTATTAAGCATTCACTGTCAAATTACATCAGCGGGTGTGTGGAGCAGACCTCAGTACATCCCAGGATTATCTCAGTGGGGAGCAGGAGCATTCGAACTTCAATATCAGCTCCCCATTTAGACATTCATTTATTTTCAATTTAGGAGCTGGAGGTTCTCACAGCCCAAATGCCTCTGGAACAGGTAGTTCACAGACGCAGATTTTAAATAAATTGCCCCATGTGGACCTCCCCACATTCACCACATCCAGTGACTTCAGTGGGTATGAAAGCCTACCAATCATAACTCATTGTGTTTGAACTTCTTCTCCAAAGCATCCGTTGAAGAAAATCCATAGACACTTCAACTTTGGAAGTGACGGGTCACCTTTTGTGAATCAGGGCACGTCTCAATAGGAACTAGACCATCACTAAGAAAAGAATAGAGGCTAAATGCTCGGAAATGGAGCTGAAGAGTCAGACAAACCTAGGATGTAATCCCAAACTCAGCCTCCTCCATCTGGTGAGCTTGAACTTTGGCATCTTTGTTTTATTCGATGAAAGAACTGATGGTCTCCACATATGGAATTGTGAGTATGAAATCTGATAAAGGGCATCATCCATGACGGCAGCGGTTCTCAACCTGTGGGTCGCGACCCCTTTGGGGTCGCCTAAGACCATCGGAAAACACATATAATTACATATGGTTTTTGTGATTCATCACTATGCTTTAATTATGTTCAATGTGTAACAGTCAAATTGGGGGTCACCACAACATGAGGAGCTGTATTAAAGGGTCGTGGCATTAGGAAGGTTGAGAACCACTGCATTAGGGTGTAGAGTAACCAATGCCTTGCCACCACAAGTGAGATGGAAGCAAGCCATCATAGTTGATACATTTCAACCGCCTGGCTAGAGGGCCACCTGACCAGGCCCTGACATGCCAGGTGGGTGGGGGTAGATAACGATGGAATTGGGACCTATTTTTAGCCCCTGGTTCTAATCTTGGGATTAGGGATTCCTGTAATCAGAAAACATGCTGCATTTTCATTCTTCGGGCTTTGCTGCTTTGTAACCTGCCTCCGCGTGTTCAATTCAGATGAGATTAAATGATAAACGGGCTTGTTGGGTCATGAAGTGTGCGCTGGCATCATTCAGGGCTCTCCTCAAGGCTCTTAGAAGTGGAGAGAAATAACGGTTTTTGATCAGAAGCCTGGCTCCTTGGGGAAAGAGAGAGGGGACCTGAGGTTCCTTTCTACCAACACCTTCCCCATGGTCTCTGACTCCCAAGACTGGTTAATATTCTACGGGAATCCTTCCCTGTAAGCACAGTCAGTGCCCCGCAATTCTCAAACAAGGAGAGGGCAGTTGCTCCTGCCCTTTCTGTGCCAGCTTCAGTCACGGAAAGAATGGCTTTAAAATCCAGGGAGCTGTGTGCCCGTCTGCCTGAGACTTTTAACACAGAGCTGAGTGGGGTGCATAAAAGCGAAGGCCCTTTCCACCAATCAACTAATAGAGCCTGTTTGGAGTCAGAAGTCATCAGGGTACTGTTTACTGGTATTAATATGATCTCCTTTACTCATTCATTCATTTAGCAAATATATACTGTACTGGGAGCCCGAAGCACTATGCCAGGCTCCCAGGATAAAACAGGGATCAATCAATAATAAAGCAATAATAAAATATTTCATAAAGGCAAAGACTTTACCTATTTTTTCCCCTTAGAAATCTTTAAAAATGCATTCTCTTATCCACTCAGCTATATTTTAATACAACTATTGAAAAACAGAAATGTATTTTCAAAACCACAAGCAAATAAATGGTTATTATGAGTCTCAACCAGTCATTTAAAAGAAAAGAACAAGGGTTTGTGAGAACCTATATAAAAAAGGAAGCCAACCCAGCACAGGTATCAGGAAATAGTAATAATAAGTTAAAACGGTTATATTAATGCTTATGTAGAAGTTGCTGCGGCATTATAAGTGCATTCGTAGATTGAATGTAACACAAATCGCTACTTAATCTGAAATTCTAAAGAATCCATAGTTAACCAGTTGATGGCTGCTAGATAGATTGCATCTAATCCTTTCTTCCAAATATGTAAGGTGTGGAAGCACAGAATTCTGACGCACAGGTACCATCCTAAAAAGAAGATTCTGGAAGAATGGCTGTGAGGTGCCTATGTGGAGGCGCCTATGTGGAGGCTACAGATTGCTATTTACTTCTTGGCCATGCATACTGAGAGTCAGCATCCCAGTCTGAAATAAATTAAAAAAAAGAAAAGGCTGGCCATAATATTTTCAACTCCTCCCATCAAGAGACGCTTATTTCTCCACTCCTTGAACCTGGTCTTGTTAATGTCACTTGTTCTAGCCAATCCGGTATAGCCAACTGGATATCATTGGAGACTTAGAAAGTGCATCTCAACAGTCTTTGGCTGCTCCTAGCAAAGTGAGCCCAGCTGCCTCACAGCACCAAGAAAATACATGTTTATTATTTTTGAAGCCACTAAATGTTGACATGGTTTGTTAGGCTACGTGAGGGAACTGATACAAATCAGAGCATAATATGATAATTGTGGTCCCCTTTCTGGACAAATAGTGGGAAATGAATGCCAAATAGAAAGTTTAGCTGTGGGACAAAACTGGGAATGAGAGAGAGGAGACACCAGGTTGGGCCTGGAGGAGGACAGAGAGGGGGTGGGGGAAGAGAAAGGACTATTGAGTCCTTACTCTATGCCAGGCTCTGTATTATGGACATGGCCTGGATGATCTGTTTGAACTCTCACAACCAACTTCAAATACGGCGACTGAGATTTAGAGATATAACTCACTCAAGTCACACGTACAACATGTGTTGGACCCAATATTCTGGCTGTGACATGTTGATTCATAGTTTATATTTTTAACTAATAATCACTGCTGCCTACTGAGAGAGTGGTGACAGCCGTGCCTGTGACCTTGACTTTGGGTAAGAAGGGAGCTCTTGAGCCCTAACCGGTTTGGCTCAGTGGATAGAGCATCGGCCTGCGGACTGAGGGGTCCCAGGTTTGATTCCGGGCAAGGGCATGTATCTGGGTTGCGGGCACATACCCAGTAGGGGGTGTGCAGGAGGCAGCTAATTGGTGTTTCTCTCTCATCGATATTTCTAACTCTCTACCCCTCTCCCTTCCTCTCTGTAAAAAATCAATAAAATATATTAAAAACATTAAAAAAAAAAAAGAAGGGAGCTCTTGAAAATTGCGAATGTGGCCAGGATATTGAGGATCAGTAGAAGAAAGAAGTCTATTCTACTGGATACATCTCATCATAGAAAATCATACTCCCCAAATAATCTCAAGATGATGCTTCCTAAACAAACTCATCATTTGGTCAATCCCCAGAATGAAGTTGGGTGATTCTGCTGATGACAAGGAAACCCCCTTTGGGCATATCTCCTTTACTTACATAAAAATGATACAAAATAATGCTTACTTTATAATTATTGTTATAATAATTAATATTGCATTAGATTTATTATCAAACATTTACTCTAATTAGGCATGATATTAGCACTTACATAGATTCACTCTTCATCATATACCTCTAAAGCTGCATCCGCATTTACAGATAGGGAAAATGAGTCACAGGGAGAAGTTAAGCGACTTACCAACGGAATGTGTGTGGATAAGTGAAAAAGTAATGATGCAATCCAAGCGATCTGACTTAAAGCCTTCCCCACCCCATCCCCCTTTATCTTCCTCTCTGACTTCCAGACTGATAATCTGCATTTCCCCCCTAAGTCTTTATAAAAATTTCTCTGTCCCTAGAGAAAGCAAAGCCTGAAGGTAAATCAACCTAATATTATCTGATCTTTTAAAAATATATTTTATTGATTTCAGAGAGGGAGAGGGCCAGAGAGGGAGAGAGAGGGAGAGAGAGAGAGAGAGAGGGAGAGAGAGGGAGAGAGAGGGAGAGAGAGGGAGAGAGACATCAATGATGAAACAGAATCATTGATTGGCTGCCTCCTGCACATCCCACACTGGGAATCAAGCCCACACCAGGTCATGTGCCTTGACCAGGAATTGAACCGTGACCTCCTGTTTCATTGGTTGACGCTCAACCACTGGACCACGCCAGAGCTGGGATGATCTTTATAATCTTTTCAAATATCTAAACCCTTCCCTACCCCATCCCCCTTTATCTGGTACCCTCAAACCTGGAGATGGACATTTGTTATGAGTGGCCAGTTTGTTACAACTCACACCTGACACGACTGAATGACTGTTTGCTGCTTACCTCATTTCTATGCTTTGTCTACTGTCATCTACAATAAGAGTTACTGTTGAGGTTTTGGGGATGGTGGCTTAAAAACAGAATAAGGCAAGATGTGGGGATAGAAGCCTCTTACTTCTGTCTTTTTCTGGTTAGAACTAAGGGCTATTGGTCATAATGACATCCTAAAGGAGTTCCTGGTTAAAATCTGTATCTACAATCTAAATCCACATGCTTTTTCTAAGTAGATTACAACAAAAGGGGGGCAAAGAGAAAAAAGATGGAGAAGTTGTGGGGGGATATTAGTAGAATGGTTGCAGAATGAAGAGAAAATAAGGAAGAAATCCCCAAGTCAAGATACAAAGGACTAGAGCAGCTGCTCAGGAAGTGGGCACTACCGTGATTACAAGAACCCTCATGTGGGTCACCCCCAGAATGACATTCATCTTGGGCCTGCAGAGTCATCTCCTAGGACTTGGAATGGTACTGACTCCAATTCCTCACTATGGGGAGCTGTGCACTGGATTCTGGTCCCTTTGTCAGGAACCTAGAGCTTCCCTTTAACATCCCCATATTTTAATCTCCACTTCTCTTCATTATATCCCTTATTGTTAAAAATATTGATCTTTTCCTTGTCTGAGGTAGGGGGACTCTTGATAGGAACTTTTGTCACATGCCTATATTTCCAAGAAAGTCATAGGGGTCATACTGCTACAGCCTCTCTGATATTTGGGAGCCCCTTAACCACTCCTGGCCCTAAATCTCACTGTCTACAATCAGCAGTTCTCACCCTGTGGGTCGTGACCCCTTTGGCGATCGAACGACCATTTCACAGGGGTCACCTAAGACCATCCTGCATATCAGATATTTACATTATGATTCATAACAGTAGCAACATTACAGTGATGAAGTAGCAATGAAAATAATTTTATGGTTGGGTCACAACATGAGGAACTGTATTTAAAGGGCCAGAAGGTTGAGAACCACTGGCAAGCTCTTATGACCCTTTCTCTTCTGTGAGAGTTAGCTGGTAGTTCCCTTCATGTGCTTCTACTCAATCCTACACAGGAGAATGGAATTGATCTTAATGGAACTCTAGTCCTGTTTATGCTATAGGCAACAAAGAGAAACAGGATCCTGATATAAAATTTAAAGTCCTCAGTTTAATCAGGTGCTTCAGAAATGTGCCTGCTTCATCTGAGGGCCTTTCCGTAGGCGCTGGTCAATCTGCCATGCCTGAAACAAGGCCAAGAGGTAGGTCATTGAACACACCTATCAGCTATGCCAGTGGTCGGCAAACTCATTAGAGCCAAATATCAACAGTACAACGATTGAAATTTTGTTTGAGAGCCAAATTTTTAAAATTTATACTATATAGGTAGGTACATTGTTATTAACTTAATTAGGGTACTCCTAAGGCTTAGGAAGAGCCACACTCAAGGGGCCAAAGAGCCGCATGTGGCTCGCGAGCTGCAGTTTGCCGACCAAGGATCTATGCAATGAAGAAACATAACTGCACCTAGCAGTAACACATGAGCCACGAGCGCCAATTTTGCTGTGGAGAGGATAAGAAGGAACATATAATATAGACCAAATCAATACTATTAAATTAAGCTGTTCATCAAAACCCAGGGTCAAGGCTGTGTTTACAAGAACATCCACAATTTATTCATCAATTTCTAAAGGTCATGGATAAATTTTGAGCTAAAAGATATAGCACTATCACTGTTATTTAAATTCCCACTACACCCAAATTGTAAGGAACAATTATAATTCCCATTACACAGATGATAAAACAGAGCAAGGAAGGAGAAATTAACTGCCCAAGGTTACATGGCCAAGACACGGCTAACTGCGTCCAACTCTAGAACCTAAGATTCCTCTAAATAATGAGCGGACCATAAAGAGGTGCTTTTCCTAAGTGTCCTGGGTTGGACAAAGCATTTATTCTGGCAACCGGGCCCTATGCCAGGAAGAAACATTCCTTAAGTGCTATCAAACTGGTGTTTTCCCGGGGAGACTTAACCATCATTAGCGAATAGCTTCGTTTGCAGTGTTGTGTGCAGCCCACGGTGGTTGGCCAGAGCGATGCATTATCACTAACTGAAAGAGATTAATTTCACGGGCAGTTCTATGCTTCCTGCTTAAGACACTTGCAGGTAACCAAGCGTAGTGTGCTTTCTGGAAACGCCATTTGCCTGCTCCCGGGTACCCGTGTCAGTGGGTTTCTCCACCTTCCATCCCACAATTTCTCTGGGAGGAACACTCCGGAATTGGCCTCTAATGTGCCCCTGCAGAGACTCTATTCTGAGCACATTGATTCCCCAACTCCCCGCTGCATCCGCATATCCTTTCTCTCCCCTAAGACTGTGCTTGTGATTCCTGGTGCTACCTCTTAGCAGGTCTTTCCACCTGCCGTACCTAAAGGAATCCCGAGGGCTGTCTGAGCTTGAATCTCAGCCCCATGACATATCACCTCATCAAGAAGAATCACAAAAATTAAAGATAAAAAAAGAACACCTTACCTCTGCCTTCCTTCACAGAGTTGTTCTAATGTACATCTGACTGGGGGTGGGGCGTGGAGAGGCGGTGGGGGGAACCTGTGAAATGTGGATTCTGGAATCCCTGCCTTGAGATCATTATTCTGTAGGTCCTGGGGAACAGCTGAAACTCATTTGCTTTGGGTTTTAATAGTCACCCAGATGATTTGAATCAGCTGGGTAGGGTAACGTCTCTGCGCTCCTCACTGAAAAATGCTACCCCCTCCAATGCACTACCCTGTGCTTTCTCTTCCCTGTTGCTCAGTTTCCTCATATCTGAAATGGGAACAGAATTCCAGCCTGACCCGGCCCAAAGCTCTGCTCTGTCCACTAGGCAATATCCCTACCCTGGGTCACAAACATCGGAACAGAAGGGCCAGATCTAATGCAGGTCTGTTCTTTCCTCCAGGGCACCCTTGACCTTGCCTTCACCTTCTGCCTTGCAGAGAACTGCTTCATTCACTTGCTTCTGGAAGGGACGTGACAGTGTCAGATACTCAATGTAAGCAGGAGAGTGCAAGGGAAGAAGATATAAGAGAGGTTTCTTCCGTGGAAGGCAGCTAAGAACACGGAATCTGCAGTGAATCAGTATGGGTACCAATCCTGCACCCCCAACCCAACTCTTGCTCTCTATAAAAATGTGGGTAAATTACCTACCCTGTGTCTGAGTTCCCTCATCTGAAAAACGCATATAATAACAGCACCAACCTAACGGGTTTGACTCAGTGGATAGAGCATCATCTTGTGGACTGAAGGGTCCCAGGTTCGATTCCTGTCATGGCACATGCCCAGGTTGTGGGTTCGATTCCCCAGTAGGGGACATGCAGGAGGCAGCAGATCAATGATTCTCTCTCATCAATGTTTCTGTCACTCTCTCCCTCTCCCTTCTCTCTGAAATCAATAATATATATTGATTCACACCTACTGTCACAGAGTGGTGTGAGAATTAAATGCATCATAGGGCTTCCCTTCTGCTTTTTTGGTGTTTAATTAGTCAGCTAAATGTACCTTAAACCTTCACCACTGTGGTAAACAGCAGCCCTACACCGCAGTTGCAGGGGGTGGGTTGCTAGAGCAGAAGCAGCAGAGATATGCTGGCTATGCCCAACCTCTTGTTAGCAGGTGGGCTTTGAACCGCCAGCTCCTGTAATGAGAGGCGCTGGGTGATTGTGACGGCAAGCTAGATCTATTGCCAGTGAAACACTTGGGCAATGCACACAGCGGCGCATCTTGCCTTGGTTAAGTGACTCTGACACAGGAGGATAAAAGACAATATCTTCCTCCTCATTAAGGGATAACAGATGGACTTCCCTAATATCCATTTTTTAGCCTAATTTCATTTGTTTAAATCTTTGCCTGATGAGATGGCGTTCTGAGAGTAATTTTAAATTGTTCTGCCTGGAACAAATATTTCTTTAACTTTATTAGAACCTCTCCCTAAGGGGTTCTGTTGTCCTGGGTGGTTTTAAATATTCATCTCATCCAAATACAATAAATCTTTCTTTAATATATATATATATATTTTTTTACCCAAGACCTGGTCTGTGGCTTTGCAAGGTAAATATTACGTGATGAGCTAAATAATAAAACCCAGGCAAAACAAGTGATAAGCTGTTTTCTTAGTAATTACATTTTTTCTCAAGTTTTCTGTGGTTGTACTAATCCTACTTCTTTTCATGATTTAGACAAAGATGACTTCATTGTACATTTAAAGCTTCTAAATTTTTTTTTTAATATATTTTATTGATTTTTTTTACAGAGAGGAAGGGAGAGAGATAGAGAGTTAGAAACATCGATGAGAGAGAAACATCGATCAGCTGCCTCCTGCACATCTCCTACTGGGGATGTGCCCGCAACCCAGGTACATGCCCTTGACCGGAATCGAACCTGGGACCTTTCAGTCCGCAGGCCGACGCTCTATCCACTGAGCCAAACCGGTTTCGGCTAAAGCTTCTAAATTTATGCCCACCTCAGCTGATACTTCGCAGCTAACATTTAAGGTTCTCTTTTGTACTCTTATTCTTCCCTTTTCTAAGAAAGTTACATGCAAACTTTTTTTTTTTAAAGCAGATGGCTACCTAAGTTTATAGTTTCATGTTTCCTGAGATATCAACCTCCTGAATGAAGCTTGCTTCTTGGCCAAAAATATGCCTATGTAGTTTGTTTAAGTTTCCAAACTCTGAGTAAAAACAAGTCAACTAAGTAATTTAAACGGCGAGATAACACCCACTGTTTGAGCAGGAGTCATGTAAGTTTGGGTTATAGGTTTTCAGTTCTGAAAGGTTCATGGACAGGCTCATGGTCTTCATGGGGGCAGAGCTATTCTGCACTTTTTCTCTATGGCGCCGACTGTAAACCTGAATCTGGGACATGCTTGAGTGATTTCTCTGAAGCCATAAAGAAAATTTAACTTGGCGTACATTTTAATATTTTTGGTAATTTGATTACACTGCATTATTAATAACGATAACTCTATAACTTAAAAATAGTCTTATTTTTAAATACACCCTCTAGATCCATGCATGCTGTTGCAAATAGTAAGCTTTCATTCATTTTTATAGCCAAGTGATAGTCCATGGTATACGGGACCACAGCTTTTTTCTCTACTCGTCTATTTGTGGGCACTGGGGCTGCGTCCAGGTCTTGGATATTGTCAATGGCACTGTAATAAACATAGGGGTACACATATTCTTTTGAATTGGTGTTTTGAGTTTCTTCAGATATTCCCAGATGGATACTGGAAACATCGGGGAACCCTGTAAAAATATATGATTGTCTAACCACCATGCTGTGCACCTGAAACTAGTACAAAATAATGTTGAATACAAAAATATCTATACTTTTGACTAAATGAAAAAATAATATTTTACTGATAGACATAAAATATTTTTTTCCATATTGATGATGCTACAATTTTAAATGTAATCATATGTAATCACTGAAAGAGGTATGTTGTGCCACTTTTTCTCACCCTCAATATGGAACTGCTTGTAATACCTGACACTCATCCTCATCTCCCTCACCTCCATGTGTTTATTTTTAAAAAAAAAAATATATATATTTTTATTGATTTCAGAGAGGATAGGAGAGGGAGAGAGAGAGAGATAGAATCAATAATGAGGCAGAATCATTGATAGGCTGCCCCCTGCATTTCCCACACTGGGGATGGATCCCACAACCCAGGGAATCGAACCATGACCTCCTGGTTCATAGGTCGACGCTCAACCACTAAGCCACACCGGCCGGGCTCCCTGCCTTCCTTTATGGGTCTCTCAGCAGATTCCGAGCCATCCTTCCATCAGCAGGTGCTTCCAGGAGCCGGGAGAAAGAAAACTCCCACAGCTCCTGGGTTTTGCCTGCTGTGCGCACTGCTCTCCCCCCCGTCACTAGTCACTAGAAGGATGCTTGGCAAGGAGTAACAGCTCAATTAATGATGATTGAGTGAGTGAGCGCATGCATGTCTTCTGACTGGGTTGGTACCCGCATTCGCCTGGCTCCGCAGCTCATTACCCTGAAGCATCTGCTTTCCTGTCTGTCTGCTTACTCCTCTGTAATTCCTTGCAGATGAATCTTTTGTGTCTGGGTTGCCCCTGAAGTGTCTCAGCCGCAGCTCTGCGTGTTCACGTCTTTTTCCTCCTTAAAGCGGAGTCCGCGGAGCCTCAGCGCCAGGGTCCTTGATAAATATTTAAGTGAAGGCATCCAGCTCATAAAAAAAGTGTCCTGGATGATGGCTACCTCAAGTAGGGTGTGTTCAATAGACAAGGCAGTGCTTTAAGAAGTAATTACTACCTACCTACTTGAGAGAAATCGGTGATCCCTCTGAGCATTTCTAGAAAGCGTCAAACCAATCTAAACAGATAGGGGTTTTCTCAGAGGCTTAAGGTGATAATGCAGCGTCAACACTGTAAATGACAAACCCGCACGCCTGTGCCTCTCTAGACGGGCTGAACACTGCTGGTAAGTCAGCGCCACCGATGGTGCGCTGTGTGTGCTTTAGCCCTTCAAGTTGCAAGGGGAGGGAGAGAGAGATAGAAACATCAACAATGAGGCAGAGTCATTGATAGGCTACCTCCTGCACACCCCACACTGGGGATGGAGCCCACAGCCCAGGCACCTGCCCTGACTGGGAATGGAACCATGACCTCCTGGTTCAGAGGTCGATACTCAACCACTGAGCCACACCGGCCGGGCGCCATGCCTTCCTTTATGGGTCTCGCAGCAGATTTATGGGACACTCTGGCCGAGGAACACACCAGGGAAGACAAGGGCACGCAAAAGCCAGGAAAAACACCCAAGGGTCCAAAGCTCATCCCTCCCCGGGCCCCACAATCTGGTATTGTCGAAGCAACGTAACAACTTGACGGCAGGCTCTGAGCCTGCGCTTGAGGTTGCGATAAGAAACAGGCATCCTTCTCCCTTGAATCTTCACTTTTTCACCCAGTGCTGTTTTATTTTTTACTTTTATTTGTTTAGTTTGTTTTGTTAATCTTCACCTGAGGATATTGTTCCATTGATTTTTAGAGAGAGTGGAAGGGATGGGGAGAGACAGAGAGAAAACATTGATGTGAGAGAGACACATTGGTTGGTTGCCTCCCGCACATGCACATGCCCAGACCAGGACTGGGGATGAGCCTGCAAACGAGGAACATGCCCTTGACCAGAATCGAACCCAGGACTCTTCAGTCCAAGGGCTGATGCCCTATCCACTGAGCCAACTGGTTAGGGGTTGTGTGTGTGTGTGTGTGTGTGTGTTTAACGTTCCATGGAGGACATTTTCCCACATCTCAGAACAAGAAAACCCCATGCCCTTCCTAACGGTCTACCCGTGGTCGGCAAACTGCGGCTTGCGAGCCACATGGGGCTGTTTGGCCCCTTGAGTGTGACTCTTCCTAAGCCTTAGGAGTACCCTAATTAAACTAATAACAATGTACCTACCTATATAGTTTAAGTTTAAAAAATTTGGCTCTCAAAAGAAATTTCAATCGTTGTACTATTGATATTTGGCTCTGTTGACTAAAGAGTTTGCCGACCACTGGCTCTAGATCACTTTCATCTGTACGAACAAATTGATCATGTATCTCAGAGATATTTCCCCTGCATTCACACTGTGAAAACAAAGAGCAGATTGTAGAGAGAGCGCGGAGCAGAAGTTAGGTCCCACCCCTGTAAGTACCATCTACACACACTCTATGTTGTATGTTTGCCCATGAACTTTGCTTCCTGTCAGTTTGTATTTCCTTATTCAGATTCCCAGCTCCCTCAAGATTTGAATGCTTCCTTGAATCTCTGTGACCAGGCCCTTTATGGGAAGAAGAGATTTGGATAATATGCAGAATATGCTTTGTTTAGAAATGAAATGAACATCATGTCTCTTTTGCATGTTTTTGCATAATAAAAATGTAAGACAGAGTGTAAGTTCCCAAAGACAGTGTAGCACCAATGTCCCATCTAGCTGTTCTTTAGAGACTCAAGAGTAGTGTCATTAAGTGCAATCAAAGAAGCGTTAGGCATAAAAAAATGGAAAGACCAACATAGGTTATTTTAACAACCCTAGAAGGTTTACATTTTTGCATGTAATTTATGAAAAAAATAATTGTATTGAACATACAGTTTTAGACAGTCTATAATTAATGTGTAAAATACACTAAACTCTAAAAAACAACATAAAAACCATGTATAATTTCATCTCTTCAAATTAACATGTATTGATAGGGTGAGGTTTCTGTCTATATTTTCTGCCTATATATGTGTATACGCATGTGTGAGGCTCAAATATGTGAGCAATAGTTTCTATATTGTATATAGCATATGTTAGTGTCTATTTTTTAAAAAAATATATTTTATTGATTTTTTACAGAGAGGAAGGGAGAGGGGTAGAGAGTTAGAAACATCAATGAGAGAGAAACATCGATCAGCTGCCTCCTGCACACTCCCCACTGGGTATGTGCCCGCAACCAAGGTACATGCCCTTGACCGGAATTGAACCTGGGACCCCTGAGTTTGCAGGCCGACGCTCTATCCACTGAGCCAAACTGGTTAGGGCTGTTAGTGTCTATTTTAATTATAGTGTATAGTCCTTGAGTTCTATTTATTACCCACCCTATTATACTAAATCTTCCCTCATATTTTAACATGCACAACATTGTTTTTTAATGGTTGAATAATGGATATAGGTTATAATAATATTTGGATATAAGAATGTTGCAACCTTTGGTAAGTTAACACAATGTAAATTATTTCTTACTGAGACGATTCATCAAAGGCTCCTTGGGAATCATAAAATAATTTCCAATGCCCAACTCTCTAATGACCCTTTATCATGTGATCACTAGACACAAAGTGAACCCATTCACACAAGGAAAATAAATAAACCCAGGCACTTACTAATTTCAGTAGCAATGATCGTTATGTTGTGCCATACACTTAACTCTCTGTCAAGTGGCGTTGCCAGCGTTATCTTCCCATCATCTGCGTTAATGTTGAATTGCCTCTCCAGGTCAGTGTGCCGGTCGATGGAAAACCTACAAAACAGATAGATCTGTAATCTATTTCCATGCTCACGTGATCCAGACAGCCCATAGCAGACCTTTAGTCATCCTCGGAGAGCCATCATCATGAAGTCAAATGAATTGGGAAACTCAGCGGCATCGTCATTTGCAAAACCAAATGACTGGACAAGGCACAAGAAACTTGATAATTACTGTCCAAGGGGTAATTAGCTACCTATGCAACAAGGAGGTCAGACACCGCCACAGGTTTCAATGGGCAGCATCTTCAGAAATGGATGTTGATGAAGAGTTAATTGGACAATCCATCACATTTATTGGACAGCTTATGGTAATTAGCAGTTGCCACAAAATATCATCGAAGACGATGAACTCAAGCCCAAAGCAGGATGGGGCCGAGCAGTGGGTAATTTATGGCCGTTCAGAGGAAATGGGTGTTTGTGTTAAACTTCCATTGGACTAGCCAACATGTGTGTGTTTGTTTTTGCTGGTTTGTTTTGTTTTTATTTATATACAGTACATATATTAAGTATATATTTAGGCTTTCTATCAGTCTCTGTCCATAGAAATCAGACAGTTACTGATTCTCTAGTAATAATTTTTAAAAGTTGGAAGAGATATTTTAATAGATTTATAATACTAGATTCTATGAAATTGAAAATTTTAAATGGACTTGTTAGCAGTTCCTATATTGAGAAAATTTTTGGATAAGACAGTATTATGGTGTTTTGTGTCTAGAGCCAACTGCTTCTCTGGTGTACTGAGTATTAAGATTACATAGGAATTACGTTTTCCATAGCATTTATCAATATCCACTTTATAAATCAAGATCTGTGCTTTCACTACGAAATGTCAAATATCAGCAACAGAAGGTATAATTAGAAAAATTGTCCCATAAGTAAGCAGTGAAGTGAACTGAAACAGGATAGAATAAAAGCCTGAAGAAGGGCATTATGAACTGAATTTTTGTGTCTCCCTGCAACTCATATGTTAAAATCCTAACTCCCAATGTGGTAGAATTTCTAAGTAAGTTCTTTGGGTTATAATTATAATTAGGTCATGGGTGTGGGGCCCTCATGATGAAATTAATGCCCTTATATTTTTTTTAAAGTTGACACAGGGTCCCTCTCTGGTTTCTGCCAGTAAGCGGGCAGGAAGACAACCACCTGCAAAGGAGGAATCTGGTTCTCACCAGACACCGAATCTGTAGGTGCCCTGGTCTTGGATGTACAGCCTCCAGAACTATGAGAAATACATTGCTGTGGTTTGGGCCACCAGTCTATGCTGTTCCATAACACAGCCCAAACAAGACAAAGGTCACGGACAATCCCATTTTAGGAGGAAGAACGGCCGGAAGCGTTTACGGTTAAGGTGGCCTCCTAGGAAGTGCCCATGAAATCTCTCCATTCACTGATACCCATTGACCCTAAATAGGAAACCTGGTTTGAAGCTATTGGTGTCGGGCATATTTTTCTTTTTATACATTTTTATGAACATTTATTATATAATCAAGTTGAAACTACGTTATAAGAAACTAAGGGAAAAATAAATTTCCCACAATTTTACGGGTACAGTTTTGTATTGTTAATATTTTAGTGGATTTCATTGCAAACAGTTTATTATGCATCTCTTCTTATTTATGTACATCTACTTACTTGTTTCTATATCTAATTGTGACAACAAATGGATGACAAGATAGATGGATAGATGAGTAGGCAGATACATAGATAGATTCATAGGTAGATAGATAGATAAATAGATAGATAGATAGATAGATAGATAGATAGATAGATAGATAGATAGATAGATTATTCCTTTCTCCTTTTAACAAATTCTTTTTTGTTAAAAATGGTATCCCTATCCTTTATATCAGATGCAAACACCAGGGAAAAAGGCATTTATGTTAAATCCTTCGCACCAAAGACAAGCATCATTTAACAGTTTGGAGTAATATTAAAAAGTACTTAATTTTATTGGCAATAATTTATTGCTAAATTCCTTGAGAAAATATTGTATAATGAAATTATAACTCCTGATTCAATGAAAAGCTACAAAAGAACACTAAGAAGCTGACTTACATCTATATACCAGGCATTCTACACCTACCCCACACCTTACCCCAGGATGTTTAGAGAAATTCAGAAAGGATTTAAGAACCCAAAGTATTTAAGAACCCATATATATGGATTAACAGTGCTCTGGACCAAATCCTGAGCCTGAGAAAGTGCTCACTGCAAAACACTTCGATCTGTTGTATTACGAAAAGGAGACCAAAAGCCATTTTTTGGGGGGATTATTGATGAGACCAATGAGGTCCCAAGTTCAACTGTAAAATAACTTGACATGTGTTTTGCTTCACATATCATGTGGACTCTGACTCTTAAAAGAGCTAAGAAATGTCTGGAGGATTAATTATCACTTTGGCATCATATTCATAAATAAAATTTGCGGGTATTGCTGGACTGTAGTAATTGTATTATCTCACTTCTTATATTTCACACATTCACGCGTCAACCAATTTCCCTGAGGCCACCACAAAGGAGAATCAGCCTAATCACCGGTACCCATGGAACCCAAACAGGCTCCTTGGCGATTTGATGGATGTGTAGTAATTGCCTAGGACTTCTGGCCCAGAGGAAGCACTGGGACAGTGACAGGGTTGTGGAAGGTGTTTTGTATTTTTTTTTAAGTTGTTTGTTGAATTCCTTATTTAAATTTGTATCATGCAGAACTCAAATTTGGAATAAACTCTCTCCATTATTTATATATTAGAGGCCCAGTGCATGAAAATTCATGCACTGGAGGGGGAGTCCTTCAGCCCAGCCTGCCCCCTCTCACAGTCCAGGAGCCCTCTGGTGTGGGAGGCAACCCGGCAATTAGGGGAAGGCGATTCCCCATCACACTTCTGCTGCTGCCACTGCCAGCAGCGCAAGCCTCTGCTGGTCCTGGTTATCTGAACCTCAGGCAGCCCTGGGCGACTGGGCAGCTGCCATCTGAGGCTTGCCTGTGCCTCAGGGCAGCCCTGGGTGGCTGGGGGGCTGAGGGGACTGGGAGTCTCTGGAAGCAGGCACACGGAGTGGCCGGGCCCGCGGGCCTGGCCTTGCCACATGCCTACAGCCCCAGTAGGGCTAAGGGGACTGGGCACCACCATCTTTGAGGGCGTGGCAGTCAATTAGCATATTCCCTCCCTATTGGCTGTGGGTGCTGCCATCTTTGCAATGGCGTGAGGTTCAATTAGCATATTCTCTCTTTATTAGATATGATTGTTATTTCTGGGATAATTAATAAATTCACTGAGCCTGAATTTCCTTTTTCTTTAATATATTTTTATTGCTTTCAGAGAGGAAGTGAGAGGGAGAGAGAGATAAAAACATCAATGATGAGAAAGAATCATGGACCAGCTGCCTTCTCCACACCCCCTACTGGGGATTGAGCCTGCAACCCGGGCATGTGCCCTGACCTGGGAATTGAACCATGACCTCCTGGTCCATAGGTCGATACTCAACTACTGAGCCATACCTGCTGGGCTGTGCTTCAGTTTCTTTACTGGTCAAATATGAAATACCCATATACTAGGGCAGGTGAGAGGGGGCTTGTGAGGACTAAAAATAAAGCATAAATCAGTCCCTGGTACTTAGCAGGCAATGAAGACATTTTCATCATCATCATCACCATAATCATCTTGTCCATTACATGGAACTTTCATAAACTTCTCTGCCTGGAAGGTGGTGGAGAGGGCACCTTTCTTAACATTTTATAAATAGCATAAAACTGGGGAAACATTTGGGTATTATTTAATTCCCATAACTCTAACAGAGGCATTGTCATTTTTAAAAGTTCTAGCTCATGACAGACTTTATGGGGTGAGTCACAAGAATTTATAAAATCAGCTATAAATACAGCCCTTTAGTGAGATCAGAGGTAAGAATGTCATAATATTGTAAGATTACACAATGGGAGGAACTTGATGGGGGAAAAAATGACTTTGTTTAAAATTCAATTTAAAACCTACCTCAACTATTCCAAGGGCCCCTTGCTGCCTAAGTAGACATTGCACACGTTTTATTGCCAATAGACTTTATGATGAAGGCTCCCAAAAATTGCTAAGCAGCCCCAAATCTTGACTTAATATAGTCAACAACCATGCATTAAACACCGAATGTGTACCAAGTACAGTGCCCTTTCCTTCTTCTGTCAGGTGACATTGGTTAAAAAAACTGCCAAAAACGGTTTGGCTCAGTGGATAAAGCGTCTGCCTGCGGACTGAAGGGTCCCGGGTTCGATTCCGGTTAAGGGCATGTACCTGGGTTGTGGGCACATCCCCAGTGGGAGATGTGCAGGAGGCAGCTGATTGATGTTTCTCTCTCATCGATGTTTCTAACTCTCTATCTCTCTCCCTTCCTCTCTGTAAAAAATCAATAAAATATATTTTAAAAATACTATATAGGTTTCATATGTGTTCTACATCATCTGTATAGTGTATTGTATGTCCACCACCCCAAGTCAAGTCTCCTTCCATCACCATTAATCCCTCCTCTACCCTCTTCTACCTGCTCCCATTCCCCTTCCCCTCTGCTAATCACCATGCTGTTGTCTGTGACTAAGAGGTTGTTTTTTTGTGTGTTTTTTTTTTCTCCTTCATCTCTTAGGGGAAAGACATAATTTGGCAAGTGACATGAGAAAAAGATCCCCAAACTCTTTGTAGTGTTTGTCTATACCAGTCTTCACCCTTTTCAACATATCTGCTACTATGAGTATTTCCATAGAGCATAGATTCCAAGCTGAGGAGATGATAGGCAATATTGGGTTTCCTAGTTCCCTTCTCCCTACTCCCAAAGAACCTTCTTCACCTGACCTGACTCTTAGCTCATCTTCCCTTCCTTAAGAATGTCCTTTCTATTATTCTAGTGTTAAGCGTTTGCCAACAGTTTGTACTTTTAAGACAAGGACAGAATGTTTGGTTTAGATATTATAATATCACATTAGATAGCATTTTGTACTACAGTTACTCAGTAACGGATCAGTAGAAGAATGCACAAGCATTTGTTGAGCATGGATTGTTATTATGTGTGAAATACGGTGCTAAAGAAATATGAGGAAAAGGATTACATGGGATAGAAAAAGAGTAACAAGGAAAAACTAATAATTATTTGGATTCCTAATGTATCTCCAGAAAAGCTCAATGCCTTCTAATTTATATCTTACAAGTCATTGCATTTATAGCTCCTGTATTGAAGTCTGCATTCTAATTTCTTGAAAATATGCATGTCTTAGATCTGCCGTTCCTTTGCAGAATTACTTAAGATGCATTAGAGAAAAAGATCTCGCTTGGAGAAAAGCTGAATTCACTTTTGAGAGGGATCTTCCTGCCACAGCAAGAAGAAACTTCTTATTAACACAGTGGGAAGTGGCGTGTGAACAAACGGGCTCCTTGGGTCATGCTAACATCAATGCTAATGATGGAAGTTTTGGAAATAGACATTCTTGGTCTAGCACAAAGGATATACTTTAGAAACTGCATAGTCCTTGATAACTAATGCTCACAGAAGCCCTATTTCAACTCTCCCATTTTATTGCAACACATATCCCCGTTTGCTTTAATATGACTGCTCCTCTTACCTTAAGTAGTATGTCTTAGAAGTAAATGCTGAGGACTTCATCATTTTACTCTGTGAAGTTAGGGCCACAGATGCAAGGAAATCCTTACCTATATGCTTAGCCCCTTATTTGGAGGCTCCAATTGAACCTGCAGTACTCTGACCATGAATTCAAGCTGTTGTCACTCATTGAGGGTAACTTGCGGAGGCCAGAAGTGCATTGAAGAATATGCCGCTGGTGCAGTGGTTGAGAATACATAAGCATAAACAATTGGATTTTATTTATTAGGCAAGAGCACCCTATCCTGTATTGCTGTTGCTACTGTTGATGGTAATGGCAACTTTTACCTGAGTAATAGGTTTCCTCAAATAACACAGCCAAACTATTTATAGTTCATATCAACATATGGCTCAAAATCTCACCCTCTGTGTTTATGACTTATATTTTGTTGTCAACATCCAAATGTGATAAGTACATATATTCATTTGTTCATTCATTCATTCATTCACTCATCCATCCATTCATCCATTCAAATCATCTTCTACCTCTCCTCTTCCCAGTCTCACCCCCAACACTACATATGTACAAAGGACCTCTGACCCCTGCTCAATGACTGTTTCTTGGTTGAGATAAAGAACATTCATTGTGACGATGTAAAGAACATTTTAAGACTTCTCAGGACCAAGTTTCCAATGTCAAGGAGTCTCCCGTTTTCACTGCCAATGTCTTCACTGGCAAACTATGTAAGTTAAGGTCTGGAGCAGACACAAGCAGCTCCACTGATTATCTTAGTAATCAGATAAAAAACAAGACAGGGTTTTAAAAAGTTATTCTGAACTATATCCTTTCCATGGTAATATTTGTGAAACATCTGATAATTTTTCCAGAGAATGATTCTTCTTAACTTCTATTTAAACCATTTTCTATGCCTCACTTTCCTCATCTAAAAAATTTTAAGAAAAATTAGATTGCCTTCCTTAGAAGGTTAAGGTGAATCCCATTTTAAATAAAACATTGACAATTTCCCTACAATTTTTAAAGTAGCTTTATGAAGAGTATAATTCTTTTTCTAAAGGACACTCCGCTAAATAATCTAAGTATTTTTTTTTTAACAACAACAAAATATTTGAATGATTTTGGTGGTGTTCGGTGTCCATGAGAAAAGAGACATAATATGGTACTTCAACTTGCTGTTTTCACCCAGAGGTGAGTTGATACACCCAATAGCATCACACTCAGATACCTTTTACTTCATAGGAATCTCAGATTATAAATCTGTCTGTTCATATGAGGTCCCATTTTTTTTAGTGTGCAGTATGTTTTATAGTTTGTTCCACACAGACCTCAGAAAAAGATCACAAAGCCACAGTTTCATACATAACATTCTGCAGCCATGGAGCCCAAAAACATTTGTTTAGAGTGATTCCCAAATAAAATTGGAGTCATGATAAATTCTTCAATATTTACATAATACATTTGGAGAAATTCTATTTTTTCCCCTGAGTCCTCAAAAAATCATTTGTAACCAATAATTCTAAATATAATATGAAAAAAATGAAATGTAGTTTAGATACTGTGAAAGGATTAAACTTAAAGATTAATTTTAATTAATGTCAATAATTTCATTTTACTTTATTTTTTGAAATTTATCTTTATTGTTGAAAGTATTATAGATGTCTCCTTCTCACCCCCTTCCATCGACCCCCTCCACCTGCTCTCTCCCTCTCCCCAGGCCTTCCCAGAACTATTGTCTGTCCATGGGCCATGCATACATGCATATAAGTTCTTTGGTTAATCTCTTCCCACTCCCTGCCCCTTTCATCTGAAATACAGCAATCTGTTGCTTGCTTTAATGTCTCTGGATCTCTTTTGTTCATTATTTTATTTTGTTCATTAAATTCCACATATAAGTGAGATCATGTGGTACTTGTCTTCGTCTGACTGGCTTTTTTCGCTTAGCATAATGCTCTCCAGGTCCCTCCATAATTGTAGTGACTGCTCCTCTTGGTTAATTATGATGCTCAGTGTGTGAATAGAACCTGCTCTTTTGGACAGATGGGTGTGACTTTCTCATTGCGTACAACAGCAAGCGGCAAGCTCAGTAATGCGATCACACTTTGCGATGGGTCAGGGTCTCCAAATTGGCCTGGGAAAGGGTGAGGGGTGGTCACAGGCGGCACTGAGAAGATGTAGCATCTGTTATGGGACAGGAAGAAAGAGTAGGATTTCTCCAGGTGGAATATGTAGAGAAAGAAATTCAGAGGAAATATTGAGAGTTTGGGTATGATTAGAAAAATATAAAATTAAAGGACTGGACTAGGTGCGCTGATAGCTAAGATCTGACAGATGAGCATTCTATCATTTCTCTTTTCATCCTCTCTTTCTATCTCAGCTCTTCTCTCCTTCCTTCATTCACTCTTTGAATATCTCCTATGTACAAGGCATTGTGTTAGGTGCCAGGACAAACATGGCCTGTCACTGAGTCTATTTGAGGAGAAAGACAATGAAAGTAAATATGCTTTTCCAAAGCTTCCAGTGACGTATTAGTGTTAAAAAAAAAAAGATCTGAGATGTATAAAATATTTCCAAAATATTCCAATAAAAAGAAACAGCAAATATAAAAAGAGTCTGAGTTAGAAAGGTGTTCAAGGCCCTCGAAGACCTTAACAAAGGAGAGGTGGTTGAAGTTCAAGATTCATCTGGGGAAGGGCACTAAGAAATACAGCATGAAGGACGTTTAGCACTGTGCTGAGGAATGGAGCTTTTCCACTTACAGGAAGTGGAGAGCCACTTGAGGAAAATAGAGCAGGAAAGTGCTATGATCCGAACCACAGCTGAATGCCACAGAACTTCCTGCCCTATGGAAATATGACCTGTGCTGATCAGTATGGTAGCTGTTAGCTACATGTGGCTCTTTTGCCCTTAAAAGCTGGTGTAATTGAGAAACTGAAATTTTTATTTTAGCTGATTTAAATTAATCTGCTTTCCATGCAAAGAACCCAATGTGGTTAGTGGCTACCATTTTGGACGGCACAGATCTAAACTGAGTTAGAGGTGACTTTGGCAGCTGGGTGTGTTAAAGGGTAGGAGACAAAAGAATGGGGCTACTGTAACATAGGAAGTATAAAACCAAACAAAACAGGGCACCGGATTATGTGGATGTGGGAGGGAAAGGCGATGGAGGGGTCTTAGAGCAACACCCTGGTGAAAGCTCACAAGACCTTCTATTAACCTCTATTGCTTTCAAATGAACACATTTCCTCTCTTTTCTCTCCTTAAAGCCATTTATGTTAATGATTTAATAAAATATAGCAAACTGGTCACATAAAACAGTACCAAATTTTTTTTTTTCCAGGAATACATGGCATCTGGAACTTGCAGTGGCTAAGTGAACTTTAGCTCTGTGTATGCTTTCCTATATAGGAAATTAGGAGTTGTGAGGATAAAGTCTTTTATATTGAAGATCCCAGGATGACCTTGATCCTCACCGTTCACCCTAGGATCACAGGAATCCCAACTAATTCCCATGAAGTCCCCTAAACCCGTGGTGACCTAAGAATGTCAGCAGAAATCTAGGATGAAGAGAATCCTTTAAATCCCTAAACATCTTTATGGAACTGTCAATCATGTAGATGATGACTTCTGTGTACACACCCCCATTATATAGCAGTCTGGACCATAAGACCACATCCGGAACTGAGATTTAGTAATATATTTAATGTATTTACTGTAACCTTCCTAATTTTCAGCCTCTCTGCTAAGACTTGTACAGTAACTTTTTGTTGAACCCTCCCTATCAATGACTTGAGTAACTCAGATAAACTGTCCTGACTGTCAATGTCTGTGGTTGTAAAATGAGGAAAATATGCATTTTTCAGTCACAAAGTCCGTGAAATAAGTGTAAAATCCTGACCACGAAATTTAATGCAAAATGAAATCTTACTCAATGCTGGCGAGCTAGGAGGGTAGTGGTATTTGTTATATGTTTTCTAATTTTGGTCGAAATAATTTACTATAGAGGAAAAAAATGTGTTTATGAAAACATGCACACCCAAGGAATAATAAAAAGGATTGCATATCTATATTAAAGCAGGTTTTCTGGCGATGTCATAAAGTTATATATACTTTGACATTTTAATTGGACACTCAGGCTCATTTCGTACACAACTAAAGATGTAGAGTAAGTGCTAGGAATTGATAGGTGAACAAGAGCTGGCCTATTAACTCTTTAGGGCTGGAAATGCACTTATATTGAAATACAAAAATAGTTTGTTTACTTGCCTAATATGCAATGGGATGAACATAAGCACACCATTCCAGTGTGCAAGCGAATGTAATTTTTTCTAGGGAGACAAAAGTATTTTATTCCAAAAACACTCATGTCTGAACACAATGCCTGCTCACCTGGGGTCTAACCTAGTCACGTACATTTAAGCAAGTGCAAGGCCTGATGTTATGCCTTTGGTATTTAATAAAGGTGACCCAGACATGCTTCCTCTTTTGCCAATAAACAGAACCTCCACCTTCACTACACTCTGGGCCCTGCTCCCTTCCCAAACCTGTTCTGCCCAGTTTCAGACCCTCATCTTTGGAAGGATATTTGGGTCTTTTGCTGTCCTTCGCACCATTAAATATGTCTTCCATAACTTTGGTCTTTCTCAAGGACGTTTATAAATCTTATTCTCATTTACTGTGAAGCTACATACCCTAGCAGACATCCCAGGCTTGATTTGTGTCCTGAGTCCCATCTGAAAGGCATTTCAACCAGCCCTGTTCCACCCCCACCCCCCAGCAAATGGACTTGAAGCAGAGAGGATGATGCTAGTAAAAATTTGATAGATGGATGGAAATGGCATTTCTCTGTATTTTCTACATGCTCTCTTCTTAAAATATGCAATATTATGTTTTCCTTTATAACACGAAGTCAAATCTGATCATCCTTTATCAAAAGCAAGGTTGTATAATACAGTGTGTCAAACCAGAATGTAGAAATAGAAGGGAAAATAAAGGGTTGGCCGAAATGACTCCCATAAATATTTGAACATCTGATAAGAATGTCAATCTCCCTTTGTCGGGATGCAAAAGAGGGGATTTATGTTGCTTTGTGAGTATAATAATGTTAGATAACACAGCTCAGCCTACGCAAGCATCTTTGTTTCTCTCAGAATACAAACACTGTTAAGTTTTCCTTTAGGGAGGGGGCAGAGATTTCTCCAATCAATGCAAAAACAACAACAAAAACCCAAAACTTTTCAACACCAGATCAGTACTTGTCCAAAATAGTTTCTCTCGCAAGATTCTCAGGCTATGCTCGCCTCCCTAAATTACTTATTTTTAAATGTTTTATTAATCCATGCAGTTTGATAGTCTTAAAAAATTTTTATTGATTTCAGAGAGAAAGGGAGAGGGAGAGAGAGATAGAAACATCAATGATGAGAGAGAATCATTGATCCACTGCCTCCTGCACGCCCTCCACTGGGGATCAAGCCCACAACCTGGGCATGTGCCCTTGACCAGAATTGAACTAGGACCCTTCATCCCACAGGCTGCCACTCTATCCTGTGAACCAAACCAGCTAGGGCCAGTTTGATAGTCTTTGATCATTACTAGCCAGGTCTGCCATGCTGCACAAATATCATTTCAGCTAAATCAATTAGCCACTTCAGTGTCTGCCTCTCCAATTGTAGGATAGATATGCATATGCCTGTGGGAAGACACCAGAGTGTGGACGTGGGAGCTCGATGGCTAGCAGTGTGAATTCAGTCAGATTACTTCCCTGGCAAAGAGGTTCAGTGTACTTAGCCATGATCGACAGGAGATCCGCTGTGCAGACAGCTCTCCCTTCAAGGAGGATGTCAGAGCCGGGCGGGGAGCAGTCAGCAGACAGCCTCTAGCTATCTGCTCCCTGGAATCCGCCTCATTTACAGAGAGCATTCATTCCAGGGGGACTGAACATTATGCAAGCAGACAAATAAAGGCCCTATCATTGGGGCACAATGCGGGACTCCGCTGATCATCGATATTCACTCGAGAGAGACACCCTGGGCTGGGCCAAGGCTCAGCTGGGACTACATTTCTTTATTTTCTTTTTTTAAAAAAATATATTTCATTGATTTTTTACAGAGAGGAAGGGAGAGGGACAGAGAGTTAGAAACATCGATGAGAGAGAAACATCGATCAGCTGCCTCCTGAACACCTTCTACTGGGGATGTGCCCGCAACTAACGTACATGCCCTTGACCGGAATCGAACCTGGGACCCTTCAGTCTGCAGGCCAACACTCTAGCCACTGAGCCAAACTGGTTAGGGGTAGGACTGCATTTCAATTGGACGCCTCTCCCTGCCCATCCGGCTTCTGGCCCCCTCCAGTCACGCGTGCTGATCCCTGACAAACACCTTGTATTTCAAACTCCATCCATCTCCGGGGAAAACAACCTACAGCACAGTTGATTAACTGGAATAAGAATCCTCCATGTAATTCACGAAGTTAATGTAATAAAGTGTAAAATGAGATCTATGTGAAGGGCACGGTACTACCACAGCAAATAAACGTGAGTACAGATCCACAGACTATCTCGGTTCCCTTCATTAAGTAGCTCCTCCCCTATGAGAGGCCGCAGGGGAGTTTGCTGAACAGCCTCCAGCACGTCTATTCCCAGTGGGATTCTCTGTCAGGCCCCCTCATGCTCTCAGAGAGAGGAAGGCTGCTGGACCCGGAGAATTTGCCAACACACTGAAAAGCAGAGACCAGTGTTTGGCTAAGGCAGCCACCAGCCGCAAGTCCAGCACACTGTGCTGTGTCATCACTGAGATCTAGAAAAACAGGGTTTTATAACAAAGTCACGCAGGAAGCAAAGTAATTCCTCACTCCACGCAGGGGAACAGGATGTCCTGTCACAGCCTGTGGGTAGTTATGGGGATTTTCCCAAAGCTACACACTAACGAAAGGCAGGTTTTTCTGGCAAAACACAACACACAGGCACACTGTCACGGGACCCAGGAGGATGAAGGTCCGAAGGCTCTAAGGTGAGAGTGGGGAAGGTCAAGACCCAGCACCTACAGAGAATTCTAAGAAACACACACACACACACACACACACACACACACACACACACACACACACGCATATGTATATGTGTGTGTGTATACATATAAGTATATATGTATATTTGTGGTCTGGGCCCTAGTATGGAGGTTTGGGTCCCAGATGGATTTCTGGACCCTGGATAGAGGACTGGATTCTGGGTTGGAGGTCTGGACCCTGGGATGGAGGTCTGGGCCCTGGGAAGGAGGTCTGGGCCCTGGGATGGAGGTCTGGACCCCAGATGGAAGTCTGGGTCCTAGAAAGGAGGTCTGGGTCCCGGATGAAGGACTGGGTTCTGGGTTGGAGGTCTGGGCCCTAGATAATATAACATCTTATATTTAGTGAGTTTCTGAGACAGAATAAGATCCCCAATCATGTGAGGGCCAACTATTCAAATTTCTGATAAAAATACAAACCCCTACCCGTCTAGTGTAGAAGTTGGCAAGTAATTATTTCAGACTTTGCAGAGCACACTCTCTATGTCATAATTATTCAACTCCACAGTTGTCGAACATAAAATCATGAGGGTGCCTGTGTTCCAATAAAACTTTATTTAAAAATGTGGTAGATCAGCCCTGGCCAGTTTTTCTCAGTGGTTAAAGCATTTGCCCATGGGCCAAAAGCGTCAAGGGTTCAATGCCTGGCCAAGGGCACGTACCTCAGTTGCAGGTTCGATCCCCAGTCCTGGTTGGGGCACATCCAGGAGGCAAGCAGTTGATGTGTCTCTCTCACATTGATGTCTCTCGCTCTTGCTCCCTCCTTCCTCCCTTCTACTCTCTCTCTAAAGATCAGTGGGCAAAACATCCTTGGGTGAGGATTAAAAACAATATGGTAGGCCAGATTCGGCACACAGGCAGTGGTCAGCTGAGCCCTGGCCTACTGTAATAAAGCCACAGTTTTCACTGAAGTCATAGGCCTTCCCTTATGTAGGTCCTATGGGAAGCAAAATGTGTGTGTGTGTGTGTGTGTGTGTGTGTGTGTGTGTGTCTCACAGAGTATTAAAAAGATGCATAAGCTATGACACACATGTGAATCAGCATCATGGTATCTGCAATGCTCAATGCATTAGAATCTGGAACACAGACCAGTTCAGGAGCCTGAGTGACCCTCCTTATATCCCGTGATTCAGATGCTCTGCAACACGGCACACAGTTCAGTGATAAACCGTGCTGCTTACATTCTCTTCTTTTTAAAGAGCGCTGTGCACCTTCCCGGGGAGGTCCTACCGCAAAGAAACTTGAGTTGCAATGGACCTGGCCACAGGTGTCTGTAGTCCCTGTAGAGTCCCTTAGAATGCAGTTAGGGAGACGCTCCCCTTGGAGAGAGGCAGTGTGTATCCATTTTTCAAATGTAACAGGCATAAATGCACTTGTATATGATAACAAATGTTTTGCTAAACATTGGTTCGCAGCCTCTATATGGAAAATTTATAGGGAGATACAATTTGGAGCCGACTGCAAGTGAAGAAGCTATTTAGAGCCACATGTAATGAAATAAACCCCTTAGTTATGAATCAGTTATTATATTTCACTGAACTCCAACTGTTTCTTTCTCCCTGGTTAATTTCATTCTAGCCTTTGTTATTATGCCTAAAGAAACCATTTTAACATTTTCTCGC
This sequence comes from Myotis myotis, assembly GCF_014108235.1. NCBI lineage: Eukaryota > Metazoa > Chordata > Mammalia > Chiroptera > Vespertilionidae > Myotis > Myotis myotis. The sequence goes on along the minus strand of NW_023416323.1, from coordinate 34,840,449 downwards.
ATGCACTTTGAGTATCAAAAATTCCATCTACAAGTTTTCAGCTTTTTGCCTCTAATTGCTCGACTGGTTGCTCTAACTGCTTTAATAAATAATATTATTTGAGTTCTGCTGGTCCCAGAATTCAAAGGTCCCTGCATCACACATTATTATTCCTCTGAGGAGAAAAAGGAGACTTTTTCTACCCAAAGCACTTCTTTATAGTGAGAGAGGGAGAGAGGGAATAAAAAAAAAGGGGGGGGGGTTATAAACACAAAGTCCATCCTCCAAATGAATTCTAGGTCCTCTATGTGATATAGTTTCACTTTAAGATAATAGGAGAGCTATCCTTGCTTCCATTGAAATTCATTAAGAAACTAGGCCCGGCTGGCATGGTTCAGTGGTTGAGCATTGACCCATGAACCAGGAGGTCATGGTTCAATTCTGGTTGGGGCACATGCTAGGGTTGTGGGCTTGATCCCCACAAGGGGTCATGTAGGAGGCAGCCCATCAATGATTCCCTCTCATCATTGACATTTCTCTCTCTCTCTCTCAATAAACATATATTTAGAAAAATACAAAAACTAGGAAATCTCTTCCTCCATTTGACCCTAAAGCTCTAGAACAGTGATGGCGAACCTATGACACGCGTGTCAGGTGACACGCGAACTCATTTTTTTGGTTGATTTTTCTTTGTTAAACGGCATTTAAATATATAAAATAAATATCAAAAATATACGTCTTTGTTTTACTATGGTTGCAAATATCACAACATTTCTATATGTGACACGGCACCAGAGTTAAGTTAGGGTTTTTCAAAATGCTGACACGCCGAGCTCAAAAGGTTCGCCATCACTGCTCTAGAATCTAGTTTTATTCCTCATTTTCAGATGGCATGTATTAAAGGCTTGTTTGATAAAATGGGAAGAGCTTGGGCTTCTCATGGCTACTCAGCCAGCCTCCATAGTAGAGGATAAGGTCCCTGAGGGCGGAGGCTCAGTTTTTATAGAAATACCCTTGGGAAATGTGGGCTCTACTGATACTATTGATACAACTAAAACAAGAAATATATATTTATCTCCCCATATGCAGTGAATGAATAAAGAAATAGATATGCAACTAAATGGATATGTTAATTCATTAATTAATCAATGGTAGTTGAATTAGCAGGTATAGAGAGTTCTTCAAAACAATGACTGGGAAGAGTTGGTAATTTTGAATTGGGAGCCAATCAAACTTTTATCTGGCTAACAGAGTGCAGGAACTACATGACCAATTTTTAATTGTTTTAAACAGGCTTGCTCCTCATACTCAACCCTTCTACACTGTTAGTGGGAGTGCAAAGTGGTATAGTTGCTACGGAAAAGAAGATTAGAAATTCCTAAAAAAAAAAAAAAAATAATAGAACTCCCATATGATCCAGCAATCCTAAACAATTTTATCCAAAAGAATTCAAGTTGGGATTCCCGAAGAGATATCAGAGTTTCCATGTTAATGAAAACACTATTTCCAATAGCCAAGATGTGGGAACAACCTAACTGCCCAACATGAATGGGTGAAGAATACGTGCTCTATAGATAAAACAATATTAGTCAGCCTTAGAAAAAGAAAATTCTATAGTATGTGACAACAGAGATGAACCTGGAGAATATGTGCTAAGTAAAAGAAGTCAGCCACAAAAAGACAAATCCCACATGATTTCACTTATGGGAAGTCAAAGTTATAGAAGAAGTAGTGGCCCAGTGCACGAAATTCGTGCACTTGGGGGGTGGGGGTCCCTCAGCTCAACCTGTGCCCTCTGGCAGTCAGACATCCCTCTCGCACTCCAGGATCCCTCGCTCCTTACGCACAGCTCAATGCTCCTTAGCCCTGCCGCAAAGGCTGGAGAGGTTCCTGCCACCGCTGCAGCATTCGCCAGCTGTGAGCCCAGCTTCTGTATGAATGGCCGCTCCCCTGTGGGAGCGCACTGACCACCAGGGGGCAGCTCCTGCGTTGAGCGTCTGCCCTGGAGGTCAGTGTGCATCATAGTGACTGGTTGTTCTGGTCGTTCTGCCATAATGGTCGCTTAGGCTTTTATTATATAGACTAGAGGCCCGGTGCACAAAAATTTGTGCACTTGGGGGGGAAAGGGGGGTCCCTCAGCCTGGCCTGTGCCCTCTCGCAGTCTGGGACCCCTTGGGAGATAACGACCTGCTGGCTTAGGCCTGCTCCCGGGTGGCAGAGGGCAGGCCCAATCCCTAGGTGCAGCCCCTGTTCGGGCTCAGAGCAGGGCCGATTGGGGAGTTGGGGCGCCACCCCATCATGCACAGAGCAGGGCAGATCGGGAGGTTGCGATGCCACCCTCAGTCACACTCAGGGTAGGGCTGATTGGGGGGTTGGGGCACCGTCCCCTGTCACACTCAAGGCAGGGTCAATGGGGAGGTTGCGGCGCCACCCCGTCATGCACAGAGCAGGGCCAATCAGGGGGTTGGGGTGCTGCCCCCTGTCACTCACAGAGCAGGGCCAATCAGGGGGTTGAGGAGCTCCCTCTGTCACTCACAGAGTAGGGCCAATAGAGGAGTTGGGGCACTGCCCCCTGTCACGCACAGAGCAGGGCAGATCAGGGGGTTGGGGTGCCACACCCTGTCACACTCAGGGCAGGGCCGATGGGGAGGTTATGGCTCTACCCCATCACACACAGAGCAGGGCCTGTGGGGGGTGGTTGGGGCGTCGCCCTCTATCACCCGCAGAGCAGGGCCAATCAGGGGGTTGGGGCGATGCCACTGTCACACTCAGGGCAGGGCCGATGGGAAGGTTATGGCTCTACCCCATCACACACAGAGCAGGGCCCGTGGGGGGTGGGGGGGTTGGGGCGCCGCACCCTGTCACACACAGAGCCGCAGGCGATCAGGGGGTTGGGGAGTTCCCCCCTAACAGGCACAGAGCAGGGCCGATCAGGGGGTTGGGGCGCCGCACCCTGTCACACACAGAGCCGCAGGCGATCAGGGGGTTGGGGAGTTCCCCCCTACCAGGCACACAGCAGGGCTGATCAGGGGCTTGGGGTGCCTTCCCCTGTCACGAACAGAGCAGGGTGGATAGGGAGGTTGTGGCCCCGCCCCCTGTCACACACTGAGCCACAGGTTGATCAGGGGGTTTGGGCGCTGCCCCGTCACGCTGATCCCGGTGCCAGGAGGCCTCACGGCTCCGCTGATCCCAGTGCTGGGAGGCATATTATCCTTTTACTATATACGATAGAGGCCTGGTGCAGGGTGGGGCCGGCTGGTTTGCCCTGAAGGGTGTCCTGGATCAGGGTGGGGGTCCCGCTTGGGTGCCTGGCCAGCCTGGGTGAGGAGATGATGGCTGTGTGCAGCTGGTCACACCCCCTTCAGGGTGGGGGTCCCCACTGGGGTGCCTGGCCAGTCTGGGTGAGGGGCTGAGGGCTGTTTTCAGGCTGGCAGGTGACTGAAGCTCCCAACCGCTCCTTTTTTTCTTTTATTTTTTTATTCTGGGCCAGCTTTAGTTCTGAGGCTTTGCTCCAGCTCTTAGGCCTCCGCTGCTGAAAGCAGGTATCTGGTTTGTTTGGGTTCTATAATCGAAACACTGTTTCAACTCTAGCTCTGAGATCCCGGCTGGCTGAAAGCAGGTTTCTGGGGTTTTGTTTAGCTTCTATATTTGTAACAATGTTTCAAACTGCAAGCTCAGAGGCCGGCAGCGTCAGGTGGGGAACGTTGGAATCCTCAGTCACTGAAGCAAGCAAGCCTCATGTTCGCTTCAAGCTGCCTGGCTACCGGCCGCCATCTTGGCTGGCAGTTAATTTGCATATTGCCCTGATTAGCCAATGGGAAGGGTAGCAGACATATGGCTAATTACCATGTTTCTCTTTTATTAGATAGGATAGAATAGAATGACAGATGCCAGGGGCAGGTGAAGGGCAGAATGGGTAGTTGCTAATCAGTGGCTTGAAGTTTCAGTTATATAAGATGAGTCTGCTCTGGAGCTGTGCCATGCACCACTGTGTCTGTGGCTAAGCATACTGTGTTGTGCACTGAACATGATATTGACCCTCTCAACTGATTTCTAAGTGTTCTCATCACACAAAGAAAACAACTAGGTCCTTACAAAAATGGGGAGCAACTCTAAGATGGAGGAGAGAGTCAATCAATACACTGCGTTCCCAATGAATGCCAGGTGCTCCACAGTGTAAAATACTTCCACACGGGCACTGTTTTTTAGCAGGTTTGAAGGAGTGTTCTCAGGAAGAGAGCTCATTAGCGGCAAGCCTGGTGACTGAGGTGAACTATTAAAAGGCCAGAATGTAGGTGGGGTGGGGGGTGGGGAAGCAACGCTCTTGTGCTGAGTGGGCACTTCAATTCAAGAGAGGAATTAGGACAACAGAGCACTGTGGCCACCACGATCATGTGTCTGCCTACGCCGCCTGCCGAATGGCCATCATTCCCACTTTTAATTTAAGCAGCTCACAAAGATACTCAAGGTGAATGCTCTGAAAGAAATACAAAGCAAGTATCTGCAGAACAGTCTCATGCCAGCTCACCGCCATGGTAACACCAAATACACACTTGAAAGAAGTGTATTGAGAGGAAAAAATGAGCCAGAGAAGGTTTGTATGAAAGCGTTGACTTAGAGTCAATGCCTACACTGTGCTAGCAGGTTTACTTCCAATATAAACAATCTGATGCATATAATGCTGTTTCAGAGTGTCTGTTACAAAGTATGGGCTCAGTAAATGACAGCTGCCATCATCCTACATCTCATGCAAGAAGCCAGGACCCAGGAAGACATGCAGAGACATAGTGGTGTCAATGGTAACGGGATTTGGCTCTGAACCCTGGCCCCACACCCTCTGCTATAGCACCACGCACAGAAAATGTATCCTTCTAGGCTTCCTCCTTCATTAAATTGGAATCATATCATAACATCTTTTGTGAGAAATAATCCTATATAATAAAAGGCGAATATGCAAATCAACTGAACGGCAGAGTGACTGGTCGCTATGACGTACACTGACCACCAGGGGGCAGACGCTCAATGCAGGAGCTGCTCCCTGGTGGTCAGTGTGCTCCCACAGGGGGAACACCACTCAGCCAGAAGCTGGGCTCACGGCTGGCAAGTGCAGCGGCAGCGGCAGGAGCCTCTCTCGCCTCTGCTGCAGAGCTAAGGATGTCCAATTGACAGCTTAGGCCCACTCCTTGCGGGGAGCAGGCCTAAGCTCTCAGTTGGACATCCCCCGAGGGCTCCTGAACTATGAGAGGGTTCAGGCTGGGCTGAGGGGACACCTCACCCCAGTGCACAAGTTTCGTGCACCAGGCACCGGGCCTCTAGTATATAATAGAAATGTGTGTCTGATGCATTAAATAACAATAACATTGTTTCTGCTTTTACTTCTTATTCATGATGCAGTTCATAGCCAAGCATAACAAACCTATACTGAGGGACCAGAAGGCAGAGCAAAGAACAGTCCACTTACATACTGATTCATTCCACAGACCTGGTGTACTTTCCTTCTTTCTAGGAATACATCCGGGATTGAATGAGGCCATTTAGAGAATGAATAATTTATTCTTTCAATTAAAAGTGGTTCCTGCGAAGCCATCCCAACATGCAGAGATATGGTTGGAGTCACAGAGATTGCAGGGAAAGGGAGTGTGGCATAGGGACTGAAGACAGGCACTGTGTTGTCAGAAAAACCCAGGTATGCATCACAGGTATGCATCGGCACTTGGCTCTTGAGTCTTTTTTGTTGTTGTTGTTAAATTAATTCTCATCTGAGGACATTTTTTCCCATTGATTTTTAGAGAGAGAGTGGAAGGAAGGGGAAGAGACAGAGAGAGAGAAACATGGATGTGAGAGAGACATATCAATTGGTTGCCTGCCACATGTGATCCGACTGGGGCCAGGGATCGAGCCTGCAACCAAAGTACTTGTCCTTGACCGAAACTGAACCTAGGACCCTTCAGTTCTCGGGCTGACACTCTATCCACTGATCAGCTAGGGCAAGTGAGTCTTTTTATCCTCAGTTTCTTCATCTGTTAAATGAGGATAATGAGCATACATGTCATCTCACAGAGGTGTTAGGGAATAAAATGAGTATATTTAGCGTCTCCCAGCCACATATTAATAAGCACTCACTAGAGATAATTCACAGCAGTAACAGGGGCAAATGAGATTAAATGAGGTTAGACTATTTAGCCTATAACTATTAAAAAAAACAACAGGTAATTCTGTGTCTGTTAAGCAACCTTTAGTAGAAGAATCTCTGCTAAAATAAGTACTAGGTTTTCAATCTGCATTTACGATATGACATTGATGGTGCCTTTATTAACTGGTAATACTAATTGCTACCATCTATTTTATTGAATGGCTTCACTTAATTATCTCAGTAACCCTGTGAGGAAGATGATATTATTCCAATACACAGCTGAGGAAACTGAGTCTCAGAGAATTCCAGAGACCAGCTGACTGACAGGGAAGAACCAGTGATAGGATTTAAACCTTAGTCTCAGTTCAAAATAGGTAATCTTTCAAATAGTTTACAGAAGCTCAGGCTATATTACCAGGAAGCATCTGGTATGGAAGAAAGCAGCAAATGTTTAATTAATGTTCCTAGCAGGGAGATGGTCAGACCATGGATTTGGCTATTTTCCCCTGGAAGGGAGTATATGGAGATAGACATAGACATAGATACAGAAGTAGGTGATGTAGATGTAGGTATCAATATAGATACAGGTATAGATATAGAGAGATATAGATAAATAGACATAGTATAGATATAGATATATAGATAGAGATAGGTATATGTAGATAGAGATAGGTAGCTATAGATAGATATAGATAAAGATATAGATATAGATATATAAATGTAGATAGAGATAGATGTAGATATAGCTATATATATATATATATATATATATATATATATATATATATAGATATATATATTTTAGTATAAGGATTTCAAAATACATAATATTTCATGCTTGACAATGTACTTGAAAAAGTTGTTGAGTCTTTGGACAGAGAGTCGACCAACCAATAAATGACTGCATGTTTTAGCACGGCAGATGACACAATAAATGCCTATTTCTTGCTAGATGGCCACATATACATTCCCCCAAAAGATGCATATGTTCTTGTCAGTATATAAAATGCAACAGCCCTAAAGAGACAGAAATGCTTTGCTCTTTGTTACTCAGTAATTCCCTGAATACCCACAGCCTCTAGTTCTGTTTTTAAAAGGTTAAATGGCTCTGAATCTGTCTGCTAGGCTCATAAGGAGCTATGCAGTGCTCTGGCTTGCCAGGAAATTTAATTTTCTACTCAAATCAACCGATTGTGCATTAGGGGAGGAAAAGAAAAGCTTCTCTCCATGACTCAGTTGGTGGGGGTTGGGGTGCAACTACAAAAATGAGACCAGATGCTGAGAAATGCAGCTGGCGATTCTCACATGTCTAGCCCATGGAGCCAATCCATGTCCGATCAGAACCGTGTGGGGCTCACCTTGTGAAGAACACATCCCAGCCCTGTTGTAGATGCTTTGTCACAGCATCTGCCCCTTCCTTGGGAAGGACCACAGATGTCAAGGAACTGCCACCTGCCTGACATCTATCAGAAGGATAGATCCGTCCGTGTCATCAAATGGTACTTTATCTGTTCATCTCTTCCTGGTAACACACACCCAAATTCCCTTTGATTTGTCCCCCCCATCCCCAAAAATGCTCTCAAGTTGGGCAATTGTTACAAAGCAGCTTCACGCCTTCTTTATGCCTGCCATTCCTACCATGACAATCATAAAAATAACAACAAAACCCAGCCCGTGTGTCTCAGTGGTTGAGTGTCCACCTATGAACCAGAAGGTCACGGTTTGATTCCCGGTCAGGGCACACACCCGGGTTGCCAACTTGATCCCCAGTGTGGGGCATGCAGGAGTCAGCCGACCAATAATTCTCTCTCATCACTGATGTTTCTATCTCTCTCCTCTCTGAAGAGATCAATACAATAATATTTTAAAACATAACAACACAATAATAAGAACAATCAACTACAATGACAACCGTCACTCGATGCCATGTGAACTGGAATGTTACCAGTGACTGTCCATTTGAACATCAGTAAAGGAATAGGTTATCAAATGTACAAAAACCTGTGGGGCGACGATGACCCTGGATTTGTACCCAGATCTGCCGACTGGAGCTCACTGTCACTATGGTACGAAATATCCCTCCAACCCCCTCGCTAGCTGATTAAGAACAGGCCTCCGCGCAGGAAGTCAGTTCCTGCTGGGACCTCGGATTTCATGTTTGGAGTTGATTGCCCTGATATTTGAACTCCTCGCATCCCCGAAGGGCCCTTGGCTTGGCCTAGTCCCGGGCCCCCTGTGTGTTCCCTGCTAACAAGAGCAGAAATCTTGTCAAATCAAGTGCCAAACAGGCCCCAGGACAGGCCTCTCAGTTGGACCAATCTTGCTTATTTCCTTCACATGCTGTCACTTACACTTGGAGATGTGCAGAGGGTGGCCATTCCTCCTTTCTGTGTTGGATTTTCTTCTTTTTTTTTTTTTCAGAGGAAATGGAGTGACATGAACATGGGGAAGATTCATTTATTCAAAAACATATCACTGCCCCTAATTTATAACAGGATTAAATATATATATTTAATCCTGTTATAAATTACATATTATATATATAATTTATATATATTAATTATAAATTATATATATAATTTATAATTTATATATTATATATATAATTTTTATATGATGTATGTTATATATATAATTATATATTATATATATAATTTATATATATTATTGATTTCAGAGAGGAAGGGGGAGGGTTGAGAGTGATAGAAACATCAATGACAAGTGAGAATCATTGCATTGGTCAGCTGCCTCTTGCACACCCCCAACTGGAGGTACAGCCCGGGACCCAGGTATGTGCCCTTGACTGGAATCAAACCCATGAGCCCTCAGTCCACAGGCCGATGCTCTATCCACCAAGCAAACTAGCTAGGGCTATAACAGGATTTCAAGATGAAGTCATTTCACGATTTAGTCAGAAAATGGCTACCCATGGTAATGTATTTTTCTGGATACCTCCTGCTGCTGTATTCAACACCTGGCCCTATAAGTCTCTTAGCCAAATGCAGATCATTCTGTATGTCTATTGCTTGGTGGATTCCTTTAGAACTGAGAATGGACAACTGACCATTCCTCAAATCCCCAGGTTGGGTTTTACCTTCTTAGAGTTTGGGCTCTTTTGAAGAAAACATTTTTTTTGTATCCTTATGAGATACACTCTATATTATCCTGAATTTAGAAATGGTTTGTGTTAAAAATATCTTTTCTGGATTTGAAAAAAAAATTATTTTGTGGCCAAACTCAAGTTACTTGGGCCAATGACTAGCTGACTAGCTATTCTGCTGGGTTTCCCCTCCAACCTCATCATTTCAGCACCCTTGTGAGGGTTGAGAATGTAATCCATAAATTAATAAAATTTCCAGCAAACTTATTTGTCTAGAATTTCTCTGAACAGGGAAATTAGAAGGACATGAACGCCCGTGACCCAAGTGAACGCGTTGGGTATGAGTTGACATCGAACTTACAGAGTAACTGGACAATTCTCTAAAACTGTATTCCTACATTAAGTTTTCTGTCTCTTTTTTACAGCAAACATTTCTAAGACAATATTTGAAATCCACACTCAAACACATCATTAGCCAACACTTCACCCTTAGAGACCAGTGTACCTGTTATAGATTTGCAGTGTGCTTTGGGGGAAAAAAAGCTATTTAGCTTGAGCATTGTACTGTCATTGGGGTGACTAGCAAAAGAGAAAAGTTGTACGCAGTTCAACAGAAAAAAATAGGGTTGAGTCTCATTTCTGAAAAAAAGGCAGAAAAACTTTAATAAAGGATCATTTCTCATCTCAGGAAAGAATTCTGAGCAGGGAAAGTATAAACAAAAGGTATTTTTGAAATGGAAGAGAAAGATTTTATCTAAAAGCCTCCAATCCAGATATGCTGACCAACCAGAAATGCTCAGGTAATTTCAAAGCCAAACACCAAATACAGACATAAAATAGGGGTGTCTTCATATGTTGAGATAGTGGTCTCATGCCTCTAAATTCTCATATATAATTCACTGTAACTGTTAAAGGAGAAAGAAGAAAACCCAGCAATGCTCGGACAAAAAAAAAGGAAGTGTATAAACAAGCAAAATCAAAATAATATAAAAGATCCACCCAAATACACCACAAAACAGATGCAATTTTGCGTTCTCACTGAGCTCTCTGAATGCGGGAAGAGTTGTGTTCACCCTGATATCCCTGGCTTTGGGCTTTGTATGTAGCTCTGGGTTAATGTGTCTGTATGTGTGCATGTGTACACATGTATGCATGCACCCACGTTCACATGCATATGCACACACAATATGCATTGACCAAAATTCTTTGGTCATGTGAGGTTAGTCACTAAGGCAACCACATAGGACGCATACATAATTGCATTTTATACTGACGTGCTTGTCAACTGATATAGCCAGTAAGAGACATATACCTTATAGGACTGGAGGTGATATCAGGGTCACGTGCGGTCACTTGCCCAATCACGGAGTTCAGAGCTGCATTTTCGTGAACTTCGAGGAGATAAGTGGGTGAAGAGAAGACAGGAGGCTCATCAGCATCCTCAACGACAATTTTGACCGTGGCCGTGTCTTTAAAGGGCCCCCTGCCGCTGAAACGTGGGTCGACGTGGACATTGGCCGCCTCCACCTTCAGCGTATAGGATTTCTTGGTCTCAAAGTCCAGAGGCTGTTAAGAAATGACAAAGATGAATGTTGCTCACTAATGACCACAGCAGCAAGAACAAATGAGTGTAATGCTGATGGATGAGCGTTATGTGCATGGAAGCCCATTTGTGAGCCTTAATGGGATCCCTCTCCATTCCCCCAGATCCAACCTGTAAATCCTACAGGCATTTTATGGATATCTGCGTATTATACAAGCTCGGTGAATCTAACCTCCTATTGTTGTGTTTTTGTTTTGCTCATTTCGCTTGGAAATTCACAAAATATTCGCAGTCATGAATTGTGCCATCAAAATTTCACTTCAGAGTCATAATAAAATTTTACTAGTGATAACATGACCTGCATACCAATCAGCCAGTTAATTGAGCCTCTGCTGGGAGGAGATAAGGCAGCATCAAACACCATCTCGATCTGGGAAGAATATTTTAGCATTTCTGCAACAGTGTGTGAAATGTGAAGAACGAGAAATAATCATTGTTTAGGGCAAGGAGACATTATAAAGCATAATTTAGCACTAATCTCCACAAAGAGTGTTTTCTTATTTCACTTGCAAAGCATTGCTGCTCGGCTGATCATGTGGCTAAAAATGAGGTTTAACATTTATTTTTTATTTTTTAAATATATTTTTATGGATTTCAGAGAGGAAGGGAGAGGGAGAGAGAGATAGAAACATCAATGATGAGAGAGAATCATTGATCAGCTGCCTTCTGTATGCCCCACAACAGGGATCAAGCCAGCAATCCAGGCATGTGCCTGACCAGGAATCGAACCATGACCTCCTGGTTCATAGGTCAACGCTCAACCACTGAGCCATGCAGGGCTGCAAGGTTTATTTCTTTTTTGGGGGGGGGCGCGAGGGAGGGTATTCTTAGAAGTTCTCTATGATGAGTTCTGTGCTATGAAGCAGGTGAGCATGTAAAGAAATACATATGCAGACACATATGTACTTGTGTTTATATTTAGAAGAAGGAAAGATGAGAGCGGTAGCTATAGCTCTCTAGGTCTCACCAACCACTAAAAGCAAATTGAAATGACCTCATTGCACCATTACTGACAATATTTTTGACATATTAATAACTCATTCCTTAAAAGCCCCAGAGACTGTGGTTAATGACCTAGGTAAATATAGCTGGGTGAAAGAACATAATCCCCTTTAATAACCAGAGGGCATCTGTTTTGCAACCCTACGGTCCAATTCCCGGCAACACAGAATACTTCAGACTTCAAGAAAGTACATCTGTCAAGGTTCAAAGATACACTTTAGGTTTCTTTGCAATTTCCACTAAGAAACAGAACTTTACATCTGCAATGCAGATTTTAAAAAGAAGAGAAGAAGCTGGAACACAGACCAGCATTCACGAACTCTTTCAGAACTCCTGTATAAGTTTATCTATCATTTCAAATTTTTGTATTGATTTTTATAGTTGAATTCAGCTTTCATGGGACTTGACTTTTTTTGAAATATTTTCTAGGGAACAAGGCACATGCTCACTTCCCTGTCTATTCTGAAATGACTGGGTGCGTGTACCTGTGAGTAGATGATTCAACATCAGCGATTTGCCAACCATCCCTACTGTAACACGTATGCAATTTCAAGTTCTTCAGAAACACTGGTAAGTGCGACAGATTATGTCCCGTTTCATTCTTAGCTCACATAGTGACAATGTCCCCCACAATCCTGGTGTCCTTAGGATTGTATCAGACAAAAAAGAGGTCCCATGAATCGTGGAAATATGACACAATGCTCTCTAGAGTAAAATACATGTGTTTTCTTGGTGTTAAAATGTGTAGTATATGCTTCTAAGTTTATGAATAATTGTGAAGAAAAATACAGCCAATGGCTAATTGCTTCAGCTTATAAAAGCACCTTATGGCAACAACGGAGAGCAGTTAGTAATAACAATAAAAATGACATTAGAAATCATTAGCCAAGGAAAATGTGGCTTTGGGTTATTCAATAATTGACTCAAGCATAATTATACTGTACTCCATTTTTAAATACTTTGCAATGCTTAATCCTGTGCTCAAGCCATGTATAAAGGTAGGGTTGCTCAACAGAGAGTTGAAATAAATGCACCATTTTTCTCAAAATTGATCTTAAAATGTATTTTGTATACAAAGGTGAGTCCAGAACATGCCAGGTTCCCACTGCCACTGTCTCTTCAACGGGGGGATTTTAAGAGCATGATCAGTGGATGGCAGATCCCTGTGCAACATAACATAGAATTACAGAGTACATTTGGAGCTATTTCAGTGTAATACTGATCAGGACAGAGGGGAAAACGATGGGCTCCCAATGGTGTGGTTCACCATCTATCTTCTTATTCATGAACAAGCAAAACTTTTTAAAAACTAGCGACCTGGTGCACGAAATTAATGCACAGGAAGGGGGGGTCCCCTCAGCCCGGCCTGTGCCTTCTTGCCATCTGGAACCTCTCTGGGATGTCCGACTGCCGGTTTAAGCCCAATCCACAAACCGACATCCTTCTCGAAATTCCCTGGCTCCTAACCAATGGCCTGCCTACCTGCCTGCCTGATCGCCTCTAATCCCTCTGCCTGCCTGACTGCCCCTAACCACTTGCCTGCCTGCCTGATCACCCCTAACCTCTTGCCTGCCTGCCTCATTGCCCCTAACCACTCTGCCTGCCTGCTTCATCTCCCCTAACTGCTTGCCCTTTCTGCCTAATTGCCCCTAATCACTCTGCCTCCCTGGCTGATTGCCCCTAACTGCTCACCTGGCTGCCTAATCACCCCTAACCGCCTCTGCCTCTGCCCCCGCCACTGCGGATTCATCTGGAAGGATGTCAGGAATGACATCTGGAAGGTTGTTCGGCTGTCTGGTCTAATTAGCATAATACACTTTTATTATTATAGATTAATTTGGATTACTTTATGACAGAGATATAAAGGACAACATTCATCTAAATACCCATGATGAGCCTGGCTGGTGTGGCTTAGTGGTTGAGCATTGACCTATGCACCAAGAGGTCATGGTTTGATCCCTGGTCAGGGCACATGCCTGGGTTGTGGGCTCGAACCACCATCCAGGGATGTGCAGGAGGCAGCCAATCAATGATTCTCTCTCATTGTTGATGTTTCTATCTCTCTCCCTTTCCCTTCCTCTCTGAAAACAATAAAAATGTATTAAAAAGAAAGACTTCAGTGTGATTTGTGGAGACATACCAGGAAGTAGGAGGACAGACATGGGGAGAATTAATATAGAGAAAGATTAAAAGCCATTGAACTTGCCACCTCTGTGGGCAAGTGAGGCCTCTTCCCACTGGAAATCCTCTTCGGAACCATAGATAATAGGCCTCCAAATAATTTCTTCAGAGAATAGGAGCTGTCCCCCTATCTGCATCCCTCATTGCTTGAGGGTTGCCTTTCAAGTGTTGGGTTGCCTTTCAAGTGTTTAGTTCCCTACAAATGCCTGCAGTTTTGGAAAAGGCAGTGTGATGTAGATGGGAGAGATAAGGTGAGATTGGTGGCTAGCATCACCATGGTAACTCTTTCCCAGAGCTTTAGCTGATATGTAAAGTGAGGCCAAGAGGTATGAGGTGTAAAATTAGATCCACTTTTTCTGCAGCTAAAGAAGAGACACCTCTATCAGCTCTAAGACTTCACCAGGAAGTCCACCCAACTCCCGCAAACCCCAAAAACTCAAGTTTCCAAGAGGTATTTTGAATGTGAACAAAATCTTCCTTAGCTTACCTTTCTTAGTCTTATGATGCCATCCTGGGCCTGGGCATCAGAGGTGATTTCAAAGAGTGCTGTTCCATCCCCATCAATGATGTCATACGATGACTGCGCATTTTCACCAATATCCTGATCATTGGCCTTTACCCTGCCTATGGCAGTGCCAAGAACCACATCTTCAGGTACTGAGAAGTGATACAGACCTTAGAAAAGAGGAGAAACACTGAGCATGATGCAAATTCCATTCATTCATTCATTTAGCAAGCATGTATTGGGCACCTCCTTTGTTCCGGGAACTCCTGTAAATGCTACCACTACAATGTGGAAAAGATTTTAAAAAAGTAATTTTTGTTGTGGAATGCACAATATTTTAAATGAGTCAGAGACAGAGTTCCCAGAAGTAGTGAGCTCTTTTTGAGACTCTTCTCAGAGATGGAATTGATCCTATCACATGTGTACCAAGTGTGCAGTTGGAGCAGAGTTATAGCAGGATATTAGTGAATCTGTGTGAATGTTCTTTGCAATGGACTGTACAATCACATTGGCTGCCCGTGGGGCTCTTCGTTGTTGCCCAACATAAAACAGGAAGCTAATTTCAGCACAGGAAGATGCAATGTGCAACACACAGAAAGTCACTTTTGAAGCGGCCTCTGTATTTACAGACTCGGAGACCATTTTTGATAAAACCCAATTACTAAACTTCTGCTGTGCCCTGCAGCAAGCTGTTCTGACACATGAAACACTCCTCTTGCTACCAAAGTCCTTCCTCGTGGCTCTGAACACCAGCAATCCGACTTTCCAGACTCTCTAGGCAAAAGGCAATTACAGTGCGTGTTCCTTCTCCGGTGGGGGCCGTAAAACATGGCTAATTAGCGGCATCTTAATTCCAGTCGCTTTAGCTGTTGCCTTCGTGTTAACTCCTTCTCTTTGGCGGAGGGGAAGCTTTTGGAAACGTAACCCCTGGCTATTACCACTTCAGTGCATGTGTGCCCTACATTTCATGGCCGACTCCTGCGTTTATTTGCCTGAGGGTTTTCTCTGCCTTTCAGAATTCACTTTGGCCCCTGCCTGTCAGACCAGAACTGGAGAGAATGAATGCCCCATGGAAGCAGCCCTCAAACACTCACAGGAGTTCCTAGCCCAGCTTCCTCCCTTCTCTGGTAGGGTAACACTTCTCCTTTTTTTTTCCTTTTGCTTGTTTATTTAATTTACAGTGTTCCAGAGTTTCCCCAGTGGGATCAGCTCCAGTCACCCACAGTGGTAGCTGGCTTGATAATGTGCATCTTGGCTCCCTGTCTTTCTCACACACATCCTCACTTCCCTCCTGGCATTTCTTGGCATCATCTCCAAGATAAACTACTTCTAATCCAATTCTTGTCTCAGTGCCTGTTTCTGGGGGAATCCAAACCCAGACAACCAGGAAGTTTTAGTTTCACTGCAACAAAAACCAGGGGAGAATAAACACTCAATGAACTCTAAACCCAAAAGGAAAAATTACATCTGGAGAACATTACCTAATTGTGGTTTGAACGCGATCACTGGGTCCCTGGGATAAACTCGGGCTCATTTTACCCACTGTAACAGGATTAGTTCAGATGAGATGACGGGTAAGGTTTTCTTGTAGCACGAACACACTTTTATTTAATGACGACAGGAAGATGTCCCTTAGAAGCATGAAATGATGGGACCGGGGAGCAGAATGTTGTCCTAATAGCTTTGCCATAAGGCATGCACTAAAAATCATCATGTTGAGCATAAGTTTCCCGATTCTCTCATAATTGGTGCAATGATTCCATTTCCTTCAGACTTCTTATTCCAGGTAAGGTTTGAGATGCGCCATTCAGGAATAGTTATTAAGTAAATAAGGCAGCAAGGGACCTCAACCTCACTGCCTGTTCTGAGGCAGAGAGCCTTGGGAAACCAAGCAAATGGAACAATTCTTCAGCCATCTCTAGTCTATGCACTCTCATCATCTCCAGCAGTGTGATCATGTTTAATGGTTATTACCTCTAAAAAAGTTATTAACACTTCTGAAACTCATCTGCCACCGCTGAAGTGAAACAATCCTTTTTGCAAGAAAGAAGAGTTGCATCTTAGAGCATTAACTCTAATGGCAACTGAAACATTATGCTAAGTGAAATAAGCCAGTCAGAGAAGGATAAATACCACATGATCTCACTCATTTGTGGAATATAATGAACAACATAAACTGATGAACAAGGACTGATCCAGAGACGGAGAGGCATTGATTGGACTGTCTGGCCTTGGAGAGAAGGTAGGGGAGGGTGGGGGTAAGGGGGAGAGATCAACCAAAGGACTTATATGCAAGCATATAGGCCTAACCAGTGGACATGGACAACAGGGGGGTGAGGGCATGAGTGGGGGGGGTGGGGGGTAACATGGAGATAAGGACACATATGTAATATCTCAATCAATAAAAAATATATTAAAAAAAAGAAAGAAAACGAAAGAGGAGGTTGGGGGAAGGATAGGAGAAATGGTGTTTCTCCATTCCAATAACGTTGTGAGAGGGGGTTGCCTTGTTGCCTGATTTATGAATGGCCAGATGTGCCATTTCTCAGTCAAAATGCATCTTCAATGTTCTTTCGACCTTGGGATTTCTGAAGATACATTCTCAAAGGTGCCTCAACTGTGTCATTTTCAATCCCACCTCTGTCTCTCTCCCCGTCTTTCTCTTTGTCCTCTCTTTCTTCAAAAACTGGTTCTCCTATGGTATTTCCTATCCCAGCAACATGTACCAGTATGCATCGAATAGTCTTTCGTGTCAGAAATATGATAATTCACCTCCTCAACTAAATTCACCTCCTCTTAGATTTTTGTTATCATAACTTCTCAAATATCTATGGCAACTCTGCACTCTTCTCCACTTCCACTGACACCACCCTGGCTGGCCAAGGCTACCATCACTTTTGACATGCATGACTACAACCACCTGTTAACTGGCTGCATTGTGCGGAAGACAGTGGGCAAAGGCCAGCTTTCCTTTTCTCTCCCTGAAATCAAATCCTATTACTCAAGCCACCACTTGAAATCTTTTCTCTCATTTTTTTCAACTTAATTTTTTTAAACATATATTTTTATTGATTTCAGAGAGGAAGGGAAAGGGAGAGAGAGAGAGAAACACTGATAGAGAGAATCAATGATCAGCTGCCTCCTGCACACCACCTACTGGAAATCAAGGCCTCAACCTGGGCATGTGCCCTGACCAGGAATCGAACCATGACCGACTGGTTCAAGGGTCACTGCTCAACCACTGGGACACACTGGCCGGGCTCATCTTTAAATCTTTTAATGCTTTTTAGTGATGTTAGGATAAAAGTCATGGTACATAGAATGGACTCCAAATCCAATACATCTAACTCTTGCCTAACCTTACTCTCCAGCTTCTGTGCTTCCCCTGCCGTGAAATTCTATCCATTCCTATCCAGGGCCCTACACCCTTCTTCTACAGGGTGTTTGGACAGCCTTTTCCTCTAGGTGCAATGCCCATCCCCCAATCTCTTGCTTTTACCTTGTCTCAGCTAGTTCCTAATTATCATTCATACCTCAACTCAAGAGCCTCCATGTCAGAAAGACCTTCCCCAATCATATTTCTAGGTCAGGTTACTTTGACAAATACTCAAAAGAAAAGGGATTCAATGAGAGTACAAGAACGTTGGCAAATGATGACCGTCTCCCTGATTCATTGAAGGTGGTTGCCTAGAAGGCCATGGAGAGGTTTCTGAGGCCGACCATGTCCTTAGCAGGGAAGAGTTGAGTCAGTGATCACTGATGTTCCTGCAGCTGAGGAAAAGTATATATTTTGCAGCAAATGTATATGCCTTTTCCACCTCCGATGCTAAAGATTTGGTTTATTTTATATGACAAGTAGGACTATTGATAGAACAATATCTGAGGTGCATTTAATCACGCTATCAAAATTTCTTAATGGAAGGAACCTTGAAATAGAGAAATACGCTCACATCTTGCAGTTTGAGCTCCACTACTTAACTACATACTTAATATTTGGAAATTATTTCAATTGATTTAAACTTTGTAAAATGAGGGTGCATTTAATACCAAATGACAAGAGGGTTGCTTGCTTTGTGCATATATGTGAATTGCCCTACCTTGTATATAATCCACAGTAAAAGATGGCAATGGGCTCTTTGGATATTTATAATATACATTTGAATTTTATAATATAATTATAATATACATTAATTATAATATAAGTATAAATAATGAAACATATAACATAAATTCGAATGCCAACATCACACTTAGATTCTCATCCAGTGCAGGAAACTCACTTACTTTGGGCAAATTTTGGAGGATTGTCATTAACATCAGTAAGAGTCACTGTCAGTGTCGTGGTCCCGGACAGGCCCCCGGAGTGGCCACCCATGTCTTTGGCTTGGATGACGACCAGGTACTCCTCCTTGGCTTCTCTGTCCATGTTGGGAAGGGCAGTTTTTATAATTGCTGATGGAGAGAGAAATGGGAGAATGACTTTCAGGCAGACAGCTCATTCAAAAATAAATGTGTGAAACAAACTCTCTCTCTCTCTCTCTCTCTCTCTCTCTCTCTCTCTCTCTCTGACACACACACACACACACACACACACACACACGCACGCACACCCCACACACATACATAAACACATACAAGTCCCCGCTCACACAATTTTCAGTTTTCTTTTGACATTTCACTGGTGTGTGTTTGTGATGCCAACACTAAGGAAGATTAGAATCATAGACAGCAGTAGATAACTTGCAAAAATCCATTTTATCACATTTTTTTAAAAACTTGCAAAAATATACATTCCAAAGTAAATCGAATGGCATACTCTTGCCTCCCAAATTAAAGTATAAATCACAACACAGCCTCATCTACCGAGGGAAACCCTGGAAGTAAAAGAATCCTACAATTTATCACAGGCTCCAATTCCCCTACAGGAGGAGTAAATACACAAATAGCTTGAAGGCTCTGAGGTCAAAGATAAATTATTCTGATGCTCACAAATACATTTGAGAAGAAAAAAGTAAATGCATTTTTGGAATCAACTCAGATGAATTAGATACCAATCAGAATTCATATAGGCGAGTGTCTAAATCCCAAGGTACTATGTGTTCAACTACATTTATACTTTAGGTCCTGAACTTATTTTGAAAATCTGTATTTAGTCCTCTCTCTACCCTTATAATTCTTTTCATAGATAAGCATTGCTAACATATGTGTATAATTCTAAAGCCATACTTGAAAATGCATACAAATGTGCATATGTATATAAACATTTAACCACAAATATGATCATGATATAGGCATTTATTCACACAATGGATGTCTTTGAGATATCTTCTTTTAAATATATTTTTATTGATTTCAGAGAGGAAGGAAGAAGGAGAGCGAGACAGAACATCAATGATGAGAGAGAATCATTGATCAGCTGCCTCCTGCATGTCTCACAATGGGGATCAAGCCAGCAATCCAGGCATGTGCCTGACCAGGAATTGAACCATGACCTTCTGGTTCATAGGTCAATGCTCAACCACTGAGCCACTCTGGCCAGACTGAGATATTTTCTTGTTAGCACATAGAGGTCCAACTTATTACTTCTTATAGGTGCATCCTTGTTCCTTTATGAGTAACTATGAGTAACTTAGTCCCATATTAATGGATATTGCAGTTATTTCCATTTCAGAGAATAGTCATCTAACTTATAAGAATATTATATTTTTTTTCTGTGCCCTGAATTTTTACTTAAGTCTATATCATAGGATGCCCCTCTCCATCTTGCTAAAACCCCATAAGAAAAATGATCATGACTAGCCTAGTATATTCCTATTGATTGGATGTGTGTTGTACCTCTGGCCCAAATGAAAGAAAACTTCCGATTAAAGATAATTCCCCCTTACTTCTAACCCAGGGACATCATAGATGTTCAGTTCAAACTGAGGATGAGCCACACTCTGACACTCCTGAAGTTGTAATTCTGTTTTGTTTTGTTTGTTGCTGTTGTTTTTTTTTAACTCCTATAGTCTAATTAAATCATCTGTCTATAAAAGGTTTGTGAGAAGTTCAAGTCCCTGCATCATTTGAGTAGCTGGTGGGGCCCAAGAGTATCCTGGGAAATCTAATCCACCCAGGCAGTGGGCAGGCTCGGGGAAGAGCTGAGTTCTTACGTACTTTATTTGACCTTGACATAACTTTCATATCAAAGCCTCCCATCCGGGGAGCACTCACTTGGATATCTATGCTTATTTGAAAACACTGATGGTAACATAATAATATCTTTCATTACAATTGTTTGTCTCAGGATTTGATCATATCATACTATAACTCAATACATCACACTTGCAAGGTTATAAACCAAAACAGGAAGAAAAGGAAAAAAAGAAATATAGCCATTACTCAGACTTAGATCACTATCCCTTGATTGTCTCTCTTAACCTGGCCATTTCAATAGATCCTTTGTTGAACTCTCCTCAATGACTCCATTCCTGCCAGAATCTTCTAAGATATGGTTAGAATACCTGTCCGTACCTAAGTGTGAAATGTGGTTCCAGCATGCCATTGTTACACAGACATCTACAGGTAAAATGTATGTCAATGAATAGCCTATGGCTGCCCCAAGGATCGCTCCTTATCTGTGAAACTGAGAATAATACCTATTCACTTAGATTAGTTGCTCAACATGACCCCGCTGGGAAGCTGCACATCTGGGAGACTTCACACCTCCTCTTCTCTTCTGCAACATCTGGAGGAGCTTTCCTGGTTTCTAAAGCAAGCAGGAGCCTCTCCAAAGTTTTGTCAGGGCATGGGGCACATATAATTGGCTTTAATACAAACAATAATAAACAGCGCTTGCTCTGTCTAAGGCCCCCCCACCCCCACACTCACCCCCACCCCCACCCCTTGGCTCTAGTCTCAACCTCACAAGTAGCAGTAACTCATTAGAAAACCCAAGACTGAATTTCTGGAACATTTTTCTGCTACTTGGTGGCTGTAAAGGCAGGAGAGGAAAAACACACAAGTGCCCTTTGCTCTCCTATTTGTTCTCCATTGGGTTGGGACGTGTTCACTTTTTTTGAAATTCCTATTCAAAAGGCAAATCAATCCACTTGCATAAATATTGCAAGATATTGATAAGCTCCTAAAATAGAAATTTTAAAACTGCCTGAAAACGTCCTTCTGCTTCTCCCTAAATCATTTGCTTTGGTTCCCATATTACCCCAAGCCCTAGGAGTCTCAGGCTGTGTCTTCTGTGGGTGAGAGAACTTCCATGTGTATACATACATACACATACATACATATATATGTTGTTTGGTATTACATACCAGCCAACACAGAGCAGAAAATACTCTGTGTGATCAGGCTGTTTTTCCTCTCAGATTTGAGAAATAAAAAAATTTGACCCATTGCCAAAACCGGTTTGGCTCAGTGGATAGAGCGTCGGCTTGCGGACTGAAAGGTCCCGGGTTCGATTCCAGTCAAGGGCATGTACCTGGGTTGTGGGCACATCCCCAATAGGAGATGTGCAGTAGGCAGCTGATCGATGTTTCTCTCTCATCGATGTTTCTAACTCTCTATCTCTCTCCCTTCTTCTCTGTAAAAAATCAATAAAACATATTTAAAAAAAAAATTTTGACCCATGAATACCCCACCCCAAATTTGCTAAAATGTTCAATTAAGAAGCATTTTTATCCATTTTCAACTTTGATTTTTAAAAGGTAGACAGGAACTCCCACTATACTCTTTTCACCAGTATAAACAAATTTAAAACACCTTGCGATGGTGCTAATTTTATATTTTTTAATTTACTGGTTTGAGAGAGAGCCACACATTGGTTTGTTGTTCCATATATTTATACATTCATCAGTTGATTCTTTTATCTACCATGGCCAGGGATTGAATCAGCAACCTTGGCATATGAAAACAATGCTCTAACAACTGAGCTACCCTGTCCAGGGCATGATGGTGCTAATTTTAAATAGCTTCCCTTTGCCCAAAATATGAATTGTGTCTCCTTTTGTCACCGTCATGCTCAACCTCACATGCCTATGTCTCCCACATGCTTATGGTCACACGTTCTCAATGCTCAGAAATGTGTTCATAAACTTAAACGTGATGTTGAAACTCCCATGACACCAACTCGGCAACAGATTCAGGTGTTCAATTTATGGCACTCAGCGTGACAACATTCTTTCTGCTGGGACAGTTAGTAAAACTCCTTGATGTAGATATTTGCTAAATAACCTCACAAAAAATAAAATCAACTTATTTTTTTCCAATGGAAATTTCAGGATTACAACTTGGAGTTGATCCGATGAAAAATATCACCCCTGGTATCTCTGGCTTTTGTAACTTTCCAACACAGGGTTTAGGCTTAGACGCTCTTCACTAGTCCCCCTTGATAAGTCACAGAACATCCTGGGGACCCACCTTTTCCTTGAAAACAGAGGCACTAATGTGTTGAGAAGGAAAAACAAACAAACACAATTGGTGTTCAGGAGGATGAGCAGGTCCCGCTGGATTCTCAATAACATTAAACACAGATTCAATTCAGAAAAGAAATGTAAACAAATACATTTTAGAAGTTTTTCCCTAGAACTTCATTTTGAAAATCTAATCAGAAAAATCAATTAATGAAAACAGCCCATCCTCCATGAATTCAATTCAATGCAGGTATTGAAACTGGCACAGGGGAGCAGGAAAGGGAAGGTCTGGGGATCGAGATGAACGCTGGTAGGAGGATTAAAACAGGGAAGGGGGACCATCTTGCTCTGAAACTGGCATTCACTACCCTACAGTGAACAGTCAATCTGACTGTGACTATAGCTATGAATTAGATTGATGGGTGATGTCTTGCCGGGAGCCGGTCCATGCTTGCTGTTTCAAGGGACCTGGCATATATGGCATACTGTTTTTAATATGTTTGCTCACCTTCTTGGCACTATGTGTTTTAACCAAGGTCTCTGAGAAAGGTTGTTTCCCCAGGTAGGGATTTTCCCCTGAAGTTAGGGAGGGAATAAAACCTCTTAACTAAGTGCCAGGCGGGTAATTAATCATTTTAACTACGAACAATCATGCTTAAGCTACATAATCTTTACTCCCTGGAATGGAGATAAGAAACTCCCTAACCTTTGAAATAGAGATTGATAGGATTGGAATCAACTGGTATAAATACAGATGTAAGAAGACAGAACCAAGAGAGACAGAACCTAGGCACAGAACCTACACAGAAAGTTCTCTAGAGACAGAAGAACTTTGCTGGAGAGAACATGGCAAAAGATCCTGGACAGAAACTGGCCTCAGAAACTAGAGACAGAACCTAGCGAGAGAACATGGCAAAAGATCCTGGACTGAACCTGACTACAGAAATTGGCAAGAGAACCTGACTAGAACCTGGTGACTGAACCTGGCTGGAGAACCTGGAGATCCTAAGCAGAACCTCTCTGGAGATCCAGACCAGAACTTGGCTGGAGATCCTGGCTGGAGATCCTGGCTAGGCTGATGACCAACTGAACGCTGTCTTCGTGTCATTTCTTCTTCGCCGACTCCATCCACACCTTTGGGGACCCCTGGACCTGCTGGGGTTGGACCCCGGCAATGTCTGATGATAGATAGATGATAGATAGATAGATAGATGGATAGATAGATAGATATGATAGATAGATGGTAGATAGATACATACATAGATACAGATGGTAGATGATAGATAGATTGATAGATAGATAGATAGATAGATAGATAGATAGATAGATAGATAGATATGATAGATAGATGGTAGATAGATACATACATAGATATAGTTGGTAGATGATAGATAGACAGATATAGATAGATATGGTAGATACATACATAGATACAGATGATAGATGATAGATAGATTATAGATAGATAAATAGATAGATAGTTATAGATAGATAGACGATAGGTCACTGATAGAAGATCTGCATTTGGAGAAAATAATTTCCTCATATATTTCTGGTGCTTCATTCTCCTGTATTTAAAAGGCATGGCCTTATCTTATATTTGTTCAATCAAATGGAGATTTCTCTGGTGCGGCACTTGAAGAATTTAAATCCTAGACTGGCCTAAGTTCTCTGTGCTAAGCAGCTGCTCCTCATGCCTCATCATTCAGAGAGTACTTCTGATTAGAATCCCGTCTCAGACACCTCAAAAATTTAAAACATGTGTGTGTGTGTGTGTGTGTGTGTGTGTGTGTGTGTGTGTGTTCTCTTCCCATTGTCTTCGGCGTTATCATTTGGGAAGCATTCTGTATCCGCCAGGAAGACTGCTTTTTATAATTTCTGTGCTATCAGGAGATTGAGAGGCTGCCCGAGAACGGCAAGGAGATGCTGATTAACTCCTTTGTCATCGTGAAGGCTGATTACTGTAATTCAGCCCTTGTGGGCCCCCCAGATTGTGCCGCTCAAAGACTGCAGTTGATATGAAATGCTGTGCTCGACTCCTCTCTTGAATGCAACTTGTTGAGCCCGTTATCCTGGTCATGAAACCACTAGCTTTGTCATTCACCGAAACTCTTGCTATTTCAATGTGCGATTGTTATCCTACTATCTGTAAAACTTACTTCGCAATACGTCTTCTTTTTTGGGGGGGGGAGGTCACAGACCGCACCCATACTTTCTGCAACTGTGGGATCTGGGCCACAGCAGCCAGTGATGAGGGTGAGGGATATATACCCAGAGCTGTCTCAACACATGCTCACATTACCATGGAAGAATAGCCTCAGTATAATCCCTTCAATCACGCCCAATCTGCACGAATATGTCACAAAGGAGAAAGCGACGCATGAGAAAGCTGCTCGCCTCCACAGGGTACAAAATCTCCTGCGTCTCCCTTTCTTCATGACTAGAACTAGGAATTAGCGAGATGGGTGATGACTGATGACAGACAGCTAGATAGACCGAAAAACAGACAGACAGACAGGAAGATACATAGATACAGATGGGTGACAAAAGAGTCTCTATTCAGAGAAACTAGATTTCTTATCTATTTCTGGTTCTTTTGTAAAACAGAACAATATAATTGGAAGCTAATTCATTAAATGCATCAGTAATCAAAGGGTTATTTATATATTTTGACTTTATACTTTTAAAATCAGAAGTTATTCCAAGAAAATTTAAAATGCTCCTTTCTCGCTTCTTTTTAGAGTGTGTTCACTTTTTGTATGATATTTCGTAAAGACAACCAATTTAAATATGTAACAAGGTTAATATTAACTTAGTGGTTAAGATTATATAGATTAAAAGTATACACTATTAAGGAGATGTTTATTTTTATGTTTATAATTATGTTAAAAATGTCTGTAGCAACATAAAATGCTCATAACAATTTCTAAATTTTATTTAAAAAGAATATTTGCCATAATTATTTTGTATTATAATGTGCTTATAAAAATTTGGCAAAGAATATACATAAAGATAACATGAAGTGTTTTTGTAAAGGAATAGAAGGCCCTCTCCTTCCCATAATAAATTTCCCTGAACTCTCTAATGCAGCGGTTCTCAACCTGTGGGTCGAGACCCCTTTGGCGGTTGAACGACCCTTTCCCAGGGGTCGCCTACGACCATCCTGCATATCAGATATTTACATGACAATTCATAACAGTAGCAACATTACAGTTATGAAGTAGCAACGAAAATAATTTTATGGTTGGGTCACAACATGAGGAACTGTATTTAAAGGGCCAGAAGGTTGAGAACCACTGCTCTAATGGGAGTCATAGGACCGTACCTGCTAGAAAAAGGGCTCTGGGGTTAGATATATGAGAACTTATTTTGGTAGTAGTGCTACTCGCCATGTGATCTTGGGCAGACCATTGAAACTCACCGAAGCTCACAAATCTCTTGTGTAAAATGCTATTAATTGCTAAACCAGAGTTTCAGTTAGGTACATGTGAGATAAAAAGCCAAATGTATTACATTATACACATATAGATATTATTACATATAGATATAGATACATACACAGAGATATATAAATATATACATATTTTTGTATTTATATTTCCAAATATATTCATACATCAGACATATATTTATACCTAACGTTGTATTTACATTTTATAAAGACATACCTATTGATACATATTTATGTAAATACAATTTAGGTATCCATTCCATGTAATAATAATCACAATACACTTATTTTAATAAAAATTAGTAACAAAGTTTATGTTCTGTGATGCTACAAACACGAACATCCCTCACCAACTTCAGAATGGTATGCCTCCACAGTGATTTCCAGGCAACAACAAAGATCTGCATCCAAATATCTACATAATTTGTGCCCAGCTGATCTTTTACCAGAACATTCTACACAACACATGGCTTTTAAAAAATGGAGATCTAATGGACTTATAGCATTGTCTTAGCTTCAGGTGTACACCAAATGTTCTGATGTTTGCATGTGCACGCAATGCTCACCACAATAGGATAAGTACCTTTCTTCAGACGTTCCTCATACTGTGGTGCCTGCACAAGTTTGTGGAGAGTCAGCCCAGACCACCCTGGGCCTTCACTCGGCCTCTTAGAACGCCATTCATGTTCTGAGGTCTAGCTCTGATGTTGCAGAGACAAAGAAGCCCTCCCAGGCAGAACTAATGACTCTCTTCCTTTCACCTTCATGCACCTTTGCTAGGACCTGACTCACGGCATTTAGCTTTAAGTCTTTTCTCCATTTCACCACGTCCTCTATGATTTCAACCTGTCCTGAGAGCAACGTACTGTGGGCAGGAACCATATCTTATTCATCTTCCGATGCCCAGAACCAAACCTAATCTCTGGCACATAATGGGTACTCAACCAATGTAGGAGAGAATAAAAGAATACCAAGGAAATGAATGAAGGTAGGAGGGATGAAGGAGGGAAAAGAAAGGCAGTAAAAAATGGTAATAGAGTTTTTCCTAGCTGCTTTGGGGACTCAGTATTAGAGTATGCAAACACTGGATAAATGTCAGTAATTGTCATGTCTACGGGGTCCAAAGAACTAGATACAAATATAATATAACAGAGCCACCAAGTGGGGAGGAGGGGATCAAGATTTGAACCTAAGTCTTGCAACCTTCAAGGCTCAAAAAATGCCCAGGGCTATTCCGGACCATCTCATGAGTCACATCTTAAGGTCATACCAGTTTGCCAGAGGAAGGTCACAAGGTCATGACACTTCAGTGAATGCCAGTGAGGTGAGTAGGTTTTGCAGATTAAAGAACCCAGGGGTTCTCTTTGTTTCTCTAGAAATTTTACCCATTTCATAATTGACATTTGAGTTGTTTACTAAGTGCCTCGGTGTATGTTCATGGTTAGTGTTCTAATACTTCAGATAATCTCAGGATTACTTAAAAAAAAGGGGGGGGGAAATGCTGATGAACTATGTATCCTAGTAA
Source organism: Myotis myotis (assembly GCF_014108235.1). NCBI lineage: Eukaryota > Metazoa > Chordata > Mammalia > Chiroptera > Vespertilionidae > Myotis > Myotis myotis. Next base: position 34,812,565 of record NW_023416323.1, on the reverse strand, counting down.
CATTTCATGAATTTAATTAATTGAAGGTGAATTCATGAAAAAACAATTGCTTTCATCTCCAGGGGTGGGCAAACTTTTTGACTCGAGGGCCACAATGGGTTCTTAAACTGGACCGGAGGGCCGGAACAAAAGCATGGATGGAGTGTTTGTGTGAACTAATATAAATTCAAAGTAAACATCATTACATAAAAGGGTACGGTCTTTTTTTTTTTTTTTTTTTTAGTTTTATTCATTTCAAACAGGCCAGATCTGGCCCGCGGGCCGTAGTTTGCCCACGGCTGATCTACACGCTTTACCAATAATGCCTTAGTCTTACTTGTCATTTTTCAAGTGCCATTTTTATTTATTTCTCTTTGCATATATACAGATATGACATTCACATTCTCCTAAAATTATTTAGAGGTAAAATTAGCCGAAACTGTATTATTAGATGACTAGTAGGGGTTTGGAATATGGTCCAGCAATGAGAAAGGTCTCAGGCCATGTCACAGACTGTACCGCGCAAGATTCCAAATCTGGGTCTCTAGAATTTTAGTTATAAATAAATTAGTTAAATTATCCACTCCCTTTTGGCCAAAAAACTCCCCAAAACACTAACCAAACAAACAAACAAAAACCCCTCCATATCGTGCTTACTAAGATATTTTTCCAACAATCTCCTCCTATGTTATCACAATATCTTAACATGAGTCTGACAGACATGACTTCTTTCTTTGACTTATAGAATCTTGACTTATAGAGTTCATATATATGTAACTCTATTGGACCCTCCCCATTTATGTTTGAAAACTGGTGCTAGAGAACAGTAGGCTTGCAAGCTGTAAATTAGACCATGAGGATCCATCCAGTATCTCAATGTATACAAATTACTTATTTGCATGTGAATTTCCTGTCTCAGGAGGCAGTATACTCTTTGACTAAATAACTGTAACTTCTTTCTCCCCCTCCTGTATGGTTCCCATGCATGTCCAGATCCATATCCGCAGGAAATGACGCAGGAAATAGTTGTAAGTGAATTGGCAATGATGCCCTGTGTCTATAGCTTTACACTCTGGGTGTAGTGACTTGTGTGTGGAGTGTCTCCTCTGCAGCTCCTGGATTCCCCTATTAAGCAATTCTGCACAGGCCACCCCTTTCCAGCATCAACACATGACTAGCCAATAACTGGTGCGACTCAAACTGCCAATTTCGTGTTCCATTGAAATCCTTGCAATTATTCCTATTCACAATTGATGATGCCTCAATCAAGTGGAATTATTTCTGTGAAGAATATGATGGCTCTATTCTTTCCTTAAGCTATAATTCCAATAACTAATTATACATACAAGAAGTATGGGTGGTTTAAAGAAGCAAAGTGAAAGTCGCTAAAGAATGGATGCTTTCTCCACGGCAGGGTCGTGGAGAAGCCAAAGCAGGGGCTTGGCAGTGCCCACTGAGAAACGGAGCTGGAATGGAGACCTCAGTCTAAATAAAGTCAAGCAAGTCTTTTCAGCTCTTAGCACCTTCGTCTCCTCATTTGGACAACAGAGATTTTTAACAACTACCTCCGACCTCCCATTATATAAAACAGCTTGCAGCGTTGCTCACAGAACATAACAGAGGTTCAAATATGAAGTGAATTGATATTATCTCCAAATGCTAGGTGGTGCTGATTCCTCTTCTGCCTCATTGGAACTCTGGCCCCACACCTCAGTCAGACACAGCATGTCACGTGGATCGAAGCCCACGAAGTTTGAGGAGCCTGGGTGTTTTTTTAAAATATATTTTTATCGATTTCAGAGAGGAAGGGAGAGAGAGAGAGATAGAAACATCAAAGATGAGAGAGAATCATTGATGGGCTGCCTCCTGCATGCCCCATACTGGGGATCAGGCCCATAACCCAAGCATGGGCCCTGACCGGGAATTGAACCATGACCTCCAGGTTCATAGGTTGAGGCTCAACCACTGAGCCATTCAGGCAGGGCAGGAGCCTGGGGTTTGATATCACACATTGGGTTTGATTGGCCCTTCCATTTCCAAGTGCTACCATTAACATGGGCAATTTTTTTAAATGTCTCTTTGCATCTGTTTTCTTTTTTGCTTCATAGAGATGGTTCTTACCTCATAATTTTTCTTGTGTTTATTTTGTTATTAAGATGATTAAGACAGATAATGCATATTATTATGTTATCATTTAACATGTGTTAATTATATAGATAGATAGATAGATAGATAGATAGATAGATAGATAGATGTTATTAGCTGATCACTATTACTATGACTATAACTGCCAGTGATACCACGTTATTGCTGGGTGATTGTGAAGACCAATTATGATAAAAAATAATAATATTCCATATCTTATAGAACCTCCTTTAGGCCAGGCCCTATACAGGGACAAAGTCTATATGCATATAGGGTGCTTAGGGTAGTGGTTGGCACGGAGTAGGTATTCACCTACGTAGCTATTATAATTATTATCACTATTACCTCATCTTTCCACATCACAACCATCCAGTTAAGTAGCAATTACAGTTCCTGCTAAACAATGAAGGCATATGAACTTCTGTGATCTTAGTTAATTGATTTATATTCTGTGAACTTCAACATGGTTGAGATAGTAATAGACCTAATGATCTTAGCACTTCCTGTTTCATCAACTTATCTCTCCTACACCTTGGAGGTTCGAGCTGATCACGGATCGCTAACTTCAGAGGACTCTGCCTGGTAGGTTTGCATGTCAGCTGCAAATGATAGTCATTGCCCTTCCTCTTTGAGTAATCTCTAACCCAGAGATGCAATGCCAACTCAGGGACCCGTCACTCAGCAAATTCCCACCAACCCACTAACCCTGATTGCAAGTATCTACAAAATGCAGAGAGTAAGTGAGACTCTAGCCAAGAGACTGCCTCTGCTGATAAAATGTTCCCAATTAACTCACTCTTCAACCTCAAATTAATCGATCAGCCGCCTCCTGCACATCTCCTACTGGGGATGTGCCCGCAACCCAGGTACATGCCCTTGACCGGAATCGAACCTGGGACCTTTCAGTCCGCAGGCCGACGCTCTATCCACTGAGCCAAACCGGTTTTGGCAACCTCAAATTCTTAGAGAAATTTCTGGCTAATAAGTCATGCCTTTGCCCCATGGGTCATTGAGCATTGCAACAAATGATCACTGTATCACTTCTGCGTGTGGCGGGGTAGGCTCCCCACTCATAAAAGCATAGCCCAAGGCTCAGAGATGAGGGACAACAATGTGCTTCCCATTGCTTTAACCCAGGTCAGAAGGGCACATCCACTTCAATGAAGCACTTAAACATCCTGATGCATCTACAATAATTCAAGGGGCACAGAGCTCCCAACTACCCCTGGATAACCTCCTCGCCGTCCCTTGTCTGCCTTTCCACCCGATGCCCTCCTCCACCTCTTCGTTTCAAGGTCTGCTTTTGAAATCCCCCTACATTCTGCTTTGGGGCCGCAGGCTGTCTTTCTTCCCAGCAGAGTGACTTGTCGCCTTTCCTTCACGTTCTCTCTCAAAAGAGAATTCTCCTCCTCCATTCCCCACGCCACCTCTCAATGCTGCTGAGCAAGCCCTCAATCTCACCAGTGTCTGTGTGAGATGTACCATCAACTACCTTCCACTGGCACAGTGCTCACCCCTCCTTCTCACTCTTCCTTATTATCATGGGTTTCAGGGTTTTTCCTCCTTTTTATTTAGCCACCCCCCAAATTACTTGGACCCATGCAGTCCATGCTCCCCTTTGTGGACCAAAGTGCCCTGAGCTCTATTTTGCACAGACTAAGAAATCGTGTCACAAAATAACTGGCGAGGAATAAATCTGCCATTCCACCCATGTGTGCTGAGGACCTACTGTACATCAAACCCTGTGGCAGGTACTAAGGATACAGGGGAGGAGACGGGCAAGGAGGTTCACTTCACATCCTTACATTCCAAGAATTTATGACCTACAGGAAGCAGAGCAAGTAGGCTCACACCTCATTGGATTTCTGAGCCCCAGCTTTTTCATTTGTAAAGCTGGGAGAGTGATGTTTACCTTGCAGGGAGGAGAGAGAGAGAGAGAGAGAGAGAGAGAGAGAGAGAGAGAGAGATCACCAGCAGGAGCTGTTATTATAAGTGGTTCTCAGATACACTGGTCAATGTTACTAACTATGACTATTAACACAGGTCATTGTGAATATTGAAACCCAGATATGATTATGCCCCATAACAGACAGGCGAGCACAGGGGACTGCATGTCTATGTCCCCCCAGGACAGAGATAATCAGACTTGTATAAACAAGAGGCCTGCTGACCTTCCTCGGAGGCAAGCCGGAGGCAAACCACTGGGAAGGGAAAGTGAGGTAGATGTTTAGTTAACAGAGAGTTAACCTACAGAGGGTGCGGAAGGGCGGATTTGTACGGATCTATTGTTCCCTCGGTGACAGTTGTCACAATACATCAGAGCTCCGTTTCTTCAACTACATCAAGTGGCTGATGATTCTTATTCTCTATATTAAAATTAAAAACTGTAACAAATAAGTACAGCTTCCTTCTCCTGCTCTGTATTTTTAAAAATGATGACTCCCCCTTCTCTTTCTCTGTCTTGATACGTTTTTTTTTGTTTTTTTTTTAAAAATGTTTCTATTGATGTCAGAGAGGAAGGGAGAGGGAGAGAGATAGAAACATCCATGATGAGAGAGAATCATTGATCAGCTGCCTCCTGCACATCCCACACTGGCGAATGCCCTGACCTGGAATTGAACCGTGACCTCCAGGTTCATAGGTCGATGCTCAACCCAGTGCCATACCAGCTGGGCTCTTTGCACATTCTTAATAAGTCCTCACACTCCATTTACTCTGTAGTATTCTTTTTAATGTCTTTGTTCCAACAAATCTAAGTGAAGATGCACATTTTGGGGATGTGGGTTTGGTGTGTGAGAGCAAGAATGAATTTATGTTGAAGCTCTACCACCTCTCTATGTCTGCTTCCTCCAATTCGATTCAGTGGACACTCACTAATTACCTCTTGTTCGCTAAGGATCAGGCGTGGCGGTGGGGACTGTGTGAGATTCCCTGCGGCTGAGACACCCACAGGAGCGGAAAGACTGCTTCCTTCAAACGCTCCGCGGCTCGTGGTAATTACAGAACCTGAGGTTTACATGTGTGTCTGCTTTTGACCTTTTCACAATAATAATGCACGCCGTTGATTCTGACAACTTGCAGTCCCTACTCGCACACGTCATTTTAGGCGGTGAAATGCGGAATAACATTCCATCTCTACCAGGAACTTCTGTGAGTGCACATGAGTGCAACATAGTTAAGAGAAATTATGCAAATCAGGGGAAACATTATGGACTAGGACAAAGGAATAGATTTAGCTTCAAGTCTGACAATTGGGTTTTGGGTAAAAAGTCACCCACCTTTTCTCATCATGACTTACCTGTATTAAATGGAGAACACTAAACCTGTTTATCTAAGATGAGCAAAGTGTTAAATCAGGGAAATGTGTGTGAGGTTGCCTAGAAAACACATTTTTCCTACGCTTCAAAGTATAGCATAATAAGTGAATTATTCAAGGTCACAGTACTGGGAAATCTGTTGAAATTCAGAATTTTTTGACTCCAAGTCCAGCATTTCTCTGGGTAAGCACATACGTCAGCAATAGTTTTTATTTTTTTATCCAACCTTGTAAAGAACATACATTTGCTGAGAACCTACAGAGCAAATCAAAATATACTATGTCAGTGTTGCTGGTTTGGCTCAGTGGATAGAGCATTGGTCTGAAGGGTCCCGGGTTCAATTACTACTGGTCAGGGCACATGCTCGATTTGTGGGCTCGATCCCCAGTGGGGGGCATGCAGGAGGCAGCTGATTGGTGATTGTCTCTCATCATTGATATCTCTTTCCCTCTCTCTCTCTCCCCCTTCCTCTCTGAAATCAAGAAAAATATATTTAAAACAACAACAACATAAAACACACACAAAATATACTGTGTAATAAATAGAGGCATACTATATTGAAAATTACTAAGATCTTTAATTTTTTTCTCTCTTTCCCCCCAAGGAATTGTTGCTAAGCGATGGCCCCAAAGAAGTCCAACTATAGGGCAATGCTGTTAATTCTTTTGGAACCTACTAGGCATTATTTCAATAGCTACTTGCCTGATCGTTTCATAATCCCAAAGTATGAAATTATTTTTGTTGTTTTATATACTTAGAGGCAAATGAAATTTCATAAGCCTCACTATTTTCATGCATGCAAACGATCTGTTATTATGAAGGAATTCGACGGGTTCATTTCTGGTGTAAGTAAACTTAATTTTCAATGAATTCTTTTTAAAAAAATATATTTTATTGATTTTTTACAGAGAGGAAGGGAGAGGGATAGAGAGTTAGAAATATCGATGAGAGAGAAACATCGATCAACTGCCTCCTGCACACCCCCTACTGGGGATGTGCCCGCAACCAAGGTACATGCCCTTGATCAGAATCGAACCTAGGACCCTTCAGTCTGCAGGCCAATGCTCAACCCACTGAGCAAAACCAGTCAGGGCACAATGAATTCTTTTTTTTATTATTAATTAAATCTTTATTGTTCAGATTATTACATTTGTTCCTCTTTTTTCCCCCCATAACTCCCCTCCACCCAGTTCCCACCCCACCCTCCTCCCTCACTCCCCATCCTCTGTCCTCATCCATAGGTGCACGATTTTTTCTAGTCTCTTCCCGCATCCCCCTCACCCCATTTCCCCCCCAAGAATAATAAATTCTTTTTTAATAAATATATTTTTATTGATTTCAGAGAGGGAGGGAGTAGGAGAGAAAGATAGAAACATCAATGATGAGATTCATTGCTCGACGGCCTCCTGCACACCCGCTGCTGGGGATCCAACCTGCAACCTGGGCATGTGCCCTGACTGGGAATCAAACTGTGACCTCCTGGTTCATAAGTTGGTGCTCAATCACTGAGCCACACAGGCCAGGTTCAAAGAATTCTTCCGTGAGGGAATCAGGACAATATAAAAAAAAAATCAAACTTTCTTTCTTCCTTAGTGGTATTTTATACATATGCTAACTTTGTCAGAATACTTCAAATTTAACTATAACTTCTTTTCACAGCAGAGCAAGAAAAAAGGGGCCATGTCACCATCTCCCACCATCATTAGTTTCTCATCTTGGAAAAAGCTCAAATAATGTCATTCAAATCAATGACCATTGAGAGAGCACCACCAATATAACAGGCACTGTGCTAAGAGTTGGAGATACAAGGCCAATGAGGTACAGTTCTCTGGCGTGGGTGGAGTCACTCACAATGCAAAAGATGAGGCAGGCATGAGCGACTGCCTGCTAAAACGAAAACCCACCCCTCCTGGTTTGAACGCTGCTCTCACTGTGCGCATCGCTCTATCATGACACTTCACCCCAGATTTGTTTCCTGTATGTGCTTTCGCTCTTATTTTAGCATCTACCTGGCCTACGCATCTCCATCAAAATTAACTGTCCCTGCTCCAGTCTTTTCCACTCCCAAAATATATGGCTGGCCCCTCGCTTAGTCACCTGAACCCTTTGGTAAATACCCTAAGGCCAGAGAGAAGTGATTTCCATGACTCCATGTTGTAAAAGGCAGCCCCAAACTTAGAATTGGGACACCCATCGGATCCCAGGAGCACCACAGATGGTGTGACAGCACTGTGACATCTCTACTCAAATGTCAAATTATGAGTGAGGCTTCCCTGACCAGCCTTCAAAAAATAATAACCACTCTCAAGGGCCCCCCTGTTCTTCCTTACCCGGCTGCCAACAACCTCTGCCCACAGGCATCCCAGTGGCAGCACACGGACAAGAAACCAATGGTTTTGCTTGTTCACTGGTGTTTACCCACCCCAAGAATAATACCTGACACACAGTAGGTTCTCAATACATTTCAGTATTTTTCAGTGACACCATGCATGAATGAAGATCTTTTTTGCTCCCATGTGAGCTTATGGGGAATCTGATATAAAAGCAAACACATACGGCCTGACCACAGGGGCTCAGTGGTTGAACATTGACCTATGAACCCAGAGGCCACGGTTTGATTCCTGGTTAGTAGTGCACATGCCCGGGTTTCCAGCTCTATCCCGGGAGGCATGTGGGAAGCAGCCAATCAATGATTCTCTCTCATCACTGATGTTTCTTTCTCTCCCTCTCCTTTCCTCTCTGAGATCAATAAAATATTTTTTTAAAAAGTAAACACATATAAGTGAATGGCCATCTGCACCCCTATTGAGAAGTTGTATGAAGGTCTAATTACAGCCAACTCCCCCCACTTTTCCATCTCTACAGGGGGACCTTCTGGCCCCAGAAAGCTCAAGGGCTGGGGCAACCCCCTCTACTCAACAGAGAGCTAGGAGGTGCACCTGCTATATGCCTGTGAACCATGCTGAATAGCGCAGGATCAAATTACTGTTGTTCTTCTCACTCTTACATAAAACCCTGTGCTTGTAAAACTTCAGTACCTTGACATTTATTAAAATTGTTGCATGGGAAAATGAGACAGATTGACTTGGCAACAGCTGTTGGCAGCCAGCACGGAGAGAGACGGTTCTTTGTCAAGGCGACAACCAGGGGTGGTGCAGCAAAAATGCAGACACCGGGACCTAATGTGGGTGGGCTGGGAGCTGGCTCTGAAAGGCCACTCCCCACTCACCTTCTCATGGACCTGAACATCCACGGGCCTTCTGGCCTGCATTCTAGTGCTGCTCTACCTAGATAATAGGGCAGGGTTTTTCTGTGTGTGTGTGTGTGTGTGTGTGTGTGTGTGTGTGTGTGTGTGTGTGAGTGTGAGTGTATTCAATGTGAACAAACCTCAATTTCCCACCCAAATTCATTTTGAAGTCAATGATCCATGATGCCAATGATTTCAGTCAGTGAGACCCAGTAATAAGAAATGCAAGATTCACCCGACCAGCGTGGCTCAGCGGTTGAGCTTTGACCTATGAACCAGGAGGTCACGGTTCAATTCCTGATCAGGGCACATGCCCAGCTTGTGGGCTTGATCCCCAGTGTGGAGTGTGTAGGAGGCAAGTGATCAATGATTCTTTCTCATCATTGATGTGTCTCTCTCTCTTTCCCTCTTTCTTCCTCGTTGAAACCAATAAAAACATATTTTAACAAAAGAAATGCGAGATTCAAGGGGGTGGTATTTGAGTTAATGCCTTTCAATGAAAATTCTAATTTTTTTAGGTAAGGGAACTCCAGTACCTGTGTTGAAATTACATACCAAGCCCACTAAATATGTTATCAAAATCTGAACTTTATAAGAGCCCTAGAGTAGCTATAATCATCCATCCTTAGAATAAAGAATAGCATCTCAGGAATATGAAATATCTTAGTGATGGGCATACACTAGAGAAGGTCATATGAGTCACGTCAAACCTGACTCTTCCTCCACAGTTCACATTCAGGACTTCCCAGGCCAGCTGTCCCCTCCAACATTCTAAGCCACGTTGTCACCCCGTTGGATCTCTTTCTCAGAAACCTGGTGACCATTCAGAGGCTTAGCTTTGTTATAAACAAATGTTTATACACAACACAGAGCTCTGTTTGTCTTTTTGCTTCCTTCAGCACATTTTTCAGTTACTGTCGATGACAGTCTTCAATAGCTACCTGCCAGAGTGTAGGAGGTGCCTCACTTTAGAGTTCATATGAAATGTAAATAAGACAAATGCTGTTTTTAAACTTGTTTTTCTGCATATCTATTTTCAAATAGAAATTGATGCCATTTTAGAACAGATTCCATTATGACAATTCTGATGTTTTATAACTACAATCTGGTATATGCCTGGTGAATAGGAAATGGAACATGGTGTGGGGGGAGGGGGAAGGGAGGGGAGTATTTCTTTCTAACTATTGTAGAAAACTACAGACATCTATACACAGAGTGAGATAAAAACTTCAACAAACTACCACCCTTACAAACATTTCCCCAGTACCTGATTATTAACAATCCTTGTTTAGTTAGCTCCTAAAAGGATTATTAACAATCCTTGCTAACTCCTGTTGTTGTTAATATATTTTTATTGGTTTCAGAGAGGAAGGGAGAGGGACAGAGAGATAGAAACATCAATGATGAGAGTGAATCACTGTCCGGCTGCCTCCTGCATGCCCCCTACAGGAGATCAAGCCAGCAACCCAGACATGTGCCCTGACCTGGAATTGAACCATGACCTCCTGGTTCATAAATCAACATTTGACCACTGAACTCTGCTGGCCGGGCCAAGAGAAAGGTTTAAAAATACAGTGGTCCCCCCTTACCCTTGGTTTCCCTTTTTGCATTTTCAGTTACCTACAGTCAACCACGGTCCAAAAAATACTAAATATTAAATAAAAAATTCCAGAAACATACAATTCATAAATTTTCAATTGGGCGCCATTCTGAGTAGCGTGATGAAATCTCACACCATCCTGCTTCATTCCCCCTGGACCTGAATCACCCCTTTGTCCAGAGCATCTACACTGTCGATGTTACCCGCCCGTTTGTCACTTCGCCATTTATCAGATCAGGAAGTCAGGACCAGTGAGATTTGACCTCAGATCTTTGAAATTATGGAATGCCTTAGCTTTATTGTCCAAGGACTAGTACCCACTAGTGTTTCCTATTACTACTATTTGTGTGGGGGGTTGCTAATTTATACTCTGCTGAGAACAAGAGCGAGCAAGGGAGGACATCAAATTTGCATCTTGCTTCATCATGTAAATACAGTCATTATTGTTTTCACTGATGGCGCATGAATGTATTTGTTATTTAATAACACCATTAGGCAATCTCAACTCCTGTCCCACTGAGATTCCCCAGATGTCAGAGTGCAAAGGTAGCTTTTAAGTTAGATCATAAATACCGCAGCAACGTTACTAGAGTTAATGGGATGGAAAGGGAAGTTCCAACAGTAGTCTGTCACACGCAATAAAATTTTACCACTCATGGAAACTACTTTTAAAGAAACTCTCCAGCTATATCTACATAAAAAAAAAATCTATGTAATTATGGCTAGGCTTACATTTACCCACCAGTTCAATCCTGTTAACCTCATGAACACTAAAATTACTCATTTACTGAAGTCCACATTCATGCTCCTCGTGGGCATATAAAAAAGCCTCGCTTGTAATAAAATAATCCCATTTAAGATTTTGAATGGGATATTATGCATAATCACAAATTGTAAAGTGACTCTAGTATAATTCTTAAATCATTTAAAAAAAAAGTGTTATTTCTACAGCCAGACACTCTTTGGCCCCTCCCTGCCTATGAAAACTCCCAACTTGTGTCTATTTCACTGGTTCTAAGCACAGTACCAGGAACAGAAGAGTCTGAAAAATCCACGTATTCTATACATATTGCTTAAACCTGTCTGGGTGGAAATACCCATTTATTTCCATATTATAACCATATCATTTTCTCACTGTAAGGGAATACAGACTAGTTCTTACACTCAAAATTTCTTAAGAATCAGGGTTTTATGCTAAGTGGGAAGTCTATCAGGTTTTTGAAAATGAAGAACTGATACTCTTGAGACAAATTATTCTTTTCAAGTAACTATATTTTAGACCCCCTCACCCAATATTCCTAAATCACCCATATTTGTATATATTTAAACTGATTATTATTATCCAAGAATGTTGTGACTTTATCGCTTTTCTTTCATAAGATTCAATACAATCCTTCATACAAGAGCAATAATAATTGTAACAATAAAAATCAAACATCTCATTCCCTGACATATTTTCTTTATCGCACTTTGACAATAAACAAGAAAATGTAGAATGGGTGCATTTATAACATGATTTATGCTGACATCTCTCTAGCTGTTTTGTATAGCTCCATGAAGTTAGGACCATGTCCATCCCAGGCATCATTCTATTCCTCAGAGCGGAAGTGATCAATAAACATCTATTTACTGAACTGAAAATAAACATTGATCTAAAAGAGGACATTAAAGTGTTTAGAGACTCTCTTTTCTTCCCTCCCCATTTTTTTTCTGGACTCATTGACTTGTGTGTTTATTTTCTCTCCCTAACCACCCTCTCTAATAGGAGATGGGAAACCTAATGCAGGAGACCTTGAATTCAGACAGATCTGATCAAGAAACCAGCTCTGAGTTTTACTACTTGAGCAGCTTCCAGAAATTTTGTGCATAGCCTTTATTTCCCTTATGCAAAGGGGTGATCACAGCACCCGCCTACCCACTTACATGGTATATACTAGGATATATGTAATGAAATGGCGCATAGTAGGTGATCAATACATGGTAGCTTCCTTCCTCAATTTTCTGAACAGAACATAATATCTAGAGGTATGTGCCATGAGTGAGAAGTCACTGCATCTGGATGGAGAGACCGAACTAAAGAAGATGCATTTGTGTTGTGGACTATTCTTATGTAGCATCCTTTTGTCCCTGGTCTGTTATCAGCAATGCCACAGTTACTCTTCCCAAATAATCAGATGATCAAATGCTATACATATTGACTATGAGGAGAGAACTCAAAGATATAGTCTAAGCATCTTAAAAGCATCCATTTTTCAAATCCAAAATCCTCTGCGATCTGAAATTGACAGCATCTAAGTTCTTCCAAAGAAGCTCTTTTTCTAACCATGTTCATCTTGGAGGTTATTGCCTATATTTATTGGTTCATTTATAATGTGGTTCTTCTTTTTTTTGAGACTATTATCTGTATTTATTTATTCATTTTTTTCTTTATTGATTAAGATATTACATATGTGTCCTTATCCTCCCATTGCCCTCCCAACCCCTTCACCCCCCTGGTGTCTGTGTCCATTGGTTATGCTTATATGTATGCATACAAGTCCTTTGGTTGATCTCTTCCCTTTACCCCCACCCTCCCCTACCTTCCCTCTGGGGTTTGACGGTCTGATCCATGCTTCTCTGTCTCTGGATCTGTTTTTGTTCATCAGTTTATGTTGTTCATTATATTCCACAAATGAGTGAGATCATGTGATATCTTTCTCTGACTGGCTTATTTCGCTTAGCACAATGCTCTCCAGTTCCATTCATATTGTTGTAAATGGTAAGAATTCCTTCCTTTTACTACAGTGTAGTTTTCCATTGTGTAGATGTACCACAGTTTTTTAATCCACTTATCTGCTGATGGGCACTTAGGCTGTTTCTAAATCTTAGCTATGGTAAATTGTGCTGCTATGAACATAGGGATGCATATATCCTTTCTGATGGATGTCTCTAGTTTCTTGGGATATATTCCTAGATGTGGGATCACTGGGTCAAATGGGAGTTCCACTTTTAGTTTTCTGAGGAAACTCCATACTGTTCTCCACAGTGGCTGCACCAGTCTGCATTCCCACCAGCAGTGGACAAGGGTTTCTTTTTCTCCACATCCTCGCCAGCACTTGTCCTTTGTTGATTTGTTGATGATAGCCATTCTGACAGGTGTGAAATGGTACCTCATTGTCATTTTGATTTGCATCTCTCGGATGATTAGTGACTTTGAGCACGTTTTCATATGTCTCTTGGCCTTCCTTCTGTCTTCTTTCGAAAAGTATCTATTTAGGTCTGTTGCCCATTTTTTGATTGGGTTGTTTATCTTCCTTTTGTTAAGTTGTATGAGTTCCCTGTGATAATGTGGTTCTTGACTAACACAGGACAGCACAGTGCTAGGCGCTACTGTCCGTGGTGAGAACTAGATAAGATCCCTGCACGAAGAGCTGAAACTCTTTTTTAAATGGTATTTCTTATAAAGAGACATCATGATCTTTTATGCTTTGGCCCAGAGGAAATGATTTCACAGAGATGTTTGTGAAATTTGACTTACAAGGAAACAGATGGAGTATTTGTATATTCCTCCTACCAGCCTCTCAGTGGGTTGGTATCTGTGCACCAGAACTACCTTTGCTCACAGGAGAGTGGTGTCCAGTATTAATTAATCCCCTTCTCTAAGCTCCCATAAATACATAGACAATCACAGATAATACTGATGGTTTTAACTCTGTTTTCCAAACTAGAATGTTAAAAAGTTAGAATCCTTTTTTTTTTTAAAGGAAAATATACCTACTGCCACATTTGCCACAACATCTAAAAACAATCACTGAGAAGCAGCGGGTTATGTTCTATAAAGTCTTAGGTAATCTTAAGTGTTGGGCAGGCAGAGTTAGACATAAGGACGGGGGAGTGATGAAACGATACAAAGAAAACCTGCTATCCTTAAATAAAAACACTAAAGGTTGCATTTTTGAGTATATAAGGAGCAGATAAGGGTTTATCAAAAATATACTCCTCTTGTTTGCTGGTTAATCTTTGATATTCTTAGATAAACCACCCTTCTCTACAAAATCAATGAAAATACATCTTTGTCCTTCTTCACCAAGTCATTTTGAACTCGTGCAAATGGAACCCAAAGCTATATGTCAAAGGAGAGAAGAAGTATCAGCATAGAAATTACAAGTAAATTCTGCATAAGCATGATACATAGTAGGTGGGGAACAGTTCCTAGCTGGTCTGCTCAGGTTGGATGGGTGTCATTTCATTGGGGATCAAGCATGGGATTTTTCTCCCACCTAAACCCATTCCCAAAGCACCCCGGTGTGACAGCAGGTGTTCCATGTTGAGAAGTCTGTGTGGGTCACAGTCTTTCAATTCATCACGCACATCCAAAGACCTTTGGTTTCTCTAAAAATATATCTCTTCGACTCCAGCTACAGTCAGCATTGCTAGCTGCTCTGGACTTAAAAATGATGTGTCCCAAGGTGTAAGTAAAGTGACAGTCACACTACATTCAGCTTACCCAAGTATATTTAATTATTCCATGTGCGTGGGGTGGGGAGATTATTTTTAGTAATCATAAAACAATTAATGTGAATGCAACGCTTACTCATCCCCACTTTACCTCCCACGGGAGATTCCAAGCAAGGAAATAAATGATGGCTAAGTCAGTGTGTGCAAGCAGCCAGCTGTCATGCTCACTGAGATAGGAGGATCCAACCATCAGCAAAACTGGGGAGGGATAGCATGGGTGAGGAGCACTGTGCATAAATGCAGAGCAGATTAGAATATTGATCTATTAGATATTTAAAATTAAGTTTGCCATCATCATCATCATCATCATCATCATCATCATCATCACCATCATCATCTAGTTTGGACTGAACAGCACAGTAAGATGTGAATATGGGTCCTGGTGGAAGTAGATTCTCATTACTCACTCATTCATTCATTTACCCATTCATTTGTTCAGCACATATTTATTGTGAGCACTATGGACTGAATACTTGTCAGCTGTCTGCCTTTAGCCATATCATGAAACCTCAAGGATCCTCATAATCCTCATCTTTAATAAAATCTTTAAAAACAGCTACTGTGCAGGAAATGGGATTAAATCAGAATGCCAAGACACATAAGTGCTGCTGTCTAGGATTTTTATGCAGAATCCACTGGTGTTTCTTCTACTTGAAATGGAAGGAACATGAGACAGGCAACTGTCTTTCTCTATATTCTCTAAAAAAAGCATAGACTTATACACTGAGACTCCTCCCCCCCACTCAACTTGGTTGCTCTGAAGTTGTGTGTGCATGTATGTGCTGTACTTGAAAAGGGTGTCTCTATGCTTATATTCTTTCCTTAAAATTTTTAGAAATCTATGTCCTTCACGGTGTGGAGAAAATGGATATTGGATGAAGAGTGCGTTAGGAGGACATCGCCCTGGTAAGAAAAGTGCTCTCCGGCTCCCTCCCAAATCCTCCTGCCTGACTGCCTTAGGGAGCAGTCCCATTCTTCCTCCAGGAGGTTTGGAAGAGACTCCATGTGTTTCAGAAGGAACCATCCTTCCTCCTTCTCCACCATGGGCCAGCGCTTTATGGGAGGGCCCGATCTGGGGTGTTCTGGGATCTTTAGAAGTGAGTCAGCCATGTGATGGGTACAGATATCTCAGCTTTGACCAGCACTTAGAATAAGGTTCTTTAGCCCTACCCCATTTTGCTCAGTGGTTAGAGTGTCAGCCTGAGGACAGAAGGGTCCCAAGTTCGATTCCGGTCAAGTGCATCTACTTTGGTTGCAGGCTCGATTCGCAGCGAGGGTCAGGTGCATGCAGGAGGCAACCAATAGATATCCCTCTCACATCCATGTTTCTCTCTCTCTGATTCTCTTCCTCCTATCCACTCTCTCTAAAAATCAATGGGAAAAAAATCATCAGGTGAGGATTAACAAAAAAAGTTCTCCTGTGATGGAACTGTCCCAGACAACAAGCAAGCTTCCTTCTTCTCATGTCACTTCCTGCCTTTCAGTCAAACTTTCAACTCTAAATCCAGGGGATTTCATAGAAACTGGTGTCTTGGAATTAATATCACTGAGGTACTTTATGATCTACTGTTAATAAAAAGCTTATTGCTTTTTTTAAAGGAGAAATGTCCCATCAAAAATATCATACAAATAAAAATAGAAAAATAATTTTAATATCAGCATGATTAAATTAATATTATTATATTACTATTGTATTTATAATATTAACATTCATAATATCAATTGTGAAGATCAAAAGCAAAATATGGAGTATTTTAATATCATGAATGATCAGAAACAGTTTTATTACCAATATTTAATTGCAAAATTAGTCATAAGAGATGAAGGCACGCATCCAAAGTCATACAGAAAATCAGAGGGATTTGGGTTTCTAACTTCTAGCCTACAATTATTTGACAAAGAAAAACCTGAGAGTATGCACTCTGATACCATTCAGCCAGTGAAAACTATTTGATTTCCCAACATCACCCCAATATGTATGTTCCCCCTGACCACATCTTGATTTCTTCTGGCTGAAATGCCTTAAGTTTCTCCCATTCTGCACCCACCACTTGTCAGAAGTGTCACCAGTTTTCCAGGGCACAGCCTTTGGTGTGACCGCCTTTCTAAAGGCTTCCTTGCTGTCCTCCTCCCATACACGCTTGCTTAGCTGGGACTCCTCCCCATCCGATCCCATGGATGCTGACATGTTCTATGTTGCCACACAATTGTGACTGGACTCCAGATAGATCTCTTTGGAAGAATTATTTTTTTATTGATTTCAGAGAAGAAGGGAAAAGGAGAGAGAGATAGAAATGTCATTGATGAGAGATAATCATTGATCTGCTGCCTTCTGCACACCCCACGCTGGGGATTGAGCCAACAACCCATGCATGAGCCCTGACCTGGAATCGAACCATGACCTCCTGGTTCATAGGTCAATGCCAAACCACTGAGCGACACCAGCCGGGCAGGTCTCTTTTTAGGATTTATCAGACACAACATTGCACCTTCAACACCTATGACTTCTTACAGAATGTAGTGTTGATTAAATGTAGATTAATGTGAATTACAAAGACATTCTCACTTATCAATGCAGAACCTAGCATTGTTGGTCTACCTGAATTATCTGAATAATTTTCTCAAAGGTCTGCACTAAGAAAATTCTTCGGCCAGTCCCCTTGGCAGTGGAAATGATAATCTATGCAACCCTGACTTTAAAAAAGACCCTGTGTGTTTGCAATTTATCACTTTGACTCAATTCCATGAAGACATTCCGTGAAGACGCCACGTATTAACTTAACTTTTCTAAAAGGAGACCATTCATTGCATAGATTTTTTCCCAACGAGTATTTTTTTCTGTAGCTTATTTTCACAGGTCCCATGGAGACAAATGTTATTTGTATCCAATGAAGAAAGATGGTCTGAGTTTCACAAAAAAAGGTCAATGAATTAAGTTAGTTTATTTTTAAGCAAGTCATTTTTCATACTCTTGCTTGCCTGGGGCAAAGTTTAGACTGTCCTGCAACTTTACTGTGGTTTCTCTAGATAATTAAGCATTTATTATTCACTTGTCTTGCATTTCATTTACACCTTCCATCTTCAATCACTTACAATGGACTGCAACTGTTTTCTCACTATTGTCCTCAAATTAGTGCTTCTTAAATAAATGCCACATCTCTCCCTATCCAAATGCCCAAAATGTCACAAGCAAACATATGGTATTGGGGATGGTAAGGAGGGGAAAACAACAACAAAAAAGGATACATTTATAGAATACAAATGAGCTATTTTTAGCCTTTTGAAGCTTTGCACAAAAAATGGCCATTTATTTTACAATTACTATCTCCTTACATCCTCTTCATCACCAAAATGCCCCCAGGTCTCTGGAGAACAGAGACCTGGGCCTGCTTCCAAGTTCTACAGGTCCCTGTATAAACCAATGACAGCCCCAAGTACGAGCTGCACCGCTTGGCAGTCATATGGGGTCACAGAAGAATGGTGATGGTGAAAAAGGAGAGTTTGAAATCACACAGACTCACTTTGCGTCTTGCTTCAAACATTTGGGGCAAGAAATGTATCAGTTTGGACCGTCTTGTACTCTCATCAGTAAAAATAAAATGACATTAATATCTATCTTAAAATATTGTGAGGAATAAATTACGTTATATTTGATAACGCATGCAAACCCATTAGCACAATGCCAGGAGCATAATGTGTCCAATAAATGAGATGGTGGTTGTTTATATTCTTGTTTTTACTCTTCCTCTGGTTGCTATAATTTGCCAGGGAGTGTGATTTAAAGTAAGGCATTTTGCCTTATTCTTTCTGAGACACAGTTTTGTCATTTGCAACTTAGAGACAGTAATTCTTCTCTTCACTTGGTTTAGTGTTCTTTTAAACCTAGAGGACTGTAGGAACACAATGATATGTTTCTTTTGTTTGTCATAGTTAGGATTATTAATATCACAGTGACCTCTGAAATAAGAAGATATGTTAAGAACCATTCCTTCCCTGTGCAGTGGCTCTTGAGCTTTTCTGTCTCAACGTGTGATCTAGAACTAAATCTGGGCCAGCGTTTATCACAATCTAAAGGCTCCTTTTTGCAAGTACAAGAAAAAGCATCGTGTTGGCTAGACACTTAAGACATAGTATGAGACTTGGAAATGGCAGACATTTTAGGCCTAAGTGAAACTCAACAACAATAATAGAAATCACATCTGAGGTTAAAATGATGTTCTTCCCACCAGAGAAAAAATAAAAGGGATATAAACTAGAAACCAAGTTGCATTCCCTAGTGGGTTCATCATACATCTTCTGTGTGAGTTGGGCAAGCTTTTCTCTATATTAATCCATGCTCCCCTTCCCCCCCTCTCCTATCCTTCCTTTGCATCTCTTTTTCATCCTGCTTTCCTATCTAAAACACATATGAAAAGGGATATAAAATGAACAAATAAGACAAACCCCCATTCTTTCATAGACTGTATATTCTAGCTTGAGAAGTGACTTAAACATATAAATAAGCTAATAGGTGCATTAATCACTGATTATGAACTCAAAGAAGCAAATTAATAGAACAAATGGCAAATCTCTTGTCTTAAGCTTATACCTGAAACAAGAGAAGGATCACTCCGTGAGGTAGAGAGATTAATAGCTCATAGCAACAGAAAATAATTCTATAAATTTGAAATATAACAAACAAGAGGACAGCAAAACTGATCTGTCCCGAAGTCCAGAGTTCTGTTCTAGCATTCCTGTGAGGATAAAACAAGAAACGTAAAGGGTTTCTTATCTCCTATGCTCTGTATCTTTTCCTTATTGAAAATGTCCTGGCATCAAGGACTTGATGACTGTGCTCCATGGGAAACCTTCTTTTTTATAAATATCTTGACTGTGTTCATGTCCCATAGTCTGGTAAAGGAATGATCACTGTCATAACATTTATCTTTAAAGCTAGAAGTCTGATCCTCATGGGTAAGGCCAGGATCCTGTTATGAAAAGGAAATGGGTCTGGCTGGTGTGGCTCAGTGGTTGAGCATTGACCCATGAAACAAGAGGCCACCAGATCAGTTACCTGTCAGGGCACATGCCAAGGTTGCAGGCTCGATCCCCAGTAGGGGGTGTGCAGAAAGCTGCCAATTGATGTTTCCCCCTCATCTGTGTTTCTATCTTTCTATCCCTCTCCCTTCCTCTCCCTCTCTAAATATATATATATATATACATATATATATATGTGTGTGTGTGTGTGTGTGTGTGTGTGTGTGTGTGTGTGTGCAAAAAAGAAGAAAAGGGAATGTGGTCAGGCCCAGATAGGTTCACTGGTAAATTCCACCAAATGTTTAATGAAGAAGTTATACCAAGTCTGTACAATCTCTTTCAGAGGATAGAAACAGAGGAAACACTTCCAAACTCATTCGATGGAGCCAGCATTACCCTAACACCACTAATTTTCAACACTATTCTGGAAGCTCTTACTATTGCAATGAGACTAGAAAAGGAAATAAAAGGCATACAGATTGGGAAGGAAGACATAAAACTTTATATCTGTGTTTTTTTTTGGCAGATGACAGAGTTGTCTATGTAGAAAGTGAAAAAGCAACACACACACACACACACACACACACACACACACACACACCCTCAGAATATAAGGTCAATTGCTTTTCTACAGAATGACAACTAATTTAAAATTACAGCACAACATCTTTTACATTAGCACACAAAATGAAATACTTAAGCATAAATCTATCAAAACATATACAAAAGCTATATGACAAAACTATAAACCCTTAAATAATGAAATCAAAGAGTAAATAAATGGAGAGATATCCCATGTTCATGGATAGGAAGTCTCAATATTGTTAAGATATCAATTTTCCCTATAGACTGCAATCAAAATAAAAATCTTAGCAAATTATTGTTTGGATATCAACAAATGAATTTAAAAATGAATATGGAGAGGCAAACGACCCAGAATAGCCAACATACTATTGAAAGAGAGGAAGAAACAGCTAACACTCTGCTTTCATTGGAGCACAGGCAAGTGTAACTGTGCCAGCATTTATACAAAAATGTTTCCATTTCATTCCTACCCATTCACTAGTATGTTTCAGCAAAAGAACTCAGGCTGGCCCTTTATCGATTACCTAAATGAGACTCTATTTCTTTCTGCATTGTGACAGCTTTAGTTGTTTAAAAATGCAACTCCACTAAACTGGTATTTCTTGAGCAACTACTATATACATGTTTCAAGTATCATTTCTCTTCATTCCATTTTTTTTTACAGCAGTCCCAGAATCTACTTTCTAAAAATATAAATCAGATAAATTTGTATCTGTCAACTTGGAAATGATAAAACTAAAATGAATGCATGCAGAGACAGACATTCAGATGCTGGGTAAAATGTAAATATTAAGTGTTGCTGAGAACACTTCATTAAGCAAATGGTCATATAAGTCAATGAGACTTTGAACAAAGTGAAGTTTCACTGTGTCTGATAATGGCTTTGAAATCGAGGATCTGGCTGTGAGTTCCAATTCTGACCCCGATTCTGTCACTGTGACTTTGGCCAAGTAATAGGACATTTCCTTTTTTTTTTTTTCTTTTTCCTTAAAAACCCAGCATTCTGCCATTTCTCCAGGGTCATCGAGGAGCCCAAAGGAGATGAAGTTTATGACAGACGCCCTTCTTCACTGAGGAAGAATATGTAATGATGCCCTAATTAGTGCATCATAGAAGAGTTCTTTCCTGTTTCCAAGTCTAAATTTAATTTTAAGCCCATGACCTATTTATGTATAAATACTACTTTTCTCACTTTCAAATGTATGAGGATTTTACTCTTTGGATTCAAAGAAAGAAAAGAGGGGCTTTAAATTTTTAATTTAATTAATAATTGACTTAATGGCACGACATGGACATTTATCTCAATAATGCTGAAAACTCATGAATCAAAGAAATGATACTATATGTGCATGTAGCCACATATTAAATTTTTTCTACTTGGAAATTTGCAGGCTAAACCACCAGATACAGAAACATACACACAAATGATACTGTTTTTTGTGTGATAATTTTCAAGTGTGCCACCCAACTAGCCTGTGGATTATAAAAAGCCTAACGAAATGTCTATAAGGACATTATTAAAATTTTTAAAAATAAAAAGATTTATCTTCATTTGCAGAAACTATTATTTAATAAAATTATGGTTCTAAAATCTGTACTACCAGACCCAGAATTATTAGTGGCAATAATAATAATAAAACATATTACATATAATATGACAATGTATTATATTAGAATACATAATAATATCTTTGTAACGAACTCTAGTGAGTAAATGTCAGCATCTGTTTTAAAAATGAGGAATCTAATAGCAAATATACTATCCATCCATTGAATTGTTACCATGTGTCATACACTGCATGGCTGGTATTTATTGCTTCACCTGATCTTGTTCATCACCCTAACTTTGATGGCGAACCTTTTGAGCTCGGCGTGTCAGCATTTTGAAAAACCCTAGCTTAACTCTGGAGCCGTGTCACATATAGAAATTTTTTGATATTTGCAACCATAGTAAAACAAAGACTTATATTTTTGATATTTTGATATTTATTTTATATATTTAAATGCCATTTCACAAAGAAAAATCAACCAAAAAAATGAGTTCGCGTGTCACCTCTGATACGCGTGTCATAGGTTCGCCATCACTGCCTTAGGAGGTAGATTCTGTACCCACTTTATAGATGAGCAAGTTGAAATTTAGACAGATGGATAAGCCAAGCATCTTACAGTCAACACATAGTAGCTAAATTTATTCTTAAATTTGATATTTCAATTGTCTGGATTCATAGACACTCTTCTCTCCAAACCCAGGATAAAAGCAGGTGGCAGACCATGGCTGGTTTGGCTCCGTGGATAGAATGTTGGCCTGCAGACGGAAGGGTCCCGGCTTCGATTCCGGTCAAGGGCACATGCCCGGGTTGTGGGCTCCATCCCCAGCAGGGGTGTGCAGGAGGCAGCCAATTGATAATTCTCTCTCATCACTGATGTTCCTATCTCTCTTTCCCTCTCCCTTCCTCTCTGAAATCAATAAAAATACATTAAAAAAAAAAAGCAGGTGGCAGGCCAGCTGTTAAATAGGTGATGTTGTACAAAGGGGCTGCAATTTGTTTTAATCAACATCAAAATGATGGCTGGGCTTGCCATGTACCTCACACTGCACAGAAAGAACACATTCGAATATTATTGATACAGGCAGTAAAGTACTTAACCGTAACATTTCATAATCCAAATCCCGAGAAAAGTGTTTCCCTGAAGCAATAACATGGTGAATAGAATTCAAAATTTAGTTCACAAACCTGTTTCTGGCTCAATGGAAAAATAAGGCTGCCCCTCCAGGATGCTGTACACCAACTTGGCGCTGTTGCCATAAACTGGGTCATCAGCATCGGTGGCTGTTACATTAGTGACAGACGTACCTAAAAAAAAAAAAAAAAAAAGAGAGAGAGAGTGAGAAAGATAATAATTAACACATGATTCTTGCCAAGAGCTAAAATTTGCTAAGCATATCCTACAGAACTGCATGTGTGGGAATAAGGAAGAAAAGAAGTCTTTTTTAGGATAAGGAGATAACTACTCCATCATAACTTCAACAATATCCAAGTTTTTCAAAAGAAAAAGTACTGCTAGGTTGAAGCGCTATATAAAGATAGCCCTTTTAGAATCCGTATTCTTGAAGATTTCTTTGTAGTTTTCATTTTTAAGCTACCTCTCCGACCCACGTAGGCATGGAGACTATTGAACAGGAAGCGTACCAAAGAAATATGAAACATAAGCTTAATAATACAATAGCACATGCAGCACTGAAGTTTTGTAAAAGCACAACTGAAAATATTTTAAAAATGGCTGCTGGTAAAATCTCTACAGAGATATTAAAGGGGTAGTTTATCCATCTTATTCCGTTCCTCAGAATATAAAATCAGGTCGGGACCACCAATTCATCAGCATGTTTAGGGAATGAGGCCTTATGGATAATAGAAGCACACCTTCTAATTTTTTCAGGATAAATTATCTATCTTTTATTCTCTCATTCATTCAGCAGGTAGCACATATGGCCTGCCTGATATAAAGCATATATACTAAGACAAAATGACAGGCAAGAAGCTCACAGTTTGGTGGGAGAGGAAAAGTTAGGGGCAGACAGCTATACCGGGAAATTCAGCTGAAAGCAGTAACACCAGATTTGGACCCCCCCATTTAGTCCAGCAGAGGGAGTGGCCAAGGACAGCTTTCTAGGAGACATAGCCTTTGAGTTAAATTATTCAAGACAGGCAGAGTTTAACCAGAAGTAGAGGTGCTTGGGAGACATGCTGAGCCATCAGTCAAATACAAGTGAAGGCAAAAGACTCAGAGAGACGGTGGGTAATTCTGTGAATGGCTGAAACTGGGGAGACATTGGAGATGTCTGGTGAGATCACAAGCATCACCTTCTACAAGGGCAGGGTCGGGGTCGTCCTGATCCAGGAGGTGTGGGACATATGGTAATTAGCAAACGTATATTGGCTCTTGGAATGAGCGGATGAATGAATAAGCCATGTGTCGATTTCATGAGGAATGGGAGGAAAGCATCACAGATGAATGTAGAGTCTGAGATAGTAGAGATCTCTTGCAGAATTTGTATTGGGGAATCCCCTTTGATCAGTATCTTGGGGAGGCAAAAGGATGATATTGAGCTGGACGTCATTCCATCACTTGGGCTGTGATGCCATCACATCAAAGGCCTCCGTGGACTCCCCTGGGGACTCCAGAGCTAGAATGTCATTGAGGAAATGGGGCCAGGCTTTTGGACCCCAGTACCGACCGGCTGTTGGCTACTGGAATGCCCCTGGGAATGCAGGCTGGACCAGACAGCCCCCTTCCGCTGAGGGAGAATCAGCCCTGAGCAGTCAATATCAACACTCCCAGCAATGAGGGCAAGACTGTTTCCAACCAGACGGAAGTCATAGGTGGATCTCAGCAGCGTACTTCTGTGTTTACTGGAATAAGGCAGAGCTTTGCCAAGATCTTGCCAAGTCAAATCTTTTTGGAAACATTTTTGATGACGGATGCTCCCCAGGAACATGTAACAATAATATTTGTTGAGCAGTTGATAGGCCTGTCAAATTGGAATTCCTACTCAGAAGTATGATTCAGAGGTTCTACAAAATATACAGTGAGAAAAAAAAAAGATGTGCTGAATGTCTTTCCACCCGGCACAGGGAACCATATAGAAAAACAAACTTAAGGCTCATGTTCACAAGCAACTCATCAACTAGCTGATTAAAACAAGCATGTGAAAGTACAATGTTTGTAGTTATTTGAATACTATATGGGATGGAGAAGAATTAGAGGAAAAACTTTCCAGGTGAGAGGAGGATAGTGAGATAAAAGTTCCAAAATGCTTCTTAAGAAAAGATATGACTGGAAGAGTCAGCCATCAAAGCTAAATTTGGGGATGCAAACTGAGAATAAGGTGCAGGGGGCATTTTTTGTTGTTGTTAACCCTCATCTGAGGATATTTTTCCATTGATTTTTAGAGAGATTGGAAGGGAGCAGGAGAGACAGAGAGAAATATCAATGTGAGAGAGACACATCGATAGGTTGCCTCCCATATGCGCCCCCGTCGTGGGACAGAGCCTGCAACTGAGGTACATGCTCTTGACGGGAATGGAACCTGGGACCCTTCAATCCTCAGACCCACACTCTATCCACTGAGCCAGAGTGGCTGGGCCTAGAGGAGACATTTGAATGCCAAGATAGGGAGCGCTGGCTTTAAAGAAGACATTTCATTAAGAGAGCAGTCCTACACCGTGGGCCTCTCTCTCTCTGTTCGTGCTCCCAAATTGGACTGGAGGCAGAGATGTAGATGATTAGATCAGACAAGTTATATATATATATGCCTAATATGCAAATTGTCCCCACAGGAGTTCAGCCAGGAGACCAATTGCTAGCTATGATGTGTGCTGACCACCAGGGGGCGGTGCAGAATGAAGGAAGGCCCAGGCCAGCAGCTGGCAGCTGGAGAAGGGAGACCCCGGCTGGCAGCCAGGGAAGGGAGGCCTTGGTCAGCAGCCGGAAGGAAGAACCCAGCCAGCACCTGCAAGGCTCTGATCGGCCCTGATCGCTGGCCAGGCCTAGGGACCCTACCCGTGCATGAATTTCTTGAACCAGGCCTCTAGTAAGGGGATAGATAGCAGCAGTCCAGGGAAGAGGAGATGAAACATTAACACTGGGTAATGACAATAAAGATGGACATCACTGTGAATTTTCTCCTTTTGGCCCTGTCCTAAATGTATGTAAGATGTCCCACTGGGGGTAAACTGAGCAAGGGAACTATTTTTGCAAATTTTCTCTGAGTCTAAAATTCATTCCAGAAAAGTTCAAGAATGAATTTAAGAGTCACTGAAAGAACCGACAGAGACTGAAGGGAGGGGTGAACTCCTCTGTGGGGAAGACCATGCCCCCATTTGTTGTTTTGCTGTGTTTGTTGCTGTCTTGAGATTTTACTTTGATTTTTTTTAAAGGAGAAATGTTGTTCCTTGTTATGAAGCATTATCAGAAAAATAAAGTCAAACACTCTACTCAGTATGGTGTGACATTCATGAGTGTGAACACACGGTTCCATTCACTGCAGAAAGAGAAATGATCAGAGAGTCTAAAGTTCCTGTCATTAAAAAAAATCCCTGTCATCAACAAATAAAGGTGACCCTTACATAAAAAAAAATTTTTTTTAAGTGTCTTTATAGAGAAAAATACAAATATGGAGAGTTTCTAAACAAAGCCAGAATTCCTGTGTACATATGTTGGGTGGGTATCTAGGGGCAGAGTAGCTGGGGGTTAATAGTTTTGCCAATGGAATATGTATCTTTCAAAAGACTTAACCTCTATCTCTTTGGGCAAATCATTTATCCTGTCTTAGTCTCAGATTTCAGATCTACAACATGCATTAGAGTTATTATGAGGCTTAATCAAAATACCATTTGCAGGAGCTAACACAGATTTTACCATACGTGATACCTGGGAGTCCCAACTACCAACCCTACCTACTTCTCAGAATCTGGCTTTGAAAACTACTTAGGTGCCTGTGGTCTCTTTCAGGTCTAAGGGATGGTAAAATAGGGATGGTGGTGGAGTGTTTTCAAAAATCTTCCCGGGCAATTCTGATCTAAAGCCATAGTTCAGAACGACTGTACTGGGCACCAGACTTCATTCTTCGCCATAGAAGTGTTCATTTCTATGGTGATTACTTTGAGGAACTCTTACTCAGATGTGTTTGGAAAATAAAGTATTTTTTTTTTTTTAGACTATTCACATGTCATAAAGAAGCATGGAGATGATTTCTTGTTAAGTGAGAGTTGGGGAAAGTCCCTCGGGAGTTTACAACCGTGAGACTGGTCATCATGATGTCTATTTTCGCTGATTATTGTAATGGGATGCTCTCTTATTGTGAGAGGCATCCCGTGGTCACATCAGCAAACGCTGAGGTGGGAGGAAGGAGAGAAATCTCTGTCATTTGCATGATCTGTGAGTCAGTCTTTTTCACGCGTGAAGGCGGTAATTTTTATTCTGCAAACCTCAAAAGATTTGTGTGAGGATCAAATGAGATAATATTAAGTATAAAAAAGGGACGGAGGAGATCATTTGGAGCCAAACTGTCTTGAGCCAGATCATTTGCTTCATATTCCACTCCCCACTCTCACTTCCCCTGTGTCCTCTGCCAAGTCACAAAACATGTCTCAGCTTCAGTTCTGTAATTTCTAAACAGGAAGGTGGCAGTCATTGTTACATGTTAGGCTTGTTGAGATAACTAAATGTAATAATTTATGCAAAAGATACAGAAGAGTTAGCCACATGATATTTCTGAGAGCTTCCCTTACATGTGGGAGACTAAATAATCAACTAATTTTATTCCAGGCTGGTGTGGCTCAGTGAGCGGTTACAGTTCGATTCCCAGTCAGGGCACGTGCCTGGGTTTCGAGCTCCCTTCCCCAGTGTGGGGCGTGGAGGAGGCAGCCAATCAATGATTCGCTCTCATCACTGATGTTTCTATTTCTCTCTCCCTCTCCCTGCCTCTCTGAAATCAACAAAGATATCTTTTAAAAAATAAACTAATTTTAAGTGGTGGTGATGTCATTTATAACTAAGTATAGTTCTGCCTAATTATTTTCATAGTAGGGTATTTTCTTACATTTTCTTACACAAAAAACACATTTCCAAATGTAACAATATGTTCATGTCCTTTTACAAAACACACACACACACACACACACACAATCTCACATTGTCCCACCCCACCCATCCTGTCAGTTTCCTCGGTATTGTAAAATGGGAGTGGGCCCAAAAATGCGTTTTGATGTCGTCAGCACCGAGTCAGGCACCGGGCAATGTCAGTTTCTCCATGTTATTTGAATGGATGTCGTCGCCATCTCCCGGCCCGTGCAGATCCCACACACACTTGCCAAGATGGATGACTGGGCTGGGGACCGCAACAGAACTAAGGCACGTTTCTCCCCACATCCTCATCCAGGCTATTCCTGCCTGACACCCGGCTTCCTGGCAAACCTGCATCTTTCAAGGTTAGACATCTGACAATGAAAAGGCAGCGGGACTTCCCTTCAAGGATGATGTTCCTCTTAATAGTGACTCAAGACTGTCGACGCACCTGTGCGCGGGCATAGTCGATGCGTGTAGAGGTTTTGCGGATGCATTTGTCAAGGGATTCCCCGGAGGTGGGGAGAATGGATGCTTTGAGGTTAATCTTGCGGCCGAAACGATGCAAGCTGCGGTGTAGGCTTCTCCATGGGAAATGCATGCAGGATGCAGACCACAGAGGCAAACTGCAAAGTGGAAACCTTGCAGGATAATGTGTCTTCAAAGCGGCGAGTGTTGGTGTGTGATAAATGGGGCCCCGAGCAATACCCGCCAAACAGAACAGGATCCTCTGTTTGTGTTTTCATTGGGAACTGTTTTTGTCCCTTTGTCAGGGATACAAGAGACTCATTTAGCGGGCGACTATAAATTTGACACCGTGCCACTGCTCCAAGAAAGCCCCTATTATAATCCAACTTGATGCTGATCCTATTATAATAATATAGCTGTTGTATTTCCAGCTGCTGTCAACAAAAATGATCCCCGTCACCACAATTCATCCTGCCAGTAACAAGTCAAGTAGGAACAGGTCAATGCCAAGGTGAATTCTGCTTTTAATAGACCCATTTTTCTGCATTTAGTTTCTTAGTTAAATGAGATCGGCCAGCGTGCTGCTGGGGCTGCAATGAACACAGGGCTTATAGCATCAGCCTCTTCTTGCAACACCTTAAAGTTTGCTCCCTTTAACAGCGGGACCCTCACATTCCCCCTACCCCCCCCCCCAATAAAAATGAAAGCCAACGCTACAAGCAACATTAACCATCCAACATTTTTACAGTGTCAGGCTAGAGGTTCCGGTCGGCTGACAAACTAAGATGAAGGGTCTTAGAGAAAATAAGACGTTGGGTTTTGGGGAGCGCCGCTCCGTGAGCGAGGCTCTCCTTTCTTTATGAGCACGTCAGCACACCAATTCTGCACATTATTCAGAAAGAAAAATGCTGGTGCTGACACCCTGAGCAGGGAAACAAAGGTTTGGTGCAGCGTGAAAATGCGCGCACCGGAGAAGCGAACGCTCTGATGATGTGAGCAACACCAACCCCATTTGCAAAGAGTGCCCCGCGATCCATTTTCGGAGAATAAGCAATCCAGTGGCAGGCAGGGGCATGAAGCAGCAGAACCTTGGCCAGTAGCTGTAATTCCTGGACTCTTACTGCCATCTATAACTTTTTTTAAAAATATATATTTTTATTGATTTTCTTTTTTTTTTTAGAGGGAGAGAGAGATAGAAACATCAATGAGAGAGAAACATTGATCGGCTGCCTCCTGCATGCTCCCTACTGGGGATCTAGTCCGAAACCCGGGCATGTGCCCTGACTGGGAATCGAACTGGGGACCTCTTGGTGCATGGGACCCAGCTTAGCCAACTGAGCCACACCTGCCAGGAGATCTTCATGCTTTTTATGTGACTTTCTAGCTGCCCGGATCCAGGCTTAGCATGTACGATCCACGGACAGACAGGGTGTCTGGCATTGCCATCTGACGCTGTCTCTCTTAAGCATCCGCATGTCCAAAGACCACAGGTCACAGAGCAACTGCCTTTATTATGTGACTAAAACGTAACCCTCAGCCCACCTTCCCTGTCCGCCTTCCTAATGTTCCCAAGGATGAGGCGATGCCAGAGGTAACGGGACACAGGCATCGCCATGGAGACCCGTTTTGGTTGTTGTTGGATACCAGAGCAATACTTTCCCAGGACCTGCATCACCTGTTGATGTTTAAGTTATCGTTTACTAGAAGCGGACGCCTCTGGCCCCGAGGTTTTTTTTTTCCTAAGTGTGTCAGGACAAAGGCATGATTTTTTTAGTTTTATGGAACAATGCTCTGAGATGCCTGTGCACCTGACTGGCACGTACTTCGAGAGCTTTATTGGTTTATAGCGGTTCCCTCCAGCACCCCTACCCCCAGGAAGAACATACATCTAAAGTCAGAAATAAATCCGAGCAGCCAAGGCATTTTTCTTCATGTCTCCCTAACGGATACCATAGTCTTCAACATCCATGTGTCCCAAAGGGCCTCAGGCAGACACCCCCAGGGGGAAAGATGGCCTAATCATCCCCGTTTTGTTTATTTGTTTTTTGTTTTGGCTTATTTAATTATAGAACACAAATGCCACATATCCAAACCTCCAAGGACCACCTTAGGGGAACTTTGAGAGATGAGGGGATTTAAACACGGATCTGTACAAATCAAGGTGTGTCTCTTTAACCCTGTGTATGGAGAATTCCTCCCCAGCCAGGCTGTGGGGGAAATGACAGTGAACTGTGCATGTCCCTGTAGGCAGGGAGACAAGGACTCCCTTCCTTCTAGGAACCTCTCTTCTCTGAATGGCTGTGGGCTAACTAGGAACCTTATGGCAGGGGGGGATGTCGGAGATCAAACCCTTTCCTTTGGTTGGGGAGCAATCTTGTGATTTATAAAAGCCAACGGAGTAGGAGGCGGAGGTAGCAAGCGCCTGCCATTGATCGGAGAGACCTCCCTTGTCAGACACACATCACACAGGGAAATCCTACACCACGTCCCCTGCCTTCTCCTTTTGCAAAGGCCTCACCATTGCTCACTGGATGTTCTCTTCATGCGCCCACACTCAGCGTGCAGCGGAATGCAGCTGCCAACTTCTACACGTGTCACGTTGAATTTATTACAGAAACGGGGACAGGTTCTTAACGGCACTCAGGTGAACAGACAGCGCCGAAATGCATCCTGGTGCTTCTCTGGCTCTGTGATTTGGGACAGAAGCTAGGGAAATAAAATTCCATTTCCGCTCTAGCGGATTTGGCTCAGTGGATAGAGCATCAGCCTGCTGACTGAAGGGTCCTAGGTTCCATGCCGGTCAAGGATACATGCCCAGTCAAGGATACATGCCCAGGCTTTGGGCTCAATTCCCAGTAAGGGGCGTGCAGAAGGCAGCCAATCAATGATTCTCATCATTGATGTTTCTCTCTCTCTCCCTCTCCCTTCTTTTCTGAAACCAATAAAAATATTTTTTTAAAAAATTCCATTTTCATATTCTGTTCTGGGGCATCGGGGAACCTAAACCATTGTCACTTAGTGAGACATCCAGGCATCCTTAACGTGCTGTTTGTGCAAGGAGCCTGAAACATTCTGGAATAATCAGATGCTTCAGGAAATGCGTGTGAGCACACAAATGCCTTCTGCTCACCCGAGCATCATTGCTGTGGACATCTGTAATACGCACCGGGTGAAAGCAATGAAAAATCTTGTAGGAAAACGTGTAACTGACATCTCAGCCAGGTTTACTGGGCTCGGGAGAAAGGTACCTCCGCATCCCTCGCTAACAGCATGGGATGGTGGCCTGCCTACTGCCTTCACGAACAGATAATGAGGCTGCTTGGAGGCCTGGCTGTGAAAACGAATATAAATAAACCCAGGTGTAAAAATAAACCCTTTCCCCATCGGAATGTCTCTTTTACTTATTTTTTTATTGATTTCAGAAAGGAAGGGAGAGGGAGAGAGAGATAGAAACATTAATGATGAGAGAGAACCATTGATCAGCTGCCTGCCCCCTACAGGGATTGAGACCGCAACCTGGGCATGTGCCATTGACCGGAATCGAAACCGGGACCCTTCAGTCCGCAGGTCGACGCTCTAGCCACTGAGCCAAACCAGCTAGGGCTGGAATGACTCCGTGAGAACACAAAAGGAAAAGGGTGTATGTCCTTATTAGGGAAGCTCTTCCCAATAATCAAGCCTTTGCCAATCTGTGACCTAAGGAATGAAATCCTGTGAGCTCTCAAGAAATAAACTAGCATCGTTTTATCTCTAGACAGGCAGCTTTTCCATCCTGAACTTACACAACTGTGCTACCCGTGGCTCTGCAGGTGCCGTCCAAAGGTGTCAGGATCGCAGTAGGCACAAGCTCTATTCACTCTATTTGATTACAGGAACCTGCTCATTCAGGCATGCGAAGGCTACCTGCACAGTACCTACTGAGCACTGGGCTCAGACTTAGACGTGGAAGGTACAAGACTGAGCAGTGGAGTTTGTGTCCTGACTGTGCTTGAAGCTTATGTTAGCCATGCATTCACATGGCTTTGCTTTATTACAGGAAACTCAGAAAATCTTTGCTAAGTTTCTTTCTAGAAGGCACTGACATGATCCAGTGGGAAACATATACAGGCTATAACTACAGTGTGGGAAGTTCTTGTTCATGTTATAGGACTGAGGTCCTATTCTTCATCAGTGGCTTGCCACTCTCAGGCAGCAAGAAATTATTTTTTTACATCCTTAAGACTCAGTGACCTACTCTAAAAAATGGGAACTGCCCTAACTGGTTTGGCTCAGTGGATAGAGCATCGGTCTGAGGACTTAAGGGTTCCGGGTTTGATTCTGGTCAAGGGCATGTACCCTGGGTGCGGGCACGTCCCCGGTGGGGAGTGTGCAGGAGGCAGCTGATCAGTTTCTCTCTCATTGATGTTTCTAACTCTCTATCCCTCTCCCTTCCTCTCTGCAAAAAATTAATAAAATATATTTTAAAAAATGGGAACAATGCCACCTGCCTCCTACTCTTATTCTGAGGTTTCATGAAAATTATCACACAATCTGTAGCCCCTGGGTGAGGGGACACTGTGTGGATAAAGTGTGGATTTGAGGCCAAGATGAGGGAGGGAAAAAAAAATATATATATATAATATATAATAAAAGCATAATATGCTAATTAGACCGGACATCCTTCTGGACCAGTGGTTCTCAACCTTCTGGCCCTTTAAATACAGTTCCTCATGTTGTGACCCAACCATAAAATTATTTTCCTTGCTACTTCATAACTGTCATGTTGCTACTGTTATGAATTGTAATGTGAATATCTGATATGCAGGATGGTCTTAGGCGACCCCTGTGAAAGGGTCGTTTGACCCCCAAAGGGGTCGTGACCCACAGGTTGAGAACCGCTGTTCTAGATGAAGCTGGGGCTGCGAGGAAGCCTGGGTCCTGGGTGCTAGAGGGAAGCCAGTGCCTGAAGCTGGGGGAAGGAAGGCCTACTCTTGCACGAATTTCGTGCATCGGGCCTCTAATATATATAAATATATATACACTCACTGCAGTAATTGTTCCCTTTTTTATATATATATACTTTTAGAATAAGCTTAATTCTCTAGTTAAAAGCCAGACTTCTAAAAATGGCAACAGTGTGGCTATGGCCACCCTCCTTCCCCACATACCCATTGACACACACAAAAACACCACCCAACGTTGTAATATATTTAAATTGGTGTATAATGTGATGATTGGATATAGGTTACATTGTGAAGTAATGACCACAATCAAGTGAATCAGCACAGCCATCCTCTCACACAGGTTTCCCCCCACCGGAATATGAAAGACACAATGGTGAACTCTGCCACCGAATCGCAAACCTGGCAGAGTAGAACCACGGAGCCACTGGGCTGTGGGAAGGGACAGTCCTACCCACCGCAGGCTTAACTCGGCAATCATTACAGAGCTCGGGTTTCAAGCAGGTTTAAAAAATAAATAAATAACTGTTCACCACCTCCCCTGAAACACAGCATTCTGTCCCTGCCGCCATCCGCAATGTGGCTCCAACAAGGTGAGCTGGGCTTATGTCCTGTTTGGGCCCTTCATTACCTCCAGACATTTTTCTTGAGCTGCTGCTATGGGTCAAGCCTTCTCTGAGGCACCTAAGAAGCGTGCCAGTTAGAGGATTCTTGCTTTCTTGAAGGGCAGGCTGGTGGGAAGACATGAAATTAAACACTTAGCTAACAAATGACGTGACGAAGCTCTGGCTAGCCCAGGAGGGGCAGTGAAACAGCTAAAGCAGTGGATCTCAACCTTCTGGCCCTTTAAATACAGTTCCTCATGTTGTGACCCAACCATTAAAGTATTTTCGTTGCTACTTCATAACTGTCATGTTGCTACTGTTCTGAATCGGAATGTAAATATCTGATATGCAGGATGGTCTTAGGCGACCCCTGTGAAAGGGTCGTTTGACCACCAAAGGGGTCGTGACCCACAGGTTGAGAACCGCTGAGCTAAAGCAAGGTGTGGGGGATGTCAATATTTCAACTTACTCAAAGTTTAATCATGATGGCAAGCTGGGGAAGAGTGATGTTGCTAGGTGCTAACAAAAGGTAAAAAGCAGAAATTAGCAGATTTGAAAGACACACTCAGAGAATTTGGGGAAATATTGAAAGAACTACAGACTTTGCTTTAAAAATAAGTGAAATGATCAAATAAAGTCCCTCAATCATTTCAGTTATGGCTCCAATTTCTAGTAGAATCTTAGTTGAAATAGGGTAAGCGATTCCATACGTTTTCCAACAACTGTGCCCTCCCAGCTGTATTTTATATAACATCTGTGAGGTTTTCCCTTTGAACAGTTATACTACCTTTGTGTTTGCCCTTTGGGCTAATTTGCAGTTGACCCCAGTAATAGAGGCCTTTTAACCAACATTTGTAACCGACGGCCACTGACCTAGCAGTCTTGCGGAATGCCTTCAAAATCAATGCATCCAAAGGAAGGAGCTGGTGGGACTGCATCATATCACATCTTGTTTTTATCACAAATTTCCAATTTACCAAGTTCCTGTCTCATTATTTATCCCAGACAGGGCCTGCTGATGAGATGCACAGCCCGCTCCGTCCCTTTCGGCGATCCATTTATAACTGAAGCACAATTAATATCTTCACAGCTGTTCTCCAGGCAGAAAGAAAAAAGTGGCAGCAAGGATTTTGTACATGTTTGCGTATAAATGTGCAAAATGAGGAGCACCGGGATGTATCCCCAAAAAACCAGTGGAATCCGGGCTTTTCTTGTTTTTTAAATTCCCCAGAGAAATGTTTCCAAAGCAGCACTTCCTGCGGGAAGGGAAGACGCCTTTACTAGCTCTTCAGGTTTCCTAAGGAAATAATCAGGGATCAGGATGAACATGACATACAAACTTCACACATGAGCTCCTTCATGGGAAAAACAGGAGGGGAAGAGACACACATTTCTAGAGTTCCACATCATCCTAACTTCCAAGTTTTTAATCTCCTGTTAATTTCCTGTTTTACTTTCAAATATCAGTCTTTCCTTTTTCATTACCATCAAATACAGAGGAGCCACTGTGTTTCTGGCCCAAGTACTTACTAGATATAACTTAGATATAACTTAGATCTCACAGAAACTCCCCAAATTAGATTTACATCATTTCAGATTTCCCAAAACTGATAACAATAAATAGGTATTCAATCCATGTTTTTTTTTGTTTTACTTTTTATAGAGTTTACTGGGGTGACATTGGTTAACAAAACCATACAGGTTTCACCTCAATAAAACATCAGCTGCACAGTCCCAAGGAAAATCTCTTTCCACCCCTATTTACCCACGTTTGCCCATCTCTTCCTACTCCTCTCCCCTTTCCCTCTGGCTAGCAATACACTGTTGTCTGAGTCTATGTGATTATATATAGATATGTGTATATATCTATACTAGAGGCCTGGTGCACAAAAATTTGTGCACTCGGGGGGGAGGGGGGGTCCCTCAGCCCGGCCTGTGCCCTCTCGCAGTCTGGGACCCCTCGGGAGATAACGACCTGCTGGTTTAGGCCTGCTCCCGGGTGGCAGAGGGCAGGCCCAATCCCTAGGTGCAGCCCCTGGTCAGGCTCAGAGCAGGGCCGATTGGGGAGTTGGGGCGCCGCCCCCTGTCATGCACAGAGCAGGGAAGATTGGGAGGTTGTGATGCCACTCTCAGTCACGCTCAGGGTAGGGCCAATTGGGGGGTTGGGGCACCGTCCCCTGTCACACTCAAGGCGGGGTCGATGGGGAGGTTGCGGCGCCACCCCTGTCACACACAGAGCAGGGCCCATCAGGGGGTTGGGGCGGTGCCCCCATCACACACAGAGCAGGGCCCATCAGGGGGTTGGGGCACTGCCCTCTATCACCCACAGAGCAGGGCCAATCAGGGGGTTGGGGCGCCGCCACTCTCACACTCAGGGCAGGGCCGATGGGGAGGTTATGGCTCTACCCCATCACACACAGAGCAGGGCCTGAGGGGGGTGGGGGGTTGGGGAGCTCCCCCCTATCAGGCACAGAGCAGGGCTGCTCAGGGGGATGGGGCCCCGCCCCCTGTCACACACAGAGCTGCAGGGCGATCAGGGGGTTTGGGCGCTGCCCCCTGTCACACTGATCCCGGTGCCGGGAGGCATATTACCCTTTTACTATATAAGGTAGAGGCCTGGTGCATGGGTGGGGCTGGCTGGTTTGCCCTGAAGGGTGTCCTGGATCAGGGTGGGGGTCCCCACTGGGGTGCCTGGCCAGTCTGGGTGAGGGGCTGAGGGCTGTTTTCAGGCTGGGAGTGACTGAAGTTCCCAACCGCTCCTTTTTTTCTTTTTTCTTTTTTTATTCTGGGCCAGCTTTACCTTGAGGCTTGGCTCCAGCTCTTAGGCCTCCGTGGCTGAAAGTAGGTTTCTGGCCTTTGCTTACAATGTTGCGAATCTGCTGGCTGAAGTCCGGCGGTATTTGTTACAATGTTTCTTAAACTGCCCGCTCAGAGGCCTGCAGCCGCAGGCGGGGAACGTTGGTTTCCTCCAACGATCCTCCGTCACTGAGGCAACCAAGCCTCATGTTAGTTTCAAGCTGCCTGGCTGCCGGCCGCCATCTTGGCTGACAGTTAATTTGCATATCTCGCTGATTAGCCAATGAAAAGGGTAGCGGTCGTATGCCAATTACCATGTTTCTCTTTTATTAGTGTAGATATCTTAATCTGTTCATCAACTCAATAACAGATGTGTTTTCCATGTGGATATTTGTAGCCTGATTATGTAGCAAGCAGACTGATAGTACAGCCAGAAAAACAAAACAGATAGATAGGTAGTTAAGTAGGTAGGTAAGTAGGTAGGTAGATAGATAGATAGACAATAGATAGATAGACAATAGATAGATAGATAGATAGATAGATAGATGGATAGATAGATAGATAATATTAGACTTAGTCATTTCATCATTTGGAAGTTATCCTAAAGAAAGCATTAAAAAAATGAGCAAACTATTTTTTCTGCTATGTTCTGACAGAATAAATAAATATTTAAGAACATTTAGCATATCATTAGTAATAATTATCATAATGATAAATATTTAAATGGTAAAAAAAAAAAACGCTGGAGATAAAACAGAATGCACAAAATGGAAAAAGAGAGAGAAAAAATATACTAACTGTAAAAACAACAATGACAAAACTAAAATGTTTGGGTCACGAGCCTGGGTTCCCACAACCAACAGATGTGGAGCCTGCAACCAGATGCAGGTTCTGACTAACAGCAACATGACTGTGCCATGCTATATGCTGTGGACCATGTAGTGCAAGCATGTCAAACTCAAAGGCAGACACGGGTCAAATAAACAAGGTTTAAGTTTATGTGGGCTGCAAAAAACAGAAGTTTCAATTTTCATAGAAATGTAGGTTTATTTCAATAGAGTTATGCTGAATACAAAGGGCTGAAATAAATGAGTAATGGTTAACATAAAAGAATAGAACATTTTAATAAAAATTAGCATTTTTTCTTGAACATTAACTCACTAGACACTGAATAACTGCACAAATTAATAACTGTAACTCAAATAAACCTATTTTTCTTGTTCTCAGAAAGTGAAATATTTTCTGTTGTGCACACCAAACACGTCAGTCCAGGACTAATGACGTGGCAATCAGCTGCTAAAATATTCGCTGCTAGTATCAGTGGACAGAAATGGTGCACCTGCACATAAGGTGCGTAAGGGAAATGAATGCAACACGATTATAGTAATCATGCATTAGCAAACATTGTAGTTCGTTATTAATAATTATTTTTTGTAAAAATTAAGTTACAATATTTTTATTAAAATGTTTCTTACATACTGTTATATTGGTTGGGCCACAAAAGTATTCGTTGTGGGATGCATGCGGCCCACGGCTGCGAGTTTGACATGCTTGATAGTGTGTACTGTGCTGCAGTGATCCTGAGTGACTGAAAGCCACAGAAATCTGCGGCTATTTGAGAATCAGAATGTGCAGACTCTTCTGGACAGACTTGGACACTTTCAGACAAAGGACAAGGTGTCAGAAGATGGAGACGTGTGTGCAGTGGGAGAAGAGCTCTGCTCTGTATGACCAGTCCCTCCACCAGGAGCAGAACCCCCTCGAGAAGCTGTGTTTGAAACACAGAGAAACCCCGAGGTCCTGTCTCATGGAAACCAAAGCAGAACCTCAGAGGAGGGGGCAAGAACTCCACTTCATAACACACCAGCCCATGGGAAAAGTTGTGTGTATGAGTTAGAAAGAGAAAGGGGTGCTTCCATCTTTCAAACATTATAATGTTATTTCAAGTTTCTGATGACCAGAGTAAGACAAGACAGAGCCACTGTGAGAAACACACCTCTTTTTAGCAGGCAACTCTCAAAGAGACGCCTGGGAAGGCACAGAGTGAGAAGGCGGGGCTTGGAGGACCATGCAAAGAGGTGCTAAGGAGTTCATTAGCACCTGAATTCTACAGAGTACAATTCTGGACAGGCTGGGGGTCCAACACTGAAAAGCACCCAGGAGAGACTGGAGAAGGCGAGAGATAACAACTTGAACTTCACTTTTGTAAGTATTTAAACCTATGTATGGCAATTTTTCCATAGTTCTAAGACACAAAGACACTTCTAATTATCTCTCTAATTAGAAGGTATCTTGCTTTCATCTGGATTTTTATTAATGGAAATGAAGGATGGATACAGTTGACAATCCTATATAATAAAAGACTAATATGCAAATTGTCCCATCGACTGGGAGTTTGACCAGGGGGCGGGGCCAGCTGGTCAACCACCCATGGCCCCTCCCCCGGGCTGCCCAATCAGTTCAGGTCAGTGCTGGTAGGCTGGGCCCCACCTGTGCATGAATTCGTGCACTGGGCCTCTAGTATTAAATAAAGAATAAAAAGATTAGCTACTGAGACAAGCACATGTCTAGTTAATTCCCATAAACAAGCCTGTGGTGGGCTGTATTTTCACCCCTACCTCTGCTTGCTGGCAGACCCCCATGCTGGCATTGTTCTTAAAAGGAATGAACACCTCAGGTTGCAGTGGTGTTTTCTGAAATGTGAGCCACACAGGCCACTGAATGAAGCGTACTGAGAACTGGTTCAACATGAAGTCCCCAGGTCTCCCACACGAGGGACTTCAGATAGAAAGTGGACATCAACGTGTCCATTCACTGAAATTAAATCGTTGTGTGATACACAGTAAGCCCTCGCTACAACTATTATATTTGGAAAATACCTGCAAATATCTTGAATCAATACGAGAAGCCCAACTCAGAAGATTATCTCCCCAACCCCCATGCCGAGGTTCTGTTGTTGGTCCTATGTTTCTTGTGTGGCAATAGACACAGAGAGGTTAAAACAGATGGTGGCGCCCTGTTCTTGCCAGGCCTGAGCTAGGACCTGGGGATTCAAGGGCGGGCAAATGGACAAGGCACTTGACCTTCGGAGCCCCCTGCTTTAGAATGTTGGGGTGGAGATGTTTAAAAATGCGCTAGTAAGTTCAACAGTCATGTGAGGTGACATCTTTCACAGGAAGGAGCAGACAGTTATAAACTTGAAGAACTCTTCGTCGTCTTTGTTTTCAGACTATATCATGCAGTTTTGTTGCACTTCATTCCTTAATATATATCAGCCTTATTTTTTATTTCTATTTTTTAAAATATATATTTTTATCGATTTCAGAGAGGATGGGAGAGGGAGAGAGACAGATAGAAACATTTTGCTCTGACAGGGAAACAAACCGAGACCTCCTGATTCATAGGCTGATGCGCAAACCACTGCAGGACACAGGCCAGGCTATCAGCCTTATTTCTTAGAATATGAAATAGCTTTACACATATTCTGGCGACACCTCCGATAGGTGTGTCAAGCCTCCCTTATTTTGTTTCCAGAGTCTCTTGGCTCCCCACCAGGGACTCCACATGGAGAATCAGAGCATTGTAGTCCCTCACTAAAGCAAGGGGTTCTCAAAGTGTGGGTTCCGACCAGCAGCACTCGCTTCCCCAGGGAACTGGCAGGGCGTGTCAATCCTCGCCTCCAGGCCTCCGGAATCATGACCTCCGAGGGCAGGGCGAGGCTGAGAAACTGCTCCAGCCACTCCTCCAGACCTGCCCACACTCATGAGGGAAGCACCATATCAGGGGAATGGTAACAGGACTATGACACAGATCAACAGGGGTATCTACGGCCTGAAAAAGAAGCCATTCATTGAACGTGTTACATAACGCTTTATCTTCTTCGCATAACTTTACAACCTTCCGAGTAAGGTAAGACAATGATGAAGTCTCCGACTTTATAGAAAAGTAGTCTGAAAAATTCCCCTAGCCTCTTTATAGTGAAGGGTTGAACAGATAGTACTGATGCTTGGGACGCTGGGAATGTATCTAAGTGTGCTTCGTAAGCTTGTAATGTGTGGGACGTTTTTAGTTTAGTGTCAGGAGAGATGTGACTAATAAATCTCCCTGTTTTCACCTGATGCTTTCCATGAATTATGGCATCTTACCGCCCAATGGTAGGGTGTCATGATCACAACAGTTAGGTTTTTAGGGTTTGTTAATAGGATGGTAAAATTAAGAAATACAGAATATAGTTTTTATGCTAATTGTACTTTCCCACTCCTCAAAAATTAATATATTGTAACATACCTAAACACAGTCATTAAAATTACATTGAGATCTTTTGTACAAGAACTTAAATAAGCATAAATTTCCAGGCACAGAACTTCACAAGCCCCTTAACAGTTGACAATTGCTGTTTCCCTGGCTCCCACATTAGACTGGAAGACCTGAGGTGGCTTCTGTGTTTGGTTTGGTTTTGGTAACCCTCACCCAAGGATATTTTCCCATTGATTTTTAGAGAGAATAGAAGGGAAGGGGAGAGACACAGAGAGAAATGTCAATGTAAGACAGACAGGTCGATTGATTGCCTCCTGCACATGCCCCTACCAGGGCCAGGGATTAAGCCTGCAACCAAGATATGTGCCCTTGATGGGAATCGAACCCGGGACCCTTTAGTCACTGAGGCAAACCAGCTAGGGCCACAGATTTGTTTATGTCAATGTCCTGCTTCCCTATTCATTTTACAAGGCACCCTCATACTATAGGGCTTTGGAACAACGAAAACCAAAATCCTGGACATTTTGCTTATATGACAGTTTTTTAAAAAAATATATTTTGATTTTTTACAGAGAGGAGGGAGAGGGAGAGTTAAAAACTTCAATAAGAGAGAAACATCGATCAGCTGCCTCCTGCACGCCCCCTACTGGGGATCGAGCCTGCAACCAAGGTGCATGACCTTGACTGAAATTGAACCCAGGACCTTTCAGTCCATGGCCCGGCGCTCTATCCACTGAGCCAATCCGGTCAGGGCTGCATGACAGTTTTCAAAAATCCTTCAAAACTAGGGCTAGGCGTGCTGTAATCCGTTACCAGGGAAGTGGCCTCTGCTTGTGTGGGCTTAGAGCATTTCTTTCTAAACGCTGTGCAGGGGACAGAAGCAGCAGCAAGACCATGAGAGGTGGGTCATAAAAGAATCCCCTTGGAGGTACATTCTCACAGTAAAGACTGGAGAGGTCTCCTTTCTCTCCATTCAATGAATAGCTATGGATCCATCACCAAGAACAAGTCAATCTTAACTTTCCATTTGTGTCTGCCTGTCCCCTTCCCCTTATTTCGGACGTGAGCATTATCCTAGACTTGGTGGAAAGCACATTTGGCACAGGGATCAGTATATGTGGAGCTTAGAGGCACTAGGAGCTGGAACAGACAAGCTTAGAGCAACTTGCTAAAGCTCTGAGTCTTACTTCCTAGTATTTACTTTGCCCACAGGACTGCAACATCATGAAGAACCAATGGGATAACCAATACACATAACGCGGTTTCACGATATGCAAATCTCATGTGAACATAAAGAAATCCACACAGATCATTATAATAACTATATTTACACAGGTCCCTTCTACCTAAACCTCTATCTCTGTTACCAGTATCATGTCCCTTTTTTAAAAAGAAAAAAATTTAAATCCTCACATGGGATAGTTTTCCATTGATTTTCAGAAAGAGTGGAAGAGAGAAGGGAAGACAAAGAGAAATATCAATGTGACAGAAACACATCGATTGGTTGCCTCCTGCATGGGCCCTGATCAGGGCCTGGCCCCGGGAGGAGCCTGCAACCAAGGTACGTGCTCTTGACCAGAACCCAACAAGGGACCCTTTGGTCCACAGGCTGATGCTCTAGCCACTGGGCTAAACCGGGTAGGCCCATCATGTCCCTTTTTACTACATTTCTAAAACCCATTGAAATCAAACACAATCACTTTAAGCACCACCATAAAGAGATAATTTCATCATCTTAGCACAAAATAACCCAATGCTGTATATTATGGTTGGAACGGACAAACATATAAAGAAAAAGTCAATGGCATAATGTGGAATTATTAAAACGGAGGCTTCCTAGGCATTTGCTGAAACTCAATCCTTTGGAACTTGAATGGCCCTGAATGAGATCCCGCAATATAAATAATTTTTCACCTGCATTTTTTGCCAAGATAATACAAAATTAATGATCACTCGTGTTTCTATGAAGACTTTAGAATTTACACATCTTTCCCCATGTGCGGTGTGTGGGGAGAAGACTACATTCGACAGAAAAGAGAATTCCCTTTGGGACAGAATTTATATTTCAGAGCAGAGAGGATGTGAAGCAAGCCAGATATTTTTTGTTAGACTCTACACATTTTTCTCTTTGATTTGGAAAGAAAGCATCATTTTCTCTCCAGCTTACACAGTGTATATCACACAAATTCACACACAACTGCAACATATAGAAATAAGAGAGAATGGAGGGAGAGAGCATGTGTGTGTGTGTGAGAGAGAGAGAGAGAGAGAGAGAGAGAGAGAGAGAGAAGATAAGAGGAGGAGAGGAGGGGAGGGAGAGGGGAGGGAAGGGAGAAGGGAGGGAAAGGAGAGAAGAGGGGAGGAGAGGGGGGAGGGGAGAAAAAGGGAGGAGAGAAGAGGATGTGTCCAAGAAAAAAAATTAGAGAATTTTGCTTCCTTCAAGAATTCAGAGAAATTCTTTGGGAAAGTACATTAACCTGTGATTCATAAATAACACATTTAAAACTAAGAGGAAAGGCCATTCTAAAGAAGCTCTTTCATGTTTTTCTTTGTCACAGTTGAAAAAATTGCATGGGAACACAAACACGGATTAGTGCTTGCTGTGTGCAAATCACTTGTGCCACAGACATGGGAGCAATGTTCCTGCCTCCACAGAGCTGACCATCTAGTCAGATGTCAGGTGAACATGAACTTGGCTTTGAACATTTATTGTATGTTTCTTAGTGAAGGGTGGGAGACTGAGTAATGAATTCCATTTCTTTCTCTAGGGAAGGTATCCCGAAGACCATGGCTCAAAGAGCACCCTAAGTTATGTCCAAGTG
Source organism: Myotis myotis (assembly GCF_014108235.1). Lineage (NCBI taxonomy): Eukaryota > Metazoa > Chordata > Mammalia > Chiroptera > Vespertilionidae > Myotis > Myotis myotis. The sequence goes on along the minus strand of NW_023416323.1, from coordinate 34,768,665 downwards.
GACTTAGGACTTCTTCATCTGGCTTTAGGAATCCTATATAATAAAAGCCTAATATGCAAATTGACTGAATGGCAGAACGAATGGTCGCTATGATGTGCACCAGGGAGCAGACACTCAATGCAGGAGCTGCCCCCAGCTCAGGCTTCAGGCCAGCCAGGGCGAGTGCCAGCAGGGACCCTTGATTGTTCACCAGCTTTCCCACAGATCGGCCCTGATTCACCGACCAGGCCTTGGGACCCTACCTGTGCACAAATTTCATGCACTGGGCCTCTAGTTTCAACATAATTACACAGGCTTTAGTCTGGGGATAATGAGTGACTGATGTCATATTTACCTTTCAAGCAGTGGTGATTTTTATAATAACAACATGCACATATTAAATACACAATGGTATACTCCATCTGGAGGTATAGAACCATGCTTTAGTTACATGAAGAGTTTGTGGTAAGACTGGAGAGAGTTGAATTTCAGTTTCACTGCATACTTTGCTGTAAGACTTTGAGTTCATTACTATATTGCATTTTCTTAATACAAAGAAGGAAGGAAGGAAGGAAGGAAGGAAGGAAGGAAGGAAGGAAGGAAGGAAGGAAGGAGGAGGAGGGAGGGAGGGAGGGAGGGAGGGGGAAAGGGGGAAGAGAGAAGAGGGGAAGGGAAAGGGGGAGGGAAAAGAAAAGAGAAAAGAAAAACCTGCTGGACAGAGTTGTAGACATCAGATCAGAGGGAATGCCGGGTGCAGTGTTGGCTCACAGTGATAATGTTAATGATGTTGATAATGATGACATTCATGGTGCGGATTTGCTAAGCACATACTGTAAGGCACTAACCCAGGTATTTTATGTGCTATTATTTCTTACTTCTCAGCTACTGAATGTCTCCTAAGTGTCACTCATGCGTGTTCATTAGTTCCAGAAATAACAATAAAAGGATACCACTCATTAAAAAAAATAAATTGGATGCACAGAGAAGAGAAACAGCATATCTGAGTTTGCATGTTTAATGAGTGGCTCCATGATCCATAAGTCACTGCCCAGAGTCCACACGTCTCGGCTGCCCCAGAGGAGTACCCATTTAGCATCTCACGTTATGCATTAAATCCTCCTTTATCCCATGCTGTCTAAATTACTGCCTGAAGGTTTAGATCCCTTCTATCTGAATAAGAATAATGTATTCATCCCCATGCCCTGCCTAAGTTTCTAAAGCCACTGGAAAATAAAAGACCAGAGAGCGAGTCTCATATTTCATTGTCCTAATCCTACACAAATGAGTTTCCTCCAACGCAGACTGCGAAATGGTTATTCCCGGCTTTCCACAATGTTCTTACCTCTGGTGACCACAAATTAAAAGATAATAATAATCAACTTCATGTATATTGAGTCTCAAGAAAAAAGAAGATTAAGGTGTAAGGTGGATTTCTTTTCAACAAGAGGGAGACATCTGAGCATCAAAAGCAAAACAAACGCGGGAGCCCACGAACATGTTCTCACTTCCACGGAGAGCGCCTTCCTCACTCCCACATCAGTCTGATTCACGCAGGATGACGGAAGACATAGCCTCCGCTAAAAGAAATCCCCTCTTTGTCACACTTCAGGATCAGCGGCCTTGTCGCTCGGAGAGGCAATGCAGATCTCGATAACATTTCAACACGAAAATGCCTCCCGTTGCCATCAGACAGCAGTTGACTTCACCGTTGGATTTCTCGGATGCTATCACTGCACCGGCTCCTTGTTAGCATCCTTGCAAATAGCTCTGTGCCCCGGTCATCGCTGGACCTCTCTCAGCCTCTTCCTCTGCACCAGCGAGGACCACACATCACGAGCAAGAGTTACCTTGCACACCAGGGCTCGCTGCAGGGAGGTTTTCTGTCTGCTCCCCTAACTGCACCTGGAATCTTTAGCAAGAACCTTGCTCATTACCTTAGGCCCCCCTTCCTTAATCTGTCTGTTTCATATTTATTTTCTGAGCTACCCGCTATGCGTTCAGACCCGTTATAGGCGCTTGAAGACAATAAGGGACAAAAGAAGCTGAGGTTCCACCCTCAGGGAGTTATCAGTCAAGCACAGATTAATCAATTATAATTTGTACGCAGAAAAAGGCAGAACAAGATGAAATCTTTAACAGACTTAAAAACTAGCCTGCAACCTGGTTGGTGTGGCTCAGTGGTTGAGCATCGCTCTGTGAACCAGGAGGTCACAATTCAATTCCCAGTCAGGGCACATGCCTGGGTTGTGGGCTTGATACCAAGTTGGGGGTGTGCAGGAGGCAGCTGATTGATGATTCTCTCTCATCATTGATGTTTCTATCTCTCCCTCTCTCTTCCTCTCTGAAATTAATAAAAATATGTTTAAAAATATTAGTCTCCCTTATTTGGTCAAACATTTAATTAATTCACCCCTCATGCCTTGGCAGGGCCAGACCAAATGATTTTGCAGGCGTTATACAACCTGCGGGTGGGACATTCCTCAGCCCTGCTTTAGAATGTGTGGACTAGCGAATGTAGATGACAGTATGGAAGCTAGGCAGGCACCCAAGGGAAATATAATTGTTTCTTGGATTAAGATGGTGAGAGAAATCAGAAAAGAAAAGGTGATCCTTAGTTATTATAAAATAATTCAACTCCACTGATGTTTAGGCCTGGATTGGCAACAAGGCCTGCAAACTCCAGAGGGGAAAAAACACTTACCCACTAATTCTTTCTATCTGCAAACACAGCTTTATCTCTGTGACATCACCGCCTATAAATGCAGGTGCTCCATGAATGTATGCTAAATGTATTTTGCGATGTCATTACAGAAAATAGAGAAACAGGGGTTGAAACAAACAAACGAAAGAAAGTGGGGGAGAAAAAGAGTCGTTTTATTTTGTTTTCTTTGGAATGCATGTAGTTTTCATAAGTGAATTTCCGTTAGCAGAAAGGTAAGGTTTATTTGAGGCCAATTATGGACCTCTTTGATGTCCCCGTGGTGTCACTGACCATTGGTAGAACTAAGAGATGGTGCTGGCGATTGGCCTGAAACACAACCTTAGCCTTGGCCTGGGAGTCCCCACTTAGCTGCCTTGAGCCAGGTACCCAATGAAAGGAAACCCCAAATAGCATTTCTAGTATTGAAGTTGCCTTCCAGAGCCAGGATAAAAACAGGGAAGAAGAGAAGCAAAGAGAGGAACAACAGAATGAATGAGTAGAATTATCAATCTATTCACTGATTCATTCACAGACCTAATTCATCTATCTGGTAGACCTGGTTTCAAGTCTGTTGTGGGTATGGGGAGAAAGGGACCAGACACAGAAGCAAAAGCAGCAGACCAGTCGCTGCTCTCAGAAGTGAGGATGTGAGTTACGAGTCTATGGGAATGGTGGCAGGAGGCAGGCACAGGATTGAATTGTGCAGGTTGGTACAATTCTGATTTTCTATCTGGGTGCTGATTACACTAGTCTGTTCGACGTGGGGGCTGGTGCTCTCATATGCATTTTACTGTCCGGGTGTTCGACTTCAATGCATAATCTAAAAAATATGTATGGGGGTGTGGGGCAAGAAAAGGTGAAAATGCAGCAAAGCCTGAACAGGACCAGGCATTGCTGTCCATGCTTATGAAAAATCTACCGCCCCAACGTCCTTCGTGCAAAATCAAGCAGTGGAGACAATGCTAGATTCGCATCACATGGTCTTACTTTCCTTGTGTGCAGTCCCCTTAATAGGCCCTTACTGTGCACTTACGCAGTGTTTATCGGAGCTGGGAGACACCACAAGAGCAGCTCTTAAGATGGATACCGGCACTTCACCTTCCCTTTAATTTTGACGTTGGCACTTGTTACATATACATAAGTGTGTGGGGATTGTTTGGTATTATTTCATTGCCACCTGATGGTTTCAGCAGCCCCGAGAACCACTTAGGAAGAGCAAGCCAGCAACAACAACAAAAGATCCAGCGGTGAGTATCATTAGTCAGATGACTGTGTCGAGGTGAGGGAGAGGACAATGAAGGCATGCTCAGGTATGAATTTTGCCCTATGTTTTCAGTCCTGATCACCTGCTTTGTGTTTTTTTTTCCCCCCTCTAATAGTAACTTTAAAAAAGAACAAAGCACGGAAGACTGTAGGTTACCTTACATCCATTAATAGATCTGAGTATCTAAATGGATGGAGGGGTGACATTGCACTCAGCATGAAGGGGCTGTGTTTTGGACTGAACGGAGAATATTCCTTTTCTCTTTCTCTCCCAGTTCAAAGAGACGCGTGATCCTTTTATAAGCCCTGGAGAAAGGGTATTCCAGCCCCCGCTCTGGTTCTAACGTTCCTAGGAATCTGACATTTCAGTTCATTGCTTTTATATGGGCAGCAGTCAATGGCACATAAGAGGGAAAATGACGTCCTCATCTAATCTTATTATATTATGAAGATATACACTACATCTTACTAAATCGACACCGTATCTTGCAGTAAGGAGCCAATATCTTTCACAAGACACAGGAGGAATCATCTATTCTCTAGGTCCATATAAGGAGAAACTGCACAGAATTTGAGTGGGAATAGTTATCATCTTTATATATCATTTACATAGCCAGGGAGAAAGATATATTTATAGTCCTTTCTAATAGGCAAAAATTCCCTTGAATGACTCCTTTTCACTGGTACCTGCAGCATTCAATAGAAAATTTTTGCTTTAAAGAAACACAGTATTCTCCTCCCCTTTGAGTTGTCATGTATGGACAGATGGAAGTATCATGGGAGCCAGAGATGGGGATTGTCTGAGACTCAGGAGGTTTCTAGGAAGCTTAATAAGGAAAGCTTATGGGATTGTTTTTAAGACATTAAAAAGACAATACTGTCATATGGATACATGGCATAATGTACCTGTGAGAACCATTAGAATTGCACAGAACAATGAGTGAACCTTCATATACGCAAATTTTAAAAAATTAGGATGTTGGGATTTCCTAGGATGGAATGCAAGCTGTGACAAAATAATATAACCATATTATAAATATACTTTTAAAACTTACAGGAGTAGCCTGACCGGTTTGGCTCAGTGGATAGAGTGTCGGCCTGCAGACTGAGGGGTCCCGGGTTCGATTCCGGTCAAGGGCATGTACCTTGGTTGCGGGCACATCCCCAGTGGAGGTGTTCAGGAGGCAGCTGATCGATGTTTCTCTCTCATCGATGTTTCTAACTCTCTATCCCTCTCCCTTCCTCTCTGTCAATAAAATATATTTTAAAAAAAGAAAAAAACTTACAGGAGTAAAAGGAGTATACCTAACACACACACACACACACACACACGTTTATGTATATATGCAAGTATTTCCACATATATTTGTTCTCGCTCTGTCAACTGAGAGGGCCTAGAAGCAAAACCAACCCCGTAGCAGCAAGTACACTTAACACTTAGATCTTGGTTTCTAACACCCCAATAAAAGAATGAGGACTCCTTGAAGAAATGTCTAATTCTAGAATTGGGGTGATAAATATGCAAGAAGAATACAGAGTATCATGCACTGAAAGAAACTAATAAAGTAAGTTCTAAACAACAAACCAAAAAAAAAAAAAATGTCAAAGGAACACAGCAGACAACTAAAAAATCTCCCAGTGATCAAAGCTGGGGGGAAAACTGAGCAAGAAAATAAAGTTGTATTGGATTATAACCTGAAATGTAAAATCACTCTGAGTACATATTGATTACATGAGAGAAAGAAAGGAATAAAGAAACAAACAAATATGTAAAAATAGGAAGATAAGGAGGGAGGAAAAAAAGGAAAGAAGGAATGTACATAGCGAATTCCTTCCAAAGGGTACAGTTGGAAATGGGAGAAAAAAAGTAATGTCATAGTACAGAAATCCGGCAAACAGTACCTCAGCCAGGTGGTCAAGTTAACTTCAACAGGCATAAACCGATTCATAGTATGTACTTGAGATAAGGTAATAAAATGGCGCTTTTCCCTGTGTGGTCTTCCTCCCCCAACACATTGCCCCAATCTCATTATGAACAAAACATTACACAAATCCAAAATTAGTGAAACCCTACAAAAAATAGCTAACCAGTACACATGAAGACTGTTAAAAGGCCTGTGTCGATACTGGTTTATTCATCCTGACAAGTGTGCCATGCCAATGTAAGATGCTAGTAATGGTGGCCAAGTACGTGGGAATGCTGTGCAATTTTACAACTTTTCCATAAATGTTAAACTTGACTAACATAAAAGGTTTATTTAAAAGAAAAAAAGAGGTTGCACATGCTTGAACATACAGTTTCCTTTTAAAAAATTCCATAGCCGGGAACAGATGTTTACTCAATCTGCTTGTGTAGATATGACCCTCCCTCGTGGCTGATAGAGGGACCCAGCAGTTACTGATTTCATAAATCTCTGGTTTTGGATTTTGACTCTGAAGCATCCTAATTAAGTAAATTTGGCCCCACAAACTGTATCAGTTTGCGATGGTGGCCATAACAAACTACCACAGATTGGGTGATTCATAAAACAGAAATGTGTTTTCTCACAGTCTGGAGGCTGGAAGTCCAAGAGCCAAGTGACAGCAGAGTTGATTTCTCCTGAGGTCTCTCTCCTTGACTTTGCAGATGGCTGTTCTCTTGCTGCCACTTCACGTTGCTGTTCCTCTGTTCATATGTGTCCCTGGTGTCCTTCTGTGCTTCCAAACCCCCTCTTCTTGTAAGGATACATGTCAGATTGAATCAGGGCCTGCCCATATGTCCTCACTTAACTGTAGTTGCCTCTTTAAAAGCACTGCCTTCAAATAGAGTCTCATTCTGATCTTGTGGTGGGTGAGAGCTTCAATATATGAATTTTGGGGACCACAATTCAATCCATAACACACAACCATTCTATTTACATTTTTACAGTAAGTATTTGATAATACTTGACCTATCTGATATAATAAAAGCCAAATATGCTAAGTGGCCAGTACGCCATTCAACCAATCAAAGTGTAATATGCTAATGATATGCTAAGGTTACTCAACTGCTCGCTATGACATGCACTGACCACCAGGGGGCAGACGCTCCGACTGTTAGGTTAGCTTGCTGCTGGGGTCCAGCTGATCCGGACTGAGCGAGATGGGCCTGACACACCTTGGAGCCCTCCTGTGGTCCCTCCCCGGCTGGCCAACCTCCTGCATCCCTCCCTGGCCCCATTCCTGCACCAGTGGGGACCCTCGGCCTGGCCTGTGCCCTCTCACAATTCGGTCTGAGGGACTCCCTCTCCCCTGAGTGCATGAATTTCATGCACCAGGCCTCTAGTATGCTATATAAATTTCATATCATATATAATGTGCAACAATTACACTTGACATTATATACTTGACATGTGTAATGCATCCTTCTAAAAATCTATATGGTACTTGACACAGTAACTAGCCTACAGTAGAAGCTAAGTAAACAGTATCTGTCATGGCTCTGTTCTCCAGTTGGATAGCTTGGGACTGTTTTTCCAGAATTTCCTTCCTTATGCAGCTGGCCCTCTGTATCCTCCGGTTATGCTTCTAAGGATCTGCTGTTTGTTGAATCCATAAATGAAGGGCCCATGAACACAGAGGGCCAGCTAAGGGATGTGAGCATCCATGGATTTTGATATCCTTGGAGGGTCCTGGAACCAGTCCTTCATGGGTCCCAAGGGATGACTTCATTGTCCTGGTTAGGTTTGGCCTGAGATTTCAAAGGCAGGAGTAGAGAAGGTAGGTGGCAAGTTGGCATAGGGTATCAGGTACGGGGGCAGCACATGGGGACTTCAGCAGATTTTCAAACTCACCATGTTGGCATAGAGCAGAATTCAAGTCCACAGCTCCTTCAACAACTCTCGGATCCGCTCCTTCATTTCTCCAGATCCTGAGCAGGATACATGTGCAGCTCTATGAGAAGGGGCACCGTCTTCTGCAGGTTTCCCACCACATGGAAAACGAAGGAGGAGAGCCAGGCGAAGGCTTCCATTGTCTTCTTGTTCTGCCGTGTGCCTGGTCTCTCCCACTTCACATTCAGCTCTCCTGCCCATGACCAGAAGCAATGACAACAGCTCTGCAGAGACGGCTCTACCAGCTCCACAGCTGCGAATGCTCTGATCCCTGTAATAACTCCCTTCTCCTTGTCTGATGAGGAGCTCCCATTTTCACCAACAATAGGACCTGGAGTAAGCTATGTTATGGCTGTGTGCCTCAGTTTTCTCTTTTTAAAAACTGAGAGTAATGGCCCTGGCCAGTGTGGCTCAGTTGGTTGAGCACTGTCCCATGAAACAAGAGGTTGCTGTTTGGATTCCCAGTCAAGGGGCGTAGGGGAGACAGCCAATGGATGCCCCCTCCCCCTCTCCTTTCTTCTTTCTAAAATCAATAAAAACATATTTAAAATAAAAATAAAAAATGAGAGTAACAATAAGGCTGCTAAGATTAAATAAATTTACATGATCAGTGTTTGGCATAAACACTTAGGAAATATTAAATTCTATGTAGAAATAAAGTAATTAGTCCTTAAGCTAGCCTTAAGTGAATAACATTGGATTTCAGAAGGAATACATATGGACACTTCAACACCTATTTCAAAAACTTTTATTTGATTAGCACCCTCCTCTGCCCTCCTCCATCATTTCTTGAGCTCAAACCACTCTTGTGATTTGCAAAGATTCATAATTGGAAGATAATGATGAGATCTGAAAAGTATGACATGGTTATAAAGGGAAGATTCCTTGGTGGCATGCTCCCTAACAAAAAGAAAATGAATGAAATCATCTTTAAAGCGCCACAAATATGATTTTCCTGACTTTAAACTCTTTGGGCACAGTCACAAGGAATGATATCTCATTCCCTTAGAATGAAAAATATATCTGAGACAATCCACATGGTCTCAGCTATGCCTCACAGTGTAACAATTTTTGTTGTTGTTGTTTTCAGGATATCTAACTACATATCAAAGACACACTCACACACAATTTACATCTTCCTTTTCTACATAAGTCTTTGTTCATATCTTTATCCTTTCGTTCTTTTAACAGTTTGCATATCTTCCCTACCATTTTCTACATATTGATCTATGTGCTTACTGGTATCTATGCATGTAGCTGTCTTGATATATACATTTCATCATATTTTCCTCCATGTGAAAGTACTGGTAAGAATGGGGAGGGGGCAGGCACTGATAAAACTGTGATTGCTAATCCACCAAAAAATAAAAGCATTTGGGTCCAAAAATCAAACGGCAATTTTTAAAGTTCAGTGAATCCAGAAAGCACAATAATTTGAAGTTAAAAAATAATATGAATACATACATAGAGACTCTAGGAACCTCTCTACCAGCTCCGAGGAGCAAGCTTCTGCGAAGAGCATGCCATACACCAGTGATCGTCAACCGCTGTGCCGTAGGAATTTTTAAAACATGCAACACATGACTATTGAGTCAGGGACAATGACCTCTTTCCCCTTGGATTGTCAAATAAAAACATGGCAATAGCCAACACAACAATAGCCGTCCAGTGGGAATGAATAAAAATTATACCTATTATTTTTTTGCCCAATCAGCAAAAAATATATATTGTTGGTGTGCCACAGAATTTTAGTCATTAGTTTATGTAAGCCATGAGATAAAAAGGGTTGAAAATCACTGCCACACACCAAACATTTACTGACAAAGGTGCCCCACATTCATTTTCAGCCAAGACTTCACAATTTCACAAATGCGTGTGTTGGATGTGCTTTGACATGCCGTGGGCTCATTTCTCTGACAGGCGACTGTAGGCAAAGGCTGACCTCCATGAGCATTGCTTTCCAGCCCCTTCTAATCCATGGTTTCCTGGGGTGGCCAGGTAAGAAATAACTCATAACACCGCAAGTGTTGATGCCAATTCACGGAGCGCTAGACACAGACATGGCTGGAATAACTTAAGAACAATTTGCCCTTTGCCTCTAGAATCAATCAATATGTTGAATCCTAATATATCAATTCTCATAGGGGTCTCCCCAGATGATCCCAAGATCCTGAGGTCTCTCTTGGGTTTTTCTCATGATGAGTGCAGACTTACTGCTCTGAGAACACTTCTCAGTATTTGAAGTACCAGAAGGTTGTTTGAGTAGAAAGCAGTAGATCTGACTTTCCTCAGAAGGGCTCAGGATAGGCCTGCATGAAATGTTGGCCATAGAGCATTCCTCTGAGTTACAGGGAAGTGAGGTATAGTTTTCAGAGAGGCTAACCCATATATGTAGAAACAGAGAAAGCCAACAAGCAAATGAATAAAAGACAGATTTCTGAAAAACTCTAAGAGTCAACGCCAGGATAACCAAATCGATCATCAAATTGTTATTCAATGAAATTGAGTTTCATTCTAATGAGCAAGCACAGGGACACAGAGGAAGAAAAATGAAAATGGAAACACACAGAACTTCAGCAATAGCTCTTGGCTATGAATAGGCCCGTAAACCATTGTTTAATTGGTATATTGATTGGCTGACCTGGTTTAAAAGCATAGGTGGAGATATAGGATCAACGTTGCCTCTTTACTTAGATATTGTTAACACTCAGTCAATGCTCTAATTTAAAACATCAATTTAAATTATGAGATACCCATGAATGGGACCTACTTTGATTTAAATAATGAGATACCCATGAATGGGACCTACTTTGATTTAAATAATGAGATACCCATGAATGGGACCCACTTTGATTTAAATAATGAGCTACCCATGAATGGGACCGAGAGGTGTCTGAATGAGTCTGCGGCACAGGCCCCATTCCGCAAGGAATGACTGTTCACCTGCAGGGAGAGGTTAGGGGCAGAGATTGTAAAATTTGTTTTCAGTGGGTTCAAACTTCCTACATTAATGTAACTTATTGAAATACAGTTTTACCTAATATTCTGTTATACTAGAAAAAAGTGATGCCTATATTACAACTTGTAAAATCAAACGAGGTATTTCACTACATTTTCTGGTGATTTATGCCAGTCTAAAGAATTTTTGCTGGCTAGTGATTGAGAATTCATCTTCTAGAAGGAATTCAAAGATTTCAACTGCTTACTTGGAATTCCTAAGTTCATAGACAAATATACAAGAGGAAATCATTGAAAATACTTAGTTTTTTATCTTGCTAATGGGACCCCAAAGCACAGGCAGATCTGAGGCGCCTATGACAACCCTACACTGAATAGCTCTAGAATTTTAACTCTTTTCAAATCACTGAAAGCTGACTTTTGATAAAATTTAACCTGCATAGAAACAGGAGCATATGTATAATTTATAATAAAATTTCCTAAGCTATTCTACATTGTTAGCATATTTTTTATGAGTTGATATTTGGATAAAAAAAAAAAACCTTAAATTTAAAGAAATCAGGGATATGAGTTGACAATGATAAGGTACTAAAAATAGAGTTTCATTAGAGGAAATCCAATTGACTAATTATATTACTGTTATCAATCATCGACTCATGAAATAGCATCTTATAATTTATGGAGAACAGAAGAGTAAGCATTAAAGCAAAATTTGGTGGAAGGAGTTTCCTCATCACAAAAGGCATTCAAATGATCCTTGCTTGATATTTCCAAACTTGTTCTTAGCCACAGTGCAGACACAACACAAGGCCTCTTAGAAGACTAATACATTTTTAGGTACCTCTCACAGTTCATTGCCAATAACTTTCACATTTGAATACTCTAGAAATTTCTGTTTTTATTCATTTGTTTATAGAAGCATTATTCATAATTGCCAAAATGTAAAAGCAACCAAGATGTTCCTCAGCAGGTGAATAGACAAAATGTGGTAAAATCCAGACAATGGGATATCACTCGGTACTAAAAAGAAATAAGCTATCAAGCCAACTGTCTACGCATCCCTATGGAGGTTTAGCTTCTTAATGCAGAACAGAAACTACACAATCCTCATCCCATCTTAGAGTTTTGAAACCTCAGCTGTTATAGGCATTCATATCAGGTCGAACAGCTGGGTTGCTTATGAGGGTGTTTATTTCAATCTTCATGATTTCCTTCCCATGTTTTCCTAAAGAATTTCAATTTTGTTCATCACTCTGAATCGAATAAGGCAAAAAATATAATCAAACCCATCAATATGTTTTTCTTTTTCTTTTTCTTTTTTTTTATTATGCATCTCGCCTTTAAGATAGAGAAATGCTGCTGAATTGCCTTAATATCTGGCTGAGGGAAAGAAAGCAAGCCACAACCTCAAAATTATCAGAAAGAAGTATGTTAGGTGTAAGATAGTTTGTCCACATGACACTTCTTTAATCTTTTAAGTGTATGTGACAAAAACTCTTTCTTGAATAATAAAAAGAATATAAAAATGAATCTCTTTAATTATTACTTTGGGAATCTTTTTTTATAGAGGACTAAAATGTGGACTGGGCAGTGACAAGAATACAAAGCTAATCCATGTAAGCTATAGCCATGATGATTTTCAATTCACTCCTTAACATGGTAAACTTCACTATTTAACTGCTTGCTGAATTAACACGTGGCCTTGCTTAGAGACAGTTTCCGGGGAGGGGAGAAGGGCTGCAGGTTGAATCAACTGCCAATGGCCAATAATTTACTCATTCATAACTACGTAATGCACCTCCCCAAAAGACAGCTGCAGAGACCACTGTATGGGTGAACACTGGGAGGTTTGGGGAGACTGGTACCCTGAAGGGGGCATGGAAGCTCCGTGCCCCTTCCCATGTACCTTGCCCTATGCATGGCTTCCATCCGTCTGTTCCTAAATTATAGCCTTTTATAATGCACTGGCACTTAGTCTGTGAGCCACGCTAGCAAATTCGTGGAACCCAAGAAAAGGGGCCAAGGGACCTCTGATTTATAGCCTGTTGGTCAGAAGCACAGGTGACAACCTGGACTTAGGAATGGCCTCTGGGGTGGGGGTGGGTGGGCACACAATCGGGTGGGATCGCCTCAACCTGTGGCAAGTGATGCTACTTCCCAGAAGGTAGTGTCAGAGTTGAGCTGAATTGTAGGATACCCTGATGGTGTCCAGGAATTGCCTGGTGGTGTGTGGGAAGTACCTCCTCCCACGTACACACACCCACAAACCACAACTGGGTGCAGGAACCTAATTTATTACTAAATTAGGATACATATATACTTCAAGGACCGGTATAAAAAGTACTTTTCTTTCTTTAATTCAGTGTTTATCAATTAAATTTGACTTTTTTCCCCAATAAACCTATTTTGAGTACTGATTGGAAGCTGTTGCCATAGGTCTGTTACATATTAAGAAATGACTCGATAGATAGGACAAGAAGAGCAGAGAGCATTATGTAGTTTCCTGCCTCTGTTCCTGACTATCTGCCTGCCGCCTGGACTATTCATTCCAAAAGCTACGAGGTGTGGCTGGGCAAGGTAGCTGGTTCCAGTTACCTGCAGTCAACTGCGGTCTGATAATATTAAAGAGAACATTCCAGCTATTTTGAGAGAGAGAGTCCATATTTACATATCTTTTATTAAAGTATTTTGTTATAATTATTCCATTTTATTGTTAAGTTATTGAGGTTAATCTCTTTTTGTGCCAAATTTATAAATTAAACTTTATCCTAGATGCATATATATAGGGAAAATAGTATATACAGGGACTATTTTCGGCATCCAGTGGGAGTCTTAAAATGTATCTATCCCCTGCCAATAAGGAGGGACTACTGTACTTGGCCTTCTCATCCCTTGACTTTGACCTTCACTAATACGCTCTTTTGAATAAAACAGAGTTCATTCCAACATGCACATCTGTGAAACATAAAGTTTAAGGCTGTTGAGCATTCATGTCATATAGGCGATTTTTAAAATCATGCTGATAGAACTCACAAGTGGACAGCTGTAAAGAAACTAGTATCTGTTGGGGACCAACTCTACGCTGTGCCAAATGCTTTCAAAATAATCGCTGAATTTTTCCAAACGCAGGTTTGTAGGTAGAGATTATTGTGCGCACGACAGAGAGAAAGTAAGATTACCTGGCTTCTGCCCCTTATGCAGGCAGAAGGCAAATGCGCAGCCAAACAGCCTGGAATTCTATGTTAAAAAAGCTGATTTCACTCCAATCCAGGTGTCGACATAAAATCGGGATTAAACACCCCTCGCCCCACTATGCAACAGCATGAAAAATATCTACGTAAAGTATCTGGAAATCCACAAACACAGGGACATTTGCATAGAAAAACCAACTTCAACAACGCTAGTTTGGTTTCCACAGTAAAAACCAGACACGCTTGCAGGTCGCTCTTTATGCGGTATTTGCTATAAAAGCGAATTCTCATCAAGTTCTGTGATTCACAGGCGGATAGAAAAGAGCCGTATCTCCAGCTCCCAAATAAGATATTTCTAAAATAATGCGGCTGCCATTTGGGCAAATATATATGTGCGTTTTGTCTTGACAGCTTGTCAACTGGCAGACGGTCCCTGAACATCAGATTCATTTCAATATAATCTTGGCCAATTTCTCAATTAGAATTTTATTTTTCACTTTCTGCACAACGAGATCCCCCCCCCCAGCCCCTCCCCACCCCCCAGTCCTCCCTGGCATTCCTCAGGGCGAACAGGTGCGGCTGCTGGCCTTTCTGTGGTAGCAAAGGAAGAAAAATGAAAGAATGGAGAAGGGGAGGGGAGAGACAGACTGAGAAGAGTGGTAATAGGGAGAGAGAGGAGATAGTAGTGACCTTCATCCTGATATTCACCTTCGTGAGAAATGAAGGGAATAATTCACACCTGACAATAAAATAGTGCGGCTGCCTCTGCCTCCTGTACCCAGAGAGGCTGGAGTCAAACAGTAATCAGACACGCGATACATAAGATCGATACATGGGGAAAGGTCCAAACGTATGGTGGGAAATAGATTGATAAAAATAAGCTTTTTCATATATTTTTATTGATGTCAGAGAGGAAGGGAGAGGGGGAGAGAGATAGAAACATCTACGATGAGAGAGAATCATTGATTGGTTGCCTCCTGCACAACCCACACTGGGGGGATCGAGCCTGCAACCCAGGCCTGTGCCCTGACCTTTAATTGAACTGTGACCTCCTGGTTCAAACGTCGACACTCAACCACTGAGCCACACCAGCTGGACAATAAAAATAATTTTTGAAAACCACCACCACAATCAATTATCGGGTGCCTGTTTACTTTAAGGCACACCTTAACCTTGTATGCGATCACACAATTCTCACACAACGAAAGTAAGATGGAAATGCCTATGTTTGCATGATAGCTAAGGAAAATGAATGATCATGGAACCTCCCTGAACTTCAAGGTCAACCAGACAATAAGGGATGGTACCAGGATTCAGAACTCTTTCTATCTAACTTCAAACCCACACTTTGAACTGTAGCAGCACGCTTCATGTAGTTTTTGAAAAAGATGTAATAGAGAAGGCATTTTTAAAAAAACAAAAAAACTGTGTGTGTTAATGAATGTTAATTTTTCTTAGTCTGCACTCTCTCACCAAGAAAAACCTTTTAGATAGAAAAACATTATGTACTGTGTATTTACAGGTGCACACACACGTTGCATAATGTAGCTAATAATATCTCTACGATCCTTTTCTTAGCTGAAATTGACCTTGGGAGTCTGCCGAAGTTGGAGGAGGGAACTTCTTTCTCAAAATATTTATCAGGCACATGACTCATATACACAGAAATGGAAGCCTCTGACACATTTACAATAAATAGATATAGGCTTGGCCATTAAGATGTAGAAATCCTAAGTGAGGCAAAAATAACCACTTCCCTCTTCACCATTTGTTAGCAATTTAAATAAAGGCTTCTTTGTATATTGAAGGTGACCATAGCCCTTTAAAACTGTATCACTCTTATCTGGACGAGAAGGTGAACGAAATAAGTTCTTTACCCTAAACAAGAAAATAAGAAAGAAAGAGTGTTCCTCAAATTCTGTTTCCATGTCAGGATTTAAAAGAAGTAGGCACATGGAGATATTTTTGCTTATTTGTGGGTTTCTTTTTGTGGGAATAGTAATGGTAGAGAGAGAATTTCCTACCGGAAAGGCATACAAGTTTCCCTAGAAAAAGTGTCATTTCAGCCAACCAAAGAGGAGAGATGCGATTCTGGCAAGATGAGAAAAAATAAATAAAGGCAGAATTCTTTGCACAAAAAAACTGACAAAGTCGAGTGTTGGCAGGAGTCATACTTGGGGGAGACGTGAAGACCTGCAATCCATTCTGATTTTCTGCTGCAATGGGCACATCGGCCAATGTTAACAGAAGACAGAAGATATCAGAGAAAGCCAGGCTGCTCACCTCATTCTGGCCTTCAATTTATGTCTCTACTTGTGTGTGTGTGTGTGTGTGTGTGTGTGTTTAATTTGTGTCATCATGTCCATCTACTACGAATTTATGCGATTTTGTTGTATTCTGATTTTGATGTATGCATCCTTATAGGTTGTCTTAAATGTAATTTAAATCTAAGTAGTGTTTATATTCCATACATCAGAATGACTTGTGGGCCCAGCCAGTGTGTCTCAGTGATTAAGTGTCAATCTATGAACCAGAGGTCGTACATTTGATCGGGGCACAAGCCCAGGTTGTGGGCTTAATCCCCAGTGTGGAGTGTGCACGAGGCAGCCAATCAATGATTCTCTCTCATCATTGATATTTCTATCTCTCTCTCTCTCCCTTCCTCTCTGAAATCAATAAAAATACATATTTTTTTTAAAAAAAGAAAGATTTTTGGTATTTCACACTCTCATTTTTAGATCCTGCCTATTAATTTTGTCAGATAAGAAAGAGGTCTATATTACAAAGTCTGGGACAGGGATATTTCCAGGATCAAAGCCAGGGATTGGGGAGGGATAAGCAGATCCCTCCAAAAATAAGGAAAAAGAAAAAATAGCATGCTTTGAAATATACACTGCTCTGAAAAAATGTAATGAGTACTTCAATGACTCAGAAAAATTGGGAGTGAATCTTTGATGATGGTGGCACTTCTAAAACAAAGTTCAGCCTGGCTGGCGTGACTCAGTTGTTGTGCGTCAACCCATGAACCAGGAGGTCAGGGTTCGATTTCTGTCCAGGGCACATGCCCAGGTTGCATGCTCTATCCCCAGTGTGGGGTATGCAGGAGACAGCCAATCAGTGATTATCTTTCATCATTGATGTTTCTATCTCTCTCTCTCTCTCTCTCTCTTTCCCTTTCTCTCTGAAATAAAAAAATATATCCTATATAATAAAGAGCTAACATGCTAATTAGACTGGACAGTGGAATGATCTTCCAGAATGACCAGTGGGCGGGGCCACGAGGGCCAAGCCCCTTGCACAAATTTCATGCACTGGGCCTCTAATATATACATATATATTAATAACACACACACATATATATGTATATATATGTATATAATTCTTTTGAAAAAGTTAAGGTAAGACACCCACTGCACAGAAGTCTCCGGTATCTATGATTCCTAATCCACTCTGGGGTGGGCCTACCAGCTCCATTCAATATCTGGCTGCCTACAGACCTCGACGGCTCCCTATTTCTCTATGCACTGCAATTGCATGTGACTGTGCACAAATAATTAACCATCAAGCAAATATCCACAGGATTAGTCTGGCATGTTGGAACAAATCTTGATAAATCCGCCTCAGTAACAAATACTCCAAGTACAAGTGTAAGAGAAGAATACAAATTCGGCCTATTGAAGGACTGTCATGGAAGGAGAGATATTTTAATAAAACCGCTTCGTCAGTTCCTATTACTAAGGGACTAAAGCTATCGAGCTGTGGCACTGAGGCCAAAAAAAAGGGGGGATTTGAAAATGCAAATGAGAGAGAAGACAGTCACAGATGCCTTTTATTCAGCCACACACTATCCCCGGTGCCGGGAGCTATATTCAAAGTGACTCTTAATAGTTCTGCATACATACCCAAAATGGACATCTCCGGCACAGTCGCATGATAGGGTCCATTAAGAAACTCCGGTGCATTGTCGTTGATGTCCTGAACTTTAATAATAAATTCTGAAGGAGGCTCCAGGGGCTTGTTGGTCTCAAAGTCCACTGCCTGAGCTGTGAGCGTATACTCAGCCTTTTCCTCCCGGTCAAGTCTCTTTATAGCGTGGATATCTCCCGTTATATCATTTATTTGAAAGATGGTCCCAGCTCCATCGCCCGACAGGATATACTTGATTTTTTTGCTCCCAGGATCCAGGTCTGTGTGCAGCTAAAATGAAAGGTGACATTGGTTAGCGATGCAACGTTATTTTCTCTTTTAACTCCCTCCTGCTTGAATATCACGTTGGTCCTTTTTGCATTCATTGGAACTTCATCAATCTCTGCAATCAGAAGGTGCACAAAGAGTCCATGCGACTGTGTTATTTTTTAAAATGTTATCTTTATTGTTGAAAGTATTGCACATGTCCCCCCTTTTTTCCCCATTGACCCCCTCTACCCTGCCCCTGCCACCCGCAGGCCTTCACTGCACTATAGTCTGCATCCGTGGGTTATGCATATATGCATACAAGTTCACCAATGTATTATTATAAATCAAAACAAAACATAATGAAATTCATACAGATAAGTTGGAATGGTAAGCAAAATAGTGACAGACTCATACATAGAGAGCAAGCTGACAGCTGTTGGCTGGGGTGGGGTGGGGGGGGAGGGGGAGCTGGGGGTGTGTTGAGGGATTGAGCAAAAGTGAAAACCTCATGCATGAACATGGGCAGCACTGTGGTGATCACCAAGCAGGGCCAGGGTGGGGCGGGGGACTGGGGAGTGAGGGCTGGAGGGAGGTAGAGGAGGGTATGGTGGGGATAAATGGTGATAGAAGGAGACTTGACTTGGGGTAGTGAACATACAATACAGTGTACAGAGGACGTGCAGAACTGTGCACCTTAAATCTGCATAATTTTGTTAATCAGTGTCACCCCAATAAGCTCAATTTAAAAAGACTTTGACCAGTTTAGTATAAACTGACATGCATTTAAAATGATAAAAAGATCAAGGAAAATATGACAAAAATGTACAGATTCTTTTCAGTTTATTAATACATGTATTTAAAGTTTTTATCACTAGCTACCTTTTGGGTTCACTATTTGTATGCCAAGAACCATGCAAATCACTTCTCACATAATTCCCTTAATTTTTACCAAAAACTAAATGAATTAAAATATCCTATATGATAAAAGCCTAATATGCAAATTGACCAAACAGCAGAATGACCGATCATTATGACATGCACTGACAACCAGGGGGCAGACACTCAATGCAGGAGCTGCCCCCAGCCTGCAGGCCCCAAGCTGGCCTAGGCGAGTGCCAGTGGGAGCCCCCTGATCGCCCTGCCAGTCACCCCACAGATCGGCCCTGATCACCAGCCAAGCCTAGGGACCCTTACCCATGCATGAATTTCATGCACTGGGCCTCTAGTTTCATATAAAATATGAGAAAAAGGAGGTTTGACAAGGCACACAATAACCTCCCTGAGGTTCATATTTTTGAATGAAGTGTAGTAGACCCAGAATCCAACTCAGTTTTGCCTGCGGTATTTACAAATACAAAAGTAATTCTAATAATCTGATACATATTAAAGTCTTATGTTTGTGCTCGGCCAGCATGGCTCAATGGTTGAGCATCCACCTACGTACCAACAGGTGTTAGATTCCCAGGCAGGGCACGTGCCCAGGTTGTGGGCTCAATCCCCAGTGAGGGGTGTGCAGGAGGCAGCTGATCAATGGCTCTCTCTCATCATTGATATTTCTTTTTCTCTCTCTCCCTCTCACTTCCTCTCTGACATGAATAAAAATATTTTTTTTTTAAATCTTATGTTTGTCTAGGATGTTTTTTACTTTGTTCCGTACAATTCTCCTGGTCTAGGAAAATTATTCCCATTTTATGAAGAGCACTGCGGCCAGAACGGGGAAGCACGTTTTCTAAAAATGGGAACGCTGAAAAAATAACAACTCTGCAGCAAGGATCCAGGTCCATCGCAGGTCATGGCAACACACACTCATTGAACACCTGCCCCGCCTGAAAAGTGATAGTAGGTACAGAATGCCTGGCTGTAAAATGTTCACTTTACTCTCAAGAGGGAGACAGGCATGTTCTGATACATGGTGCTTCTTTTAATACTATGTTGACCCCTGTTTGTTTGTTTTTTTAAAAAAATAAAATAAAATAAAACATGAATTTATAGTTTTAGTTTGTTTTTGTTTTTTGTTTTTTTAAAAAGGAGGGCATTGGATTATAGTTGGAAAATACCACTCAAGTGCATGTTTTCAGTTTAATGCAGTTAAATAGCAATGTAGTTCCACTTATCGCACCATGAGATTTCAAATACTTGTTCCTTAAAAAAAAAAAAAAAAAAAAAAAAAAAAACTTCTTCAAAGAAACTCTTAGAAACTCAAAAGATTGTGTTCTCTTGGGATCACTTTTATTCAGAGCAACCTCCGTTGCTTTCTTTGCCAATTTAAATTGTATTTAGCGCTTCAATAAATGAAAAGAAAAGATTTGTTCAAAAAGACATAAAGCAGCAACAAAGAGTTCAAATGCATCTAGATCTCCTACTTTGCTTTTGAATATTTTAAAAAGTTAAAGCCTAAGATTACATCAAATATTTATTGAATCTCCAAATGTATCCCTTTCATTTATTGTATTAAATTTATTAACAAGAGCAAATATTGAAATGCCACTTTATCTTAATGAATGTGGGATTATAATTCATTAATGTGATATTAATCCTAATTTATGATCATTTTAATTTATGTGCATTTTAACATTTCCATTAGCATTTTTATTAAAAAAAGAATATTTGAATAATATATCATTCTTGGAGGTTTCCATTCACATACAAAGCATTCCTCAGACACAGAAGGTATGGGTATGATTTGCACTTAGCCACAATATTTTTTTTGCTATTAAAATTAAGCCCTTCGTCCTGGCTGGTATGGCTCAGTTGGTTGGAATGTCACCCTTACACCAAAAGGTTTGGATCCAATTCCCAGTCAGGGCACATACCTAGGTTTCAGGTTGAATCCCAGCTGGACATGCATGGGAGGCAACTAATTGATATATCTTTCTCACATCTATGTTTCTCTCCCTCTCTTCTCCTCTCAAAAAAAAAAAAAAAATCAATGAAAACATATCCTTGGGTTAGGATTTTTTTTTTTTTAAATTAAGCCCTTTAATGGTGTTATCATTATTATGTTGGAATTTATTTGTGCCATATTTTTCTTACATTTATCAATTAGTCAATTAGTATTATAATCTTAACCAAGGTTTTAATGGTCCCTTGTCTTTAGAAATAACTGAGCAAGAAGAAGAGAAAAACAGTGTTGGAAAGAAAAGCACAAAGTTAAGATTCTGGTCCCTCTAACTACATGAACCGGAGAAATTAATACACTTGTTTGTGCTTCTGTTGCTCTGCCTGTAGTGTGGGGATGAGACATCTACCCCGAACAATTGACTTTAGAATCTGATCTAACCTATTTGAAAAACAGAAAAAGGGAAGCAGACATGTTAAATGTGCAATAACTAAAATCATTTTATTTCATACCATATTCCACCATAATCAAGTATCAGGAAACACTCTGCTAAGCCTCAGTGAAAGCAAATTCCCAAGACTTCATGATAGAAAAGCAGAGAAAAGACAAAAAAAAAAAAAAAAAAAACCACAGGAAACACGATATGATTCCTCTTCTTTCTGAAAATTCATTTTTAGCAAGTCTCAGTAAAATCCAGATCCATGGGCTAATGGTAATCTGGAAACATAGGATACTGTGTCTCTAGTCATTCGCTTCATGCTGTTATTTGTATCATGCACACAGCTTTGCACGTGGCTTGTTCAAGGAACCAGTTTGGCATTACAAATAAAAGAGTTGTGCCCTAACTGGTTTGGCTCAGTGGATAGAGCATCGGCCTGTGGACTGAAGGGTTCCAGGTTCGATTCCGGTCAAGGGCATGTACCTGGGTTGCGGGCACATCCCCAGTAGCGGGTGTGCAGGAGGCAGCTGATTGATGTTTCTCACTCATCAATGTTTCTAACTCTCTATCCCTCTCCCTTCCTCTCTGTAAAAATCAATAAAATATATTTTTTTTAAAAAAAGAGTTGTGGGTGTGTAAGTACAGCCATTTACAGGCTTCAAATGCTTGTGAGACCCCGCGTCCGGACCTCAGAAGGATTTGGGGTACACGGTGACAAGCTGCTACATCTCCTATTTTCTTCACATAAGTCTGTGAGCATCTGCTCACTGCAATGCAACTGCTCCTACCAATGCATCCACCCCAAGACCTGCTCTGAGACTAAGGGGCCAAAGGCATCCCAAATTACCACATGTTCACACATCATACATCATCCAGAGGTGTGAGGACCGCCTCTCCCAAGGGCTGCTTCTGTTAATTAGAGCAAGATAAAGGCCACTTGCAAATTGGCCTGGGGTGATAAGACTGCTTTGTCTGGCTGTGATACAAAAAGACCTCTTCATTCATTTATTAAACATGCTCAGAGCATGTGCATCGAAAATGTGGGCTGCTCTGCCCTCAAAGACCCATAGTTAGTGGGAGAAACACAAATAGACAGAAAACAAAGAATAATAATAATAATAATAATAATAACCCTCCTATCTAATAAAAGAGAAACATGGTAATTGGCGTACGACCGCTACCCTTCTCATTGGCTAATCAGGGCGATATGCAAATTAAATGTCAGCCAAGATGGTGGCCAGCAGCCAGGCAGCTTGAAACTAACATGAGGCTTGCTTGCTTCAGTGACGGAGGACTCCAACCTTCCCCGCCTGCCACTTCAGGCCGTGAGCTGGCAGTTTGAAACATAGTTACAAAAATAGAAGCTAAACAAAACCCCAGAAACCAGCTTTCAGCTAGCCGGGATCTCAGACCTGGAGGTGATACAGAGTTTTGATTGTAGAACCTAAACAAACCAGATACCTGCTTTCAGGAGCAGAGGCCTAAGAGCTGGAGCCTCAGAGCTAAAGCTGGCTCAGAATAAAAAAAAAAAAAGAAAAAAAGGAGCAGTTGGGAGCTTCAGTCCCAGCCTGAAAATAGCCCTCAGCCCCTCACCCAGACTGGCCAGGCACCCCAGTGGTGACCCCCACCCTGAAGGTTGTGTGACCAGCTGCAAACAGCCATCATCCCCTCATCCAGGCTGGCCAGGCACCCCAGTGGGGACCCCCCACCCTGATCCGGGACACCCTTCAGGGCAAACCAGCCAGCCCCCACCCATGCACCAGGCCTCTATTCTATATAGTAAAAGTGTAATATGCCTCCCAGCACCGGGATCAGGATGACAGGGGGCAGCACCCAAACCCCCTGATCGCCCTGTGGCTCTGTGTGTGACAGGGGGCGGGGCCACAACCTCCCTATCCGCCCTGCTCTGTTCCTGACAGGGGAAGGAGCCCCAACCCCTGATCGGCCCTGCTCTGTGCCAGATAGGGGGGAGCTCCCCAACCTCCTGATCGCCCTGCGGCTCTGTGTGTGACAGGGTGTGGCGCCCCAACCACCCCACCCCATTGGGCCCTGCTCTGTGTGTGATGCCGTAGAGCCATAACCTCCCCATCGGCCCTGCCCTGAGTGTGACAGTGGCAGTGCCCCAACCCCCTGATCGGCCCTGCTCTGTGGGTGATAGAGGGCGGTGCCCTAACCCCCTGATCTGCCCTGCTCTGTGCATGACAGGGGGGAGCTCCCCAACCCCCTGATGGGCCCTGCTCTGTGCGTGACAGGATGGAGCTCCCCAACCCCCTGACGGCCCTACTCTGTGCGTGACAGGGGGCAGTGCCCCAACCCCCTGATCAGCCCTGCTCTGTGCGTGACAGGGGGCAGTGCCCCAACCCCCTGATTGGCCCTGCTCTATGTGTGACAGGGGGTGGCGCCGCAACCTCCCCATCGACCCTGCCTTGAGTGTGACAGGGGGCGGTGCCCCAACCCCCCAATTGTCCCTACCCTGAGCGTGACTGAGGGTGGCATCGCAACCTCCCTATCCGCCCTGCTCTGTGCATGACAGGGGGCGGCGATCCAATTCCCCAATCAGCCCTGCTCTGAGCCCAACCAGGGGCTGCACCTAGGGATTAGGCCTGCCCTCTGCCACCTGGGAGCAGGCCTAAGCCAGCAGGTCGTTATCTCCGAGGGGTCCCAGACTGCGAGAGGGCACAGGCCGGACTGAGGGACACCCCCCCCCCCCGAGTGCACAAATTTTTGTGCACCGGGCCTCTAGTATATAATAAAAGGCTAATATGCAAATTTACCAAACAGTGGAACGGCCAGTTGCTATGATGCACACTGACCACCAGGGGGCAGACACTCAATGCAGGAGCTTCCCCCTGGTGGTCATTGTGCTCCCACAGGAGAGTGTTGCTCAGCCAGAAGCCAGGCTCTCGGCTGGTGAGCGCAGCAGTGGTGGAGGGAGCCTCTCCCAACTCCAGTGCAGCACTAAGGATGTCCGACTGCTGAGGGCTCCCGGACTGCGAAAGGGTGCAGGCTGGGCTGAGGGACCTCCCCTCCCCCCGAGTGCACAAATTTCGTGCACTGGGCCTCTAGTAATTAATAATAGAGAGAATGTGAGTGTATATATATGATATAAATAACAGCATGAAACCAATGGAGACACGCAGTATTTTAGTTTCAAGATTACTATTCAAACAGAAACTAAAGATGATATTATTATTATTATTATTATTATTATTATTATACTAGTGCCCAGGTGCACATTGAAAGGGAATTAATTAGAAGGTGGCCAGCTGGGTGGGACTGGGCAAGATGGGCCGGACATGCCCTGGAGCCAGTCTCCTGAGGTCCCTCCCTGGCCGGCCGCACCTGGGGGTGATGCTGTGGCTTGAAGGTCATCTGTGGAGTTGAGAGGGTACCTCTGGCAAGTGGGGTCCCTTGGCCTGGCCTGCAGGATTGGGCTGAAACTGGCTCTATGACATCCCCTGAGGGGTCCTGGATTGCAAGAGGGTGGTTTTCGGGTGACATACCCCAGAATCAGGCTACCTCCTCTCTGGTTCCAGGTTTGTCACCCGAGAACCGCTGCTGCCAAATCACCAGAGCTCGGCAGCTCTTGTGTTGAGCATCTGCCCCCTGGTGGTCAGTGCATGTCACAGCTACTGGTTGGAGCATCTGCCCCCTAATGGTCATTGCACATCATAGCTACTGGTCGGACAGTCGCTTAGCCTTTTGTATATATATATATAGATTGACTACTTACTGTCTGATCAACATTTTATATGTGTAAATATCATGGTATCCTCATAGCACACCAGAGACCACTTCTCCATTTGCCAATGAAACGATTGAGATTCAGAGATTTTTAGGAAACTTTTCCACTGAATGCACTATGAGCAGGTGGCCATCTTAGCAGCACATGCTTTAGAGTCAATGTCCTGGACTCGGGTGCACGCTTCAGAGGTGATGATATGGAAAGAACGGAAGGGTGTGAGAGTGTATAGAAATTTCCCTTCACCCAGAAAAGTGTAGTGTGGAGGGGCAGAAACAGCCTTCCCGGAGAAGCAATGATTAATTCTTCGGATCTCAGAGAGGGAGGAAATGCATGCCAGACACAGGTAACAATGTGGGTGAGGATCCGGAGATGGGGGAAAGCATGCTGAAGACGATTTCCTATGCCTAGGGCACCG
The DNA here is from genome assembly GCF_014108235.1 of Myotis myotis. Classification (NCBI taxonomy): domain Eukaryota; kingdom Metazoa; phylum Chordata; class Mammalia; order Chiroptera; family Vespertilionidae; genus Myotis; species Myotis myotis. The sequence continues at coordinate 34,743,108 of NW_023416323.1, read as the reverse complement.
TGCTAAGAAGAAGAGAGGTGGCGAGAAAGGATAGAACACAAGGCAGGGGCCACACGATGTAGAGTTTTAAAACCAAGACATAGGTACTATTTATGTTATTTATGTTATGTTATTTATGTTGTTATAAATAAGCAACAAGAGTCCATGAGCACAAGGTTTCAGTAAGGAGCCTGACATGATCATTTTGTTTCCGTAACATCACCATGGTGGGCGGGTGCAAAAGCAATGGCCTCGGAATCAGAGGGGAGGAGAAGCTCAGAGGGAAAATGTAGGCACTGATTCACAAAGCCACCTTGACATGGAGTCAGCTTCTGCCCGCACCCATGACATCACATCTACAACTGGATATGATGGTGGTAGATGGGTGGGGTGGGGAGAGGGTGGCCTGATGGGCTATGTAGCTTGGAAGGTGGCTTTATACGCCGCAGTGTGATGCTACTACAGAAAAACTGAGTAATTCAAAGACCGTTATCGTTCATCCAGACACCCTGTTCTTAATAAGTTACAGAGACAAATTATATCATAACACTAACACTAGGTCATAGGCATCAGAGCACTCCTCCATTTTAGTGAGGTCATGTTGGGAATGTGCAATTACTCTTGTCATCACACGTCATAAAAAAATAACAACTCTTTGAAATAATAACAGTTATTAAAGTAACTGGTATATAAACCATGTTACCCTCAAATATGTTGTAAGAGATGAAAGGCTAACAAAAACAATGACCCCTGATTAAAAGAATAAAACACACCATCCCACGCTGAAAATGACCTCTGCTTCACACACACACACACACTTTCTGATATTTTCCAGCAGGCAAATGCATAGCATCTTGCTATCTCAGACTGTATTCTTGGCATTCAGTGTCTGCTGCTGGTGTGAGTATTGAACCAACTGACCTGGCCAAGGGTACATGTGCCCAGAAAAACAAAAGATTGGAAGCCAGTCCAAGTGAAATACTGCTTTTGGCTGCAGGGACCTAAAAACATAGTTACTGCTTCTGCTTCTTTTGTTAAATGCTAAGTTCCACAAGGCCAGAACTTTGATGTGCATTATTTAACACCATCTCCAATAAGCATCGTGCTTGGCACATAGTAAATGCTCATTAAAGTTCATATATACCCCACATACATACTGTCTGCACAGGATCGATCTTAATGCTCTACACTTTGTCTGAGATTTCACAGAGCTGAGGGGCTCAGGTTCAGCAAATACTGTACTTGACTTTCTCAAGATCATAAAATTAACAAACGACAAAACTAGATACATCCCAGTAAATCAGATTCAGGAGCCTATAATTTTTTTTAAAAAAAAGGAACCCTGAAATTGGAGAGAGGATGACACAATTCCTCAGGGGATTCAGGGAAGTTGTTGCTGTTTTAAGTATATTTTTATTTCAGAGAGGGAAGGAGAGGGAGAGAGAGAAACATCACTGATGAGAGAGAATCATTGACCGGCTACCTCCTGCACACACCCCCGCTGGGGATCGAGCCCGCAACCCGGTATGTGCCCTGCCTGGGAATCAAACCCTGACCTCCTGGTTCATAGGTTGAAGCTCAACCACTGAGCAACATCAGCAGGGTGGAGAGCCTACATATATGAGCATAATTCTCTAGAGACCATCCAACTAGTTAGTCTGGGGCCTTCTGTTTCCCTAGATGAGGACCACAGAATGGGGAAGCCTCTAGTTTGTCCCTAAATATATATATTTAGAGACCATGTGTACAAAACCACACAGGACAGACGCTTTGGGGGAAGCAATTCATCCTATAGAAGTCTGGAATGAATTAGACATAGAAATAAAAAGGCGGAATGGCCGGCTAACGGGAACGCAAAGAGAGAAATGTTGTCAGGAAGAGGCTGGCAGGATGTTTCCCAAGACACTTCCCCGGCTGACATTCATGATTTTGGCAAACTCCCTACTATCTGTGCCAATGACAGCTTCACAGGTTTGGAAACGTGATGTATCAGCCCCATAGCAAAGCCATCTCTCTCAGCCAGACTGCACGAGAGGAAGTTACTTGTCTACTTTTTTTGTAAGGCGATGTACTGATGGTAAATAGCGTTTCAAATATTTAAGTTAACAGAAGGAGCAAAATTTCTCCTTCTGTAAAGATCTCCCCGCCAGTGAAGCCAAGCCATCCTAGTTGATAGGATTCGGAGAAAGGAGAACGAAACGGGTTAATTCTATAATGATGCCATAGAAAAAATAGTTTCAGTCTGCCCATCTGACAAAAAAAAATAGTCTTAAAAAAAGAATGCTTCCATTACATATTCTCAGATTTTCTCTTTCCCTTGATGTACTAAGGTGGAGACTCCCTTATTTAACCAAGCAATCATTAAAATAATAATAATAGTAAGAAAGGCAATGGATTTCCTTCTGTTGGATACAGCTTTTCTTATGTGTGCTGCTGACAGCCCAGTATGTGACATCTTACAGGCTTGGAAGTCAATATGTTTCCCTAAGGCAACCAAAAATTCACCAAGTAGTAGTTCAGATTATGGGATCTAGAATGAAAGCATAGGAAACAAAGCTAGCCCTGGCCGAGTAGCTCAGTTGGTTAGAGCACTGTCCTGATACACCAAGGTGGCAAGTTTGATCCTCAGTCAGACACATACAAGAATCAACCAATCAATACACAAATAAGTGGAATAACAAATCGATGTCTTTCTCTCTCTCCCCCCGCCCATTCCTCTCTCTCAAATCAATAAAGAAATAGAGCTAGATAAGTACAAAATGTAATACACCAAGGAATTTGCTTCACCTCTCCAAAACTCAGTTTCCTTATTTGTAAAAGATTTCAATAGCCTATTTGGTTTTTGGAATAGTTACAATGTGACCATAGATAATAAAGGCCCAATATCTCCAGGAACTAAGATATTCAAATAAAAATGTGTGAATTCTTGTGGCGATTGAATTTTATAATGAAAGTTTCTGCCAGACCTGGAAATGTTCTCCAAAAATATATATACCTAACAGCACATTCTGGGTGAGAATTCCACATAGTGTGCTGATTGGAGGGGATGGGGATGGGGATGGGTAGAGGTGGAAGAGAGAATAAGGGAGATAAATTGTGCTGGGGAAAAATAAGATCAAACAAAGAAAAAAAGAATTTAACATACAACATGGATTTGTAGTAAAAATAGATATGTCACTTCTTGAGTTAAATGATCTGGGTACAAATTGGCTTGAAACTCTGATATTGGGCATGTCACGAAACACATATTTGGTGCTTACTCACCTATTCAATGAATAATGATAGCAGGTATATCTGGAAGTTTTTATTTCTTTTTATTCAGCTTTATTAAGATAAAATTATAAGATATTTAAAGTTACATTGTTTTTGTACGTCTAGAAGTACAGGGGAGGCCACGGGTCATTGAATAAATGTTTGTGTGGGCAAGAGGGGGGTGACTAATAATAGTAACGACTATAAATTGACTTAGGTAAAGGGATCAAGGAGTGGATGGACAGACAGATGGATAAATTGGTTGATAAGAGAATTATGGGGAGGATGATGATTAAGTAGATGGTTTTATTGGAGAATGCACGGATAAAGAAAATAACACATAAAGGGATTAAATCAGATTTCTGACTAAATAAGATTTCTCAGCCATCTTTCCATTTAGGTTCCAACGCATATTAAATACTATGAGTCAATGGATGAATGAACAGATGGGCATTTGGTGAGTGGGTGGGCTGGAAAGACCACAGAGCTTCTCACTGAAAGACTCATTTTGGAAAAACAAATTATTCTGCCTCAGAGCACTATTCCCTGCCTTACACTAAAGCAGACATAGTCCTTGGGAGTGCAACAGTAAATTGTTGCCAGAGCTATTACTACAAAAGATTATTATATGAAGATCTTTGGTGCATGTTTAATTTTCAACAAAACAATCTCTCCATAAAATTCATGGGGTGGGGGGTCCTCTTTCTCTCTCTTTTAAAAAATATTTTTATTGATTTCAGAGAGAGGAAGAGAGAAAGAGAGAGATAGAAACATCAATGATGAGAGAGAATCATTGATCAGCTGCCTCCTGCAAGACCCTACTGGGGATCAAGCCTGCAACCCAGGCATGTGCCCTTAACTGGAATTGAACCCGGGACCCCTCAGTCCACAGGCCAACGCTCTATCTGTTGAGCCAAGCCAGCTAGGGCTCTATCTCTCTTAGTAGGTAGGTAGGTAGATAGACAGAAAATCAGATATATAGGGGTGGGAGAAATTCTGTGCCAAATAAATCCACAATGTAGTAACACAGAATGTAAGCAAGGTAAACAGGACTGAAGAGAGACACCCAGAATTATTATGCAAACAAAAGAAGTGGATTTTAAAGAGATATGGGTATTTAAAACATATTTGGGATATTTTCTAAAGGTCAATTAACAGTGGAAAATTTAGTTGTACTGTGGAATAAGGGAAAAATGTCAAGAGAATGTTGTGCCAATGTTCTCCAGGTTCCTAAAGAACTTTCATCAGAGGACTAGTAGGACTTAAAAATATGAGATAGATTTCTGACGTGGGCACCACAATTACTTGCTAAACAGGATGCATCCTGTTATCCAAATACCTGACAAGAGCACAGTGGGAAAGACCACAGTGGATAAGCAAATGTCAGTCAGGTGCTTTCTCTCTGAAATTCTATAATTATGAAGAGACTGGAGGATAACAAAAAATGCCATGAACTTGGACGGATATTGCAATTGAAGTTAAATACATAAACATGAAGTTTAATTTGGCCCATAGAATGGATGGTGACTTTGGCAAATTATCCTTCTTCTGTGATTAAATAAAGGCCTAATAATAATAATTTAGCTGTGTTACCCACTCCTATCCCTTGAGCACTGTAAACTGTTTCATTCCCAGTCTTGTAAGAGAGCATGAATAAAACTTGGATTCATCAGAAATAATCTCATTTTCATGTGCCATGACTACTCAGTAAGGTAGATATATGGATGGGTGGATGGATGGTTGGATGGGTGGATGGATGTGCTGATAAGAGAATTAAAAAGAGGGGTGGGAGGTAAATTGTTTCATTTGAGAATACATGGGTGCACGTAAAAGTGGACGAGATGATGGCTAACTAACCAGATTCACAAACCTCCTTCCTTTTAGGTGTAAATGAGAATCAGAAGACTCAGTCTGCATTGCAACAATTATATATAATCTTGAGCAAGTTACTTAAATTTTACCTAATATTTTAGTTTCCATTTGTTAAATGATACTGACAAAGCCATCAGCACCATTACACAAAATACTAGAGGCGAAGGCCTGAAATTCGTGCAAGATTGGGCCTCGCTTCCCCCGGCTGCCAGCACTGGCTTCCCTCAGGCACCGGGGACCTGGGCTTCCCTTGCAGCCCTGGTCATCTGGTCTAATTAGCATATTACGCTTTTATTATTATAGATTATCTCAGACTGTGGTAAGGATAACATGGATGTGGAGGTCGTTTTGTTTTGTTTTGTTTTGTTTTGAACTCCTACTCTCCCAGATATCATTATCCCTACAGTTAATATTTGGAAATAAAACCTAACATAGCATCAACTTATGAGAATTAGGTGCTGGAAGCATAGCTCACAAGGCTGTAAATGTGCGTGTGTCTGTTTATGTATGTTTCTCTACTTCAGTTCCATTCTGCCAACAAAACCTGGAAGGAAATACCGAACAGCAGCAGGAGCAAGGGCGACAACACAACCTCCAGGGAACCGTGAAGCCTTGCGCTGCCCTGAATTCGCGCCATGAACAGACCTGTAGATTTGCCGGACATCTGAAAGCCCACTGCTTTAGTACTAATATTAATACTCCATGAAAATAAATATTTTATTTAATTTATAAACAGAAACAAAGATAATCCTTCCAGGTCCTCTGTTATGAGCTGAATTATTTCCCCTTTAGATTCATAAATTGAAGCCTGCACTCCCAGTCCCTCAGAAGGTGACCATATTCGGAGAAAGATGATTATGTTAAAATGAAGCTAAGATGGGCTTTAATCCGATCTGACAGGTGTCCTTATAAGGAGAGACATGTTTAGCCCGCCGGTGTGGCTCAGTGGTTGAGCATCGATCTATGAAGCAGGAGGTCAGGGTGGGGGTGAAAAAGGGGAAGGAAAATATAGTCTGTAATATTGTGTTAAGTTTGCACAGTGACAAGTGATTACTAGACTCACCGTGGTGATGCCATTGTTAAGGCATACATGCGGAACCATTATATTGTACACCTGAAACTGATATGATATTGTATGCCATCTATACTTAAATTAAAGAAAGATTGGCAATAAATAAAAAATAAATGTAGTTTAAGAGCACACACTTCTCATATTACCTGTTTGGTTAACAGGAGTCTCCTGAGAATCAAAGTCAAGGTCAGAGTTGTCATCTCACTGGCACACAACAGGAAACAGAGTCCCACATCTAATGAGCTCTGGAAATCCAACACCCAATTAACACCTCAGGGTTCCAGGCGCACCCCCCCCACCCCGCACCCCCCACCCCCGTGGGGAGGAGCCTAATGATAGACACCTCCCTGGGGAAGGGGGGAGGGGAGAACTTGCCTTTAGCAGTAGAAAAGCTTTGGGGAAATCTAGCAAGCCTAGAAGGCAGAGGTTGGGAGATGAGGTGGGGAATTTACAGAAAACAATGTCAAGCTAGAGAATTATTCAATACACTTTGCAAATTAGGCTCTATGTATGGGAAATAGCCACTCAAATGCTCATGCATCCACACCTTCCCTAAAAAACAAACTCATACACATTCTGCACATTCAACAACATTAATAATAGGACAGCACGGACTGGGTGCATAATGGATGCTCCATATGTAATGTGGAATATAGGACAGAGCTCTACTCTGCATCATTTCTTCCTCCCAGTATTCTATGCATTGTGGTAAAAAAAAGTTTCCTGGGTAAGTACATTCATAACTTCACCCACTCAGATTGTGAGAAGTTTTATGTGACCCCGGTGGATTCTTAGGCCACTCAAAAATAGATCGAGTGATCCCTTTAATCTTCTTCCTGCCAATGCCAGTTTTATGTGCAATGACAAACTCAAGAGCAGTTACTACAAAAATATAATAGAAGTGGACAGGAGAGGTGATGAACTAAGTGTTTGCATGGGTGGGAGTTAGGGGAGAAGATCTGCTTTTTTGTATACTATCTGTTTCCTCTCAATTGCAGTGTGTTTGAGGAGAGAGACAAAATTTAGGGAAATTGATCACTAACATGAAAGATTTTCAGAGATTCAAGAAGGGAATCAGGTTTCTAAAAAGGTTTCTAAAAGGTTTCAGTGAACAATAAAAACATCGATTTCACTTTCTCATATTATGGAGTGATTACATTAAAAGAAGTAAATTGCTTTTCAATTGTCTTTGGTTGTGAGATCCAGGGTTCTTTGAAAGTAATCATGTACTGAGATAAAAGGTGGATACAGCTCAGCTTTGTAAATTATTTACGAGAGAGAGAGAGAGAGAGAGAGAGAGAGAGAGAGAAAGAATATGAATGAATCACCTGGCAGTTGGGGAACATTGGGGGAGTACTGAGGAGAATGGATGGGATGCTGATGGAGTTGTGGTGGTGAACTTGAATCACCTATAGTAACATTTTTTAAATGGCCAGTCTTTGTTATCAGGTATGAGAAAAATTCTGGCAAGAAGCAAAGCTAGGAGCAAAGCTATGGATCTGTCTTCTAATTATAGCAGGGGTGGGGAATGCCCGGCCCGCGGGCCATATAAGAACCACAACATCATTTGATCTGTTGCTGCTAAGGCACCAGGGGTGAGTTCACTAAATGTTTGACCGAACATAGCAAGCTGATTTTTAAGTTGCTAATTTTGTGTGGCCCGAAAATGATGCTATAAATATCCAAGTGGCCCTTGGCAGCAAAAAGGTTCCCCACCTTTGGTCTACAGGAACCACCTTGGCCAGGACTGGGACTTGGGAGAAACAGATGTTTTGAGCAGCAGTTCTGCAAGTCTGGGTCCACAGACCTCTGGGAACCTCTGAGCACCTCCCCAGGCATCAGGAGGTCAAAGTCATGTCCCTTCTCTTCTGCGCTCACACTGGTTTGACTATAAAATAAGTCATGGGTGCATAATGCACTATGTTACTTTATAACTATAAGTTTTACCTCTTAATAAATTTTAAAGAGTATAAAGGTATCCTGTGACCAAAAATTTTGAGAACCACTTATCTACACTTAATACAATTTATACCATAATAAAGTTTATTTTTAAAAACAACCGTAATGTCAATACTGTAACTTTAGCTGCTGATCTGGAAAAATATAGGGTTCACATTACAAAACCCAGGTTTGGACGTTTCTATGTATAAGCAGGATCAAGTCAAATGCATCTGGCTTCTATTTGAGGCCATTTTTACAAAGGGGGAAATGAACTCCTTTTCCTCTGAAACTTCGTAAATATCAAATGCAATGCTGTATGTCAAACAGGAGCACAAAGCTCGCATATTCCAGGGGTCTGCCCCAAAGGTGCTTCTTTGAAGCCAACTTAATAATTTGCACATGAAAGCCATTCTTCTGAGATGCTGGGCATTCACCTCAAATCGCAGGTAAATATTATCTCAGGTTATTAGAAAGCCCTGGAAATTGTGCAAGATGACTAGAGGGAAAAGGCAGGCACACAGATTCACATGTGTGCTCAGCGCAGTGTAAACTTAATGATGAACAGAATCATGTGTAAAAGCACAGACTTCCGGGCCCAGGTAGCAATTCGGGGGTGGAGTCCAAACAACTGCATGTCAAAAAGTCACCAGGTAATGCTCATATTTTTGGCTCAGCCACCACGTTTTGAGAATCATTCACTTAAATCGCAAAACAATATATTGCTGGGATTTTTTAAATGCTAAATTATTCTTCATGGAAATGTTTTATTTGATAACAGCAAATGGTTCCAATTGTTTCTGTTAGGAATAATCAATTTGAGGCTCCAGAGATTTTTATAGGGACTTTCAAGCATTCATAGTCTAATTCTAAGGCATTTAATTTATGTAGAGTCCGGAAGGCATGGCTCAGTGGTTGAGCGTCAATCTATGAACCAGGAGGTCACGGTTCAATTCCCAGTCAGGGCACATGCTCAGGCTGCAGGCTCAATCCCCAGCATGGGGTGTGCAGGAGACAGCTGATCAATGATTCTCTCTCATCATTGATGTTTCTATCTCTCTCCCCATCTCCCTTCCTCTCTGAAATCAATAAAAGTATTTTTTAAAAAAAGAGAAAACTCTTCTCTTTAAAAAAAATTTTATGTAGAAATGCAGTCATTCATGTTTGTCTACATAGATCATTGTGCAATCCAGTCAACAAATATTTAGAGTGTGCTCAGCACACGGCTTCTCATCCCATGCTCTTGTAAAGGACAGAGCAGATTTCCACACAAGCAGGAAGGCTGTTCTTATAGAGTTAAATATCAAGCCACAGTTACCTGCTTATCCAGATCCAAGGTGCCTGGGATATTCGATGACAGAGACCCTTCCCCACCCCTAACTTCTACTCTCACTACTGAAAGTTGCTGAAAATACTAATCTGCCCCAGGCACCATCATTGTGTGCTCATGCGAAGGTTAAAGAGAATCATAGTCAAAAATTGCACTCATACATATACAGGATCTTGGTGATTGATACAGCAATATAATCAGGATAAATGAGTATTAGTCTCTATTTTTTAAAAAAATAAAGACCTATCAACACTTAAAAATATTCTTATCTGAGCATGTAGTTATTTTAGTTGCTATAACTTCAACTAAAATTCAACCTTCTATTTTTGACATCTTTGCCTGTTTTGGCAAAGAAAGCATTGAACATAAAGAGCTATTAGCTGTCTTGCTGCGGTTGATCTGTAAGGCACTCTGAATATACAGTTTCCATAGAGTTGCTAATTGTTCTTCACTTGAACGTTCATTCTGAGAATGAGAGGCACAGGATAATGTAAACATCACCAAGGCATGGGCTGCTGCTCTGCTTAGCATGCACATTATTATTCAGTCATAATGAACACACTTCGAAAATAAAGTGTTGACAGCACTCTTGTTCAAATATATAGCATATGTTTATAGTCTCACACATTGAGGTACACACATAATTATAATATGAGTGTGAGAGAAATTGCCAGGGCCATTCAAGGAGCCATGCTCATTCTGATTGAAAAGTGCTACTGTCCAATTCAGACGGGTGAGACCATGGGGTGGCAACACGGTCAAATGCCTGTCAGACATGGCCAGGCTGATTAAATAATGAGGCAAAATGCAAAAAAAAAAAAAAAAAATTTTGTTGCTGTTTGGATAGAACTTCGAGCAGCTAATGGAAATCAGGATACTCACCGGTTTTCCTTATCCCAGCCAAAGGAATAATGCATTATTGTAGGCAATAATAGCTCAAAAGCACAAGGCCACCTTTTACCAAACCAAGTGACCATTGGGGGAGAATAATTATTTCTACTTGTTAGAGATGTGCTTTTAGATGGATGTAGAGAAAGATAATAATGTGATGTTAGGTTGCTTTTGTTTTTATTCTCTCCATTCGTGTTAGGAAGTAATTCCTGCATCGTGTGTGAATATAGAGGAATCACACTTATTTCTAAGCATCGTGTAACATGAATTTCAAGGGGCATTTAAATTAGGGTCATTTGTCTGCTAAAGCACAGGACACCGTTCCTTAGAGGAAATGTATGTCCTGAAATGTTAAAATCAAGACTCGTAGTAAATAAGAGTTTACTCTGTAAATGATATGACTTTTAAAGTACTCATTTTAGTTGGGGAAGGGAGTAAACAAAGGGAAAAAACACTCTAACAATATTCTTTTAAGGATGACTCGTATGAGATCAGGTCAAGAATTAGCGGGAAAAGTTGAATGAGACAGAGAAAGAGATGGAGAAGAAAGAAAGCTGGGAACCTATAGAACCACCCTGTGCTATGTGCTGGTTTAGTTAATTAAATGCACTTCTTCAACCTCACACTCCAAGGCCATTTTCCTTATCCTCATCTTTAAATTTTGTAAAATTAAATGTATTGGGGGTGACATTGGTCAACATGACCATATAGGTTTCAGGTCTTTATTCTTGTTTTATCATTGGGGAACGTGAAGCACACAGTAGTTAAGTAACATAAGTTAGTAAAGACACATAAGTTAGTAAAAAGCAGAACCATGTAGTTTTGGTCCTGGACTCCAAAGCTGTGTGTGTGTGTGTGTGTACATTTCTTTATAATTATTCTTTTTCTCCATTTCAAATAAATAATTATTCTACATTTTTCTCCTGCCTTTTGTTGGTGACTCCTTGGAAGTGGGGCAAAAAATCTATGCTCAAATTCTGGGGAAAAGGAAACAGAAGGAACCCTGTTGAGAACCGGTCCGTTGGCAGCTGCCTGACATCGAGAGACAACAGACGAACAGGTATTGGACTCAAGGATGCCTGACAGCAGCCCATTCATTTCCAATCCCTTGCTTTCCTTTCCAAAGCCCCCAATCTATTTATAGACAGCTTTGCTTCCTGTCTTTGTAACACCTTCCAAATTCACACCCTGATCTGTGTCCTTGGGAGTTACTCCTCCTAAAGAATCAACTCGTGAATTCACCAAACAGATGAACACCGTTAGGTGGTAGAAGGACGTTGCTATGTCCCTAGGTTTCCGTGACACCTGACAGATGGAGCAGATGCCCACAGGTGACCCAGCGTTTAAACAATCATTGGCTGTGCAACTGAAACCTCGGGGATGCAGTGCGCTCATTCACAAGGAGGAACTATTCAAGGATTCATAATTTGGATTCAACGGGGTTCATTATTTCTTTTGTGAGCCTACATAAGCCTCGTTAATAGTAATGGCTATTATATGGAGACACACGCTGGAGATTGGCATCTAGGGGTGCCGAGATAATGCTGTGGTTTGGGACAGGAAGATGGCTCCAAAGGTCTCATTTAAGGTATTATGTACTTTTTATTTCCAAAGGCTAATTACTGCCATTGAACTCTGCCATTAATACCTTCCGTGACAGTTTCAAGGATAAAGAGTGAGAAACAACAGGTGCATTAGGTTAGAAGGCACTGCATGAGCTATCGCCCGTGGACAGCGGGCTCCCCTGGTTAGTCTTGCCATGCCATTCAACATCATGGAACAGTAGACAGAACACAGATTTCGAAGTCACTTAGTTCTCCATCTCAACACCGGCTTTAACATTTAAACATCATGCGACATTAGGCAAATAACTCTACTTCTCTTAGCTTCCGTTTCTATATCACCACAGAAATAAGACTATCTCATGAAGTCAGTGTGAGATAGAAGGATGTCTGTTAACTGACAATAGTGGGTATGCAAGGTGCAGGTCTAAGTCTAGGGAGAGCAGATGGAGGTCTTGATTCAACGAGCATCATTTTATTTCTACATGCATTTAGTTCTTATTAAACACACACAGGCACATGTTAAGTCCCAGGCACTACCTATACATAAATATATGGCACAGCTCTGTCTACGCCAGGAGCAGGGTTTGTGATGACGCCTCGGGAAATGCCTCCGGAGATGGAGCACATGGGGCCACGTGGACCTGCATGGCCCGCAGCACATTGCCGAAGCTTCACATTTATCAACGTTAGCTGTTTGTACCTAAGACACTGTTTGACAGGAGGGTTAGGCTATTTTAAAATGTTTGAAATTCATTGTTCTGCATACCCTCAATCCCTAGGACTGAACTGTACAGGAATACCTGAGCTCCACGTGCAATGTCATTTATAAATCGAGTCCTTGCCTTCCGGAGAGTTGGTGGAGTTAGTTTCACTGAATCTTTACACCCAAGAGTTGCACTTCTGTGACCTACATTAAGGAATGTTAGGAACTAAAAGCCCTGTAGAACACCTTGCTGCAATATTCGACGGCTAAGTTGAGGATGCTGCTCACAGCGCTGCCTAGTGTACTGCAGAGAGAGGACGCTAAGGTGAAAACGCTCCCCACACTAAGGTAGCAACCAAGTTTCTCAAGATGAGTTTGTTTATTTTATTGGATGGATACACCATTTGTACTACTAATCAGCTTTTGAACTTCACAGTGGACAGCAGCAAGCTGAGGGTCAAATTGTAGACATTTAAACTCCTGGGAATTCTATAATGGCGAATGTACAGGAATTCTCCTGTGTAACTTGTATTTAGCTAAAGGACCGGCTATGAGGGTTTTCCATTTTCACAACTTTGCCCTAGACGACTCCTCATTTATGGAGTCCCGTCATTGTTTCCATGTTATGTTTTCATTTGATTTTCAAAAACTATGTATTTTTATCTGTGGTAAGCTTGAACATGCTGATGTAAATATGGGAACCTTGCTTCTGAGATATGCAAACGCATGCCCACCATATGTATATGGTAATTGCACATTGCAAATGTTCTATTTATAATTCTACCTCTTTCATCAAGGAACCTGGTCATCTCTAAAACTGATAAGAAAGCTGGTGCTCACTAAGACTCTTGACTGCCCTGGGTAATTGCATGTATCGTGTGCCCGCACTCCACCTCCCCTCTATCTCTTCCTGCTACCTCTCCTCCGAGTCCATTGGAGACAAAGGCTGAGATCCAGCCACTGAGTGGCCTCAATCTCTGGTTCCAACAGTGGGCCCTATATTAATGAACCTAATAACCATCAATAGAAGAGGTTAGCGTCCTTTCAAACGAACAAGTGGGAACAGCAGTATGTCTTACAGACCCTATGAAATTGAGTGATGGGAGGACATTTTTGAAGGTGTACAAGGTACAGGTACTAATGTATACGCCCTGTTGTCAAAATATCCTTTCTCTGCCTAAACTCTAAGAGAACAACATATTTGGTACCAAGATGGCACCTGAGAGATTTAGAAAAGTGATATGTGTGAAGAAGCAAGACAGTTTGTTGAATTACATACATTTCATAGTTCTTTTTTTAAAGTTTTTTTAAAAAATCCTCACCTGATATGTTTTTCATTAATTCTAGAAAGAGAGGAAGGGAGAAGGGAGAGGGAGAGCGAGAGGGAGAGGAACATCAATCGGTTGCCTTCTGCATGCATGACTACCTGTTATCAGGTACTGTACTATATACCTTCTATGTATAAACTCATATAAAGCCCTTAAGCCCCTGATTCCCATGTCTGCAGTGGGGCTATGGTTACATACCCAGCTGCCTGAGATCAGACCGGCCAATCTGAATCCAGAACTCCTGCTCTTAACCATGTCCTACAACAACCATTTCTGTGCCAGGTGTTTTCATTCCCAACTGTCTCACCCGGACCTGGCTGTTCATCCTTGTGAATCAGAGATGCTTGGGAAAAAATCTATTGTGCTGAGCTTGCCAGCAAGGATTTCCAATAAGTCCACTAATGAAAATATCCAAAAAAAACCCATGCTTTATTTTTTAATGAGAAGGGAATCAATTAATGAATGAATTAATTCAAAACATATGTCAATTACACGACTAACTAAGCCAAAAGCCAAAATGCAATAAGTATACTCATAGGTCATTTTAACATCTACAAAACTCTCCTATGAATCTGTTCCATAACATACACAGAGTAGCTCCCTCTTTTTTTGCAAGGGATTTGACCTAAGAAACCATAATGGGGGCCTAAAACAATGAATAGCAGCAAACCCTATAGGTACTATGCTTTTTCTTATATCTGCATCCCTATGATAAAGTGTAACTTATAGAGTAGGCAATTTCACAGATAGAATATTTGTCCTTACCATTGATCCTATTCACCACATATATTTTTTTCTTCCCTTATTAACACATTGCAGACCAGTAGTTTTATTGCTAGCTTTACCCAGTGGCCAGATAAGTTTCTATTGAACGAATACCAAAAAAAAACCACAAAAAAAAACAAAAACGTTTTACATAAATGCTAAAGGCACGCTTTAAAATGAAATACCCATTGCATTTTGAAGTTATTTATTACATGTTCTTACAAGCTTATATCTTTTTAAAGTATGATACTTTGTAAAATACTGTGTAATAACACAAAACATGAGAATTCTCGTGATCCGCCCACAATGTGTTAAGAACTTTAACCTTTTCATGTAAAGGAAGCACCTTATGGCTTCTCATATAAACTCATATAAGCACCACATGGCATAGCCAAATGACCAGCGTCACTACCCTTGCACTTGGGGCCTTTATTAAGCCCAGTAAGGATGACTTGAACATAAGCGCTGTGATACTGCAACAGTTGTCCTGATAACCAACATGACTACTAAGGACCGGCTGCATATAGAGAGTGCGGATATGCTGGACAAAGGGATGGTTCATGCCCTGGAAGGGACTCTATAGCATAGGACTTCATTACACTACACCGAACTGTGCCATTTAGAACTTAAAGTTGTTTATTTCTGGAATTTTCCATTTAATATTTCGGGACCATGCTTGACTGCAGGTAGCTGAAACCTTGGGAAATGAAACCGTCCAAAAGCAGGACTACTATACACAAGGGATAGTAACTACACCAAAGGGTGGTAATGAATCATTCTGTAATCCACAGCAGTGATTACAAAAGACTGCTTAAAAACAATGCTTAGTTAAATTTGGATTATGCAGAACCAGGAGCAAAGAGGACTGTT
This sequence comes from Myotis myotis, assembly GCF_014108235.1. Lineage (NCBI taxonomy): Eukaryota > Metazoa > Chordata > Mammalia > Chiroptera > Vespertilionidae > Myotis > Myotis myotis. Next base: position 34,727,543 of record NW_023416323.1, on the reverse strand, counting down.
TACCATAAGAAAAAGAAATGTGAATAGTAAAAGTAAATATTATATTAACATGGGGTATTTGCCCAGGTGATGCCTGTTTAAATTAGCTAAAATCAGAAGGGGAAAATACACATAATTGTACATATACACATATGCATTTTCAAATGAGAAATATAATTTTATTACATTCAAATGCATATAATCTTTAGATGCAAGTTAACCAGCTATTGCTAAGACACACGGTCAATCTGAGAACAGGAGTAAAATTCTTTGTAATTGGCACATTATGTCACTGACCTTTGCGAACACGGCAACTCTGTTGCCTATTTGTCAATGCGCTCTTGAAAAGTGTTTGAAACTAGCTTATTTCTCTTATGCCAAAAGGAATGTGAGTTGAGAGGCCTGCCTTGACCTTTGGAATTCTGGATTCATCACTCACAAACCTCTGGAGACACTTGCTTCGGGCTTCGAATGTGTATTGAGGACTGAGTGAACCTTTTATTCCATAACAATAAACCATAAGCCCTTTCTTGGTCCTGGTAAAATAGTGTCCAGATTTAAAATAGCAACTAAGGTAAGAGTTGGTACTATATCATTCCTTTCTCCACGGACCATTAAGAGTTTTCTGGCTACAATTTTGTCTAGTTAAGAAAAGTGGTCTCTAGGTATTGAAAGGCAAGAGAACAAAACCAAACCAAACCCTAAATGTCACCCTCATCGAAATTCCTGATGTTATTCTTTTTTTTAAATTTATTTCATTATTGAAAGTATTACAACTGACCCCTTCCCCCGTGTCTCACCCCAACCCAGGCCTTCACTGCACTGTCTGTATCCATGGGTTATGCATATATGCATACAAGTTCTTTGGTTAATCCTAACACAGCTTGAGTAGCCCTGTCACAATAAATACATCATTTAATGAAGCATGCTTTTTTGTGTGTATTTGATCATACCAATTAGGAATGGAAAGATATATAGATTAGTAATGTCTCACTTAAAATGAAAAAAGAAAGTTGAAATAATGAAAACTTTAATCAATATATATATATATATTGATTTCAGAGAAAAAGGGAGAGGTAGAGAGATACAGAAACATAAGTGATGAGAGGGAATCATTGATTGGCTGTCTCCTTAACATTCCATACTGGGGATCAAGCCTGCAACCCGGGCAGGTGTCCTGATAGGGAATCAAATCGTGACCTCCTGGTTCATAGGTCAATGCTCAACCACTAAGCCACGCAGGCTGGGCTGCAGTTATCATTATTTTATTCTGAGTAGCATGATTCTTTCCCTCCCCCAAAGGGATCTGACCTCCTGACCATCTTTGTATCCCCGGAACTGAACACAAGACTTAGCGTATTATTGGTATTCAAGACGTGCCTTTAGAATTATCAGATGATCGCATGCACTAAAATCACAGAATTTAAGCCTGATTGTCACCGGAGGCTTTTCAGGGATAAAAATGTGAGCTTTCAGCTTCTAGTGCAATAATTGTAATGTCAGGACACAGCTCCAAGGTTAGACCCCACGCCAAGCCCAGAGCGAGTGGTCCAGATAGGAAACAGCACTGAGAGGCTGCCCTTCTGGGAATATTTTGAATTTCTTAACATTAATATTAACCATCCAGCCATCTTTTGCATTAAAACCCACGGCCCCGGGGAAGGGATAATTATGGATGGATGGGGCATGAGATGACATTAGTGATGAGGATGCTCCAACATTCTGCAGGCTAACTTGGGAAGAATCAAAAGCAGAGCCGTTGCGCCTTAAACAAGCATGATAAGTGTGAACGCAGGATATAGTTCTCCTATTTGGAATGCATGAGCAAGCTTTAAGATGTTTATGGATGACACTGAACTAGAAAAGTACAGTCATCATATGATTTCATATGAAATAAATGAACCTACACATTTTCATTAAATTCCCGTTAAACCCAAGTACAGCTTTATGTAGATGAATCCTGAGTGGAGAAGTTTAGTAGTGATGAGTGGCTGTGGCATGTCACTGAAAATATACAGGGGCAAAAGTAGGCTTATAGTTGTTCATATGAAAAATAATAACATGTTTGATGAATAATAATAGTACAAGAATAAATTCTGTGTTTTTATGTACTGTAAACCTACTTTTGCCCCACCCTGTATAATGAAGATCCGGGGATAAAAGTATATACTAGTAGTCAGGTAGGCTATAATACGGCAAACAAGTATTCAGATTGATAACTTTATTCTTCCATATATATTTTATTATATATATATTATTTTAGAGAGGAAGGGCAAGGGAGAGAGAGATAGCAACATCAATGATGAGCGAGAATCATTGATTGGCTGCGTCCTGCATGCCCCCTTCTGGGGGTTGAGCCTGAAACCTGGGCATGTGCCATGACTGGGAACTGAACCGTGACTCTTGATTCATAGGTTGATGCTCAACCACTAAACCACACTGGTTGGGCTTCCATATATACTTTAAAAGCTGTTCCTGGATTTTAGCAATGTAGCATCAAGACTGGAAACAGACATTTAAATGTCCTCAACTTCATCTTTTCCCAGATCAGGGAATTCATACTTGGATACCATTAATCAGAGAGGAAGGAAAGATACTCATTTTTCTTAGACATTGACATAATTTTCTTTCTAGATCTATTTCCTATGAGTTCAACTATTCCTTTTTCTCTTTGGTTCTATTGTTAACAACTACTGGGCACGCAGCATATGTCAGACACTTCATTGCAGACTAAAGCCACATAAGTAATCAAGACACATCTTTACTCCTCCAGTGGACTGTGGTGGATGAATACATGAAATGCAGCATCATAGATACATGTTAATCTGTATAGAAGATAGTGGAGAACATGGATCATTCCATGTGGGGGAACCTCAGGAGGGTGAGACAGTAAGTGTTGTGATGGTTCTCAGCACAAGCTCTGGAATCATACTTCCTGGATTCAAATCCTAGACCCACCACATAGTCGCTGCATCCTCCCAAAGAAACAAATCCTCCTAGTGACTCAGTGCCTTTATCTCTAAAATGGGGGCAATAGTAAAACTTACCTCAGAGGTATACGGTGTAAAGAAATATATATATATATATATATATATATATATATATATATATATATATATATATATATATATATATAACTTAAAGCAGTGTCCATTGCATTGTAAATACTTAAAATAGGTTAGCTCTAATTTTGTATATTTCCCTGGTAAGAGAAGAAAACGGCACTTCTGAATTACAAGCAATGAGAGAACCATGGAGTTGTAAGGCATTCAGATAAACAGTTATTTGGTGCTGAAAATGAAAACAATAACTACCGACATGTATCGAACATTTAACACTGTCACACACCGTGCCATATTCCATTGCTTCATTTAATTCTCACAACTAGGGCTAGTAGAGAAGGTTTGCCAAAACATCACTGACTTTTTAACAAGAGGGAAAACACTGGATTTCTCACAATTCTGTCAGGGAGAGGATTATGTGGTTGGCAAGAGTAATGTGAGAAATCATTTAGAATGGGAACGGTGGCTGCCTCCCAAGTAGGCCTGTTCAAGTAGGAATGGATCATCACTCTATTGGTATTTAATGAAGATGGGTCCAGTTCATTAGAAGGCTATTGTCTTGCTGAGTGGGATGGGCTAGTGTGGAAGTCCAGAGCTTCCCCGCTCAGGACTGCCACCAGGGGTCCTACTTTGCTGATCACTTCCAACGTCCTGCTCTGTCTCTAAATAAAGACTGAATTAAAAATTCATTTAGGGCCTAGCCAGTTGGGATCAGTGGATGGAGCTAGAGCCTCAGCCTGCAGACTGAAGAGTCTTGGGTTCGATTCCAGTCAAGGGCATGTACTTTGGTGGTAGGGTTGATCCCCAGGCCTGTGTGGGAGGCAGCCAATCAATGTGTCTCTCTCACATCGATGTTTCTCTGTCTCTTCCCCTCCTTTCCACTCTCTCTATAAATCTATAGAAAAAATATCCTTCGGTGAGGATTAACAACCAACACAAAAATTCATGTAGGAACATATGAAGAACTCCAGGGTTGTCTAATTCCCTTGCCCATGTTCTTAACTACTAACTAATATTATCTTTTATTACATTACTAGAGGCCCGGTGCACGGAATTCATGGGGGGGTGGGCAGGGGGAAGGTCCCTCAGCCCGGCCTGCACCCTCTTGCTGGTTCCTAACCACTCACCTGCCTGCCTGCCTAATCGCCCCTAACCACTCTGCCTGACTGATGCCCCTAACCGCCTCTGCCTTGGACCCCACACCCAGGACCCGGGCTTCCCTCCCTCTGGCTGGCCGCAGGCACCCAGAACCTGGGCTTCCCTTCCTCTAGCCGGCCGCAGGCACCCGGGACCAGGACCACGGGTGCCTTCCCTGCCTCCGGGCCAGGCCCCAGCTTTATCTGGAAGGACTTCGGACATCTGGAAGACGTCGATCCAGTCTAATTAGCATATTACCCTTTTATTAGTGTAGATTGTATTATTTTAAAGTGGGTTTAAAATTTGGATGCAGACTGGGGTCACCTTCTCTGGGAGATTCTGGAACCTACCAATGCCCAGGCGCCATTTCCCTATATTCTGAATTAGTAGTTGGTGGTGAGGCCCAGGAACTGGTGTTTTTAAAGCCTTTTGGGTAATTATAATGTTTACTCAAAATAAAACCATTGTTATGCTGGAGCAGTGATTTTCCAAGTGCAATCAATGAGTTTTCTCCATGAAATTTGAATTTTTAGCTAGCATATTTATGCAGGTATAACTTTATAAATTTTTAAAATGGATTTTAAAGAGAGGAAAAGAGAGGTAGAAACATCTCAATGATGAGAGAGAATCATTGATCTGCTGCCTCCTGCATGCCTCCTACTGGGGACAGAGTCTCCTAGTTCATGGGTCAATGCTCAACCACTTAGCCACTGGCCGAGCAACACAGTGTAACTTTAAAACATGGTTCTGAACTTACAGTTCTCAAAGACTTGGGGCTAAAGGACAACAAGGAGCTCTTTACCATGGCATGTTTTGTGTGTGGAAAAGAGCTTGGATTTGTTCCCGAGGACAAACGGAAACCGTTGGAGGACACTAGGACATGCTCAGGTTGATGTCTGAGAAAGAATCAAATTGGCCAATTTGATATACAGTTCAACTGAGAGATGCGGTGTCTCAAAGTGGGACATCAGAGACCAAACACCATCTTTCTGTTTACTGCCATATCTGATCCCACCCCCACCCCCGTCCCTCAATACACACACCATTTTTCAGACCTTGGACAATCCATAGAAGCTGCAGAAGACAGTGACAAGCAAACACGTTATGGTCAAATGTTTCAAGAATACATTTTTTTAAAAATCACAGCATTTCAGTGTGGAAACAGGATCCACAATATCATCTATTTTCAAACCCTCCATAAAGGTAGAGCTTTCTTCACAATACCTGTATGGCAAGCATCTCAAACTCACGGCCCGCGGGCCGCATGCCTTGTTTATTTGGCCTGGGTTAGCCTTGGAGTTTGACATGCTTGCTGTACGGGGACCTAGATATCCTCTCCCAACTAATCAAGCATTAGGTGTAAGCTGCAATTTCTATGCTGTAAACTGCTTACTTCCCTAAGTAAAAATGCTTCTACGGACACTGAACTCAGGAGTCCTGAGTCAGAGACTGAACATCTAATAGTGTTTCCTTTTATCAAGGGTACACCTGCTCCTAATTGCTTTCTTTATTTCTATTTATTTGTAGCCTGGAGAAATGCAGGGACGATTAATTACAGGAGTTAATGTTTCCATTTGAAAGGAGATGATACCCTGTAAGTACTAAATATTATTAAATTTAATGGAATTAAATTGGTCTAAAAGAGACAAATGGTACAATTCCCTATTTCATTGATGCCCTGGAAAACTACAACACCCCACATTGCATCATCGTGATAAAGTAATGGGTTTTTTTTTAATTCCCCAAGAAATATAAGAGAATTTCATTGAGTGTATTTCTCACTGATGCACAGATCCATGTAGCTGTAGACGAGGTGATAAGGAATGAATTCATTGCTGTTATCCCAAATGGCACTTATTTTACAATACACATGATTTCCATGTTCTTACCAATCATTTCGGAGCTGAAGTAGTTAGTTCATTCGGGAAGAAGAATGCCATAAAATTGCAAGTATTTACCCCACCAGTGAGGTATTAATGAGATGCCTCCTCCTCCCCCTCCCCCCCACTTCTGTTGGCATCTCTTTGACTGAAGGAGGTAGGTATATATCCCTGTTTTCTGTGCTGTTCTACTTCACAGAACCAGAGGCTCTGGGCCTTGGCCACATCTCTAAGAACTGAAAATAAGCCCCCTCATGCTGGTGTTAGTGAACAATACATATGAGGAGTAATATTAAAGTATCAGGTGTCCCGCCAGCTTGGCTCAGTGGCTGAGCACCAAGCTATGCACCAGGAGGTCACGGTTCCATTCCCGGTCAGGGCACATGCCCGGGTTGCGAGCTCGATCCCTGTGCAGGAGGCAGCCAATCAATGATTCTCTCTCATCATTGATGTTTCTCTCTTTCTCTCTCCCTTCCTCTCTGAAATCAATAAAAATAAAAATAAAAATAAACATAAGGTAATGGCCAATCCACCGTTAAACTTGGAATACAAACATGAGATGCATTTGCTGGGTATTCTCTTTTTGACAATCACAGGCGAACAAAATCCTTCAAGTGTCCAAAGATCACCATCTCCAAGGGATTTTCCTCCTCCAAGATGTTTTCATTTTTAAGGGATTTTGTAGAAAAGAGGCAGGACTGCTGAATCGAGGTGAAGCATGAAGTAGGTTGTTTGTGTATTGGGTTCCGAGGTCTAGGTACCACCGTGTGTGTGACGTAAGCCATTTGCTCACCGGAAAATGGGATAATGCTAGTTCAGTTCTCCTTGGGGTTGTTGGTGAAGACTGAGTGAGATCATATGCACAGAACGTTTAGCATTGTTCCAGCTACTTAGTAAGCAATGAGTAAATGTTGGCCATTATAGTATTACCTGCCGCTGGACCACACAAACATTTCCTCTGTCACTCGGAAAAAAGGAAGCCAAGACAGATGAGGGAATCAACAAAGGTCTCGTGCAGGGGGAGGACTGATCGGCTGGCTCTTTAGATTCTGGGTTTCTCTATTCCTGGAAGTGAGCTTTGGAATCTTTCTTCAAGATGTTGTATTGGTATTGAATCCAGAATGATGAAGGGTTAAAAAAAATGTTCCCATTCATCATAACAATTTAACTTGTTTCTAATAGCAGTTAAGTCACACAGGTGAATTCAGGGGATGTTAACCAACAAAATATGGCTTCCCCATCTCAAGGAGAAAAGGCACTTTTGGTTTGTGGGTTGCTGTTGTTTTTTTAATTTTTAAAAGTATGTTTTTATTGACTTTTTAAAGAGAGAGGAAGGGAGAGGGAGAGAGAGATGGAAATATTGATGAGAGAGAACATCGATTGGCTGCCTCTTACACGCCCCTCACTGGGGATTGATTCTGAAACCCGGGCATATGCCCTGACCGGGAATGAAACTGGTGACCTCTTCATACATGGGTCCATGCTCAACCACTGAGCCACACTGGCCAGGAGAAAAAACGTTTTTTTGGGGAAAAGTTTATTGTTACTTCATTCCCCTCTCCCATACAAAAAGATTTCTGAGTCTTCTAGATTTATGAAGGTATAGATGTGTAGACATCATTCTAAATTCAAATAAACTATCTTTGGAGATGGGGAAGTATTATTTCCCTCCTTCGCAGATATGAGACTGACAGTTAAATTTAATTCATGCCATCATTGGGTACATTTCCATCAGGTGATTTTTATGGGGATGTTTGAAGAATCCAGCTACTTATTTCATAATGTGACATTATAATTTATTAGCATTCCAATTAAAAACATAATTTATCTATAACCTTCAAGCTTACTATTTATATTGCACTTTTCTAGTAGCGAATAAATCATTTGTAATTGACTTTAATACCAAAAAGCTAAATACCAAGCCCCACCATAATCAGAAAATGATGGGCTAGGCAAATAGATTGCCTCTCCTGCTACATATAAAGTGAAAGAGGCTAGAGGTTGAGCAATTTGGAGAAAGATGTAAAACCAGGTCATAAATACCTGTCACTAACCAAATATCTGCCATTTCCGGGGACATACACATGAGAAACATGAGTTGTTACCATGCATAGATAAGAAGCTGAGACGCAAAAGAGTTTGAGAAGCTTGGGCAAGAGCACAGAGACTCAAGTGATGGGATCGGGATTCAATCAGATCTTCTCTTCCAACCGGAAATAAAAGAGGCCTATTCCCTTGCTGGACATAGCTTCCTATGAATTCACTAATTTTACCGCATCACAATCATAAGCATTAAAGAGAAAACCCATGTTAGCCTCTAAGTTCTATTTCCTGGAAATTCATAGATTGCTTGTGTGTTGTTGTTCTTCAAATGAGGAATATATTAAAAATAAGACACATAACTCTTCTCTCCTTTTACATCTTTCTCATGCCCGACAGTGCACATCAACTTAAATGAGTCACCGCAGGATCACTCATACTGTTCTCCTTACGCCATCTAATATTTATTTGCACATGAAAGATCTCATTACTGGCTTGAATTGGCTTCTGAATATGTGTGCTCCTCACCAGAGCCAGAGTTTACATCCTTGCTGGGGCAAGCTGTGCTAATGGCTTGTTGTACCTTTAAAAAAAAAAGGCCCAGAGCTGGGGCTGGAATCCCTAAAATCTCTGTGGGTCTGACGTCACACGGCGGGTTCAACATCAACTTCTGGACAAGAAGGATACCACATGGAACACACCCAGAGAGGCCCTCGGCTCTGTCTTTGCCTATCTTTCAGGAATTACAAATTCAAGCTTTAAGGAGGCCCAGATCTTAAGGATGAGCGAAACAAACACATGCAAAATGGTAATCATAAAAATAATATCAGGAACAACACTAATAAGAAACATGTGGGAAGATATGGGAATCACAGCTAAGTGTATTAATAGTGTATCATTTTACAGGCCCACAGAATTCAATCATGTTGACCTTGACAAAGAAAAATACATAGTAATTTTACAGTAATGTGACACTGTTTTCGAATAGTTATGTCATAACCTGCAAGAAAAAGAAGCCGTTGAGGCAGACTGTTTGCTTCTCATTTTATTCATGTGCACAAGACAGTTGTGGTTGTATGGCGACTTTCCAGAGAGGTGACCTAGAAATATGGCTCATGCCTTTTATTATTATTTTTTTTCTTTTTCAGGAAGTTAAGATTTCTTCAAAGAGTGCCTTCAAATAGCTCCGGCTTTGACTCAAAGTGATTTTAATTTAAATAACAGAAATTAAAACAAAGAGTCATACTCTCCTTGAAACACTTCCTTTTTCTTCTCTTTTTAAACTTAATTTAAAATTTTGAGAGGGAGAGAAAAGGAGAGGGAAGGAGAGATAAAAACATTGATGAAAGAGCAACATCTATCCGTGCCTCCTGCATACCCCCTACTGGGGATCGAGCTTGCAACCCGGACATATGCCCTGAATGGCAATTAAACAAGTGACTTTTAGGTTCATGGTTGATGATCAACCACTGAACCACACTGGCCAGGCTCTTCTTTTTTCTTGACGCCCAGATTATTTCACTTTCCAGGCTCCTACACATAGGTTTATTTCCATAGAGACATGCTGAATACAAAGGGCTGAAATAATAACTGAAATGAGTAAATGTTAACATAAAATAATAGAACATTTTAATAAGAATATTTTTTCTTGAACATTAACTTACCAGACACTGAATAACTGCACAATTAATAAGCATAACGCAAATAAACCTATTTTTCTTGTTCTCTGAAAGCCAAATATTTCCTGTTGTGCACACCAAACAAGTCGGTGCAAGACTAATGCTGTGGCAATTGGCTGCTAAAATATTCGCTGCTAGTATTAGTGGAGAGAAATGGTGCGCCTGCGCGTAAGAATGCAACATGATGATAGTAATTATGCATTAGCAAACACTGTAGTTTGTTGTTAATAATTATGTATAGCAGAATACTGTAAAAATTAAGTTACAGAATTTTTTTTAAAATGTTTCTTACATACCGTTATATTGGCTGGGCCGCAAAAATATTCATTGTGTGCCGCATGTGAGTTTGACATGCTTGCTCTAGACCAGCAGTTCTCAACCCGTGGGTCGCGACCCCTTTGGCAGTTGAACGACCCTTTCACAGGGGTCGCCTAAGACCATCCTGCATATCAGATATTTACATTACGATTCATAACTGTAGCAACATGACAGTTATGAAGTAGCAACAAAAGTAATTTTATGGTTGGGTCACAACATGAGGCACTGTATTTAAAGGGCCAGAAGGTTAAGAACCACTGCTTTTGACAGAAGGAAAATGTCTCTGAGGCACCTGCCTGTGGTGACTTTTATCTCTGGGGGATGGAGCTCTCACAGTCTGGGTCAGAGGGTTGAGAACCTCTGCTCTAGACACTTCAGAAAGATCAAGTTCAAGGAATCTCTTCTATCCTTTCATTTGGGATTCAGGATAGGTGTCTACAGATCGAGTTCATGTCAATATGGTACAGAGCTTTCGATACAGTGGCCATTCTACTCTGAGTCAACACTAGTTGCTCACATGAACACCAAAATGGATTTATTCAGACACACAAGGTACTCATTAGATGTTTCCTGAAAGGCTGTTTATTTCATTTTCTATGTATTGTGTTGAGTTTGGAAAAACATCAATATAATTGAGACACAGCCCCCTTTTCTCCTATCTCCTTATCCAATGGAGATGGTAGAACCATAAATAACACTATTTAATAAAATTATATCACATGGCGTATTTTGGCGCCCCTGGCTGAACATCAGAGAAGGTTTCATTTATAGAAGTGAATGCCTGATCTGAGTCTCCAAGCAACAGAAAAGTTAGGTGAGAACCGCGGACAATGGAATCAATGATGGTACCAACTAAAGAAGTGCGTGAAGTTCCCAAAGCGTGGGGAGGAAGACTCTAAGTAGACAGGAGGAGACACTCAACATAAGCAGCACAGCATCACGGGAAGGAGCAGGTGCTCTGACATCAGGCAGGACTGGGTTTGCATCCCAGCGTCACTGTGTATGAAGTGTGTACAGTCTTTGAGAACTTACTGTCTCCTTCAACAGATGAGAACCATGAAGGCTTTGAGAGCATTGCTCATCAGCTCGGAAAAGCACTGTGAGGTCCCATGGAGACAATAAGTGTAAAGCATGAAATGCCCCATATCCCAGCACCGGAGTGCCCGGGAGATGTTTGCAGCACTCAGCTGAAAGGCAAAGAGGAACGAGAAGGGAGGTAAAGAGGTTGACTGTTGATTAGCATAGAGTCTGTCATTCTTGCTGGCTTTGCATTAAAATATTAAATAAACAAAACACCTCTCTTCTAAGGGTTCTCAATTCTTTCTTAACACTGTAGGAAGAGGGGCCGTGGGTATGCGGAACAGCAGCTGAGTATTACCTGATTAGTTGTGTCACCTTTTCCAAATTAGTTAAGTCTTCCCTCCTCCTTTTAAAACAGGAGTAATGTCGGTGATTAATTTATTAGGTGTTGTGAGGATTAAATTAATTAAATGCACGGGAAGGACGTATTAAAAGACACTGATATCTACGAATGCACAATAAATAGGAGCAACGTGCCACAGTGGCTCTGATTTCCTCATCTCCTAAACAAGACTTCCCAGATGCAGGGAGTCTGTCAATAATCCCCAAACAGAAATTAAAGTGAAAAGTACAAATATACCTATATTGTATATAACATGTAGAAGTAAAGTCGTACCCATGATAAAGGGAAGACAAAAGAAAATGTGGTCTGCCCCAGCTGGTGTGGCTCAGTGGATAGAGCTTCAGCCTGCAGACTGAAGGGTCCCAGGTTCGATTCCGGTCAAGGGCAGATGCCCGGGTGGCGGGCTCAGTCCCCAGGGAGGGGCGTGCAGGAGGCAGCCGGTCAGTGATTCTCTGTCATCACTGAAGTTTCTATTTCTCTATCTCTCTCCCTTCCTCTCTGAAATCAATAAAAATATATTAAAAATAGAAAGGAAATGTGGTCCAAAATCTAAGAAAATAGGTTCAAAGAGACTTCAAGTTCATCGGATTTATTACAACGGAGGATGGGATATTGTCCATTAGGGAAAAATCTGGCTTTTGAGTCTGACAATCTGGGTTTGAATTGAGCCTTTGCGCCTATAAACTGTGTGATATTAGCAATTGCTTGAGCTTGCTGAGCCTCTTTTAGATTGTTTTTAAAGAAGACATGCGAACACCCCGCTGGGAGGACCCTGGTGGAGATGAAATGCAATAGGACATGAGAAATGTGCTCTGTGACTGCTGATAAAATTTGCATCTAAGTGGTCACAAAGTCAATTTCTCCATTAACATGTGTCCCTGCTTAGAGAAAGGCAGCAGGTGGCAGGGAACTCAGGCTTCCATCAGTCCTGCCAAAAAGCCAATTTCATTGTGTGCCTAGACCTAGATGCATGTTCAAAGTCAGGGATTCACATTTATCCACCCTGACATACCATCAGTCTTACCCCCAAAGGTCACCTAAACTCTCAGGCAATGTTGGGCTTTGGGAAGCTCTCCACTCAAAGGTTAGCTGTGAAGTCTGTCTGTTTAAGAGTTGAGAACTGGAGCCTTCGCTGGGTTTGCTCAATGGTTAGAACATTGGCCTGTGGACTGAAGGGTCACGGGCATGTGCCTGGGTTGTAGGCTGCATCCTCGACCCTGGTGGGGTATGTGCGGGGGGCAACCCATCAATGTTTCTCTTTCACATCAAGCTTTCTCTATGTCTCTCTCCCTGCCACTCTCTGAAAGTCAATGGTAAAAATATCCTCAGGTGAGGATTAACCAAAAAAGAAAAGAAAAGAAAAAAGAGTTAACTGGAGGAGGAGGCACAGAGAAGAGCAGAAAGTTGAGGAGGCCTCACACCGTCTTTAGGAATCCCAAGCTCGGGGTGTCATCTGCAAAGGCGGAGACACTAGCTTCAAGGAAAATAGCTATTCCAGGACACTGAGGAGAAATTAGCAACAACCAGCTGGTGTGAAGCGAGAGAAATATGCTGTTCAAAGGTGGAGGGGCAAGCTTTTACAGAGAACCAGCTTCCCGACAGCTTTCTCAGGCTCCGTGGATTCTTTTGTTTTGTTTTGTTGTTTCATTATTTCCTTCTATTTTTCTCCTCTACCCTTTGGAAGGCTGGAGAATGAATGGCTGTAAAACGTGAAAAGAATGTGTCTGAGTCAAAGAAGGCTTTGTGATTTCACTTCATTTTAATAAATCGCAGGCAGAATGGATTTTGGCATCTTCAAAGTTACTGTCAAAGGCATCTACAAATTTGAGACCATTTCCCTGCTTTAAAGCGTCTACCACCTACAGTGCAGCCCTACTCTCCCCCCTCCCCTACATACACACAGGAAAGATGAATCTTCCCCCCATACAAATGGCTGCCCCACTGTCTGGGGGAAGATTGCAAGGGGTTCTCTCTGTTACTGTGTAGAAACTTCATCTATTTAATATGACCTGTTCTTCTTTCTTTCTTTTTTTAAATTTTTTATTCAAACTGGCCTCATCCAGTATCCTGACTCACATACCTCTCTCTCCCTTGCACGTCCACACTCTTAGTCATTAAGCCTGAGAACAATGAGGTTCTGATCAGCAATAAATAATCGCAGGAACAAAGTCTCAGGTCTCTCGAGCACAGAGTTTTGGCCAAACCAGAGATAATATCCAGGCTTCAGTTGTGTTTCATCTCCAGACCAGCCCCACCTATGATGGCCTTGTGCTACCAGACAAAGCAACCACATGGCTGACATCAGGACCAGACTCAATGATCAAGGACTACCTATCCTAGCACTGGCCAATCAGTAAAGACCATGACCCTGACCGTGACCATGGTGAATGATTTTCCCCCCATATAACCCACCCCCTAGAAGCCATCAGGAGCCAGGTCTTTGAGCATTAAGCTCACCTGTGTCTCCGGGAGGGGACCACTTCCTCAACCTCTAACACTTTCTTTGCTGCAAGCTCCTGTTCATGTCTTTTTTTCTTTTTCTGTTTGTTTTACAATTTATGTCTCTTTTATCCATTCATGTGACTTCCAGTCCTTGGTATAAAATAGACATTCAGTAAATACACGGTTGGATGAATGAACATATTTCAATATGTAATGCCAGGAATTCGTCATATTAGCAGATGCCATGAGGTAGTCAGATGCTTATACATCCATATAGAACAGTGGTCTCAGCCCAGGATACACAGGAAAAATACCTGTTAGGCTGTCTGGGCTTTGATGCTTTAGGCAAATGGACCCTGTTAGTACGGTAACATCTCTGGTGATAGTTTTGGTTCTTTTGGTCTAACATCTCTCCAAAAGTAAATAAACTGCTGAAGAGCCCACAAAAAGTCTGAACATGATTGGGAACTCTTTCTTTAACCTATGGTAAGTGAAAGTTGTAACTACAAGAAATTGTGGAAAACACTAGGATGGGAAATTGTACCCTTATGGTGCCTAGGAGAATCCTAAAGAAAGCATCGCTTTCAATATTTTTATTTATAGTATTCCTAGATAGGCAATTTAGGGAGAAAAAATGATAAATTTCAGAATCAGGTATGTCAGTACTTGAGTTAAAGTTTCAATAGCCGATGCCTGTCCAAGCTTTTATTCTCTCCCCTGAGGTAGCTAGGTATCAATATACTTATTGATTAGGAAACTGAGGTTTGAAAGGTACCCTCATTGGAACACAATCAGCCTATAATACATATTAGTTTTCTTCCATCTTTTCCCCTCATACACATTAGCCCTCTTGATCCTGAAGGCAGATAAAATTTAGGGGGAACCAGAATTATTCAGGTTTTCTTTGCCACTGAGTAACTTGTCTAAGGGGACACAGCTTAAAAAACTATACGCAGATTCTAAGTCTCCACAATTCGGCCTCTTCATAAGTATTTGCTAAACCAAATCACAACACTTCTTATCTTGGCTGGTGCAAAACAAATTTGTGTGAAAAACTGAGAGAGAAGTGATTGATGATTTATGTGAAATCTCTAATCAGACTGTAGGGTAACCAAGATTGAGCCGATCTGATTACCTGTTCCCCAGGTAAGTGCTCAACTCTCCTATTTACTGGGCGGAAGATTCCACTGTGGTTGAGGCAGAATGTTTCCACTAGTTTATCAAGTATTCTCTAGCTGAGGGATTTGAAACAGCTCTTTGCATCTCCAAGTCAAGAATTTCAAGACTGCTCATAAACAGTATCACAAATGGTATCAAAACAACTCCAAACTGTTATTGATTCTCTATACATGAATACTTTTGTAGATATTACTTCTAAATTGAAGTATAGATGGCTTGAGTATGATTATTATTTCATGGTTTATAAGAAAATAAGGCAAATATGACTTCTCTGTAAGATACTGAAGTGTTATTTTTAATACTTAAATGGCTGATATAAATTGTATCAAATGTTTCCAGGAAAATGCTGATCATTCCCCAAGCACATATTTTTGTAACTGTACCATTCAGAGATAGATTCCGCTGCGTGAGAGTCAGCTAGATTAAACAAACAGCTATGGAGTTTCTATTATTGTCTGGAGGAGTTACACACAGGGGTGATGAAGGAAATATGGCCCCTGTCTTCAAGGGATTCTTATTCTGGGTTGAATTCTCTCATCCTGGGATATAAAAGTCCACAGAAAATAAAAACAAAATGGAAGTCAAGTGTCAGGTAGTGTAAATCTGGAAGAAAGCGTACACATCTTTCCTCTAAATGAACTAACACACTCCTTTGCAGACTGAATATATGAATGTGCTCCCCCCCCCTCATTCTACATATTTGCTTCAATTCATTCTCTACAAAAGCTTTATTCGTGACTCTAGAGTACTGTAAGTTATGTCTATGATTAAAATAAATGTCAAACAATGTTTAAAATGTGTTTAAATTTCAACATGGGATTGCTATTGGTCAATTTACAAGGCTGTTATGTCTCTGTTATGAAATAATAGATGCTACAGAGAAATGAAAATAATCCAAGGACATGTCCAGCTGATGGAATTTATACTAGAAGGAGCCAGTCAGGCGAACTACATGGTTGAGAGCACGGGGCTCCTGATCACATGTAGTTATCAGTCTCCATTAACTCTTCCCTGACCACACATCCATCCCGGCGACCTAGTCATTAAGGACCCCAGGCTCATAATGGCAACATCATAGAAAATCGAATGCACATCAACCGGTTGGTAATCACCAACTAAACTAGACTTGATGGCACCAAATTGGAGGAAGATCTGAGAAGATTTTTGCATGGAGCGGACACTATAAAGACTAACAGAAAATGGGAAGATGATAATCAATGTATTCAAAGGTTGGCGGAAGCCTGCCTGTAAGAATTAGCTTCAGAACATTTCTGATCTCTTGCTTCCCTGGTGATCCTGATCAAGTCATTTTAGGTTTGAAAATATTCATGGCATTGGAAGAAACATTCAATGTCACTTAGCACACAGTTACAACTTAGTATTTAGTACAATCTCTCTCCACCATTAGACACCCTATTCATCCGTTATTCAGTATGTATCCCCAGTACGTGACCAGAACTGGGGCTCCCAATGGCAGAGAATCAGTGCAGTGCTGACTGAAAGAATCAGCAGTCACCAAATGCCTATGTTTAAGCCCTCTCAAGAATATGCTAAAGACAAGCCTATGTTCTAATTGTTCACTACTGTCTTTTCTTCAAGTTCTCTTTCACCAATATTATTGACAAAACGTGGGGCAGGAGAGTATATTCCTCCCTTGGGAGAAGTTGCAGAAGGAGTCAATGTTTTCAAAAATAATCTTCTGTACAGAGTGATATAATGCATGTTGGAAAAATCATTTGCTATGTTGACTTTATAGTATATCTCTAATTCAGAGATCCACAAACTAGGTCAGCATGTTAAAAGTTCTCATTCCTGAACTAGCCAGTTTGGCTCAGTGGATAGAGCATCAGCCTGCAGACTGAAGGGTCCCAGGTTCCATTCTGGTCAAGGGCACATGCCCAGGATGTGGGCTCCATCTCCAGTAGGGGGCGTGCAGGAGGCAGCCGATCAATGATTCTCTCTCATCATTGATATTTCTCTCTCTCTCTCTCTCCCTCTCCCTTCCTATCTGAAATCAATAAAAAATATATTTTAAAAAATTCTCATTCCTCCCAACAAAGGAAAATGTAAGTAACTGATGGCTTCTATGGTCAACACTGGGAAACTCTGTTTCATGAGGCACCTACCGATACTTCACAGGATGATGCACTTGGGTACATGTTGGAGTTAAGACATATTAAGCTCCATAAGCCATAGCCTCACACTTGTACTTCCTGTGCCATGGTTTCCTGAAGCAGGTATAGCCTGAATAATCCTGAAATCAAGACAACCAGGACTTGTAAAAGCAGGTGTAGCATAATTACTGATAGAGCACCCTCTGTCTACAGAAGGTGAGCCCAGCACACTCCCTGGTAAGTGATCAGGCTGCAGTATAAGGCAAGACCTTTTGATCCCAAATGGATTTTCTCCCCCTTCTCTGACTTCTGCGTTGAGAGAAGTTTCTAGTGATAAGACAAGCAGTGGAATATTTTTTAGCTGAGAAGCAACACTTCATAAGGAAAATCCCTTTAGGGAAATACTGCAGGCGGGTAGCAGATTTCCCTCTATTTAGTAAATGTGCATAGAAGTTCAATACTTGTTTGTTGAGTGAATCAATGTTGAAAAGATTAAATGACCTGAGTGCAGAGCACTATGGGGATTGTGACTGGGTGTCTATTTCCCCCTATTACTTTGGATTCTAATGGCATTAGTGCCAAAAAATGACAATATAAAGAAATATACATTGAGATGTAAGACTAGCTTTCTCCTTATTTTCCTCCCTAACACCATTCAACTCTCAACTATTGTTCTTTATATCTTTAAGCCACTAACACTCCACACTCTACTCTTTGGCTAATAAGAATGATAAATATTTGAAAGAGATCTTCCTTTACACAAGACATTTTGCTAAGCAATACACATAGTTTGTTTAATCCTCTCAATACACCTATGAGAGTTCCCATGTTGTCTTCTTTACATAGTTAAGAAATATGGACCTCAAAGAAGTAAATTGTCTTTGTAGAAACACTGGGGTTCAATATCAAAGGTCCTGCTTACTTTCCCCATGGAGTCTCACAATTCATTATACTAAAGCTAAAATCCTGAAAGAACTTCTAAACCATCATTATTCTTTAACCACAGCAGCTTTATAGGATGTTAGCAATTCCGATCACGCCTCTTGCTCCTCCTTTTCTCTTGACTCATTTAAAGGGATATGATTTCCCAATGAGCCACTGGGCTAAGCAATAGAATACTGCAGGTCCCCTTGCCAAAAGGAAATGCAATTCCAATTTAATAATGGAAGTCGATGGGAAAATGGGATTTGCTCCACAGGAATTTGCCAACTTTGCTGGAATTCATGCAATGCATCGGCTGGTAGAAAGCTTTGATTGGAGAGAAATAGAATTAACCCTAAGTCAGTTACTGGATATTATTAGACGCCCAGAAGGCATTGGCCATGTCTCTTTGTTCATCACTGTAGCTTCTACAGCAGAGTTCTTTAGAGGTGATGTTTAATAACTGCCTAAGAAAATAAAACTTTTTGTTGAGATTTGTAAAAAGTATTCTCATTATTAACATGAGTTAAATAATAAATACATAAACTGTAATTTCTTGCATGAGTTTATTGCATAGAAAGAAAATAACCAGACCACAGATGAAGAATATCACAGGAGAATTCCTTTAGTTAATTAAAAAAATATGTAGATTTTGAGCTCCCTCACTGTGGTAAGAGCTGAAGAGAAAATGGTGAACACCAAGAAAATAATAACGTAAGTTTGCTTTTCCACATTTAAACCAAAAGAAAGAGTTCTGTATTAAGAGAAGTTAAATCCATTCATTTATAATAACATCATTAAGATTAAGAATAATTATATCCAGCCCTAGCTGGGCTGCTCAGTGGTTAGAGCATCGGTCTTCGGACAGAAGAGTCCCAGATTCAATTCCAGTCAAGGGCATACAGGAGGCAGCCAATCAGTGATTCTCTCTCATCATTGATGTTTCTCTCTCTCTCTCTCTCCCTCTTCCTTTCTCTCTGAAATCAATAAAAATATATTTTAAAAAAAGAATAATTGTATCTAATTACTTAAGTTTAATTTATTAGGATTCAAATAAACACTATTAAACTTTAAGAAATGATTAAAATGTGTTTAACTTTCATATAAATTTCCACATGCACCTTAATAACTAGCTTATCAATAACAGTACTAACCGTGTGAATTAGTTGCTAAGAAAAGTATACATGCAAACGCACATCCTTTAACGATAAATATCTATACACTGAAAGTTAAAAACAACAGATCGAATTTGATCCCATGCCTTGCAAGTCTGCATTGCACCACAGAAGTGTTGTCTGTTTGTTTTTAAAACAGGCAACATAGTCTTTGGAAAAACAGAAGTCTCGAAGAGCAAAATCTTAAGGTAAACTTAGAGAAAGTGTCTGGAATTGACGCAAATAATCACTAGACTCCAAAAAAAATTCACCTTGGAAAAAGAAGAGAGAGGAGGTAAATTTGCATGGTGTTTTATTATATTCTTTAACGTTTTCCAATTTCCAAACAGCAGGCCCAAGGTAATGCAAATTCTCCTTTATGGGGGCAAATTAAGCCTAGTTTGCATAAGCACAAAGCGGTATCTATTTTTACAGGAAAAATACCAACTCCCTGAACAACGTTTTTATGATGCTTCTTAACAAGTTTGTACTTCCTTGGCAAGAAGAAGTTATTTTACTTCTCAAGGATAAAACAGAAAAAGAATTAAAAAGATAAGTAAAATGCTCAATTCTGTGCAACTCGTTCCAATTTCAATAGTGCTTTTATGGGTATTGATTTTCTTTACCCTGTACCCACAGAGAGGAACTTAAGTGCTTGAGGCAGGAGGTCCAGACTGGCGGGGTTTGAAGGGCCCTTAAAGCTGAACACGGCATGATTATCCACATTGTGTCTCTAATCCGCTTTCATCCTCCTTGTGGTCAAAACAATCCCTCTTCCTAGGTCAGTCCTCATGCGAATGTGTGGGCAGCAGGCAACGCGTGCGTTTAACACAATGTGGATGCTCTGTTGAACGCAGCAGGTGTACCTGGGTGACAGTATTTCTCACTGATCTGCCAGGCAGATTATATGTTAATGTAATATTACTTGGCAAATCATTTCAGCAGAAGCAAGTCAGTGGCAGTGGATATATATTCAAAATTACGTTTAAGCCAATTGATTCTTAATTACACAATCAGAGACTCAAGAGATCAAAGTTAACAGTCCTTTCTCCTCCCCTTAGACACACGTGCGCGCGCGCGCGCGCGCGCACACACACACACACACACACACACACACACACGCCCTTTGAAAGGTTCTAGCTGCTCTGAGGAATCAAAGCATAGCCCAGCAGTATTTGTCTAAGAATAAAGCTTCAAATGTCTAAGCAAGACCACCTACAGTCTAGCTGATTGTTCCCTTCAAGGAAGCCAGGAAGAATGTCGATTTCAGAGCCAGAAGCAGCCACAACGTACAATGGAAAAGAAACACATTGAAAACCCTCCCTATCTGTCAGGTTCCCCATCTCTGTGAAAAGGACACCAGTTCATGTGCCTTCCAGAGACTCCAAACTATTTAAGTAGCCATTCAGCTCAGGTACAAAAGACGCGTGTGTAGGATTTAAGAATGGAAATCACCCCGGCCCGTTTGGCTCAGTGGATAGAGCGTCGGCCTGTGGACCAAAGGGTCCAGGGTTCAATTCCAGTCAAGAGCAGGTGCCTTGGTTGTAGGCTCCTAACTGCCCCGGGCCCTGGTCAGGGTGCATGCAGGAGGTAACCAATCAATGTGTTTCTCTCACATCGATATTTCTCTCTGTCTTTCCCTCTCTCTTACACTCTATCTAAAATCAATGGAAAAATATCCTTGGGTGAGGATTAAAAAAAAAGAATGGAAATGACATTACCGATATAAATATGCATGAAGAACTTTATATAGGTGGTACATGAATGCATACAAACACACACACACACATGTTCATTTGCTCTGTTTCAGACACATGGACTTTCTGAACATGACAACTTTTCTTGTAACTCAGATCCTTTGCAACTGGTCTTTTCTCAATGCGTGTAATACTCTGCCCAAGAAATTCACATGGCTAGTTCTCACCCTTCAGGTTACAGATGGCGGGTCACCCCACCTCTGCTGATATATATATATATATATATATATATAAAATTGATTTCAGAGAGGAAGGGAAAGGGAGAGAGAGATAGAAACATCAATGATGAGAGAGAACCATTGATCAGCTGCCTCCTGCACGCCCCACACTGGGGATCGAGCCCACAACCCGGGCATGTGCCCTGACCAGGAATCGAACCCTGACCTCCTGATTCATAGGTTAATGCTTAACCACCGAACCATTCCAGCTGGGCCTGACCACTATATTGAAAGGCATTTCCTCTCCCACCTCCCATCCATCCTTATCATATCTTTTCCTTCATCCTTATAATCCCAGAACTCAGTCCAGTGTCCGCCTTGTAGTAGACACTCAATACGATGGGTTGTTGATATTAGGCGCTCTACTCGATGGGGAATTCTTCTTGGGTAACTGATAGTAACACGTGCTAGAACATAACGGTGCCCCGACTCTATTACAGGTTGTCCCAGGGACCGAGTGTGGTGTGCAGGAAGAAAACAGTCTCTGTCCTCAAACACCTCATGTCTTGTGGGAAAGGAAGGTAAGTAAACTGAGCAGACTGTGGTTCTAGCTGGGAAAGCACAGGGGACTAGGAAAAGCAAGCTAGCCTGCATGAGGCAGGGGTCCCTCTGGAGGCTGGCGATAGCTCAGACGGGCTCTCGGAGATTGAGCTGAAGAAAGAGTGCTTGGTAGTGCTCTCCCATTCAAAGAGAAGCGCTTGTGCAGGTCCGAAGTTATGAGTTCTTTGATCTATCTGAAAGTTCAATTTATCTATCTGATTATGGTGATAGGTGGGAAAGCAGCTAATCAAAGCTGAGCTATATCAGTATAAGAAGATGATCTTGTCACATCCATCCATAACAGCAACACAATAAAATTGTACATTTTTTAAAAAATATATTTTATTGATTTTTTTTAGAGAGGAAGGGAGAGTGATAGAGAGTTAGAAACATCGACAAGAGAGAAACATCGATCAGCTGCCTCCTGCACACTCCCTACTGGGGATGTGCCCGCAACCCAGGTACATGCCCTTGACCGGAATTGAACCTGGGACCTTTCAGTCCGCAGGCCGATGCTCTATCCACTGAGTCAAACCGGTTTCAGCTAAAATTGTACGTTTTATAAGTTAAGTCAAGCTCTGTCAATCTGCCAAAGACCGTTGCTGTGTACTGACCATTCCACAGAGATGCAAAGCAAAACACAAAATACAACAAGAGCATGGAGGTTAAGAGCATGAGCTCTGGCCTGGCTGGTGTGGCTCAGTGGTTGAACGCAGACCTATGAACCAGAAGGTTGAGGTTTGATTCCTGGTCAGGACACATGCCTCAGCTCGACCCCCAGTAGGGGGCATGCAGGAGGCAGCCAATCAATGATTCTTTCTCCTCATTGATGTTTCTATCTCTCCCCTCTCCCGTCCTCTCTGAAATCAATTATATATATATATATATATATATATATATATATATATATATTTTTTTTTTTTTTTTTTTTTTTTTTTTTTAAAGAACCTGGGCCATGGAGACAAACACTTGACATGAATCTCAGTTTTCCATTCAATCTCTCTCAGGTCACCTCTCTGGAGAGTAACAGGCTCAACCTCAGTTCCTTCACCTGCGATACAGACTGTCAGTAATCTTCAAAGGAACCTTAGGAAGCAAGGTAATACGATAAAATGATCTGCACAAAAAAGTGTCATTTGATGCTCAGAAATATCCATTGTCCCTCTCCTGCAAGCCCTCAGTGCTGTCTGCACATCGGAGGTTATCTGCTAAGATCAGTATTTCAGAGACAACTGGCCTCGCTCCTCAGTAGTGTGACACAGAGGCCCGGCCTGATCTGAGTGTGACCATGTCTCTCCATCTCCAGTCACGGGAACCCCCAGGCCATTCCCTGGACCACAGCCTTAACCGCAGCTTGAAATCCCCAGGCACAACCTCTTCACAACTTTTCACATTCACACACGCCTGCTCTTTCTGTCCGAAGTCCTTTCTCACATTTGTTCCGCTCTTGATTTTCCTTCAAAAGTCAACTCGATTCTCACTTGCTCCTGAAATCCTTCTGGGTCCCCTGCACCTGCCGCTTCTGCCTGGACTCTGTGCCTGTCCAGGGGACTCTCCCTCGTGGGAAAAGCCAGGGTCTGCTGTAATGATTGGTTTCTACTTCCACATGCCTGGCTGCCAAGACCACCTACAGAATCGGGGATGCCCAGTACATAATGAAAATATAGAAAAAAAGGCAGGAAAAATGTGTGTCATTTGGGTACTAAAATATAAGTCATTTCCTGTCTTCGGTGTATCTCTTCTGCTTATGTGCATATTCCTTTGTCTCATGGGATTTCAATGATTAAAAAAAAACACAACTTAAAGATAGTGACAGCAGAGCATTCATGCAGGTATGGCGCCCTTTACAGGGACATGTGTGAGTCCACAGCTTGCATGTGCAAGAAGCCAGCCCAGACCCTCTGGGACCTGAATTCTTAGGGCTCATGGCCACATCACCTATTTGTCTTTTCTGTAGTCAGCACAGAGCCTGTCGCATTGTAACACTCAATAAATGTTGACTGAAGATTTTTCTGGATAGTGCAGCATGGGGTATTGACCCTATAACCTCCTGCTCAAAAGCAGTGTTGGAAGAAGCACAGCATAAATAATGGAAAGAATGAGTGAATTTCTGCAAGTCAGAGCTGGTACCCCTTTTTTATTCAACGTGCTTGCCTGTTTCCCTCCCTTCCTCCTCCCTTCCTCCCTTCCTCCCTTCCTCCCTTCCTCCCTCCCTCCCTCCCTCCCTCCCTCCCTCCCTCCCTCCCTCCTCCCTCCCTCCCTCCCTTCCTCCCTTCCTCCCTTCCTCCCTTCCTTCCTTCCTTCCTTCCTTCCTCTGTCATCCCTCACCAATCACCATCTTGACTGGCTGGAGCCTCTTGGTCAAGCTGAGCAGTATCCTTCATACTTTTCAGAAATTATTGCCAGAGATCTCTCGCTAGTTTTAAGATCATTCACGTCACTTTCCTCTCTTTCCCTTCACCGTATTCTCTGAGGATCAACATTCCTTAAATTTCTAAGGCAAAAGTTCTAAGAAAATCAGAGCAGCATCTCAGACAGGCTCCTGCTTCACTAAAGTTCCTTCCCCTCAAAGTAAACAGAATCATCTCTTTAAAAAATTGAATTGGCCCAGCCGGTGTGGCTCAGTGGTTGAGCATTGACTTATTAACCTGGATTTCATGTTTCGATTCCTGGGCAGGCACATGCCCGGGTTGTGGGCTCGGTCCCCAGTGTGGGGCGTGCACGAGGCAGCTAATTTATGATTCTCTCTCATCATTGATGTTCTATCTCTCTCTCCCTTCCTCTCTGAAATCAATAAAAATATATTTTTTTAAAAAAAGATGAATTGGATAATGTTACTCTGGCACTCAGAATCTCCAGGGGCAGCCAATCCCCATCACACCTTTCCCAGTGGAATCCCTTTGGAGGTGTATGAGGGTCCACCCCTGCAGCGCTCCCCCCGCCCCTCCTCTGTCTCACTCAAGATGATCAGGCCAGAGTTTTCCCTTCCTTTTCCTTAGACCTGCCCAGCCCCACCCCTCTTGGGGAAGAGTTTTCACTCTTCGGATGTTACCTCTTTACAGAAGAATCCTCTGCTTACATTAATTTCATCTCAACCCCCCTTACACAGAGCACTTACATATATAAGTAGAGTTCTCTTCCATTCCCATGTCACTGCCTGTTTCACTCTTAAATAACGTTAGGCAAGACCATCTGGTGCACTTGTGCATCCCTATGCCTAGAATGGTGCCCAGCAAAGAGCAGAAACTCACTACACATGCGCTAAAGTTGTTAAAAGTGGGGAAGGTGCAAATACTAAGTAGGCATGTCTGTGTGAGCAGGCTTGGCCCTGAGTCTTCACTAAGATATAACCATGACTGTGCCCACTCAGCATTTCCTGTTCCCACCATGTGATGCCCAGGGATCCGCTGTTTGAAGAGTGCTGAGTGCGTCCCCATAAGCCCAGTCAGTCCTGGGCTCCCGGCCTAAAGCGTTGTTCCTAATACTGTTGGACTTAATGGGCTTAGACTTAAAATTGGTACTTCACTCCTTTCCTTCTAAAATTGAACTGCGCTGTTTAACAGTGCGCTGTTTCTCCTGTTTTTGTGAGAAAAGTATGGCATCAGAGGGCAAAATGGAACACTGGTATAAAATTGTGTAAAATAAAAGTAAGCTTTCCTCCACGTCCACCTCCCAACCCTGCCCGAGGCAGTAATTGATAACTTCCCCATGTGCATTTCCCCAGACATTTTCTATAGACATGGATGTTAGCGCGAATATAGCATTTCCTCTCTTTGTAAAAATGGAAGGAAGGGAGCCCTGCATCTCACTACACTGGAAACTGGTTCCTCCCCTGAATAAAAAGCAAAGTAGAGACCAGGAAGGGAATTGGGGCTGGGGGAGGCAGCCACAGGCAGCTGGGCCCTAGTACACACCTCCCTCCATGTCACTGCTAAGCCAACATGACCCTCAGGGGGAAATTGACACCAGGATCTAAAATGCTAAATTATGTTGCTTACATATCCACACCATCTATTATATTTTTTATCTTTAAATTGATTTTTCACTTAAATTTATTTCAAAAGAAAACTTTATATCACTACTATAACAGAAAACCTATATCATATGCCATAAATAAATGTAATCATAAAAATGAATTAAATGAAAGCAAAGCCATGTTATTACATTCTGTCTAGATTCAGTAGTCTGCCAAAGACTCTAAGAAAAATGGGGGGGCGGGGGAGCCCAGGGAGGTGTTAATCTCTCTCTTTAACACTAAAGACTACAATAAACTTAGACTTTCTTCTACATTGTGATAAGGACTGAAAGAAAAAGGAAGAAGGGATGAATTGGGAAATAACAGACTACCCAATTTTTAACGTTTTTCCCAAGCTCCCACAGTTTCTGAAATTCAAGGAACCAAATATTCCAGTGATGTTAATTGATTTTGTTGTTGTTATTTCTTTGAGAGCCTTCTAACAAATCAGATGTAAATAAATACTTAGAAACCCACTTTTGAATTGGCTTAAAATCTTTCTGTCTTCCTTATCTGTACCAAACAAGAGGCAGCCAATGTCAACACAATTAAACCCTTGGACATGTTCTCTCTAGAAAGTCCTTCAAACCTCACCATTTACAATGAGCTCAGGCTTAGGGGAACAAGATACTTGGCTGCAGTCCTAGCTCAAGTCTTGACTAGATCTGTTGCTTTGGGCAAATCGCTGCCCTCCCTGGATCTCAGTTGCCCCAAATATACAATTCATCCACATCTCCTGCTCTCCTCTCTATGAAACACCATCAATGCTCTCTCCTGGATGAAGTCTTATCCTTCCAGATTGTTCACTGAATAGCTTTCTATTACTAACAGAAAACTTAGACTAATATCTAGGTAGTTGGACATTAATAAAGGAATGGAGCAAAGGGCATCGGTCATCATTAACCATCATAAACTAGGGAGCATAAGCCTGTTTGTTTCACTAGGAACCTACAGCTTCACATACTCCCCAGGGAGCCAGCAGTCCATTCCCACTGATTACTAGGGGGAGGGACAGAACAATAAAGGGAAAATTCCCCTGCAGGGCACATGTCCAGTAGACGGCCCAGGAGACAGCAAGATGTTGCTGGGGGGGGGGGGGGGGGCGCTTCTATGTTGAGGCATGCACAGTAGGAACTAAGAAGGCAATCATAAGGGGGTGTGTCTAGCCGGAGAAAAGGATTGGATTGGAAAAGTGACACAGGACCCTGGAAGATCTAGGAAATTAATTGGTTAGAGCAGGGGTTCTCAACCTTCCTAATGCCGTGACCCTTTAATACAGTTCCTCATGTTGTGGTGACCCCCAATTTCATTGTTACAAATTGAACATGATTAAAGCATAGTGATTAATCACAAAAACAATATGTAATTATATATGTGTTTTCCGATGGTCTTAGGAGACCCCTGCGAAAGGGTCATTCGACCCCCAAAGGGGTCGCAACCCAACAGGTGGAGAACCGCTGGGTTAGAGGGAGGATTCAGCACCAACACACTAAAGCTGGGGAAGTTGATTTGTTAGTTTGAAAGGGCACCTGGTCCTTCCCCAGCCCAAGATAATATATCCTACACTTAACAAACAGCTCTCTCTCTCTCTCTCTCTCTCTCTCTCTCTCTCTCTCTCTCTCTCTCTCTCGTGCTTGCCCTACTCACTCATGTGTTCTCTCTATATGCCAGCCATGTGGCCCTAGCAGCTGCTTAGGGCCCAGTGGACATGCATACACCAAGTGTAGAACTGGGTACAGCAATGAGGAGCATCCAGGAACTGAAGCTAAGGCAGACATATGGGGATAAATGCTGCACTGGACTAGCTTTGAGATGAACTAATCCAATGACACAGAACTGCTGGACCCCAGGAGGCTACTAGACTCTTATGGCTGCTATGGAGAGAGAACACATGTGTGCATAGGTAAGCACATGTTACCTAGCAAGAAAGAGAGAGAGCGAGCTTGTTAAACTTGGACTATGTTATTTTGGGCTTGAGAAGACCAGTTGCTTTTTCAAAATAACCAATCAACTTGCCAATCTTTCGCGGGCTGTTCTCGGCCCTCCCTTAACCAATCCGTTTCCTTGATCTTCCGGAGTTTTGCATCCCTTAACCAATTAAAGCCTTTCCCAGGCTAGGCTCCACCCCTTATGGTCATCATCTTGGCTGCCATTGCACATGCCTCATAGTAGAAGCACCTCTCCCTGAGCTATCTTGACCTCTACTGGGCATGCTCCCAGTAGAGGAATTTCTCCTGCTGTTTTCATTCCTCTCTGGGTAATGACCAGTAATGATCCTTCCTGCCAGCTTCCAGGATTAGGTCCCAGGGGCAGAGGATGCAGTGGTCCCATGGGGAGTGTGTGAAGCTGTAGCTCCCTAATGAAGCAGGCTCATTGCCCCATTCAGTGCCCTAGTTTATTATGCGTAATAATGTCTGATTCCCTTTGCTCCCTTCCATTATTAACATCTAGCTACCTATGCTAACAGATGGATTGATTTTTTTTTTTTTTTTTGGTAAATTACACAAACAATAAAATCCAAATTCCTTGGAGTGGTCTACCCGGCCTGCATATTCTGGCTCCTACCTCAGAAGAAAGTCTTTCGGTTCCTCATCTCCTTCCTTCCCACCTGTCTACCTCCAAGCCTTTGCTCCTACTGTTCTTCATGCATAAACACCCCCACCCCCAACTCCCCACATCTGTTGCTCTTTCTATGACTTTTGAGGTTGAGGGCAAGAATGTTCAAAACATATAAAAAAAAGAAACATGTTCAAATGGCCATCACAGTCTAATGAAATGTTCCAAATGGCCCATTGATGACCTGACTGGTGACCTCGTCATCTAAAGTAGACTCCCCACTCCCTACAATTTGCTATTTTCCATCACCACCCTGTTTGTTTCAATCTCAGGCAACTTCCCATTCTGACGCTTAATTTATTAATGCGCTTACATTCTCATAGGAAAGGCAAGATCCAAAGCAAGTCATCTTTCCCGAAAGGCTAGAACCACTGCGATATGAGGCTTATGGGATCCCTGGCACCAGCACAAGGCCTGGCACAGCGCAGTTCACTCAGGTTTATTAAATGTCTCCAGGAAAAGACACATCGGTGACTCCTAAAGTTCCTAACAGCAAGGTATCCCAAGTCCAGGATCTGCTACCCAATTTCTGAAAAGCCATGATTCTTAAAAACCTCAACAAAAAATTATAACCTGAGCTCACATCAGGTGGGTGCCTCGCAAAGGAACTCCTCTCTCCTGCGCCCAAATAAACTCAATTCTGAGCAAAAAGAACAAAAGTAAGGACTAAAGCAAATACAGACACAGGATCATCTTACAGCTGATTGCCTGGCTGACAAAACCTGCTGACAAGGACAGAGCTGAGCTTAGTGCACTTCCCGGGAGCATCGTGACTGCGCATTCCCAACCAGGTACACTCATTTGCAAGGCGGGCACTTTCATGAAGATGGGCCATAAGGTATGTTAATTCTTTCATCTGCGGTGGCCCTTTAGCATAACACGTATGGAGAATGCATCCTTGTGAATCCTCCTTCTGTTTACACCTGAATCCTAAGAGCTAATTGTGCTGGGAACACCTTATGCCTCGATCACAAATATGACACGATGAAAGAGTGAGCAAAATTGGCTTCTTGCGATGAAAAGCCATGTTTTCGAGAGTCAAGAAACATTATCAATTAAAAGTCATGTTCATTGGCTTTATCGCACAGGGCCTTATGAGGGTGGGCCTCTTGGTTGAAAATGTTGCTTTTAAAAGAATATAAAACAGTGCTTTAGTCCATGTATTTCTTAAGCTTCTTTCCTACAGACACAAGGTGGTAGCAATTTGAGATCAAACCAACTTGTATACTGATATAATTTGGCAATAAGAAAGAGTGTGGTCTCATATGTGGAATCTAATGGACAAAATAAACTGATGAACAAAATGGACATAGAAGCACGGAACAGACTGTGGACTCTCATAGGAAAGGCAGGGGAGGGTGGGTGGGTAGGAAGAGATCAACCAAAGAACTTGTATGCATATATGCATAACCCACGGGCACAGACAATAGGGTGGTGAAGGCCTGAGGTGGGGGTGGGGTGGAGGTGGGCTAGAAGAGGTCAATGTGGAGAAAAAGGAGACATATGTAATACTTTCAGCAAGAACGATTTTTAGAAAGTGTGGTTATTTGGGGAAAAACACACACACATAACATGTACCTAAATATTCAACTATATAGTGAACTTATCATCATAAAATCTATGCCCAAATAAGAATACTAAAAAATACATTGAGTCAAACCGTTAAATTAAATTAATCAAATTAAGTTAAAAATATAGACAAAACATTGAGCCATTATTAACCTTTAAGATAGAGGCAGAGTGAAGGCTGGCATTCTAAAACCAACCACCCTGTGAAAAGCTAGACTCTTTATAGCCATTATATCATCTATTAATCAAAGCAATCAGGCAAACACCTAAGGACATTTTGACTTTAGAGAAAACTGAGTCTTAGACAGAATCAAATACTAACCCAAATCAGACAGGTAGTGAAGAATAGACTCGCTGAAAGACCCCACATAGGGTTGACTTCAAACAGTGTATACGTTTTATTTTTGTCTTTCTACCACATTCCCTCCCAACATGTTAATACTGATCATTTCTAACCTAATAAGAAACCTCATCCTCCGGTTACAATATCTATATTACTCCTATCACAGCTGGATTGGAACAGAGAGCAAGCCTTTAAAGCCGGCGGTTCTTTAACTAGAATAAGGGTTATTTCAAGGACAGTTTCATGCAGATTCCTGTGATCAGCCCTAGGAATTCTTGCACATGGTCCAGAAATTACTTTGTGAGAAACACTTATCTAAGTTATATATGTCTCTGAAGGTTTTTCTCTTCTTTTATTGACTCTGGACTATTGAGTTATCTGTCATAGTCTCCCTTCCTACTCGTATATACCACAGATTCACAGTTTATGCCATTATGCCCATTTTAATGATGATACAGGTTATCTCAAAAGTTGAGAGACCTGCCCAGCTAGCATGGTTCAGTGGTTGAATGTCGACCTATGAACCAGGAGGTCAAGGTTTGATTCCCGGTCAGGACACATGCCCGGGTTGTGGGCTCAATCCCTAGTGTGGGGCATGCAGGAGGCAGCCAATCAATGATTCTCTCTCATCACTGATGTTTCTATCTCTCTTCCCCTCTCCCTTCCTCTCTGATATCTCTATCTCTATCTCTATCTCTATCTCTATCTCTATCTCTATCTATCTCTATCTCTATCTCTATCTCTATCTCTATCTCTATCTCTATCTCTATCTCTATATCTATATCTGCTGAGAGACCTAGAGCAGGTAAAGGTCTTAGTTGCGTTTCAAGTCCCATTTTATTAGGCTGTGATCATGGCAAACTCCATCCCCAAATCTTGACTCTCCTTTCTGTTTTAAGCAGAATGTGAAACAAAATAACAGCATCCAATGAGCAGACACACCGACAGACGAGCCTAGCTTTTGGAGTAAAAACGATCATTTAGCATTATCTGAATAGAATTTCTGCAGCTTAATTCAATAAATGAGGCATCGCTTTAGACTCCGAGCATAACAAACTCTCATTTGCACTGACTGGATTCATAAATTCATGCTGTTAAAAACGTGTTTCTGTCAGGAGTCTCCCTCATTCCAATTCTGAGCGGCAGGAGGGAGCTTGCCCCTCACAAGCATCAACTATCATTAGCGCATTTCCTCTAGTGATGCTCCAGAAGACGGCATGAAGCCTGCAGTGCTGCCTGCTCACCTCAAACAGGTTCTCGCTTCACACAAGGTGGGGGCGCCTCCCCATATCCCTGCGCCACCAATTGACAAGTTTTTCTTGGCAGAATATCACAGGAGACTCTTAAGAGTCCAAGATTCTTTTTTAAAAAAATAAATACATTTTATTGTATTCATTTATTTTTTGTTAATACTCACCCAAGGATGATGTTTTCCCATTGATTTTAAGAGAGAGTGGAAGGGAGGGAGGGGGAAGGAGAGAGAGAGAAAGAGAGAGAGAGAGAGAGAGAGAGAGAGAGAGAGAGAGAGAGAGAGAGAGAGAAGAAGAAGAAGAAGAAGAAGGAGGAGGAGGAGGAGGAGGAGGAGGAGGAGGAGGAGGAGGAGGAGGAGGAGGAGGAGGAAAGAGAAGAGAAGAGAAACATCAATGTGAGAGAGGCACATTGATTGGTTGCCTCCCACAAGTGCCCCAACCAGGGCCAGAGATCGAGCCAGCAACTGAGGTATGTGCCTTTGACCGGAATCGAACCGAGGACCCTTCAGTCTGCAGTCTGATGCTCTAACCACTAAAGCAAACCAGCTAGGGCAAGAGTCCAAGATTCTTGAAAACACAGATCTAGGGATTGGATTTACGCACACACCAAGGAGAACCAACCTTCCCAGGCAGAGTTAAATATTTATGGAGAAAGAAAAATGAATGTGATTGCATTGCTGTGTTGCGCAACAGTGATACTAACCACTCACAATGAACAGACTTCCTGTGGGCAGAGTGAAAGGTAGGATAGGAGAATTGACATCTGACAGGAGAGTCCTCAGAACTTAGGGAAGGTAACCAGACACAAACCCAGGAAATCACTAGGACACATGAACTTCAGCAGCAGACCCAGCGCTGAATGGATTCATGGGTAGATGAATCTCCCATTGAGGCCTTGAGATATTAAAACAGAACTCCATCTGTGCGATGCGGTAGGATAAAACATAACTGTGGGTCAGGAGGATAGATTTCATAACACAGGGTGGTCCCTTCGCAAACCGTAGAAGAAGCATAGGTTAAAATCTGGAGTCTGTGTGCTTTTGTTCAAATTACCTACTAAATGAGACATGTAATCTCATACACTGTTTTGGGTAATGGAGCTATTGTGTGTCTTAGCATGTAGCAGGTTCCATTTTATTTGAAGTACATCAAAGAACACTCACAGTGCAGAGAAGTCATACCTGGGTATCTCTATAGACTATTAAATGACCTCTGCTATCTTTCTGAGCTCTAACAGACTATAATTTGTAAATGTTAGACAATAATCCAGTTACGATGTCATAGCTATATCTATAGCTGTCTCTATAGCTTTATCTATGTAGATATCGATAATTGTTTGCAAAGACTTCTGAGCATCCACTATATATTGGATCACTGTGGGGTAATGTGCATATAATATAATTCCTGATCCCATTCTACGATATGCTGTGATCTCTAGGTGCAATGGCATTAATATAAACCTGGTATATGAAAGTACCGTCCTAGCTTCTGATATAAGGATGAGAGTGGTTTGGTTTGGGGTGGGATAGTATTGGCATCGTGTATTATTCCTGATGGCAATGACAGATTGTTGAAGAGGTGAAGAGAGTGATGCCAAGTACAACCAGATAGCTACAGTGTATGTGCTTCCTCCACCATTAGCAAGAAAAATTGTCCTTTTCTTGAGAACACATTTGTGTGTGTGTTTCATTAATGTCTTGTTTGTTTGTTTGTTTGTTTGTTTTAAATTGGGCCTGGTTCTTTCAATGGTCCATATATCCCTCTACATGATATATGATTGAACTGTCAGCAATACTACCACCCAGTCAGGACTAATCAGAATCTTCCCAGGAATGACACAGAGTGCGAGCTGATAATGGACATCACTCTTCTTACTGACTTTTGAGTTTGAAGAAAAAGTCAAGCCTGCAGGTGTCAGCAACCACCTGACCTAGGTGCGTAGCAAAAGCAATCTACATAATAACCTCCTCTTTGAGGAAAGCAGAAATGGCACCTGGCAAAAGATACAGAGCTCTGTCAAGATCATATGAGCCTTTGCAAACAGACGTGGAACTGATTTAGGAAATGCCCACACTAGCGTACACCAAATAGGTGATTATATATCTATTCAGACTCCTGAACAATATGTATGTGACTCCTTGGTGCTCTGCCCACCTGGCCTTCACATCACAGCACCCAGGGCCCAATAAAGCCACGTGCACAGAGATACAGAGGAATTATCCACAGGTTGCTAAGAAACCTGGCGTGCAGTCCATTAAAATTGTATCAGGAAACTAAATAAACCCAGAGACATAATTTCCTGCATGATGGTCTTGAGAAAAGACACACAACTTCTCAGTCTCCAGTTAGACACTAAATTGCCCTCAGATTTATCATTTGTAAGCTGATGTCCAACCACTCTACAGTTAACACTTTCCCCAATGCCCTCATTGCAAATATTGGAGCTGGACCTTAGCTCCCATTTCCTTTCTTAGTCTTGTCTATCAGGTTTGCCTAATTCTCAGACTCGCCATTTGTGAGTCACTAACTCGGTGTTGAAACCAAAGTAAGCAATTCGCATGTATTAACCATCACAAGCATTTTATGGTGTCGGTATAATTAGTCTCATTTCGGATGAAATAGCTGGAGGTTGAGAGAGAGCAAGTGACTTGGCCAGTGCAGCTAGTCGCGTGCCTTGCTGGAACTTCTATATCACAGTTCAAGAGGCTATGAACAGCACAACTCCAGAAAGAAATGCATTCATGAAATGAGAAAAATCTATTCGGCTTTCCGTTAAAGAGAGTTTGGAAAAAGGATGAGGGGATATGCTGTGCTCACAATAGCCACCCATTGGATAGCTGACCATTTTACTAAGTGGACACAGTCACAGACACAGAGATCCCTCTCTGTACCAGGCTGGTGCTGCCATGAGAATAAGGGTGGTACCAACCTGTGTCAAGATGAGGGGTCTCAGTATGTAATAGCATCAGCTTCGTTCTGTTAAACCTGGCAATTCAAGGTACACATGGCTCACAAAAATCAAGAACTCATGTGGGAAAGAGTTGTAATGTGGCCCATGAAATCCACAATACCCAGTCCTGAAAGTTTCCAACCACTCAGAACATGACGTGGCCCTGTCATGGTTGGTATCACAGCTTTTGGGAGGTCTGAGGGTATACTCAAAAGAAAGGAAATTGCATGATATTCTCAGTGCTTTCCTTTTACACTTCCAAAGCTCACAAAATAACTTAAATAGTATAGAAAATGTAGAAGCCATGTCACAGCAAAGTATTCTCTGCACCTTATTTTTCAATGTGTTAAGTGGTACCTTTTTAAAAAATAATATATTTTTATTGATTTCAGAGGGGAAGGGAGAGGGAGAGAGAGAGAGAGAGATAGAAACATCAATGATGAGACAGAATCACTGATTGGCTGCCTCCTGTACTCCCCACACTGGGGATTGAGCATGCAAGCTGGGCATGTGCCCTGACGAGGAATTGAACTGTAACCTTCTGATTCATAGGATGATACTCAACCACTGAGCAACATTGGCCAGGCCTATGTGGTACCTTTTTTAAGGGTGGTAACTCTAGGAGAGATGCCATCCAAGGTGATAATGTCCAGCAGAGCTGAGATGAGAGTGAGAGCACTCAATCCCAAGTGCATCTGCTTGGGCAGATGGCAAAGTGACTGAATTTCTCCAAGTTTCCCAGTCCTCAGTGCCCCATCAGCGCATTGATTCTGTGATAAGAACATACGGAAGGTTTTTTTGGGGGGAAAAAGTTCTGTCTTTTTACCCTGGGTGTGTTGACAAAAAGGCTATGATTATTTCTGACATGACCTTAAGAGTAATGAATGGATGCTCGCAGGATGACTCTCTTTATAGGAAGAAAGATGTGTATGACCTGAAAATAATAAAAGATGTCAAGTATATTGAAGTGTGCTACAAAGAATGCCATTTTATTCTCAGAGGGACAGGAGGCAATCTCAGGAAGCCATAAATCTTTTTGTCTTCCTTTAGATCATCAAGGTGCTGTGATGGTCTCTGAAATTGCGTAGAAAGTGTCATTGATATTTAAAAAAAAAGAAAGAAAGAAAGAGTGGAAAAAAGGGAAAAGGCTGTTCAGAATTTTGACTCTGGAAATTCCAAGTAGAAAAGGCATACTGGTGTGGTGTTTATTGTCAGACATGGAATGCTAGGGTAGGGAAAAAAATGGGGCCATGAACATGAGACTGGGCTCAAGTTCAAGTGCAACCTGATATCCAGGTAAGTGAGTCCCCTGCTCCTCAGGGTCCCAGTCTATCAAATGATGGCAATGACCTTCTCCCATGGGAAGTCTGGTGTATGCCATCAGCCAAGCATAAGGACTGGTATGTAGCGGGGGACTGGTAAGGATCACTAACGTTGAAAATAATAAGTGGACAAAATGAAGAAAAATGATCAACTAACATGAATACAGTAGACTGGAAACAATACCCATCATTTGTTTGATACATGAAAGTTGAAAAAAAAAGCATACTTTCAATGCAGGGAAAAGTGGTATTAGCAATAATTGAATTAAAAAATTCATTCATATATTCACTCATTCATTCATACAGTGCTCCAAATTGGCGGGAAAAATAGATCTGGCCCTGCACTGATGAAGCTTTCCTTTTCAGGATGTTACTTCTGCTTATAGGGTCAGTGACAGGCTCTGGGAGACTGATTTCCTGAAGGGCACAAAGCTGGTAAGTGGAAGAAAGAGAACATCTAGCCAGTGTCATGTGACTCCCATAAGTCCCTGTGTTTACCCAGCTCCACTGGGCACATGACTGTAAAATGAAGGGGCTCCACATCAACCGACGGACTTGTATGCATGTATATGAGCACTACCAATGGACACAGACAGTAGGGGGGTGAGGGCATGTGCTGGGGGGTGGATGCGGCCGGGGAGAGGTCAACAGGGGAAAAGGAAACGCATGTAACACTTTAAACGATAAAGAATTTAAATTACAAAAAGCGAAGGGGCTCCAGCAGGAATCTGGGCTATATAGACCCAAAGGAGATTTGACACATGGGTTCAAAGAGCTGTAGGCTTCTCTTTTCTTCTTCTTAATCCTCACCTGAGGATATTTTTTTCCATTGATTTTGAGAGAGAGTGGAAGGGAGGGGGAAAGACAGAGAGAGAGAAACATCCATGTGAGAGAGATTGGTTGCCTCCCACAGCCACCCTGACTAGGGCCAGGGATCAAGCCTGCAACCGAGGTATGTGCCCTGATTCAAACCTGAGACCCTTCATCCACAGGCTGATGCTCTAACCATGGAGCAGCCCGCTAGGGCTGTAGGTTTCTCTTAAGGAATGCAGATGAGAAGTTATGTAACCATCACTGAAGGAAGTGAATCAGTCTACTCCAGGGTCTGACAGAAGTACTCCCCTGTCCAAGTTACCTCCTGGGGCTGCACGGCTCACCCTGTGCCTCAGACTTGGAAAAGCACTGCAGAGAGAGTGTTGTACTGGAACATTCGCCCTTCAAAACCTGCTTCAGCCTTTACTAGCTGTGCCAACTCGGGAGGTTCTTACCATAGTTTGCAAAACAGGAATGGAAATCATTCTGCAAATATTTCTGTAGCAATACATACATAATAAGCCCTCCGGGTTTCATGGCTATATTTCAGTAGCAGGTAGTCTATTTCAATAATCCAGATTGGATTTTGGTTTTAAAGCAGATCCAGGCCTTAATCAATCTCTCTCTCTCTCTCTCTCTCTCTCTCTCTCTCTCTCTCTCTCTCTCTCTCTCTTTCTCTCTCTCTCTCTTTGGTTTAATCTCTCTCTCTCTCTCTCTCTCTCTCTCTCTCTCTCTCTCTCTCTCTCTCTCTTCAGATAAGTCACTTAAATTATTTTCAGGGATTCTTCTCTCTCCTCCCACTCGGCAGCAGGTCAGCTGCTGAGAGATGCTGGGATGCTGCCCCTTCAGGGCTGAGAGAGCACTTTATTTGCTTTTGATGCTCCAGCCCCAAGCAGTTTCTAGGGCAGTGGTTCTCAATCTTCCTAATGCCGCGACCCTTAATACAGTTCCTCATGTTGTGGTGACCCCCAATTTCATTGTTACAAATTGAACATAATTAAAGCATAGTGATTCATCACAAAAACAATATGTAATTCTATATGTGTTTTCCGATGGTCTTAGGCGACCCCTGTGAAAGGGTCATTTGACCCCCAAAGGGGTCGTGACCCACAGGTTGAGAACCGCTGTTCCTAGAGCATAATAAATGCTCAATGATGTCCGGGGAAGTCACAACACATAGCAAGAGGCAGCAAGTTGGGGAGGAGAAATCTTGAAAATCATTGGTGAAAAGATTCCCAAATAAGGGGTATTATTCTACATTTTTCTAAGACCAATAACCTCAAAGACCTCTCCCAACAACTTCAAAGAGAAAGGCCTCCTCCTTAAGAGGTGTCTTTAAAATACATGTCGCCCTGGAGAGTGTGGCTCTGTTGGTTGGGTGTCATCCGTGCACCGAAAGATTGTTGGTTTGAGTCCCGATCAGGGCACATGCCCAGGTTGCGGGTTCTATCCCCAGTTGGGGTGCCTGCAGGAGGCAACCGATCAATGTCACATTCTCAAATCAATTTTTCTCTCTCACATCAATGTTTTTCTCCCTCTCCCTTCCTCTACCTCTAAAATCAATAAAAGCATGTCCTCGGGTGAGGATTAAAACAAAAAACATGATGTCATAAATTGTCCATGAGAAATTCTTACCTATGAAAAAGGCAAGTTTGAGGTTAAGGGCAAATGAAATCAGTTCAAATGTAACACATGTTATGAAATATTTCAAAGTCTGAGACTAAATAATACAGCTTGGGAGAAAAATACCCAGAAATTCTCATTAAAAAAATGTTGGGCCCTAGCCGCTTTGGCTCAGTGAATAGAGCGTCAGCCTGCAGACTGAAGGTTCCCAGGTTCGATTCTGGTCAAGGGCACATGCCTGAGTTGTGGGCTAGATCCCCAGCGGGGGGGAGGGGGGGGGGCGCGTGCAGGAGGCAACCAATAAATGATTCTCTCTCATCATTGATGTTTCTTTTTCTTTCTCCCTCTCCCTTCCTCTCTGCAATCAATAAAACTATTTTTTAAAAAAAAAAAATGTTGGGAGGGGAAGTGAATAGATCTATAAATTTCCTTACATGTAAGCTAAGGGTGTGGAAATGAAGAATAATTTTGAAGACCATGCCCGTCCATGACAATGCCATTGGGCATCTGAACTGTTAGCTTCCAATACTGGATTCATCATGTCTGAACTGTGGGTTCATGGACAAACTGCATTTATTAGCTCATCTTTTTTCTTCATAACACAACACATAGGTTCTTATAGGATTAGTAAAAAGATTGCCACATGCCTGGCTCCAGTGAGCATTCAGTACATATGACAGCTCCAGCAGCTCTTAGTTATCTTTCTTATATTTGTTATTGCTTTCATTGTCATTGCAGCACAGAATCATGTCACATGTGCCCAGTACATTAAACAGATTCTCCCACTGACATCCACGCTCTGTTCAAGTCCAGAATCAATAGATTTAGAATGTCTTTCTCCTTTGGCAAGGAAGCCATTCTATCTTTACAAGGGTCAACATTTTCTTCTAATTGTCTATTCAAACCAGAATACAACTTCACAAGATAGGCCAAAATGTTAGTGAGCATATCAGCCTTGCAGTTCTGGAGCACAGTGTTCACATTATATGTGTGTGTGAGAATTTCTCTCTGCACAAATCACACTTCCCTCGACCCATATAGCAAAAGGGTTAAGATCTGTCTTCTGACAATTTGTGCAGAGGGAAGTTACCCATTGATAGTTTTGTTGCTGCTGTTACTGCTATTGCTGCTGAAGGTGGAGGCGGTGGGGGTGGGGTTATGTTTTTATATGGCAAACACATTAGACAAATAAAAAGACTTGAAGATGTTGCTTCAAATTAGTGTTCTGAAATGGAATAGTTCTCACTGGCTTGGAATCAGCAATCCCCTTTCAATTTTTAATTTTTCTTCATGGCAAAATTAGGAGACCCAAGCTTACTGCCGATTACGGCACAGCAGGCTCTGGGCGGGGTCTTTTACATGCATTGGTCCCATTTTACAGATGAGGAAACTGACCTTCAGCTACCTGCACAAGCTCAACCCTCTTGTAAATGAACCAAATTCAGATATTTTTGGCTCAAAGCCTGTGCTGTTCCCACTAGACTGCCCCTTTGCAGTGGCAGCTACAAAGGGCTACTTAGAGCTGATTTTACTTTTAACAAAGAAAGGAAATTGCGTTCTCTGTGTGTGGAGCTGTAACACACATGCTGCTTTCTCCTCTAAAAGCCTCACCTCCCTCCTGCCAACCTTTACCTTTTAATCCTTGTTTGAGTCTGCAAAGCAGAGAACTGCAGGCAAATATTTATTCATGAAATGAGCCATTTCCCCCATTTCCAACCCATATGAAACTGTTCTAGTTTCTCCTCAAACTTTTTAAAGCAATTTGCTTTTGGACTGGAAAAAAAAAAAAAAAAAAAGGCAGAGACAAAGAAAGAATCCCAGCCCAGAAGCAGAGGCAGAAATGATAGGCCCACTGCCATGAATCTCAGCTACTGACAACACACATTTCAGATACTGAAGATGAGACATCAGATAGGAGTTTCAGAATTGGGGTGAAGGTCTTCCCTTGCCCCCTGTGGATGAAGGAACATGAGCAGCGAGGGTAGTGAAATCGAGAAGCATTAGAAAGGCCCAGTTCCAGATAGAGTTTGTCATTGAATGAAAGGTTTTCCTATTGACTAGAAAAAATGAAAACCTTTACTTACAGAGCAACATCCACTCTAGATAAAGATCAACAAATACTTCTCATGGTGCCTCCTCTCTGCCATCATGCACAGGTGCCAGACATCACTAATTGATCAAGGCACTTGTTTTTGCTGGGCCAGGATTCCTTTCAGCATCCTTAAGACCATGACAATCCAACCAGCCTCCATCGATCAATTGGAATAGGCACAAAGAAAGAAAACCTTGGTACCAGCACAAACATACAAGACAGGGAATCTGGATGGCTTTTTTGTTTTTCTTTTTCTTTTTTAATTTACCCTCAAGTTTTTCGGTAATATCAGCCACTGTTCTTTTTTTTTGTTTCACAGGTGATGGAAGATTCACCAAAACGCAGGTAGGATACCAATCATGTAATGTTGGGCAAGTTACTTTAACTCTTTTCCTCATATGTTAAATTGTTACCATCATAATGGTAATATCCCGCCTTGGTGTAATTTTTAGTTGACTGTTTGGTTATCTATTTTTAAGGATAATGGGAGTATTTATAAAACCCTTAAAACCAGGATCTACAATCTACAAACCCCAAGTGATCTATGATCAATAGTGTTTTTATAAGTAAAGATTAGTTGGAACACAGGTACCCCATGCATTGGCATGATGTCTATGGTTACTTTCATTCTACAGTCACAAAGCCGGCATGGCCCACAGAACCTGTGATACTTATTATAGGGCCCTTCCTGGGAAAAACATTGCCAGCTCCTGGCTTACGCCTAGATTACATGCATCTGCTAAAGCATAATATCAGAGAATTATACAGTGCAGACATTCTCTCCTCTCATCTATAAAACATCTAAAAGAACATCATCAACAATCACAAGTTAGAATCAGGAAGCTCTCAGTTCAAAACCAAGTTCTGCAATTTACCAGCAAGGTGACCTTGAACAGGTTACTTGGTCTGTCTGTGGCTCAGCCCCTCATCTGCACAGTAAGTAGGGATAATGATGTTGCCGATGCCAAAGATTAAATGAGAGAATACTTCCAAAATAGTTTAGAGTCCCTGGCATATGGAAAGCAGTAAAGAAGTATTAGCTGTTATGATTTATGCCTCTTGGCAACCGAACCAAACTGATCTATACGTCTTTAACAGTGAAATAAGAAAATGCTGAAAATTGTCTAATGAGGAATGCAAATCATAACCAAGAGTATCATGTCCGCTATGACTATATCAACATGTGATCACAGTCAAGGACACTGCCCTTATTGATCAGCCGTCGCAGCATTTTCTTTTCTAACGTTATTTTTATTGTTTACACTATTATATATGTCCCCATTTGACCCAGCTTTGCCCTGCAACTGTAACAAATGTATTCAATATTGCTCTTCTCAAACTATATATTCTCAAGAAGGTTGATATTTCTCAGTTCCATGGCTTCTATGTTGTTGGCCTGCAGGGATCTAAAGCTGAACATGGGAGATCAAAAACTCATCCTCACTTAAGGGGTACAGAGAGCAAGCCTCTAGAATACTGTATGGAGTCTGGTGTCTATCTCTAAATGTAAGAGGGACACAGAGAAATCTACCCACTCTTCTCATCAATTAAGATTGGGGGGGGGGAGCCTTCAAAGAATAGAGATTTTGAGCTGAACCTTTAAAAGGATGTATATTTGGATGGTAGTGTGTATGTATGTGTGTGTGTGTGGGTGCGGGGAGGGCAGAGATGAGAAAAGCATTCCAGGCAGAAGTGGCAGCATAAAGACAGCCTGAGAAGGAACAGAATAAAGAATCTCAGGTTAGAATTAATTTGGAATCAGAAAATGAAAGTCCTGCCTGTCCTGCGTGGCTCAGTGGTCGTGTCAGCCTATGAGACCTATCAACCAGGAGGTCAAGGTTCAGTTCCTGGTCAGGGCATATGCCCAGTTGCAGGCTGGACCACAGTATGGGGCCTGCAGGAGGCGGCCAATCAGTGGTTCTCTCTCATCATTGATATTTCTCTCTCCCCCTCTTCCTTCCTCTCTGAAATCAATAAAAATGTTTTTTAAAAAAGCAAAGAAAATGGAAGAACTTGTCTGTCTTATTATGGTTGTTTGATTACCTTGGTTGGTACCAAGAACATAAAATCCCTTCATAACCCCTTTCTTTTCTTTCCTTCCCTTTCCTTCTCCTTCTCTTCTTTCTCCCCTCCCTCCTCCTCCTGCCTGAGCATGCTGCTGGCTTTCAGGAAGAGAGGCAATATCTTTTCTTGTTTCCTTTTTCTTGTCTATGGGCCCTCATCTTGGAGACTAATGATGGGTACCTGGTAAGTGCTTAATAATATGTGTTGAATAACTAAATTTCCAAATTCACTTCTTATATAAAAATTACACGGAGCATTTACAGTAAATCACCACAATGTAACAGCAGAAGCACTTCCTGGGAAGTCAAGCTGACTGAGTAATAGTCCTCTCTCCTCCCCAGCGGGGGGAGCTTAGGCGATCTTTACACTCTGAGCTTTACCTTCC
Organism: Myotis myotis; assembly: GCF_014108235.1. Classification (NCBI taxonomy): domain Eukaryota; kingdom Metazoa; phylum Chordata; class Mammalia; order Chiroptera; family Vespertilionidae; genus Myotis; species Myotis myotis. The sequence continues at coordinate 34,684,658 of NW_023416323.1, read as the reverse complement.
GTACCAGCAGGAAGAGGATAGATAATAATAATAATAATAATAATACCCTCTTCTTGGACTTGTTGGAAAGACTTGATAAATTCATGCGCGCTAAGCATTGCCAAATGCCAAATCCACAGTGATCACTCAATAGGCACGAGCCATCCTGATTTGCAGATAGAACACTAGCAATTTGAACTCTCTCTACATGATCCTAGAGGCTGGTTATATAATAGGAATGAATGAATTTGTGAAGATAGTCCCAGGAACTCTGAATCTGAGCCGAGAGAGAGAGAGAGAGAAAAAAAGTGCGACTAAAACAATTTATGAGTAAGCCCAGACCTTCTCTGTTAGTAAAGGACATGTCTATAAAACGATTTATATGTTGTCATAAAAGTATTGCCTCTGTGTTTTTAATATTCATTTTTACTATCAAATAAATCCTCTACATGAAAATATACATATAACCCATAAAAAGTTAAAGAAGAATACTAAAAGGAACATTCATTAATCAATCAGAAAAAAAATAAAACAATCTTAATTTGAAGCCTCAAATTTGACCCTAGCCCACCCAGCGTGGTTCAGTGGTTGAACATTGACCAATGAACCAGGAGGTCACGGCTCAATTCCCAGTCAGGGCACGTGCCTGGGTTGCGGAGGGCTCAACCCTGAGTGTGGAGGGGTGCAGGAGGCAGCCAATCAATGATTCACTCTCATCATTGAAGTTTCTATCTCTCTTTCCCTTTCCCTCTCTGAAATCGATAAAAAAATATTAAAAAAATATGACCCTATGCTACAGCATCCCCTCTCTCACCAGTAATGGTAACCAGTGCCTCATTTCTGTGTTGAATATGCTGTTTTTTTCATTGGAGTTCAGCCCTACACATACTTCTGTGACTGGCTTTTTGCTCAATGATGTTTTTGAGATTCACCCATGCTATTGCTTAGGTTGCAGTTCATTCATTTTTACCAAATTCTAATAAGACGGTGCCAAACCTATCCATTCTAAATTAGATGAAAAATCGGGTAACTTTCACCTTATGTTAGCATTGAAAATGATGCCGACTTGTGTTTTTCACTTGAACTCTAGTGCCCATGACTAAGAGACAGTTTATAGTGCATTTGGCTCAGAGTAAAATTGCGAGGTAATAGATATAGCTACTGCATCAATTTCCCCATTTTCCAAGATAGTATTGAGTTGTTTTATGAAAGTTTTATGAGTTCACACACGATCTGTAAGTTATAAGCACTTATTTTGCTCAACAACTTCAATACTTGATGTTGTTCAACTTTTAATTTTTGCACTTTGTTGGGTTTAATTTTTACACAATGCCACTCAACTGTATTTTTAATTTGCATGATAATTAGTGAGCTCGGTACCTTTCCATATGTTTCAGGGTAACACGTGTTTCTTTTGCTGCATATTTTGCCCATTGTATTTGTCTTTTACTTAATTTTAATTCTTTGTTGCATATTCTGATAGAAATCCTTGGACAGTGATATGCAGCATATGCTTCCACACCCCCGCCCCCCCCCCCATTCACTACTTTATGATGCCTAAACCAAAGTTCTTGATTTAGGTAGTAAAAATTAGTGATCTTCCCCTTTAAAGTTTATATTACTTGTTTCTTGCTTAATAAATACTTTCATACCAAAATTATATAAAGACATTCTCTTATATGTCTTTGAAAACAAATACCTTTCATATTTAAAGGCTTCATCCATCTGAAGTCGATTTTTTTGTATATGGTAGAGGATAGAAAAGCAGTTTTATATGGATAATTAATTGTCCCTGAGATACTTATTGACTAGTCTTTCATCACTGACCTGTAATGCTATTTCTGTTGCACATCGTTTCAGTGTATACACAGTACCTCTCTGGACCCTTTAAGCCAGTTCTACTGTCTACCTGGCTATCACTAAGCCAGTACTACAATGGCTATTCCTTTTACAATGTGTCTTGAAATATAGTAGTGCAACCACCCACACCTTCATTTCAAGAATGCTACTTTTCAAATGTAGAGTTTCTTCATGATTTCTGTTCTACCCCCTGTGAATGAGAAGCCCAAAATCCCTTTGCAGGGGAGGTTTGCAATTTAAATGTTTGGGAGTTAAAGCCACGAGACATTCTAGCTCTGCACTGACCAATACTACAGCCACTACACACGTGTAGCCAATTAAATGTATAGTCATCAAAATTACATACAATTAAATATCCGGTTGGTCGCACCAATTCCATTTCAAGAGGGCAGTGGCCACAGTGGCTGGGGCTACCATATTGGAAAACATAGATCTAGAACACCCCCATCACCATGGAGGGTTTTATCCGAGAGGACTGTCTCAGGCTCTCAATCCAGAACCATCCAAGAAAGTTAGTTTATTCCCTTTTGAAGAAAACATCAAAGCGATAAACCCAGTAGGGTCTGATGTTCAGTATTTTTCTTCCTCATCTTCTATATGACCTTACTTTTCATTTCTTGAAAAGCTCCACGCCTAGGGTCTTTGTTGTTGAATGTAATTATCCTCTGCCCACCAGAGGCAGAGCTGAAAAACAAAGGTGCCCTGAGTAGAAATATCATCATGGCCCCAAGAGCAGGTTGGACCACGGTGTTCCCCTCCGTGACTTCCTCTCCCATTTTCACCCTTTTCTCATTTGAATCTCCTAGGTGACTTGCAGGAAGAGATGTCTCTTCTAGTATGTGCCTGGTAATAAGAAACTCTTTATCTTCTTAGACTCTTTACTCCCTTGAAACAGCTATACAAGGCAACACAGTCTACTACAGTGGAGCCTTGACTTACGAGTGTACCAACTAACGAGTTTTTCGAGATACGAGCCGTCTCTCGGCCAATTTTTTGCTTTGAGTTGCAAGCTAAAATTCGGGTTATGAGCCAGCTTCAGATACCCCACCGCTAGTTGGCGCAGCAAACGTCACAGTGAACACCACAACATCAGCCCAGGATTCAATTCGCTGTAATGGTGAAAATTTATTTGACATACGAGTAATTTGAGTTAAGAGCTCGGTCACGGAACGAATTAAACTCGTAAGTCAAGGCCCCACTGTATATACTTACTGTTAATAACGGCAGAAAGAACATACACTCTTTGGAGTGTTAAAGTAGCCAGATTAGTCCCAAGATGAGTCACTCCCACTAAGCCCCAAGTCAGCAAACAAAAGCCTCCAAGCCTAACTTTCTATGTTCCGTTCTCTCAGAAAAGGAAGTGAGGAAGGTCTAAGTCAACCAAGAAGCACTTGCCTGATCAACACACGTTGCCTAACTGGCTCCAAGACCTCCCTGTCCTCCATGTAAGAAAAGCAATCCTGCTTGAGCCAATCAGCCAAGGCCCAGCATAACCGCCTTGTCCCTGCTCACTTGAGTCTATAAAACCCTCTCACACTGTACAGCTCCTCGGGGCTCCTTTCTACCTGCTAAGGGTGGATGCTGCCTGGTTGATGAGTCACTGAATAAGCCAATAAGAGCTTTAAAATGGACTCCGTTGAATTTTGTTCACAGGGACTTAAAGAAGTGTTTTCCGACACATCCCTGGAGTGATGAGAACAGAATCTGAGTAAGAACGGGAGACATGTTCAATATGAGCCCTCATAGTAACAAGGTGAGGATATGACTCTACAGAGCAGAGGTGGTGCATCTGCGTGGGCAGGAGGCAGGGAGCCCAGGCCTGTGAGAAAGTAGTCTAGAGATTCCGAATAGGTCCTGGGTTCCATAGTGAATGTGTTTGCCCCAGAAGGCCATTGATAATTAAAAGGGTCAAGAAGGGGCATCCATACATAAAACACTGGGAATTTGCCTAAGCAGCTTTTAAAAATTTTTTAGTATTTAATAATAGTTGACCTTCAGTATTATTCTGTATTAGTTTCACATGTACAGCACAGTGGGGAGACAATCATATACTTTACCAAGTGTTCCCCTTCGGTATTTCCAGTACCCACCTGGCACCATGCATAGCTATTACAATATTATTGACTATATTCCCGATGCTGTGCTTCCCATCCCTGGGACTGTCTTATGACTTCAGATTTGTAGTTCTTAATCCCTTCACCCTTCTCACCCAGCCTCCTGACCCCCATCCTTCTGGCATCTTTTCTAACTCCTATTTTGCGACTGAATCTTCAGAGACAAAGCTCAAGTAGGCTGGCCTATCATTCTCAACTACAATGGAAAAGTAATAAGACAGGGGTGGGGAACCTTTTTTTTTTTTTTTTTTTCTGCCAAAGGCCATTTGGATATTTGTAACATCATTTGTGGGCCATACAAAATTATCAACTTAGAAATTAGCCTGCCATATTTGGTCAGACATTTTTAAAATATATTTTTATTATTGATTTCAGGGAGGGAGGGAGAGAAGAAGAGAGGAAGGGAGGGGGGAAGGGAGAGAGGGAGAGAGAGGAACATCAATGAGGATCCACACTGGGGATGGAGCCACAACTCAGGAATGTGCCCTGACTAGGAATTGAAGCTTTACCACAGGATCATAGGTCGATGCTCAACCACTGAGCCATATAGGCCAGAATGGTCAAACATTTAATTAACTCACGCCTAATGCCTTGGCAGGTCCAAACCAAATGATTTCAAGGGCCTTATACAGCCATGGCCCAGATATTCCCCATCCCTGTAATAGGGAATGATGCCCTAAGATTGGGCTTTTAAACAAGTACCTCCTGCTCCCAGCTCCCAGGGAGTTAAACAAAATGTGTTCCATAGGAGGAAGGTGTGCCCATTGTATTAACCTACTCCTGGGACTAATGTCTAATGGAGAGTTTAAAGGAGAATATGTAACGGATTAAAAGGTATTGGGTTTTCACCACGAGTCCACCCAGCGGGGAGATATCTTCACTTAACCCTCACAATAACCCTCGGAGGTAAGAATGAGTACCGCCATTCAGCAAGGGAGGAAACTGAAGCTTAGCCAGTACACAGCAGAGGGCAGGTTCAAATATGGGCCAGGCCCAGTCTGTTGTCTCATACTTCTCTCTGTACAATCTGATGACAAAAACATGAATCTCCCTCCTCTGATCATTATAATCAGCCCGGTATTCAGGATTGGCAAAAAGACTCAGTTTCTGACAACTGTTCACCCTTGTCTAGTTTTTGTTTGGATATTAATGCTTATACTAACGGCTACCATTTACTAAGTGTTAACTTTGTTTCGGGCACTTTTTAGAGATTGTCTCATTTAATTTCCTCAATTATCTTATGAGGTGACGCAATAACCTCATACTTTTCGAGTAGGAAAGTCTAGTTCAAGCAATTGCCTAGACCAGTGGTTCTCAACCTTCTGGCCCTTTAAATACAGTTCCTCATGTTGTGACCCAACCATAACATTATTTTCGTTGCTACTTCATAACTGTCATGTTGCTACCGTTATGAATTGTAATGTAAATATCTGATACGCAGGATGGTCTTAGGCGACCCCTGTGAAAGGGTCGTTCGACCGCCAAAGGGGTCGCGACCCACAGGTTGAGAACCAGTGGCCTAGACTGCCATTTGTGGTCAATGGCCCAAGCCTGTCTAACTTCATCATGTGAAGAGCCCAGCTTGTGATCAACTTACTTCATATTTATTCTTGGAGAACATGGCTGTTCAATTAAAACAATGCTCAGGAGATTTGGGCCATTGCTGTTCTTGATTCCCTGTTTCTCTGAAATTTTATTCTTAAAGGCAAAGGGAAATTTAAACATAAGAAGTTACAGTAAAAAGCAAAACAAAACACCTAACTCTCAACACCTTCTGTGCCCCCAGCACAGAAACATCTGTGCTAATTTTTTCAAAATATATTTTTACTTATTTAGAGAGGAAGGGAGGAGAGCGAGAGAGATAGAAACATCAATACTGAGAGAAAATCACTGATCAGCTGCCTCCTGCATGCCTCCTACTGGGGATCAAACCCACAACCCTGTGCCCTGATTGGGAATGGAACTATGACCTCCTGGTTCATAGGTTGATGCTCAACCACTGAGCCACACCAGCTGGTTATGCTAAAATTTTAACTAGTGGTTCCAGGAAGAAGTATCTTCCAAAGAGAGAACTCCCCAAAGCAGAGCCATAGATAGTCAGGGGTAGGATTGGTATGCAAGGCAACTAATTACCTAGTGACATATACAAAATGTGACTTTTAGCCTTGATTAAACAGGTGCTCTTTACACCAAGCTCTGCATTTTAATTGTAAGTCTATTTAATGCCAGTGTAAAACCATTTCTGATAACAGGCAGCAGTTACAGACAATCTGGCTGCATCCCCTGGCTGTCTTCATGAGCTCCATGTACAAACAAACAGAAGTCCTTCGTGTTCAGATGATAGAGTCTCTGCTATTAAATAAACACAGTCTGGCCGGCGTGGCTCAGTGGTTGAGTGTCAACCTATGAACCAGGAGGTCACGGTTCGATTTCAGGTCAGGGCACATGCCCGGCTTGTGGGCTCGATCCCCAGTGTGGGGCGTGCAGGAGGTGGCCGATCAATGATTCTCTCTCATCATTGATGTTTCTATCTCTCTCTCCCTCTCCCTTCCTCTCTGAAATAAATAAATTAATTAATAGATAAATAGATAGATAAACAAATAAATGCAAAGACTGAATTACAGGTAAAAACCAGTTTACTGTGTTTGTTTTAACATTTAGATGGGAAGTTTTCAGTTCAGATTAGGTATTTAGCCCTAACGGTTTGGCACAGTGGATAGAGCAGCCGTGGCCGTAGGCCTGCGGGCCGGATTCGGCCCGTTTGAAATAAATAAAACTAAAAAAAAAAAAAAGACCCTACCCTTTTATGTAATGATGTTTACTTTGAATTTATATTAGTTCACACAAACACTCCATCCATGCTTTTGTTCCGGCCCTCCGGTCCAGTTTAAGAACCCATTGTGGCCCTCGAGTCAAAAAGATTGCCCACCCCTGGGATAGAGCGTCGGCCTGCGGACTGAAGGGTCCCAGGTTCGATTCCGGTCAAGGGCATGTACCTGGGTTCCCGGCACATCCCCAGTAGGAGGTGTGCAGGAGGCGGCTGATCGATGTTTCTCTCTCATCGATGTTTCTGACTCTCTATCCCTCTCCCTTCCTCTCTGTAAAAAATCAATAAAATATATTTTAAAAATATTTTGTTGTCAATCCAAATATGCAACAAAAGGCTGCTGGGAGAACGTTTGCTGACAATGTTTAGTGCTGTGGCTCAAGCCCCTTTAAAATTGTGAAATGTTATCCAGGAAATCCCAATTTTAGGCTGAGTAGCGACAAAGAAAAGCTGCTGAGGCCAGTGATATTCACATTTGAGATCGCTGCATCAATATAATTAAATTCCAAAAGGAATTGCCCTTTTTTTGGCAAGAAAAAGAATAAAAGGGTCAGAGTTTAGATAAGACTTGGAGAGAGCTCCTAAAAACACTCTAGCAATTTTCCTTCCGTCGGTATCTGGGCTCACAGACAAGTTCCTTTGGCTAGGGGAGCCCTGCAAGAAGCCGCACCCTTCTGCAAATCCTGGGGAGCGAATTGGAACCGACACTAATCCTAACACCAAAGTCAAAAAGAAAGATACAGGACAGGAGAAAAATGAGAGGGACATCGAAACCATAATTTCACACATTCATACTCTTCCCACGGGGTTGCTACATGTTATTGATGCATTGTTGTTTTTATCTTTTTATGTTTTATTTATTTTGAGAGTCTGTTTATTGAAGCTGGGGACAGTGAAACAAGGGCTTAGGATGAGGACCAACAGGAGAGCCTGGCGGAGCTGCTCTGGCTCACTGAAATCAGAGGAAAGGGGGCCTCGGAGTCAGGTTCAGGGGTGAGGCTGGGATGAGCTGCCCAGCTGTGGGGTCCCTTAGAAGTTAGGAGATGCATATCTGTGGGGGAAGCAGAGGGGGAAGAAGAGAGGAAGAAGAGGGGGAAGGAGAGAGAGTGCCCTGATGCATTCCTGTTTTTAGACAAAGATGATTCAAAATCTTCCAGATCCATCAATACCAGGATGGCTTGAAATGGCTTTCCCTACACAGGGAGGATGATGGGTGGCAAAGTGCTGCTGCTGGAGTCTGGGCGGCAGCTCTGATGGAATGGTGAACTAATTCCCAGGATGTAGGAGATGCTGAGATCCCCAGCCAATTCACCCGCTGCCTAAGAGAAGGCAGAGCCTCCCGCCCCCAGGGGGGCCATAGACGCATCCGGAGAGAACACCAGTGCCAAGGCCCCATTCCAATCTCTTGGAACATCCTGTTCACAGATGGGCTGGTGAGGCCCGAGCTCCAGTTCCTGTCGCTACTCATCAGCAGTGTGTGCAGACCACCATCCTCAGCTCCTAGGACCAATTCTGCAGGGGATGGGAATGACTGGATGGCACGAGGGCCCAAGGAATGAAAGCACGGGCTTGTTCCTATGCCTTCTTCTGTGTTCCTGTGCAAACCAATCAGCACTCTGTAAACATTAATTGAGACTTTCCCATAATCCATTGAGATTCGGTGAAGGGTACACTTTTCTTTGCTGCCTGGGTTAACCTTAGGATCCTAATGATGCTACGTGATTTGTCCCCGGGATGTGTTTTGCCTCTGGGACAGCCCAGAGTGCAGGCCCCTGGATTCTTCTTCTCATGCCCTGAGAAAAGTAAGTGTCACATGCCACGTAGAGGCCAGCTCTCCAGAGATAGGCAAGCATGGGGCCCACCCTGCACCTCAGAATGCTGGGTCTCTGACTGTGAGTGGTGCATGCAACCTCTTTATTAGAAGATTAACCGGTAGGTAGTATAATGTTCCCATTTGAAAGATAAGGAGACACGAATTCGATGGTCAGCACGGAGTTTGGCGCAGCACGGAAGTTGTCATTAGGTTCCCACTGTGTGGGTGTTGTTCCGAGCTACTGTTACAACAGGTGAGGAGGAGGGTCACGGACCACAAATGCCATGCATTATGTTTATGAACTTACCTATCATTTGCCAGATCCTTTCGCAAGCAATTCACCTATTTTAGCTCCATTTCTCTTACCATCCTGATAACGTGGAAGGTATTCCCATTTTACAGACAGGGAAAGCTGAGTCAGGCGTGAAGGTGCACAGTAGCTGAGTAATCTTAAACAGAGTCAGGATTTGACGCCTGGCCTCTGAGACTTCACCAATAACATGCCTTCACTAACAGTACTCATTTATAATCACATATGCACGGCCTATACCGACTTGGCAGGTTCAGGTTTCCAGTTTCCCACGACCAGCTGGAGTTAGCATCTCTGAGTCGCTTTGGGTAAGCAGGGGAGGGAGGGAAGGAAACACACATCGATTAAGGCACCGCCATCTGCCTGGCGGAGGGTGAGGACTTCCGTGTGCTCGTCTGTACTACAGACTGCGTTAACTTCTGCACTCATTTCCCGACAGAAACCCAACGACGCAGGAGTGCTGGTGATCGCAACCTCCCACGTGCTCAGAAACACCTCATGCAAATGTGGAAAGCCTCGATTTAGATGGGCAATGCCATGACTTCGAACTCCTGTAGCACTGGGGAAGTTTACAAGATGCTTCACATATTTCACTTGCTTGGCACTTAGAACATTTGCAGGCAGATGGAGGCTATATCGGCATCTATTTTGCAGATGAGCATGATGGAGTTTCTGAGAGACTAAGAATTCCGCCCAAGGCAACACACATTAGAGACCAAGGTGGTGATCAAGCCCTTTCAACGTTTTACCTTGGGAGTTATCCGAGATCTCCTTCCCTCCTCCCTCCCTCCCTTCTCCCTCCCTCCTCTTTCGATCAGTGTTGCTGGGCACATTGGAACTATCCCTAGGGAAAAGCAACAGGATATCACAGTCCCATCCTATTCCCTTCCACAGTGTCAGGGAAGTCCTACTTGACTTGCAGCAAACAGATCTGTTGGAAGGGTAACTCCAGGTCCAAGGGCAGATTTTAAAAAACGAATCAAGCTTCACAAAAGGTGATTACTGGTGTGAAATCACACCGGCTCTCCTGTTCCTGGTCAAGGCCCCGTGGGTGAAGTTTTCTCAAAGGGGCAGAAGGCCTAGTGTTCACACACAGAGGAGGCTCTGCTCTGTAAGACACAGCCAGCCCTTCCTGGGAAAGACGATCATGAATGACATCACATCCCAGCACTGAGCCTGCCCACAGCTCCACTAAAGAAGGAAAGAAAAAACACAAGAAAACTACTCAACACACTTTTTAAAAATATATATATATATTATTGATTTTTTACAGAGAAGAAGGGAGAGGGATAGAGAGTTAGAAATATCGGATGAGAGAGAAACATAGATCAGCTGCCTCCTGTACATCTGGGATGTGCTTGTAACCAAGGTACATGCCCTTGACCGGAATCAAACCTGGGACCTCTCGGTCCGCAGGCCGACACTCTATCCACTGAGCCAAACCGGTTAGGGCTCAAAATACTTTTTTAAAGAGATTATGGAAAACAACTCCCCCCCCCCAAAAAAAAAAAAAAGAAATCTAATTTTAAGAACGAAGAGAAAATCTAATTTTAAGAACGAAGATAGGCTTGTGCTGGGGTTTTGATATTCCTTTTACCTTATCCATGTCTCAAGCATCATTCAGATAAATTGAAACAGAATAGCTTCTTCTAGGCAGACAGAGTCTCTACAATATTTAATAGTATGTTTTCTCATTCTTGTTCAATCAAAATTAACAGATGTGTGAAAAAGAAAGATGGCCTGGCTCTGTGGTTGAGTGTCAAACTGTGAACCAGGAGGTCACGGTTCAATAACTGTTCAGGGCACATGCCCGGGCTGTGGACTCCATCACCAGTGGGGGGCGTGCAGGAGGCAGCCAGTCAATAATTCTCGCTCACCATTGATGTTTCTATCTCTCTCTCTCTCCCTCTCCTCTCTGAAATCAATAAAAATATATTTAAAAAAGAAGGAAAGAAGGAGGTAAAAGTGTTTTCAATCTCACAAGCTTTCATCTCTCCTGCCCAACGTGGTGGATATAATCCATTCACGCTTGGTCCTCTCATCCATTAAACCTCCAAAACGAATTCAGAAAATCTTCAGATGGCTCCGACTGATCCTAATCCAACGCGAAGGTTTCCTGTGTTCTTTAATCATGCTGAAAAGATAGGCCGGCCAGGCAGCTTTAAAGACATATGTCTCCTTCGCCTGGAGACAAAGAAAAATAAACCTAATCCATCCTTGCAGATAAATTCATCAAAACGCAAGGCCTGTGGAAATGTTGACCAGTGTGTTCTCTATTTCCTAGTTCAGAATATCTGAGCAAGAAGGGACCTGACAGATCATCCAACCCAATCCCCAGAAGCAGAGATAAAAATAAAAGCATCATGGCTGCGGTGGAATCCAGAGTGGAAGAACCAGGCCTTCTAATTGCATGACAGAGTCCTTTGCTGCCACCGCGGGGAGAGGCAAATACGGCACATGGGGGCAATTTGTGCCTCCATCAGAGGACGGCTGCACTAAAAATGCCTGGCAACCGGGGCCAAGTGAGCAAAGGCAAGCTCTAGCATCTCCCCTTCTTAAAGGAGCATTAGCACAGTCCTGGGAGACAGAACCCAGACCGTTTCAGAATGCTTATCTGCAATAGCTTTTACTTGGGAAAATATGAAGTCATAGAATATTAATCGATTACTATATTTCCTAAAGCTGTAGCAGCTTTCATTCTAAAATCCGAAATTATCCCACAAACAGGGACCTAGAGAGGATGATCGCCAGGAAGTAGGGTGTGGAATGAAAATGCAAGGGTATAGTAAATCAGATTCGGGGCTGACAGCGCCTCAGCAACAACATAACCCATAGTCGAAGGTGGAATCGTGTGGCCCCACGAGGAATTGGGCTCCCTCCTCTTTGATTTCCGGGTGCGTCACCTGAGAACCACCGCTGCCAAGTCACTGCAGCTAGGCAACTCCAGCGTTGAGCGTCTGCCCCCTGGCCCTCTGGTGGTCAGTGGACATCATAGTGACCAGTCAGGTGGTGGGACTTAGCATATTTGCCTTTTATATATATACTAGAGGCCCGGTGCACAAAAATTTGTGCACTCGGGGTGGGGGGAGGGGGGGGACCCTCAGCCCGGCCTGTGCCCTCTCGCAGTCTGGGACCCCTCGGGAGATAACGACCTGCTGGCTTAGGCCTGCTCCCGGGTGACAGAGGGCAGGCCTAATCCCTAGGTGCAGCCCCTGGTCAGGCTCAGAGCAGGGCCTATTGGGGAGTTGGGGCGCCGCCCCCTATCATGCACAGAGCAGGGCGGATTGGGAGGTTGTGATGCCACCCTCAGTCTCGCTCAGGGTAGGGCCAATTGGGGGGTTGGGCACCGCCCCCTGTCACACTCAAGGCAGGGTCGATGGGGAGATTGCGGCACCACCCCCTGTCACACACAGAGCAGGGTCCATCAGGAGGGGTGGGGCTCCATACCCTGTCACGCACAGAGCAGTGTCAATCAGGGGTTTGGGGAGCTCCCCCCTGTCATGCACAGAGCAGGGTCGATCAGGGGGTTGGGAAGCTCCCCATGTCACGCACAGAGCAGGGCCCATCAGGGGGTTGAGGAGCTCCCCCCTGTCACTCACAGAGTAGGGCCGATAGGGGAGTTGGGGCACTGCCCCCTGTCACACACAGAGCAGGGCAGATCAGGGGGTTGGGGCGCCACCCTCTATCACCCACAGAGCAGGGCCGATCAGGGGGTTGGGGCACCGCCACTGTCACACTCAGGGCAGGGCCGATGGGGAGGTTATGGCTCTACCCCATCACACACAGAGCGGGGCCCGTGAGGGGGGGGGGGTATTGGGGCGCTGCCCTCTATCACCTACAGAGCAGGGCCAATCAGGGGGTTGGGGCGCCGCACCCTGTCACACACAGAGCTGCAGGGCGATCAGGGGATTGGGGAGCTCCCCCTATCAGGCACAGAGCAGGGCCTATCAGGGGGTTGGGGCGCCTTCCGCTGTCAGGAAAAGAGAAGGGCCGATAGGGAGGTTGTGGCCCTGCCCCTGTCACACACAGAGCCGCAGGGCGATCAGGGGGTTTGTGCGCTGCTCCCTGTCATGCTTATCCCGGTGCCGGGAGGCCTCGCAGCTCCACTGATCCCGGTGCTGGGAGGCATATTACCCTTTTACTGTATAGAATAGAGGCCTGGTGCATGGGTGGGGGCTGGCTGGTTTGCCCTGAAGGGCGTCCTGGATCAGGGTGGGGGTCCCCACTGGGGTGCCTGGCCAGTCTGGATGAGGGGATGATGGCTGTTTGCAGCTGGTCACACACCCTTCAGGGTGGGGGTCCCCACTGGGGTGCCTGGCCAGTCTGGGTGAGGGGCTGAGGGCTGTATTCAGGCTGGGACTGAAGCTCCCAACTGCTTTTTTTCTTTTTTCTTTTTAATTCTGGGCCAGCTTTAGCTCTGGCTCCAGCTCTGAGGCCTCTGCTGCTGAAAGCAGGTATCTGGTTTGTTTGGGTTCTATAATCGAAACTCTGTATCAACTCTAGCTCTGAGATCCCCGCCCGCTGAAAGCTGGTTTCTGGGGTTTTGTTTAGCTTCTATATTTGTTACAATGTTTCAAACTGCAAGCTCAGAGGCTGGCAAGGCAGGCGGGGAACGTTGCAGTCCTCCGTCACTGAAGCAAGCAAGCCTCATGTTCAGTTTAAGCTGCCTGGCTGCCGACCGCCATCTTGGCTGGAAGTTAATTTGCATATCGCCCTGATTAGCCAATGGGAAGGGTAGCGGTCGTACACTAATTACCACGTTTCTCTTTTATTAGAATGGATAAATAGGCATAACCATGGACACAGACAACAGTGTGGTGAAGGCTTTGGGTGGGCCAGGGGCTGATGAATGACAATTATTATTTTTATAACCATTATTATAGTTAACAATTGCATGGCATCACTATGTAATATTCTAAGCACAGTCTATTTCCTATCAACTCATTTAATGTTTTCAATGACTCTGGAAGGTTAAATGACTCCCCTAAAGTCATGTAATGGTAACTGCTGTTCACTGAGACTAGGGAATGATTTTGGAGTCATCAACATAAGCAAGGAGAAACACACGAATTTTACATGCAGGGGAATATGTCCAGGTTTGAAATTTAGAATAATGACTTGGATCAAACATAGAATGTTAGATTGGACAGCAGATGTGACCACCTACATGGAGAAGATTAACTCAGTTAGTCACCCGGCCCCAACCCTATGCTTAAAGAATACACTTAGGCCCTAGCCAGTTTTGCTCAATGGATAGAGTGTCAGCCTATGTACTGAACGGTCCCAGGTTTATTTCTGGTCAAGGGCACATGCCTGGGTTGCAGGCTTGATCCCCAGTAGGGGGCGTGCAGGAGGTAGCTGATCAATGATTCTCTCTCATCATTGCTATTTCTTTCCTTCTCCCTTCCTCTCTGAAATCAATAAAAGAAAATTTATAAAAGAAAATACTTAGGCCTTATCAAATAACAATATTTAATAAGGTCTGGATGGAATTTTCACTTCATCTTGTTGGCTTGGAATTTCTGGGTTAGGATGGAGAGTTGGATATCAACATTTTTGAGGATAATTTACACCTTGGAATTCAGTTAAATCCATGGCGACAGGAGCAAAATACTGTGCGTGTGTTTGTGTGGATGTGTGTGAGCATCAACCCGCTGCGAAGATTTCTTTTCAAAAAGTTGCCCCGTGGAGACAAATAGCCCGAGGTAAACACACAAGCTATACATTCTGCTTTTGACTGCAGGCTTAACATGTCAGCGATAATGATTTACATAGTGATGTTCTCTCTTGCTGTCTGGAAAGTTGCACTAGCTTCCAGCTATGTGTTCTGTTAAGAGTCATGAGGAGAGAAACCCTTCCTATGTCAAGCTGGTTTTATTGTCAGTTCTGTTCCAGGGGTGATGTGAAACCTGGGTAATGCAGGTGATCTAGAAGCAATGTTGCTATGAAGATGAGTGGATATTATTTTTTAGAAAACAGGCAAACTGATTGCCCAACCGGCATGGCTCAGTAGTTGAGCATCGACCTATGAATCAGGAGGTCATGGTTTGCTTCCCAGTCAGGGCACCTGCCCAGGCTTTGGGCTCGATCCCCAGTGTGGGGCATGCAGGAGACAGCCAATCAGTGATTCTCTCTCAACAATGATGTTTCCATCTCCCCTCTCCTTTCCTCTCTGAAAAAAAAAAAAAAATATATATATATATATATATATATATATATATATATATATATATATATAAAATAATAAAAATAGGTCAATTTATTTTAAAGAGTGAATGCCACCCCACAATGGCATATTTCTACCTTGTTTCTTCATGGTGAATATTTATGTCATCCAGAGTCCTTGCTTATCTCAGCAAAGGCCCTGGCAAACAGTATGTCCCCAATAAATCCTGCTGAATAAATATATTCATCTACTTTTGTCCAATAATTTGTCAGCCCTTCAGAATAACAAGTTAATCATATTGATTTTGAAAGTAAAAAAGTGATTCATCTGTGGAATGTCCTATTGGTTTCTAAATTCTCTTGTGCGTGTGTGTGTTTGATAAAATATTATAATGTGAAGAACTTCAACTTTTTTATGAGACACTATACGTTAGGAAAGTTTAGGGGCAAAATTTAACGGCAACTATATTGATGTTTGAGATCTGATTCAGCAACTTCCAGCTGGCTGACCTTAGGCAAATTACATAGCATCATTAAATCTGTGTATGTCTACAAATTGAAATATATTACAGTGTGCACCTCTCATGGATTTTGTGAGCATTAAATAAGCTATGCCAGTCCTGGCTGGGTAGCTCAGTTGGTTAAAGTGTCATCCCAAGAAGTCAAGGTTGCAGGTTCGATCTCTGGTCAGAGTAGGTACAGAAAAACCAATGAATGCACAAATAAGTGGAATGAAAAATTGCTGTTTCTCTCTTTCTCCCTTCCTTTCTCTCTCTAAAATCAAGAAATAAAAATTTTAAAAGAAAGAAGATTTGCCGTGGTATTCATCTAAGAACATACCCATGGGCGAAGAACAGAAGGAAGAACCAAATAAAGTAAGAGAGAAGGCAGAAAGCAGCGTAGGTTTTGAAATAATCTCCTTCTGTGTTAGTCCCTTTTCCTGTCCTGGCCATTTGGGGACAGTGGCTGACTCTTTCTGCACCTGAGTTTATCCGTTAAGGGGCCACAGAGGTGATGTTAGTAGCCTTATCTCATGATTCAAGTGAAGGCTAAGTAAGATTTTTAATAACCTGAAAAGCACTAGGTAATTTAAAAGTCTTAATTCCCTTGGTCCTGACTATACATATTCAACTTACCAACTCTTTCTTGATCCAGTAGAATATAGATGAATTCAAAGGACAAAAGTAGAAAACAACCTGCAGCCGTCTGTATGGCCATTTTAAAATGATTTAAAATGAATTGCATAGGCTACATTTTTCATACTAGAAATATAAATTCTAATAACATGGTTTGTTTCTTCTACTGTCTTAAAAGCCCACTCCATAATTTGTACAGAGTTTGAGAGGATGTAAATTGTCCAAGGGCTTACCCATAATCCTTTCCCACTTCCCCACCTCCTCAGCAAACTAACATAGTTTACTAAGTAAGTTTAGGGCCGTGGCACCTAAGTATGAACTGTGTGATGATTTCATTTAAAGGGTCATTATTTTTTTTTAAATATATTTTATTGATTTTTTACAGAGAGGAAGAGAGAGAGATAGAGAGTCAGAAACATCGATGAGAGAGAAACATCGACCAGCCGACTCCTGCACATCCCCCACCGGGGATGTGCCCGCAACCCAGGTACATGCCCTTGACCGGAATCGAACCTGGGACCTTTCAGTCCGCAGGCTGACGCTCTATCCACTGAGCCAAACCGGTTTTGGCTAAAGGGTCATTATTAATCCTGGCCCGTGTGGCTCTGTTGGTTGAGTGTCGTCCCATGCACCAGGAGATTGCTAGTTTGCTTCCCAGTCAGAGCACATGCCCGGGATTATGAGCTAAATTCTTATGCTCCATATATGATTGGAAAGAAAAGGACTATGATCTAGTTTCTAGCCCTAGTTGCAAGAGAAGTATATAACTTTAACAGCCAAACTGTGTTTCTGGAAAAATTTAGAAAGAAGAAAGGTCATCATGGTTGTTGGTTCTCTCATATTGTCCCAACTGCTGGCCTGGCCCTGCCAGCCACATTTATTCAGCAAAGACCACCTGTCAGAATCAGACACACCCCTTTTCAAAAGAGCAGACCTGTGTGGTCAGAAATGTCCTAAACGTGCGCATCGGCCCATCCAGCCAGGGCTAAAACAAATTAGTTTGGGCCTCATGAAAATCTCTCCCTGGACCCCAAATCCACTCCATGTGGCTTTTCTGTTTTTTTCTCTCTCTCATGGCTTCTGATCCTGTGCGCTTTTTTAATTCTGCGCTCCTATAAAAGTCTCGCACTTGCTATGCTTTCTGGGTCAAGGCTCCTGTCTTATGTTGTATCATTTGTACCGTGACTTTCTGTAATTCGGGATTTCTGTCTTCCTCACTACTTGTTGCTCAGCCCTATCCTTCATGTCTCTTCCATCCTGTCTCATCATCTAAATGAGACAGGGGTTGGTGGTTAGGGGTGAGCATGTCTGTCTTTTATCTTTTTAAAAATATATTTTTATTCATTTCAGAGAGGAAGGGAGAGGGAGAGATAGATAGAAACATCAATGATGAGTGAGAATCATGGATCAGCTGCCTCCTGCACGCCCCTCACTGGGGATCAAACCCACGACCTGGGCATGTGCCTTGACTGGGAATCGAACCATGACCTCCTGATTCATAGGTGGACACTCGACCACTGAGCCATGCCTGCTGAGCTCTTGGTGTTTTTATCTGGACTCCCAGCTTCTTTCTGCTTGTTTCCTCTAACCTGCGGGATTGAGGAGAAGCTGGGATCGTTGCAATGTTTTCCCCAAGGACTAGTCGGGATGTGGACTATGGTTTCAGGTGTAAAAAAACCTGTACGGGAGGAGTCTAATGACAGGAAGAGCAGAGGAGAAAAGAGAAACAGTGGCCATGATCAATAGGACCAGCCATTGCAAATGTCTAATGATTTTGGAAAACACCTCGCGAGGCTGATTATAAATGTTCCTGCAAAGGCAGGGACATAATCAGAGGATGAGTCCTGTCAAAACAACACTGCTCTGAGGGAGAAATAATAGGACACACACACACACACACACACACAGGCACACACACACAGGCACACACACACAGGCACACAAGAGCGAGACAAAAGGCAAGCTGCAATGAGACATTTATTTATACTTTCAGGTTCCCAGAAGCACATTAAAAAATATAAAAGCAAAGAAAACTCCACTATAAATAGCCTTGCCACATCCCAAATCAAGGCTCCGAGTGGCTAGGGAGTTGGACTTGGTTTGAGGAGTTACAGGATTTAGTCATTTGTAATGGCCATGTTCGCTCCTTCACCAAATCACGTTTCCTCGGAGAATCTGCTAAAGAAAAGGGCTGGGAGTTATTCTCTGTGGCAAAGGGCATGACCAGGACTGTCCTGAGGAAAGTCACCATGATAAGAGCTAGGAAGGAAGAGAGGAGGCAGAGAGGCACGTATCCATTTGGAAAAGGGCTCTGGGAGATGGAAGAGGCACCGGGAAGTTGCTGCAGGGAGCGGTGTGAGAGATCCACTCTCAAGCATCTGGGACGTTGCCCACCAGCTCGGCTCCCCCGTGTCCTGGGACTTGGCACTAAATCATCCAGCATTAACGTGATTAGTTTGAGAAACTGGAGAGTGCAAGCTTTCTGCCTTCTTTATGTTCCTGTCTGTGTGTAGGGGGCTTCTGGTTCATTCCACTCAACTCGGCCACCCTCCTTGCTGCTGTTCTGGTGATTCTCCATTTAAGAGGAACCCACAAAATCGCCCAGTTGTGGCCAAAGCTTCTGGAACGAAGTTAAGGCCACCACTGAGAGTAGTTAAGAATTATACTCAACTCAGAGAAAAGCCAGAATCATCTCCCCGTACTCACCTAACCAGTGAACATTTACGTTGGTCCAACGTGTCAATTTTCCTGTCTGCAAAATGGAGACGATAACTCCATAAATATGTTGAAAGCACAAAGCAAGGTGCCTGGAGTGCACCATAAAAATATTCCCCTCGCCTTGGCCAGTTTTATCCAATGGTTAGAGCGTCAGCCCACAGACCAAAGGGTGGCGGGTTCGATTCCCGGTCAAGGGCTTGTACCTTGGTTACAGGTTCACCAGCTCAGTCTCCACGTGTCCAGGTTCCCCAGCCCCGGCAGGAAGCAACCAATCGATGTGTCTCTCTCACATAGATGTTTCTCTCTCTCTCCCCCCCACCTTCCTCCTTTCCACTTTCTCTAGAAATCAATGGAAAAACTATCCTGGGGTGAGGATTTAAAAAAATTCCCCTCCTGCTGTCCCTTCCTCAGTAACATTTTTGTCTTACTTCATCATCATATTCATTTTAAATATAGACTCTAAAATGAGAGAGCAAAGGAGACAGATACCGTGCTAGGCCCTGTATTTAGAGACCACTCCACAAATGATCACTTCGGCCATGGCACCGGCCCTGCTCAGTCAGGCCCAGACTGTGAGAGTTCCATCCCCCAGAGATAAAAGTCACCACAGGCAGGTGCCCCGGAGACATTTTCTTTCTATCAAAAGCAGTGGTTCTTAACCTTCTGGCCCTTTAAATACAGTTCCTCATGTTGTGACCCAACCATAAAATAATTTTCGTTGCTACTTCATAACTGTCATGTTGCTACTGTTATGAATCGTCATGTAAATATCTGATATGCAGGATGGTCTTAGGCGACCCCTGTGAAAGGGTCGTTTGACCGCCAAAGGGGTCGCAACCCACAGGTTGAGAACCGCTGGTCAAAGGGATTACATCCACCTCTGTTCTGACTCTGAGGAGCATGCGGAGAAGTCGCTGCAGTGGCCTCGCCATTAGACAGGCAGCTTGAGTAGATCTCACCCAACCACATACACTATAGTCAGACACCATACCCTGGGTCACTTCAGTGAGTCTTTTCTTATCTGCAAGTTGGGGTGGCAGCCCAGCTCACTGAGCACCGCCCACGTGGGGTTCCAAGGAGATGAGATGTTGCCATGGTTACTGGAACAGGCTCTGGGATCCCCACGCCCAGGTTTGCCTCCTGGCTTCACCTTTTATGCTTCGCCATTTTCCTATCATCTCTAATGCAAATAACTCTTCCCTCCAGGGACGCTCTCCTGATCTGGCCATGGGAATCACACTCATCAGAGGATTGCTAGGAGAACTGAACAAGCAAACTTGATAAGGTATCCACTCTATAGTAAACATGTAATGGATCTAATCAGTTTATTTTGGTTACTTAAGATCTCCTTTCTCGCCCCCCGCCCCCATCACTTTCATGTCCCTGGAAAATGCCATCAATTTCATGGTCTTCACCCTACATTCAAGGCAATGAAGATCTATGCCACGCAAGTGGGCTTTTTAGGATTAAAGAGAAACAAATATATGCAGCTCGTGTTTTATTCCCTGCTGTTTCTCCCAGTATTTCTCAGCCCTCTGACCAGGCTCATCTGGATTCCGCTATTGTTTCCTGCAGAAGCCCAGTGACATTTAAAAATATATATATATATATATATATATATACATATATATATATATATATTATTGATTTCAGAGAGGAAGGGAGAGGGAGATAGAGATAGGATCATCAATGATGAGAGAATCATTGATTGGCTGCCCCCTGCACGCCCCATTTTGACCAGAATCAAACCCGGGACCCTTCCGTCTGCAGGCTGACACTCTACCCACTGAGCCAAACCAGCTAGGGCCCCAGTGACATTTGATACTTTGCCAATTTCAGAGCAACCCTGCCCTTTGTGGTAAATGCATGCAGGACAAAAAGAAAAAAAAAAAAAAGGAAGTTCATGGATCTGAGCAGGGAACAGTTCCTGTGAGCTGACTTGCCTCCACCATCCTCTGCAATAGACGGGAGTTCCCTCTGCAAATTGATGTCACAGCCTGTGGTGCCCTGCACCTGCCACACGGGGTTCAAATGAGATAAGCAGCTTGGCATCTACCAAAAACCTTGCCCGGGGCTCTTCCAAACACCAGGGCCCATGACCCCTTCCTTTGAGTGGTTTTCAAAACACACTCAGCCTGGATCCAGAGAGCAAAAAGCGTGATTCAAGCTCTCCTGGAATTCACTGGCGACAGATTGATTTCTTTAAAAATGTACGTGTTTATTTCAATGCTTTACTTCGCACAGGAGACATTACTAAAATGCAGCTTCTGATTCCCTAGGTCAGGGACGCGGTGAGTAAACGAAATTCTGCATTTCTAACTATCCTTGCCAGCTGCTGCTGCTGCTGGCATGCAGACCCGCACTGAATAATACCTAGAGTATTGTTCTCCTCCCAGAGTAACATCGACACGTTCTGAAAAGTGAGGTGAGGAAGCCAGTGCTGATGAGAAAAGATATCACATCTTTACTGAAGACCTGGATCTTTGAATGTTGACAAGACGTCTGCACTGTATTCAAAATACATATACATTTAGCTGGAAACAGGAGGCCACATGACCACATGATGCCAAAGTGTGTGGGTGTGTAGGTATGTATGGGGGTGAATTTAAGTAAAATGGAGCTCTAGCTGGTTTGGCTCAGTGGATAGAGTGTCGGCCTATGGACTGAAGGGTCCTGGGTTCCATTCCGGTCAAGGGCACATGCCCAGGTTGCGGGCTTGATCCCTGGTAGGCGGCGTGCAGGAGGCAACTGATCAATGATTCTCTCATCATTGATGTTTCTCTCTCTCTCTTCCTCTGTGAAATCAATAAAAATATATTAAAAAAATAAGTGCAACAGAAATTATATGTATAGATAAAAAATGCTGGCATGTAAAAGAAATGACTGTTTTGAAAACATGCATAGCCCGGCCAATACTGTAACACTTTTATCTTTCTGAAATAACATAATTCCATAAATAACTTTTCTAGGTTATTCTCATGTATTGAAAGGTTACAAGCAACATGCAGGATAACGAGATTAAAGTTTCCAAAGATAGTTTCCAGGCAAAAAATAAAATCTCCACTTCCGGTTACTACATGGCCAACCCCATGATGATGAAAGTTGTTTAACATGCCTTTAGCGGTACAGCAGGGCTGTGGTCATTCTTTCTCTCTTCATAATCTCATAGAAATGATGAAATGTTCCAGCACTTTAATTTATTAATTGATGGGGTTGGCTTTCCAACTGCATATTACAGGTGTAGTTTTTAAAAAAAAAGATTCTATTTGCCAAATGAGTTTCACATTAAATCATTAAATAATGGACCCCATGAATTTGCCATGTAGATGGCATTGATTTTTAAGAAAATTGAACAATATGCCACTGTCATTTATTTTACTCTCATCTTATAATGTTTTTGAATGAAATTATAGCCTACTCTAGAAAATAAATGGCAAAAAAATGATAAAGAGGAAAGACCTGCTAATCTAATCACATATATTGGAAAAAAGTTTTAATAGATTCATATATTTTCTTACAGGTTCCCCTTTATTGATTTGTGGTACAGTTATTAATATGAATCGATATCCGGAATTAACTCCTTATTTTGTTTTTAATGTGGGTTAAGTGAATATCATTTATTCATTAGATATAATCACACCTTTGGGTTTTTTTTTTTAATGATCTTTGTTATTTTCAATTGGGGATATTTTTACACCAAAATCAGTATGTAGTGGTTATGAATATAATTAGGATTCTGCTTACATTAATTTTTAAGAATCAAGAGATTTGGCACTACATGTGTGTGGGTAATTAAAAAATAGCAGAATAGTGAAAATTGTTGAATATGGACGATCCTTGGTGAGGGGTACATGGAGGTTCATTATTTCTGTAAATATTTGAACATATATATTGTTCATGCGTACATACATATCTTAATAGATATGTGCCAGGTACCCAGTTCATATCTTTCTTGCATTTTTAAATACTATCTATATATATTTTATAACTTGCTTCTGATATTTACTCAGTTGCCATCTGAATTATAATTATCATAAGTCTTAATAATTTGTACAATTCACACTAATCTGCCATGTGACATCACAATGCAAGTCTTTCAAGATGTGCAGCATTGGCTTGCCCAGTTCTTCCCTGTGAGCTTTGGCTTCCAATTTGTGACAGGAATCAGTTCTCTATTTCCTTTTGCCTTCCTCCTGACTACCTTATTGCCACTGATTCCTGAAATAAGGTTACGTAATCCCCCAGAAACATAGGACTCTCATTTGGCTTCAGGTTAGAAAAACATCTGCCTCAAGGAGATGACCCTAAGAGACCTGGCAAAAAAAAAATGCAAGGCTCTTCTTCCGAGAAGTCTGCATGGATTTAGTTCTCGGGGCATCTACAGAGGTAAGCACGGGTTATCTACACTCTCACCTGGTCCACGGTAGGGAATGAGGTGAACAGGGTGAGGGTCTGGGCTGCAAAAGACCTGATTAGGCAATGACTGGGGATGTACTTACGTAGAAACTCGGCTAATAGACGGAGTGTGTGCCTGCACACGTGTGCGTGTGTGTGTGTGTGTGTGTGTGTATTTCCGCTGACTTATAAGACTAATATTATTCCATTTATTTATATCGGCATGAAAGATTTCCAGCAGCTCTGGGATGCCTGCTGTTTTGAAGTGGGGACGTCGGCAAGAGGCAGACAACCCCAGTTGCCGGGCCAGATTGAGACACACGATGCTGACTTGCATTCCTGCCAGACTGTTGGTGCACAAGGCTCCATCGGAGCAGGCGGAAGCCTCACGGACCTGACAGTGAATTGTTCTCGCATGGCCGAAGGTCCAATTTGGCTGTGGCTGCGTCGCCCAGTGCTCCTCACATGCAAACGGCCAGCAAAAATAATGGCATGTCAAGTGCAATTTTCTTGCCGGCTGCTGACACCGTAAACGGTAATAGAGTGTAATTATGTGGCATCCCGTGTCCTTCATACTAAGCACCACCCAGACGATTTCCAAGTTACAGGCAAGTGGGGAGGTTAGAAGGTCAAATTTAAAGAGAGAGAATGAGTCAGTGCCTTGGAGGAGAGGATTATAAATAGATGTGGCATCACCAGCGAGAAAGTACTATCCAAATAAGGAACTGCTCAGGCCCAGGTAGGAGGGAAGATGAGGGGAACGGAGCAGAGGAGTTTATGTAAGAGAGAGAGAGAGAGAGAGAGAGAGAGAGAGAGAGAGAGAGAGAGAGGATTTGTGACAGATCTCTGACCACCTGGACAGCAAACCAGTTTTCCCCACATCCAGCAGTCAGGGGAGCTGAGGATCACACAACTACAGAGCGAGACATAAGGAACCCGGACCGAAAACTGAGAGATGTTACACGCGTTTTTTAATATGGCTTGCCTCTCCCCCATTCCATAGGGATTTGCGTCTTCAATATAGTTCTGTAACTCACTATAGTACAGTGGGGCCTTGACTTACGAGTGTCCCGACTAACGAGTTTTTTGAGATACCAGCTGTCTCTCCGCCGATTTTTTGCATTGAGTTGATAGAGTGCTTTGAGTTAATGAGCTCCTTAATGAGCTCGGTCTCGGAACGAATTAAACTCGTAAGTCAAGGCCCCACTGTAGTAGTAAGTGAAGACGTGTGGCCAAGAGAAGCCGTGTCACTTTCTCTTTTGGCCACTTTGTAGCAGAGACAGAAGAACCCAGATCTCCAGGGGAGCCTTGCCTAGCTTCCTGCTGTCACTCAAAAGATCCCACCCCCAGTTCTCCGTCTTCAGGTTACCCAAGCCTCCGCACATGTGATTTCCTCCGCTGGGAACTCTCTCTCTTTCCCTCCCTGCATCCTGGTTCACCTGGTGATGGCTTCTCGGCGCAAAGGTATTGCCTTAGGGGAGAGGCCACCACCGCACAGGACAGCTTCCTCCTTATATGTGCGCCCAGAGAACCATGTTCCTTCATTTCAGAGGACTTATCTCTGTTTTCACCTGTTTTTTCTCATTCTTCTTATAATATGTTTTATTGCTTTCAGGGAGGAAGGGAGAGGGAGCGAGAGATAGAAAACATCGATTGGCTGCCCCCTGCACATCCCCACTGGGGATGGAGCCCCAACCCAGGAATCGAACCGGCGACCTCCTAGTGCATGGGATGATGCTCAACCACTGAGCCACACCAGCCAGGCTCGTGATTATGTTTTTAATATCAGTCTCCCCCTTGTAGCTCATTAGTTCCAAGACTGAGGGCATGCATTTATTTGCTCAGACCTACAAATCCATAGGTAATAATAATGCTTAGCAAACAGTAGGTGCTCAATAAATATCTGTGGAATGACTTGATGCTGATACCATAAACGGTAATAGAGTGTAATCATGTGGCATCCCATGTCCCAGTGCAGGGCTCTCAGATGGCATCAAGCTGTCCCTATTAAAGAGTCCATGCACATTGTATCACAATGACACTATTTTTGGTCTTGGTTGCAAGATTTATAAAAAACCACATGGGTTTTCTCTCTCTGTCTTCGCTAAGAGCCGAACAAATAGGCACATAGGGTGAAGGGTCCCGTGCACCATCTTCTCTGCCAGTGTTAGCAGAGACAGTCAACGCTGGAGGTCTGGGGCCACGTGGAATGCTAAGCATTGACGTGTTTGTGGACAGGCTCTGAACCACCTTGTTCGAGAGGCCTGGAGGCAGGGATGGAGTCTGTTTGGCTGGCATTGGTTTTGCAGAAATTTAAAAAGAAGACTCCTGGTGCACTGTGGGCCATTAGCACGAGCATACGTTTGCAGCTGGATTAGGAGCTCCCAGAATCCCCATCTTGCACTGCTTCCTGCCACTGAAGGGGAGGCCTCCACAGGGAGGAGCCTGCAGCCTCCACAGAGTTGTTTTTAATATTTTTAAAAAAGATATTCCTATTGATTTCAGAGGAAGGAAGAGGGAGAGAGAGAAAAAAACATCAATGATGAGAGAAAATCATTGATGGGCTGCCTCCTGCAGTGTCGCCCGCTGGGGATCGAGCCCACAACCCGGGCATGTGCCCTAATAGGGAATCGAACCGTGACCTCCTGGTGACCTTCTGGTTCATAGGTTGACGCTCAACCACTGAGCCATGCCAGCCAGGCCAGAGAGTTGTTCTAACAAGTTCACTTGTCCACCATCACTGACTCAAAGACGTCTTTTACATTCAATACATAGAAACAAGGCTTGAGCTACCCAGCTGGTCTATAAAATACCATGATGAAAGGGAGAGAAGGAAAGAAATGCATTGGCCTTTTTATTGAAAAATGCTGTTTGTACTAAATCTGGCAGAATTAATATTACGTTTGTAAATTCCTCCATTACTTAGGTGAGTTATTAATTCATTTGTTCGCGCAAAATATTTACTAAGCACTTCCCGTATGCAGTCTGTCGTCTAAGACCTGGGGATATATAGTGAAGAAGAAAGGAAACCAAAAATAATTGTTCTTTGTAGAATTTGCATTCTAGTAAAAGACAAGTCATAAATGAGATAAAGAATAGAGTATGTGAGATAATGGTAATCTTGAAGGACAAAAAGCATAGTCCAAGGACATGAAATATTAGAGATGGGACAGTTACAGTTCACACAGAATGGGACAGGGAAGGCTCTGTTGAATATGGTTTTCAGCTGCTTCTTTTTTTCTCCTTTATTTATTTATTTTTGTTTTATTGTTTTCATTTTCAAATACATTTTTTATTGTTGATAATACTACAGATATTTCCCATTCCCCCCTCCTCCCAGCCCCTATCCATCCACCCCTAGGTCTTCACTACCCTATTGCCCATGTTCATGGTCCATGCATATCCTATATAATAAAAGGCTAATATGCAAATCGACCGAACAGTGGACTGATCAGTCGCTATGACATGCACTGACCCCCAGGAGACAGATGCTCAATGCAGGAGCTGCCCCCTGGTGACCAGTGCGCTCCCACAGGGGGAGTGCTGCTCAGCCAGAAGCCAGGCTCACGGCTCGTGAGTGCAGCAGTGGTGGCTCCCAGATTGCGAGAGGGCGCAGGCAGGGCTGAGGGACCCCTCCGAGTACATGAATTTCATGCACCGAGCCTCTAGTAAGTAGTTCTTTGGTTTATCTCTTCTCCTTCCCTCAACCCATTGAGGTATGTCAGTCTGTTACATGCCTCCCTGCTTCAGGTCTTATTTTGTTGGTCAATTCATTTTGTTCATTAGATTCCAATTAAAAAATGGGCTGAAGACCTGAATAGACATTTCTCCAGAGGACATACAAATGTCCAAGGGACATATGAAAAAATGCTCAAAGTAACTATTCTTCAGAAAAATGCAAATTAAAATCACAATGAGATATCACATCACACCTGTCAGAAAGGCCATCATCAAAAAAATCAACAAAGAACAAGTGCTGGTGAGGATGTGGAGAAAAGGGAACATTAGTTCACTGCTGGTGGGAATGCAGATTGGTGCAACCAGTATGGAAAACAATATGAAGTTTCCTCAAAAATTAAAAATGGAACTTTCATTTGACACAGCGATCCCACTTCTGGGAATATATCCTAACAACCCCAAAAGACCAATCAGAAAGAATATATGTACCCCTATGTTCACAGCAGCATTGTTTACAACTAGAGGCCCAGTGCACAAATTCGTGCACAGGTAAGATCCCTTGGCCTGGTCAGCGATCGGGGCTGATCAGGGCCGAGGGAGGTTGGCCAGGGGTAAGGGCTGTGGGAGATTGGCTGTGGGAGCACACTGACTACCAGGATAGAGCTCCTGAGTTGAGCATCTGCCGCCTGATGGTCAGTGTGCGTCATAGCAACCAGTCGACAGGTTGTTTGGTTTTTTAGGCTTTTTATATACAGATAGCTAAGATTTGGATATAGCCCAAGTGCCATCAGTAGAAGAATGGATAGAAAAGCTGTCAGGCATTTACACGATGGAATGCTATGCAGCCGTAACAAAATAGGGATCTCTTATGCTTTGGCACCGCATGGATAGGCCTGAAAAATATTATGCTCAGTGAAATAAGTCAAACTGAGAAAGACAAATATCACATGATCTCACTTATTTGTGGAATCAACTTCATTTTAATTCAACAGGAAATATATGGGCTTACATTGCTTCTGACGCAGGGGATCCTCAGTAGTCCTACCCTGTCCCTGTAACATTACATAAACCTTTCTGTTCAATTAGGGCACCTAACTTTCCACTCCACCCCACCAAGCTAACTGGTGTCACCCTTCAGTACACACCTAAAAATCCCTTCACCTAAGTCACCTAAAAGGGCTCTTATTTGAGCTCCCAGAGTCTTGGGCTTACTTAGCGCTGTCATTGTCAGTTTGTCCACTACTCCAACCACACACACACACACTTGTATAATTAATACAATAATTAATTACTTGTAGGCACTATGCATACATTCTTTTATTTATTCTTATATACTCTTATTTATCCAGTTTGGATAACTCTTTTTTTAAAATATATTTTCATTGATTTCAGAAAGGAAGGGAGAGAAAGGGAGAGGGAGAAACATCAATGATGAGAGAGAATCATTGATCAGCTGCCTCCTACACGTCCCCTACTGGGGATGGAGCCCGCAACCTGGGCATGTGCCCGTGACTGAAATGGAACCTGGGGCCCTTCAGTCCGCAGGCCAACACTCTATCCACTGAGCCAAACCGGCTAGGGCCAAGTTGGATAACTCTTAAAGAGTTTTAGTAATTTTCCCTAAAGTTAAGAGCCAGAAAGTGGCCAAGCCAATATTCAAATCTCTGGAGAGTGCATCTCTAAGGCCAAGCTCTATCTCTGCATCCAGCTGCCTACTGATATAGTAAACGTAGACCATGGTGGTGTAAGGCAAGCATGTCAAGCTCAAAGTCTAACACAGGCCAAATAAAGGAGGCATGCAGCCCATGGGCCATGAGTTTGACATGCTTCGTGTAAGGGGATAGGTGGAGAGTCAATCACTCCAACACTGCTCTGCCCTTGAGCTTGAACTCCGTCAGCCAGGCCCAAGGCCCTCACCATGGTGACTGGCAGGAGGGTCTTTCAAAGAGCAGGTGTGCTGAGGAGTGACGAAAGCTCCTCAGCCAGCTCCCGAGGAGAGGCTCGGCGATGCAGTGGTTTGGGGTGGGATGTGGAAGAGTGTGCACAGAGATAAAATGCCACAAAGCCCCAGTGGGCGTCCTGACACGGATCATCCCCACACTCAGCCTGCCTTGTAATCAGGAGCGGTCCGTGATGTGTATTTTTGGCTTTTCTACAATCCCAGATCCTGAAAGGCTAAACTGGAATAATTCAGGAGCAACTCCCCTTAAAGGAGAAATAGGTATGATTGGCAATGTTTGTGGAAACATTCTTCAGAAAACAGACTTAACTCTGAATTTGCAATTGTTTGGGAAATGGCCGGGGAAGGGAGCAAGACAAGTTAATTAATAGAAACAGTCATCAAGACGCAGGAGCATGTCAGCTCTTTCAAAGTCCTGGGGGGTCGTTAGCCACCTTTCTGTCACTCAAAAAAACATGAATTTCTTGAGTGTTACTGAGTCACAAAGGTGCCGAATGCCTCTATTACCTTATTTCAAGAAAGGAGGTGGGATTAGTCATCAGATTCTATGAGTCCAAAACAAAACCCAATATAATTACTTTTTCTATTCAGACCAAAGTGGAAAGTTCTTTCAGCAGGGCATGTTTGTTTATTTATATTATATAAGATGCCATCAGTGTGATACACTTCCATAAAGAGTTAACTAATAGAAACAGGCAGGCGATATCTATCAATGATGCAGGTATGAAATTACCCAGAATTTCACATGGTATGAAACGACGTGCCGTGCAGCTGGCTAAAGCAGTTCTAAATAACCAGAAAGTAAGAATGTAAGGATTCTCCATCTATGTTTAATTTGTTATTATTTTTAGAGAGAGAAGGGAGAGGGGGAAAGAGAGAAACATCGATGTGAGAGTGAAACATCAATCCGCTGCCTCCTGCACGCCCCCTACTGGGGATGGAGCCAGCAACTCAGGCATGTGCCCTGACTGAGAATGGAACAGGCAACCATTAGGTGCACGGACAGTGCCCAATCGACTGAGCCATACAGGCCAGGGCTATGCTCAATAACTCTTAAGTTCAAATTACAGTTTAAACACGTGGCAGCTACTGACTAAGGTATAACAGAATAGGGTGGGTAAAATCATGGCCCTGGGGATCTCCAGACTCAGTTCACTCACTAGCTCTGTGATCTTGGTGTGAGCTTTCTTAATCCAGCTAGGTCTCAGGTCCTGCACTTACAAAAAATTAACCCCAAAACCTGGTTCTGGTCAAGAAGCCCATATTCAAAACCCACTGGGAAGAAGTGTTTCAGAACTCAGAATTTGTCACATTTAGAAGCATGTTAAGATGTAAAAACTGTTCAGTAAGTAACACCCTCAGCAGGGTCTGGGGCGCACCCTGTTATCAAACACATGAACATTTCTGCTGGGAAATACATGAACAGGCACAGTAATGGGATGCATTAGGACTCTCAACAGCTCCCAGCCAGTTCTGCTACCTGAGTTTATACCAAGCATGCAAAAACAAAATCTTTTAGAGCTTTTTGCCTTATGGACTTATGAAATAAAGGTATACACGTGTACACATACACATAGAGCGAGGGGGAAGGAATTACTGTTAGAATAGGATTATGTCCACAAAGTGCTTTTCGGAGAGCACTCAACACTGGTTTGGAAAACACCCAATACTGGCCAAAAGGTGAGGTCCTGGAAGCCAGGGGTCACTGCTTTGCTCATTGATTCCCCCCAACCCTCCCACCCACCCCCGCCCCATGGATATGCCTAAGAGAGTGCTGGCCACATAGAGAGTGCTCAGTAAATAGTCTTTGGATGATTCGCAGCTCCTCGTCCAGGCTTCCTCTGTCCAGGTTGGACCTACTATAGGAAATGAGACAACAATCCCTGAAGAGGCTCGCTTTGCTTTGCCAGGCAGAAGCAGGAAAGCCAACAGAAGTTCCCAGAGGAACAGAGAGTTAACTTTACGTTTCAAAGATCCACCTTTACTTCCCTTCCTGTTTATTTTCCTTTCAAACCTTGCATTTGGGAAACAAATAACATTGGCATGATTCACTTCCGAATCTGACTTATCAGGGCAATCAGCCATTGCCCGGCTCATAATTGGAATTCTACTGACGATGATGGTGTGTGTCAAAATGAACAGGAGCTTATGAACGGTTCTGAGGAATAAACATGTTCAGTCTTCAGCAACGCCTGTGTGACCATGGAGAGCAGGCAGCCCTGATCTGCACAAGAAACACTTGTCTAACCTGCCAACAACAGCACAAATGCACACCCCGTCTAGCACGTGCAGCCATGCACTCCACAATATTCCAATTTTGCTTCTATAGATTTCATCCCATCTGACGATGAATGAACCAGGTTCTATTGCCAAGTTTACTGAATCACAGTACATACGGAGCACCATTCAGCATCCATGCGAGGAGTTTCCCTTTCTGAATCCTAGCTTAATGATTGACACAAATAACAAACAAAAGGAGAAAACTCTACCTGAAATTGGAGAAACATGGCCTCAAAATAAAATGAAACAAACAAAAAAAAAAACCCAACATTTTAGGAATCAAGGCGATATACATTCAAACTGAGCAAAACAGGCACTGGAAGTTAGAGGTTTGGTGTAGAGACACCTTGTATGAAACGAGAAAGACAATCTGTGTGTGTGTGTGTGTGTGTGTGTGTGTATTACACAAGGGCTATTGTATCTATGGTGGGATGGAAGGTGTGGGAGAGAACTTTCCCCAGAAGAGCAGCGTGTCTACATTTAAAACTGTTGCCAGGAGATCCTCCCTATTCCCAAAGAAACCAAGAGGTAAACTCACTAACCATGGGGCAGAAAGTACTCACAGTGAAGTGTGTCAGCAACCATGACACGTCTGCCTTTAAGATCTAAAGACAAGGAACCGACCATGAACTTGGGAATCTTAAAAAACGAAAGCTTACCCGGCCAACAAGAATCGGTTCCGGTCCAGAAAACTCCTCCAGGACAAACATTTGATTCCAAACCCAGCCTCGTTTGGAGCGGTTCAAGATCCGCTGTTCTTCACTCAGCCTGTTTAGTTCCAAACGGGATCCACTCGTCAGAACTTGAGACGGAGTCGTCGGAGCCGTGTCCACGCAGGCGGGGAGAGTAATCCATAATATTATTAATGGAGTCCAGAGATCCAAGAGCGCTTCCGAGAGCCGTTCTGGCATGGTCCCACCGGTTAAGCAGATGAGCACGAAAATGAGACAATTACTCGTTTCGCCTCCGGTCCACAGCCATCCAATTCATCATGCAGGGCAGAGCGTTTACTCACGGGGCCGCCACGTGTTCACAGCACAGCAGGCAGACACCATCTGAACAGGGTTTCTAAGACCAGCATCCATTGGCTTGCCTTTTCATTGAAATTGCCTGCAAAAAGCAAAAAGGGAGGAAGAGAGAGAGACAAGTCCACTGAGACAGGGTTTTCCAACGAAATCGCTGCTTTCAAACAAAATCAGGTGAATGAGCCACACCAGGCATTCCCTAAAAGTCTCGAGTTAAGAAAGTCAATCTGAGGAATGGAAGCAAGTGGGCTAACAGGTCCTTTCGTTTTTTTAAGCTTTATTTCGTTTTAGTGTTCATATTTTCTCTGGGTTACTTATAAAAAACTGCTTCACGGACAGTCATAGAAATTTGCTTTTCCTTCTCTTCCTTTCTTCCTCCCTCCCTTCTTTCCGCTCTCTTTTCTTAAAATTTTTTTTAAAAATTTTCTAATGCAGCCTGGGGCGCATGTTCATGAAGCCATCTTATATTCTTATGGAGGTTGCAAACCTTCATTTTTTCTTTCTTCCTTCTCCTCTGCCTTTCCCTCTTTTTCTCTTTCTTTCTTTCTTTTCCAGTTTAAAGGTGGGTTTTAATTCATTTTATGCTGAACTATGTGAGGAAACTGGCCTTCACTAGTGGTTGTTGTTTTTTTTTAAATTTATGAATGAGAATGGGAAGGGAAATTTCCCCAATTTTTACTGTCTTAGCTGCCACAACCCATCAGAAGGGACCATCTAGTTGGGTCACAGAATGCAATTCTCCACCAGGATGCTAATAACCAGGGAATAAAATTAGAATGGTCCCACAGAGAAAGCCGGCATGTCCAGCGCATATGCGGTAATCAGGACAGTGCCAGGACTCCCATTCAGAATGCACAGTTAAACAGGAGATTTCAATTATGAAAAGCTCCTTGGGGAGTAGGATATGGTAAAAATACAATTTTCAGTGGAGGAGATTCAGAAACGGATGGGCGAAAAAAATACCCATTACCTCAGGTGTCAAATACATTTTTTTGCTTACCTTTAGCGTGGCAAAACGTATTTCTCCCCTCTCAAAAAAAAAAAATATATATATTTTTTTAAAGAAATAATGCTCACTGCAGATCCCAGACAGGAGCCTTGCTGAATTCAATTAAGTGGGAAAATGATTTCTCAGAATGCCACTGGGTACAATTCCGTAGGCAACCCTTCAACCTCTAGGTGCCTGGTTCTATTCTGCCTCAGAATGGAAAAGCAAGAAAGTGGTTGCCATGAGCTGGGCTGGCTGTGGGCTGGGTGAGGCCAGCTGGCAGGAGCAGGCCCAGCTTCTGCTGCCCACAGCGGCAGCGTCTGATCTCACATGACAGCCAGTGGCATCGCCCTGCCTGTCACATGTTGCCAGGGCTCAGCTCTGTCCCTAGGACTCTGTACCTCAAAAGCGGCTCCACCCCCAGGAGTGCACACAGGGGCCACTGCAAGCAGCAGCTGTTTTGGAAACTGAGGAAAAGCTTGCAATAGGGAACTGACTCAGAGCAATGCCCACCACCTTCCATAGAGCTGCAGCACTCAGGGACACTCAGCCCCCCTTGAACTTTATTTTTAAATATATTTTAAAATACATTTTTATTGATTTTTTAATATATTTTTAAAATTTATTTTTATTGATTTCAGAGAGAGGAAGGGAAAGGGAGAGAGAGAAATAGAAACATCAATGATGAGAGAGAATCATTGATCTGCTGCCTCCTGCACGCCCCCTACTGGGGATGAAGCCCACAACCTGGGCATGTGCCCTGACAGGGAATAGAACCATGACCTCCTGGTTCATAGGTCGAAGCTCACCCACTGGCAAGTTCAGAAAGGACACAATAATGGTACCTACCCAGAGGATGAAAAGATTACCATCCTTGTGAAACCATTAGGAAAAGCTGGAATGGACCATTATTTTTACATTGTGCCAAATACTCTGCAGGTGTACTCTGGCATCTTCTGTGTTAATGATGCTGGGACAGGGATATGTCATCCCACTGAAACTCAGGACAGACGCTTCTTTGATGGAGACCATCAGGCAGCACTCAGGATGACCTGTGACATGACCAGTGTGCTGCCTGACCTCGCCAGGCTCAGGGAACAAGTAGTAATCGGCCCTGGAGCAATTTCATAGAATGGCATGGTTTCATTAGTCTGAATGAAAGGATTAATACGTAGATGCAGGGCCCCAAATACTACCCATGACCACAATACCTTACAGTCAGAGTAAGCTCACTAGGCTTTGTACTGTTTTGTTCAAAACTGAGGCACTGAAGAATTAAGTGACTTGCCCAAAGAATAGCTCCGATAAGAAGCAGGTCACTATTTCAATCTAGGTAATCGAACTCCAAAATTCTCTTTCCTCCTCCTCTCATTATATAAATATCTGCTGAGCATATACTGAGTGTCCAATACTGGGAACGGAAAGGTAAGTAGGTCAGAGAGCTTATCCTCAGGGACCGAAGAGTCTAAAGGGTAAAGACTAAGAGATAAATACAACATCTAGGGCAACATAATCTGAGAACAGTTAGGGGAAGAGAGTGATGAGTATGCCACTCATCTTGGCAGCATCACAGAAGGCTTCCTGGGGGCAGTGTCCTCTACATGTTGAGAAGTGACTTCCCAACTGGGGAGGGGTAGATGTGAAAGGACATTTAAGTCAAGCCATGGGCAGCCCAGACTACTGACTAGTCCAGGAGCTCTGAATGAGCCAGCACCTAGGGTAGTGTCCCAATCATGACTCACTAGCTCATCCAGTCCATGATCATGGCACCTTCTCCCTACCCACCAAGTTCATCCTAGTCACAGCTGCTATGGAGTACATGTCTGTAGGGTCCCTTCTTCTCTGCCAATTCTCTGTGAAGAGAAAGGCATGCTTTTGGTGTGTTTTTTAAATATTTTTACAGAGAGGAAGAGAAAGTTAGAAACATCAATGAGAGAGAAACATTGATCAGCTGCCTCTTGCACACTCCCTACTTGGGGATGTGCCTGCAACCAAGGTGCATGCCCTTGACCAGAATCGAACCTGGGACCCTTCAGTCCACAGGCCAATGCTCTATCCACTGAGCCAAACCGATTAGGGTGAGAAAGGCATGTTTGATTTCTCCTAAGCTTTGAGAATAAAAATACATACCCTCCCACAGAGAGGGAGTGGGAGACAGAGAAGTGCTATTCCAATGCAGCCCCTCCTTTTTCAGAGAAAGGGGGAGTGACTTGGCCAACACCCGCAGTGGGTGGCAGAGCCCTGGCAGAGCTCCAGGAAGAAATCAGCCCAGCTCTGCAGAAACCCTTCTTCTTCTCTGTTGCTCACCCCCACTACCCCCTCTGTGCGTGCTTCTAGACCTGAAATACTCCTACACCCCTCCTCCAGTGCTGCCACATTCTTGAATCACTTGTACCATTACTTTAAATTCTATTAAAACGCTTTCAGTTTTTAAAGTATTTACTTAAAGCCCACCCAGCCTGGCTCACTGGTTGAGGTTCAACCTATGAACCAGGAGGTCACGGTTCGATTCTTGGTCAGGGCACATGCCCGGCTTGAGGGCTCAATACCCAGTAAGAGACGTGCAGGAGGCAGCTGATTGGTGATTCTCATTATTGATGTTTCTATCTCTCATTCCCTCTCCCTTCCTCTCTGAAATCAATAAAAATATTTTAAAATTGACTTAAAAATGGAAAGCCAATATTATTTTCTACGAAATAATTAAAGTGAACACTTAGAAAACATTTTGTGAATATCCCATCATCAAGACGGACTAAACACACTCACGCACACACACTTTCCTAATATGTGCAGATATGGTAAGTCATCAACACAGACTATACACAAATATATATCTACACATGTTAGATGTAACACACATGTATGTATTTATACCTACTCTTCAAAATAGCCCTAGTATTATTATGACTTTATTATCATTCCCATTTTAGAGAAAAGCAGACTGAAGCACAGAGAAATTGCTTTGTAAAGCAATATTTTATTTTCCCTGAGCTAGACAATGTCAGAGTCTCAGTCGTCTCTCTCTTTGTTAAAAAGGAAGCAGTTAGAGGCAAGGGTGTGCTGTTCAATAACTAACAAGTAGCTCTGGAAAAGGAAACTAGGAGAATGTCTGATGTCTGAGTTCCATGCTACCAATATCTCCGCCATGACCAAAGTCAAGCTTAGCATGACCGTTAACCAGCTCCAGGGCAGTTCCTCAACTTTTTAGCAATCAGCTCTGAGGCGTCCAGTAAGAGCTACCCCAGGACACCATTGTGGGGGTGCATCTCAAACTTCAATCTACATCCAAGGCACCTGTAACTCTAGCTAACATGCAGATTCTGAGCCAGTGAACTGAGGGCGGGGCCTGCGATTCTGCACTTCCAACCATCTCTCCTGGGATGCAGATGCTACCATCTGGGATTTGAGGACCACCATCTGCAAAGCCAGGGGTTCTCGAGAATAAGACAGCTCTCCATTCAGATCCCCCCCTTGAGATAACTTGAAGGAGTCCATGGTGATGTGGGAAATGCACTTCCTGCTCAGTGTCATTTGAAGCCGTGCCCATAACCTACTATCACTCATTATACGGGACCACACGCATATATCAGAAACCCTGCACTGAAGTGTATGAATACACAGGGGTTTGTATGATGTCATAATATTCCTCCCCCACTTTTTATCAGCATTGGGAGTGACACGGGAATCCTGTCCCCCTGGCTGGTGTGTCCATCTACACATGCATTTTTTTTTAATGTATTTTCATTGATTTCAGAGACAAAGGGAGAGGGAGATAGAAACATCAATGATGAGAGAGAATCATTGGTCAGCTGACTCTTACACACACTCTACTGGGGATGGAGCCCGCAACCCAGGCATGTGCCCTGACTGGAAATTGAACCATGACCTCCTGGTTCATAGGTGGACGCTCAAGCACTGAACCACACCGGCCAGGCTGCATATGCATTTTATAGGAGGTGGTGAGACTTGGCCTTCCCTTCAGTGAAGTCTGTCACTTGGAGAGAAATGGGATTCTCGGTGACAATGAGAGCCATACTGTTTATATGCTTGCACCTCTGCCACGGGCAGGGCTAATAGTACCCTCTCTGATGATCAGAAAACAGTTGTGTAAGAATTCTTGAGATGCCATTGAATGTTATGGCACTGTTATCAGAATTAATAAACATTCTGAATAGCAACTGCTACACCAGCTGCTGAACTCTATGCAAGGATGAAGAAATTGTGCAAGGTTGTAAAGCTTGGGTAAAAAAAAATCGATTTATTTTTAGATTTTTCTAACCACAATATGTATGTCTGGCCAAGCAATCCACTTTATTATAATGCTGCTACATTGATTTACACCCAGAGAGTGAGATGAAGAGATTTCACAGTCTCTCTGGAATTCCTACACATAAAAAAGGGTTTGGAATTCCCCCACAAGAAGGTAGTTCTCCTCTTGGGTAAACTACCTGCAATCCAACTTTTCATTCACACTCAGTTTCAAGACAGTTCTAATGTCAACCTGGATCTCGGTCTCCTGACCCCAACATCCGATCAAGGTGAACTTGGCCAGTCCTCAAATACGTTAAGTCATTACCCAGAAACAGAGTGCACCATCGATTTTGTAAACAGCCTAAAGTTCCAAACGCTGAGCCACACACCGAGAGGTGACGTCTACAATAAAAATGGGCTTTTACAGACACTTTAGGATTCAATCCAGCAGATGATTGTGGTTGACAGGAAATTATGCTTTTATGATCCACTGGGCTTAGTGGCCACAATATTTCATGGAGGCAAAAATGACACACAGGACCAGAGAGTTTCTATTAAAAATGTTTCTGACCTTGAATTTAGAGCCATTAGCAGGCTGTTTCAACACAGGTAAATGCACACTGAATTCAAAGTGGTATTTCAGGAACGCGGGGGATGCGAGTCAGCGTGAGGCCCAGTGCACTTCACGCCAGGCGCTGGACAACTGGAGCTGAACGGGTAGAAATGGTTTTGGGATCTTGGAGAGGAGTGTGATACATGCATGTGTCCAAATATAAGTCATTCAAGAGAACCGCCTTCCCTAAAGCCTTCAGAATTCCCCAACCAGATTCCCCGGGCAGAATAGCATCCGCAATGTTTCCTGCACACATACATAAACATGTGTTTGTTTGTTTGCTTATCTCTCCCCTCAGCCGCAACCTTTCTGATTATCTCTTCTTGGCATTAGACCATCTACTAGTACTTATCCAGCTGTGCCTATGCACCCAAAGGCATATCATTTGCCAAAATAATACTGGCCAAATCCACTTTGCTCTCTTATTGACATGCTCCTTTTTTTCTACCAGAAGCTTTAGTTTCTTTAAGTTCTCTAACGATTGGTTATTTTGGCAAAAATAAATGAATAAAT
This sequence comes from Myotis myotis, assembly GCF_014108235.1. Taxonomy (NCBI): domain Eukaryota; kingdom Metazoa; phylum Chordata; class Mammalia; order Chiroptera; family Vespertilionidae; genus Myotis; species Myotis myotis. The sequence goes on along the minus strand of NW_023416323.1, from coordinate 34,646,033 downwards.
AAATAAATGCCTTCTCCTCTTTTTCCCAAGAGGGAGTCAGAGCTTCTCTATCAGTTACAGACATTTCAGAATGGGGAGATGAGGTCCGTGACAAGTCAAGGAGGTCAAAATAAGCCCCCCTTTTATAGAGTTACTAGAGGCTCAGTGCACAAATTCATGCACAGGCGGGGTCCGGCTGGCCTGCCCAATCAGGGCCAGGCTGGCCATGAGGAAGGGCCAGAGGCAGTTGGCCAACCGGCCCACCCCCCTCCCCTGGTTGAACTCCCGGTCAAAGGGACAATTTGCATATTAGGCTTTTATTATATAGGATAGAGCCAGGCCTTTATTTATAAAAACTTTCTTAAATGATAAGGTTAGTTAAGCTATTGAAGGTAAGTCTGTGGTATTGGACTTGCTTAAAGCAAAGCTGCAAGGAGATCATCTCAGAAAGATGATTGGAGGCCCTGGCTGGGTAGCTCAGTTGGTTAGAGCATCGTCCTGATACACCAAGGTTGTGGGTTCAATTCCCACTAAGGACACATACAAGAATCAAGAATCAACCAATGAATGCGTAAATAAGGGGAACAACAGATCTCTCTCTTTCTCTCTCTCTCTCTCTCTCTCTCTCTTCCCCTTCCCTTTCTCTCTCTAAAAATCAATCAATAAGTAAAAATGAGTGGAAGTTTGACACTCACTAAAGATAGGTAGTGCCAGGAAGCCATTTCTCAAGTCTCATTTAAATCCCTCCTTTTTCATTTAAAGGCCACATCCTTTGCTGTCTCTGTATCACTTGTTTACAATGCACTAGTTGGTGATGGAATGCATGAAAATATTTTGTACTGGCCATTTGTTGGAGGAGGTCATGGAGAGAACGTTACCACCAGTGGACCCTTCAGCTGGACTGGGGCAGTCAGGGGAGGCTCTTTACCCCTCCTGGTCCTTGGAATGTAAGTTCTGCCCACTGTTCCTCCACTAGGAGCTACTTCAAGAACACAGCTTGGAGAGAGCAATGTATAATTGAGACCAGGTGGACTGAATATGGAACTGAACCCATTGAGGCCTCTATGTAAACCAGTGGTTCTCATCCTTGGCTGCACATTAGAATCACCTGGGAATCTTTTTAAAATCCTGATTTCTGGGCCTCATCCTCCGGAAATTCTGTTTCTTTGTTATGGGGTGGGGCCACAATATTAGTAACAAAGAAACAGAATTTCCAGAGGATGGGGCCCAGAAATCAGGATTTTAAAAAGATTCCCAGGTGATTCTAATGTGCAGCCAAGGTTGAGAACCACTGAAACTTTTTATTTTTTTATTTTACTGATTTTTTACAGAGAGGAAGGGAGAGGGATAGAGAGTTAGAAACATCGATGAGAGAGAAACATCGATCAGCTGCCTCCTGCACAACCCGCACTGGGGATATGCCCGCAACCAAGGTACATGCCCTTGACCAGAATCGGACCTGGGACCCTTTGGTCCACAGGCCGACACTCTATCCACTGAGCCAAACCGGTCAGGGCTAGAACCACTGAAACTTTTAAGATTCTCTCAGGAGGGTGCAGAGAGGAACTTGTCTGTGGTTGCCCAAGTCAAGCCTCCTATGTAAGTTCCCTTGATTATTAAAGTACCGCCTACCAATGTGGAATAGTTGGCCCCTTTCTCCAGTCTCTCCTTGCCCTCGAATTCCACCTGGAGAACTGCCAAGGTTGCAAGCCAGCAAGCCACCAAAACCCTTTAAATCACAGCCACCAATAGGAATCGATCATATGCTTACCATCTTTATAACACACATGAACCGTGGGGAGCTCCAAGGCACAGTGGTTAAGAACACTGACGCTGGAGTAATCTGAATCATAGTTCTATCATTCATAATGTAAATGGCAAATTAATTTCAAAATGTGGCAGACAAGGAAACTGAAGCTCTGTGTTTAATAATACCTAACTGGGAGGATTACAGAAAAAAAATTATACAAGAGAAGATATGTAAAATTCTCTGTCAACGTAGCAATAATAGTTAGTTTTTATGGAATGCTTCATGTGCTTCACAACGAATTTTAACTGATTTTATGAAATTATTTTATTTCAATTTCTTGCTGTGCACATCACTGGGGGAAACTGCAGTGTTCTGTGTAGACAGGTAATAAATAAAATAACCTTTTTTTCCAACCCTTGATTTTAAAATAAATGGCCTGGACCCAGTTGGATATAAATAAAACGGCATTTCATAAGTAGCTTTCCCTACCTGCAGCTAACATACAATTAATGCCTCCAAGTAGCTTTATTAGGCCTCTAAAGGGTTGCAGTTTTACCCACCCACCCCCACTCAACCCAGTCTCCCTTTGCAATAGATGCCATGGCCTTGGCCAGTGGTTCTCAACCTTCTGGCCCTTTAAATACAGTTCCTCATGTTGTGACCCAACCATAAAATTATTTTCGTTGCTACTTCATAACTGTCATGTTGCTGCTGTTATGAATCGTCATGTAAATATCTGATATGCAGGATGGTCTTAAGCGACCCCTGTGAAAGGGTCGTTCGACTGCCAAAGGGGTCGCGACCCACAGGTTGAGAACCTCTGGCATTGCTATCATTATTTTCTCCTGAGAGGTTCCAGTGCAAGAAAGGCACTTCCACATCAGAGAAGATTCCCTTTCAGCCAAGTTGTAACCACTCATTAGAAAACATGAGCCGGTACTTTCCTTCTACAAGAAAAATCTCACTGCATTTCACAGTCGTCTATACGGTCCTGAGGTGGGGGCAAGCAGGGAGTCCCTGGTAACGCAGAGAGGAGGCCAAAGTGATACCTAAACACTTCTCACGAGGGAGCTCAGTAAAGCTAGTGCCAGTTAGAGATCTGGTTCAGACAGTGTCTGCTTCCAAAAATACTCAACAAACTTCCGCTGTGCATGTTAAGGAATTTTAGCACCACTGAGGATAGAAACTAGAAGCTCTCCCTTCTTGCTTATTTATGAAAGGTGGAAATGGTTAAATCAGTTCCATCACACAACCAGGCGCACGGAGTCTGCAATACTGAGACGGAAAAGCAGCCGAGTGTAAGAAGTTAAGATCCTGCCAATGAGATTACGCTGCGTGGCAACCACCTTACAAGTGCACTTTCCTGTCTTTCTCTCATGTCTCAGACTTCATAGCTTAAATGCCACCCCGGGACGCTGTTCCCATGAACTCCGGACACAGATGATGGGGTAGACAGTCAGATAGAGAGCAAGCGATCATTTAACAGAAATAGCTTCGAGATGTCACAGGGAATGTATAGTTCATGAAAATTAACTAAATTGCTAGTTTCTAGAAAGGGTAGACTAGCTCCAGCTACAAAATGTTAGTGAAACTCAAAGACAAGTATACTTTACTACAATAAAAACACATAGAACTTTTTTCATATTCATGAGCATCCTCATTTTGAAGATGGGCCTATTTGGATGCAGTAAAGTTGAATTCTGTTTGGCAGGCTGAAATGGCAATACACTAGTAGAGAATGGCATGTGCCCCTGTAATTGTTATATCAAATTTTGGAGATGAAGTTGCATATACGAGAAAGAAAGCATTCCCTTGTGATATTTATATCATTCCCCATCTACATATTTTGTTATTCATGTCACATCAGAAATCAAATAATCATATTTTATGCATTAATCTACCTAGAAAGAAACAATGCCTGGAAAATATTGCTCTTACTGCTAATGGAGCATGAATATACTTTGATGATATTCTCACTGAGTTATATACATAGAAAGGATTAAAAAGATTCTGTTTTCTATTCCTTTACAAGATATATATTCAATTTGCTTAAAATATCAGTAAACACATCCACAAAAGCATCATACAATGGAATACACATACACACACATATATTTTTTTTCCTGTGTGTATATGTGAGAGCCAGGTACCCGGCTGATTAAAAGCAATACACAGGAGCACAGACTGTTTTCTAAGACACTCAGACTTGTTCACGAGTGGAATATAAACTGTTTCATTTAAATTAAAAAATATATTAAAGGGAGAAGGAGATGAGCAAGTTTTTCTTGGTGATTTTTTAAACTTTCCCAGGAGAGAAAGGTAACCACACTGAGTAACACATGTAACAATTCCATACCCAGAGCATTTTTCCCCAATAAAATATAACTTTGCATCACATGCAGTTTAATAGCATGCTTGATGTAAGTCTAGTTTTGGAGGCATTCTCGTTTTTACAAAGCTGACTTGTGTCACTTTTATATCCCATAGCATTTAAAAATGATTTCAAAGGGGAAAAAAATACGCTTTGTGCAACGTGAATAAAACTGATTTCAAAAGAGAGAGACTCTAAAAATAAACTCAGGGCAATTTATGAAACTTGTGAGGAGAAAACGGAGGTAGACCATCACAATATTGGACTTTGGATATGACTGCAGCCTGCCCTGCCTGTTATTGAGAAGGCACCGTCTTTGCTCATTGTTAATGCATCAAATAAATGTTTACTGAGCACTAACTCTGTGCTAAGCCCTCGTCCAACCATAATTCTAACGTCTGCAGTTGTCTTTGGCAGTAAAGGTAAGGAAGGCTAGAAGATTCTAAATAAAATTGTTATTCTTTTACAATGCTTTTCCAAAGAGCCACCCGGAAATCACAACTCTGTACTTCTACCTACTAATACAACTTAAAAAAAAGACTTATAAAAGCAAGACAGGGGTGGTGATATTTACATAAGGAATAGCACTTGTAGATAGGAACAGGATACTGTATTGGTCCTGGTGACTTGTCATGAAGTGGCGATGGAGATTCAGTTCATGGTAACATAGGGGAGACACAGCTACCTTGCATCTCTTGAACTTACTTCTTTTCTGACCTTCTGAAGTTGCCAGGTTCAACTCATTTTCTGCTCACGGTTACACCTGACGCGGATTCCGAGGCAGGCACCAACCGTTCAGCAGAAATCAACTACTTAGCAATTTGCATGGGAATGAAATGAGATGGGACTAACAGCTCTTGGGTGAATTCAACCCCACTAAATCAGATCCATCAAAACAGTATTCTGTTTCACAAGTATATACGTGACTGAGGTCTCACCGCACCACACACAGATGTACTGTTTTTAAAAGACTGGCTGACATATAAATTCAAGAGCCTGGGGGGCAAGTCAAATGACCTAAGGCAGGTGAAATGGCCAAAGGAACATGATAAAAATCTCATACTTGAACCAATAAATGAGTTCGTTATAGGGGCATGTTTTCAAGTTTTTTCTGGCAAGTGTGCGTGAGTGTGTGTGTGTGTGTGTGTGTGCGCGCGCGGGCTGTGACTTCATTCTATGCTCCGTAGCAGGTGTATAATACACCAAAGTTCAGAGCTGCTTCCCAAACTAAAAAGCCAAGTTAATCCATTTCAGCCGTGAATGCCAACAGTATCGAAAACAAAGAGAAAACTGCATTTTTCCCGCCTCTCTGCATAGCCGTGTGAGAAATATCAAATGACTGAAGCCAGCAGCAGCACTGGCACGGGATTTCCGCGCGAGTCCTGGGACCTTCTAGTGCATTGCTAATTAAAAGGCTGCTCTGCTTCTGCTTGCTCCTGAGTTTGTCAAACGCAAACCTCTGCTGATGGGCCGGAAAAGTGTTGTTGAAAATATAAATGGAATGTCATTCTACCCCTGAGAAGCTTCTGGTTTTGCGTGGACCATTTGCTCCACTGGAATGTCAAGGAAGCTATAAGGAGTGCCACCTTGAGTAGAAAAATAAAGATGCTTATTTTTCTTTAGAGCGTTGAAGTACTTACAATATGTTTTTTCTGAACAGCTGAGGTATGGAGTCTAAACTTTCCTATCTGGGCTTGTTCCTTTTCCCTCGCCAATAACCAGCGGAAGGAACCTAGAAGCAAAGCCCAGAGGTGCAATTTCTTTAACAGAATCATTATACCCTCATTCCGTGGAGTTTCCTAGTTTTTGCTCCAACAATCGGATGCTCTCTGGGAACCAGGAGCACCAGACCTTAAGTGCTTTACAGGGAAATGTCGTGTCAGGAGTGCATGCATATAACAGCCTTTCAAAATACTTTCTCAGGTGGCCTATTCCATTCTGCTGAGCATGTTTTAGGGAATGTTTTTTACATCCAGCATACCACCGATGGCTACTTAAAGTGTACGCATTGCTAAATTCAGGGGTGGCTTTGGACAACTGCTGCCTTGACCAGAGTTCTGCATGATACTCCGATAGAGTTATTTCCCAGGGTAAAGACTCCCTTCCCTTTAGAGCTGATGTGTGCAGAGCAGGCACCCGGAGCTGCTCTTCGAGTGAGGGCTGCTGCCAAACTGTTCTGCAGCTAAATTTCTAAGACCCACCAGAGCTCCCGAAAATCCATGCCCGGTACCCAAACTGTAGCGCCCCAAATGCTAGCGTCTTGAGTGGAGAGGAGTACCTATCTGGAATCTTGAGAGTTTTAGGAGATTGTAGATTGAGAATGGAATGAAACCAAAGCATTTCATTGTAATAGTAACACTAACTACAGGGGGAAAAGAGATTTAAAAGTTGGAATGACGGCATCACTGCACAAATTTCGGAAAACATGAGCCCGTGTCCCCCAAACATCTAGCCCATGTGTGATGGTCAGGGGATGCCCTGCCACTCCTTTGGGCACATGGGGGACAGAGTAAGGAAGATGGACAGCCCTGCAGGGAGGGAGCCCCAGAGTTGCCCGGCAGCCTCTTCTCTGTTTTCACAACAGATTTTTTTTTTCCTCAACGCTGAGCCCTTTTCAGGGCCCAGAAATAACATCTCAAAGGTGATTTAAAACCCTGCAACTGCTCCAGGTTGGAATGGCTATGTGACGGGGCGCTTCCCATCTGCGGGAGCAGATTTACAAAATATTAGGATTCATAGTATTATTTAATAAGAGGGATAGCCCTCCAATTTCTTTCAGCTACAGAGCTCGGGGAAGTGGAAAAACATGTCTGGACATGATAATTACGGAGAACTCCCTTGGAGTGGAAAAGAAAATGTAACCCTTAGAGAACATTCTTCAATGGTACCAGGTCTCTCAGTAGAGAAACTCCTCTCTCTCTCTCTCTCTCTCTCTCTCTCTCTCTCTCTCTCTCTCTCTCTCTCTCCCTGACACACACACGCACACGCAGACACACAGACACACTCCAGATGAACCCCCTGCAAAGTGGACACAGCTGGTGAAGGCAAAGGCAGCAGCCAGGCAGGGATCTCAGTTGCGTCTGGCGTGAAGGATGGGGCTCATTTTGCATGCAGTGAGGTACAGCCGCGAGGCGAGGGTGAACGGATGGAAAATCCCACTCTCCAACCCCACATAAATATCTCTTTCCCACGTCTACTTTTCCAGTTGAAAGGCTCCTATAATGAAGCCAGAGGTGACAGCCCAGGGGGGGCTGCTAACCATGGAGATGGCCGTCAGGAGTGTTGTAAAGGGGACCGGCGCTTCCCCAGGGTCCCGACCAACCCCAGTCCCTCCTCTGGGCTCAGCGACAGTACCCGGAGCCCCAGGGCAGTGCCCTTGCCTACCTCCTTGGCGGGCGTCCCCTCCTTCCCAAGGCCAGCCCACAAGTCCTGGGGAGCCGGCGAAGAAAGCAGCCCAGCCGGCTGAGCTCATTAGCAGCTCTGGCGCTAAAGGAGTGAGGGCTCCTCTCCAGCCTCTTAAAGAGGAAACTCTTGTGGAATCTTCAGGAAAAGGGTGGTAAAGTTGAAAGGACCCTGTCTCCCTCCGGCTCGCTCTATGCTAAGCTCCAGCCTTTCATTGGAGCCGAAGTGAGCAGCTGCCAGCCCGGGGTTCCATTACAGACTAATGTTGTGCGTTTGCAACAATCAACAATTAATGTTGTTTGATTTCTTACATTTAGCAACCCAAGCAAACAGCTGCTCTCTCCGCTCGCGGAGGCACAGGGCTGGTCCTTCGCTCGCCACCGGCTCTGTGCCGACGGGGAAGGGTCCATCATAAGGAAACTTTGAGATTTCGGCCACACTGGGGAGGAGGCGGGGGGAGCTTTGGTCTCGGGGAGGGAAAAGGCGGAGGAAAATGTAGATACCTGTTGGCATCACCGTTGGCGGGGGCAGGTCTTCGCCGTCTCCAGCCTCGGCTAGAGCCCGGGAGACCCGGCGCAGGTCCCCGAGGAACCTGTTACGCAGAGCCCAGGCGAGAGCCCTCTCTTCCTCGGGGTTCTGCGAGGGGTGCGGCCCGCCCCCCAAGGGCTGGCGGGTGGGAGCCGCGAGATGACAGAAAGCGCAGCTGCAGGTTCTGCAGGCGCTGGGAGAGGAGGGGGTGGGGGAACCGAGACGTCCCCGGCTCCGGGGGCCTCGGCGAGCTCAGTGTCGCCGGCTGAGAACGGACGCTGCCGGGGGGTCCTGCCGGGGTGCGGGGCAGCGGCTCGGAGTCTGCAGAGCCGCGGGGCGGCGCGGGATCCCGCAAGTTTGCAGCCGGCGCCGCGCCTCCGGGCTGGAGCAGCCACTTGTGGGAAAGCCTGGCGCGGGGGGTTTGGGGCTGCAGGGTCGCGATCGGCGGCGGCACCGAGGGGTCGCCCTCCCTCTCTGGGCGGGGAGGGATGCGGCCAGCCTGCGAGAGGGCACCCCGGCGCCCCCTTCCCCCGCCGGCGCGCACACGCCTCGTCCTCGGCGGCAGGTGCTCCCCAGCCCCGCGCGGCCCCCGCAGTGAAGGCGCGCGGCCGCCGCTGCGCCCGCCCGGGTCCGGAAGCGGCGGAATTCGCCCGGCGATCGCGAGGAACGAGACCGGCCGGACAACCGGGGGGGACTCAGCCCGCTCGCTCCTCTCCAGGATCTACGCTCACGGCGGTTGGCAAAATACCGTCACGCCACATTCGGAGGCGCCCCCTGGGCTGCGCATCTCGGGGAAGGAGACGCGGCTCAGCTCGGCGCCTGGGCTGGGCACCCGCATCCAGCATCGGAGCGGAAGGAGCGCGCAAGGTGTCCAAGGTGTGGGAAGGGGCCGGGGCATTCCTAAAAGAAGCGTCCCTCCTGGATCCTCGGGGCGTGGAGGGGAAAATAAAAGGGGGGGGGGGTGGTTACTTACTTGGGCTGGCTCCGCGCTGGCGAATGTCAAGCCGCTTGGTTCACAAATGGCTGGAGGGACTCGGGGTCGGCTCCCGAGGGCGGCGAGTGGCGAGCAGTCCCCGCGCGCTGGGCAGGCGCCTCCGGATCCCGTTCATGCCGGTGGGAGCCGCGGGGCGGGCGCGCTGGGCTCCGGGTGTCCGCGGCCCCAAGTGCGGCGGCCGGGCGGGCGCTCCCGTCTGTGCGCCAAGCCGCCCACCGGCCGCGGCGGCGGAGCTGCCAGGAGGCAGGGAGGTGCCCGAGCAATCCACGGATTCGGGGCTGAGCGCTCCGGCGTGCGAGCCCGCCCGCCTGCCAAATGCAACTGTGAAGTGATGTGGAAAAGTGAGCCGGGTGCCTCCCCTGATGGATCTCATTGGGCAGCGCGCGGAGGCAGGTCTGCCACTTGGAAATTCGTGGAAGCGGCCCCCCTCCCCGCCCCCTCCCCGCCCGCCCCCTGCGCTGGCGCGCGCGGGCTCCCCGGCTCCCCCCCCTTCCCAAGTGGGCACCCAACTTTGAGCTCCTCGCCCCCGAGCGCGCCCCGCGCGCCTCCGCCTCCGGAGGTGGCGGCGGGCGGAGAGGCGCCCTTCCGTGCGGGGCGCGCAGCCCGCGGAGGACCGCGCTGGCGGGTAGGAGGGCCGGCGGACGCTAAAGGAGGCGGAGGAGGTACCCGCGAGCTCGCTCTCTCCAGGCTTACCGGAGTTCTGCGGCTGGCGGTCGCTCGGGAAGCGTCTCCTTGGCCCACAGCTGCTTTCCCTGGGAGGAGGAGGGCGCACGGGGCAATGGGGTGCGCGCGCGTGGGCAGCCCACCTCCTCGTAATTCCAAGAGCCTCTTGTGGACAGAGGGGTGTGTTTGTAAGACCGCTGCCTTCTACCCAGACAATATGGGTTTAGAGGTTGCGTTGGGTGGTCCTGTGGGGGGAGCGCATTCCTCATACCCTTCGCTTCTACTCCTTTGGGGAGCTGAGATGAGGGAGAGCAGCAGGGTGTGCAATAAGATGTGAAAAGGAGAGCAGATCTTGCTTGGCTATAAAGGGGGGCGTTGCTAAAGGTCTTCTCAATGTGTCCTGGCCTCCAGATCTCTGCTTAGGCGCCATGCATTCAGCCCCCCACAGCTTCCACCAAGGCCCCACCCCCACCCCCCCACCCCCGTCTCCACCAAGAGATGCCCTGTCTGCGGGCCCTTCGAGGCCTCTGGTGGAGTCCACTCTGATCTTGAGAAAGGGCCACCTGCAGTAGAGCCAGTGTAAGAAGAGGGGGTCATGAACTAGGAAGTCCAGTTTCTTTCTCATCACGGAGGCTAACACATAGAAATCCATCATCCACTGTGATCATCTTTTAATAAAACTGTTGAAACATAGGATGCATTAATTCTTACTTTTTTGTGTAACTCCCTCCATAGAGCAGCTCGATTTAGTCCATCCCCTGTGCACTAGGAGGGGGGGCGTGGCTAAAGGTCTTCTCCATGTGTCCTGGCCTCCAGATCTCCGCTTAAGCACCATGCTTTCAGCCCCCCAGCTTCCACCAAGCCCCCCCCCCAAAGTGAGCTCCGAGGAAGGCTTTTGCCATCTGGGGACAGAGCTCAAACAGATGGAGAAAAGAGTGCAAAGGACCAGACGCAGGGTCTATAGAGCTTGCACTGTCTGACTCAAATGAATGAGAGCGAGGGAGCAGCATGAGAACACAGACACGGGATGCTTATAATATAGATGCAGATTTGACAGTGTGTGTGTGTGTGTGTGTGCGCCGCATCTAGCATCCCATCGTGAAATGTTGAGAAGAACATTGACTGTAGGTCTAATATCTGTCTGTTTCGCATTCTAGCCGTCATGGGCAAGACACTGCTATTTCAGAGAGGAAGAACTGAGGAGAGCCAGGAGGTACCTGCCACCAGCACCAGGCAGTCACTATGTAACTGTTCTTTGCTCAGACTCTGTGTGCTAACAGGGGATTCTGGGCTTGGCTGATTCTGTCTTGAAAAAAATAAAATAAAAAAGGAACAGCGGTCGCACCTCAGTCACAATATGACTTCTGCTGAGCAGGCAGCCCCAAGTGGACAAAGAGATCCCACCTTGGGTTGGATTTCATTTTCACGTTAAACAAATGGTCTGAACCTTCCCTCGGGGTGCCTTCTTACGTCAGTGAGAACTAAAGAAAAGCTTGCATTCCTGAAGGCTGGGGACTGTCACAATCTGGAATAGCAAACTGCCCCTAAAAGGAAGCCAGAATGGTAGAGATAGACATGATTGCAAATCTCATTTTCTTAAAGGCAAAGCAACACTGTTTGGACAGAGTGAAGAGAGTGAGAATCCAATGGCTTTTGGCACCTGGGGTTAGGATGAAGGTGGATTGACTCACCTTGTCCACATTCACTCCCAGGGCAGCTATAGCCATTGTCATTGGATCTTGGCCAAATGGAATTGACGGTAGCCCTCTCTCCACTGTTCATCTCCGCTCCAAGCGCTGCAGTAGGAGTTTCCTACAGATTTCCTCCTGATTCTTCAGAGAGGTCTGGGTGATGAAGCAGTATGAAAGAGGATTAGGATAATGTTATAAAGCCCTAGAAAGATATTTCTAAAAGAATCAGGGATGCCGAAAGACAAGGCATTTGCCTCTCTCACAATTCCACCCACTCTTAATAGGATGCTAGTAATGTCACAGTGGTGAGAGCCTAATCCCTTAAGGAAGTGTTTTCCAGTTAACATCCTTTCCAGGGTTGGTTACAGACTTCCAGCAGGAAGAAGGGTGTGTTACAGAGGCTTTGGGGAATGGGCACTGACATTGCATGAGTTATGGAGCATTTAGGGAAGGGAGGGGGTAATAACTGATAGGGCAGGAGTATAATCAGAGAAGGGATGGGGGGAGGGGGGTAGAGAGGACTACATTCAGACTACCCATGCACAGAGTGGGATGAGACAGGGGTTCTCCCGCCTGGGTTTTGGTGACGAACAGACAATTTTGCAGAGGAATCCACAGCAAATGAATAAGATGGAGAGAGAATCCATGTAGTAAAAGACATTTTACTTTTTCACTGTGGGTGGGACTTTTGATTTTGGCTGAGGGATACAGTAAACCAAATGTCTGGCTATTTGGAGAGTAAGGAGTCACATGGCTTCCAGGAAGCGGCGCCCTGGAAGGTGTTAAAAAGCTAGGAAGACGCCAACTTCTATAGGTTGAGCAGGGACTGATGGTAGAAGCGAACGTATCGATTATTTGCTGCATTAAATTTAAAGTTATCTTTTTTTCATTCTTCAGTGTATACATCCTTCAAAACTAAAACCATCTAACTAAAAAATTCCCACAACAAAATGTATTTGCTGTTGTATGGTTATTGGGAACTTTAAGATTGATTAGTTGCTTTTAAATGTAGATTAACTCATTCATTCATTCATTCATTCATTCACTGAATGCCTTCTAAGGGTAAAAAGTTGAGGAGTTTGGATTCTGCGAATGAAGGGATTTCATGTGATATTTGCCAAGGGTATTTGAAAATAAGAGTTAAAATAAAAACCTTAAGAATCTAAACTATGAAGATGGCTAAAACATAAGTGTTACACCAATGAATATGTACTCTTTTCCAGAAATTAACAGTTCTTTTTTTCACACTTTATGTTACATAATCCTAATGAAGAAATCTAACAACCACCATGTCTATTTTCTTGGGTGGGGGGTGGGGTGGGGGCGTGGGGAGTAAGCATTATATAACAACTTGTGCATTAGGCAAAAGAAACTTTAAAATTTTATTTTCAATTCCAATACTGGAGCATAAATTATAGGGATAAAAAATTAGGAAAGCAGTTTAAAGAAGTCTGGCAATGTTTAAGTAAATTTAGGAGCTTTTTTTTTTTTTAAGAGTTTTTTTTAAACCCCGTACCCTCTCCTCCCACCAAAATCATGAAAATATATGATGGTGCTCAAGTTACATGAATGTGAGCGATCATGGTGGCTGTCAAGCTGTGGGCTCTGGACCAGGTTCCGCCTCTCTATTCTCAGGGGATTGGCTAGAAATTGAAATTCTCATGCCTTGAACTGGGGCGGGGCTCAGAAATCTGGGTTATTCATAAATGACCCAGGGGATTCTCTGGCTCAAGTTTAAGAACTACTACCTTAGGTATTATTTTTTCTTTTCCTTCTCTTTTTCAGGTGATATCTATCTATATATCTATGAGAAAAATACATTCGTGCCCTGGGGGCGGGGGGGAAGGTGGGGGAGTCCCTCAGTCGGGTCTGTGCCCCCTTACAGTCCGGGAGCCCTCCAGTGATGTCTGATTGCCACTGCGCTCACCAGCCATTAGCCCGGCATATGGTTGAGCGCATTCCCCCTGTAGGAGCGCACTGACCACCAGGGGGCAGCTCCTGCATTGAGCGTCTGCCCCCTGGTGGTCAGTGTGCGTCATAGGGAACAGTCATTCCTCCATTCAGTCGATTTGCATATTACCCTTTTATTATATAGGATTTATTGTTTTTGTCCTGGAATATTCTGAAATAAAATACTATCTTTAATAAAAAAGAAAAGCATATGCACACTAAACTTATCTTGTGATTACTTCACCAATTTTATTACGGGATTTGAAAACTAAACTGATTCTTGAGAAGTGGTTACGGCTTCCTGGGCTGAAATCACCAGTGAGCTTGCCATTCTGAGTTGTGTTTCTCTACATCTCTTGGCTGCGGGTTGTACCTGTCCCTGAAATTAGGGCCTGGATCTCTTAATATTGACTGTAATTACTAATCTTGAGCTGGCCATTATATTTTCAGTAAATGGAGGTGTAAACTCTTTTGTGAAAACCACATCTGTGCTGAGAGCCTTTTGGAGAGGTTTTCAAAATGGCGTTATCTCCCATCTTCCCAGGTGCTGGGAAAGAGATAAGCTCCAATTCAGCTTCTGAACCGACACTGAGGCGTGCAGTGGGGTGGGCAGTAGATATATTTAAGGGAACTGGAACAAAGCTATCAAATATGCCAGCCCACTGGTTTATTTTGTGGACTACCCACTTAGCATTTTCTTTTTCTTTCTTTTTCTGAAAGAGAAGAGCAACTTGATTAAAATTCCAGACCCTTCTTGGTTTAACATGGGAGCCATGAAGAGGGAAAAGAAATTAAAATAGTTCAGGGTACATGCCTGGGTTGCAGACTTGACCCCCAGTGGGGGGGTGGTGTAGGAGGCAGCCGATAAATGACTCTCATCATTGATGTTTCTATCTCTCTCCCTTCCTTTCTGAAATGAATATATATATATATATATATATATATATATATATATATATATGAGGAATAAAGGGGAACCTTTCTTCCCACACCCTGAAATACTACACGTTTCATCTATCAGATTGTATTCAATATTAAAACATAATAGCGACATGTAATTGATCGAAGTCTGATTTGGAAGATGGCCAGCATTTGCAGTTTGCATACTTACACTATCACATCATCACACGTGTATAGGGGCATCCAGATGCCTAGGGGAAAAGACCCATCCGCGCCTCCTATTTTGCCTAAAATAGAGTTTCTAGCTCTGATCAAGCCGGTGATCTGAGAGAGGACTGCTCTATGCGCATCCAACAAAGGCTCCAAGAAGTTGAAAGGCAATCACATCCCTGAAATGTGAGCAGAATGTCTTTATTAGTCCGGGCTGCATAATGCTGTCGAAGGAGTTTTTTTGTTTGTTCATTTATTAGAGCGATGCTGCCGCGTGGGAAACAGGCAGGGTGTTCAGGCTGCGGCTGCCGCCTGCACAGGCAGCCAGTCCGGGGGATGTGAACGCCAGGGCGCTTTTTCTTCTACCTCAAGTGCCCTCTAGCGTGCAATCGGGGCGCAGGTTGCTATGCAGAAGGAGGTGGGAAGGAAAGAAAAAAAGAGAAAGAAATAGCCTACCAATCGCTACCCTGATTCCTGAATCGCTCGGTTTTTCCTCCTCTCCTTCCTCAGAGGGGTCGTTTCCACAAAAGTGTTTGGCAAAACAAAAAAAGGTGCCGCTGCTTTTGCGTGGAAAACAAATCACTCCTTGGCTAAATGGGGAAACGCACGCTAATCCTTTCTCGGGGGTTGCCGCACCACATTCATCATCATTTTCCAGAAGTTGCATACACTCTAGTCATCAGGCAAATCAAAAGAAGGTAAGTTGCTCCCTGGGAAGAAATTCCGTTTTGTTCCTCACTCACGGCAGCCCGGCTAGAAGACATTTGATGCAAATTGATTAACCTCTCCGTGGGTTTTCAGCTGGTGTCTCCATAAAACTGCCTAATACTTCTTTTTTGCCTCAGGGGGGTGGTATGAGGCCTAATTGAGGTTTAGAAAACAATTTCCGTTCCTCTGATACAGTCTGATAGACGGTTGAACCCGCCTTTCATCTTCTACCTACTAACAGGGTCTCCAATTTTCTTGGGGAGTCCAGAGGGGAAGGGTAGCCAGGATCTGAGTTTTCATAAACGTGCCATTACAACAGCTTTATTGGAAATAGCGGGTGTGCTCAAGAGACGTAGAATGGAAGGAAATGGGAAAGAAAAATGTGCTTGCCTTCGCAAACATGTCTGTGTGCGAATAAATATAGCTAACTAGTTAAGGTGAAATTCCTACAAGACATACATTTGGGCATATCTCCCTAAATTTTAACACAAGCTAACAATAACAGAAGGTGATTTTACTCGCCCAAACACCACCCGCTAAACAGTCTCTGCGAGGGAAGCAGATACCTGTAAACAAACTCCTATACTGTATTGGCATCCGTTCAGGGGTGGTATATCTAAACACCTGTTAGGCAACGGAGAGATGTATTTACTAATGATTTGGTTAGTCTAGCAGTGGTTCTCAACTTGTGGGTCGCGACCCCTTTGGGGGGTCGAACGACCTTTTCACAGGGGTCGCCTAAGACCATCGGAAAACACATATATAATTACATATTGTTTTTGTGATTAGTCACTATGCTTTCATTATGTTCAATTTGTAACAATGAAATTGGGGGTCACCACAACATGAGGAACTGTATTAAAGGGTCGCGGCATTAGGAAGGTTGAGAACCACTGGTCTACAGCACTGTGTTTTGCCAACACCCCCTAGCTATGAAGTTTTAAAGGGCAAGTAAAGAGGGAGGCAAGCTAACATTATAATATGCCCCATTTGTTTCTTTTCATACAGTGTCTCTTTAATTATGAAGGCACTATGGATGGAAAGGCTATTTATTGTTGGTGTCCTTTAAAGTATGAGAAACCGGAGGCTCAGAGAAGTGAAGTGATTTGCTCAAGGATACACAGTCAATACGTTAAAGAGTGAGATTTAGGCTCAGCATTTCCAACATTAAATCTAATCTAGTAACTATCTCTCAAGATTAAAATACTAGTAACTTACTATGACCTACTTTTATTATTTTTTATTTAAAAATATCTTTATTGGTGAAAGTTTTACAGATGAATCCCATTTCACCCCCATGGATCCCTTCTAGCTTGCACCTGCCTCCCGCCCAGGCCTTCCCCACACTATTGTCTGTGTAGACGGGTTATGCACATATGCATACCAGTTCTTTGGTTGATCTCTTCCCACCCACCACCCACCCTCACCTTCATCATCTCACTGTAGAAGAGACTCATACATGGCAATTCAAAACGAGCTAAACGTGATATGTTTCAAAACAGAATCAGAATCCTTTACCTGCATGTGGTTTTGTAAATATGGACCCAATTGCATGGTTAGCCAACTAAATCAAACTCTCCAAGGAGAGTATATTTCTTAAAAGCAAACAAGGTGATTGAGACTAAGGGTAACAAGCACTGTTCTGGTTACCCCTTGAGAATATGGAAACCAAATGGAACCTGAGGTCTTGTTTCATTCCTCTGTGCTGGAGGCTCACTTCTGCCGTTACTATTTAGATCTGTATAGCCCTTCAACTATTCCCAAGTACATCCGCTCTCTCATTTGATCCTTGCAATCCAATCATCTTGTGAGGTGAGAAGAAGATACAGTTATTTCCTCGGTGTTACAGAGTTAGAAGCTTTTAGAGCCAAAGGGTCCTTAGAGTTGGTCTAGTTCAACCTCTTCATTTTATGGGGAAAGAATCGGATGAGGCTCTTGACTCCTGAGCCTCAGGTTCCAGAACTAACTGCAGGCCAGGTTGTTACTTGTCCCTGCAAATATGGCCCAGGGACAACTCATTTAGATCATAGCCTGAGCCGTCTTCGAAATAGGAAGCCAGAAGAATGGGGGCCGGGGTGAGGGAGAAGACAAAACCAAGTTCAGGTACTCAGATGCAAATTCATGCAGTCTAGAAACAATTCTTTCCTTTGCTGCTGAGATAACATTTGCTCCCTGCAACTAGTGTCTACACGGTCTAATAATATGTCTTGTCTTGGTTGAATTATCTCAGTCCTCTGGAGTTTTGCTCACTAATGCAGCCCCAGAGACTCCGTCAAAGCAGGTCTTGTGTGCTATATATTTTTGAAGTGAGTCCTATTGGGACATCATAGGAAGATGACAACATCAGAAAAAAATAATGATGCTAACATACCCCGCCCCCTGTTACTTTCTGGTAGGAAACACGGAGAGACCATTCATTTCCAATGAAGATGTGTACGACTGGCTCCTGCATTCTCCAAAACCGGCCAAAAACCAAGTGCATGTGTCTTGCCAAAACGATGGAGCCTAATGAAAATTCTGGCTTTCTTCCCCAAATTATTTCATTGTGCCTGAGCAGGCAGCACCTTAATTTTCACCAGGTTGTACCCTCCCCTGAAATCACATAAGGTGGATGATCACTTTCCTGGAAGGAAACGTGAGGATAAGGAGCCCTGACAGTTGTGGGTATTCTTATTAGGGAATGTTTAGTACCCTCCTAGGCACCCCTGGATTGACTGGCATCTGCTATCTATTCTCCACAACAACCTCCTAATTGTTCAGATGGAGAAACTGTGAAGGGAAATGTATTTTCCTTCTCTAAATCCCAATTAGGCCCCTGTCCATCACTCCACCTTTCTTTCATAGTACAATCTATTTGTCCCGCAGGCACTGGCCCAATAAAACCATTCTCGGGCTCTTGGACATGTTAACTCCCTGATCTGGGGGTAGGACACGTGATGCCTCTAAGAAAAAGCACAGCATTTGGAGTGGTCTCTATGTGGTTTCAAATCCTGGCTGAACACATGACTGGTTCTGTAGATTAGACCAGCTCGCCAATTCACCAGTTTGATAACGACTCGGAGTCTCCTACACTCTTTGAGGATAAGGTCTTGTACGCTTTCCTGGAATGTTTCACGCATAGGGTTGTTTTATTAAAGGAGGCGATGAAAGAAACCATGTCTCAATCACGTTAGTTTCATCTCAAGTGGGTCCATGGGTACCTACCTAAAAAGAGCAGAGGGCCAGGGAACAGACCTTCGGAGAAATCCCTACGGCGAGGCTGCTCCTCTTAATCGCTAAGCCTGTCTGGTGGCCACACAGGGCACTCGGCCAGCCCTCTAAATGGCATCTCCCACTGTTCTCCAGCACATTCTGAGCTCCCGGCAAACGAGCCGTTCACCTTCCAATCATCCCTTTCTCAACAGGTTACACCTTGCACCCTCAATTGTATTCCTTCCTGAAGATGAAAACTGTGTTTTTTATGATTTTGTTTGCTCCCCCCTCGCCCCCCACCTTAATAAGGGGCTAAAAGCAGCTCATGTTAAAAGGAAGCTGGCTTCAGTCTCATGATCTGATATCAAAATATAAATATTGTGCATTTAATGACCTAAAGGAGAATTAATGGGGTCTCAAGGCATAAATGAGAGAATAAAGGGCCAGGGCCAAGATCCTTCTGGAAGAAGCAAGTGCTCTCCCTCTTCTCTGGGGAAATGGACTCGGGTGTCAGGTGTAGGTGAGGAGGGTGCTAGGACTCAGACAGGGGTAAGGACCTGCCTCCAGGCTTCACACCCGCATTCAGAACCTTTGGGAGGTGAGGCCTGGCCAACTGAGGGCTTCAAAGAAGCCACCTGCCCACAGTAGGTCAGGCCCACACTCATTTCCCTGTCGTGGACCTCTGCTGGAAATGCCCCATTTTCCCAGTGATCTGGAAGCGATGGACCTTGGGGACTAACACTTGGCCAGCCTTACAATGGGAAGGTCTCAGGGGAAGAAATCTGGACTCAGAAGTGCCTGGGCAAAGGCTGAGTAAGAGGGTGTGGCTCCTCCAGGGACTTGCCTAGAACCTAAATTTGCATAGAAAGAGTAGTTTATGGCCTACTTGGAGATGCCTTGTGCTCAGACACTCCTTGGAATTGCCAGGAGGTATGGCTCTACTCTGGGGATGCAGTTGAGATCAGCTTGTTGAGTAGACCCTCTCAGGATGCTTCTCAATGGATAGTGGACATTGTTTCTTTCATTCCGGATGGATCCCAGGTATGACTTATGCTCTTCAGTCTTCACGCCTGTCCCCACCTATATACCTCTGCTATTCCTGCACACACCTGTAGCATGAGGCTGAACACCCTGCTCTATCACGTTAAGTTCATTTGTCTATCGCCCTTGCTGGAATCTGAGCTCCTCCAAAGCAGAGACTGTACCATCCATACCTGTGTATCTCAAACCTCACCCCAAGCCTGATATAGTCAACATTCAGGAACTGTATTATTTAAGGTAATGAACAAACGACTAGGACTACAAAGATAACCACAGTATTGTTGTCAACAGTTCGCTAGAAATAGACCCAGATTTAGAGTTAGAAAAATCAGATGGCCCAGCAGATTGGTGTGGGGAACTCAACAAGCAGAACAGATTTCACTGGAAATGAGAGAGGGAGAAAAGAGGATGGCAAAGCAAAGTACAAAGAAACAAAACCAGGAAACTCAATCTTTTAGAGCAGAAAGAGAACAGTGAAGATGACTCACAAAAAAAGCCTGAACAATTGATCCCTGTTCAGTCGGTAGGAGCATCTTCATTACATTACACGCCAGGGTTGTGGGGTTGATTCCCAGTCAAGTTGCAGTGTCAATCCTGGTTGAGGCGCCCTTTCTTAAAATAAATCACTAAAAATGTATCCTCTGGTTAGGATTTTAAAAAAGGGGGGAGAACAAACAATTGAAAAGAAATTAAAAATTCCTCCAACACAATTAGGAGGGAACAGCAAGAAACAATTCAGATCCCAAGTGGCAATTTGCATAACAGTGGTGGAAATGGCCATTCTAATGACACCCCTAGGTATGAATGAGGATGCACTTGCCCTTTAGTGCCTCATAATTCAGCGCCTGAGTGTTTACAAAGCCATTGCCCTTCCAGGAAGTAAGTGAACCCTGAGGCAGAGGGCACTGTCTCTGCAGCCTTTAGACTCACCCAGGTCGCCCCTCCCCAAGATGAAACTCCAACATGAACTCCCAGAGAGCCAAGCGGCCTTTCCTCCAGAGCCAGAGCCAGAGTTTCCTCCGAGAACAGAAAGCACTGCTTTGTTCATTTCTCTTTGAATCTCCAGGAGCCCAGAAGAGATGCTCCATAAACTTTTGTTGATTTATCACCTCCTATCTGTGGTACAGCAAACCGCAGGGTAAGTAGATGGTGTCCAGCACCCCAGTGTTTCAGATGAGGAAACTGGAAACAGCTAATCAGAGTAGAAGCCAGGGAACCAGCCTGGGATCTTTGAATACAGTGGCTTTTTCTGCTGTGCCTCACTGAGGTCTGAAAAGATCACCAAGGTCACATTGCTTATTAATTACTCCTTTTCTGCCCTGGCTGGTTCGTTCAGTGGTTAGAGCTTTGGCCCATAGATGGAAGGGTTGAAGGTTTGATTCCTGGTCAAGGGCATGTATCTTGGTTGCAGGCTCGATCCCTGGGCCCAAGGTTGGGGGTGCATGTAGGAGGAAACCAATCCATGTGTCTCTTTCACATCAATGTTTCTCTCTCCCTCCTCCTCCCCCCTCCCCCTCCCCCCTCCTCCTCCCCTGCACTATCCCTAAAAAGAAAAAAAAAATCAATGGAAGAAATTTCCTCAGGTGAGAATTAAAAATAATAATAATTACTCTTTTTCTGTCAGGAATTCTAAGAATGCACATTCCTTTAGTATTCCTTGAGAGGATCAAAGAGATCTCAGGCCAAAGTCATCACTTCTCATGCTTTGCAGAAATCAAGGGCCAGGCTGAGGGCTTTGGGTGGGTCTTGAGGACCTAATGCGTCCTTTCCCATTTTGAAGTGATGGGAAACAGGAGGGGCATTTAGAATCAGCATGTAAAAATCCATGTGTGTTCTCAGGGAGATGGAAGCCATGCGTTTCTGATTAATTTACACTTAAATCAACGAAGTGTTTTGGAAAAGATATGTGATGTTTGAGAAGCCTTTTAAAAGGAGCCTGATGAGACTTTAAAGCTTTTTTCCCCTTAAGAAGAGAAACTTATTTTTCCCCCAGGATTTTACACCCAAATTATGTCTCATTTATGAACAGAATCACGTGGCTCTCAACCTCTCTCCCCTTCTCCCTACCTAGAGGTAGTTAACCTGTGCTCTTTTATATATTATTAGTATTTTTTTCATCTATATGTCTATCTATTTATTTTGCCAGTGTAGCTTTTTTAAATTGATTTCAGAGATAGGAAGGGAAAGAGATGAAAACATCAATGATGAGAGAGAATCATTGATGGACTGCCTCCTGAACGCCCCCTACTGGGGATCAAGCCTGCAACCAAGGTATGTGCCCTGACAGGGAATCGAACCATGACCTCCTGGTTCATAGGTCAAGTTCTACCACTGAGCCACACCATCTGAGCTGTTGATTTATTTTGCCAGTATAGCTTTTAACAGAACAGGCAGATTATACTTGTGGAGGTTGTCAGAATATTGGATGTGATTTCCGCAGGACTACAAACACCTCAGAATGTTCTAGAACAATGAGGGGTAACTTACACAAGTTAAAGAAGATTTTTTTGTGTGAAGAAAGGATATGTGAAGGGTGAGGGCAGGGGCTTGAAATGAATGGAGTCTTAATGTCGATAGACTAGACAGAATGGAAAGACAAACTGGATGGAGGGTTGAAGGTAACCAGAACTAATTGAACAACAAGGGAATACTGGCGTTTTTACAGAATGCTGTTCCATGTAACCCTCCCAACTGTTCAGAGTTTCAGGTGTCATCCCCTCCATTTTTCAGTTAAAGAAGGGGAAACAGAGGAATTCCACCTTTGCTGGTTAACTGATTAGGAGACCCCAGTGTTTGCCACACAGCAGGTGGTGCACCCCCGTGGTGATTTCTGGTGGAACACAGACTTGGAAAAGAAATACCATTGGATCTCATGGTGGGAAAGTTACTTACTTTTCAATTCCCTTTCAACCTTCTGATGATTCAAAAGAGAACATTTCAGGAGCCTGCCTGTGCTGATCTCTCTAAGCAGAACACTGGCCTGGGGCTCAGAGCCTGAAGCATATACGTCAAGTGCCTTGTTAGAAGGTTAAGAACATTGCATTCATTCATTTTATTTCCAAATTTACCTTGTCTTTTTTGGCAAGTGAAAAATAATTGTTTTTAATTTTTAGGTATAAAGTTCCCTGTTAAAAAAGTGAGTTGATTAAAAGACTGTATCACACATTACTTAAAAAAGAGAGCCTACACACACCACACAAATGGTTGTAGTTAGGAAAGAAGAAAACCCTTATTAAATCAACATCCTGTCAAAGTACTATTATCAAGTCAACTGTCCCCTTAAACTTGAAGATATATATACATGTAAAATATTATTCCTGAGATCAAAGTTTTTCTGCAATATTAAATGTTCCAGATCTCCTGAGTTTGATTCCCGATAAAATCAACTCTTAAAATTATAAATGTCAGGTCTGGGAGTTATAAAGAATTTAAATATAACCTAGTGGACATTGCAGAAATGCTTTTAGTCTTCAGGTACAAAGAGTATTACACTTTTGTATCTCTGTCTGCCACCTCCCACTAATATTTCAGAGAGGGAGCCTTATGAGCCTGATGATCATTGATCTGCCACCCCCTGCATGTCCCCTGCTGGAGCTTGAGCCACAACCTGGGCATGTGCCCTGATCAGGAATGGAATCATGACCCCATGGGTCAATGCTCACCTTTCGTTATCACCTTTCGTTAACATTGTCGACACAGGTTGATGACAATCCCACTGTAGTTTCGTGTGTTTTTCCCCTCAGGAAAGACTAAACAAAATAAATAAAATTTCCCAGTGTACACACTTTGTTCTGTGGGGGGGAAAAAAAGCCCAGCCCATGTGGCTCAGTGGTTGAGCATTGACCCATGGGGTCATGATTCCATTCCTGATCAGGGCACATGCCCAGGTTGTGGCTCAAGCTCCAGCAGGGGACATGCAGGGGGTGGCAGATCAATGATCATCATTGATATTTCTATCTGTCTCTCCTTCTCCCTCTCTGAAATCAATAAAAATATATTTTTTCAAAAAACACCAAAAAACTAGAACCTACTTCCACTTTTTATTCCTATTTTATTTGGTTTATTACCCAGTTTCATATGGGGAGACACTGTAGTCCTCTTCAATGAGAGTTTATTTTTATTTTTTCCTTTCCAGTGTAAAAGGAAGTCAACATATTGCTCATAAAATGTTAAAGTCTTTATGAACTGCTGATAGCTATCAAGGAAAAGCTCTAAGGATTAAGAGGTGAAATTGGGGCAAAATATCCACTTCCTCTAAATATTATCTTCAGTAGCTTTATAGCAAATATTGCTGAAGAAAGAGAATATAAATCACTTTAGTCCCCCAGGACTTAATACTGAAGTACCATTTATGTGTTCCTTTTGTTTGAATTACTGACTAACACTCTACTTCGGGAGGCAAAGAGAAAAAGAAAGAAAGGCTTTAAAAAAAAAAAAAAAGGAGAGAAAAAGAGATTAGAAAAATAGAAAAGAAAATTACTGAGCATAGTCTGGTCTCCTTTTGATCCTTGGGTTTCATGGTATGGCCAGGTCCTTGGGATCTTGGAAACGCCTATGGAGATATTCCCAGTTTTAAAACACACACACACACACACACACACACACACACACACACAGACACAACTCTTTTCAAGGCCAGATGTGATGCTCACAATTCTGGAAAGCATTTTGGGACTACACAAGTTGGGAGCTGGGAAATCCTAGGACAGCCCTGGCCGCGTAGCTCAGTTGATTAGAGCATTGTCCCCATACCCCAAGGTGTTGGGTTCAATCCCCAGCCAGGGCACATGCAAAAATCAACTAATGAATGCATATATATAAGTAGAACAACAAACTGATGTTTCTCTCTCTCTCTCTCTCTCTCTTTCTCTCTCTCTCTCTCTCTCTCTCTCTCTCTCTCCCTCCTCTCTCTCTCTCTCCCTCCTTCTCACCCCTCTCTCCCCACTCTGTCTTTCTTTCTCTTTTTCTCTCTCAAATAAGTAAATAATTTTTTTTTTAAAGAAAGAAAATCGGGGACATATTCTGGGCCCAGTCACTTACTGGATACAGGGCCTTTAAAAAGTCAAGTAGCAGAGGTGCTCCAGTGTTGTTTTGACGTGTTTGTCTTTGAACAATGAGGTTCTGGTAGTCATCACTTGATAAATTGTAACAGGACCCTCCCGTTCTCTCCTCTCCCTGCCCTGTGAATTCGTTCCTGCTGATGGAGTCAGTCAAGATGGGAGTGCTGATTTATCATTGCGGTCCTTCATCAGTGTCACTTGGCTCTCTATACAGAGCGTTCACGGTTTTCTTTCTGCATCACAGTGACTGGCCTCACTCCCCATCACTGAACTCCCTGAGCCTCAGGCTCTTCTTCAGGAATTTGGCAGAAAAAACCTTTGCCTCACCTTTCTCAGACTGCAGTAAAAAGCTAATCATGTAAAATACATGTGACAAAACTGTGTCCACTACACACACATGCACAAGTATGATTTAGTGTGTGAATGTGTAAGATCAAAAGCAAGAAACTTCCTGTTTTTCTGACATTTGGAGGCTAACACGTTACCTGCCATTTTCCATAGCAATATTGCCGATAGAGAGGCTAGAGTCCACGTGTCGGGGCTGACACCTCCTTGACCAGATGTCCTTGTCTGGCTTGCCATTCCCTTTAAAAATCTCAGCGTGAGCATTTCTCATTAAGAGTGAAGGCATAATATGAGCGTTTAGCAATAACAATATTTAGTGTGTTTGCTTAACCCACTAGAAGTCGTGTGTTATTAACGTAAAAATAAGTGCAAGCATAAATACACCTACATTACTGATCAGTTTCCTCAAGCATGCATTAATTCTCACATTGTTACCCCACTTAGTACCAGGCGCAGCTAATGCAGAGATGAATGAGATAACATGCCCTCAAAAGCTCAGTCAAGTGGCAGAGACAGACAATGCGAACATTGGATACACTGGCTCTTGGTACAATAATAGCTCTCAAGGGCGGCAGCAGAATGGATTGATAGAAACGGTGGGGGCTGAGGACTCAGGGAGTATCCTTAGAGATGTCACTTAACCTCCCTGAACATCCTTGTAGCCTTCCAACCTCGGGACTCACTTACCTTCTCTGACAGGTAGTCAGGTGGGCTGGAATGTAGGATAGATGGGCGAATAGAAGGCAACGATGGTGGGTCATGTGCCCAGAGAGTTAAATGGACCAGCTCAGGGGGCCCTGTCTGTTAGACTGAGAAATTTGGACATAATCTTCCAAGCCTCTGGTGAAAAATATCCATTAAGTGTCCATATACCGGTTACCTCTATGATCACCATCTATAATAATAAAAGCGAAATATGCTAATTAGACCAGACAGCTGAACAAGCTTCTGGACGTCCTTCCAGATGACCTTCTGGATGAAGCCAGGCTGCAAGAGCCTAGGCAGCTGCCGCAGCTGCGAGGGCCGAGCCCCTTGCACGAATTTCATGCACCGGGCCTCTAGTGTGAAAATATAGTCCTGGAGGTTGGGTGGAGGTGGGAGGTTGGTTAGATTGAATAACGGGCAATGGGAAGCATGAATATCCATTTAGAAGTAATGGTGATACTAACAAAACAACTGCAAACATAAAATAGCACTGTTTTAAGTGCTTTTAACTCATAAAACCCCTATGCGAAAGGTATTATCATCCTTAGTTCACAGACCACAAGTGTGAGGTACAGAGGGGTTAAGTCACTTGCCCAGGATCACACAACTAGTGTGACTTCAGAGATTCTACCCTTCGCCGTTCTATTATACTGTAGTGAAAAGCTAATCATGTGAAATGCATGTGACAAAACTGTGTCCAGGCTAGAAAACTGGAGGGCCTGAACCACGTGAAAACCTTGTAAAACGTGCTTCTTATCTGAGTGTACGCTTTGGACTGGCTATCTTTCTGCCTATTCTATTGTTAGTTTTTATTTCTTGAAGCCATGGCTCCAGTACAGGCCCTCTGAATGCTATGAATTATTACTTGTTTTGTTATGTTCTAATGGAGCCTACCCCACTGCCCGGCAAATAGCAGGTACTCACAGCTGTTTACCGCATGCACCATGGTGGTGGGGTCAGCAGCATCAGTAGGTTCTGTGTACATGCCACTGTAACAGAGGCCTGACTGTGTATGGCCAAGCGGGCAGACAGCAGCCTCCATCGCCTCTCCTTTCTCCAAATGGTTGCCCATTTCTTGTTTTTTAAATATATTTTTTACTGATTTCAGAGAGGAAGGGAGAAGGAGAGAGAGAAACATCAATGATGAGAGAGAATCATTGATCGGCTGCCTCCTGCACGCCCCCCACTGGGGAGGGATCTAAGCAGCAACCTGGGCATGTGCCCTTGACCGGAATCAAACCCTGGACACTTCAGTCCTCAGGCTGAGGCTCTATCCACCAAGTCAAACCTCATTCCTTTAGCCTAGAATTTCTTCTTCACTTTCCCTGGCAGTTTACACAGACAGCAATGTGCCTGACCTCCCAGACCCAGCTAGATAGCGAGGCGGCTGCTGTAAGGAGCCTTTGTTGCGTCTGTCCCTCCTTAGTCTCTCGGCCGTGCCTGCCATCTCTCATAGATATCTGATGTCTGTCCCCTCGCACTGACTAAAAATCTGGGAATCAGCAGCACGTTATTTAATCAAGTATGGACTACACAGGCAAGGCAGTCTGCAGTAGGGAAGATAAAGTGTATGAAAGGATTGTCAACATTTGGGGAACGATGAAAGATGGACAATGTCTACATTATAGGGATGGAGTCGCGATGAGCTTCGTCAAATGAAGTTTGCCCCCCTAGACTTTTGTAAATAATAGAAGGAGTACCACATATATGAGGGTATAATTTTGACACAGTGTGTCATTTCCTCATTCCTTTGCCAAATAAGCTTTGATGCTTCCCTTGGCTTGAAAGCCTGCTTCCTCAGGCTCCTAGGAATCCTGCCAGTGCACTTCCTCTAGGAGGCTTCCTGGATTTCCCCAACTCAAGGGGCACCGCTCCTCCTGTCCTAATGTAACACAGTCTGCAGCACACAGGAAATTCTTACTGTGGGCAGCCTGGTTCCCTGGCTGCAGCAGTCATAGCTGCCTCCCTGCCTAACATGACTCACTGTCTTAGCTAGCGCTGCTGTAACAAAATACCACTGACTGGGTGGCTTAAACAACGGACATTTATTTCTCACAGTTCTGAAGACTAGGAAGTCCAAGATCAAGGTGCTAGAAGATTTCGTTCAGGGTAAGGACTCTCTTCCTGGCTTGCAGATGGTCCCCATCTTGTAGAGTGCTCACAGGGTCTTTCCTGCAGAAGGGGAGGGGGAGGGGCATGGGATACAGGCTCTCACATCTCCTCTTTGTATGAAGACAGTGATCCCATTATGTGGGCACCGCCCTCATGACCTCATCTAAACCTAATGCCCTCCCAAAGGCCCCATCTCTAAATACCATCGCATTGGGAGTTAGGGCTTCAGTATGAATTTGGGGCAGGGCACATTCAGTCCATAACATGTGTATGCTTCCTGGGGGTGGGGGGAATGCTCCTTATATTTCCTATGGCGATCGTGTATGCCTAGCACTTAGTAGGAGTGCAAGGAAGCTGAAGTAACTGGCTGATGCGTGGGAAAGAGCAAACCCGATGAACATGGGATCCAGTTTTGTAGAAACCAACAAATGGAGTTTGAAGCGAAGGGAGATGGACAGGGCCATTAGATAAGTTAATTTGCTCTGAGATGTCATGTCATTCTTAGCTTTTCTGGCTTTCCTTCTGCGTGAACACCTTCACTTACAGACAGACAGACAGACAGCTTTGGGGTGAATTCAATAATCGGTCAAGTGAGAAGAACATCACCCAATGTGTCTGCAAAACCACTTTTACTTCAAGAATGATTATGAAAAGCCACAGGAAGGCAGGGATAACACAGCTGAAACATTGACTTACTGATCAAAAGAGACACTAACATGTACTCCTTAAAAAAAAAATCCAGCTGAGGCCGGTTTGGCTCAATGGATAGAGCGTCGGCCTGCCGACTGGGGGGTCCCGGGTTCGATTCCAGTCGGGGGCGTGTGCCTTGGTTGCAGGCGCGTCCCCAGTGGGAGATGTGCGGGAGGCAGCTGATCGATGTTTCTCTCTCATTGATGTTTCTGGCTCTCTATCTCTCTCCCTTCCTCTCTGTAAAAATAAATCAATAAAATATATTTAAAAAATCCACATTTTTTCTGTTGTTGTTAATCCTCACCCAAAGATATTTTCCCCATTGAATGTCAGAGAGAGAAGAAAGGAGGGGGAGAGAGACAGAGAGAGAAACATACGTGTGTCCTTGACCAAAATCGAACCCGTGACCCTTCAGTCCGCAGGGCTGTGCTCTAACCACTGAGTAACCAGCTCCTTCCTTTCTCCTCTGCATTGTCACACACAGTCTCATCTCCAGGACTCTCCCTTTGGGGCTCAGCTCTTTTGCAATAGTTTTCTTTGCTTTTTGTTCTACAGCCTTCCTTTCCTTCTTCCTTCTTTTTTTTTCTTATCTACTTTGGCAAGACAGTTTTTTCTCTAGATTTGAGAATTTTTTGCATCACTCTTGTTTCCTTTTTTCCCCTTCGTTCATTTTTCTCTCTTTTTTTCAGAAAGATCTTCCTCCTCCAATAGGTGTTGTGGTCATGAGAACAGCAAGCTGTACAATTTGCTGAAGAGGAACTTCATCCAACAAAGGTACAGTGGAATTTAGGCTTTAAGCCCCAATTTTTTAAAATTAAAAATATATTTTTAGCCCTGGCCGGTTTGGCTTGGTGGATAGAGCATCGGCCTGCAGACTGAAGGGTCTCAGGTTCAATTCTGGTCAAGGGCACATGCCTGGGTTGCGGCTCGATCCCCAGTGGGGGATGTGCAGGAGGCAGCTGATCAATGATTCTCTCTCATCATTGATGTGTCTATTTCTCTCCCCCTCTTCCTTCCTCTCTGAAATCAATAAAAATATTTAAAAAATACACACACACACACATACACACACACACACACACACACACACACACACACACATATATATATATATTGATTACAGAGAGGCAGGGAGAGGGAGGGAGAGATAGAAACATCAATGATGAGAGAGAATCATTGATCGGCTGCCTCCTGCACAACCCCTACTGGGGATTGAGCCTATAACCGGGACATGTGCCCTGACCGGAAATGGAACCATGACCTCCGGGGATGACTGGTATAGGAAGGTATGAAGGACACATCCTATCACTGAGTTGCATGATTCCCAATAGTTCAGTAGAATTATTACATAGAACGATGCTTGATGGCCTTCAGCATATGTAATCTGCTTCCTGAGCCTCAGTTTTCTCACCTGTTAAATGAGAATGATTTTGGGTGGCATCTACCATTGCTGTCATGCCCAACCTGCTCTCCTGTCTCAGGAATGAATCAAGTACTAGAGAGGGAAAAACCAACTTCTTAGAGGAATCAGTGCTCTCATTCTTGCCTGCCTGTTTCAGGACAGTTGGGCATCTGCGGCTGTGACTCTAGAAGCAGTGGAGGTTTCTCTTTCTGTCCGTTGCATGGCTGCTGTGGGTGCAGCTTACCAGATTTTACCGTGCTGCTTTCATGCTTTTCCTCTTTTTAATGCCTATGGGTAGGTGGGTGAAAATGTTTGGATAGAAATACATGCATATTGCTCAGAGCCCTTAAAAATGTCTCCATTCCACCTCTCCTGACAGGTGGTCATTCTAAGCCATGCTCCTCCTCACAGCGAGGGAGGCTGCAGTCCACCTACCAGAAGTCTAGCTTGCACCTCTCTGTCTCTCTAGCCCCCATCTAGTCTCTCAGTAAGTTCAGATGGTTTTTAGCATTTACCAAATATATCCATTCATACCACCTGCCATTGCTCTCTTTAATTGTTCACCATCCCTTGTCTGCATTATTATAAGTGCTCCCTAAGGGGGGTGCATGAACCCACTGTGCGAGACATTCTACCTGTCGAGTCACCTTTCGGAAATGCAAACCTGTCCCTGTGAATTGCACACCTGCTCCTCTTGGCCTTAACCCACTCCAGTCAAGATGCTCTTTGCATCCCTGCTGTGGTTGCCCTTTCCCCTGGTACACAGGTTAGAATCCTTGTCATTTCCCACAAGACCCTGCATGTCTGGTTCCTACCCACCCGTCCTCCTCCTGCACCAACCCCTGCTTCCTCTCTGTGGTGGGGAATTCTGGCCTTTTCCCAGTTGCCCATGCACGCCTGGCTCTGTTTGCTCACACGGCCCCTCCACGGGGAGTTGGTGTCACTCATTCTTCAGATCTCAGTGCACGTCCTCGTTCTCCAGGAAAGCCTTCTATGAATCTGTCCCCATTTCCAGCAAACGGGATGCTTTCTGGGAAATGCTCTCAGACGACTGTCTCCTCTTTCACATAGACATTGGCACTCAGATTCTGGCTCTGCCACATTCAACTCTGTCCTCTAGCCAGCTCTGTGTTCAGTGTCTTTACTGGCAAAGTGGGAATGATGTTGTCGGGATCACTGGAGATAACAGAGGTAACGGCGGGCATGTGTTGGCTTTGTTTCAGTGGATCTGCGTCTTCAGTGCACAGACAAGCATCTTTATACACACACACACATGCACACACACACATGCACACGCATGCGTACCCACACACACTTCTCTTACTTTTCCAGAGACTGTGCCTAGAGACTGTTAGATGGCTTATTTCAAACTCAACCTTACATCTGAATTTAGAGGGAAGGGAAGAGGCATTGAAAAGCTTCATTGATTTCTTTCCATGTTATTTTTTTTCTTTTCTTTACAATAGTGGTTAGCAGTGGAGACACTTCAACATTGCTGTCTGGGTTCAAGTTCCGACTGCACTGCCTCCTTGATGTGTGACCTTATATAGCTTATTTTTTGTGATTCCTCTTTAAAATGGAATAATAACAGGACTTAACACATAGTGTTGTAATTAAGGTTAATACATTAGAACCGTGTCTGGATGTAGTAAGTACTATGAGGCTTCTAACTAGCATTACAGATCAGCTTATCTTAAAAACACAGTGAATGTGGTCTTCTTTGCACAAGACAATGGCATTCTTAGTATTCAGAAAAGGTACTGGGGAAATAGTGAAAGAGAAAGCAAGCCAGCCCAGAAGTCACCTTTTTACGTTATTTATGTGTCATGTACATGGAAGTTAGGCAAGAGTGAAGAAATCCATTTGTTTTCTTCTCTATTATAAGTCAGCGTTTAGGGCCATGAATAGAATGAAACGAACACATTACACCAAAACAATGGCTTTCTTTTCTATTCAATATATTTCTTCTGAAAAAGCTTCTGTATATATTTTAATATATAACTGAGGTCCTCAGACTATATTCACTGCAAAAGGATGGTTGGGAGAGGAGTGAGGGGGAGAAGGAACTATATTTGTCAAGTGCTAAGGAGTCCCCAAGCAGGAAAACAAGAAGACGATCTTATTCATTTCTTTGAAAACACTGTGAGTTGTAGAAACTTACTTGGCCTTGTGGTAGAGATAAGAATCATATCTTACTCCCCCCCTCCCCTTCCCAAGGACAGCATCATCTTCATTTCAGTCCATCTTTCCTGCCATATCCCTTAACGTTACTATTTTCCTGAGACAATTCCCATCTTAATCCTGCTGAATCAAAACCAACATTCCTTACAGAGAAACAGAACTTTGGCCATGCTTTCTGGACCGAGGAGATATGAATATGCCTCTTTCTGGAATGAACTTCCCTTTTCTCCCTGTCTGGCCGACTGACATTGTTTTTTTTTAAATATACTTCTATTGATTTTGGAGAGGAAGGGAGAAGGAGGAAGAAAAACATCAATGATGAGAGAATCACTGACCCGCTGCCTCCAGCAAGCCCCCTAAGAGGGATTGAGCCTACAATCCTAGCATGTGCCCTGACCAGACAATCGAACGGTGACCTCCTGGTTTATAGGACCAAGTTCAACCACTTAACCACCTTGGCTGGGCTTGGCCAGCTCTTATTGTTCAATGTTTAACTCAGATGTAATCACTTCCAAGATGCTCCCCCTAACTGTCCCTAGTCCCCCAAGGAAGGAGTTCCATATAATTTGCTCTGCTCTAGTCATCAGGGAGGCTACCGTCAGCTTGGCACTTACTGTGCTTATTGGGCGGCTGCCATCATTGCTGCTTGTAGAATAAGGGTGGAGTGGCAGTGGAGAGAATAGATTTCTCCTGAGTAGAGACTGGTAGTTGGCTCTTTCAAGGGAATGTCCAGAGAAGGCCTGGTATTTAATAAAAGCAGCCTTCCCAAACCCTATTTTATCGCAAGCTGAGTTTGTCAGCCCTTTTTACTTTTTTTTAAATCCTCACCTGAGGATATTTTTCCACTGTGAAACGGAGAGAGGATGGGAGGAGAGAGAGAGAAAGGAGAGAGTCATCAATGTGAGAGACACATTGACACATTGATTTATTGCCTCCTACATGTGGCCTGACCTGGGCCAGGGATGGAGCCCGCAACCAAGGTACATACGTTTGACTGGCCATCAAATCCAAGACCTTTGGGTCCTCAGGGACCCACACTCTAATCACTGATCAAAACCGGCCAGGGCTCAGCCCTTTCTTGAGTTCACATTGCAATTCCCCACCTCCGTCAGGGCTCTCAACCATCTCGGTCTCTGATAATCTGTCAATTCCTTGTGGCAGCACCTTCCTCTTCTTCATCTGTAAATCTCTGCTTCTGAGCAAAGGGCTTGACCAATAAGAGGTGCTCAACATAGACACCACGCCAGAACTAAATATGGAGGGATCAAGAATGTGGGGAAGCTGGAACTGCAGAAAAAAACGGGAGGTAGACACAGTCCTTGAAGCCCCCATCTTCCCAAGCCCCTCATCTGAAATATCCTGAGACATTTGATTCCCCCAAACCCTTTCAGGAATGCAGGAGGGGGCACTTGCACTTGGATGCTTGGATTGCTTTTACCCCCTGCTGTCTGTGACCACACCTGTCAGAAAGCCTACAGGCCCTCAGAAGGAATCCTAAGCTCCCATCCACAAATGGGACTGCTCCCTCACAGACACACCCATTTCAACTAAATTTATAATTGGAAAGATCAGTGCAGAACCAAATCTGCCATGAACAACATGGGGAATGAAAGATGTAGGAAGAGGTTCTGTTTCTTAATGGAAACCCTGGCATTCCAGAGAGGACTGGCTTTTTCCATTCAGTGATATTGGTGGCATGGCCCCCTCTTCACTGTGAGAGGACAGTCTCAGTATGACTGGGCTCAGAAGACCTTTGTCAAATACCCTGTGAGCTCCAAGTGCCATCCCATGTGCAGCTAAGTCTCTGAACGCTACCAATTTTTTTTAAAAAAATATTTGTATTGATTTCAGAGAGTAAGGTGGGAGAGAGAGAGAAAAAAAAAGAGAGGGAGGGAGAGAGGGAGAGAGGGAGAGAGAGAGAGAGAGAGAGAGAGAGAGAGAGAGAGAGAGAGAGACATCAGTGATGAGAGAGAATCATTGATTGGGTGCCTCCTGCATGCCCCACACTGGGAATTGGTCTGCACCCTGGGCAAGTGCCCAGACTGGGAATTGAAATGTGACCTCCTGGTTTATAGATGAACACTCAACCACTGAGCCACACCTGCCAGGCCATGCTAGCAACTCTTAAAAAGGTAGCAGGCTCATGCACACTTAGCTTCTACAATCAACAGAACCAAATAATCGGGTGCTTGATAGTAAAATTATTTCAATTTTTCTATTTTGCTTCTGATTAAAGACAAAGAGTGTTTTATTGCGTCATTGATTTACATCGCAGATGTTTTAGAAACAGAAACTCTGAAAGAGTAATTTTTATACGTTAAGATAATGTTTAGTGGGAGACATTTTATTCAAAAGGGTAGTTATATATAATCCTGTGTAAATTCCCAAGTTAGTACTTTTTGCAAAACTATGGTAATTATGGCTATTAATAATATAATGGTTCATTGTGATAAATGTGAAACTTGGTTGTATATAAAGATGAGTTTATTTTCCCCATAATACTTGTTTTCATAATAACTCAAAAAGACACCCAAACATTAAGGGGATTTTTACATTATTATATGCTCTAGATAAGGAAGAATACAGTTAATGTCTAAAGTCTTCAGGGGAGAATGTGTCTAAAGAAACAGACAAGACATTTATTAGCTTAGGGGCTCAAAAATAGGAATTTCCCAAGTGTCGGAGTTTGTGGTCCCAAAGCTCTCTACCACTTCCCCATGCTCTGTACACTCAGACACAGAAGGGCTGTTACATTTGAGAATTGGAACCAATAATCATAACTTTGATAACGCTAACTTAACTGCAGCAGAACAAAATATTTTGTTGCTAACATATGCATCTAGTTTCTTTATTATGATCTCACACTCCAGTACTTCATTCCAGAGAGGAAGTGATAGTCGCCGTACAACTAGACTCCAAGAAAATGCTTTCTTGAATACTTTAATAGAAGATGTTCTGTGAGTTTTTGCTTGAACTGTCTGAAGAATTCTCAGAACACCCTAAACACTTTCTTGGCGTCTATTAACGGAGTGTAAGCCAGGGAGCATGGAAAATGAATGCATCTATTAATAGATTGCAAGTCATCTGAGCACCTCAAGAAGTTGTATTTGTCTACAATTTTTACAAGAAAGCTTTTACTAGAATTCCAGTGGACAGCCAAACCTACTAAAAGTATGGGGTTTGATGGTTTAAAGAGAAAGACTGGTATTTATTAATCACCTTGGCATGCCATACTCTTTATGTTCATGAATTCACCAAATTTTCAGTGTACTGTAATGAGATTATTGGTATTATTTCTGTTCTACAATGAGAAATTTTAGACTTTGAGAAGTTATGGAGTTTAAGTCATATTGCTCGTAAGTGACAGGTTGGGCCTTCAAACTCTTAACCATCTTTCTCCAAAATGCATAGCTTTTCTGCTAAAGTCTACTGTCACCCACAGACAAATATTTATTTAAAACAGTTGCTTGTCCTGTGGATTTTTTCCTTCCATTGTTGATGCAAATATATTCTGTAAAGAGAACTCTGTGTTGCCCTGGTGCTTTGAGAGACACACTCTGTGTTTTGACCTTTAATATTTGCAAGTGTTTGGTTCATCAAGACCATTCTCCGCCTCTATGTCCAATGACCGTGCCATTTTCTCTGTACATTATTCAGGGCAGAGATTAATAAATCCATTTCAGGGATGCTTTTTGGAATCTCATTTTACTGAAATGGCATTTTCGGAAATGGCTTCCCCAGGGCTGCAATGGATTCCTGTGACAATTATACTGCTGGTTGGGAGGCTTAGTCAAAGCAAGAACCTCAGAACCTGGGACCTACCAGCCTTAGTCCAAGAACAAGGATGAATATTATTGCACCTTATTTTGACACAGAACAAGCACCAGAGACCAAAGTTTAATTTCTAACAGGACCAGCTTTGTAATATGTAATCTCTATTAACCTACCCATTTGACCCCTAAGAGACAGATAAAACCACTCCTAGGCCCCATCAGGAGAATTTGTGAGTTTTTGGGATAGTTTCCTTCATCTTGATGCTACTCAGCAGGTCTTAGGGATTTTCCATCTGCTATGCAAGTAAAGCAAGAATATTCCTCTGCTTTAGGTAATGACAAAGGATGTCATCAGTGATATAGTATCTCAGAAGTTGATTTCACCTTCATTTGAGCTTTCCATTCTAGAACAGAGTGGTTCATTTTCCTAGTTTAGACTAATATCATTAAACACTCTAATTGCAAACCAAGCGACTTCTGGCAGTCACTGATTTCTATATCAGTTACACATAAAGAGAGCAGATGGAAGCAGTTGCCACACGCACAAGCCCCCGTATTTTTCTCTGTTAGCATAAGCACCCATGGAATTTATGTTGCCTTATTTCACCACCTCCTGGATCTTACCCAGAGACACAGCTGTATTGCTACACCAGGATGAGCAGTATCTGTCATTTGCACAGGAACTTTCTCCAGTGCAGTAGGATCAGAACCTCAGACAGGGTAGCTCAGAGGGCGTGTGGATGATTATGGCAATGCCGACTACCTTGATGTTACTCTTTCTGACTTTCTGTATTTCCTGCAGCCTTTTCTTTTTATTGATGAGAAAGAGAGAGAGAGAGAGAGAGAGAGAGAGAGAGAGAGAGAGAGAGAGAGAGAGAGAGAGATATTGGTTAGTTTTTAGGAATTAGCTCATGTGAAGGCTTAGTGAATTAAAAGGTGCAGCATTGGCCAACAGGCTGGAGACTTGAGGAAGAGTGTGGTTTGCACCCAAAGGCAGTCTGCT
The DNA here is from genome assembly GCF_014108235.1 of Myotis myotis. Lineage (NCBI taxonomy): Eukaryota > Metazoa > Chordata > Mammalia > Chiroptera > Vespertilionidae > Myotis > Myotis myotis. The sequence goes on along the minus strand of NW_023416323.1, from coordinate 34,609,383 downwards.
GACAGAATTCCTTCTTGTTCAGGGGAGGTCAGTCTTTGTTCTACTATGACCTTCAACTGATTGGACGAGGCCCACCCACATTGTGGAGAGCAATCTGCCTAAAGCCCACTGTTTAAATATTAATCTAATATAAAAAAAATACCCTCACAGAAAAATCTGGAAAAATGTTTGACCAAATATCTGGTCGCTGTGGCCCAGCCCAGTTGACAGATACAATGAACTATCATACCATCTAAATTTCTTCTTGTGAGCTTATGATCAGGTGCCATAAGAAGGAAAGGCTAGATAGTGGTGGTTGGTATTTTAAATGTCTTTCATTTTAAAGAAAAATAGGGTCCTTTTAGAGACTATACAACTGTTTTTCAGGAAGATGCTTAAGCTCAACCTCTTAAATTAAGTCACAGTTGTATTGTTGCATTCCAAATATGCTTTTGTGTTTCTGACTTCCAGGGCTCATATATAGCGCAAGAGCTCTATTGGTAGGGAGGAAACTATTTGGGTTTCTAGAGATAAAAAGAATAAGAAAATAGGAACTGATGTCTGGAGAGGAACTCCCTGGGTCTAGAAGTATGGATACTGATTACAGAATCACCCAGGGCAGGTAGCCATGCTAGTCTAGACCTAAAATCACCAGACTTCAACTATGGAAAACCACCAGTTGAAGGAGCCTTCAATTATGTAAGCCGAGGGTCATCCTATTCAAAGAGAGCAAAGATAAAAGGACTTTACCTGCAGAGTAAATTCCCACATGTTCCAAGAAAACATCTGCCCTGGATTTGGATTACAGAGACTTCGCTGTACTCAGATGAGCCACAGTGGTTAATAGTGGAAGACCCCATACAAGAGCCTAGCACGGGGCCTTGCACAGTAAGGACAACATCTGCTGTCCTATCAGCTGATAGTCCCAGAATCCTTCCTCTCTCTACACACTCAGCTTTAGTTAGGAGCCTGCCTGATGTTTCAACTCCTAGGGTTCTTAAATGATCCTTAGGCACTAAGAACAAAGAAGGGATATAAAGGTAAGACACTGAAACTACATTTTTATCAATTTAGCAGGTGGTCAATGTAATATACGTTTTTTGGGGAAAAGTATTGTAGCTTCCCTTGTTCAAGTGATGTAGAGAAGTTTTGAACCATGGCATCATTTCATCCACACAATAGCTGGCAAAGCCTTTTTTCACTTCTCTCATTTTACATATAAAACTGTGGGCTTAGGTGCTAAATAACTGAGTTGAGATCACTCGAGAAGTAGGTGGAAAAGTGTAGATTTAGATTTTGCATAGGTTTCAACATCTTAGTGACTTGGTCTGCTTCATTCAAAATAAGTCAAAATGATGCACAATTTTGAACATGTGATTCTGTTATATCGCCGAAGATGTTACTTATCAGGGAAGGACATATATATTTTTTTTCTTTCCTTATCACTGTAATAGAGTTTTGCACCAGCCTCTTGTGCCTGATTGTCTTATTTTCACTCAGCCTTTCTCCGAGTCCTCTGATAAGACAGTAAACGTGCATTAGATCGTACATTATGTGTCATCAGCACTCTTTTGTTCCTGTGGGAGTTCTCATTTTCTTCATCAACATCCCTTGCAATTCAAAGTTTGAAATCGGGCTGTCAACAGGTGTAGAACAGTCATGGAAACCAAGGCCAAAAATATGCATTTAGAAATGACTCCATATATCTGACGAGAACACGTGCATCCAGGAATCACACCAATTTCAACGTTCAACCACTGGTCCATGGCTGATTGGGAGCACTTCACTGAGGACTTGATAAGATAAAAACAAGGGCATGGAAATTCCACACAGAGGGATGAAATTCCACCATGGCTACGAAGAGATGGGATCCATTCTTCTGAGAGACACAGCTTCTTTAAAGAGGAAGTTACACAGACTCTAAATACATGTTTGCATTAGTAAGTACATTTTTAAGAATGTAATTGACCCCAGCCGATATGGCTCAGCAGTTGAGCGTCGACCTATGAACTGGGTCATGGTTCGATTCCTGGTCAGGGCACATGCCCAGGTTTGCAGGCTCCATCTCCAGTGTGGGATGTGAAGGAGGTAGCCAATCAATGATTCTCTCTCATCATTGATATCTCTCTCTCCCTCTCCCTTCCTCTCTGAAATCAGTAAAAATATATATATTTTTAAAAAAGGTAACTGATAGGGTCGGTGGTAGATCATTTATTGTAGCTGGTGCTCCTCATCAGCATGCAGCACAGCCTCAGAGCACCTTTCAGAGATTTCTGTCTGGAATGATGATGCTCTTTAGGAATGCACTGGCATACTCCATATTAGATAAGAAACAAGTAAAAAATAAAGCTTCAATGTCCTTTTCCAAATGGTTTTTGATGCTGTGGTCTATCATTTCAGGGGAAAAAAATGTGGCTTCTTGGGCTGTTCCAGATCATGAAGTTACAGTGCTTGCTTTCATTCCAAAAGATGACATGCAAAGGATTGTTTACTTTAATTAGAATGGATTATCTGCTTTATTTGTAAAAGAGGGCATTCAAAAGATTGTCCTTTATAGTATCAGAGGGCCTGGCAGAGGTAATCCATTTAGCCAACATGTCTGAGTCTTGACCCTGTGGTCAGTAGGGAGGTATTAAGATGGGGAAGAGGGAGCCAGGAAAGATTAAGTTCTTCCTCGTATTAGTCATTTATCCTCCATTCACCTTAAAGCCACAGGACAGGGACACACCTGGGTAGGAAATGCAGAGGTGTGGAAGGACTCAAAGGCCAGGTTACCTTAAAACACATCTTTTGCTCAAGGCTCGGTGTGTGTAGTAAAGATAACCCTTAAATGTAAGAAATCCAACACAGATTTTGTTGTTGGCTCATCACATTTTAGCAGCAACTCTGGGCAAGGTTTATCGGAGAATTTTTAAAATTTAATTTTACAGCCCAGACCATTACTACCATTTTAGAGATTAGGCTTTGAGAGGTTAAATAATTCTTCCAAAGTCAGCTGTTAAATGGTGGAGTCAGGAACCCCAAATTTTATTGTTCCAAAGTGTATATTTGTTACTTTGTATTACTGCTTGTTTTCTCCTTTTATTATTAACTAGAGGCCTGATGCACAAGATTCATGGAAGAATGGGCCTTCCTTACCCTGGCTGCTGGCACCACCTTCACTCCGTTCCTGAGCCGCCTTTCCGCCTTCCCACACTGCCCAGAGCCTGGAGCAGCTGGGGCGGTGCTGACTGCCTGGGTCGGTGCCATGGTGATGATGCAAGCATCCCACCCTACCTCTGGCCCCTCATGCCAGCATATGCAAATTAACCTGCCATCTTTGTTGGGTTAATTTGCATGCTCACTCCTGATTGGCTGGTGGGCATCATGAAGGTATGGTCAGTTTTCATCTTTCTCTTTTATTAGTGTAGACTGTTTTAAATTTGAAATGAAAAGAATTATAGGTGCACAGAAATGATCACAAATAGTACATAGAGTTACCTCAGCTTCCCCAATGGTAACATCTTATGTAACTTATCAATATGCAAGCCAGGAAGTTGGCATCGGTATGATACTGTTAACTAGACTACAGACATCTGTCAGTTACTAATTTTTAAATTAATTTATATTGATATATATTTAAGTAAACAATATTACAACATTAGGACTTTATATTAAGGAACAAGCCTAGCAAAAGAAAATTACAGGTAATTTACAATGAAGTCCTGCTTTAAAGCATACACTAAACACTAAAAATGAATTTTCACTATGTGTTGTTTCAGAGCCTTAAGCAAAGCAGGTCTTAACAAGTGTGGCCATGTGACATTAAATAGAAATAGTCACATCATGGATCCAATTTTCTCTTAAGAGCAAGTGTTCAATACATTCTTTAATATCAAGTGGTTGGTGTCAAGCTTGTTTTATCCCCAAGTTATAAAGTTCAGAAAGAAATATATGAATCAATCTAAATGAAAATATAGTGAAATACAAGATGTATAGATGGATGGAAGGACTCTGAGCAGATCCTCTGAATAACGAACACTCAGGGCTCTGTGCTCTGTGGCAGAAGCCTCGGGTGGATTAAAGGAAGTTGAATTTCTACTTTCCTATCTCTTTCAGTTGCCCCACCCAACAGGAATAACCAGCAAAACATTTCTCCTAGAATGAAAAAAATAGAGCTACTCAATTGATCTGGAAATAAAAAAGTGTATTAATTCACTTTGTTATCTTCCAAGAAATATCATTCACACCATAAACAAACAACAAACAAACAAACAAAGGGGCACGGGCATTGTGTATTGGCAGCACTGGTAAATATTTGCTGTAGGATTTCTGCTATTGACTGAGAGATCCCTGTTAGTCAGTGGGTAATGTTTTTTAGGAAACACTTTCAAATAAATTGGCCCATAGTAATAGCACTCAGAGGAGAATGGGGGGTTTCTAAAGCACTCCTCACCCATTGGGAAATTTTTGAAGGATTGAGTGGCTGTGTGGAGAAGTGAAGTTTCACTATATTGTCATCCATAAGGCTTAACAAGCTATTGACTTTTTGTTTTTATAGGAAAAACAAGTCAAGAGGAAATGGGGGAGGGTGGGTTCTCTGTAGGGAGTACAATATTTCAGGCACCTATTTTTCAGTTTTCAGGGTCCCTCCCCCCCCATTGATCTCTTTCATGTTTCTGAAATCAATTTTTTTTCCTTTTGTCCTTTCTTCTTTCCTTCCTTCCTTCCTTCCTTCCTTTTATCATCCGTCCTGCACAACAATGATTTTTCTCATAGCCCTTAGCATAGATACTCCTTTGCTTAATGTATTGGTCCATTCCTTCTGATTATGGAGGCTACTGTGAGGGTACATTGCACCGTATGTTTTCAGGACTGAGTAGTGGTCCACACACAATTAAACTGTGGCAAAGCTGTTTTTGAGCAGATGAATCTAGAACAAAAATGAAGCAAAGGTTTCCTCCATGCCCTGTTGGCATCTGGATTCCAAAGGCGTGGGTGCACCATGGTCAGTTCTTTTCTGTCACTTGGGTCCCTGTGAATTTCTTCCTCTCACCTGGAATCTCAGAACCCACACATGGATGAGTTCCACACATTCATCTGGGAATAGTGTGCAATAACAGTGTCTTGTAATAGGAAGACCATTGACCTGATATCACGAGTCTTCAGCTCTAGTCCCTATGGGCCACTTTATGTTCTCTTGAATATGGGCAGTTTTCTTAGTTGTAACATGTATTCAATGACGATGCACATGTCACAGTCTTGTGCAAAGATTAAATAATGTGATTCATGTTAACTGCCTAGCACTGAACCTGACAAAATGTGAAGACTCGTCAAATATCACAAGTAGGGTCTCTTCCAAATGTCTCCCTTTCTCTTTCATTTTCTAATCTCTCGGGACAATCTCTCTTTCTTTGTAGCTCATTTTCTCTGTTTCCTTTTAGCAAACAAAAAATTTCTAGAGTTCTGTAACTTTTTGCATCATAGGAATTTTAACAAACACTAAAAAATTATATGGAATCAAAAGAAACTCTGAATAGCTTTAGCAATCCTGAGAAAGAACAAAGTTGGAGGGATCACAATACCAGATATCAAGTTATACTACAAAGCCACTATACTCAAAACAGCCTAGTACTGGCACAAGAACAGGCATGTAGACCAATGGAACAGAACAGAGACCCCCAAAATTGACTCAAGCCATTATGCTCAATTAATATTTGACAAAGGAGGCAAGAGCATACAATGGAGTCAAGACAGTTTCTTCAATAAATGGTGCTGGGAATATTAGACAGATACATGAAAAAAAAAAAGAAAGAAACTAAGCCAACTTACACCATACACAAGAATAAACTCAAAATGGATAAAAGACTTAAATGTAAGATGTGAAACCATAAAAATCTTAGAAGAAACCATAGGGATTTTAAGCTGATATTTTTAAGTATCATATTTTGGAGATGTTTTGTCATCAGTGGAGAAGACTGTACTTAACCTTGGAGGAAACCATCCTCAATGGCACCATTTTAACTGGGATGCCTTCACATGGAGAGCCAGGTTGGTCTTTGAGATTTTCCTGACTCCATTATAATATACGTGGGAGACTGCTGTCAGCTCCTGCTTCCAAATGTTACCCATTGGAAACATTTGGGGGGACTTTAAAATAGCCTGATTTCTAAGCCCCACTGCAGACCAATTTACTGAGAATCTCTGGGTTTGGGCCACAGCAATGACAACTATAAAAAAACAAACCCCTCCTCCCCCCCAAAACTCCTCAGTGTTGATTCTAATAGCCACTAATATAAGTAAATGTTTCTTAATGATAGAGTATATTAGCAATATGAACTAGAATTGGGCAAACCACCCCAGTAATTACCTATGGAATCCATAAAGTATATTAATTTCTGAACACTAGAAAAATTTACTGACTAAAAATTTCTGAGCAGGGGGTTAGAGACACATATCCTATATAATAAAAGCCCAGCAGCCAAATGGCAGAATGACCAGAACAACCCATCGACCAGTCATTATGATGCACACTGACCACCAGGGAGCAAACACTCAATGCAGGAGCTGCCCCCTGGTGGTCAGTGCACTCCCACTGCTTGGCTAACCAGGATGAGTGGTGCTTCCACAGAGGGACAATCCCTGCAGGCCACGCCCCCCACCAGTGCACAAATTCCATGCACTGGGCCTCTAGTGTTTAAATAAGCATCTTGGCTAATTCATATGCACCATGAAGTTTGGTAGTCTAAAAATTCTGAAACTGCAGGCTCTGTTGGGTTTGTGACAAGTGACTTCTTTTTAAAAAGATAGAGTTGTTTTAAAAAAATTGATTTCCAAAAAGAAGCGAGAGGGAGAAAGATAAAAACATCAACGATGAGAGAGAATCATTAATCTGCTGCCTCCTGCATACCCCCTACTGGGGATTGAGCCTGCAACCCCCTCAGGGCAGACCAGGAATCAAACCATGACCTCCTGGTTCATAGGTCAACACTCAACCACTGAGCCACACAGGCTGGGCACAAGTGACTTCTTAACACTGCTGATGGGTTGTTTATCTAATGCAGAGCTCCCTTTTCATTCTGGAGTCTGACTGCCCTCTGTCTTCAGGAAACACTGGCACAGGACAGTCTGTCAGGGGCTTTGAAAGGTCTTATCCAGCACAAGTCTGTTGGGAACCAACTTTCTGAAAGTCCCCAACTTTGGATTTCTTGGGAGATTTTCTAAATATCAGTGAAATGCTCTGATTCATTCCTTAACCCCTGCAGGGATCTGTTTTCTTATCTGTATGGTGCTGCTGCTCCCCTAAGACTTGAAGGGAGGGTGGAACCAAATAAATGTTCAGGGATTTTGGCACCTAGAAAACCCTTAATAAATCTTCATAAAGGTTTTCTTTTAGAATAACCGAAGTTGTTCATTAATTGTTCCTTTCATTGAAAAGCACCCATAAGATTTCCTGAAAAGAATAAGTTTTGCACTGTGAAAAAAATTTAGTCATTTTTCAAAGCAGCAAACGCTTATGTATAAGCATGTGCCTATATGTATATTATATCACCATGTGTTTAAATATATATGCATTCATAATTTTATGTACATTGGCATATTTGTACAAAACTATTCTTAAGTAATTTTATACATATTAATTTCAACTACAAGAAGAGTAGAGTCTCACACACATGGCATTGACTAGAAATCTCATATTATTGGGGTATTTGTAAAGCCCATGTAAATTATCACCCAGTTTTATAGGTATGCAATGATGAATGAGAGCACAAATGTAGGAAGCCAGCTTAGATATGATTATCAGTGTTAGAATTCTGGCTGAATTACTTCTTTTTTTAAAAAAATATTTTTTATTGATTTCAGAGAGGAAGGGAGAGGATGAGAGAGAGATAGAAACATCAATGATGAGAATCATTGATCAGCTGCCTCCTGCATGTCCCCTACTGGGGATCGAGCCTGCAGCTGGGAATCGAATTATTTCTTAACTGTGGGATCTTGGGAAATTTACCTAACTTCTCTGGCTGTTTTCTACTCTGCAGACAGAGTTAATAATTGATTACCTAAATATGTCGTGGGATTTAAATGACATAACTGACATAACACATGTAAAGTATTTGGCCATATATTACTGAAAACATCATAGGTACCCAGCACTCTGCTTTTATTAGGAAAACACTTAGCCAATGCCATGGAATAAAGAAAGCACTTACTGGTAATAATAGCATGTTCCGGGCTGAACTGTGTTCTCACAGATTTCATATATTGAAATCCTAACTCTCAGCAAGTCAGAATGTGGCTGTATTTGGAGACAGGGCTTTTGAAGAGGTGATTTAGATAAAGAGAGGACCTTACAGTGATCCTAACCCAACCTGACAGGTGTCCTTATAAAAAGCAAAAATGTGGATGCACAAAAGACACCACAGGTTTCTTCTTACAGAGAAAAGGCCATATGAGGACACCGTGAGAAGGTGGCCATCTATAAGCCAAGGGGCAGCATCATCAGAAGAAACCAAACCAGGAGACACCTTGACCTTGGACTTCAAACCTCCAGAACTGTGGACAAACCTCTCTCACTTCATCATGTTCTCATTTACATATTGTAAAGAATGCTATTTGAAAATGATCTGCTAGCTTTTCATCAAAGTGACTTCAAGGCAATAACTTTTCTTACAGACACCATGGGCTTAAAATGTAATCTCTGAAGAAGGTGCTGGGAGTCATGCCCCTCATCAGGTAGTTATGGGAAAGTAGTTGCTCAGACCCTTGTATTCTGTATAATCACATCTGATGAATGGTCAGACCTTTTCCCACATGAAGATTCTAAGCCCTGCCCAGCCGGCTTGGCTCAGTGGCTGAGTGCCGACCTATGAGCCAGGAGGTCACGGTTCGATTCCCGGTCAGGGCACAGGCCTGGGTTGTGGGCTCGATCCCCGTGTGGGGTGTGCAGGAGGCAGCCATTCAGTTATTCTCTCTCATCATTGATGTTTCTATCTCTCCCTCCCTCTCCCTTCCTCTCTGAAATAAATAAAAATACATTTTTTAAAACAAATGTATAGTCAGCATCAACTCTAACCTACACTGTATTTGCCATGTGTCAGAGGAGGACAAATGCCGGGGTCCAACCCCAGCAGGTCCAGGGGTCCCCAAAGGTGTGGATGGAGTCGGCGAAGAAGGAATGACACAGAGACAGGGTTCAGTTGATCAGCAGCCTAGCCAGGCTCTCTAGCCAGGATCTCCAGCCAAGTTCTGGTCTGGATCTCCAGCGAAGTTCTGCTGTCTCTAGATTCTGTGTAGGTTCTGTCTTCTAAGTTCTGTGTTCTAAGCTATGTATTCTAAGTTCTGAGTTCTAAGTTCTGTGTTCTAAGTTCTGTGTCTTGCTGTCTTGTTGCATCTGTATTTATACCAGTTGATTCAATCCTATCAATCTCTATTACAAAGGTTAGGGCGTTTCTTATCTCCATTCCAGGGAGTAAAGATTATGTAGCTTAAGCATGATTGTTCATAGTTAAAGTGATTAATTACCCACCTGGCACTTAGTTAAGGAGTTTTATCCCCTCCCTGACTTCAGGGAAAAATCCCTACCTGGGGAAACAACCTTCCTCAGAGAGGAGACCTTGGTTAAAACACATAGTGCCAAGAAGGTTAGCAAACATTTTAAGAACAGTATGCCATATATGCCAGGTCCCTTGAAACAGCAAAGATGGACCGGCTCCCGGCAGACAAATTTCAGAGTATTATGGGGAATGTTATTAATTCCTTCAAGGTCTAGATAATTTACCCTGTAATTCCAGCATCTTCAGTTGTCTCCAGCACAAGATACACATTCAAAATCTGTTGTTAATTAAGTGAAGGAAAAAATTTGGAGCAACATAGAATTTTCTGGAAAACAATCTTCATGAGGTTTATACAATACCGAGGATGGGAGCCCATCCTGAAGGCAGATTCCTTGGGTTTAACATCTACCTCTGTCACTTACTGCAAGACCTTGGGGAAATTATGTAACTTTCTTTACAATGGGAATAATGATGGCTATTCCTCATAGCGTTTCAGGGGGATCAAATTCGATGACAGGTGGCAGGTGAATGAAAGCGTATATGACACATTGTGAACACTCGATACATTTCAACTTTTTCTAGGATAAAGTACCTCTCTGCCTCTTTTTTTATACTGTCTTTTTACATCAGCCTCACAGAGCAATTCTATTGAGCCTAGTCCTAACCTTTCAGCGACAGAGTACGGACAACCCTTCTTTGGCTACAGATAAAACCCGTGTGCAGCAGGACAAGGACACATGCTACCCTGTTCCTGTGCTATCACCATGGCCGATGGCTTAGTTTAAAATGTTATCAAAAAGATGCCATTTTCAAAGAGGGCAATATTATGATGGCTATAACCCATTTAAAAACGGTTTAGTGGGGAAAGGGGGAAAAGCCTGGAAAAGATTATAGAGCAGTCTATAATGATTAGAACGCTATCAGATTTTAAAAATGTTACTTAACATTTGAAATCCAACACCCCTAAAGTCTCATGAAACCACAATCTCTCATTTCCTCCCTCCTTTTCTTCTTAAAAGAATTTCTCAATTTTTTTTTGGGGGGGGGGTGGAGAGGGGGAGGGGGTAGTCTCACAAAACAGAGTTAAAAAGAAAAATCTATCAGCTCAATGTTTTTCCATTAAAAACATGCAAGAAAGTAGGAAGAGAAATGGACTCGGCGTGTTGGCAGAGAAGAACAGCACCAATATGTGTAGGGCACGTGTGTCTAAATTGGTGCCATAAAGTATGATAGGTACGCAAAGGAATTATTCCATATCTGACACATAACGTGTGCTTTAAAAAAAAACAACAGCCCTAACCGGTTTGGCTCTGTGGATAGAGCATCGGCCTGTGGACTGAAGGGTCCCAGGTTCGATTCCGGTCAAGGGCATGTACCTTGGTTGCGGGCACATCCCCAGTAGGGGGTGTGCAGGAGGCAGCTGATCAATGTTTCTAACTATCCTCTCCCTTCCACTCTGTAAAAAAATCAATAAAATATATTAAAAACAAAATAAAAACAAACAAACAAAGGTATTTAATGGAGAGAAGTTCAGGAAGTCTCAGGCAAATAAACAAATACTTGCTTAGGCTCTATCTCCAGATGTTTTCATGTAATGGCCACTACTTTCCAACCTTTCCAAGTCACTAGAAAATACAGCCATATTTAGGAAGCTCTAAGTAAGCTCAGCTCTTCAAATGCGTGTGCCTCAGAATTACCAGGAGGGCTTGTTAAATCACAGATGTCCAGGCCCAGCTCCCAGAGGTCCTGATTCACTTGGTCTTGAATGGAGACTGAGGGTTGGGCTTGGGCAAGTCCGCAGGTAAGGCGGCTGGTGCTGGAGTGGGAACTGAACTTAGAGTACCACTGCTCTAGCCCCTACGGCTTTTCCCAAAGTGAGTAATTAGGTGCCAGGGTGACTGCTCCTGTGGCCTCCAGATATTCCCAGGGAGACATGAAACCTATGATAGTTACACCTGAAGACAAATCGACAATTTCCTAACAGGGTCAAGTAGCCCAACTTCCCTTTCACTGCTTCTCCTCTATCTGGCTGCCCAACCAGTTGCTCTCTAGAGAGAATGAAATTCAGCAAAGACACTTTGGGCAAACTTTTCTCTGAGCATTGGGAAACCTTCTGGTCTTGGCTGGTGAGGTGACATCCCTCTGTCCTTGAGACATTGTGGGTGTCACATTATCCACAAGAAGGCTTGCATTTGTCTTAAGGACAACCCTCACAGGGGTCTGACGGGTGGTGGCCATCTGACCCCAAGGCACCCAGGAGGAGAGAGTTTGGGCAAAAGATTTTCCTCAGTAAAAGTACTGCCCTACTTGGAGGACTACAGTTCTGAAAGAGACATGAAATTTACCCTTGCATTTGGTTTCTGGGACAAATAAACAGGCCTATCATAAAGGGCTCATGGAGCAGTTAGGATGTTTTACTTGATGCAAAGGACTTGGACATGGAGACCATTAAGTTATGCTGAAATATACCCTTATCTGATTTCACTAAAAATTCAGAAGTTAGGACTCCAAGCTTTGAAAAAACCTAAATTTGATTTTCTGCCATTGGTAGTGACCAGCATCTATTTATATGTGGATATTCCATATAATAAATGTAGAGAGGAGATATAGAATTAAGATTAAAACCAGGTATCCCTGCAAAACTGAGTTTAAATTCTATCCCTGATACTCTCCAGCACCATAAAACTGAATATGTCACTACACCTCTCTGAACTCCTATTTCTTTTCTTTTCTTTATATGTTTTCATTGACTTTAGAGAGAGAAGAAGGAAGAGGGAGACGGAGATAAACATCAATGTGAGAAACATCAGTCCACTGCCTCCTGTATGCCCCCTTCCGGGGGATCGAGCTTGTAATCTGGGTCTGTGCCCTGACCAGGAATCAAACCAGTGACCCTTTGGTGCACGGGTTAATGCCTAACCTACTGAACCAAATAGGCCAGGGCTAACTCCTATTTCTGATCTCTAAAATGGGAGTGATGACAATTAATACCTGGGCTGTTGTAAGGATTCTGAGCGATAACATAAGACAAGCATTTATCATGTATTATACTATACTAGAGGCCCACTGCATGAATTCGTGCACCAGTGGGATCCCTCAGCCTGGCCTGCGGGATTTGGCCGAAACCAGCTCTCCGACATCCCCTGAGGGGTCCTGGATTGTGAGAAGGCACAGGCCAGGCTGGGCCGAGGGACCCCACCAATGCATGATCGGGGCTGGGGAGGGATGCGGGAGGTTGGCCAGCCAGGGAGGGACTGCGGGAGGGCTACAGGGCTTGTCCAGCCCATCTCGCTCAGTCCCAATCAGCCAGACCCCAGCAGCAAGCTAACCTACCGGTCACAGCGTCTTCCCCCTGGTGGTCAGTGCATGTCATAGCGAGCACTTGAGTGGCCTTAGCATATCATTAGCATATTATGCTTTGATTGGTTGAACAGCTGACTGGACAACTGGACACTTAGCATATTAGGCTTTTATTATATAGGATGTAATATGTGATGCCATTTTTTAAATATACATGAGCAAGTAATATTTGTTTCAAATACAAGTAAAGTATAATACCGACAGTATTTTGAATGCATTGAGCCAATATGTAAGGGGGTGTTTGGGGGAAAACATGGCTTTTGTCTCTAATTATTGAGTTGTTATGGATGGAACAAAATAGTTTTCTTCTTAAGCACAGGGGTGGGGAGTGTCATGCATCGATTTAGTCAATCAGAGACACAAAGTGAGCAAATACACACAAGAGAGTGGTATACAGAATAGAGTGTCAGAAACAGCTTCCATTCCAAGAGACTCATTTTTCTAATGTGATAATTGCTATTTGTTTTATAGGCTTGCACATGGCATAGCACCCCTGAAACTACTTCTCATTCTGCTTTTATATTAACCTCACTCTTCAATTCTTTATCGACCCTGGGCTAGACTATTTTCCTCTTCATAGCATCCATAGAAAAGCGAGTTCAAGTTTGCTTTAAAAGAAATTAAACTCAAAGCGATTCTCACATTTTAAAAGGACCTTGTATGAGATTGCTAATAGCTGCTGTTAAGCCTGGAATCAGCCCTTCCCTAAGAGAGAAACAGAAGTGCAGGTTTAGTGTCATTTGATCAGAGGGACTAATAGGATGACCAAGGAGTGCAGTGATAGAGCTGCTCAGTGGAGAAAGACCAGAGAGAACTGGTATACCCAGGTCTGCCATTTTTCCAGCTGAGTCAACTTGCATAAATTCTGAAGCCTATCTGTCTCAGGTTCTGCATCTGCAAAATGTAAATACCAATCCATATATTGTGTTATGTCAATTCCCTGAACATATTTTCTGAAGCACTCATATTAAAAAAAGGAAGAATGGACAAAGGAAAGGGAAGGGAATGAGAAAGAAAGGTAAAGAATAGGAATGGCAAATGTAGATGGACAAGGAAGCACATTATGTAGAGACAACAAACAGATTATTTTGAAGGACTTGGTAGCAGTATCCAGGAATTTTCCTTACCACACCCATGACTTGTACTTGGAGTTTCATGTTTTGGGCTCCCCATGAGATGCCCTTTAATGTCATCCCACAGACAGCCATCAAAGCAAGGGAAGTGGCCATTGATTGAGTGCCTACAATATTCCAAGGATGAAGTCCAAATGTACTTCACCAACAGTTACCTTATGAGTTAGGCACTTTTGAACTCCTGTTTTACCAAGGGCAACCGAGTTGATAGGAAGCACCTGGGGTCACAGGATTGGGTAAAGGAAAATCCATGATTGTCAACCAATCTGGCTCCAACGTCTGTGTGGTGACTACCACCGTTTTCTGTGCTGCACCTGCCAACCCTGGAATATCAAAAAATAATTCCACAGACCATGGCAATAGGTCGCTTCCATATCTCATAACAATGTGTACCCAGCAAGGTGTTAGAACTCGTACAAAAATATCTTATGAAAGAACATGCGACTCCTACTCACACTGAGTCCCTTTCAGACAGAACCACTTGCAGGAAGTTTATGGATCTGGTGACATTCTAGGCAATTAAGGCCTCAAAGAGCCCAAGAAGGATGCAGACGCTTTCAAAAATAATTTCCACTGTGGCAGAAATGCAAATTGGTCGAAGTTACAGTGTCACTCAGAAAGTTGGTGAGTCTTTTTAAGAATGACATTAAGCAGTGACAGACAATTGACAGGGACAGCCACTTCAACGGAGGGTGACAGAAGGACTTGGAAGTCTTAAGAAGAGGGGGGAGAATCCAGTGGGAGACATGAGTAATGAGGAATTGTTTTCTCTCTGTTCTTTCTCGCCTGTATTTTTAGATATAAGTGTCAATATGGCTTCTTTTCCGGTTTTTAATACAATAACCTGCTTTTATATTTATCTTTTAAGATCTCAGAGAGTAATTACTGCTTTGCATTTCAACAAAACACCTTACCGAAATAAAGTAGCATTTATAAAATAGAACAGATGGTGCCATCTGCAAAATAGTGTGGGGAATTTGGAGGAAAAGTGGAGGTGACTGCATTTTTTTGCATCCATAACATGTCCCAAATAAAGAACTTTAGGGTATTTTTTTTCTTGAAAGTTCTGAAGACAGGAAATGTGCAGTTGGTTTCTTGTCATAAAGCTAAATGAGTGTGAATTAGCTTTTGACCAGATAATACTGGGACCTTAGATCTGGAAATAACATTCTGCTGGTGAATTTTATCAGTGTAGCACCTGGCACGCAGAGGGCCACATAAATAAAGAAATACAGTCTGAAAACACTATAAAAGTGTTTGAAGGGAAGCCTATTTTGGAAAATCTAAGAAAGGTTATTGTACACATACTACACACGGCTATAGTAATTGTAAAATTAATAATCACACAGGTAGCCATTAAAATATCAATAGCTTATAATTAATAAAAAATAAAATCGTAAAGGCAATGCATTTTGTTAAAAATCAGACTTGCACTTGAAAGCATAGCTGTTTAGAGTGAGACTTTCACTGCGGGCTCCATCAGTTGCAAATGATGTCACCTTGGATAAACAGACATACCAAGTCTGCTATATAATTTAATATTTAAAATTTGAATAGCCTTCATATTTACTTTATAAGATCATTGGGATTATTAATAAAAACCATGTATCTTTGTGTAGTTATATATCTACAATGCCTGACACATAATCAGTAAAAAAATAAAGTTTATTGTTATTGCTATTACTGATCTTTGCTCACATTCTAATATTCAGCAATTGGTGATTTATTGGAGAACATCAAGTTTACTATCTGATGGGGAAACTATTACTAAATTTTTCCCTTCAACACTTAACTATGTCCTTTGCAAACAATTGGATCTCAATAAGCATTAGTTTAATGATTAAACAATATATTTTTGATAATGGGAACAATATGTGACCTCCTTTTACTATCATTAGCAAATTTTTCAATGAGTTTGCATTACTGTATTTAGAATGCCTTATATATTGAAAGCATAATGCTAGCTGAGTACCCATGAGTACATCATTTTCTCTCTAACTGCTTTCATTTACTGGGGCAAATGAATGGAGTGGATAAATAATGTGATTTATTTGAGAAACCTCTGATGAAAACTCAGTTATAAATCATCGGGCTTCATTTTTATTTAAATGTTTGGATTTTGAACATTAAAATTTCTTTATGAAAACCATTCCCTCTTAAGAACTTTTAAATATAATACCATTTAAAAAGATGGATTTCATAGTTCCATTGTAAGAAAAAACGCTATTATTCATTTTTACATGTAATCAAATTTTAGTAAAATATCTTTAACCAGGTTAGGTAAATTACACTGAATCCACTTTTCTTAATTGCAGCTTGTCACCTCAACATTGCCCGAAGATATTAAAAGTTCATTTTAGGCACAAAACACAATTCTTGCTGTATATTAAATTGATATAATAACGTATTTCTCCAGGTCCAACGCACTGCACTCCCAAATGAAGCCCAATTAGTATGACCAACATTCACCGTGAGCCTGGGATTTTCCCAGGGTTGGCTTCGGGTATTCTGCTAAATGAAATTCGCACATCCAGAGACACCTCTTAGGCCTGGCCACACTGGGACCGATGGTAACCCTCACTGGGTATGCCAACCAATAATTCTCAGCTGGCGCAGTTTTGTCTCCCCAGGGGATACTTGACAAGGTCTATGACAGTGGTTCTCAACCTTGGCTGCACATTAGAATCACCTAGGAATCTTTTTAAAATCCTGATTTCTGGGCCTCATCCTCCGGAAATTCTGTTTCTTTGTTATGGGGTGGGGCCACAACATTAGTTACAAAGAAACAGAATTTCCGGAGGATGGGGCCCAGAAATCAGGATTTTAAAAAGATTCCCAGGTGATTCTAATGTGCAGCCAAGGTTGAGAACCACTGGTCTACAAACATCTTTTTTTTTTATTGTCTACAGTTTTACATATGTCTTCTTTTTCCCCAATCGACACCCCCCCGCCCAGTGGGCTATAGACATTTTTGATTACCAAGACTTGGTGGGGAGGGAGATTGCCACTGGCATCTATGAATTAGAGGTCAGAGATACTGTTGAACATCCTACAAAGCACAGCACGGGCCTCACAGCAAATAATTGTCTGGTCTACAAGTTCAATAGTGCCACTCCTAGGAAACCTTGATTCCAATCCCTTAACAGGGGTGGGGAACCTTTTTGCTGCCAAGGGCCATTTGGATATTTATAACATCATTTGCGGGCCATACAAAACTATCAACTTGAAAATTAGCCTGCTGTATTTGGTCAAACATGTAGTTAACTCGCTCCTAATGCCTTGGACAGACCAAATGGTTTTAGGGGCCCGCAGGCCAGATGTTCCCCACCTTTGCCTTAAAATGTTTGTTTGATGCACTAGATTTTGTGCCTCCTTAACCAAAGTTTATCTCCATTCATTTTTTTTTTTCTCTTTTGAACATTTCTGTTTCAAGATAGGGATACTTATTTGTGAGGGAGGGAGAAATCTTTTGTGTTTTGGTACCTCCATACATGAAATCAGTCATCACTGTTTTAGTAACGAAACATCTGATTTTTACTCCAGCTTTTTTCATTAAACTAGTATCCCCTACGAGCCCAATAATAATAACTTCAGAAATGGATATATTAAAGCCTTGCAATCACCCAGCTCTCTTCACCCTGATAAAGACCTCCTAGTCTTATCTCCCTTATTCCCAAAGGTTGGCTTTCACTCTCTCTGCTGGAGGTCCATCTTGGCTCCCTAACTAACTCAGACAGTTATATTCCACACTGGAAACTAATTAGAAGAAACACAAAATCAAAAGACTATATGCACCCCTATGTTCATGGTGGTGTTATTTATAATAGCCAAGACCCTGAAGCAGCCCAAGTGCCCACCAATAGATATATACGATGGAATATTACATGATCATAAAAAAGAACAAATCTTGCCATTTGTGACAACATGGATGGACCTACAGGGAATTATGCTAAGTGAAATAAGTCAGTCAGAGAAAGAGAAATACCACGTGACTTCACTTATATGTGGAATCTGAAGAACAATATAAATGAACACACAAAACAGAAACAGACTCATTGATACAGAGGAAAAATTGATGGTTGCCAAAGGGGAGGGGACTGGGTGAAAAAGGTAAAATGATTGAGAAGTACAGATTGGTAGTAACAAAATAGTTATGGGGATGTAAACTACCATAGAGGGAATATAGTCAATAATATTATGATAACTGTGTATGGTGCCAGCTGGGTACTAGAAATATATGATTGTAAAGTATATGATTGTCTTACCACTCTGATATACACCTGAAACTAATACAAAATAATATTGGATGCAAACTATAATTGAAAAAAAAAAACCCACACAGATAATTATTCTATACTAGAGGCCAGCCCGGTGCACAAAATTTGTGCACGGGGGGAGGGTGTCCCTCAGCCCAGCCTGCACCCTCTCACAATCCGGGACTGCTGGCTCCTAATTGCTTGCCTGCCTGCCTGATTGCTCCTAACTGCCTCTGCTTCGGCCCCCGCCACTATGGCTTTGTTCAGAAGGACATCCAGATGGATGTCTGGCCTAATTAGCATATTGCCCTTTTATTAGTATAGATGTATTCTATTTCCACTTTGTCCTCTAAATTTCCAGATCCAGACTGAGTATGGCAGATATTACGACGCCCTACCCAGATTCCTCTTCAGGATCATAGCATCCATTCCCCATCTTCTGGGGACACTGACTACCACAGCTCACAGTTCTGTTTCCCCTGGGCATTGTCTCTGCCACAGATTATTTTTGGCTGATTTAGAGGTACACCCACTTCCACTCAACATGGTTCAATCTGAAGGGCAATCTTGCTTCTGAGCTCCCTGTAGGATCGTCTGAAACCTCAGTTGCAACTTGATTATCAGTCAGCTTCTCTCTCTGCCCAATTCGGCCTTCATCACTTGGTTATCCGTTGAGAAATTCCCCAACAAATCTCTGCAGTCTCTTTGGATGAATATTTTCTAAGTTGCTCATGGACCCAGCCCCAAGGTCATGCAAGTTGTCCTTTGTGGCTGAGCCTTAAATTCCACCTCCTCCTGCCCCATTGTCAAGAAGACGGAGTTTCACCCAGCACCTCTGCACCACAGTGAAATCCACTCCATGCCTGGATATGAAAACGTAGGCTGTCAGTCACACAGAACTGTGTTTGCATTCAGCCCAAACAGCAACGACAACAAAACCCAGAATGTAACGTCGCATCCGTCTCTATTAGCACACCTGTCAAGCTAGAGTGGCACGCAGTCCTTTGGAAGCTAATAGGAAGCATCAGCAATAGTAGGAAATGCTCAGTGCTACCCAGACAGGGCTCCTCCTATGTAATCAAACTCTACTTCTCTTCTGGAATTACCAGAGAACCAGGAAAACAGTCTGGTTAATGGAAGTCCAATAATCTATGCAGTAACAGTAAGTTTCATCCATACTGACTTAAAAAAATTTTTTTGTTGTTGATTTCAGAGAGGAAGGGAGAGGGAGGGAAAGATAAAAACATCAACAATGAGAGAATCATTGATCAGCTGTTTCCTGCACACCCCCCTACTGGGAAGCAAGCCCACATCCCGGGCATGCGCCCTGACTGGGAATCAAACTGTGATCTCCTGGTTCACAGGTTGATGCTCAACCACTGAGCCACATAGGCCTGGCCACACTGACCTTTTAAGAAAATATAATATTCTTGTAAGTGGTTCGTCTTTAAAGTTATTACAGTGCCCCTGTGGCCAACTCCATGTTTCCCCACTTTTTTCCCATCCACCCAAGCACCTACCACCCTCGGTTATGAATCACAAGGCCCTTCCTGCCTTCCAATCTCCTGATTCTTGAAGCACAGACCTGCTTTCTGCCAGGCGCATATGAACAGTTCTGTCTGTCCTTCCATCCATCATCCGGGAGACTTGACTAGTCAGGAGAACCAAGTGCTCGATTTTTTTCCCTTTATCTTATTCTAAAGTGTCAAAAGTGGAATTAATGGGCCACAGAAAGGTGCTATTAAAAGAAAAATAAAAGCAGATAGAGGAAATGAAGTTCATGTTCCAGAGACCAGGAATTTGCACCTGATGCACCTGAAAAAGGTAATAGTGACTCAAATGACCTAAACGCTCCTGGAAGAAAAAACTTCTGAAAACCAAAGTTGTGAATTACACGTGACCGTCCCCCCACTATTTACTCTCTTGAAAAGTGGTTTTCCTCTGTGGGCACCACAGAAGGGGCATACATTCTCCATATTGTGATAATGCAATTTCCTAGCCAAGTCATGGACCAGTCTTGTTTGTACAGGAACTAATTCATTAAAGAACCCCTTCCAATGTGCTCTGGACTGGTCACTATAACCAAGATTGACCCCATATTAAAATGGGAATTTTTTTTTTATCCTGAGGATATTTTTTCCATTGATTTTTAGAGAGAGTGAACGGGAGGGAGAGGTAGAGAGAGAAGCATCAATGTGAGAGAGACACACATCAATTGGTTGCTTCCTGCATGCACCCTGACCAGGCAGGGAGCGAACCCACAACCCAGGTACACGCCCTTGACTGGGAATCGCACCTGTAATCCTTCAGTCGAGGGGCCAAAGTTCTAACTACTTAGCAACACCAGCCAGGGCATACCCGGGGAATTTTAAGTTATGGAGGTGACTGAGGGTCGGCACAGAGAGGTCAATGCCATTGAAGGAAGAATTTATTTCTTTTGTCTCCTGATAGAGGAGGACCTGCCACACCAGGTAGGGCCACAGGGGAAATGGCAGTTTGGGTGAGGCAGCAGCAGGAGTGAGGGCAAACCAAGGCCAGAGGCTTTCTCAGGGTTTCCACAGGAAAGGCAAAGCTGCACAGGGCAAGCGATTTAGGACTGGCTAGTTTAATTCCACAGGCGTTAGGGCATAGGGACTGTCCTCAGTTATCTGGTACCTGGCCCTGGGCTGCTCCAGGGCAGGGGAAATATTGGCTCAGTCTGAGATTTAAATGAGAAGGTGGGTGGGGCCAGGTGGGCATGGCTCAGAGGCTGAGCTTCAACCTATGAACAAGGAGGTCATGGTTTGATTCCCAGTCAGTACATATGCCCGGGTTGTAGGCTTGATCCCCAGTGAGGGCTTGCAGGGGGCACTCCATCAATGATTCTCGCATCATTGATGTTTTTCTCTCTCTACCCTTCTGCCCTCCTCTCTGAAATAAAGAAAAAATATATTTTAAAAAAAGAATGTGGGTGGAGTCATGACCGTGAAGGGCCAGTCTGCACATGAAAGGTATGTTCCAGGCAAGTTGTCTCCTGCCCCCAGAAATTAGCTAGAACTGAGGATAGGGGGCAGTCTTGCCCTGTGTCTCTATGGCCTAAGGGGAGACATCAAAGCATCACAAGATATATAGAAAAATGAAACAAAATACAATTAATATACCCCCAAACAACCATTTCTTTCTGGTCATTTAAGCACTGTACCTTCCTTAAAGCATGCCAAGATTAAAGGGAACATTACTATTCTAGTTGGCATTAAAAAACATCTTTCCCTGGTTTTGGAAAAGAAGACAGCTCGTGGTTAAGAGTGTACGAGGGTTCTTGCAGGCCATGGTTTCAGAGCGTGAGCTGGCTGTAAAGGTCTAAGGGGAAAGCAATGAGTGATCTGTATGCTACCACTTCGTGTGTGTTTCTGAATCTCTGTAGACCCAGAGTAAGCACAGTGGGGGTCACGTAAACTAGTGACTACGTTGTAGGGAAGTAGCTTTTCAAATTATTAGGGTGGTCAGTAGTATTTTCTTCTCTGTTAATAGGTTTAAAATTACTATTGTTTCAAATGTATTCTTTTCAGGCATGTGCTGTGTATGTGAGATTGTGTGTATACGTGTATTTGTGTGCAATTCAACCGCTCAATGAAAAGTTAAGGACCTAGCGTATTCATACCCATGATTTACTAAAACTTATAATGAAATGTCCTCTTGTGTGTTTTAGTTTGTTTTTGTTCTTAATTCATTTTTTGTTTTGTTTTGGGGACTGAATTAATTTCAGACTGGAGAGAAACATTACCAGGAAGGAAGACATGGGGCAAGACAAAATCCTGAGGATAGCATGTCGAATTTTCTATAAAATCAGAAAACAAAGATAGAAATGCTGAATACTCCATATTTATCAATCCACCAAATGTATAGTGTGCTCTACAATGTGCTAGAAAGTGATCTAGTTACTGGGAAGGATAACAATGAATAAGTTAGACCAAGACCCTGGTCCTTGTCTCTTCATGTGTACAAAGTACTGGGAGAGAGATACATTATAAATCTATCTACACATTATGCCTCATTGGCTTGTTTTATTTTATATGTGCACTTATTTTATCCTACATGAGATGTCTTGCACTTTTTTGACTTTTTTAAAAGATCATATTGCCTGCTGGATATAGGGATGCAATAGAAAAAGTAGGAAAGCCCAAAGAAAAACTATCCCAATAATGCAGGTGAAAGATTAAGGTGGCATGAAGTAGGTTGTTGTGAGTGAATGTGAGGAGTGGTGCGTAGATAGAGAATATTTTTGGAAGTTGGAACTTGCGGGTCTTATACTCTAAGGAGTCACTGAATTCTAAACACAAGGCAGGACTTTGAAGGAGAAAAAAAAAGATAGGCAGTATAGGGAAGTATGGCTTTTTCTCACATTCAGTCCTCTGCTCAGCTCTGGGCAGGAGATGCAGGATTCTATCAATGTCACAGTTCCATGGATGCTAAGCAGTTACTGACAGTGACATGCATCCATTAGTAGGGAGGAGGCAGAAGCCCAAAAAGCAGCTACAGAGTGGGTGAACCGGGGAATCATAAAGATGAACCTTCCTCTCCCCCAACAGATGCCCAAGGGAGGTGACTTTGGAAATGTGGGTGTGATAGGGAGACCGACTCCTGAGACTAGAGATGCATAAATTACCCAGGAAAAGAATACAGACTCTGATTATTGGAAACTAGAGGCTCAGTGCATGAAAATTCGTGCGCTCAGGGGTCCTTCAGCCGGGCCTGCACCCTCTGGCAGCCTGGGAGCCCTTGAGGGATGTCCACCTGCTAACTTAGGCCCACACCCTGGGGGATTGGGCCTAAGCTGGCAGTCCAACATCCCTTAGCACTGCAGAGGAGGTGGGAGAGGCTCCCGCCACCGCCACTGCTATTGCAGCCGTCAGCCCAGCTTGTGGCTGAGTGGAGCTCCCACTGTGGGAGCACACGGACCTCCAGGGGGCAGCTCCTGCATTGAGTGTCTGCCCCCTGGTGGTCAGTGCATGTCATAGTGACCGGTCATTCCCGGTGATTCTGCCATTAGGGTCAATTTGCATATTAGCCTTTTATCATATAAGATGGCTCCTACTCTGCCCTGTTCACTTGTGTTTTCTTCTGTTTTATTCCTTGTCTGGTACACTGATGAGACTATTTCAGCACCTTTTATGGGTGTCCAGGTAGAAATAGAGGGCTGTCCGGTGACATAAGAGCATGGAACAGAGCTAATCAAAACATACACACACTGACGAACTCCACTGGCTATTTCTTGGAAACTGGACAGAGACATGATGAGAAAGACCAAGGCACATCTTGGTGCTTAGAGCTAAGATAATATTATTGCAAAAAACAGACTTCCTGTCGTAAGAATGGAGGGACACTTCCCCATAACTGGCTTTTGCCTCTCGTGGCTTATCTTCAGCATATTATATAACAAGGTAAGATTTTATGAACAAGTTGAGTGTCTGTGACCAGCCTGCCTATGAAATTAGTTTTGTCCCAAATGCCTGTTATTCCAGTTGTTAAATTACCTCACGTCATGCTTCAAGGCTTATGTAGTATACAACCATCAAACAAGAGCAACCCTGTGCATAGCATTAAAAGCCAGATAGTCTCTGATGCTTCGGTAATGAACGGCGGCCAAAACAAATCTGTGTTTGCTAAGGTCCTGGGCTGTCTCGATGGCCAAGTGAGCCCAGCTTGGGACAGACTGGCTTGCCAAGTGTCAGAACTGTGCTAACATTGTTGTTATTCTCCCTGAGTGAAGTATATAATGCCATTTCCTCGAAAAGTATTATTGCCGGCGAGGATTACCATTACAATCTGTATAATGATTGCAGCACCAATAACCAAGTCCCCTTCATCAAATATTTACGTCACTCTGCGGGCTCTTTCAGCAAGGCTGATGCTAAAGGTGTTCCATGGGCTGTTTCATAGGATCTTTGCTACCAGCTGAATGGCGAGTTCCTAGGTGGGATTTCTAAGCACTCAGGAGTGAGGGAGAGCAGGGGACCTGGGAAGATTTTGCTCACAGGCCCACGAGGATGAGCAGGAGTGCTCACCTGGATGACAAGGCCGCCTGCTCCTTCGATCAACTGATTTGCCTACGTTATAGAATCACCTGGGGTAGTTGCTCTTCGGTTTTGCATCCAGATGCATATCAAAATAGAAAGATAATACTCCATGACAGGGGAGAAAGGCATTGCAGAAATATGTGGTCGTGCCCTGGCGGGTGTGGATCAGTTGCTGGGGCATCATCCCATGCACTGAAAGGTTGCCGGTTCGAATCCTGGTCAGGACACCTGCCCAGGTTGCTGGCTTATCCTCAGTTGGGGGCATCCAGGAGGAAGCTGATCAATGTGTTCTCACATCAGTATCTCTCTCTGTCTCCTTTTCTCTCTCTAAAATCAATAAAAAATATTTAAAAAGTATTTCCATAGGATGGTCCAAATGGAAATATCTCTCTATCTCTGATACCACAAAGAATTTAAAAAATCCACTTGGAAGTCTGGAGCTCACTAGCTCAGCTATCTTGGAACTCAGGCATTGAAACCTGACCTGTGCTCTAACTTTACCAATAGCTGTATGGTTTGTCATAGATTTGCTGCTCGGGGATTATAGGGAGATGGAGAGGGGAAGTGAAGACTTGTCAGAAGAGGGTATATGTGAGGTGGGAAGGGTATGCTGTAGTGGGTGTCAGAGGGGTTCTAATAGAACTGAGAGAAGCAGAGCCAAACTAGAAAACATTTCTAATTTTCCCAGGTTCGGTAAAAGAACCATATTATAGCCACATTGCATCCAGTGAGGACCTGGTGCAAATCTCTCTGGAGGAGAGTAATGCTTAAATATCTTCAGTATTATCCAGCTGGTGTGACTCAGTGATTGAGCATCGACCTATGAACCAGGAGGTCATGGTTCAATTCCTGGTCAGGACATATGCCCGGGTTGAGGGCTTGATCCCTAGTGTGGGGCGTACAGGAGGCAATCGATGGATGATTCTCTCTCATCATTGATGTTTCTCTCTCTCTCTCCTTCTCCCTTCCTCTCTGAAACCAGTAAAAATATATTTTAAAAAAATCTTAAGTATTTACTTTAGAAAGGGCAAGAGGGTTATGTGCATTCTTAGCATTAAATTAAAGTAGTGCCCGGCGTAATATTAAAAAGTCCCCACCACAATTGTACGGTGAAGGCGACAGGCCATTAGCCTTCATTAGCAAACCAGGGCCTGAGCTTACCCTGCTTTCTGTCTGAATAGAAAGCCTGTGATACAGTCCACACCACTTAAACTAGACCCAGGTAATAAGCACATCTTAATTAAGATGCCCCGCTGGGGACCAATTTAATGCAATATATATAATAGGATTTCAATTCTCCTTTAGCGTCTTTGTGCTAGATAATAGGGTTGGCTGCTGAAGCTTTATGTCACTAATTTAACAAACTGAATACAATCTCAGTATCTCAGCATGCGTAGTTTGAAAGCTCAGAGGAGGGAAAAAAGGAAGGAACATCAACTGTTTGAGAATGGTGTAAAGGGAATGGCTTTTAAATTCCTTTTCATCAGTGTCTCCTTTTTAGAAGCAACATTGGAGTGCCCTGTTGATGGTGCCAATTGATCTCGCCTCTCTTCGGGTAGGAGATCTGTTGTTCAGTTTTTCTTGAATTAAAGAGTGTTTTCCCCCCAAATTCCTTTTTGATCATTTTAAGGAGAAAGATTTGCCCTAGTGTCCCGATTTAAAGCATAATAAAGTATGCAACTAAGAAGTCTTTTATATTTCTTATTTTAGAAGTATAACAAAGTTTCCCACACCCAAGTCTTGTTAATACTTTATGTTTTGGTTTTTATGACAACAGTATTGTTCAGTTTGACCAAAAGTCAGGCCACCATATGCTTATTCATCCATCCATTCATCTCCCCATTTGTCAATCTATCCATTCATCCATTTATCAAGTATCCATTAATTTGTTTATTCAGTCATTCATTTATTTCACAGTCTTTATTGAGCATCTACAAGATCTCAGACCCTTTAATAAATTCTAGATATTAACATGTGACTAAATTAATATGTTAGGATGCTACCCTCCCTACAGGCTGTGAGCCCTGTAAGAGAAAATGATACCAGCAATGTCTATGGATGTGAAGAGCATTAGGCTAGGGCAGTAATGGCGAACCTATGACATGCGTGTCAGAGGTGACATGTGAACTCATTTTTCTTTTTTAAATGGCATTTAAATATATAAAATAAATATCAAAAATATAAGTCTTTGTTTTACTATGGTTGCAAATATCAAAAAATTTCTATATGTAACATGGCACCAGAGTTAAGTTAGGGTTTTTCAAACTGCTGACATGCCGAGCTCAAAGGTTCGCCATCACTGGGCTAGGGTGAGGGGTAGGTATGAGGGGAGTTGACACATGATCCCAAGGTAGAATTGGTTGATAAATATAGTAAATGGTTGGGAGGTGACTTGAACCACTGAGAAAACACTGGGAGGTTATTGCAATTTAGAATTCTATATAAAATATTTTTAAAAATCTCTCTCCTAAAGTTAGCTTTAGTTTGGAATGATGTTATCTGTCTTCCAAGCTGTCAAGTTTTAGCTACAAAATAAAATATTCCCAACCACCCCCTCTCTCTCCTCTCTCTCCATCATCTATCCACCCACCCATTCATTCTTTCTATCTATCTATCATCTATCTATCTATCTATCTATCTATCTATCTATCTATCTATCTATCTATCTAGCTATCTATCATCTATTATCTATATATCTTTTATCTATCTATCTATTATCTATCTATCTATTGATCTATCTTTCTCTCATCTGTATATTATCTCATCTATCTGTTATCTTTTTCTGCAGCACCTTAAGCTTTCTGCCATATTTTTTTGCCTCTTACCTCCCCTCCCCATTGCTATCCTGAACAGATTTTCAGGACATCATCTTTTGGGAAGGGTAAGATCAAGAGCAATGGCAAGGAACTTTCACAGAAGTCACGGGAAGATAATTGTCCCATGAGTGAAGGCCCAGTGTATTAACTGAGAAAGCTAACTCCCCAGGGGTTTACATATTGATGAGCTTTAAAGAGACTTGTCTAAGTAACCTCTATCCACTTCATTTTGTTTGGCAGAGACTGCAAGGAAGCTCATGGCAGTGAAGTGTAACAAATGGAAACCTTGATTTCAATTGCATCACATTCTTGGGAATCATGGTTGGTGAGGTAGATGGCTGTGCTCATTTCATTAAATATTTCACAATCAGGTGCATTTGTCTGGTTGTCTAACAACATGTAACAGAATATCTACCAATTATTGTATAATATTTTAAAAACCATTATATACTTTGAATTGAATCAGTGCATTTTAATTCCTTACCTCAAACTCATTAGCAGAAGTAAGAATGCAAATTAGTTATTTTTCTTAAATAGTTCTTTTAAGAAATATAACTAATTTGTGTTCTTCTGCCAATACAGATTATTATGACATAAACCAAGTGATTCCTGGGAAGTTATATTTTGCAAACAAATGTGGAAGAAAGGTATCAGCTTGTCAGAATGACTCTCAATTCTTTTTCAATATCTTAGGGAGCCAAAAATTATGAATGATAATCATATGCTTTTATACAGTATTTAAAACTTTGTAAATCATTTAATGTAAATTTTTACTGTTCATCCAAATGATCCATTTCTGAGGCCTAAATCATTACTTTCCTTTTGTTCATTAATAACTTCATATTAAGAAAATCTGGCACTGAGCAAATCACTAAGAGCTCAACTGTGAAAATGGTAAAATTTTGAACTTGGGCTTTTCCCCCTAAAATGTGACTTCAAGTGACAAAGTAAACTTTGTGCATTTGAATGTCCATTTGTGAATTTTTAAAAATATCTTTTTATTGACTTCAGAGAGGAAGGGAGACGGGAGAGTGAGAAACATCAATGATGAGAGAGAATCATCCATCGATTGCCTCCTGTACGCCCCACACTAGGGATCAAGCCCTCAACCAGGCATATGTCCTGACCAGGAATTGAACCATGACCTCCTGGTTCATAGGTTGACGCTCAACCACTGAGACACACTGGCCTGGCCACTTGTGAAATTTTAGCAAATGATACAGTGGGGCCTTGACTTACAAGTGTCCCGACTAACGAGTTTTTTGAGATACCAGCTGTCTCTCAGCCGATTTTTTGCATTGAGTTGATAGAGTAATTTGAGTTAACAAGCTCCTTAACAAGCTCCTTAACGAGCTCGGTCTCAGAACGAATTAAACTCATAAGTCAAGGCCCCACTGTACTTTAATGTCTCCGTCTGTGGTCTGTGGACATTCTTTAAAACCTTTCCCAATGACAGATAACAAAAATTAAAACCAACTATATTACCATTGCTAAAGCGCTTTTGAATGTTCTGCACACCATTCAGAGGCTATGCTGTGTGCTCATCATTACAGCTATCCTGTGGAATAGTACTGTTATTACCTCCATTTAACTAACTAGAGGTTGAAGAGGTTAAGTGACTTGCCCAGGTGATTTAATCTAGAGCCGATATCCCGCCCTGGTCAGGGAGGCTCGGATGCACATGAAACTCCCACTCTCACTGGTCTCCATGAAGTACTGGCTTGTATTGCCTCATATATGCCATCTCAGACTTCTAAATTAACCCTAAGTCTACGTCCCCTCGCCTCCTGAGATTGCCTGGAAAACTGCTCTTCTATCACAGTCTGCACAGAAACCTGGAGGCCTTGTCCCGGAAACCTGAAATTCCCAGCAAACCTCAGCTCACTGTTATATCTTAAAGTTTTAGTTTGCTGAATTGTTTGTAACTTGTGTATCTGTCCTTTTTAAAAAAATCCATTTATATTGATGTCAGAGAGGATGGTATAGGGAGAGAGAAATAGAAACATCGGTGATGAGAGAGAATCATAGATTGGCTGTCTCCTGCAAGCCACACACTGGGGATCGAACTTACTATCTAGGCATGTGCCCTGACTGGGAATCAAATCGTGACCTCCTGGTTCATAGGTCAACGCTCAACCACTGAGCTATGCTGGCCAGGCTGTATCTGTCTTTTTAATTGGTTGCTGGTAGCTTGGGACAATAACAACAACAACAATAAGACACCCTGTACCTCAAAGATACAATGGATTTATTGAAGGAATGAGGAGAATCTAGAAGCAACTGGAAATTATAGAAATTAAAGCTTGGTCTCTCTCTCTCTCTCTCTCTCTCTCTCTCTCTCTCTCTCTCTCTCTCTCTCTCTCTCTCTCTCCTCTTTCCTCTCTCATCTCTACCATAATAGTCTTTGGTCTATCTTCTTTCTGCTTTCCATAACTCTGGCCACCAAGGCTTAAATAAGAACATGACTGCTCCATGCCTGACTTGCCTTCTTCAAATCTATGACCACCATCATCTAATTGATTCAGGAACATTTTTTTTTCTTTTAATACAAATTATGAAGAGAGTATGTGCCTATTTCTGTATTCTCCATCCTATTCCACTGATTTCTGTCTACCCCTCCAACAATTCCACAGTCTTGTTTAGTGGAGCAATATAACAATCCTTGAAAGCGGGTAGACTGATTTCCTCCTACTTTATGCTTCCTTTAAAAAATGTTTTAGCTATTGCAGATCATTTGCCTTTCCAAATAAGTTTTAGAACAATCTTGTCTATATCTACAAAACAATCACTTACAACTGGCCACTTTATTAGATTCCAGTGAGTTAGGGTGAAAAGAAAGAGCTATATCTCAAAATCTCAGGCATGTATTACTTTTCTAGAATAGCCAATGAGATCATGGTCTCTGATGAGACTGTATAAGTTTTGGAGACTCTGGCCTTCTCTCCTGAAGATCACAGACTATTATTATAACATTCTGGGGAGCCATAAAGTCGTATAGATTTTCTGGGCACTGATCTTCATTGAGTCAATCTTGCGATTTCAAAATATACTGAAAAAGTGGCTTGAATAACCATTTGAAGTGAGAGAGATGGAGCTATTCAGACCAGATACGAATCAGCTTATTGCTGAATGCAAGTTCACAGTAAGGCACAGACACTGGCTGACGTAGCTGCTGCCACACTATTTCAGACCTTAAACAATGTGTATCACTGAGCAATGCTTGTGTAAAAGTCTCTGGCCTTCTGGACACAGTAGAATTCTCTCCACTCTCCAGTCTCTCCACCACCGGCTGACCATCCTCCATGAATGCCTATTCCCCCCACCAAGCACTTACTTGGTAACTAAAATGCCATTCAATCTTGGATGCTCTCCTATTGACAATAACCAGTGGGCTGGCTCCAGAGCCCGTTCCTGATAGGAGGGACTGTAGCTGTCCTTGAGTTGCAAGGAGTCAAGGGGAAGCACTGATAGAAATGAAGACCATTAAAAGATGCCCATTAGCACTGTTGACTCAAGATAATTGAAGAGAGGTCTTAAGCTCCTGGGTTGAGATAGGGAAGTGAGAAAGGGCATCCTTACTGTGCACCAGAGAGAAGGGCCAGGACAGGAGGATCCTGCAAGTCAAGTGAGGATATGCTGGACTCACTGGATCTAATTAGCTCCTGATACCAGATTCTTGGACAGAGCTGGCTTGGGCATCCTGTCACTGTACTGATATGAAAAATCCACAGTAATATAAGATTTGGGTTTGAGGAGGTCAAGATTCCTCAGTACATCAGAGAGCTGTATTTGTTGGAGTCTCACTTCCTGTGGATATGTTTAGCAAAGGGAAAAATTAAATTTTTATTTCACTCTTTAAATAAAAGTAGATAAGGTTACTATTTTCTACCCTAAAATTATATAAAGCTGTTTTCCTCTATTTTTTTGTCTGTTTGTTTGTTATAGATTAGAAAACTCGATGGTCAAAGAATTTGAGTGGCTTATTCAAAATCCCAGGATTAGCTTGGGTAGTTCAAAACTATGAGTTTTATTGATTTATTTCTCCATGTTTTTCCCTTTAGGCATATCACCTAAAATTTAAAAAGAAAATGCAAACCAAGAAACAACAAACTTTCAATTTGGAAAAAATATATACAACAGGGAGTTCACAGACAATAATCTAAACATGTTCAAGTGATGGTCTATTGAAAAATTTAATCTTTCGAAGCTCAAAACGGTTTATATAATTTTTATTACATTTCCCACTGTGTCTGTGTTTGGTTGTCTCAAAATTGAACATAGGAAAAAGAATTTTCATTTTGTGTCTCTTTTTTTTTAATTCCCTCTCTACCAATAAGACACTGATATTTCGTGATTTTTTTTTTAAAAAAAGGTTGAAATGAGTTATATAACTTTTTTTTACAGGCAACATGAGACTTGAAATTCCTTTAATACATCACTAGTTGGGGAAAACAGAAAGAATAAGCCTCTCTGATGATTAAGTCAATCATCAAAACTTCAGTCAGAATTGACAGGGCCAGGGTGGGGGGATGGGAGGGTTTGACATTCGAAGGTGAGAGCCTATAGCTATTATGAAGGGCACTTACTATCCATAATCTGCTTGAATAAAGAATGCTTTTTTTTTTTCTTTTTTGGTTTCACCTTAGAATCAATTTATATTGCTTTTTGATTCCAGAGATATTAGAATATTAGTGTATTGAAAAGTAATTCAAAGTTTCCATTTCTAAGAAACCTATGGATTATACAGAATTGAGTGAAAAGGGAAGGAAGACCATTCTAAGGGGCACGAGATTCCTGTGTCTGGCCCCAAAGTACCTTTCTATTTTAAGTTCTACATGCCAACCTCAATGTCTACAATGTCCATCAATGATCTTATTTCTATCAAATGAAGTTTTATCCAGATGCATATCAAATTTTATTGACACATATATCAGAGCTTTGCCCTGCATCTCCCTCTTAATAATTTTCCTCACACTGAAACTGCTCCCCAGACCGGCCACTGTGGCTCAGTGGTTGAGCCTTGAGCTATGAAACAGGAGGTCATGGTTAGATTCTGGTCAAGGAGCATGCCTGGCTTGTGTGCTCAATCCCCAGAGGGGGTGTGCAGGAGACAGCCGATGAATGGTTCTCTCTCATCGTTGGCATTTATATCCCTCTCTCTGAAATCAGTAAATATAAATATTTTTTTTTAAAAAAATAAATTGTTCCCTGATCTAAGCTTCTAAAGCTCTGTCATTCTTTCATATATTCTCTTGGTTCTGGAAATCTTTTCTGATTCTACTTGCTTCTTCTCTTGGAAAGCCTTTCATAAAGAGGTCCCATCTCTTGTCCTAATCTTTGTTTTCTCTGCATAAAGAAGTATGGTCTAATCTTTAATTTTTATAGATTTCACTTTCAAAGCACTTGCCATGTGTAGGTTACATGTTCACACTCTGAACTCCCTCCCCCTTCTTATGCTAGCTTTTGGCTTTTGCTTCTGTTAACTGACATTTCATTTTTTCACATAGTGGTTCTACCTGCTGCCTCCTTCTGTAGTTGTAGCATGCCTGTTTGTGCAACTACTTGAATATTTATCAATTTTGCCCAATTTATAAAAACAGTGGACACCTGGAGAAAATAACTACAGGAGTGATAGGTGGAGTGTCATAAAAGTGTAATGAAATGAAAAAACATGATAGAAAATATTACAATACATGTCAAAAGCAGTGCCTGGCCAGAGTTAGCTGGACAGGGATGAACTTAAGCCAGGTATTACTCTGTTTGATTTTGGAACAAAGGAACAAAATTAGGGAATTATATAAAAAGCTGATATTATATTATTGAAAATTGCATATAAAATAAAAGGTGATATCAGTAATATATTTTAGTTTTCTAGAAATAGAGTACCATAATTATTTGTAATTCTAATATTTATAATTTGCATTTTTGAATTTTGGCTGCATCTTTATAAAATTATTATTTACAAAGTGGGCAAATTTCTGCATTATTTAGCTGAGTTGATGAACATTATGATGACTCCTTGCCAGAATTTC
The DNA here is from genome assembly GCF_014108235.1 of Myotis myotis. Classification (NCBI taxonomy): domain Eukaryota; kingdom Metazoa; phylum Chordata; class Mammalia; order Chiroptera; family Vespertilionidae; genus Myotis; species Myotis myotis. Next base: position 34,576,218 of record NW_023416323.1, on the reverse strand, counting down.
TCACATTGATAGTCTTTTGGATGTAGAACAAAGATATTCTTCTTTCTTTGTGTGTGTGTGTGTGTGTGTGTGTCTGTGTGTGTATGAGAGGGAGAGAGAGAGAGAGAGAGAGAGAGAGAGAGAGAGAGAGAAGGCTCTGAGATTAAGGTATCTCTAAAATCACATAATATAAAAACATAGACAACCTAAATTAAAATTTAATTTTGCCTTTATTTATTTATTTTGAATATATTTTTTATTGATTTCAGAGAAGAAGGGAGGGGGAGAAGGAGAGGGAGAGAGCAAAAACATCAATGATGAGAGAGAATCATTGATTGGCTGCCTCCTGCCACCCACACTGGGGATCGAACCAGTGACCTCTTGGTTCCTGGCTCGATGCTCAACAGCTGAGCCACACCCAGCTGGGCTAATTTTGCCTTTAAATCTAAAGGGTTTTTTTCCCCCTTATTATTTCTTTATTCTGTCTTGTATGAATATACTTAATGCAACCCTCTAAATTTGCGAACACCTTTCCATAAGATGCCAGGGAAGTACTAATATAGCATGAAAGAGTTTAAGTGACATACAGTAGTAACCTCTGATGATAAAAATGGATTGATAATTTGCTTTCCCCATCTCCTCACAATATTTCCCTCACTCGGAACCCTTTCCCTCCCCTTCCTCCAAACAGCGAAAATGTCATTAAATCCGCTCACAGAGTTCAACTCTCTCCTCCTTCCCTTTCTGGCTCAGCGCGTTATTATGTAGATTACTTGAGTTGCTAAGTTTATTTCCACTTTCTCATCCCATGCATACATTAATATTTGAATTCTCTACAATCGAAAAGGACAAGGTAGTTGATATATGATGGAAGGATCATTCTTCCATAGACAGGAGGGAGGGGGATATTTCAAGCATTCATAAGGCATCTGTGAAAGTCTCCTACAGATATTTGGATTTTGATTGAGGAGCCCTGCAAACGGAGAGTGTGAATACTCCCACTGTATCTTGCAGAACAAAATAAAATGATTACCTTAGTATATATTAGTAAAATGAATCAGGACAATGAATATTTGCCCTAAAGTGATCATTTCACCTCAGGCAGTTCTTTACACTATTGAGGTCTAACACCTGTATGATGTTGTGGCATAGTTGAAAGCAAGGGTTAGACACATGTACAATGAGTTTTAAGTATCTTCCCAGAAGGAATCAGAGAAGGCAGCAATATTTTATCTCCTCTCAGGACTGAAGGACATCTCCTGAGTTGTGTCATGTTTAATGGGTATTTAACCTCATTAAACACTATAACCTTCTTCTTAAAACTCTGGGAAATAATGCCAACCTTGCAGTGTGAGTTAGGAGAATCCATGGTTATGGAAGCATAGCGTAGGTCCACAATATCTCATATCCTCCGCCTTTATCTTCAAATCTTAATGAAGCTTGTGCCTCCGATTTTCAAAGCTTCTTAACAAAAATATCTTCGTACAGAAAAATGTAATGTGTCAACAGGTAAATAGAATGTCTTCCGGTATATACACGAATGCCTAATGAACTTTAGGAAATTGTTGCATAAGAAGTTTTTGGTGGCAGACAGAATCCAACCAGGTGAACTGGCATCAACAGGGGTGAGGAACAGAAGGACAGATGCTAAGAAAAGGACAAAAGGAGGGAGTTTTCTCATCCACAGAGATCATTCACCAATAAGATTTAGGTGCTAAGAAAAGGCAAAAATGTGCTCCTAGGGGATTGGTTATTGCTGTCACTGTTACTTTGTTTTTTGTGTGTCCCCTGAGCATTCAATATGGTAGACCACCTTATAGATTTAGAGGTAGATCTATAACCTATTGAGTAGAAATCAGGACTTGGATAAACTATGCCTTATCCCTTATAGATTTTTAAAAAGTGTGGGGAGGGGCTGTTAAATTATAATGCTGAATCATCAATCACTGTTCATTTAGAAAGAAAATGGATTAAAAGAGCTCATTTTTCATGCTGGTGTAGTAACCCCATAATTTGACATAACTAAGTGTCAGACATAAGCAAAAGGTCCTCATCATTCTTCTTCTTCCTGCCTCCCAACCACCCTCACCAACACTGGAGCCTCTCTCTCACCAGGTCACCTGAATGAGAAATGCCAAGTCTCAGCACTCCTTCCTTGCCGTCATTGGTCCACATCCGATCAGGTGTTCCTTAAGCTCCTCCTACCTTTCCACCCCATTGCCACCCCCTTAGTTAATGACACCCCTTTTGACAGGTCAACAGCCTCTTCCTTGGGATGCCCACTTTCAACTTCTGTCCCTCGCCCTTCTTCACTCTGAAGAGCCACCTTTCTGAAACCTAAATCCACACAACTCTTTTGCTTGAACGTCTTCCATGGCACCCAATGACAATGTACAATCTTAGATAGTTAACTCTGTCACATGGCGACCTTTTAGGATTAATACAAGGCCACCCACTCCTGCAGCCTGCTTCCAGCCACGCTGGAGTGCCTGTCTGTCTTCTTCCAGCCACGATTTCTCAGGCTTCTGCACCTGCGCATGAGATGCATCCTCCTGGAATTCTCCAGGTCCTCTTGGGAAACAGATGCATTCCTATTTTAAAATCAGCTTGCTTAGTAGCTTACTCTTTTGTGAATTCTGTTTTCGTTTGTTTAATCACATTTATTGGGACGACAATGGTTAGTGAAATGATCTAGGTCTCAAGTGTATATTTCTATGATACATCATCTGTGTATTGCATTGTGTGCCCACCACCCAAAGTCGAACCTTCTTCTGTCACCATGTATTACTTTTTAAAATTAGCTTATTTAATATCTTACTCTTTTGTCAATTCTTGAATGTTATCTCCTGCCACCAGCACCCCCATCCCCGCAACAGGACACCATAACCCTCCTTGAGGCGACACAGCGTAGCAATGAGGCACCTGGACTCCAGTCAGCTCAGTTTCTGATCAAGCCACGCCTTTTCACATTATTTCAGGCAGGTAAGTCAAACCCTCTGACCCCAGGTAGCCATCAGGAAAATAAGAATGATCCCAGTACACCTCCTCCATTAGGCTGATGGGAGCATCGGATGAGATTATATTTGTAAATGTTTATGCAGGGTGAGGCACAGATGATGTGCTTAATAAACCATTGCTCTTTTCACTGTGATTACCAGACAACATAGGTCCCTGTGACAAATGTTGGTAAGCACTCTGTGATAATGACTTGCTTGCATGCTCTTTCTTCTGTAGGTCTTCAAGTTCCTCTGAGGAAAGGAGCTCCATTCCATTCATGTCTTCATTTCTGTACCCCTGGTCTCAGCACTGGTCTAGGACACAATGCTTTCTGAATGCATGAATACATTTTTCTAAAATAAGACTTTTTTTTTTCTTATGAGAGTCTCCTTCATCGGCATTTGCATCCCCCATGGGAAGGTGTTTCAGGCAGTGGTATTTTAGAACAACACAAAGATGCTGTCCTTCACAAAGACATTTCTTGGATGCCACACTGAGGTGAGAATACCCCAGGAACCTGTTTCCACAGCAGGTTGTTAGATTAAACAGGGATGCCCTTGGTTCTGGTTCGAAGGCCCAGGCAGAAGTCAGTTCATTGCCTGATAAGCTCTGTGAAGTTTACTGTCCTAATCATTACCCACAGGTATCTCCAAATGCAATAAAATCCAATTACCTTGACAACATCTACTAGTAAAAGGAGAATGACTAGTAACTAACTTATTTTTTCATCAAATACTTTGAAAAGGACTCCTTGCTATCTAGAAGTGAAACATATTTTAGTTTATAAAAATAACACTTTGAAATAAAGAGGCCTGGAAAACCTAACTCACATTAGAAATACTTCTTCGACGTTTTCTTTATGAGAGTTACTAAAATTGAATTATTGCATGCAAGAACCATAGAAGTATTCTTATGCTTTGAACCAGGAAGTGCAGCATGGAAATTATTAATTAATTAGGATATTGATTATTTAATAATAAACACATTAAGATGGAATTTATCTCATAGTTTTGGCAGAGTTATTAAGTGAGAAAATATGTGCAATTTGATCTAAAAGCACCTACTATACTATTTAGCATGTTAGGAGTCTGTATTTCCATGTTTTCTTTTGTCTTCTCTCCCTAAAGAGCAGCTTATTGTCCCTCTGAACCCAGTTTATTGGCCAATTGTAGATGCTCAATATTTTCTCCTGAATTGACATACATAAATACAAATATACATACATAACACTATCCTATGGTCCTTCCCTCAAGGAACTTGAAATCTTAGAAATAGCATGTGAGCAAGTCATTATCCTATATAATAAAAGCCTAATATGCTAAGCGTCCGGTCATCTGGTCATCTGTTCAACCAATCAAAGCATAATATGCTAATGATATGCTAAGGCCACTCAACTATTGCTATGACATGCATTGACCACTAGGGGGAAGATAGTTGACCGGTCAAGAAGTTGCTATGATGTGCAGTGACCACCAGAGTGCAGACGCTCTGACCAGTAGGTTAGCTTGCTGCTGGAGTCTGGCCGATTGGGACTGAGCGAGATGGGCCGGACACCTCCTGGAGCCCTCCTGTGGTCCCTCCCTGGCTGGCCAACCCTGCATCCCTTCCAGCCTCAATCATGCACCAGTGGGGCCCCTTGGTCTGGCCTGCGCCTTCTTGCAATTCGGGCTAAGGGCCCCCCCCCCCAGTGCATGAATTTTGTGCACTGGGCCTCTAGTCTTATGATAACAACCATTTATTAAGCATACACACATTTGTTATATATAACTTATACATAATTTTTACTTGTAATAGCTAATTATATATTAATATATTACTTATATATAATGTATATACTACATTGTTTATATATCATTGCTGATCATATCCATATAGATGGTACTCTTATAGGTATATAATTTATATAACTTTACTAATAATTATATATATAATCACACACTCACACACATTGGTGGTGAGGTCCACTGAGAGAGTATGTATATATTCCCCAGAGTTGTAAAATGTTTCAACAGATCTAGGTTCCAAGATGTTGTCTTTTTCCCTCTTTCATTGTGCTGATTTTAGGGTTTGGCATTGTAATTATATTTTGAATGAAACTTTCCAGATTAAAAACTATTCCTATTTAACAAGCCGAGTTCCAGTACAGTACACATTTCATTATCATTGTCAAACATCAAATTACATTAAATCCCAGCTAATCTTCCATGACCTTGCCCGCCACATTGTTAGTGATCACAAAGTACACAAACGCAGAACATTCCTTTTAAAATATAGATAGCACATTAATAGAGAGGAGGGGCAAGACACGGCTTTCTCAGATGCCACTAACTAAAGGCTCATGGGTGGATGCCTTCTCACAAAAGCACTGGAGGTAAACCCAGTGGTCATAACTCAGGCATTGGGAAGGCACTTAGCTAGCTGCACATTTTTCAGACCGAATTGCATTTTGCAATCATTCTTATTATAGTAATTGGAACACTAATATTACTTAACGAGTGACCTGAGAGATGGAAATGTGTCAATCAAAGGATTTTAAATGCTTTCAAAATTCTTTGCTCTTTGAACGGGGAAGGTCAGGAAGCACTAAATCACGGAGCTTTCTAATTTAATGGACCAATGCCCCATGAGGTAAGAATAATTATAACCACTTTACAGACTAAGAAAATCAAAGCATTTAATGGACTGCACCAAAAATAACACTTCCTTTGTCTTGATTCCAAAACCTGTGTTTGAAATGGGTGTAAAACAATAGGAAACTCACGTTTATTGAGCACTTATTATTTTTTATAATACATTTTTATTGATTTCAGAGAGGAAGGAAGAGGGAGAGAGAAACATAAATCATGACGAAGAATCATTCATCAGCTGCCTCTTGCACACCCCCTACTGGGAATTGAACCGTGACCTCCTGGTTCATAGGTTGACACCCAATCACTGAGCCACACCGACAGGGTTGAGCATTTATTATTGATACCAAAATACCATTCTTATCTTTCTTCTCCATGTTTGTGGGTATTATTATGCCCATTTCATAGCTGAAAATTCTGATAACTGTGATGAGCAAGGTAAGTAAGCCAAGGTCACATGGCAAATAAATGGTGGAGTCCACGTGTGTAGCCTTCCTTATTATTAAAACATTTTTTTCTTTAATGATATATCTGAACTCAGAAGTCTAAAATAAGAGTTTTACTCAAATTCTTAATATGCATTACAACTCAAATCATCCCAGTGATTTAAATCTACACACTTGCCCTCAAAATATAACCTCCCTTCTCTAGTCTTTATAAGATGACTGAACAAGGCAAATCTACTCAAGCGTCAGATTTTCTATGGACTAATCAGCAATGATGTCAGCTATTATTTATGGAGATTTTATTATGTGTCAATACTATAAAAAGCAGTATATACATACCTATACCTATACCTATACCTATGCCTATGCCTATACTTATATCTATATCTATATCTATATCTATATCTATATCTATATCTATATCTATATATATTTTATTTAACCCAAGAAGAACCATGTGAGGGAGGCAGTGCAGAAGATAGACTCTAAAGATCCCCTGTTCTTCCACCTGAGAAACACATTATTAGACACCAACCTTGCTACTACTGTGAAGGGGCTTTGTAAATAGAATGAAGTTACAAACTATAGATGGAATTAAGTTTACTAGTCATTAGATTTTAAAATAGGAGTATATTCCTGGATCATCTGGGTAGTCCCAATGTAATCACATAAATGTATAAAAGCAGAAGAAGAAGGCAGAGGAGACAAAACCAAAGGGGAAATAAGAGAAACTCAAGGCCTGAGAAGGGTTGGACCTGCTGTTGCTGGCTTTGAAGGTGGAGGCCAGAAACCACCTTCTTTTTTTGTTTATAATATATTTTATTGGTTTTTTACAGAGAGGAAGGGAGAGGGATAGAGAGCTAGAAACATCGATGAGGGAGAAACATCAATCAACTGCCTCCTGCACGCCCCACACTGGGGATGCGCCTGCAACCAAGGTACATGCTCTTGACCAGAATCAAACCTGGGACCCTTCGGTCCACAGGCCAACGCTCTATCCACTGAGCCAAACCAGTCAGGGCTGAAACCACCTTCTTACACACTGCAGTGAACTGCTCGTCCCCCACCTCAGTCAACCATTTTGAAGACTTTGTATATAAATCATATGATTAAAACTGTATTAATAGCATCCAGATACAACCTATTTCAAATCTCTAAAAAGAAAGGCTTTATTATCTATGTATATAAAAGCCTAAGCGACCATCCCAACTGAACAGACGATCGAATAGGCTTTATGGGGCAACCAGGCCAGCAGTGGGGTTAGTGAAGGACGACCAAACGACTTAGCAGCAGGCTGCAAAGATGGTGGCACCCCAGCCAATAAGGAGGGAATATGCTAATTGACTGCCATGCCCACAAAGACGGCGGCACCCACAGCCAGAAGATGGCCAGCAGGGGAGGGCAGTTAGGGGCAACCAGGCCTGCAGGGAAGGGCAGTTGGGGGCGATCGGACGGGCAGGGGAGTGGTTAGGCATCAATTAGGCTGGCAGGGGAGTGGTTAGGGCATGATCAGGCTGGCAGGCAGAAGCAGTTAGGGGCAATCAGGCAGGCAGGCAGGCAAGCGGTTGGGAGCCAGCAGTCCCGGATTGTGAGAGGGATGTCCAACTGCCAGTTTAGGGATTGGGCCTAAACCGGCAGTAGGACATCCCCCAAGGGGTCCCAGATTGGAGAGGGTGCAGGCTGGACTGAGGGACAACCCCACCCCACCCCCGCACAAATTTCATGCACTGGGCCTCTAGTTATGTATAAAGAGCCTTTGGGCAATAACAGTAATGTATGATTCTATTTCAAATACTAATTTCATTTGAATACAAATATTTTGATGTTACATTTAAGGAAAACTCTTACAGGGTCATGTTTACTGTCCAAACAGACTCAAATAGTTATTATTTCCTTTCCTTTCTGTTAACAGTACTGTTAATACAATTTTCTCCACAGGTTGGTACACTTGAATTTTCATTTGAGAGATACAGAGGAAGAGATACTGATGCAAATTGGAAATGGAATGTAACAGGATATTTATACTGGTTTAAAATATTTCAACATTCATCCTGTGTCATTTTTAGCCAACCGATGAAAGGTAAAGATGTCGGAATTTTTCATTTCATAAAGCAGCATGCAGTGTTTGCTGTACTAGAAACAGTTAGTTCCTCTAAATTCTAAATATCCTGCTTCATCCCATTTCCAATTTATGTCTGTGTTCCTCATGGCATTTCATAGTGTACAAATCGTTACGCAGAATTTTTTATTAATAATAATTTCAATGCTAACTAGGATGTGGCAAGGATTCACCATCTACTAAAAATTTCAATTCATTCTGTTTCCTGCACGTTACACTCATGAATAAGACAATAAGAATTAGCTGGAATTATGGGTAAGAGATGGCAGACAATAAATACAAAGAAAGTGTGTTTGATCATTAAACAAACATTAATTCAAAAATGAATATGAAGAAAAGGGCAGGTGTGTGCTTGGAGCAATGACACCTGCAGCTGGGGGATGAGTTTGCTGCCATGAAGCGCAGGGTGGACAGAACGCCAAAAACCCACTACCTGTTATAACTCCCCCTTAGCAAATGGCTTATTGAGCTTCGGAGTATTTAATTAATCTGCTCAAAATTGTGCAGATGGGGTTAAAAGAGGTAAAACTGGAGGTCACAGTGTCTGCAAAGTTGAAGCTTTTAATCAATAAATCAATAAGATGGTTTGAAACATAAAATGCTGGCAAATCTATAATACTGTCAATGATAATTCACCCCAACACATTTCCCAGAAGCCTTTAATTACCAAAGATTAGTTGAATCTCTGCTGGTCAACTGTGCAGAGCGGTGCCAGGAACCTGAAGAGGCCTTTTCTCCTATTGGGAAGCCCACTGGGTAACTTGAAAGGGTCTGAGAGGGCTCAGTCTGTCCAAGGGATAATTTGAGAAGAAAGGCCTCCTCCTTGAAGTGCAGAGAGTTGGTTCTCTCTCTACGCCTTAGAGGCAAGTCCAGGGGGCAGGATTAAGTGACAGCAAAATGAAAAGGTCTCGTGTATCCCAGCAATGATTCATCATTAAGGCCAAGTCAGCTCTCCGTGGTCAGACTGTGCTTTGATGTTGGCAAACGTCTCCCTCGTGGGAGAGGCAGAGGGAAAGGACAGGGGAATAGAGGAATAGCTTCAATTTCCAGGTCGAAGTAAGAAGTGAACGGCGCACTCCCTGTTATGCAGTTCTCTTCCTGGGAGCTGGAAATGTGTCTGTTGAGTGTGCATAAGCAGCTGAGAGCCTCCAAAATAGACTGGGAGGAACGCAGGAGCGGAAGCCAGCGAGCTCTGTGAGCCCTCGGGGAGAGCCAGGCTGCAGCTAGAAACGGGGCAGAGCTGATGGGAGTTTCCCAGGGGTTGTTTGCAGAATTGCTTTCTCTAGTGGAAGCTGGAGGGCGTGGCCTGGTTCCATGGTTCCCAAGGCACTCATTCCCTCAGCCGCTGAGAATGGGATCAGGTGACGCCTCCTGACTGCTTCACAGTTCACCTTCCCTCTTCCCCTCATCCTGCCCCCTTCAATCCTTCACCATCATTCTTCCCCAAAAGCAACTCGCCAATGAGTTCACTTACATGCAGATCTCCTATCCAAGTCTGTCTCCTGTGGAACCTGTCCTAAGAAACACTATCCCGAGTGGAACTCAGAGTAACCACTTGCCTGGTACAGAGGGTTTTCCCCCCGATTTGGGACTTTCTATGCTTAGACAGGAAGGGTACAAGGGCGGTTGTTCATTGCACCTTAAGGATGCGCTTGTTATAGTCTTTGCAAATCCTGTCCACAGGTAGGGTGTACAATAGTATCATAGTCTATACTTCTCTACCTCCAGTGACTAGTCTCCATACCCTATTCCACTAGGACTCCCCCTTATCTACTACAACAATGTAGTAGACACAAAAATTCACTGAGGGTATGTGTCAATCCTAAAAACAATGATGCAATAGTCCTTATCTTCCCTACTTTTCCCACTTTTTTGTGTGGACATATTGCTCTTGCTCGTACTTTCTTTCCACTGGTATCATATTTCATTTCATTCCAGGTACAAGTTTTAATAATGTCTCCACTACAGTAAGAGGGTGGGTGGTTTCCAAGCCGAGCACTGTAACTATCATTGATTTATGCCAGTTCTAGAGAGATGCAACTAGAGCCATCACTTCACAGGTGCAGCTGTAACATGGCATAGCCTTTGTCAGCCGGGGTCCCTGGGTGACAGGGTTGAGCAGAGCCCCATGCTATAGGTTAAAAATGAACACAGGCATTAAGATGTGGGAAAGCGCTGAGGAGGTAATATTTTAATAAGACCAGTTTAGTTGGAAGCAGCCTTTCTGACATTGACAGCAAGAGCCATATCAGTTGAAAAACCACAGAATTGAGTCACACAAGAGGGAAGTCTACAATAAAAAGGGGCTGTTAGATAAAATTGCTATAAATTTTAAATGGTTCTATCTATCTATGTATGTATGTATGTATGTATCTATCTATCTATCTATCTATCTATCTATCTATCTATCTATCTATCTATCTAATCTATCCCTCAAATCCAGATATGATACTGCCAATGGTGCACCTGTCCTTAATATGTGCTCACCATTTCCCCACACCTGCTTCTTCAAAGAGTGTTCATGTGCTCTTATAAGATTTCATGGCTGCAGAGGTTTAAATCCACCCCGAGAATGCAAAGCAAGTCATGACTTGTCATGGCTTCTAAAGAACCATCTGACATAAAACACCTTTCAGTGATTCCTGTCTGAGCGATACCTTTCCAAAATAAGGAACAAATGCAGTTTGTACCAAGGAGCGGAGCTGAGTGGTAACACACGGATTACCCAGCCCAGCCACCAAATTATTGATGTTGCAGAATTGAAGTCTGGTGCTGCCGAATTAAAGTCGTCAAGCTGTAGTTACATTTTTCAAGGACTTATAAAAATCCTTTTAACTTCTGTCATGGTTCTAGTAGTTAGCAGGGGCCTGAATTTGACTTTGAGCTTCACATTTGGAAAATCAAGGAATTCAAAGCAAATCTCAGCCAGAGTCCCTTCGCCTCCTGTGGCGCCTTCCTCAGACTATAAATGGATCCTGTTTTTGAAAGCAAGCCCAGATTTCCTTAAAACATGTTCCAGTCTCTTGAAATTCACCCAGGGTGTATTTCAAAGGAAGGCTGTGCTTTTTTTCTCCGCACCCTCTTTTTGGAGTGTCCTCTTTGTAAGCATTGCCGTTTCCTTGTGTGGGTTCGCGCCACCCGTGCTGAGTACATGCCATGCCCATCATACACATTTCAACCAGGCTCCCCAGATGAATGGCAGTCAGACTTTCCACTGGCCACACGTCAAAAGCAAGCTATTCAGGGTCAGCCTCCTTGAAAAGATCTGCCAACTGGTCTACTGGCCTCCTTAACATACTAGTGGAATTACAGTAATCGAAAGACAGCATAGTGCAGCCAGTGTTGCTCAGTGGTTGAGCACTGACATATGAACCAGGAGGTCACGGTTTGATTCCTGGTCAGGGCACATGCCCATGTTGGGGCTCCAGCCCGAGTAGGGGGCATGCAGGAGGCAGCTGATGGATGATTCTCTCTCATTGATGTTTCTATCTCTCTCTCCCTCCCCCTTCCTCTCTCTAAAATCAATCAAAACATATTAAAAAAAAAAACAAAGAAAGCATAAAGGTCCATATCCTGGGCTCCATTTCCTTTCATTCCCTGTTTCTCACACCTTTTGAGGATCTTTCACACCTTCCATTCAAAATGGCCACTAACTAGAGATGGGTTTTCAGTATTAATATACTGTCCACTTCAGTCATTAGTTTCAAGATGTACTCATTCAAACCATCTATAAATACCAATCATTTTCTGGCAACTACGATACATTTCTTTGGTTTTGTTGAAGTGAGATGATTACTTCCTTATATCAGACACATACCTCCATGAATGCTTCTAAAATACCATTGCATATGCATTTGGGGCAAGTATACCGCATTTTTAACTCACATTGAGTATGCTTTCCCCCCCCAAAATGCCCTTGGATACTTTAGATGAATGGCTGTCCACCTATATCTGGCTCATCTCAAAGAGATACATTTTATTTCTCTGGCTGCAAGTTTAGGGCTATACATGAATCTGTGTTAAAATGTAAGCACGTCAGTCTATCAAGATATGTTTTTTGTTTCTTGGTTTGCTAACTATCCATTCCGACTTGAGTAATCTCAGAAATCGGGTCTGTGTTCTCATTCAAGTCATTCGTCAAAATGTAGAATGGGAAAGATCTAAGCATCCAGTCCTTTGGCTTTTCACTGGCGTGAGCGTAGAGAGGCATCGGCCCTCTAATCAGCACCCTTTAGATATCCAGCTGTATCTCTAATATTTTGAAAACTTGCTTTGCATTGGTCTCTGCCAACAAAAGGTGATTTTGTGCTGCCACCATCAGAATGCTATGAAAGAAGTGATGCTGCTCCTTTTTATACACGAGAATACTGAGGCTCAAAGAAGTGAAGTTACTTACAGCAAATCACATACGTACGTTAAGTTAAGAATCACTTCTGTAGGTTTTTCTCCTCCTGCTGTTTGCACCTGACACTCCAGCCATGTCTAGTTGCTTAGAGTCCCTCTCCACCCCAGGATTTTGGACAACTGTGCTTTGCACATTTTGCTCCCGTTGTCTGGAGCGCTTGTCCCCTCCATCATGTTTTATTCACTAACATCCTCCTCCTCTGCCTTCGATGGGGACTCTAAGTCTTTTCTCCATGATCACAAAAGGAATAACCACGTATAACCCTTACAACATTGAGGCATATGTTGCTACCCATTTCACAGCTTAAAAAAAAGGTATGGGATGCATTTCTTAAGACCACATGCATAACAATGGAGAGAGGCAATGCCTCCTGACACTTAGAGATAGTGCATTGAGAGCTGTGATAGAGCACTGAAACCAAACCCAACAATGCACCATGGCTCACCAGAGGGGTTACAGCGGCCTCTTCTAGCTCATCTCAGATCTACCTTTTCCGTTGCTCACACACTATAACCACCGACCTTCCTATGATTCTTCAAAGAGGTCCAGCTTGTTCCCAGATCAGGGTACATGCCCTTGCTGCTTCCTCAGCCTGGCTGCTATGATTTCTTCTTTTCATGTGTGTCTGCTCAGTTGTAAGCCTCCATGACCACTCAAGTTGAGCTGTTCCCTGAATTCCTAAGTAGCATTCCCATCACGTCACCCTGACCTCTGCTTAATTTCCTTCCCAGCGACCACAAATATCTCGCTCATTATGGGAGTGCACTGAATTCTCTGTGTCCTCTTCAAACACGAAAGCTTTTTTTAAATATATATATTTTTTAAATATATTTTATTGATTTTTTACAGAGAGGAAGGGAGAGAGACAGAGAGTTAGAAACATCGATGGGAGAGAAACATTGAGCAGCCGCCTCCTGCACATCTCCCACTGGGGATGTGCCGGCAACCCAGGCACATGCCCTTGACCGGAATCGAACCCGGGACCACTCAGTCCGCAGGCCGACGCTCTATCCACTGAGCCAAACCGGTTTCGGCTAAATATATTTTTTATTTCAAAGAGGAAGGGAGAGGGAGAGGGAGATAGAGATAGAAACATCAATGATGAGAAAGAATCATTGATTGGCTGCCTCCTGCATGCCCCCTACTGGGGATCGAGCCCCCAACCCAGGCATGTGCCCTTGACTGGGAATTGAACCTGGGACCCTTCTGTCCGCAGGCCTATGCTCTATCCACTGAGCCAGAGCAACATGAAAGCTTTTTAAGGACAGGAACCGTGTCAATATTATTTGCTACCATATCTCTAGTATGTACATAGTGTCTAATGCCTATTTGCTGAATGAATGAAGAAGAGAGTTTTAAAGGAGCGTGGTTGGGCATCTATATCTCATAGAGAGGAAAGCAAAGCTTTTTAGAAGAGGAGGAATGATGATTAAAAGGTAAGGTAAGAAGTAACTAATTCAAACTATGGAGATTTCTAAACCATGAGGGATTTTGCCACCCCACTGCCATCCTAAACTATGGCACATTTGGCAATATCTGGAAACATTTCTTTTTTTTTTTTTTTTTTTTTTTTTTGCACCTCAATAATTGTTTTTATTATTCATGGTGATACTTTCATTTTACAGAAATTTTGAAAAAAATCTGACAGAGACATTTGTTCAGGTTTACACACCTTAACAATATATTTCAGTATCCTATGATTCATGCAGATTTAACATGGAGATGGTCAGTGCTAACATATTTCTAAATCACTGATAAAAATGGTTGCTCAGCGTGAAAGGTGTCCCCCCATATGGCATGACTAGCCAACCTGAAGAAGGAAAGATAATGCAAGGCACACCCCATTCTGTCTACCCCCTTCTCCACTGACTCACCAGCCTCCAGCTCTCATTCATTACATTTTGTTTCCTTTTTCTATCCTAATAAACTTATATCCTTTACGTAAAAGGAAAAAAGTTCTTCATTTCATTCTACCACTCTTGTTCTACCTCTCACTTCCCACCACTCTCAGAGGGAACTATAACCTTAGCTGTACTTCCTTATTGCCCACTACTCCCTAAATTTGTAATTTTGCATTTGCTCCCCCCCCCGCCCCCACTCCTTAGAATTCTACCCACTAACATTACCCATGGCATCCAGATTTCCAAGTTCTTTGGTCATTTCCAGCATTGATTTTCCTAGTCCTCACTAGTATTTGCCCTTTTGATAAGCTTTTCCACCAAAGCTTATTCCTTTATTGGTCATAATGAGGCTGCTACATTTCCTAGTTTTCCTCCTACTTTTATTAAAAACCATCTCTCTCCTTATTTATATATGTGGAAACATTTCTTATTTGTGCAATTTGGGAAGGGTGAGACTGGTATAGAGGCCTACAATAGGCACACACAATATGCTACATATCCTACAATATGCACACATACCCATAAGACTGCATACCTAGAGAAAAGAATTATGTGCTACCTGTTGAGTTGGCTTTGACTGCTGGTGATCCTATGAATAAGTGATGTCCATAGTGTCTGGTCCTGCACAGCCCTGCTCAGTTCCTGTAGCCTCATGCTTACAAATTCTTTTATGGGATCATTCCGTCTCATGCTTGGTCTTCCTTTTTCCCTACTACCTTCTATTTTTCCCAGAAAAGAATTACTTGCCCTAAAATGTCGATACCCATAGAGTGGTGAGCTTTCTTCAGCAACATTCTACCTCCCCAATCTTTAATAGGTTCCTCTTCTCTGTCTCTTCTCCCTCTTCTCCTAAATGCCCCTGATGTATTTTGACTCTGGGACACTTAAAGTTACTGAACTCCAAAGCTTCCCACCTCCCTTAGAGAACTTGGAATCAAAGGTCAGCCCTGCTCTGGCCTGAGACTCTGTAGCTTAGGCCTGGAAAGGGCTGAGGTCTCAACGTTATATGATCAAGGAAGCAGGGCTACCTGAGTAGGCACCACAGGTACCAGGACGTGTTAAAGAGCACTCAGACCCAGGATGAGGGGACTCAGAAGTACAGGCCGAGAAAGCGCTTGGACTTGGCTGAAGTTGATGCATAGAGTACAGTCTGTACTTTATCTGTCTGCTCACGTCTTTTTCGGTGAGTTCCACACCCCCCCCCCCAAATTATCATGGGCTCAATTCAACCAACTCAGCAGTGCATGAGTTTCAAGGGGCTTTCTTTTTGCCTTTTGATTAGACTTGCAGGAAGCCAACTTCAATGAGATTTTATAGTCTCTTGAAACCTGGGGACTTTCCCCCCACACTTTTGTCTTGTAAAAACCCCAAGAAGAGTGTGTAACCAAAATTGATGAATTTCCACCAATTTAAACATCTTCATTTATAGCAGTTTGGTAGAAGATGCTGGGCACATTTCATTTCTAATGATTTAATCTAATTCGTATTTATAACTACAGTCTTCTTCCAATAAGTACACTGTTAAATGAGTAGAGAAATGTATTTATTGATTCACCCATGAACAGCAGAACATCACGCATAAGGAGGTTGTTGAGATAGCTAAATAGATGCGTACCCACACATTTTCTACATTTTTCTCACATTCTTTGATCATGATCCTTCTTTTTTTTATGTTTCATACTGTGATAACGACTCTTTTAAATTGCTTTTTGTAATACATTTTGGGTAAGATTATTCACTTTTCTTTGTATTTTTTTTAATTTTATGCTCTGAGTGTTAGACCCTACAGAGAGCTACAAATTGAGAGAAACAAACATTTCAGAGAAAACAGACCTCCAGAGATTTGGAAAGAGTGAAGAATTGACAATTTGAAGGGCTCCAAGTATGCCAAGTGGCCATCACAGCTCACTCCACATTTCAGAAAGGAAAAAACAAATTAGAATTTGAAGACTTTGCAGAGCCTTTTGTTTGCAGAGGATGCTTTCATCGTTGTGTTGACTATAATTATTGTTAAGATGCATTTTAAGAGCAGCTCAGCTCAGCTCCTTACTCCCATTTATTATGAGAAAGATAATTTGAAGGTATCTCGGTTTTTAAATGACAGTTGGTGGAATGAGGGGAGCTATGTGATATCATGAGGCTCGTCAGGGACAAAGCTGAGAGGTGAGCCCTGGAGTCCTGGCACCTGCGTTCCTATTCCAGGGCATTTTGCACCACACCGCCCTTCCAAAGGTCATATTAGGAGAATAAAGAACGATTAGTAGCTCAAAATCAAAACCATTTCATTATTGTTTGAGACAGTTTCTTCGAGAGCCTGGCTTGCTATAGAATGTGGGAATATCACCATGTACAGGGTCTTAGAGAACACCCGCTTACATCACTCAAGTTTCCTCAATGAGAAAATGATGTCCGGGATGCAGAAAAGCATTCAAATGCCACAGGGATGCACTTGCCCCATCTCAAACTTCCTTGAATAGCATTGTACCTTTTCCATGAGGAAAAATACTCCAAAATGAATATGGATGGTGAACAAAAATTAAATCTGTAAGATGAGCAACAGTGGATTATGCTTGTTTGTGAACAGGTATGGATCTTTGATCTAAGAGTTTCTTCTCGCTAGTTTTGTCTAGATTCCATAGAAAAAAAACTTTTGTGCCATTTGTAGCTTCCCTTTGTGTTAAAATTTAGCACCTACAGTCTTATTGGGGCAGGACAGTAAGAAGCTAGGAGAAGTCCTGGGCACGTGGAATAGGGAAACTGAGACAAGAGAATTAAACTTGGACCAAACAGTTTCAACAACTCACTAGTACAGCCGGCTAGTGAATCACAAGACCTTACCTTCCCAACTAAGGACACTTAAGGACAAATGAAATATGCCTTTCCTCCCTAACCGGAGGATACATAGCTTAACTCACCCTGGTCAGGGAAAAGAAAGAACAGAGACCCAATTAATGCCATTTATGCCAGTTAAACCCAAAGACAGATGGAATCAGGAAACTAATAGCAACAACTCCATTCCTCAAGTCAGACAACCCAAGATAAAACAGGAAAGCAGACCAAGAAATAATCCCCATCTCCCCTATAAGCTTATTTTGATGCATCAGCATATTAAAAATGCACCTGGAAAGATGATGAATATTCTGCTGAAACCCTCCCCTTAAGATTCTCCCGCACAAAAAATAAATAAATAAAAAGTCCTGAAGACAAAGACCTGGGGGTAGGGGGTGGGGCTCACTCTAGAGCAGCCGTGGGCAAACTATGGCCCTCGGGCCGGATCCGGCCCGTTTGAAATGAATAAAACTAAAAAAAAAAAAAAAGACCGTACTCTTTTATGTAATGATGTTTACTTTGAATTTACATTAGTTCACACAAACACTCCATCCATGCTTTTGTTCCGGCCCTCCGGTCCAGTTTAAGAACCCATTGTGGCCCTCGAGTCAAAAAGTTTGCCCACCCCTGCTCTAGAGCATGCCCATGCCCCTCCTTGGGCATGAACTTTTTACTTCCTCCAGCATTCTTTCTGTTGCTGGAACATGCCATGCGTGTCCCCAAGGGGTCTCTGCGCTTGATGGTGGCTGTATTTGGAATGACCTTCCCCATGACCTTTATAGTCTTGATTCCTTACTTTGCAGATTTCTGCTTAACGATTCCCTTTTTATGGAGGTCATACCAGACCACCATTTTTAAAGTAGGTTTCCCACATACTTTCTCTTAAGTTACCCTGTAAATTTCCATTGCCTCCATAACATAAAATTAGAGAAATACTGGAAAATACTTAGGTTATAAAACACAAAAACTTAGAAAAACATATCTGTGATTTGTTCCATGGCATAAAAAATTACTTTCAAAAAGCAGCCTGGCCCTGGCCAGTGTGGCTCAGTTGGTTGGACATCACCCTGGGCACCGAAGGGTTGCCAGTTGGATTCTCAGTCAGGGCACATGCTGGGGTTGCAGGCTCCACCCCCAATAGGGGCATGCAGGAAGCAGTAAATGGATGTCTCTCTCTCTCTCTCTGTACCTCTCCCTTCCCTTCTCTCTAAACATCAATTAAAAAAATTGTTACAAAAAGGAGCCTAAGTACTAAATGATCTGCCTCATTATGTCTTAAATCACCCCAACATTCTTGTCATTCCACTGTTTTAAAGTTTACCACAACTAATAAGAAGTCATTTAGGCAGGACCTGGACACCTCAGGATAGCTAACAGACTACTGGGCCTCACATTAATTTGTGATATTACCCAAGTAAAACGAAGCGGCACATTTATGCTTGAAATCTGTGGGTAGAATAAGTGCAGGTGATGGATGAATAAAACATCATTGATCAAGCTGGCTGGCAGCTAGATTTTTAGATTTTGGGTGACCCCCACTGGGTTAATTTGGTTCGGTGGTGTTTTTTCTCCCATCTTCTGATGTTGCTGGCACCGAGGTGGGAACGTGTATATTATGCATGGGAAAAACATGAGCAACAGGCATTTCAATACCTGGAACAGGTGACAAGTGTTGTTCAGCTGCGTTCAGGTTTTAGTTCGGAGACACAAAAACAACTCGCCATCCCCAGCCCCAGGGACAAGTGTCATTGACTCTTTAAAACACGGGCTCATCTCCATAGATGAGTTGCCATTCCTCCTTACTCGTTCTAATTTTGCTTGGGGAAGAAAATGTACATGAGCTAGCTTTAAATATGTACAAGAGCTTGCACACGATTCTTTTATGGGAGAGAATCTTGAACAATGGTTTTTGGTGCAGGGGGGAGAAGTGTACATTTTAGTAAGTCAGGTGGCGCCGGCAGCTGAACAAACGATCAAGTTAGTCATGTAAACCATGGTATGTGTCTGTCACAGCGGAACAGTTTGGGTTCCTTCTCTCGCATGATGAGCAATTTGTATCTAAATATAACATAGCTCTTCCTTATGTTGATGTCCTTTAAGGGCTGTTGCTGGCTGCGTGGTACAGGGAGGAATAGAAACCAAAGCAAGACAGTTAGAGACAAAGGATTCTTTCTCTTTATCGAGTTCCTTTTGTGCATCATTAAGCTTGAGTTAGTGATAATAAATAAATAAATAAATAAATAAATAATAAATAAATAAATAAAAGTCAATGCCGTTTCCTTTCATTCTGGAAAACAATGTTTAAGTAATTTCAAATTGGGGTCAAACAAGTCCTTTGTAGCCCTTTCTGCCCCTTCCCTGTTTTCGTTCTACCCTACAGAATCTTCTGCTTCTATTAACCCATGACCTAGTTAAAAAAAATAGTCTAGAAGCACACATGCAAGTTGATTTAATATACCAGCAGCTAATATCAATGTTATTCTTTGACTTATATCATAGCCCATGCCACACAGAAAAAAAATGATTGAATTTCTTTTGCTGATGCCTTTAATGTAGACAAGATGAAAACAAGTGAATTTACTGTATTCTGACTAGTCTATATTTACAGTTCTTGACTTTTTTCCCTCCACTTTATGGGCTACCCAACCACTTGCATGTTAAATCCGGGTAAGCATGTTCTTGCCTCTCTACATGTGCATGTACTTTCCCCCTATGAGAAAGCCCCCGCTTTAACTTCTCTTGCCCCCTCCCTCAAACACGTCTACTCTTCGACTTTTGAATAAACCTACAATTAAAGAAACTGAGTTAATAATGAACTGTCTGCTCACAAAGAAAAGCCCATGCCAGATGGCTTCACAGGTGAGTTCTTCTTAACATGTATTTTAAAATGTTTCCATTTACATAAAAAAATGACGAAAATATTTTTTAGAAGAAAAAGAATAAGAAATAATAATTCTTCTCAATTTTTTTTAGGAAATAACATTTCCCTACCCCTTCTGAGGCCAACATTACCCTAATACAAAAATCAGAAAAACCCATCACATCTAAACTACAAATCCACGTTTCTAATGACATAAATGCAAACATCTGCAACAGATACATGCAAACAATGACAAGTGTTGGTGAGGAGAGACAGGAGCCCTCATGCACTGCAGTTGAGAATGGTAAATGGTGCAGCCACTTTAAAAAATAGTTTGGTACTTTCTCCAAAAGTTAAACATGAATTTACCTATGACTCAACAATTCTTCACTCTTAGGCCCAGCCAGCATGAGCATCAACCTATGAACCAGGAGGTCATGGTTTGATTCCCATCAGGGCACATGTCCAGATTGCAGGCTCGATCCCCAGTATGGGGCTTCCAGGAGGCAGCAGATCAATGATTCACTCTCATCATCGATGTTTCTATCTCTCTCTTCCTCTTCCTTCCTCTTTGAAATCAATACGAATAGATTTTTAAAATGTTTAAAAAACATATGTTCATACAAACACATGTATGCAAGTATCCATAGCAGTGTTATTCATGAGAGCTGAGAAGTAGAAATAACCCAAATGTCTACCAACTAATAACTAGACAGACAAAATATGATATGTTCATAATATGTACTATGATTTGGCAATACAAATGAATAAACTATTGATCTATTCCTTAACATGGACATACTTTAGAGACAAGCTAACTAAAAAAGTCGGATAATAAAAGACTACGTATTAAATGATTTTATTATAAGAAATGTCCAGTAAGCACATCAATATTTGTCTGTTGTTGGGGGAGAGAGTGATTATATACAGCAAAGAAGCATGTGTTACTGGTGGGGTTATGGAACTATTCTAAAACTAGATTATTGTTAGAGTTGCATAGTTCTATAAATATACACTAAAATTCAATTAATTATACATTTACAATGACTTAATTTTATGGTATTTTAATTACACCTCAGAAAGACGCTAGAAATAGTCTTTCTTTTAATAAAAGTGTACTGTGAATGAAACACACAAATACATTTTCAGCATGGCAAAAAAATGCATGTTTTTTCATGACAATTATTTGTTAGATCTTTAAAGAAAAAATGGATGTATTAAAAACAGAAGAATGCCCTGGCTGGCATGGCTCCGTGGTTAGAGTTTCAGCCCATATACCAAGGGGTCGCAGGCTCGATTCCAGGTCAAAGGCATGTACCTGGGTTTAGAGTTCCATCCTTGCCTGATGTTTCTCTCTCTCTTTCTCTCTCTCTTTTCCTCTCCCCCCTCCTCCCTCCCTTCCACTCTCTCTAAAATATTCAATGGAAAGAATATCCTTAGGTAAGGATTAACAACAACAAAATAAAAGAATGGATACACACTCCCCAGCTCTCTATCAGCTTATATTTTTTGTTTTTCATCTGTTTCTGGGTCATCACACCTTGTTATTTCTTGCCTACCTTCATGATGGGGACAGACATACTTAGAATTGTGACTTACTTTAATAACACGATTACCAGGAGAAGCAGGTGACAGATAGTAATGGATGTGTACCTTTTCTGATCACAGCACCTCGAGCTCTGTCCTATTAGAGAGTGGTTCCACACTAATGTCCTACACTTGATGATTTGAAAAGACATGTCTCTCAGGCTGCCATTATGTATAAATCTCATGGTTACAGGTACAGTGGAAAAGTTGTGGGTAAGTTGACAGAATAGGTTCAAGCTTTGAAGGACCAGTTATTCAATGCACTTGGATCCAAATGCTTAACTTCCCTGAAATTCGGTTGATTAGTATTTGCCAGTGGAGATGATAATGATGACTCCAAAGATCATGATGGAAGATCATGTAAATTGCAACCAGTGCCTATTATACATTGGAAACTCAATAAGTGGTTACATGTTCGTTTCTTTTTGGTCTCTCTCTCTCTCTCTCCCTCTCACACACACACACACATATAATCATTATTCTAATCATAAACTGAAAAATATGAATAATGTTCTGAAAGATGGTAGGTAAGTTTTTATAAAATCCATTCTTAGATTGCAAGTTAAAAATTATACATACATGCAAACTAGGATCATTACAGAAATTAAATATGTAAATAATCAAGGGTGACATTTGCAAATCATCTAAATGTTAATAGTGCTTATTTATTTATTTATTCATTCATGTATTTGTTTGGTTATTATATTAGTCAACTTTGCTGGAGTAATGGAGGTCTTAAAAAATCCTGGTGACTTATAACAACAAATATTTATTTCATATTCACGAGTTTGTGTGCGTGCTTTTTTTTTTTTTGCCTGAAGTAGACATGGGCCCAAGAAGCAGTCTCTATATCAAATCTTCTCACACGTCATTGGCCAAAGCATGTTCCCGTGGGCGGGGCAGTCCTGTCCATCCACAGGAGATACTAAGAGATCATGGCAATGAAAGGGGAGAAATAGTGCTCTTATAGAAACCAGAAGTGAACGGTTAGAATAGTTGGAAACAATACTGTAATCTATCACATTGCCTGTTATTTTTTATGATATTTAACAAACATTTTTATTGTGCTTACACTATACTTGGCACTGTTCAAAGCACTTTGAAATATTAATTTTGCCTTCATGACAGTCCTTTGAGGTAGATACTATGACTATCGCCAGTGTACAGGTAAGACAGTTCCGATAGAGTGGGGATTAGTGACACTGCCCAAGCTTGCTAATTTTGCAAGTGGCTGAGCTTCCCCTCTATCCTGGGCATCCTGACCTCAACACCTCTGCTCTTTAGTGCCTGCCTAGTGACAGCCACAGAGCCGGTGCACTGGAGTAGTAAGAGGGGATTTCTCTTCTTTTTAAAAAAAATATGTTTTATTGATTTTTTACAGAGAGGAAGGGAGAGGGATAGAGAGTTAGAAACATCCATGAGAGAGAAACATCCATCAGCCGCCTCCTGCACAACCCCTACTGGGGATGTGCCCACAACCAAGGTACATGCCCTTGACCGGAATCAAACCTGGGACTCTTCAGTCCACAGGCCGACGCTCTAGCCACTGAGCCAAACTGGTCAGGGCTCTCTTCTCTTCTTTATCATTTTCTGTAGTTTCAGAATTCTTCATAGAGTTTTGTGTGCGTTCTTTATTTCATTACCGTTCCCAAATGAATGAAACAGTGAGTAGCATAAGAACATACAACATATTAACATTTCTTACTTCTTGTCTCCAGGAGAAAACATTTTCCTTTGATCCAATGTTCTGATCCCATCACACAGCCCCTTCTTTCCTCCAGAGCCTTGCAATATACACCATCCGAGGCAGCTTGGCCTTTTTCCCTTCTCTTACCAGCATGGAAATTAACAAAGCTCTCATTCTCATTGTCCTGAAGAGATCCTTGAGCCCAACTTCCTAACACCAAGACCTGACAGACCTATAATTACATTGTGACAGGCCGGAGGCTTACAAAGAGTTAAGACAAATTCATTAAATACGAGCATGCCTCTTGATGAGACACGGTGCAGCCCAATTCAAGAAATCGGGACTTCACACTGTGTTTGCTAATCTATATATTCTTCTTCTTGCTATTGTAGAACGAATGTGTTATTGCATACCATTTCTTTTCTAGGAATATTACCACTTCACTCTCATCACTCTGACTCTCTGAAGGTGGAGCACTACGACGTTTAAATTAAAGTCATTTCACTCAGTGATATATTGGCTTCATTTTATTTGTAGCTATAACTCTAGATCAAGCATGATTATTTCCAAGGAGTGTCTCAACCCATCAGTGGTTTGATCCAGGTGCTTCCTACAAGAATGCTAGTATTTGCCCATCTCGAGGGACATGCTTCCCCCCAGTTAAATAATCCCTTTGGAGAAGTTAGATAAGTCATCACTATTCTCTACCTGTTTCCTTCTCTGTGAAATGGAGATAAACGTGTGCTTAGTTCACAGATTTTTGTAATGCTATAATGTCTATGCAAGCATACTGTATATAATTAAGCTCAAAAAATGATTGGCACACTGATGCTAATAGCAAAATAATAATTTTTTTTTAATCCTCACCGGAGGATATTTTTTCCATTGCTTTTTAGAGAGCATAAGGGGGAGTGGGGGGAGAGAAACATTGATGTGAGAGAGAAACATTGATTAGTTGCCATGGATCGAACCTGAAACCGAGGTGCATGCCCTTGACCAGGAATTGAAACTGAGACCCTTCAGTTGAAGGGCCGATGCTCTACCCACTGAGCAAAACCAGCCAGGGCAATAATTATTGTTAATATTCATTGATTCCCTTACAGGGTAATAAGGAATAACTGGTTCAATGTCTTGACATTGCAACACATATTAACCGCATGCAACAGTCCTCTTAGAAACTCCTAGCTTTCTAAAACTAAACTATTTTGGCCACTTCTCTGTGCAGCATTCTTAGGGAGACACTGTGATCGAAATAATTATACATGTTCATTTCAGTGGTTGACTTTGCACTCTCATCATACCGCCCATTTCAGGTTTGCTTAGGACAATGAATTAAAATTCAACAGGATGAATAACGCAGCTTTTGCTCACTATACCAACCAATTTTCTCAGAATTTGATTATGCTTGAAATAAATGGATTGGAATAGTAGTCAAGAATCTGGTTGAGGCTGTATATAAAAGACATTTATATTATAATGAAGGTTCACTTTCTCTAGAAACCATAGCATGCTAAAATGCAGGGTGACATTAAAATATTGTTATTAACCATAACTCTGACTTGAATTCGCCGTCACATTACACAGGAACAAGCAGAGGAGGATTAGAGGACGAGGTCCGAGCCCAGCTTAATGACCACTAAGTAGGGTATGGGAACTTGTCGTGTAAGCAGCATGGGGCGAGGCAGACATTAATCTTGTTAAGTCATCAATCTTTTGAATTTTCCATTATTCTCATTTATGGCAACATTTTATACAGTTTTTTACTTAAAAGGGGCTTAGCAAATTGAAGTCTATATAAACTATTCTTTTCCTTTTATGAACCAGAGAACCATTAAACATTCTAAAAGGAGTCTTTCTCTGGTTCTAATCCTCAAATTCATACCTGCTTTTTTACTTTGCATTTTGAGTTGTGTGATCAGGCAAAAATATCCCTGCTCCTGTTAGAGAGGTGAGAATATCTATTAGTACTTAACTGATGAGTGAAATATAACTAATGATAGCAATGCCTAATTATCAAGCCCCTTTGTAAACATTATTTCAACCTATAAAATCTATATTTGTTAAATCTTCATTTACTTGTCTATAAAATAAACTCATGTTCAAAGATTATTTGGCCCTAACTGGTTTGGCTCAGTGGATAGAGCGTCAGCCTGCGGACTCAAGGGTCCCAGGTTCGATTCTGGTCAAGAGCATGTACCTTGGTTGCGGGCACATGCCCAGTAGGGGGTGTTCAGGAGGCAGCTGATCGATGTTTCTAACTCTCTATCCCTCTCCCTTCCTCTCTGTAAAAAATCAATAAAATATATCTTTAAAAAAAAAAGATTATTTGAACTTCCCAAGGTCACAGAGTCAGTAGAAATAAAGGAATGGGGGTTGATCTTCCAGCTTTTTCCATAACCATACACATTTCCCCTAAGAAAAGTAGCATTTTTCCACTTTGTTTATTTTGTTCATCAGACTCATGGATATAGAAAATAGACTAATAGCTGTAAGAGGGGAGGGTGTTGGGGGCTGGCTGAGAAGGGAGAAGGGATTAAGCAAAGAAAAAAGAAAGACTCATTGACACAGATGACAGAGGGGAGGGGTTGAGGGGAGCTAGAAGAAAGTAAAGGGAGGATAAATGGTGATGGAAGGAGACTTGACTTGGGGTGGTGAACACACAATACACTATACAGATGTATTATAGAATTGTACACCTGAAACCTATATACTTTTATTAACCAACTAGAGGCCTGGTGCATGGAATTCGTGCACAAGTGGGATCCCTAGGTCTAGCCGGCGATCAGGGCAGATCAGGGCCTCCTGGCTGCTGGCCTGGGCCTTCCTGCCAGCTGCCGGACGAGGGGAAGGACCACAGGTTGGTTGGCACGGGGAGGGGCCAGGGGAGGTTGGCCGGCTGCGGGAAGCTGGCTGTGGGAGAGCACTGACCACCAGGGAGAAGCTCCTGTGTTGAGCGTCTGCCCCCTGGTGGTCAGTACATGTCATAGCAGCTGGTCGTTCAGGTCGTTCCAGTTGCTTAGGCTTTTATATATATAGAAGTCACCCCAATAAATTTAATAAAAAGGTGACATTTCTTAATATAATACTTAATACTCAATACCCCACTCAGTTTACTATAGGAATTGTACACATTTAAAAATCAATTTCTCCAGTGTATTTCCAACAAGCATAGGGGGTCATGTTTCCTTTTTAACTGAACTTAACAACATAAATTGTGCTGAGTGCCCTCAAAGAAGGCTGGAGAGCAAATACTCGTTGAACTCCTCTTGGAAATCAAAGGGAAAAGGTTACGTCTACAGTGTGTAGGTCTGTATTGAGTACTCCCTATTACATATTAGATTCGGTAAATAAAACCATGGCTACACTACTGAGGAAGCTAGAGACAAGGCAAGGATGTACATTAAAGGGAAAGATGTGTTGAACATCAGAGGAGAAAGATTTTGAAGGTTCAAAGAGGGTTGACTGGACAAGAGAATGATTAAGACAGAAAATTCAAGGCACCAAGATAACACACACAACCTCTGATATTCTTACTGTGGCCAGGAGGTCTTTGGCCCCTGGTGGACACAGAGCCAATCAAAGTCTGAAGCCAACTAAATTTCTGAGGATGGGAGAAGGTGAGTGATATTACTTGGAAGACTAAAGAAACAACTCACTCTAAGGATTGCAGATAGGAGATGACCCAGCAAAAATGTCGTTAATTTATATTTGGCCAAATCTAGTGTCTAATGTGTATAATGAGAAGACATGATTTATATAAATCTTTATGTACTAGTATAAGGACTTAGAAGACAATTTCACACTAACTACAAAGAGTGTTTAATGTTTTCATTAAGCATCAATTGTGGGACTTGTCACAAGTCAAACAAGATTTTTACCTAATGCAGATTTCAGAAGGTTCACGGTCCCTATACATTAAAGTGAAGTTCGAGACACTCGGAGTGCATCGCTTTCATCTTGGTTTTCATCGCCTTTCACTTGTATTCAGTAGTTTACAGGCATGAGATCATAGAAATATTTAGAATTAATATGTGCAGACTAAGTTATGATATTGTCTAATGCTGCCTGATATTCATCAAAGAGTTCTTGTTATGTTTGAGATAAAGCTCGGGAACCCCAAAAGGCCTACAGGACGATACAGCATTTGTCCCAAGCTGGTGCCTCTAACTTCCCCTACAGGTCTCCCTGCCTCCATGCCACTCCTTAAGAGCATTAAGCTGTCCCTTCACAATAATTTTTAAAAATATTTCAGAAAGGAAGGAAGAGAGAGAGAGATAGAAACACCTATGATGGGAGAGATTTCATTGATCAGCTGCCTTCTACCTGCCCCACACTGGGGATCAAGCTGGGCATGTGCCCTGACTGGGAATCGAACCATGACCTCCTGGTTCATAGGTCAATGCTCAACCACTGAGCCACGCCAGCCAGGCCACAATTTTTAAAAATAAGCAATTTCTTTACTTTTGTCATATCTTTCCTACACTATCCACCGTCTCACATCTGCCATGAAAACACCACTGGTTCTTCAAGCCACAGATCAAGTATTACCTTTTTTGCTGACACTCTGCTGATGCTTCCCACCTGCTCCACCCTGAATATTGTCCACATGACCCATCCTGTCCCAAAAAGGCCCTTGAATGTCTCTCTAGTGTGACCCTGATGGTCACTCCCTTGCCTGGCTCCTTTCTTTCCTCTGTCTCCCATGTCATAGTGAGGTCATTGAAGGCACGGTCTGTATTTTATAAAGTACTAAGCTCCAAGCCCTTGGGAATACACCCTAAAAGATGTGCAGCGTTTGTAGGCTCATGCAATGCCCACACGTCATTATTCCATAAGTGAGGTAATTAGGGCATAAGCTTGTTAAAAAGTATTGCCAGGGTTACAAGGCTGGGCTATGATACCTAACAGATGTTAAGTAGGAAGATCTCAAAGATAATACACAAGTCTGTATTAAGAAAAATGATCTGTACAGGTGCAAACCAAGGAAGGGATTCCGAAAAGCAGTGGCTTCTATGTGGAACAGAAGTATAATCATCATTTGTAAAGCAACCAACAAAACCATTGAAAGCAACTGGTTCTTTCTCACCGAAAACTCCCTTCAGTATGGAAACAAGCATAAAAACACCTGATCCATTGTCATTGTTTCTGGGTTGCCTTCTTCAAATGAAATCTCTCCCAATGAGCTCACTAGGAAATCACAAAACAAATCTAGTTTAAAATTGCTACGAAAGATGCTACTTCATCGAAATACGATGATGAGCTCTGTTCTTTTTGACACAATATAAACACTACCAAGAAATACAATAAGTTCAGTGAAATAAATCACAAAAATAGGTTGATTGGTGCTACAAAAGCAGCCTTTTCTTTATGGCAAAAAGGTGAATTATGCTGAGTTGATTCAGCTTTGCTCATCTTTGATTTTTAGGATGGGCATATATTTCAGATGTATTGGATTTTTCTCTGCTACACTGGTTTGCTCTCTAGAAATCACTGAAAAATTGGAGTGTCTACTAAATAGCTGGCATTTCCTGGGGGCTGACATCCCTGAACTTGGGGGCAGGCCATGTGGGAAGCACATGAGAGATGGAAACAGAAATTCTGCTGACTCCTTCTGTCTTTCTACTTAAGTAAATGTGAAAAGGAACACATCTCTCTCATCACAGCAGGATAACAATCTGCAGAAAACGCAGACTAGCCATTGCTGCAATCGAAAGTTTCCTGATTGAGAAACTGATTAATAAACCGCATTGCACAACGGAAGAGAGAAGCCCTCCAACGGTCCATGTAGACCGGGGCAATTGTCTTCGATGCCCTCCAGCTGGCTTTGCCAAGGGGACGGATTTCATCAGGATGGGAGGACCGGGTTTGCACAGTGAACCCCCATTCCATTCATATATCATTTTAATCTGTACATAGAGTATTTCTGCGTCCCCAGCTTTCATTTGCATCGGCTGCCTTCGTCCATCATCAAAACATTTGTGTCACGTAAATGCTATAGTCACCATTTGACAGACAAACCACAGCAGGTTAGAGAAGCATTGATTCCTGGCCAGACTCCTGGCTGCTTTTCTCATTTTTGATCTGGTTTATACAGCAGATAATGAACTTGGGAGGCAAAAACACAAAACAGTACCTGACACCAGCTTGAGCCACTTGCCCATGGTGACCGTAAGCATATCATTTTTTCCTCTTTGAGCCTCAGTTTCTCCTCTTAGGAATGAAGACAATATAACCAAATTGTTTTAAGGCTTAAGTGACATAAGATCTTAAAAAAAATCTTACTATAAAATAGACAAGGCTCAATACATGTAAATTTTCTTTCTATTCCAGCCATACATCAGCCGGAGATATTTGTTATCTTCAATGCACTAGAAAATATAGTACGGGGCTCACAAAGTTTGGGAAAACTTGAGAATTATTTAGCAGCAAGGCACTTTGAAATTTGAAACCTAGATTTCCCAGCGGTAAATAACTTGATGTTAAAAAGAGCCAAAGATTCAAAATAAATGTATGAGTGCCCTTGGCATCGCTTTTCTCTGAAGAAAACAAACTGTGAAATGTTAACAGTCAACAACTCTGCGAGTGCTGGGACATCTACCAAACACAGCACAGGCATACCTGGATCTGTCGGGTAGAATTAGCTCTCAAAAGGGAATTTGCTTCGCACATACTTGACAGAAAGTGTGCAGACATAAAATACGGTGCACACATCTTCATACCAGCCAACTCAAAATGCCATCTGACTACATTTAAAGAAGCAGGTAAAGTAATTCATTTCCAGCCCAAAGACAACTTCCCATCTTGTTTTCCCTGGATATTTCTATTTGAAAACCCTCTGAGATTTCCAGCAGAAGAAAGTCTATTAATTTTCCGTTGATGCAAAAGCTATCAGGATTATGGGTTGAGTGTTGCTAGTATAGGGAAAGGAAGGGATGCAATTAATCTCTGTGAACTAAAATATACCTCTTTTCATTAATCTTTCATTGTAAATGAGCAAAGTAATTGAAATAGCACCACACCGTCAGAATGAATGCAGTGCCAGTGGGATATGCTTGAGAGAGTACATACTGATTGAGTATTAAATATCTAAAGGCAATAATTTATGGTTCATTAATTCTTTTGGAGTTTCTTAGTTGCGTAGGGTTTGAATTCCAAGTAGTCAGCCTTTGAGGAGAAAAGAGCTTTCAAATGCTGAAGGCAGAGAGCTCACAACACACATTTTCCTTCACTCGGGCTGTTTCCTCAGTGGAACCAAACTCCAAGAACATTTGCAAACAGGGCTGATTGTTTCAAAGACAGAAAGATGCCATCCCCTCATTCCAAAATGCCCTGCTGCATCGGCTGCCACGAAGCGTTTATGAAAATGCAAGGTTGGCCCGACCAGTGTGGCTCAGTGGTTGAGCGTTGAACTATGAACCAAGTGGTCACAGTGCGATCCCGGGACAGGGCACATGCCTGGGTTGCGGGCTTGGTCCCCAGTGGGGGTGGGGGGGACATGCAGGAAGCAGCCGATCAATGATTCTCTCTTATCATTGATGTTTCTGTCTCTCTCTCCCTCTCCCTTCCTCTCTGAAACCAATAAAAATATATTTAAAAAGCAAAGAAAAGAAAACGCAAGGTGACATGGACACAGTGGTGACTAGGAATATCACCTAAGCATCCATTCTGCAACTGCCTGCATCTTATGTAAATCCCCATCCAGCTACCTGTTGGGTCAGACATCTCAGCTTTGGGTTGCAACTGACACTCGCTTCCTTAATTGCATTCTGTCATCCCTGGTGGCACAACTCCGTTGCACATGGAAATAGAAGCTTTTCGGCCCCTGCTGATAGCAAAATGCGATCAACCTGAAGCAGTGTTATAGAAATATGTGTTTTGGATTTGAAGACCGGGTCTGTGCAGACCTCATGCAGTTTAAAGACGAACACTGCCAAAGGAAAACAATAGGAGCCCATGGCTATGGCCAAGAGGTCCCGCAGCTCTTTGTTCAGTTGTTGGGTTTAAACAAATTCCTTGATTCCAGTTTTACCCCAGTGCCCGGAGGAGCCGCTAATAGTGCAGCTGAATCCACTTCTCTCTGTCAGAGCGAATGTGTGTTTCCTTTGATTTATAGTATTTGCTCAGTATATAATGTTTCTAAATGTAATTTCAACTAGAATAATATTGACTTTCGATATGATCTGGCCATGTGTATAATCGTGTATGAGAATGTCTATAAACTTCTTTAGGTCCCGCTTTACTCGAATCATATCTTAAATCAAAGGAGGAATTTTGAAATAATTGGATACCCTCATTTCTCCTGAAACTCCTCTTTCTCTCTTTCTCTCTTTCTCTCTTTCTCTCTTTCTCTCTCTCTCTCTCTCTCTCTCTCTCTTTCCTTCTCATACTATAGTTTTTACTAGGGTAAGGTATACATTTTATTGCATTCTATTTAAAAAATTATATAACTTTTTTTAAAAGTAGTCTTAGTCTAAACACAAATGAGAGACAAGGGAAAACATACCAGTAGAAAAGCTAAATCTCGTAAATAATCATCAAAGGTCAAATCCAGCAAAGATCAGAAAGCCTTTAAAAACTAATATCTTGGAAAATGCCTAAGAACTCTAGACGATAACATTTTATCAGGCAACTGAACATAGCAAATAGCGTCCAGGCTTTCTCACACGGAGGCGGCATGAATTAGCTTTGTGCTCAAATACATGTTACTGTTGTGACAAAGGACAATGACATAATGTTAACTGATAGTAAACCAATCGTATTTTTGGTGGGTAATAGCAGCCTTGATCCGAACATGGTAGACAGAGTTAAAATGATAGAGCTAAGCAATGCCCCCTATTTCAGGCAGAAAGTGGTGGTAAATAAACCCTGCCTTCCATGATAGCCTGTAAGAAAGAGGAAGGTGAGAAAGGAAATGACCTGAAGGGTGTTATGGAGCCAGTGGAACAAGAATGAAAGGAAGAGAAAGGCAAAGAAAGATGATTGTATGCCCACCCCACCTCCTCAAATTCCATACAGTCGTCTATGTGGTAAAGAGAACCAATAGTCAAAAGCAATGAAGAACCGAAAGAAATAGGAAAAGATGGGTGATAGCTTGCCACAGGGTTAAATTGCAGGACATTATAAATTTGAGAAAAATGCTGGTACCTAATAAAACACATTTAGGCATTGATCGGGATGGTGTTGCTAACTGAAATGGTAGCAAGCAGTACATTCACTACACAGAGGTCATTGTCTAGCCAGAAAGACCTCTTCAAAGAAATATGAACTTCGCAAGACACAAGATTCAACATGTGGCTAGTTAAATAAATTATGGTATATTTCGTCAATTAAAAACCTACGCAGCCGTGCCCTGGCCGCTGTGGCTCCATTGGGTGCAGTGCTGTCCATGCTCTGAAAGGTTGCAGGTTCGATCCCCAGTTAGGGCACATGCCTGAGATAAGGTTTCAATTCCCGGTTGTGGCATTTATGGGAGGCAACCAATTGATGTTTTTCTCTCACATGAATGTTTCTCTTTTTCTCTCTTTTTCCCTCTGTCTAAAATTAATAAGCATGTACTCAAGCGAAGATTTTTAAAAATTTTAAAAAACACATTACAGCTGTGAAAAAGAATAAGGAAATTCTTTATGTAGCAATATGGGAAAATGTCAAAGACCCAATAGTAAGTAGGGAAAAAAAGGCAAAATGCAGAGCTACATATACAGTGTGATGTTTCATTATAAAAATAAAACTCTGTGTGTGTGTATGTGTGTGTTTATGAAACATTGTGGTAAAGAGAATCATAGACCCAAAGTTGTTCATCACTAATACTTCTGGAAACCTGTGCTTATGTTACTTTACAGAGAAAATGAACTTCTCAGCTGTGATTAAGATTAAGGACCTTGATTTGCATTTCTCTGATGATTAGTGACATTGAGCATCTTTTCACTTGTCTATTGGCCATCTGTGTGTACTCTTCGGAGAAGTGTCTATTCAGGTCCTTTGCCCATTTTTAAATTGGATCGTCTGGGTCTTTTCATTTTGGTGTTGAGTTTTACCAGTTGCTTATAAAAATTTTGGATATGAACCCCTTATCAGAAGTGAACATGTAGTTTATATATTGCAAGTAAAGTCAGACCTTCTTTCCTCCATCTCCCTACATGTTGGCTTCCCGAAGAGAAGGTGACTCCGAATTATACAGATACAAATCTCTCGTGGATAGTTTCACTCACTTTGCATGACTCAAGATTTACCATTTGGTATGATTCCATTTATATGAAACTAGAGGCCCAGTGCACAAAATTTGTGCACTTGCGGGGGGGGGCGGAGTCCCCTCAGCCCCACCTGTGCCCTCTTGCAGCCCGGGAGTCCCCAGGGGATGTTGACTGACAGCTTAGGAACAGGCCTAAGCCAGCAGTCAGACATCCTTAGTCCTGCTGCGGAGGCGGGAGAGGCTCCTGCCACCACCACTGTGCTCGCCAGCCATGAGCACGGCTCAGGGCTTCTGGATGAGCAGCGCTCCCCCTATGGGAGCTCACTGACCACCAGGGGGCAGCTCCTGCATTGAGCATCTGCCCCCTGGTGGTCAGTGCGTGTCATAGTGACTGGTCATTCTGCCATTCGGTTGATTTGCATATTAGCCTTTTATTATATAGGATACCCAGAAGAAGCAAATCCGTAGATATAAAGTAGATTGGTGATGGCCAGGGCTGGAGGGAAGGGTGGATGGACAGTGACTGTTAGTGAGGTATGAGGTTTCTTTTGGGGAGATGAAAATGTTCTAAAGTTAGGGAGCGGTGATAGTTACACGACAACTTTAGGAGATACTCAAAAACACGTTAAAGGGGTGAATTTACTAGTATGGCATGTGAATGATAATAAAGCTGTTATTTTATTTATTTATTTATTTATTTATTTATTTTTTAAAATATATTTTATCGATTTTTTACAGAGAGGAAGGGAGAGGGATAGAGAGTTAGAAACATTGATGAGAGAGAAACATCGATCAGCTGCCTCCTGCGCACACCCCACTGGGGATGTGCCCGCACCCAAGGTACATGCCCCTGACCAGAATCGAACCTGGGATCCTTCAGTCCGTAGACCGACGCTCTATCCAGTGAGCCAAACCAGTTAGGGCAAAGCTTTTATTTTAAAGAAAAATAATATCTCTCTCTCTCTCTCTCTCTCTCTCTCTCTCTCTCTCTCTCTCTCTCTCCATTATAGGCAGCAATAGCCCCAAGGGGCTTCCTCATTACAAATCTGTATTATAAACTCATCTTTTCTGCAGCTCTTAGGATTTCCTTTCCCAGACTCCACCCGACACTATCCGTAAGTACGCCTGAATAAGGGATTAAGCTATGTAACAGTGTTACACAGACACCCACTGAAAACCATATCTATCTGCTGAGTCTCTACCATGTGCCGGGCACAGGGCTGCATCTGAGGCAGCCAGATGCTGACGGGCTGATAAGACACCAAAGTGAGTCTGGCTTCAGGTCCGTTCCCTGCTCTCAGAAGAAGCAGTTTCCTCCCTTTGAAAACGGGGAAAAGAGGAGGATAGACTCCTGGTTCTCTGAGAGTAGGTATAGCATTCTGCACACCACCCAGCAAAAGGTAAATATGTGGTTTTTCATCCAGTACTTCCTATCTATAATTGGTGCTGCGGGATTTGGGATTAGAAAGGGATTAGCTCCCTGTGCAAAATCAAGGGCCTGTGCCTCTTTCGATACCGCTTTGTCCGCAGATTATGGGATCCTGAATGGATATCGAGGCCTTCATGTATATGAGAGTGAAATTAAAATTCATCCATTTCCACCTGGGGTCAGGTTGGCTGAGGAAGTGACTTTGGGATGATTCTGAAATGTCAGCATCACTCGGGGACCTAACATGTGGGACCAGGTGCTTCTGATTCCATTTAACACAGAGAGACCTTGTCTATGGATTTAATGAGAAAATTATACATGCTGTACTTTCCCATTGAACAAAGGTTTTCGCACTGAAGGTATATCAAAGGAGCGTATTACCATGAGGAGTTGGGCACAGCACAGCCATATGGCAGAGAGAAAGGCCACAGCAATAGAGCAGGTGACCTCTGGTGTCTCAGCCGTGGCATATCAAGGGCATTGTGGGAAGTGGCAAAAGAGGTTAGCTGCTGGGCAGCAGACATGTGCCCAGTAAACGGTGGCCTTGATACTTCAAATCCATTTACAGCGCCTTTTAATTGACACTGTTAAACATCCGGGGAACGTGTTATGCATTGATTGAGCTTAGATGAAAATGAGGGAAAGCAAGAAGAGAAACTAGTAGCATAATCACAAAGAGACTGGTTTGATCTGTGCTCCGTGTGCCCATATGGCTGGGTGTTCCATGGACTTCAGTCAACGCTGCTCTCCTAATAAGCCCTGTTAATTAGGTAAGAGGAACTTTTTCTCATTGTGACAAGTTTCCTCACTCACTCACATTAAACCCAGCCAATTCTGTTAAGCATGGCCCCTAAGGTACACTCTGGTATGCAGACAGAGGTTTGGTGCTTTTGTGATGTGTGAGTGACAATTTTGGGGCTGGAAAAACAGTTTCTGGGAAAGTCTTTTGGAAATCGAGAAACAGACAACTATCTCCTTGTTTGTATCCAACAAAATTAGATAATGGGATATTTGTATGCATGAGTAGATGGGATATAGTTGCATGTCCATGTTACTTTGAAATATGTGAAAAGGAGCTTAGCCTTTTCATTCAATCCTTGCTAAAAAGTGTGGTCCAGGTTTTGGAGCAACAGAAAGACACAATACTCATCTTGCCTTCTTTGCTCTCCATCTCTGTAGAAGTCTGTTCTTCCAAAAGTTGGGATATAAGAACTGGAGGGGATTTTAGAATGTCAGATAATTGGCACATTAAATCTGCATATGGAAGACTAAGAATGAGCGAGCAATGACTTATATAAGATCACAAAGTGAGTTAGAGTCAGAACCAGAGGATAAACTTTTCTCTCTCTCTCTGAAGAGCTAACCATCTCTCTTTGAAATAACAGCTTTATTGAGATATAATAGATACACCATAAAGTTTACCTATTTAAAGTGCACAATTCAGTAATTTTAACTGTCCCTTCCCAGCAATATCTGAAGCCAGGACACCTGCTAACTAGCACTTTCCTCACCCAAAAGCCATGTTTAAGATCTGAGAACAAGACTTCCAGCAGAAACCTGATGATAATAAAAACCCTTCAAATGCGAGTTGTCGTTATGTGCCAACAACTACGCTCAGTTCCTGTTCATGCATGCAACAGACACCTTTGGCACCTGTTACGTGCAAGAGCTATTCCAGATTCTTGTTACAAACCAATGAACCAACCAAATATCCTCACATGCCATCAAGGGTAGCAAGAAAATTTACAACACATCAATATGTCAATTATACGACTAAGAAGAGATAATTACAAGTGCTATAGGGAAAAAAAGAAACCAGAACAAGGGAGATGGATGTGTGGATCTGTATGGATTGGGGTGGGGTAGGAATATTAGGGTTTTGAGTAGGAAGGTTAGTTTAGGCCTCATTGAGAAGGTGGCATTATTCATTTGAATCTTCAGACCAACCGTTAAGGGATGTGTTTAATTATGTATTATTAACCTCTTTTAAAAATTAATTCTATTGAAATATAGCATCTATATATATAAAACCCTAATATGCAAATAGACTGAACCGAACAACCGGTCGCTATGACATGCACTGACCACCAGGGGGTGCACACAGAACATGGCGGGCGTCAGCAGCAGGCAGCAGAGCACGGAACATGGCGGGCATCGGCCGTGGCAGGATAGTGGAGCAGGTGAGTGGGGACGCCAGACCAAGGCGGGGCGCCGGTTGCTGTCATCAGGGCGAGCCTCTGGTGGTTACTGAAAATTCTTTGCTCCTGTGCGCTGTGGCCCCGCCGGGTGCTCACACCTGCTGCTGGAACCAGCCCCGCTCACACCGGGTGCTGGCACTGGAGCCGCCGATCAGACCCGCTGCCGGTTCCCAGCGCCGGCCCTGATCCCTTGGCACCCTCAGTGGGTGCGAGTGGTGGCTGCCAGCCCCGATCATCCCTCAGGGCTTCTCCATCTGCCCCTGCTCCTGAGGGGTGATTGGGGCTGGCAGCCACCTCTTGCACCCACTACCGCTGCCAGCGACAGCCCCACTCATACCCGCTGCTGGCGCTGGCCCCAATTGCTCTGCATTGTCAGCATGTGGGAGCAACAGTGGTGGCGGGAGCAGGGCTGCCAGCAGACAGGGGACTGGGGCTGTGGCGGGCCGGGCTGGGCGGGGCCACGGAGGATGGGCCGAGACCTGCCTCCGTGCCCACCGCAGCCTCGCAGCCCACAGTTCCTTCAAGGTACACAGATTCGTGCACTGGGCCCCTAGTATGTATATATACACTGAGTGGCCAGATTATTATGACCACCTGACGTTTGTAGGCAAATTAGCTATAATTTCGCGCTGAAGTTACTAGAGGGTCAGACCATTATAAATAGGGAAGCAGGTTGTTTATGACAGTAGAAATGATTTTTTTCTGAAGATATGGGTAAACAATGCGATTTAACAGACTTTGAACGATATATATACTGAGTGGCCAGATTATTATGACCACCTGACATTTGTAGGCAAATTAGCCATACACTGCATTGTATGGGATATGGAAGCTGAAGGCCTGTTCGAACACCTTTGCTGTCTGCAGTTACCCAGATAAAACGTCTCCAATTTGCACAGGAACACAAGGATTGGACAGTTGATCATTGGACAAAAGTCATGTAGTCTGATTGATGAATCACGTTTCCAGTTGCATCATGCAGATGGCAGAGTGAGAATTTGGTGGAAACAGCATGAAAGCGTGCATCCCACATGCATGAGTACAACCCTTCAAGCTGGTGGGGCAGTGTTATGGTTTGGGGCATGTTTTCCTGGCATGATTTGGGCCCTTTAATCTGTTGGAACAACGTCTGAATAGCACAACATTCCTAAGTATCGTTGCTGATCAAGTTCATCCTATCATGTTGATGGCGTATCCCAATGGAGATGGCTTCTTCCAACAAGACAATGCGCCATGCTATGGTGCTCCTATTGTGCAGGAGTGGTTTCAAGAACATGAGGGAGACTTTACCTTGCTTAGGTGGCCCCACAATCACCAGATCTCAATCCAATTGAGCATTTGTGGGACGAAGTTAAAAGAACCATCAGGCAGCTGGTTCCACAACCATCAAATCTCACAGAACTGGACAGTGCTATTCATCAGGCATGGTGTCAGATTCCTCGCATCACCTTTCAACATCTCGTGGAGTCAATGCCAACAAGAATCGCCACAGTATTGAAGGTGGCCCAACGAAGTACTGATGGGGTGGGCATAAAAATCTGGCCACTCATCATAATATATATCCCACAAAAGGAAACATACACAACCAAATAAAAAAATTTCGCCGAATCCAGTTTGGCTCAGTGGATAGAGCGTTGGTCTGCAGACTGAAAGGTCCCAGGTTCGATTCCGGTCAAGGGCATGTACCTGGGTTGCGGGCACATCCCCAGTAGGAGATGTGCAGGAGGCAGCTGATCGATGTTTCTCTCTCATTGATGTTTCTAACTCTCTCTCTCCCTTCCTCTCTGTAAAAAATCAATAAAATATATTTTAAAAAATTTCTCCAAGTTTAAAAGATTTTCGATACAAGGTATTAAATTTGGATTTTTGTCAATTCTCCACTCATGTTCCTCTACAAAATCTTTCTCCTCCACTGTGGCAACTCACCTGGCATCTACCATCCCATGTTTGACCCACTGGTATGAACATAAAATATATTTTTTAAATGGAATGAATATTATCATAGATATTAGGTCAATGACAGTTCATTGTTTACCATCTGTAACTCTTCCTCTCTAACTCTTCTTGACATATCATATAATGCACTAATAAAGCTGAGAACTGCTACTGTACTCAAATTAAAATCTTTGTAAATCATCCCCTTCTTTTTCTCTTATTTTTCAATTATGGTTTAATTTCAATATTATTTTGTATTGGTTTCATGTGTACAGCTTAGTAATTAGACACTCATATAAAGTCATCCTCTTTATGAAAAAACTAGAGATCCAGTGCACAAAATTCATGCACTTGGGAGGGGAGTTCCCTCAGCCCAGCCTTGCAGTCCAGGAGCCCTCACGGGATATCCAACTGACAGGGAGCAGGCCTAAACCTTCAGTCAGACATCCTTAGCGCTGCCGCGGAGGCGGGAGAAGCTCCCGCCACCACCGCTACACTCACCAGCCATGAACCTGGCTTCTGGCTGAGTGGCGCTCCCCCTGTGGGAGCACACTGACCACCAGGGGGCATCTCCTGCATTGAGTGTTTTTCCCTGGTGGTCAGTGCACATCATAGTGACTGGTCATTCCGCCATTATTAGCTTTTTATTATATAGAATGGGCTGGCTGTGTTATTTGAAATGAAATGGGTAAACGGGTGGTCAAATGGTCCTTCATGGGTTTTCAATTGTTTGCCTCTACACCCTGAAGAATAGCCCCGTCAGCAAGCAGAGGCCAATGTGAGGACTTTCAGGCCAGTGTTCCAGATGCCATTCTGCATGGCTGGTCTTTATGTCTGTCTTACTGATGTAAATAATGACTGCATGCCCTTCCCCACTCAGGATTTCTGTACTACACATCGTGTAGTCACCCTAGCAAAACTATCTTAACGACTTTTCAGAATACCTCACATAGCCTAAAAATATGATGTAAAAACATGCCTGTGATATTTAGGTGAATATGGAAGTAAGAGGATTAATTACATGAAGACATATATGAAAATCTAATTCAGAAGGAATTGTCAGTTTAGAGTTATTTTCCTCATTGTGACTTGACATGTCTTTGCAGTAATCATTTTTTCCCTTTGGAATGACTGTAAATGATCAATTTGCAAATGACAATACTAGTATTGCTAATAAAACAACAACAGCACTGTAACAATAACAACCTGTGATGAGTAACTATATCTGGAACTCCACTGAAAACAAAACAAAACAGAGTTGCACACTAAAATTTTTTTTGGGGGGAATGTAAATCACAATGAATATTTTCCAAAAAGAATAAGATGAAAGACGAAACAATAAAAAGAAAGGAAAGAAGGAAGAAGGGGAATATCCTATATAATAAAGAGCTAATATGCTAATTACACTGGTCAGCGGAACAACCTTTTGGAATGGCCTTCCGGAATGACCAGTGGGCGGGGCCATGGGGCTGCAGGGCAGCAGGGGTTGTGAGGGCCGAGCTCCTTGAATGAATTTCATGCATCGGGCCTCTAGCATTAAGATAAAGTAAAAACATTCCATGTCACAAACAGAAGAATTATTAAATCAATGTATCCTAGTAAATCATTAAATCTGATGTTTATGAATAGTGAAAAATATTTTAAAACAGTAATGACAAATAGCTTTGTCTATGCAAAGATACTATGAAAAAAGGCATTCATATTTTCTCTGTATTTGATGGCAAAATCATGGGCATTGTTTATTTCCTCACACATCTCTTCAGAATTTTCAAGTTTTCTTTAATGAACACTACCTTCCCAGTCAAAACTTCTAAATGTATTGAAAATATAGGTATTTTTCATAACAAAACCCTATAGAAAGGGGACATTTTATTATCCTCAATATTTATTGTAAACCAACCTGCTGTTTACAACTTAAATGCAGGGGAAAGACTCCATCCTGTTGAGTTCAGTGTGGCTGAGTTCACCCGTCTGATATGAAATGCATTTTCTATTAGTGTGTGTGGCTATAAAGTCAATAAAAGGAACAGCGGTCCTCCCCGTAGAATGTTCACCTACTGTCGTTTTCAGCTTATTATATAGCAAAGAGGAACAAAACACTCAGAGTAACAATGTATTTTTAATAGGTTCTCAAGCTGTCCCTTTCACAAAAGAATGTGTGGCTGAATACAGATGTGGCCGCTGAGAGGCTTTATATAGGTGGGCAGGCTGAACAAAAACCAGGTAGGGAGACGTTTATCTAACACAAATGCCTGGGCTTCTCGGGCATAAAGCCCACTGGTACTGCCACTGGGTACCTAGCTCTGTTTTCCCATGAATGCGACTCAAATTTCCTGGGCATACTGCTTTCTGGAAAGCAATGCAAAGATGGATCAAACATAAGTGTTAAAAACGCAGGAGGGTATGTAGGGGAATTGACTAATTTACAGAGAAACACGGAGAGACAAATGATGAGCATCTTCATAGACTCGGATGAGGCAAGTGCTCATCGGTTTAACATTTAAATGTAAAGATACATTTAAAGTGAGATGAGCATCATAAGACACAATTAACATTTGGAGAAATTTTCCCCCCTCCTAGTGGCTGGATAAACATCTCCTTTGTTTCACTCCAACCCTACCATTTCACAGGGCACTGCACTATTTTCTTTGACTTGAAATGGTAGAGTTTCTACAGCCAATTAAAGAATGACCTTTAGGAAAAGCGAAAGGTTACCAACAAATGTAACTGTCTAGGACTGTCAGGCAATTAACAAAATTAAGGAAGGACTTAATGTTTGCCTTATGCAATTACTAGTTTACCTTCTGATCCCCTGCTGATTATAGTGGAAAAAAAAATTCTCTATTATAAGAAAACACAACAGTGATAGTGGGGTATTTGATGGTAACAGACTATCTCTTTTAAAATATGGAAGACGATAGGGAGTGGCAGGGACTGTGGCCAATTAGGGTTTCTACCTAAGGGCAGGTGGGGAGAATACTACTCTAGGGGTTTGCTGCTAGGAAAGATTGTGAGCCCAGCGTGTCTGTCAGAGCGTCAGATATCTCAGATTCTCGAATCTAAGTCCACATGGAGAATGAGGGACTTTCAAATTGCAATGTAACATAAAAAATTGATTTTTTTACATTGCAAAATGAATGCAGCGTGATGTGTGGAACACCCATTGGCCTTCTCTGATATGACACCTAAATATAGTTGGAACTTTGGGATTATAATAGTAGCTATCTCATAGGGTTATTGTGAAGTGTAAATGAATTAACACAGGCAAAGCCCTTACTAGTAAGAGGGCACATAGTAAATATTAGGAATTATTTAGTTATTGGTTGGGTAAAGAGGAACCTGTTATTCCTTTCTTCCCTCATAAAGGACAAGGAAAAACATTATTCATTTCCTTAGCCCTAGGTTGTAGTACAGAATAGATATTCATATCTGTTTGGTTGATTGCATAATTGTGGGAAAATGCAGCAAGTTTAGAATTGGAAAGACCAAGGTTTAAAACATGGCTGTGGTACTTAACTCTGACTTTGGAGCGCAACTTTCTGAAAATTGGGAATAGTGAAACCTAATTGAATAGAGCAGTAATGAAAATTAGAGTTAAACTATGTGTAGTAGGCAGTAATTTGTATAGCTTTTTCTCTCTGGGATTACCCCTATCATTATGTTATCTTAAATGGCAAAGGGATTTTGCTGATTTAATTAAGGTTACTAAGGGGTTGTCCTTTTTTTTTTAAAAAAAAATGTATTTTTGTTGATTTCAGAGAGGAAGGGAGAGAGAGAAATAGAAAAATCAATAATGAGAGAGAATCGTTGATAGACTGCTTCCTGCAGGCCCCACACCTGGTATCAAGTCTGCAACCCAGGCATGCGCCAGACCTAACTGTGAATCTAACTGTGACCTCCTGGGTAATAGATCAACACTCACTGAGCCACTCTGTCCGGGCAGGAATTGTTCTTGAAACAGGGAGGTGATTTCAGGGGTTGGGGGGATGTCTAAGCTACACACATGAGCTCCTTAAAAGCAGAGGTTTCTCCTTCTGGTGGCAGAAGGATCAGCAAAGATTTAAAACATGAGACAGGCTTGACACCTTATTGCTGGTTTTGAAGATTGGTGAGATGAGGGGAACCGACACGGAGGAGTTCCGGAGGCTTCTAGGAGCAGAGAGCAGCCGGCTGCTCTAACCCAGGAAGGGAAAGGGACCTCAGATTCACAGCCACGTAGGAAGAACTGACTTTGACCACAACCTGCATACATTGGAAGCAGATCTGCTCCAGAGGTTGGAGGGAAGAGCCCACCCCATCTGAAACCTTGATTGCTGCCTGTGAGAAGCCTGAGCCGAGGACCCACTGAGTCTGTCCAGCCTTCTGACCTTCAGAACTGTTCCCTGATAAATGGGGGCTCTTTAGGCCACGGCGTGTACAGTCATCTTCTACACAGCAATAGAAGCCAATATAGCATGGAACTTGTGTGACAGTAGCTACATATTACCTGTTAGCTATTATTATAATTAAACTAGAGGCCCGGTGCACGGATTTATGCACCAGTGGGGTCCCTCAGCCTGGCCTGTGCCCTCTTGCAATCTGGGACCCCTCAGGGGATGTAGTAGTGTGTGAAGTGGCAGGTGGCCAGGGAGGAGCCTGAGCCTGGGCCAGGTGCTATGCCGCTCCTGCTCATCCTGGCCCCGCTGCGCCTGCCGTCACCGCTCAGTAGCACTGCCAAGGAGGCAGGAGAGGCTTGCACTGCCACAGCGGCACTCACCAGCCATGAGCCTGGCATCTGGTGCCCATCAGTCAGCTCAGCAGCACTCCTGCATTGAGCATCTGCCCCCTGGTGGCCAGTGCGCATCATAGCGACTGGTCGTTTGGTCATTTGGTTGCTTAGGCTTTTATGTATATAGACATTTGTTCAGTGAATCAAGGTTGAGAGTTTGCTGTTAACATTCTGTCACCAGGCAAAAAGTCTCAGACGTCTTTTTTTCCTCTTATCCTTCTGCATCTGAGATCAAACCTAGATACTTTACAAAGTCAAGAACTTCAAGACAGTGGAAAGGAGTGTGGCAAAAGAAAAGGGAAGTTGGACCAAATGGCTGGGCACCTCCAAGTTCACGCAAGTTGACACAAAAAAATCAATCATCAAAGTATGCTGTCCTCTAATTAACATGTAAAACATCTGTTGAAATATCCATATGACCCATATACTAGTACATGTTTTTGCACTTGGCCTACTCGTTGCATAACCGTCTTCTCTCCCTTTCTCCCCCCTGTCCTCCTTCCTTTTCTTATAATCACATACAAGTTATTTTAAATATGAATTTACTTGATTAATCAAAAAACTAGGTAGAATTTGAGAAAATTTAGGTGTTTGGAGAGAATGTTTAAAAGTATACTTGTAGACGTCTTTGTATTAGGTGAAGTAAAAATAATTCGAAAAATATATTTCAGGAAATCTTACCATGGATAGTTAAAC
Source organism: Myotis myotis (assembly GCF_014108235.1). Lineage (NCBI taxonomy): Eukaryota > Metazoa > Chordata > Mammalia > Chiroptera > Vespertilionidae > Myotis > Myotis myotis. The sequence goes on along the minus strand of NW_023416323.1, from coordinate 34,531,566 downwards.
ATAATAATATAGATAATAGAGTTATGGGTAAGCTTTTTTTTTATCAAGTTGTTTTAATGTATCTAAAATTAAAAGAAAAACAACTTAGCAAAATTAAAATGGCACAATATTTCTATTAAGTTCACAAATACAAGCTTATTTTTAGTGACCTTCACAGAACTTGACATTGTTAGAAACGCACAATGTTAACTAAGGACACTTAAGAAAATATCACAAAAAAGAAAACAATGAGCTTTTGATCTCATTGAAAATTCTCAAACATACATGTTTAGTTCCATGTACACCCAGGTCTTGAATCTTAATCAAACCCTAACAACTTTCCATTAAAATATTATTCTATTGTATTAAAATCATTCACTCAATGAGTTGAATTATCCCTTCCTATTTGAATCTAGTTGATTATATAGAAGCATCCGCAACACACAATTTTACCAAAAAAATAATAATACAATAAAATAAATAAATTGACACTATTTTAAACACTTATTATTCTTTCCTCCCCTATGTCTTTAATTTGCTTGGAAGAAGAGGACTAGATAAAGCTTTTCTACGCTTACGTTATAACAATTCCTTATGGATCTCCTTCTCGTTGTACTCAGTGTGTTATACAGAGCAAGAGAAACCATACATGTCATGGGCATTGTTTTAAATTCAAATGGCAATATTTCTTGGGTGAACAGCCTTCCTCCTGCATTACATTTGGCCAGACCTACCCTCCTCAAGCAGCAACTACACTAACACTCACTTCGAAGTATTTATCTCAAGAAGCTAGTATTTAAGTGAGTGGGTCTATTTTTAATAGTTTAATAGCCACTGGGTAGTGTTTAGAGCAGTGTTTTGCAACACTGAGCACACTCTAATAACTTGGGAAGATGAAAAGAAGCAATGCCTGGGTCCCACACCAAACTGAGTGCATCAGAATTTCTCTGGGTGGGATGTGCACATCAGAAACCTTTTTTATATGAGTGATTTAATGTGGAGTCAAGTTGAGAATCACTGCTTTATAAAAACACTTTATGATGTAGCCTTTGGAAGTCCCAAGAAGTTGGAATGTTTGACTTGTGTGGATGTTTTGCTACTTGAAAATAGCCAAAAGCACTTCAGAGCCACTATTGATGAAGAAATAAAGTAAAGAATGAGGTAGTGAATTTGATTTTTATATCACACAAAAATGTGCTGGAGATAGCTTTCGGAGAGGAAACCAAAGGCACTTTTCTCTCTAAAACTTTATTTTGAAAATTCTCAAACATATAGAAATAAAGAATGGTAAATAAACACCCCTGTAAGCCTACCAACTAAATCCAAAAGTTAATATTTCCTTACATGTGCTTTTTATCTATCTATCTATCTATCTATCTATCTATCTATCTATCTATCTATCTATCTATCTATCATCTATCTTTCTACCTAAATAGCTGTCTCAGGATTTAGGCTATTGGGTAATATAATTAAAATAGAGAAGTGTGTAGCCTTGGTTAAAGAACAAAAGTTCAATCTGGTAAATTTGAAGAGCTAATTGCTTTTATTAGACAATAAATGAATTGGGAAGCACCCCATGTAGAAAGTAGATTATCCAAGAGGCTGTACAAAAGGAAAGGATTTCATAGGCAGAAGGCTGGGGCAGAAAGACTATTTAGCAATTTAGCGAAAGAAAGGATTGCATCAGGCCAGGATGGCTTTTTGTTGGGGGAAGAAAATGGCAGGGATTTTAACTTGCGGATGAACTCACGAATGTTAACTGTGGTGAAGTGATTCATAATAAGAAATCTATATTTGGTCTTCATCCACTTTCTGACACAGAGCACCCAAAACCCTGTAATATCTGAATTATGGAAGCAATAAAGATGTCTTTTGTGATGTTAATGAGGTGAGTTTTGAGGTTGTCCCTGGAGTCTACCACGGGATTTGAGGGTCATTGCATAACCTCCAAGGGCTAGAGGTTGAGTTTCATCACCTATGACCAATGATTAAATCAACCATGTCTTTGTAAGGAAGCTTCCATAAAAACCCAGAAGGATGGGTCTCAGATGGCTTCTGGGTTGGCGAACACCTGGGGAAGGGGGGAGAATGGCACTCTCAGAGGGCATGGAGGCTCAGTGCTCTTTCCCCACACCCTGCCCTGTGCCTCACTTCCATCTGATGGGGGGCGTTCCTGATTATATCCTTTGATAATAAATCAGTAATCTAGTAGGTAAAGTGTTTCTTTCAGTTCTATGAACCAGTCTAGCAAATTAATTCAACCTGGGGAGGAGGTGGACCTCTGATTTAGAGGCAGTTGATCAGAAGTACAGGTTGGGGCATTAAAAACTGGTTAGATTTGACCATGTCTCAACGTAGTGACTGGAAGTAAAGAACATCAGTGAATATCTTATGGTGAAGAGACAAATGAAAGCCTATACAGACTCCTCTTGAAATGCTTCTGCCCTTTCAAAATATCTCTGAAACAGGTATACACTTCAGGGACGGATCCTCCGAAAGTTGTGTGGGAGAAACAAAAATGATAAACTAGCTTAAGAGCAAAATAAAAAAGGTGGAAAACAGTAACAACACAAAGCATGCAAGTTGTTGATATCTCCTGAAGGTCAACATCTACTTACAACAGAGATGGTAGAGATCACCAACTACTCTGGACTTCAAGTCCAATCTCCTGTAAATTGGGGATTATAATACCAACAGCCTCGGAAGTTCGTTGTGCTGTTAGAGATAATGCATCCAAAGCACTTTAAAACGCTCTGAGATTCCAGGGAAGGGTCTGTAATCCTCACATAAAGGACATAACATTTATCATATACTTAATAGGGATCCGATTTTATTGTCCAAAGGAACTCCTCCTGAAAATATCTGCCAAGTTCAAAGACTAGAGACAGTTGCTCCTGCAGTCCCTTTAGACCTTTCCTACTCTCCACTTTAATTTTGTGAACCGATTGGTGTCGGCAGATGGGTCCATTTATCATCTTTGCAAATCGACGCCATTAAGTGTAAAACTGTTTCTTGGGTCTAGTGTGAGAGATGAAAGCCTCGGGCTTGATATATACTTTTAAAAGACTGCCCGTGGCAGTTTCAAATGGCTTGTCCATGCTAACATTTCCAAAAGGTAAAAGATTAAAAAATGCAAGCATCTGTGTACCAATGAAGAGCAGGTAAAACATGGAAATAGTCAAAGAGAATGCCAAAATAGCGGAAAGCAGATCTTAATATCTCTTCCTTACCTCTGGGTATCATTTATTTATTATTTTTAAATTCTTTTGAAGGAAAAGCAAAAATAGATGAATCACTGATATAAATATATCTAGACAACCTCCCAAGTCTCCCTGGGAAATAGAAAGAAAATCTTAGTTACCAGTGCTTAGATTTTACCAGATAACACCCAAAACTTACTCCGTGTCTAAGGAAACATTGTTATATCATGTCTCAGCATGCTTCCATGACAAGTTTCCAGGCAGCGAGTAAACCCTTATTTTTAAGGTGTCTTTCTTCTAATTAAGCTCAATGACCTCAAACAAGTCACTTAGCCTCTTAGAACATTGATTTTCTTTTTCTGGAAAACAGGGATTATGATCTTGTCCTTCCTCCAAGAGCAATTTCAAGGATCAAAGCACTTTTGATGAAAGAGGCATTACATATATGATAGTGGTATTCTAGCTCTCAGAAATGTTACAGAGTAAAAGTATACCATTTATTTGGAAATATTCTTAAATCTCTATGAATTTGGGTTACTATATTCTGCATATTTGACACCAAGACTGTGGTTTCCTTTTATTTATTTATTTTTTATATTTTTATTGATTTCAGAGAGGAAGAGAGAGGGAGTGAGAGATAGAAACATCAATGATGAGAGAGAATCATTGATGGGCTGCCTTCTGCAGGACCCACACTGGGGACTGAGTCTGTAACCCAGGCATAGTGCCCTGACCTGGAATCAAACCATAACCTACTGGTTCACAGGTTGATGCTCAACCGCTGAGCCAAGCTGGCTGGGCTATGGTTTCCTTTTAAAAAGAGGTTTAGTGATATTCATTCCCATCCCAATCAAGTGAAAAGAAAGTTGACCTCAGTAATAGTTACAACATATAGCATATTGTCCAGCTGTCATAAATCACAGTTTAAAGTCAAGTGCAAGGATAAGAATGAAAGAGCCGGGACCATACATGTTAGAGTGAAAAGAAGGCCATACTGAGTCTTAGGTAAAGACTCAGACTCAGACTTTCTCTGAACCAAGGTTCCTGATACAATCCACTAATCAAAGGTCATGCTAGTGGCTATCCTATAGAATAAAAGGCTAATATGCAAATTGTCCTCTCAACAGGGAGCCCAACCTGGAGTTCAACCAGGGAGCGGGGCCAGCCAGCCAACCATCCGCAGCCCCTCCCCCTGGCTGGCCCAATCGGCCCGACTGGGGTGGGCCAGCCGGACCCCACCTGTGCATGAATTCGTGCACCAGGCCTCTAGTAACATATAAAAAGCAATAGGTGTCTTATATTGAGAAAAATAAAGCTGGCTAGATTCTACCACCTATCTTATTTTTTGTATTCCATTAATTCTCTTTGGCATATGCAGTTCCGTCAGCAACATGAGATTGCCAAGTGTACCTGTAGGTGGCTGTAGGAGTTTCTCCAGGCCATTTACTTTACAATTTCGGATGCTATGTTCTCTGACCCCCTCAGTGCACCATTTCAGCCACTTACTGATGGTCCTGTGCACAACCACAAAGAAGAGAAGCTCCATTCAAACTTCCAGAACTCATCTCAGCAGGGTGAGATTATGGGCCCCCCCAAACCAAGACATTTAAGGAGGATGATAAATGTGTTTTGTTACCCACCCAATTCTACCTTATAGACCATTGTTCTCCTTAGTACCAAGATATTGGTGACGGGAAATAATTCAGCATGCAAGTTCTATGTTCAAATTTCTGATTCTGCCACTGACTGTGTGAACAACCTCTTCATCTATTTCAATGGAAACATCGTTCCTTGTAAGACTGGAAGTTTTAACAGGAACACACACAGTACCTCAATAACAGCAAAGTTCATATTATAGAATGGTTTCTACTACATTCATAGGATGTTATTGGGCATCTTACAATGTCATCTTTATCAAGGAAACTTTAAAATTCCCTTATAAGGCAAACGCATGCAGAGATCAATAGGAAAAACAAACTGATATTCATAGAAATTGTATATTAAAAGTAACCTCATAATACAGCATGCTATTTTTTATAGCAACTTTATGTTGTAACTCTTACTGCTCCCATTTTACAGAGGAGAAAACAGACATGAAGAAGGCACTCAAGATTGTGCCAGGCCAGCTCAGGCAAGCGTTTGGTGAGCCTGAGGGAGGGCTGCGAAGGATGGATCTAGGTGGATCTTCCTGTGCCTGGCTGAGGCCACAGAGAGAAACCCAGACAGCAAGCTGAGCCTTTATTTTATAGCCAGAGGTAAACAAGGTAGTGGTCACCATCGTTACAATGTTCTTGTGAGTTTCACTTGTTTTGGCAGCACTTGCTGCACTTCCCACAGCCCATTATCTACCCAGATAAGATCTAGGGAGCATCATAAGGTCAAGCCTAATTATGCTAAGAGGGCTGTACCCTCTAAGCTGGGACTTGTTTGTGGCTTTGCCAACAGGTCCAGCCGTGGGCAAACTACAGCCCGCGGGCCAGATCCGGCCCGTTTGAAATGAATAAAACTATTGAAAAAAAAAAGACCGTACCCTTTTATGTAATGATGTTTACTTTGAATTTATATTAGTTCACACAAACACTCCATCCATGCTTTTGTACCGGCCCTCTGGTCAAGTTTAAGAACCCGTTGTGGCCAAGTCAAAAAGTTTGCCCACCCCTGCGTCAGACCCAGGCTTAACCCTATAGCTGCTCCTTACACAAGATCATAAGGCAAGAAACAAAACTAGGGTAACAATAACATCACCAACAGTAGTAGGAGCAACAAAAATGACAACCATAACAACGGCGACAACAAACTAACATTTGGTGCCGGTAATAAGCCCAGATCTCTGGCTGAAATCCGTACACACACCAATTGTTTAGTTGCTTCCCCACAAGCACAAAAACAACATTTTGAGCAGTGGCGTTCAACCCTGGCTACACATTACAATGACCAGGGGGGCAGACAAAGAATATTGACACTCCGCACCCTCCCCTGAGATCCTAACTCCATTGGTCTACAGTGGGGCCCAGATATTGGTATTCCCATGGAAAGTTATTCCAATGCACAGAACTGAAGTCCTTCCCCAAACCTGCCACTTAAAAACCCTCACTCTTGCACAGCAGGTGTGGCTGTTGGTTGAGCGCTGACCCATGCACCAAGAGGTCGCCGGTTCGATTCCCGGACAGGGCACATGCCTGGGTTTCGGGCTCAGTCCCCAGTGTGGGGCATGTAGGAGGCAGCTTATCAATGATTCTCTCTCATCATTGATGTTTCCCTCTCTCTCCTCCTCTCCCCTTCTCTCTCCCTAGAAATCTATAAAAAACATATTTTTAAAACCCTGAAATTCTTATACTTAAACTCTCTGTAATTCTAACTCCATGTCCCTTTGCACTGTGGCAGCGGCTGTCTCTTTTCCCGGGCACATATTGTCTTGTCTTTAAAGCAGACTTTGGCTTCACACTGAATTCTTTTAACACCTGTTCCCACTCTCTCCCCTCCCCACTGGGCACCAAGAGCAGGGAATAAATCTGAGTTTCAAAGGACTTATTAGCACCTACTTGTCAGACTAAGGCTCATGCGTCCTTGCTTATAACATGTTTCTGCTCCCCAGCTGCACGGTGCTAGTCTAACACGGGGCTGGCTGAGAACATGACAAGAGGCAAAACCAGCATGGAACGTGTTGATGGCCACAGCTGTTTGTAAGCTGACTTCTTCCCACCTCTGCACTTCCTAGGCCAGTGGTCGGCAAACTCATTAGTCAACAGAGCCAAATATCAACAGTACAGCGATTGAAATTTTTTTTGAGAGCCAAATTTTTTAAACTTAAACTATATAGGTAGGTACACTGTTGTTGACTTAATTAGGGTACTCCTAAGGCTTAGGAAGAGCCACACTCAAGGGGCCAAAGAGCTGCATGTGGCTCGCGAGCTGCAGTTTGCCAACCACGGTCCAGGCCATGGAATGGAACAGGGCAGTTATAGCTGGAGGGTTTCTATCTCACGCAGAGCCTGAGTCCACCCACCTCAGGGTACCTGAAGGTGGAAGTTGTGGAAAGTGTGGATTTCTAGGATGAACTCAAGTCTTTCACATCAAAGTCCCTGACGGAATTCTGTGAGAATACAATTTTAAGGTGATGCTGATGAACATAAAACTTTGAGAATAACTTTCCTTTAAACAGGGCCTATGCCTGGGCTAGCATGACAAATCACATCTATAAGATGACACAGATCTGAGTTTCTCAACAGCGACACTGTTGACTTGCTTTTCCCATGAAGGTTGATGGCTACTATGTGCATTGGAGGGTAATCTGCAGTCTCTGCCCATTACAGGTTAATAGAATGACCTCTTTGTGATAATCAAAATTATCGGGACATTGCCCAATGTCGCCTGGAGGGGAAGGCAACATAGCTCCCATGTGAGAACCACTGACATTGATAAGAAGAGAGATCGACGGTATAGCTGAACTCCAAACCAGTTTTATACTATGATTCTTCCTAAAACCAGTGTTTTACTTCCTTACCCACCCTAATACACACTACTATCTGCACTGCTAATTATATGACACAACTGATTGCGTGCCCACTATATGGCAGGAGTGTTACCAGGTAGTCATGTCTATTACCTCACTTACTTGTATTGTCCTCTGCTCGGCACTGGAGCCCACAGGCCCCCAGTCCAGGTGTAGCTCCAGACTGCTGGGCTCTGATCGGGATTCCATCACTTCACAACCACACCCTTGGGAATGTGACCAGCCTCGGTTTCAACAGAGACAACAACAACAAAGAGGTAATACGGTAAAAGGATAAGGTAAATAAGGTAAAAAGTTAACAAAAATGTGAAAAAGAACAGAATCTACCTCACAGGTAGATGTGTAAATTGCATATAAAGTAGTCCCTCCTTATCTGTGGTTTTTATTTCATTTACCCCACAGCCAACCATGGTCCAAACATTTTACATGGGAAATTCCAGAAATAAACATTTCATGACTTTTCAGTTGTGCGCCGTTCTGAGCGGTGTGATGAAATCTTGTGCCATCCTACACTGTCCTACCCAGGCCATGAACCCACCCAGGCCTGTATCCATACTACATACAGGACCCACCAAGTAGCCATGGAATAGCCCTCTAGGCCATTAGGTCAACTGTGACAGGATCACAGTGCTTGTGTTCCAGTGACCCTATTTTACTTCGTAATGTCACATTCACATAATGTTTATTACAGTACTAGAGGCCCAGTGCACGAAATTAGTGCATGGGAAGGGCGGGGTTCCCCCAGCCTGGCCTGTGCCCTCTCGCAGTCCGGGACCGGGGATATCCTCCTGCCGGCTTAGGCCCACTACCTGAGGGGAATGGGCCTAAGCCAGCAGTCAGACATCCCTCTCTCAGTCTGGGACCCCTCGCTCCTTATTGCCAGCCTGCAGTGGAGGTGGGAGAGGCTCCTGCCACTGGTGCTGTGCTCGCCAGCCATGAACCTGGCTTCTGGCTGAGCGGCGTTCCCACTGTGGGAGCACACTGACCACCAGGGGGCAGCTCCTGCATTGAGTGTTTACCCCCTGGTGGTCAATGCGCATCATAGCGACCGGTTGTTCTGCTGTTTTGCATATTAGGGTTTTATTATATAGGATTTTATACGTGTCCTACTTTATTGATAGTTGTTAACCACTTACTGGGCCTAATTTATAAATTAAACTTTATCACAGTTATGTATTTATAGGAAAACACAGTAAATATAGGGTTCCATACTATTCGTGGTCCCAGGCATCCACTGGGGGGTCTTGAAATGTATCTCCTGTGGATAAGCAGGGGTGACTGTAAGGTGCTTCTTTTTTTTTATTTAATAATATAACTTCATTGATTTCAGAGAGAAAGGGAGAGGAAGAGAGAGATAGAAACATCAATGATGAGAGAGAATCATTGATCGGCTGCCAACTGCATGCCTCCTACTGGGGATCAAGTCCTCAACCTAGACATGTGCCCTGACCAGAATTGATTTGAGACCTCCTGGTTTATAGGTCCATGCTCAACCACTAAGCCACGCAGGCCAGGCTGTAAGGTGCTTCTAATAGTCACTAATACAGAAAAAATAGCTAACATTTAACTGAACTTTTATAATTATCTTAATCCCATTTTACAGATAAGCAGATTAATTCACTCCAAGTCCCAGACTTACAAAATCTCCCAGCTTGGATTCAAGTTCAAGATTGTCTGATTCACCCTAGCAGGTTTGGCTCAGTGGATAGAGTGTCGGCCTGCGGTCCAAAGGGTCCCAGGTTCAATCCTGGTCAAGGGCAAGTACCTTGGTTGCAGGCTCCTCCCCGGCCGTGCCGGAGGCAACCAATTGATGTGTTTCTCTCACAGGGATGTTTCTCTCTGTCTTTCCCTCTCTCTTCTACTCTCCCTAAAAATCAGTGGAAAAATAACCTCGGGTGAGGATTAACAAACAAACAAACAAACAAACAAACAAACAAACAAACGATTGTCTGATTCAAGTACCCTATCACTTTTCATTACACCACACTGCCAGGTAGCATGTGAGTGCCTGCATCAAGATCTTTCCCATCTTCCCCTCCTCCTTCCCCTTGGCAACAATAGCCCTCTAGTCTGGTCCAGACTGATATTTGTTTGCTTGGATATGTAAATCCACTAAAAAGTGCGGGTCTTAACAAATTATCAGGAACACATTAAACTCTAATGGAACCTGCCCTTCTTTGGAATGAAATACTAATTCAAACCATTTGTGGCAGCAAGGTACTCTGGGAAAAGTCCAGGGGCCGTGCTGAGCAAACTACAGCCTGCTGAAGTTTTCTCTCTCCTTTGACATATTCCATCCCACGTTGTCCTGATGCATTTTAACTCACTTGAATACATCCTGCATATAGTGCATACTCAGTAAATATCTTTAAAAAAAATGAATAAGTGACTTGGTGAAAATCTCCTGATATTTTCCACAGCAGATCTTTAAAGGATGAATAATTTTTTTTCTCATTCCAGTGTGTACATGCACAAATATTTTTGTATCTAAACGTAAGTCACTGATTTAAAAAAAAAAAAAGACCCTTTGAATATTTTTGAACCATGTATACAAATTTTATTTAGGAAATAATTTTCTCTTGTGCAACACAATGAATTTGAATGTGCTTTCTTCTCACAGGGTTAATTTCAGCTCACTGCAAAAGAGAGGGGGGAAGTACTTATTCCAGAAGATAAATAAATTTGGTGACTTTAAGGTTTGCAATTTATTGCTTTACCTTCTGGGGAAGTACGGCAGACAGGGACACACATTATTCTGTCTGAATAATTTGTGCGCCCGATGAAATTCCCAGTCAACAATTAATATAGTGGGTTCTTTGAGAGTTAATGTATTTATAGATAATTTGTAAGTACTGAATTTTTAAGTGGTTTTAAATATCCAGGTAAGCAATGTAAGCCCAGAATATCTGCACATTCATTTGCTAAACAGTTTATGACAGAACATATTGCTGCCTTCTGAGCCCATGGTTTATTTTATCCTTTAGGTCTATAAATCGCTGTTGAACATAATAGGGGGATTTAAACCTGTTAATGTCAGTAAATCTCTGAGGATTATAAAACAATGGTTATCAACTCTGAAGTAAAATAATTTCCTGATGAACCAGGGCTCGATGAGAAGGACCGTTAACTTTCTTAGTATTAAGGGGACTCCCCATCACCATCACTTTAAGTGCCCATGCATGCTTATTGATTAATTGACTAGAAGAAGAGGTGCTGCATACATCAACCTTGACTCATGGAGGGAAAGCATTATCGAACTGGAGTCAATGCTATCTTCACGAGACTCTGATTGGGGAACAGATGGGAACACCAGAATAGATTTGATTAATATTTTTAAATGTTGAAAAAGTTCTGATTCTAAAAAAAAATACCCAATCCAAAGCATTAATTTATTCAGTTCTCTTTTGAAAACAAGTAGCACTCCAGATGCCCCTGAAATTGCATTTATACAGTGGGAATGGGGGTACCATGGTTTTATTAAGACATGTTCTCTTTGATGATGTACAAGACACAATATTCCCTTTTGGAAGTCATAAAGCAAATAGAGGGACCTGCTAGTAATAACTCATTTAGTAATAATTCCTGATAAGGCAATACATTTTGACAGAAGGACTGTTTTAGCAGCAGAATGAACACGGGTCATGGAGACAGATCACCCTGAGTTAGCTTGTTGGCTCTACCATTTCCTCTTGGTGTGTCTTTTGGTGACATCTTTAATTATTTCTTCATTGAGTCTGAAATTCATATACAGTGAAATTCACTCATTTTGATGTTCACATCTATGAGTTCTGAGAAATGCCTGGTGTGGTTTAATCGTCACCACAATCCAACCAGGATATATAGAAGTTCCATCACCCAAAATCACTGTGCTGCCCCCTGGTAGTCAAGGCCTCTGTCACACTCTGGCAACCAATCATCTGCTTTCCCTTCATCTCTGTAGTTTCTCCTTTTCCAAAATGCCACTTAAATTAACTGACATGTAGTCTTTTGAGTTTGGATTTTTTTTAACATATTAAAATGTATAGCCTCCCAAAATGAACACTTGTGTTCACACAAAAACCTGTATTTGAATTTTTATAGCAGTAATTTGTAATTGTTAAAAAACTAAACAAAAACAAAACTGAAAACAGCCTAAATATCAACTGGTGGGTAAACGGGCTCTGGTAGATCTCATGGAAAAATACTCAGTGAACAAATTACTACTATATAAAACAATGTGGATTAATTTTAAGTGTTTTGGCAAATTTTTAATCTTTGTGATCCTCAGACCTCTTAGGTGAGAAATGAAGATAATCCCACATTGCAAGTTTATGTCCAGAGCTGGAATATTTAATGTAAAATACCTTGTTTTTTGTTCAACTCATGGAAGTTGCTCACAATATCTTTCGCACTATTAGCATAATTTGTCTATAAGGTGAGTCGACTGAGTGAACTAAATAATGGGTGAAAAATGAGTATACGTCCAATCGAAGTCACATCAATGGCATAATTGCAAGTGTCCTGGTTATGGAATGAAGGAATGGTATAAGAATTCAGGCTATAAATGCTATTTCCCTGATCCTAGGGAGGAGAGACAATGCCCACAGCCCAAGAAAGAGTGTTTTCTTACCAGTTATAGTCACTGTGTTTAAAAAATTATGATAAAAAATAATAATGGCAAAAACAACATCAAAACAAATAATATAAACAATACACCACACTCCTATATAGCACAGATCCTGTGCCAAGCACTTATTTTCACATAAAGGCTCCCACTTGCACATCTCCATATTTTAATAGTTACTATTATCATTATTGCCATTATCGTTAATAGCTATTACTACAAGACACTATGCTATGTCACGGTACTATGCTAAACTGCTTCCATACATTATCTTATTTAATATGCATAACAATCTAATAGGCAGATTACCATATCCCAAATTTAACAGATGAGGAAAGTGAAATTAGAGAGGCTTAACAATTAAAGCCACTGGATTTAGAACCCAAACAGATGGCATCAGAACCAAGGTACGGATATACTGTTGCCTCCTAAATGGAAATGTTTATTAAACACAAACATTTTCAGCACTTTCATATAAAGATTTCCAGAAATTATATTGAAACAACATCCTACATGTAACATGGATTTACATCCCATCTTTAATTTGTAGAATCCATGTTATACAGACACAAGAATTTAGACCTATCAGAGCTTAATTATCAGTTACCTGAGGGCACACAATAGATTTCATTCATGTCCACCTTCTTCAAAAAACATATTTAGTGGAAAAAATAATGTTAGCTTCTCTCTTTACAAATTAAGTATCAATTCAAATTTATTTGTCAAGTTTATTTGATTTATAATTGCGATTGCAACATAAGTGTATTTGTTTTTACTTCTTAGGATATGAGTAGAAGGAAGTAGGATTAAGAAGAAATGTAAGGTAGAATTTACTAGATTTTGGCAATTTACTGGTTTAAAATTACTGGGCAATGCTTTTACTTGCCTGCCGCAATATAGCCTTTTCTTCAACATGATGAAAGGTGACTTGCAACCAGCTGCCCCTCCCTGTATGCTTTCAAGCTCAATTGCAGGAAGACTCAAGTAGTTGATATTTACAGACTTTTCCGCCTGTCTGTAGGGACACAGCCCAGCATGCAATTTTGTGGTTTACCTAGCAAGCTGTATTCCCCACTGAGGCTTAGTCACTGCCTACCAGCCAAGAATAAAGGTACAAGGAATTCTGGGAAATAAGTGGATATTATTTTAAAACCAAACAAGCCTAATTTAACTAACAAGCTATTTCCAGTCCTTCTGCTTTTGCTCAGCCATACAATACCTTCCATGTGCTCTCCAGGACTGGGAGAAAGGAGAAATTCTTTATACATACATAAAACCAAAGTAATACCAGCAAGATTCTCAAAGGTGTAGGATGCAATGAGACTGAAATCCTTCTGAAAGCGTAAAACTATGAACATGGCTAAGCAGGAAATGAATTGTGTACTACTGAGAGGCATTATGTTAGAAAAAGGCATTGCATTCAAAGCAGGAAAGGATGGAAAATATGTCTAGTCTTCACACAACAAAGATCAATTCCAAAGAAAGTAATTTACAGGAGCCATTAAAATTTAACATCTGCTCACTTTGTGATATAGCAATTCCACTCCTTAGTACACACCTGGTAGGAATGTGCGGGTACATTTATTTAAAAATATGTTCTAGAATGTTCACAACAATGCTATATAATAATCCTATATAATAAAAGGGTAATATGCAAATCGACTGAACGGCGGAACGACCCGTCGCTATGATGTGCACTGACCACAAGGAGGCAGATGCTCAACGCAGGAGCTGCCCCCTGGTGTTCAGTGCGCTTCCACGGGGGGGAGTGCCGCTCAGCCAGAAGCCGGGCTTACGGCTGGCGAGTGCAGCAGCAGTGGCGGGAGCCTCTTCTGCCTCTGCGGTAGTGCTAAGAATGTGGGGAGTGGCAGCAGGGAGTGGGCCTAAGCTGTCAGTTGGACATCCCCCAAGGCTCCCAGACTGCAAAAGGGTGCAGGCTGGACTGAGGGAGCCCTCCACCCCCCAGTGCACAAATGTTGTGCACCGGGCCTCTAGTATTTCATAATATCCAAAAGTTGGAAATTACCAAAATGCCCATCATCTCCACTGGGTAAATAAATTGATATCTATGCCTAGCTGAATGCAACACAACAATGAGTGTAAACTTTATATAACTTTACAACAATATGGATGATTGTTGAAATTATAATGCTAAGTAAATGGAACCAGACACCATAGGATTCCAAGTAGATGACATATAAAAGTCACATACACACATAAAACTGATCAATGCTGTTAGAAGTCAGGACATGCTTACTCTGAGGGGCTTGGGAAATGATGGGAGAGTGTATGAGGAAGTTTTAATGAAGACTAGTAATGCTTTTTTCCCTGAATCTGGGTGTTGCACACACGTGTGTGTTAAGTTTATGAAGATTCACAATCTGCTGATGTCCGACATACACTTTTCTACCTAAATGTTGTACTTCGACATATCATTAAAATAACAACCAAGTCCAATGTCATTAGTGAAGAGGAGAAAATGTATAGTTATGCCTTATCACAGCAGAAAACAAAACAAAAACAGAATCTTGACCAAGAGAGGCTCCATAAATAAGAGAAGGGATTGTTCTGCCCTGGACATAATGCTGGTCTTATGGGTATATAACAATGGGAATATTGTTTAATTCAAACTGTCTCAGAGCAGGATGACAGGATAAACACAGGCTGGCATGTCAGTCAAAACTGGAGTCCAATCTGGGCTCTATGACTCTCTAGCTAAGTAAACTTGGATGATATTTTGAAAGATAGTCAATGCTCTGAGGAACACTGTGAGGCTGCCATTGGCACGATGGATTTAGTAGATGAAAATTACCCGGGATGTGGAAAGTATCTCTCCCTTTCCTCCTCATATACACACATAAACAGGAGAGAGAAAGATACATTAATATTCATAAATATATATATATTAAAGGTATATTAAGTGCTTCTACTTAAGTTGAAATTAACTTGTTTCATTGTCACGGAATTTAACAAAGCACAAGAGGTTTAGAACTGCATTGAACCATTCGTACAAAAGAAGAAAGCCAAGTACAATAATTTAACTGCAAAGGCCATAACAGATACGCAAGTGGATGCCCACATACAAGAATACGATGCAGCCATCCTTTCCCAAGAGGTTTAAGTCTTATGAGAAGCTTTTGAGAGATTGTTGAGTGCTTTCCCAGAATAAGATATCAAAACTTATTAATTAATTTCAGGTAATTAATAGCGACTAATTAGGAGAGATCCTATTCCACTGGATTTAGGTATAGAATGAAGAACAAGAGTAAGGATGAATTATTCAGAACCCGTTGTATCACATGGTAACAAAAATAAAATACCAAGCGTTTTTTTAAATTTTCCAAGGCAGTCTTGGCCAGGTTGCTCAGTTGGTTTGAGCATCGTCCATAAACTAAAAGTTTGCGGATTTGATTCCTGCTCAGGGCACACACCTAGGTTGTGGGTTCTATCCCTTGTAGGGGCAAGTATGGGAGGCAACTGATGGGTGTCTCTTGCATCGGTGTTTCTTTCTCTCTCTCTTCCTTCCTTCCTTTTTCTCTAAAAAATCAATAAAAAATATCCTCGAGTGAGGATTTTAAAAACAAACAACTTTCTAGCTAAAAGAAAGTCCTGGAAGATCCCAGGCAAGCATTTTCCCTGACAAAGGCCTGTCTTTCCTTTACCTGAGCCTGTCGTTGTCTTTTTGCCTCTGTGATACCATACCTTTGGAATATCCGGGTAATTTCCTTTCCGCAGACCCTCTGGGGTGCAATCACTGCACCAGAGCACAGACACAGAACCCCGGCTTGCTATTGTCGTTGTGTTAATTGTTAACTGCTAACTATCCTATAGCCACCAATGTAAGAGAAATACGTGACTATGTGTTTTACCTTTTACTCAGTCCCAGAGATGTCCCTGCTTGCTTTTCCCCCGCCTCTCTAATTTATCACCAATGGGATTTATGTAACCTCCTTCTGTCTTCCCTTTTGATTCTGTTGCATAAAATAAGTGGTAAAACTGTCATTTCTCAGAGCATTTCCTCAATCTGTTGAGTTTTTGCTTCCTGGCAATTGTCTTCTGTTTGGCTCAAATAAGCTCATGACAATTCTCTACAGGTTTGGACGGCAGGAAACCTTTGCCACTCGGGTGTCCTATGGCGTAGTCATGACTGAATTCCGGGAGGTACTGCCATTACTTCTTGCTCATTGCCACTGGTGTGGAGTCACCCAGCTTCAGAGCCCAGAAATTTTGTCAACTGGGATAGTGTCCAAAGTGTCCTTGCTTCTCTCAGATTCCTCACTAAAGGTCACCTTGCACTAAATCTGAATGGTTGAAAAAGAATGAGACTTTGAAAAAACCTGCCATGTGCCAGGCAACACACAAAGTCTCTCAAAGCCCTCTCCCTTGATGTTTGAATTCATTAAGCAAAGGACTTAGGTTTGAAAGCACCATGGAAGTAAGTTGTTTGGGGACAAAACTTGATTATGTAAAATCTGGCAGAATCCCCCTTTCTGGTCTCTCCTGAGATTTTAGAGCAGAGTGGTGTGCAAAAGGAAGCGCACACAAATCTAAAAGGTAGCCAGAGTGACTTGCCATTTAGAAACATTTCAGGTTCATTTCTTTGGTTGATAGTATTTGGCATCAGCATTATAATACAATTACTTCCCCAGTTGGAGGTTAACATCTCTTTCACTAGTTAATTTTTTTTAAACCATAATCTGCATTTTCTCTCTCTTTTTTTTTTGCCCACGGAAACTTTGCCTACAGCTACCCTCTCGTTCATGAATTAATTCCACCCTCTCCAAATGAGCCAGAGAATCTGTGTTAATATTCTGTTCAACTACAAAGAAGTTCATCAGTGTTGTCAGTCTTTGCCAAAATACAGACACATCATCATATTTTCTCTTTTCTGTGGTCACTTCTGGTAGTGCTCACCATCTGTGAAGAGTAGGCCTGGTGAATCTCAAATATCTAGGTGAGCACGGTGTGTTAATAGGTTTGAAACAAATAGAATATTGGGGTACTGTCATAGTATTAAAATGTTGAGAACAATTCAACAGATATTGATACAGTTGTAAATAACCTGGTTATAAATAATAGGAAAGGAACAAAGGGAAGGCTAAATAGTATAGGCATGCCTAGTGAAGTCTGGGTGACATAGGGAAGGTATTCCTCTGTCAGTCTCACCTGGGAATAGGTCAGTGGCTGGAGTAGGCGTGGCCACTGCAAGCATAGGAAGTTTTAAGAGAAGCTCCTAAACAAAGGAGTTCTCTCTCTTGTCTCTTGGCACTCCTGTTGCAGGAGGCGCATTTTTGGCTCCCCTGCCTATGCCCACATGGCCCACAGCCATATGGACCCCACGCACAATGGACTAATACACTGCAACTAGCCTAATGCTAAACTGGACCCAGCTCCCCCACAGAATGGAAACTCTGGGCACTGGCCTTACTTCTAGTTCTACTGAATACCCACCTGCACATCCTCCAGGCCTGGATTAAGGGAAATGGGACTTTGCAAATCAAGGGATATAAGTCCACGCAAATAAAGCTTTCTACTACAACGCATCCTCCTGTGGGGGCCTCGGGAAATGCTTATTCCAGAAGCACCCCAAGAACCCCATTCCCACTAGCAATGGAGAAAGACCATCCATGTATTTCTCCAATAACAATATCACTAAAAAATGTTAAGCATCCATGGTTAAGCTCAATTCCACATACACACTAACAGAGTAGGAATAGTCAGTGATTTGTTTATCTTAATCTGAATTTTCTTGTGTTTATTTTAAATTTCTATCTTTTTTAATGAAGGATCTTCAATTGAAAGTTTTTGTTTTTTGTCTTTCCTTTACTATCCGATCATCAGGCATCTCCATTTATCTTCCTTTAATCCATTTTTCCTCACTTAAATATCAGACAGCTTTTTCTAGAACACTATCTTATGCCATAAAGTCTCCTTTAAAAATCCGTGCCATGAATAAAACCAGACTCATGAGTCCCTTTGTTGTTCTGAGCTGCCTGACATAACATGTCACCCTCTTGCAATCTTGAATATTTTGCCCATCTGTTTGTGCTCTTCCTTTTTTTAAGAGTTTTGAGCATTTGTCCACATGCTGCTTCTGCTTCCCTGATCTGCTTGCAGGTCACTCACCTTCACCTAACCTTTGCCTTACCTGGGCTCTCTTGAAAGAGTTCATGATATTTTGCTTTGTATTCTCACAAAGCTGGGCTTTTTAAGAAGTGGCAACTTACCTCTCTTGGCATCTCCTTTGATATGATGACTTTCAGAAGATACCAACAGCAGTATGTCATAATTCGATAACATTTCAACCTTCCTCCAATGAATAAAATGCAGGAAGACGAAGAAGGTGTGTCCATCTTTTTTTTTTTTTAATATATTTCATTGAGTTTTTACAGAGAGGAAAGGAGAGAGACAGAGAGCCAGAAACATCGATGAGAGAGAAACATCGACCAGCTGCCCCCTGCACACTCCCCACTGGGGATGTGCCCGCAACCAAGGTACATGCCCCTGACCGGAATCGAACCTGGGACTCTTCAGTCCGCAGGCCAACGCTCCATCCACTGAGCCAAACCGGTTTCGGCATGGTGTGTCCATCTTAACACGGGCCACGGCAGAGCTGCCCATGTTAAGGCAGTACTCCTGGTGGTAGCCTCCTGACATGTCCAGAACACTCACAGAACCCTCTTCTACAGATTGAAGGATTTGACATTTTCTGCTCTTCTGCTCCCTACCCGCTCTGTATTGGGCATGAATTGCTGAAGCAGAAGGGCTGGGACTAAAGAGATGGCAAAGAGAGTTTCTGAAACTTAATAAGTACTAAATAGATTTTATTTTATTTTTAATAACTAATTAATACTCTGAAGGTTACTAATCAACAGCCCTTGATTATGAGTATTCTGTAATGATTGGAATTTGGGTCAGTGCTACCTTTCTGGTTATTTGTTATGGGCATATAATAGTTCATCCGAAAAATACTCCCACACAAGTAATGGGATCATTAGGCAGGTGACCTAGAGAAGTAAGTATTGTTCCTACTACAAAAACAAAGGGTAAAAACAAGAGATAAGACAATATCTATTTTTATTGCAAATGAGCCAATATTTAGATTTGTGTTTTTCCAGATCAGGATTGCTCAACCTCACAATATTGACATTTGGGGCTTGATAATTCTTTTTTTTAAATATATATATATATATATATATATATATATATATATATATATATATATATTTGATTTTTTACAGACAGGAAGGGAGAGAGATGGAGAGTTAGAAACTTCGATCAGCTGCTTCCTGCACACTCCCTCCCTACTGGGGATGTGCCCACAACCAAGGTACATGCCCTTGACCAGAATCGAACCTGGGACCTTTGAGTCTGCAGGCCGATGCTCTATCCACTGAGCCAAACCGGTTAGGGCAAGGGCTCAATAATTCTTTGTTGTGAGGGGCTGCCTACTCATTAGCAGCATCTCTGGCTTCTAATTACAAGATGTCAGCAGTTCCACCCCACAGACCCCAGTGGTGACAGATAAAAATCTCTCCAGAAATTTCCAAATGTCCCTGGTGCAGCAAAATCTCCCTCAGTTGACAACCACTATGCCAGTTTGAAGAATTTTGTCTGAATAAAATGAGGTAAGGTATTTGGAAACTCTTTGATGGTTTTCAAACTTGGAGAATTAGTTGTTATTTAATTTTCATCCAGAAATAAAGAACAAATCTCATTTGCCAAAAAAGAGTTTTCTTTCTATTGAGAGCCTTTTTTTTTTTTCTGCTTTCAAAAACTTCAATAGGATAGGCATGTTCTAATCCAGTGTCCTGGGAAGAGACACCTAGAGCTTTGCAATGTCAAATAACTTGCCCAAGGCCATGAACTTTTAAGTGCAAATGTGGGATATTAATCCAGGTTACAGAGACTTCAAAGACCATGTTTTATACAGCCGTCCTAGATCTCTTTGTTTTACATAGTCTACGTTTCATGCATGAATTTAAGCTCCTTTTCTCAGCAGTTTTCTTAATTCTTGTATTTAAATCAGTTTCTACTTTTTGTCTGCATTGTGTTTAATAAAGTGCTGGGGCTTTGTGAGTATTAGGATTTAACTGGGGGATTCCTGCTCAATAGGAAACTAGGATTTGCATCACAATTCATGTTTGCATTCTATCTCCATCCTTCCCATTTTCAGATATGGGTGAGAGGACCTCCAGGACTTGTTCCTCATCCTCATTCTTTTTTAAAAAAATATATTTTTTACTGATTTTTTTACAGAGAGGAAGGGAGAGGGATAGAGAGTTAGAAACATCAATGAGAGAGAAACATCGATCAGCTGCTTCCTGCACACCCCCTACTGGGGATGTGCCGCAACCAAGGTATATGCCTTTGGCCGGAATTGAACCTGGGACCTTTCAGTCCACAGGCTGACACTCTAGCCCAGTGATGGCGAACCTTTTGAGTTCAGTGTGTCAGCATTTTGAAAAACTCTAACTTAACTCTGGTGCCGTGTCACATATAGAAATTTTTTGATATTTGCAACCATAGTAAAACAAAGATTTATATTTTTGATATTTATTTTATATATTTAAATGCCATTTAACAAAGAAAAATCAACCAAAAAAATGAGTTCGCGTGTCACCTCTGACACGCATGTCATAGGTTCGCCATCACTGCTCTAGCCACTAAGCCAAACCAGTTAGGACTCATCCTCATTCTTTCAAGACATTCCAGGATTCATGGTAGGTCACCGTCATATTAAAAATGGCTACAAATGTATTGAGTGCTCTCATCCTACCTTCAAAACTACCTCATGAGGGCAGTGTTTTTAGTATCCCCTGTGTATTACTGCACAGTCAGCAATGCTGAGAGTTCAGTACAAGTCATACAGTTCACTTGTAGAAGCCGGGATTCAAATCGACATGTGTTTTATGGGGGGAAAAACCCATATGTCAACAAACCTATACTAACTTATATACAAAGTTAGTCAACAAAGATACTGATAAAGATCACTGGGGAAATTTCAGATTCATAACAGGAAAATAAAACAAGTAAACACTGGCAATGACTTCATTTGTAAATGGTGTTATCACAGGTATGACATTGTCATCTAAGTCTCTATTTTGTTCTAGCATTCGATATTAATTTACCTATATCATAGGGCTCTTCCTTGGGTTGAAGCCACACTAAGTATTCCCTGATGTGCGCAAGTGTGATATATATTTTTGCTGGGGACAAAAAAGTAAAAAAAAAAAAAAAAGGGGAGGGAGGAAGAAGCTCCACAGAATTGCCAACAAACACAATTACAATTATGGCCTAAAAGAGTAGTGGTTCAGAGGAGCATTTTTGAGAAGAAGCTGAACAGAGATCTGAATATTTTTCACTTTTAGCTCAGTAAGTATTTAGATAGTATATTGCTGGGAAATGATGAAATGCCGTATAAAGCATATGTAAAATTTAAAGAAAAATAACACTTATTTTGAAAAACTCAGAGTGATTGAATAAATTCATGATTAAAAGAAATTTTGCCCGGCCAGTGTGGCTAAATGGTGGAGTGCCGACCTGTGAACCAGGAGGTCATGGTTTGATTCCTGGTCAGGGCACATGCCCAGGTTACAAGCTCGATCTCCAGTAGGGGTTGTGCAGGAGGCAGCCTATCAATGATTCTCTCTCATCATCGATCTTTCTATCTCTCTTGCCCTTTCCCTTTCTCTCTGAAATCAATAAAAATATATTCAAAATATTTTTATTTACCTTATAATTGATTCAGCTGACTTGATTCAGCACCTACTATATGCCAGAATCTGTTCCACATCACAGTAATTTAAAATAAGGCACAAGAGTAAAGATAGAAAGGGTTAACTTTTATTCTACTCTTTTACTTGTGCTTTAGACTTGAGTAAGATATGTGTTAATATCAGATAATTTCCGGGTCATTTGAAGAGTGAATTTCACCCTCTATTTATGAATGCATGGGCTACTAATGACCTGTTAGTATACATTTTGGGCATATCAACACATGACTTGGGTAAATGGAGCAATTTAGGAAATTATTCGAACCAGCAATTTAGGGAGTAGATGGCAGTCAGGAATGGATAGAGGTAAGCCCTTTCACCCGGTGGAATTACTGAGATATGAAAACAAAATAATTTTTCTTCTTTCTACTTTCAAAACACTCCATGAGGGGAAAAAATCACCATCATGAGCCCTCTCTCATTTGGTCAACCTTTGATATGACTTTTATTGTCCCTGAGGCTGTGTCTCTTTCTTAATATATATCATGAGTGGATTGTGCATTTGACAAAGGCATTCTAATAAGGAGGAATTTCAGCTTCTCTCAAAAAGGCTTTTCGAATGCAATTCCGCTTCCACAGATGAAAACATTTGCCAAGCGCGTGTCACAAATTAGACATCTGAGAAGCAGGCAGCCAGTGTGTTAATTATTGGGATTAATTTAATGAACTTATTCTCGTTAGGCTTATGAGCCATGCGGTACACAGTAGCGTGTGCAAGTCCACAACCACAACCCAGTGATGTCAGGAGGTAATTAAGGGCACTGATGAGCATTTCTGCAGGAAAACAAGGTACGGCGAATGCTTTGTGTGTAACCGCGTTGTTGGATGGAATTAAGGATCGCTAATTACAGAGAATTACGTAGCAATCCTTTTCGTCGCAACAAATCAAGGGAGAAGTCAGTCTGGCTTCCAAAAACAAATGTTGAATATACACATAAATCATAATGTTTCGCAGCCGACACTTCATCCCGGGTGTGATGAGCTATGTAATGGTGTTTTACTGCCACATGATCTGGAAGTAGGCACAGTTTGTCATCAGAAGGATTTTTAAAGTGTTGATCTTTTAGAAACAGAATCTCACACTTCAAATGTCCTTATGATGGAAAACACGGGAAACAGATGTTCTTTTTTTAGTCTATTGGCACTTCGTTGTTATCGCTCCTGATATAAAGAAAATTGAAGATAGACTATGAGGCAAATGAAAAAAAAGGTACTTGTTTCCACATATTCCATCCCATCTCCACGTCTCCAAAAAGAGAAAGCGGTGGAGGGTCAGAGTGGGTCAGAGTTTAGCAAGAAATCGAAAATAGAAACGGTTCAGAAAATCGGACATAGATTGATGATGTCCTAGAAAAAAAACCCACTGGGTCAGCTCTAAGATCAGACCTGTGCTCATCTCATAGGTAGCCTATTAAAGCCATTTAAGTAAAACTTAGCATATTTTCAATTTGGAATAATGAAGTTACATGAGAGCTGGGAAAACAGGAGTTAAAAACAACTTTTAAAAGATCCATTAATACATTAGCCTATGTATTGAATGTAGCTTACAAATTCAAACTGTGTAGATATCATTTTCCTCATCTCACATGAAAAAATTCATAAACGGCGTGGCATAGTGGATGAGTGTCAACCTATGAATCAGGAGATCACAAGTAGATTCCCAGTCAGGCACATGCCCGGGTTGCAGGCTCCATCCCCAGTGCAGAAGGCAGCCAATCAATGATTCTCTCTCATCATTGATGTTTCTATCTCTCTCTCCCTCTCCCTTCCTCTCTGAAATAAAAGAAAATATCTATTTAAATAGAAAAAATATATAATTTTTTATTATTGCCAAGTGAGATCACAGGCACTTGAGTTTTTTAAAGCAATAATATGTGATATAAATCAAGGGAGTCGATGATGATCATGTTAATGGTGATACTGCTGATAAGGTGATGATAATGATGATTTTCAACAAGCTCCCAAACTGAAAATGCATTAGGAAATGGGCCTTGCATGACCACCCTCCATGCCCTTGACAATGACCTCTTAATAGTATTAATTTAATTTTCTTTCAGCATACTTGAAAGAAGAGTCATCAGGTCTTCTCAATGGATGCATTCCTTTCCTCTTTCTGACTCTTGGGCAGGAGGATTAGGCCTAAGGCCAGAGCTGATTCCTACATAAAGATCCATGTCCCTGGGGTGTGAGAAGAAGGTATGTGCTCGTTGCTCTAGGGCAGTGGTCAGCAAACTGCGGCCCTTTGAGTGTGGCTCTTGCAAAAAATACCACATGCGGGCGTGCATGTACAGTGCGATTGAAACTTTGTGGCCACACCCAAGGGGCAAAAGAGCCACACGTAGCTCGCGAGCCGCAGTATGCCGACCACTGCTCTAGGGATCCCGCAAGGCCTGCAGAAGAAGCTGTGTGCAATGAATGAATCACGTTACACAGTGGAGTGTGTCTTCCATGTGGTTCTACCTCCCACTTTAAAACAAATTTAAATAGTAAAAGCTTTGTATTCTAATAAGATGTCTCCTGTCAAGTGTCTTTGCCTAGTTCCTATGGGTTTGCTAACTTGCTGGTGGGTTGGATCTGGTGTGTCCTGAGGGTGCACATCTTTGTGTATGTGTGTATTTTCTGCTTTGATGTTCTTTCATCTATGTTTGGTTAGGAGTGATAAGACTCAGAATGTCAGAATGAGCGTCATAATTAAACTTAAAGATTCTCATACCCGGAGGCCACAGAGACACATCCAGCCAATAAATTCATATAAATAAATAATAATAAAGAGGCATGACATTTGAATAGCAGGCTTATGGATTTCATGTGCAGTAGCTGCAACTCACAGCTAAAAGCTTCAGTAGGATTAAGGAAATTTAATTAGTGCTATTTTGAAATGGAATTTCTAGACCCATGTGACTTCAGTTAATGAAATCCTCTCCTCAAATATCTAGTTTATTCACAGGTGGAAGGATGAGAAAAAGAGTAAAGAGTTCTTCAAGGCAATCTTAAAGATTACAAATCTCTGGAAACACATTCCAATCAACACAACTTCATTGCAAAGTGTTTCTGAATGTTAAATGCGTAATAGAATGTCTTTGACATTACAGTCCGGCATGGAGGTGAAGGTTGACGTTAATCTAACTATCTGAAATAGCAAGTGTGGAGTGAGATTATATTCTCAGATTTCCCTACAGTTTGAGCCAACCTTTATTTCTTTGATAGTAAAACTCAAAATTGCCCTTATGATCTGTCCTTAAATCTTATAAATTACTCTACAGCTACAATGCATCAGTATTTTTATTATAGGGCTGTTGGGGAAAACTATTAATTTAAAAGCAAAACAAACCACACAATAAAAAAAATGGCAATGTGTTTTGATACCCAACTCAAAAGGACAATGGAGAAAATGATATTGGGTTTATGGCTTCACTTATAAGTTTGAAGTTTGGGGGACAGTGCAATTTCTCTGACAAAAAGTTCATTGTTAGCAACAGACTTTATCTTCTTTTTCCTTCCTTTTCCTTTGAAGCAAATGGTTCGGAATGGTATTGAATCTTTTTAAAAGTCTGCCTCTTGGGAAAGGGAAGCAAGAGAGGTAAAAACTAGATTGTACAAGTTAACCAACATGTGCCACAGATTCATAGGTAAACTGCTAGGGGGAGGCCTTAGGGAATTGATGTCTTCCTAGTTTGGGGTTTTAACCAGGGCATGTGACTCTAATACTTTTTTCTTTTAACACTCTAACACTTTTGAGGAAAATAAGAGGATGGGAATCAATTCTACAATTTTGCTTCTTAGACTATTTCAGAAAGGCAAGAGGATAACTAAAATTAGACTCAATAGGAGTCACCTAAATCAATCTTGTGTGTAGGGAAGGAAATGGAAAAGCCATCCATTGGAAGAGTTCAGCGCTGAGATAAGTTCATGTTTTCTCACATTGAATCTTAGGACAGGAGTGGGAGGTGGGTTTTACTATTTCCCTTTTGTAGATGAGCAAGCAGGATAAATAACCTGGTTAAATATATATATATATATATATATATATATATATATATATATATATATATACCTAAGTGACCATTACAACTGGACAACTAGACGACCAGCTGGTAGCTATGATGCGCACTGACCACCAGGGGGCAGACACTCAACACAGGAGCTGCCCAATGAAGGTCAGTGCACTCCCACAGCCAACCTCCCATGGCTGGCCAATCTCCTGCAGTCCCTCCCCACAGCTGGCCTGCCCTGATAGGCCCCGATCAGCCCGGTTCACCAGCAAAGCTGAGGAACCCCGCCCATGCACGAATTTGTGCACCAGGTCTCTAGTAGATAATATTAAGGCTTTTCTTGTTTCCAGACACGGATGTACTCAAACTCAAGTGACACAGGGATCCCAAGTCCTCCTGGACAAGGGTGCGTGTTCAGCCATGCGGACCACCCTGCACTGTTTCAGGGAGAGTTTGCACCCACTGCAGGCCTGGAACTGGGGCCCTGACCTGACTTGAAATGGGGGTCTTGTTGAAACTCGGACCATGATATTTTTGGAAGTAGATGTAAGTTCATCTCTGCTGTTCTCTGCCATTGTTGGTGGGGTGGCTAGCACTGCCCAGACAGTGCTGCCATTGCTGCTGCTGTTAGCGTCTGTTTAGAATTTTCGTTATTCAGGTGCCCATTGACGACAGGAGTTTTCACAGGCAGGTTCTACGGCTGTCAGCTTCCTCCCTTGTCTCTTAATTCAGTTTTCTTTCTTTTTTGTTTATTTTTGTTTGTTTGGTTTCTGTTTTTCCATTGATTTGTAGAGAGAGGGGAAGAGACACAGAGAAACAGTGATGTGAGAGAGACACATAGATTGGTTGCCTGCAACCAAAGCAAAAGCCCTTGACTGGAATCAACCCAGGACCCTTCAGTCCACAGGCCAACGCTCTATTCACTGAGCCAAACCAGCCAGGGATTATTTCTTGTTTTGAGAGAAACAATCTCTTCAGATCAGTTTATCCCTGGTTCATTTGTTTTATACCAGCCTGTGCCTTATTGCTCTTGTTGCCCATGGAAGGTGCCTCCCCTCCCCTAGGTGTGGTTTTTATTACAGGTCTAGTTAGCTGAGGCTGGAGATTGGACTTGTGAGATACAAGAGAACATATGTTTAGAATAGTTTCAGATACTTTTGCTAACTAATGACTGATACATATATATCAATGTAAGGTAAAATGACTTACAGCTATTTCTAATAAAGATGCACTTCATATTTTTCAGTTACTGATACAAGAAGTTTTATGTGCATTATGTTCAAAATAGCAAATATAAAAGTTACATAAAATAAATAGGGTAATCTATGAAATTGAACAGTGTTCATCCCTTAGGAATCTGTAAAGGTAACCTATATTTCTCTCTATTTTTTTGGGGGGGGATTTGTAAAAGATTAAATACTTTTAATGATAAGACAATTATACTTCTATCAGGTGCCAATATTTATGTGTATTTTATATATTTAACTAGAGGCCCAATGCACGAAATTCATGCAAGGGTCTTGGCCCTGGCAGCCATGGTGGCTGCCCTCAGCCCTTGCAGCCCTGCCTTCATTTGGAAGGTCATCCAGAAGGATGTCCAGAAGGTTGTTAGGCTGTCTCATCTAATTAGCATATTACACTTTTATAATTATAGATATTACCTATATTATTACATTTTACATTATGTAATTTTTACATTTCATATATTTTAATTTTATTTACGATCCTTTTTGGTCTTTCTTTTCTTTTTTTTCTAATATGTTTTCATTGATTTTTAGAGAGAGAGGAAGGGAAGAGGATAAAGAGAGAGGAAGAGAGAGGGATAGAGAGATAGAAACATTGATAAGAGAGAAACATCATCAATCGGCTGCCTTCTGTATGCCCCCTATGGGGATCAAGCCTGCAACCTGGGTATGTGCCCTGACAGGGAATTGAACTGGTGACCACTTGGTTCATAAGTCGATGCTCAACCACTGAATCACGCCAGCTGGACTGGTCTTTAATTCTATGACATTAAATGTGGCACTTAAATATTAGTCATATAATAGTAAATATGAGCAAATATATACATATATATATATATATATATATATATATATATATATATATATATATATATCTTACCTAGTATTAAAGATGATTTGTAATGTTTGAACTAATATAAATTAACCAAGCCATCACTTTTCAATCTTTATAGTATTTAATAAAAATGTGCATATTTATTTGAAATGACTAAATTGCTTTACATTTATACATGAAGAGCAATTCTCATCAAAAGCTAAGTTTTAAAAAATAATTTGTTGTTTTATCGTTTATTCTTGGAAGGAGAAAATAAAGCCACATTATCACCATTGCAAGAAACAGCTAAAGGGTCTGTGACCTTTAGTGTCCAGCTCTAACTTGAGTTCTCTTTGATCTGTCCCCCTCTCCCCAGCAAGTTCAGGGTCACCATCCTAGCCTCCCAGGAAAGGGCAAGGTGAAGCCTGTGTTGCTCTCTCTCATCATCGCTACCATCATCACCAAAGTTATAGAATATGCATAACTATGGGCCCCAGAAACAGTGTGTGTGTGTGTGTGTGTGTGTGTGAGATAAATGTCTTTGCTTATTGTGTTAGGATGAATCATCCAAGAAGCAGACACCAAGATGGAAATAAACACGAAGAGACTTTAGAGGAAAGGTCTGTGTGAGACCAAATGAGGAGTGAGCTGGGAAGGCTCAGAGCCATTAGGCAGCCATGGAATTCTCTCTCTGGGGGAAGAAGGGAGCTGGGGAATTTGGAAGGAAGCATCCTGGATTGCCATGCATCCTAAAAAAGATTAGACAAGATCATCAGGGTATCCTTCAACCAAAATGAGCTGTTTGGTGAGTCCTGTTTTTCCTGGAAATAGACTCTTTTTTTATTTTATTTTATTTTATTTTTTATTGCTTAAAGTATTACAAAGAGTATTATATATGTCTCCTTTTTTTCCCCCCGCCCTTGACATTCCCCTGGCCTCCCCTACCCCCCCCCCCCCAGTGTCTTATGTCCATTGGTTATGCTTATATGCATGCATACAAGTCCTTTGGTTGATCTCTTACCCACCCCTCTCCTGCCCTCCCACCCTCTCCGGCCTTCCTGCTGTAGTTTGACAGTCTGTAAAGACTTTTGTAAAAAAAATATGCCATAGGTGACTTTAGTGGCCCGAAGTCCATCCTTCTAATACTTAGCTCCAAACAAAGTCTCACTGGTAACAGCTACAAGTGTTATTTATTTATTTATTTTTTACTCCAGGCAGCTGGGAGCAAAAGGACCATCATGTGACTTCATTTCCATATTGCTGTTAGGGCAAACTCACTCCCCACAACCCGTTTTTCTTTCTTTTTCCCCCTATCACAGGCAGAAAAAAAAAATATCAAACAATCTGTTAATGAGCATTTGGTGAAGTGTAATGAATACAGTCTAATTTACTAATTGAGGCTCATTCCACAACTCTCCTCTAATAAGCTTCTTAATGTGCTTAACTGCAAGTGTCCAAAATAGTTATTGAGATGTGTGAAAATTTCCCACTCTGTATGTTAAAATTTTGATAATGTTGCAGTTTGATTAATTGAGAGAAAATGTTTTATGTTTCACTAACAAAGAGGAAAACATGAAAGCAGGACTATCAGACAACTACATCTTAAGGAAGAAACTAAATGGCAAGTAACATTAGCCAAATAAATAAAGCATTTTTTGAAATAACTTTCAGTCCAATAGGGCACTGATTTCAGTTTTTATGCAATGCCTATCAGAAAGAGATTAACCAAAGAACATATATGCACATATGCATAACCCATAGGCACAGGCAATAGTGTGGTGAAGACCTGGTGTGGGGTGGAAGTGGGGTGGAAGGGGTAATGGGAGAAAAATGGGGACATCTGTAATACTCTCAACAATAAAGATAAATTTTTAAAACCTCACATTAAGGCATTTTCTAATTATCATGTTTAAGCAATATAACATATATATTAGTTAATATTTTATCAATTATAGAAGGCCAGAAAGATAAATTCACCCTTTCTAGCTTCAATCAAATTCAATTTCTTCACTTTAAGTATTTGTTTATGTTGACATTGGCTTGGGTCAGTCATAACATCAAAACCCTTTGTCTTTGTGTCTCTCTCTGCTTTACCCTACCATTGTGCTTCCTTCTTAGCAGATTTCATTTCTGTGAAATTAAGAAAAATTTCTCAAAATGCTGCCCAATCACCACCCCTTTGAAAGACATGCATAGATCCTTCTAACTTCCTCGTGTTAATGTTGATGAATTCTTTTTTTTTTTTTCCGATTTTTAAAACAATTTTATTGACATATCAAAACTGCACATATTTAAAGTATGGAATTTGATAAGTTTTCACATGTGTGAAACTATCACCCCAATCAAAATTATGAACACATCTTTTATTTCAAAAGCTTCTTCACGGCTCTTGATAAATAGTAGCAAGTTGGTGAATTTGCAAATATGGAATGTTTGAAAAATGAAGATTGACAGTATTTGTCCATCTTTATACTAATGCAACAGTGTTTTTGATTACTGATCTTTATGTTAAGTCTTGAAATCAGGTACTGTTAGTTCTCCTATTCTGTTCTTCTTTTGAAAAGTTTTTGGCTACTTTAGGTTGTCTGGCTTTACATGTGAAGTTTAAAATCAGCTCAACAATTCTTACAGGAAAAGCCTGTTGGGATTGTGATTAGGACAGCGTTGACTCTATAGATCAATTTGTCTATTGTTTTCAGTTTCAGTATATTTCCTTTCATTATATTTCTGATCATTAATATTTCCTTGTCTTCTACTTATTTCATTTTAATGTTCTCTCCTTTTAAATAATTTATAAAGGGGAAAGCTGATATTACTACTTTGAGACCTTTCTTCTCTTCTAATTTACTAGTTGATGAATTCTGTTTAGCTGTCATTGGGTGATTCCTTAAGTAATCATTATGAAAGGGAATGCTACATTCTGATTATGCTGGCCTAAGTCACATGCCCCCCCTCTGCAGCTGAGTGTAGATTCATCACTCAAACTACAACACTAGGGGTGGGTCCCTCTCATAAGTGGGCATTCCTATTGGACAGACATAAATAAGGGATATCTACTATAGCCAATGTGCAGGAAATCTGAGCTTAAAAAATTCCACTTAAGCAAATTCCACTTAGATAATCATCACATTCTCCTTTCAAAGCAAAGATAAAAATTTGGGGAAGCTAGAGGTGGAGTCGTGTGGTATATGGGTGTGGCTAAAATTTATTTTTGGAGCAATCATAACTGTCATGTTTTCATCTTGCTGTGCCATTTTAAGAAATGAAGTATACAGGTTCCCCTAAAGATGTGGCACAGCTTTCCTCAAGCAAAAAAAAAAAAATGCAAGTAATGTTCTCTTCAATATCTCTATAATATATTGTGAAGCTCCAAGAAAAAATAGTTACGTTAATATGACTTACTAATGTTTCCACACAGTGATGAAATTCTCATAATACTGAAGGCAAATGAATTTCTTTTTGCATTCATTTTGTCCCCATTTTCATATATTTTTCTAGAACAACTCAATCCCTGGCAAGAAGTAAAGAAAGTTGTCTCTAGTTTATTTGCTGTTCTATCTGCCCCAGGATTTTGTTTGATTCCAAACCTCCCACTCACCAGCTACAGGAGAGAAGTCAGTATATTTCAGAAAGTTTAAAAATCCTTTAGATCAGTGTGCACAATCAGCAAGTAATTTGTAATTGCCAAGAAAACCCAACAGGCATAAGTATACCTATTTATAGACACATTTATTGGCAGAATGTATTCTCATTTCTGGATATCGATGGGAAGGACAGCTTCAAGTTATTCAATACCACTGACCACAAATGGGTGTGGCATGGATGTGGGAGGGCAATTGGGGAATGGAAGAGACTCATTAAATATTATAAAGAAATGCAGTGCTCATGGAAGACTATGGACTGAGAGCCAAGAAACTAAATCTGCTCCTATGCAACGATGCTGCCAAAGACAAGCCACTTAGCATATCAAACCTCATTTTATCTAACCTGCAACATAAAGGTTTTTATACCGGAGTTCTTTCTCATCTCTACTGGCTTTCTCATGTTTCTTCCCATGTCATAAGGGTGCCATGGCATGTGTCTGTGTTTAAATTTATTATTTCTTAAAATGTGGCTTCCCTCTTTTCCTCCCTCCTTCCTGATATCAAATTCAAAAATGTATTCCCTATTCCTTCCAGATATCAAGGCTAAAATAGGGTGTTAAGAGATCAATGTCGGCATGGCAACATTTATTATGGCAATGAAAAAAAGTATTTTGAAATATTGGCAAGGTGCAAAAGACATTTTAATATAAGTAAAGCATATTATAGACATTTAGATTCATACACATAGATGAGCATATTTTTTTTTTTCATGGGATAAGATAAAGTTGCACTACTGGGGCAAAAAAACCATTATTTATCCTATAGACCAGTCACAGGCATGTTAACAAGAAAATCATTCTCAAACTGGCAAAGCAATGAAGAGGTATCCATATTCATTAGACATCCTCATTGTGAGAAATTTCTGAACATCCTTAAAACAATGATCTGGTTTTCTCAGTAAAGACTGCTTCAACTTTAATAGAGGCCAATGCTTATTTGTCTTTGGATATGTGTCCAGAGTGATTTAAAGAGGTAGGAGATGTCAAACCCTACTGGTCATATGATGGAAACTGGTTCTCATGAGAGAACTATTGGGTCAGAGCAATATCTACAACAGTCAAAGATATTCCAGAAAAAGGTTCATCTTTCAGTGTTTACTTCTCAGAAATAGTAACTAGAAAGAAACTCAATGGGATGAAAAAAATGAATGACTAGACCCATGAGGCTTGACCTACTCAAGAAATCAAAGTATATTTGTAGATAAATGGATTTCTAATATAATTTGAATGAGTTGTTTCTTGAGGCAGTCACCAGCAATCTCTCAGCCATTAAGCAAAACGTTTCCAAGTGTTAACTGGAAATGGAACTAACGTTTGACATCAGAACTATTAGGTTCAAATTCTGGCACTCACATTTGGTCAACCTGAACAACTTAGTCTATCTAAGTTTGAGTTTTCTTCTCCGTAAAATGGGAATAGTGATTATTAATTCCCAGGGTCTCTATGATGATTATATTGAAATTATATAAGATAATGCATGTAAAGTATATTCAATATATTTTGGGTATTTATTTTTCTATTGTTTATAGGAAGAGAGTCCTTTCACATAATGATTCTTAAAGTGTAAAAGAACCTATATAAAAATACATCCTATCTAATAAAAGAGAAACATGGTAATTAGCGTATGACTGCTACCCTTCCCATTGGCTAATCAGGGAGATATGCAAATTAACTGCCAGCCAAGATGGTGGCCGGCAGCCAGGCAGCTGACGCGAACAGGGAGGCTTGCTTGCTTCAGTGACGGAGGGAGCCAAGCTTCCCCGCCTGCCTTGCCAGCCTCTCAGCTGCACTCTAAGCAACATTGTAACAAATATAGAAGCTAAACAAAACCCCAGGCTTCAGCCAGCAGGACCGCAACATTGTTTCAAAAACAGAAGGGTAAACAAAGGCTAGAAACCTGCTTTCAGCAGTGGAGGTCTCATAGCTGGAGCTGAGCCTCAGAGCTAAAGCTGGCCCAGAATTAAAAAAAAAGGAAAAAGGACAGGTTGGGAGCTTCAGTCACCCGCCAGCCTGAAAATGGCCCTCAGCCCCTCACAAGGGTGTGTGACCAGCTGCAAACAGCCATCATCCCCTCACCCAGGTTGGCCAGGCACCCAAGCGGGACCCCCACCCTGAAGGGGATGTGACCAGATGCAAACAGCCATCATCCCCTCACCCAGGCTGGCCAGGCACCCAAGCGGGACCCCCACCCTGAAGGGGATGTGACCAGATGCAAACAGCCATCATCCCCTCACCCAGGCTGGCCAGGCACCCAAGCGGGACCCCCACCCTGATCCAGGACACCCTTCAGGGCAAACCAGCCAGCCCCCACCCGTGCACCAGGCTTCTATCCTATATAGTAAAAGGGTAATATGCCTCCCAGTACCGGGATCAGCGGAGCCGCGAGGCCTCCCAGCACCGGGATCAGTGTGACAGGGGGCAGGGACCAAATCCCCTGATCGCCCTGCAGCTCTGTGTGTAACAGGGTGCGGCACCCCAACCCCCTGATCGGCCCTGCTCTGTGTGTGACAGGGGGGAGCTCCCCAACCCCCTGATCGCCCTGCGGCTCTGTGTGTGACAGGGGGCGGGGCCACAACCTCCCTATCCGCCCTGCTCTGTTCCTGACAGGGGGGAGCTCCTCAACCCCCTGATCGGCCCTGCTCTGTGCATGACAGGGGGGAGCTCCCCAACCCCCTGATCGCCCTGCGGCTCTGTGTGTGACAGGGTATGGAGCCCCAACCCACCTGATGGACCCTGCTCTGTGTGTGATAGGGAGCAGCACCCCAACCCCCTGATCGGCCCTACTCTGTGCGTGACAGGGGGTGGCGCCGCAACCTCCCTATCAACCCTGCCTTGATTGTCACAGGGGGCGGTGCCCCAACCCCAGTCGGCCCTACCCTGAGTGTGACTGAGGGTGGCATCGCAACCTCCCAATCCGCCCTGCTCTGTGCATGACAGGGTGCAGCGCCCCAACTCCCCAATTGGCCCTGCTCTGAGCCTGACCAGGGGCTGCACCTAGGGATTGGGCCTGCCCTCTGCCACCCGGGAGCAGGCCTAAGCCAGCAGGTCGTTATCTCCCGAGGGGTCCCAGACTGCAAGAGGGCACAGGCCAGGCTGAGGGACCTCCTCTCCCCCGAGAGCACAAATTTTTGTGCACCGGGCCTCTAGTCTATATATATAAAAGCCTAAGCGACCGAATGACCAAATGACCAGTTGTCTGGCCTCTGTGATGCACACTGACAACCAGGGTATAGACGCTCAATGCATACGATTGGGCTCCCTCCTGTCTGGATCAGGCCTGTGGGGATCAGGCCAAAACCGGCTATCAGACATCCCCCGAAGGGTCCTGGATTGCAAGAGGGCACAGGCCAGGCCTTGAGACCCCACCGGTGCACATGCACCAGGCCTCTAGTAATATAATAAAATGATCTATCTATCTATCTATCTATCTATCTATCTATCTATCTATCTATGAATGATGGATTGAATGTTTTGTCTCCTCAAAATTCATTTTGAAGCTCTCACCAGCCCCCTACCATTATTATAGTATTTGGAGACAGGGCTTTGGGAGGTAATTAGGATTGAATTAGGTCATAAGGTTAGGGCCTTCATAATGAGATTAGTGGCCTTATAAAAGGAAGAAGTGATATTCTCTCTCTCTCTCTCTCTCTCTCTCTCTCTCTCTCTCTCTCACCATGCACAAATAAAAGGCCACATTAAAACATGTAGGAAGGTGTCTACCACAAGCCAGGGAAAGGGCCATTGCTAGTTTGATCTCAGAATTCCCAGCCTCCAGTAAATGTATGTTGTTTAAGTCACCCAGTCTATGGTATTTTGTTACAGCAGACTAAGTAGAGTCGTACAATACATAGTAACTTTTCTTGAAAATTCCAGTAACATATATCTCTCCTGTCCCTGCCACCATAATGTAGGAACCTTATTACACATACAGCATAAAGAACATCATGAGATCACCTCTAAAATATGCCAATGATCTATGAGTTTGCTCTTATATGTCAACCTCTGAGACCAGAAAACTGCCCTTTTAGCAATTCAGAACCAGGGGGAATATCCACTATTTCACACATCTGTGATAGGAGCTTATCTTTTCCCTCGAATCTCACTACTTGATACTGACCTAGTACATAGCAGGTATACAATAAACATCTGTTACACCTAACAAGAGAATTCATAAATTTAGGTAACCTTTCAGATTATTCTTTAATAAGGCTGGAATTTATTATTATTATTATTATTATTATTATTATTACTATTATTATTAACATACGTTTCTATTGACAAAAAAAAAAACATACTTAAAAGGAAAGACAGAGGGTTCAGTCCTAGGTGGGGACGCCTGAGTATGTACCAAACATCGTTCTAAAGTAATGGCTTTTAGAGAACAGTCCAAGCAACAGCAGTGTCAGCATTATCTGGGACATTTGTTAGAAATTCAAATTTAGGAGCCCAACGGCAAACCTGCTGAGTCAGAAATTCGTGGGTTAGGGCCCACCAACCTGACTTAAGAAGCTGTCAGGCGATTCTGGTGTCCGCAACTCTGAGAACCGCTGTCCTACAACTTTATCTCTTGGCTCCCGCCCATGACTCATGCACGTTAGGACGATCTATTGAAGTGTCAGAAGTCCAGACAAGAGACTCCCCACTGTCCCTAAGGAGACCTTTTCTCCATCTCAGTTAGGACCTGCTTGGCGTGACTTGTTGGGAAAATCTCATTTTACCAATAAAAAATAATGATCTCTAGCTGATGTAATGACTCCTATCAATCATGTTAACAACCTCGGCAAAAGGTTATCCTGGCAATTTATCTGTATCGGCTGCTTCTCTCGGTGACCCAGACATTTAGAGATGCAGTTGCAAATGGGAGATTAGAACAATTTGGAGGACAGTGAGCACCGAGGGAGCACAGGTGCCCTCCCAGCTGAGGGTGAGGCAGCAAAGTCATTTGTTGAAGAACATGACCTGGGACTTTGTGCAGCAGAACGAAGCCACCTGATATATCCTCCAGTGCGGCGTGCAATCCTACTAAGAGAAGTAGAGCGCTTATGGGCTCCAAGCATTTCATTTACTCAACAAGTAGGAACACGCCCATATATGTATGCACCTCAAGGGTTTAAGTCCCTTACAGTGTACTTATGATTGCTTAAGGGAACTCCATCAGAGCTAGAGTACAACCCCAATTTCACAATGGCAGCCTTGTCCACACATTGTGGTATGCGAGGAAGATAAGGGACTGTGCCGGCATCTGAACGTAAAGTTCTTAGTTACTCTCATGTGATCAAGAATGAATTACTAAGTCTCTCACATTTGCTGTTTATTCATCTACAAAATTACAGTTGTGGCTTCCACTTCTTTGAGGTGCTATGATGATTTAAAACATTCATAGCATATAGGCCTCAACTGTGTTCTCTTTTTCTTCTTTACCTTCTTTCCTGCCTGCTAGGATTTCTATCATTTAGAGAGCTAAACGCCTTTATCATTTGATCATTAAGATTTAGAGCCTCAAGCCTAGGTTGAACGTAAGACCCAGAGATTTTCAAGTGTACCTACTGTTTATGCCTGGTGTGGCTAGATATTATAGCAACTACATCTTGTTAAGGATAAAGAACAAAACACTCCCAGACATGGGCTGATGTATACATGAAATCCCTCACCACCTAGAATAGGGGTTATTGTGGTCCTTTCATGAATGAGTTGTGTATTGAGCTAGAACCCTGAAAAACAGACATTGAAGTAACTTGGAGAAAATAAAGTTTTAAAAAAAAGTTGAGGAGGGGAGAAATAGCTGATCTATGCTTAGCTATTTCCCCTCTGTTGGGGATGGGGGAGGCATCTATTAATATAATTCAATTCCTATCGCCAGTGATTGAGTAAATGCATGGGGCCAGGGAATCCACTCAGTGACGGTGAAGGCTAGGTAAGAAAGCCAACATGGCTGACCTCTCCGAGTTCAGGATCTAAGAGGGCAGATAGGAGAAATCCACGAGGGGTAATTACTGGTTAAGTAATATTTTATTGTAAGCTCTTGTCCAGACAGAAGTTGATGCTGCTTACACTAATTAGGAATGATGTACTCAAGGATTTTCAAATATGTGAGTGACAGCCCCCAGGAGACCATTTGAGGATCAGCAGTAGACAACTTACCTACTAGAGTCCTTGAGGAAGTCTTTAGATGCCCTGGTCTATGCATAATAGATTTGTAACCAGAAACGCTCAAGTTTGCCTCTGAGATCGCAATAGAGACTTTGGGTTTTTTTATTCATGAACTCTCTGAGCTGGTTTCATCGTTTGTAAAATGTGTCCTTCATGGCAGGGCTTATGAGTTTGGCAAGAGCTTTTACCGCCCAAAACATAGACAACGCTATTACTGGTGTTACAAAATCACATGGTTAAGGTGGTGTCTGCCAGATCTTTCTATTCTACTATATATTTTTTTCCTTTTACAATGAAAGGAAATACTGCAGTGTTATAGTTTGAGAAGTTTGCAATTAAGGGG
The DNA here is from genome assembly GCF_014108235.1 of Myotis myotis. Lineage (NCBI taxonomy): Eukaryota > Metazoa > Chordata > Mammalia > Chiroptera > Vespertilionidae > Myotis > Myotis myotis. The sequence continues at coordinate 34,493,309 of NW_023416323.1, read as the reverse complement.
TTTTAGTGAGGTTATAGGTAGGTTAGAAGTTGGGAAGCAGTAAATATTCAAATTCCCAATCATTTTATTTAAGCATTTAATATTCAGTGATGATCATTGCCTGGAATAATTATTACTTTGGTGCCTAGAAAAACAGTTATTTAAGCCCTAGCCCAGGGGTCTTCAAACTATGGCCCACGGGCCACATGCAAATACAAATATTGTATTTGTTCCCGTTTTGTTTTTTTTACTTCAAAATAAGATATGTGCAGTGTGCATAGGAATTTATTTGTCCATAGTTTTTTTTTAAAACTATAGTCTAGCCCTCCAACGGTCTGAGGGACAGTGAACTGGCCCCCTGTTTAAAAAGTTTGAGGATCCCTGCCCTAGCCAGTTTTGTTCAGTGGATAGCGTCAGCCTGTGGACCAAAGGGTCCCGGGTTCAATTCTGGTCAAGAGCATGTACCTAGGTTGCAGGATCCTGGCCCTGGTTAGCGGCACGTGGGAGGCAACCAATCAATGTGTATCTCTCTCACTTCAGTGTTTCTCCCTGTCTCTCCCTCTCACCTTCCACTCTCTCTAAAAATCAATAGAAAAAAACAGCCTTGGGTGAGGATTAAAAATAAATAAATAAACAGTAATTAAAAGGATATATAATAAATAAATAAAGTTATTAAAAGGATATATACCATCCTTGATACATTCTTATCCTCAGTTTTTGTTTTCTTTTTCTTCAAAATTTTCACTTCCTCTTCCTTCCTTGCTTGCCTTTTTTTTTTTTAAGAGTTATTTTTTTAATTCGTAAAATTAGAATCAGAATCTAAAGGACAGAGAGGAGAGTGCCTGGTTCAATTCAGCTCTTCCACAGCCAGGCCCGGGGCAAGGACTGATTCAGTGTCTCTGCCTTCGCTTTGTGATGACCAAGGTAGACAGGTATCTGCTGCATCCAACTTTGAACTTCATAATAAGCTTATTTTTCTTGATCTTGACAGTGTTGGCATCTTTTCGTCTGGCTGTGAGCAGAAAGTCCTTGATGTCCTCAATTTCTCGAGGCATCACCACAAGGCAAGCAGGAGAGTGGCTGGCACAGCAGCAGTGAGAAGAGAGGACAGAAAAGAAAGAGACTCCTGTTTGCCAGCAGTTAATCCCTTACTTAGAGGAAATTGGGCATCTTTGAGAATTATTTTGAATATTACTATATGTTATAATCCAGTGCTGTTATTATTGTGGATGCCAAGAAGTCCGATATTTGGACAGTAGGAGCCTCTTCAAGCTGATTCGTGTGCCTTTTGATACATCTCTGCTTTTCTTTGTTCACGTCCTGCTTCCACACATAGTTATTGCCCATCCTACTTTGCTTCATATATGTTGGGTCACTTGGGTTTCTCTGTCATCTAATTGTGCTAAAGTGATGTGTTTTGGGTAGTTGTGTTTGTTCTTTCCATCCTCCCTCCTCTGCCCCCAAATGGTTGCTGTCTGTCATCAAGTTTTTGGGTGTTTGAAATGTAGCAACATAAAATAGTTCATTCACATCAAATATCTCCAAGTAGGTATTGCTATATGTGAGGGTGAATTGTGGGAATCAACTTGACTGGGCCAAGGAATACCCAGAGAGCTGATGAAGTCACTTCTGGGTGTGTCTGTGAGGGTGTTTCTGGAAGAGATTCACATTTGGATCAGTGGGCTGAGTACACCAGATATTTCTCCCCAAGGTGGGTGGGCAGCACTCTATCCACTGAGGGACTGGATAGAACAGAAAGGCAGAGGAAGGCTGAATCCCTCCTCCGCCTGACTACTGGAGCTGGGACTCCAGTCTCTGCTCTTACCATTTCTGGTTCTCAGGTCTTTAAGACCCAGAGTGGAATGTGCATGGCTCTCTAGCTGTTTAACCTTCAAACCCGGTACCAAAGGCTTTCCTGGGTCTCTGGCTTGCAGACGACTAATTGAGGGACAGCTCAGCCTCCATGTATGTATCTAACTATATCTCTATGTCTCTATCGATGTACCTCCCTATTGATCTATTGATCTATGTATGCCCTTTTTGTTCTGTTTCTCTGAGAACACTGACTACTTTGTGAACGTTAAAATCTAGAGAAAGCATTACTCTAGAGATATAAGTGTGAAATTCATCAAAACATAAATAATAATCGAAGAGATGCCGAAGGAAGAAACAATTCATGGGGAGAGTATGTGGAAGTGAGTAGAAATGAGACTAGAAATGAGCATAAGAGACAGACAATTAAATGGTTACCCACAAACATTTTACATACTCTAGTAGAAATATTTACAGATGTTAGAGCTGTAAAGAAGAGGCAATTGCTTATCTTGTCTGGGCAGATCACAGATGGCTGTAAAGGGAAATTATGCTTTAACATAGTTTGAAGGTTGACTGAAAAATCACCAAATGAAATGGCAGAGGAATTAAGCAGTGTGTTAGGTAGGAATGGTGCAGAAAAGACTGTTAGCTCTGCAACTGAATTTGCTGTTTTTTCATAACCTGGAATTGTCACTGGGAGAAGGTTTCCCAGCCAAAAAATACAGTCCCCAGACACATGTCTTGTGACCTCATGCTTACCAATGGAAAGTGAGCTTGCAGGGGTGGGCAAACTTTTTGACTCGAGGGCCACAATGGGTTCTTAAACTGGACCAGAGGGCCGGAACAAAAGCACGGATGGAGTGTTTGTGTGAACAAATATAAATTCAAAGTAAACATCATTACATAAAAGGGTACGGTCTTTTTTTTTTTTTTTTTTTTTTTTTAGTTTTATTTATTTCAAATGGGCCGGATCCAGCCCGAGGGCCGTAGTTTGCCCACGGCTGGCTTAAGGGATGTATGTCACTTCCGGGCCAGAATTTGAGGAAGTATGTTGTTTTGGATTTGTTTGTTTATTTGTTTGTTATTATTGCTGCTGCTGTTTGTCCACTGTCTCTATCTTGGTTAGAGGAGAAATCTGAGAGCCTGGGAATTGGAATCACCACATGGACATAATTCCTGTGCTAACTAGGGACATCCTCAGTGACAGGTTCATGAAGAAAAAGTGACATTCTGTTTCGGTAAGCCAGGGACATTTTATGACTCATTTGTAGTGGGTAGAACATGCTCCTCCTCTGCAGCTACACTACATTGTTTTAGGTTAGGGTAGAGGGGATTCAGGAAATATGGGACATGCGATTGATAGTTTGCAGGAATCAGATGCCCAGGGTTTGACTTGCTTCAGATTGAACTCAACACCTTTTCTTAAAGACAAGTAGTAAATTGGCAAGATCAAATCTCTCTTTTGAGAAGCACAGAAAATCTTTTTATTGCCCTTTAGCCCACTTTCCCTCCCTCATGAACACAGACTAGCATTACAAATGCAGTCTTTTTTTGCATGCATTTGCCACTCATGCCTATGTCATTTCTATCTTCGTTTATCTCTATTATCCTTTTGCAGAAAGTGAGAGTCAGGGAGAAGTCTCTTTTTTAAACTGCAAGAAAACCTACCGTGAACTTCTAATCACCCCCAGATTCGCAAGCGTATATGCTGCAGAAGTTTGATTTATTAAATAGTAGAATGATAGCTCTTTTTTCCCCCCCACTGAACTTATTAGCGCACGGCTCACACTGTGAATAAGAAAGTAATGAGTGAAATGGAACCATTTGATATCTCTATTGTGTGCGTTGGTAAGTGAACAGGAAGAAAGAAGAAGACCTTCAAGCATCTTAGCTACATTTTGTACAATGGGACACAGTACATAAGGACTCCTTGTTGAACTGTAATTATAACAGAGCCACCTCTACAAACATGGATACAGGGGAAACTAATTAGGCACCGACAATAGGCAAATATTATTCTCTTAATTAGATCTTCTGCTGGAAATGCTGCTTTGTTCCTGCTACTCCAGTGTGAATGACATTTGAATCATAACAGTGTCTCACAGAAGGGCCTTTCAGGGATGCAAAAGACAGACGCCGTGTCGCAGTCCATGAATGCCTTTTCAAATCTTTGCTAATCTGAAGTCAATGAAATGCAGTCCCCCAAACAGCTGCTTTTGCTGATTTGTATACTCGCATAATTAGAGCTGGAAGTGTTCAGTCTGCACATTTTCAGTATTCATATATTTTGATAGTTCTTTTGTCGCATAGTATTTTTCTGTAGCTGGTTATTATCTTGTGGTTGGAACGCTCAACATTGGGTTATGGTGAGGGGTCTAGAGGGCAAGTGCAAGTTGATGGTTTATCGGTTCCAACCATTCCCCATCCTTAAATCAGTCAATCCCCACCCCCTCCTTGCCTCCCTCCTTCTCTCCCTCCCTTCTTCTCAATTATTTCTATTTAGCATATACATGAGAGAAGAAATGAGAGAAGAGAAAGATATGCTGAGAAGGTCTGATGTTGTGTGAGGTGCACCCATGGGGAGGGGGCGGTAGATCAGGATTTATCATTATGGAGATGATGATGATGCAGACACTTCCCTCTAACCCTTGAAACAGCCTCTGGAACATGTGCTCAGACACTTGCAGGAAAATGTGTGAGGGCCATGGCCATATCTCGTGCATAATAAACACACAAGTCACTGTGGACCAGAAAGCAGAGGTATGCTACCTATTTTGATTAAAATTTGATTAAACAGGCATGTATTAAGCAGCTGAGGTCCGCTGTGAGTAAAATTCAGATAAGTAGTGTTATGATAAAATTTCCTATCTTAAAGTATAAGAAACAATGGCAACTTTTACCTGATACTCAGATCCTAAAAACTCAATTTTAAATGAACGTATACATATGCCTCAGATCTCAGCAAAGATGTATAAAAATGTAATATTCTGAAATTCACAAAATAATTTCCACTTTTGCTCCACCTAAATAGTGACTGGTCCCATACAGTAAGTATATATCTAGCAAGCTTTAACAGTAGAAACTGAATACATTTGAGAGTAAGACGGAAGCTAATAGCCTAAATGAATCCCTAGAAATATATTTTTTTAGATTTTTACTTAAATTGTAAGCTGCAGAGTTGTTATCTATGATATTGTTACAATAAAATGTCAGGTATTGCCCTGGCTGGTGTGGCTCAGTTTGGGCATCATTCCTTGCACCAAAAGGTTGCTGGTTTGATTCCCAATCAAGGCTCTATCCCTGGTGGGGGGCATGCAGAAGGCAGACTACTGGTGTTTCTCGCTCTCACCCTCTCCCTTCCTCTTTCTCCAAAAATCAATAAACTATTTCAAAACATGCCAGGTAATTATTATAATGATAAATGACATGATGTTTATGAGGTTAAGTGGACTTTTTCGTAGAGTATGCATTAAATAATTTTTTTACATTAGGCATCATTCTAAGGTCTTTGATGGACATAAAATTAAGTAAGATGTACTACATATGAACTACTGAATTTTTATTTTATAATTTTTATCAAAAATAGCACGTTCATATAGTTTGAGGAACACGCATAGATAGATCATTAATATCTAGATAGTGAAACACATAGAGTGAGGTGTACTATGAAAATATAGGGGTAGAATAGGTTCTATCTGCCTGGGATGAGGTTTGATGTGGGCAGTTTCATGTAAAAAGACTTTTCGTTTTTTAAAGTATTTGTCAGCTGGAGAATTTTCTCTGTAAAATGTTAAACTAATTTTTTAAGGTGGGGAGAGTATTCCAGTAATGGCAATTGTCTGATTTCATATGTGACTGCATTAAGCTATTTCCATGGCCAGTAAAATATTTTCTTCAAAAACATGCAAATATATCACATATAGATGCCAATATATCACATATTATATAGATGGACATACTTGAGGCTTGTTGCAGCCCAACATTTGAATATTTGGGTAGGCTGCATAATATTAAGTAATAAAAATGGATTCAAATACTGATAGGCCATATTCTATCATTTTGCATTTGGGCTAATAGATTTTTTTCAAATGTTACAAATAGCTTCCCTCCCTCCCTCCCTCCTCTCTCCCTCCCTCCCTCCCTCCCTCCCTCCCTCCCTCCCTCCCTCTTTCCTTCCTCACTCCTTTCCTTTCTTCTTTTGTACCTTCCTTTCTTTCAACAAATGTTTACTCAGCATCTCCCCTAAGCGGGGCACTTTCCAAGAATATGTATGTGAATAAACCAAAACACCTCTTTCTCAGGCCCTCCCAGTCCATTGGGAATGAGGCATGTAAACACAGACGCTGAAATTAATGTAAAAATGGCACATTGGGACAGGACTGACGGATGTGAGGGTCACGGGTGGCTTCTGAGCGGGGTCTTGGAAGACAGTATGACTACTCCAAGTGACAAGGACGTTCCCGGCCGAGGGCACACACACCAGCACTGTAAGGAAGAGCGCAGAGCCCACACTGGCCTGGGAGACATAAGGTTGGGATATAAATGCTGCCTGTCTCCACTCTCAGCAGGCCTTCCCACTGCCTCCTGCTGCTCTCATCTATTTTCCTGCGTTGCAGCCCCCCTGCTCTCCCCAAACTGCTACTCCATCCCATTCCCCTGCCTCCACCTCCTCACCTCATGTCCCAAACACATGGGCAGGAGAAATCAGTAGGGGAGCATGTAGCAGTTGGGGAAGGGGCGGGGTGTAGTGAGAGGGTGGCAGGCGAGGTGAAGGGCACAGCAAGGACAAGCATCGGGGGCTGCAAACCCCATGACTGCCCTCCTTCACCTTGAAACCTTTCTTGCTGTTTCATGGCCAACATCCCGTTTTGCCCGATGATTTTGACTGATAGCAGCCTGAGTGCTGATTCGAAGGAAATACACAAAGCAGATTGTCAAGTTCCTTACGGAGAGAAGGAACACAAAAGAATCACGGCTGATTTACGAAGGAAAGAGAAAATGTTGGGGGGAAAGGATCCCGATCAGACATCCAATCAAGATCTGAATTCACAGGCCCTCTGCACGCAATCACCACCAGGTGATGCTAATTAGCAAGAACGGTGCACAGGTGCTACCCTCCAAGAGCAAGAAATAAAAATAAATTAACATCCAGCTTCAACAGACCTGCCTGTACCTCACCCACTTGCCCCGACATCTGCCACTTTTAACTGCGCCTTGTTTAGTGTCTGCTGTGCTATATGTGGAAACCACTGTGGTTATCTGGGAAATGTTCCTTCCTCCCTAAATATAAATACCCAAAGAGTCATCATCCGTCCGTCCATTTGTACATCCACGTGTGCACTGACTGCCATTCAGTGACTATCTCATTAGCATCTACTATGAGTCAGACACTGTGCGTGGCTCTAGGAATATGATAGTAAAATACCCCCCAAAAATTTTAAATCCTGGTTTTGCTTTGATGGGCTTACAGTTTTCTGAGGAGAGAAGCACATCAATTGTAAGTTATATAATTAGGTGACTATAGTTTGTCTGTCCCCAGCAGATGAAATGTGTAGGGTGGCATAAAATCATGTAAACACAGAGACCAGACCATCTATTCCATAAGGGATCGAGTTGGTCGACAAAACACGAAGAGGGTGGTAGCATGCATTTTGGACCAAAGAAATAAAAAAATTGAGCATCATTGAAAACGAAGCAAAACCAAACCCCGGAAGGCTTGCGTGACCGGAACTCAGCGAACAGGTCATGAGGCTTATTATATAAGACGGTTATATAGGTTTCAAAGCCTGTTAAAAAGCTCATATTTGAAGTATTTTAAAGCAAGAGCCCAGTATCTGATTCTCAGGAGCCTGCTGACTGGAACAGAGCATCCTTGTCTTCTGTGATATATAATGAATTCAGAGTCATCTATCCAAATTTGAGGATCTAAACATTGGTACATTGGGGGGATTTTCTCTGTAAAATTTAACTTATTGTTTAAAGATATGATTCTATATTTATCAGATCATTTAACAAGTAAAACTGCAAGCTGTAATATAGGTTGTTGTGATACTCAAGGGAGTCGAACTCACTAAAGAGGTAAGAGTAGGTTGAACTAGGACAGGGGTGAGCAAACTTTTTGACTGGAGGGCCACAATGGGTTCTTAAACTGGACCGGAGGGCCGGAACAAAAGCATGGATGGAGTGTTTGTGTGAACTAATATAAATTCAAAGTAAACATCATTACATAAAAGGGTACGGTCTTTTTTTTTTTAGTTTTATTCATTTCAAACGGGCCGGATCCGGCCCGCGGGCCGTAGTTTGCCCACGACTGAACTAGGAGAATACCACTGAGAAGAAATGGGAGGAGAAGAGAGCTCTGGTCCTTCCTCATGAACTGGTTGGGCTCCATCAGTGATCACACACTGCCTCGCCTATTTTATTTGCTGGTAGTTCATGTACAAGCTCCAGCCAGAAGTTAGCCTGCGGTGCGAAAACATCAGCAATAAACATGGCAGAATTCTTGATTATTTTCCCAAATGGAGGTGTCAGAGTTTGTTCTCTTTTGTGAACCAACCCATCACTTGTGCCCCTAATGAACTCTACCTGAAAATTGGATGTAAAACTCCCATGTTTCCCAAAGTGTGGTGCCAAAGTCGTGATTTAGATGGGAGAACTTTTTGGCTCATAAGCATAGCACTCACTAACGCTAAATCATGGTGAACGACTCCCATTCCAATTATATTTTACTCTTGATTAGAAAATCATGTCAATGGTGATAACATGTCTCAAACACCTAACGGTTTCTAAGCTCCCTTTAAAGGCACCTGTACTTTCATAGATGGTGTCAAGCTCAGAGCCTTCCCATGGGGATCAGTGTTCTTTAAGAATGTCATCATGTTGCTTTCCTTTTATAGTATGAATAGTTATGGTATCTTTCTATTTCTGGCAAATAATATTGGTTTTACATATATGGTAGTAACAGATGCAAATTAAAAGACTTTTAAATTAATAACATAACTAAATTAATTTTAATTTAAAATAAATCTTAAATAATTTAGATATATTAGATATGCATATATAAGGAAGAGTTAAAAAGGTGATGAAGGTTGAAAGAATTTGTTTTGCCCGGCTGGTATGGCTCACTGGTTGAGCGTTGACCCATGAACCAAGAGGTCACTGGTCCAATTCTCAGTCAGGCACATGCCTGGGATGTGGGCTCGATCCCCAGGAGGGGGCATGCAGGAGGCAGCTGATAAATGTTTCTCTCTCATGGATGTTTCTATATCCCTCTCCCTTCCTTTCTCTAAAATCAATAAAAACATAGTTTAAAAAATTGTTAATAGACAAAGATTATGACCTTTGGGATTTGAAAACTGGTTTTATCATTTACAAATTGTGCAACCCCGGGCAAAGTCACTTAACCTGAATTACAGTGTTTCTGACTTCATGAGTTTAGTATGAGGGGCAAATAAGTCTAACATGTAATCAAAACCTAGTAAAGGTCAATATAGTTGAAAATAAACAGATAACAAAATTACAGAGGGAACAAACCCTACGTGATGAAAGATGAAAAGCAGCAACGGATCTTTTGGCCGTATGCAAGGCACACAATACAAAAGGGAAAAATATTTGAGAGAGAAAAAAAAAAACAATGAAAAAACAGACTCAGCACCAGATGCAACACAATTGAACTGAATAGTCCCTAGTGTTTCAAGAAAATCCTCGCTCACAATTACCCAAACAAATCCATTGGCTTTGAAATCCAGAGAGCTTTAAACCAAAGCACACAACTCTTTAGGGCCTCTTAAACTATTTTTATTGCTTTCTAAATTTTATACACCCAGCAACACCAGTAACACATATCAGCAAGACTGCTACCCGAAAGTCAGATTGTTCCTACAATCTACCAACTCCACCATTCAATTCAGTGCAGCCTCATTCATTCTAGAAATCAGGAGGTGGCCAGTGTCTACCACATACGGCATGAGCTAGGGAATGTGGACCAGTGAAGATGGATACAGCTCATGTCCTCACCCACATGTACAGCTTCCAGCAGCATTTATTTGGTTAAGTGCTAAGCATCCTGTGATAAAAAAAAAAAAAAATCCTATTTAATATCCGAGACCATGTTATTCTTCCATTTGTTAATTGACTGGATTAGCAAACACATTATGTATTTAGCAAACAGTAGGTGCATCCTCTGTGGCAGACAGATTGAGGGTCACTGGGTTGGATTCTAGAATGAACCTGACTGGTTCCTTGCAGAACTGTAAATACAGTGCCATGGGAGCAAAGGGGAGGCCGAGATCGGTCCCCAGTTTTTCAGTAAACATCACTGTCAGATGACCAGCACATGAATGCCTGCATCCGGCTCCACTCTGAGGTGGAGAATTCTTTTTGCGTGGGTCTGAGCTAAGCCTGGGGCTTTCAGCACTGAGTAAGGTTCACATGACGGCTTCAAAGAGAGCTCTTACTCTTGAGGAACTTCCTTTCCCCCCCAAATGACCATAATCACCCTTCGAGTCATGTATACAGGGTGGGGCGAAAGGAGGTTCAAAGTTGTGAGCACTCGAAAGTTCATTCTTGTATTATTATTGATTAACGCTTGCAAACAAGCGAGGCAAAGGAAATCAAAGAAAAATGTGATCCGTTTCCTTCTTACCAGGCATTGGTGCTCTGGCTATCATTCTAGGCTCCAGGAAGTAGGATGGCCTTCTGCTCTCCCTGGCTCTGGCTCTGGCTTTCCATCCCCATTGTGATTCCTGTGTGTTGTTACTGCTGCTGAAGTCTCTCCATTATTAATAGTTGTGATCCCGCCCGGCTGGTGTGGCTCTGTGGTTATATGGCATTGATCCATGAACCAGATATACTAGTATCCTCATCATCTTTAGAACAAACTGACACAGATAATCGATTCATTCACTCCTTCTTCAACACCACCAATGCGATTTATCTTTCTAAAGCTCAACTCTTTTTTTTACCATTCCATATCTAAAAAGCTGCAATATGACCTTTTTTCTGTTTAAGAAAAATAGACAATTTCCAAGTGGCATTGAAAGCCATCTATAGTCCAACATCATTTTGCTTGTTAGCATTTTTCACATATAAAAAAGTCTTAATATATTTATTTACCTCCTTCTTTCTTTCTGTGGGCTACTTTTTAAAAATATATTTCTCTTTATTTCAGAGAGGGAGGGAGAGAGAGATAGAAACATCAATGACCAGAGAGAATCATTGATCAGATACCTCCTGCATGCCCCCCACTGGGAATAGAGCCCGCAGCCTGGACATGTGCCCTGACCTCCTGGTTCATACAGGTCAACACAACCACTGCACTACACCAGCCGGGCATGTGGGCTACTTTTAGAAGATAATACCATGTAAATTATTTCATTACATTATTTTACATGAACGCAAAATGTTGAAGATGAAGATTAGAGGGAAAGTTGACAACCTGTAAACTTACATGAAATATCTCAATGTAATATTATAGTATATAGAACAGTCAACATTTTTAAATGGATGTATTATGCAGTTTTAACACAGTTGAGATGTTCAAATCAATGCAAAAATAATAGAATTCAGAATTGTCAGAAGGACGAGAGAAGGGATGCTGCATTTTAGAATTGGACCTGTGTCTTCCCACAGATTCCTTTTCCTAACTTGCTTGTCCTCTCTGCCTAGACAGTCAAATACTCCCCTGTATTTATAGGACACTTGTAAAGCACTTAACACAGAACAGTATGCAAATTCACACTAAATAATGCATAATGCTTACAGGAATCTGTTTCCCAACTTGCTGCAGCCATCATCACATACAAGGAAAATAAGGACAACCAGAAGTAAAAAACAGCTGCATGTTGTTGTTTCTTTAAAGCTAAGCTGGAATAATGTGCATCTTTAATGTTGTAGACGTACATGCCATAGCTAGAGGGTCTACTTATTTCATTTAACTCATTTAATTCACATCGATATGGAGGGCAAGTGGAAGTTTCAAGAGAATAATCAATGTAGTGGGTTGTTCCTTCATCTATTTTTTCATGGAAATGTGTAGTGGAACAATGACGTATCTTAATGAAATGAGTTCATCAGTGTAAGTTCTTGATATGCACTTTGATAAGAGCTAATGAAGAGTTCGTTGGTGCCATGCAAACACGACCTCTCACCTTTGGGGAGTGGGACTGAGACCTTCCTCAGAAGTTAGAGGACAGTTGTTTATGGTTCTCTCCTTCACAGAAGGAATATGAATGGAGCACTTACCCTGTCCCAGGCACTGCGAATGGGATGTGGGATGTACGGTGGGTAGAATGGAACACGTTCCTTGATGCCATGAAGCTTATGCTCTCGGTCAGGAGAGACATATCGATGTATGAAAACTGAAGTGCTGTGCTATCAATGAGAGGAAGGTAGTTCTCTCAGAACATATGCCACTACCTGTTTGACACAAGGAGTCCCAGAAAGCATCCTCAAGGGAGGGAAACTGGCTGAAATCTGCAAAATGAAAACTTACACAGAGAAGGGTGGTAGATAAGGATGGTGAGATACATTGAGTAATGGCCCCAAATGTGGTCACATACAAATTCCTAGAACCCGCAAATAGGTTACTATACTTGGCAAAGAGGATGAAGCAAGTGATGAGGCAGGCAGGCAGAGTGGTTAGGGGCGATCAGGCAGGCAGGCAGAGTGGTTAGGGGCAATCAGGCAGGCAGGCAAGCAGTTAGGGGCAATCAGTCAGGCAGAGTGGTTAGGGGCGGTCAGGCAGGCAGGCAAGTGGTTAGGAGCCAGTGGTCCCGAATTGCCAGAGGGATGTCTGAGTCCATGAACCCACTCCCTTCCTATGGAAGGTGTTCACATACCAGAAGAGCCCAAACACTCTAGTTTGGTGTATTAGCATCCGCTTCCCACATTTGCCACTTTCTAGTTTAGCGTAGAGCAGTGGTTCTCAACCTTCCTAATCCGCGACCCTTTAATACAGTTCCTCTTGTTGTGGTGACCCCCAATTTCATTGTTACAAATTGAACATAATGAAAGCATAGTGATTAGTCACAAAAACAATATGTAATTATATATGTGTTTTCCGATGGTATTAGGTGACCCCTGTTTGACCCCCAAAGAGGTTGCGACCCACAGGTTGAGAACCACTGGCTTAGAGTAATGCCCACATTCCCTTGTAGATTAAAACGCTAAGGATTCAAGTGGGGACAATTTTTTATGTCATAAGATTTGTGAGAGGATTAAATGAAAAATAATATGTCAAATTAATAGCACAGGAATCTGGCAGGATTGCACACTAAGTTAACAAATACCTCCAGGAAAAAAAAAATTCACTGAGGAGTTGAATAAGTAGCAACAATAAAAAAGGTGAATGCATGTTTCAGTTCAACAACAGAAAGCAAACGATGGGGAGAAAGCTAAGCAAGATGGCTGAATAAGACTCCCCTAATTTGCATCCTCCCTCAACACCAAATTGGTACCATTCATGGAGAACAGTGCATTGTGGGAGCTTTGGGATCCAGGTGGGAGACTGGGAGGCTCAGTGGATTAGGAGACCTGGGAGGACCATGTGGAGAAAGCAGCCTCACCTAGGCGGCTGCCTTGCTGAGTCCGTTTCCGGCTGCAGAACCAAAAGCAGCTCTGTTCCCTAGTGACTGTGTCACAGCTCTGTTTCACTTGGTTCTGCCACCAGCACCAGGTGGCAGGAGACCCTGGAGGAGTCACACCCACTGGTGCATCAGGTAATAGGCACACAGAGCTCCCTTCCAGCTGTGCAATCGGAAGTGGCTGGTAAACCAGCTCTAGTCTCTCCCAGGAGCCCCTGGAGGCAAACCCACCAAAGTCAGACTGTGGATTGCGAAAGGGCCCCTTACCTGAGCCCCCGCCACTGCCAGTCCCAGCCGCACTCAGTGAAGAGCCCTGTGGCCCAGGGGCCCTGCAGGAGACACTTCATTTGTGCCCCCAGCGCTCCTGAAGGGGCCCTATACATAGTGGCAGCTTGTCATGGCCACACTCGGCCGGCCAGCCTGAGAGTCTAGGTCCCCAGCAGCAGACATACTCATCCTTCCCTGTCTCAGCAGATGCTGAAATGGCCTGATGCTCGGCCCTGGTACCTCTAGCCGTGGCCAGCGAGCAGCCCATTTCACCCAGGGCTCCTCCAGGAGACACGCCCATCTCCAGAGCCAGGTCTGCACACCTCAGTCTTGGCTGTGGAACCAGAAACAGGTCCTGAGCAATACTGGATTAAACACCAGAAAGTTGTGAAGAGTAAATCTTGCGTGTTCTCACTACTAGTTAACACATCTAGCACATAGCACAATGACAAATGTTTTTTTTGTTCACTGTGGTGGGAACATTTAACCAACATTGCCCCATTTTCTCGTTAGATTCAAGATTAGGGTGACATAGGACAGGAGATGCAGCAGGGGCTGCAGCACAATCCCACTGAGAGGCCGGGCCAAGCAGGCACCCGTGCGCACTTTTCCTGCTCCTTCACCCACACAGGAGGTCTGTGGCTGTTGCACAGGGAAGTCAAGGTGGATCGCCTTGACACCAAAGACCCACAGCCTTGGCACCCCACCAGTCTTTCTTATTACAGTGTCACAAGAAAACAGGGTCTGGAGGCCAACTCACAGTTTCCCCATCAACAATGTTGTCCAACAGACCAGGGCCTTCAGAATAAGTGAGACTCCAAATTTATCTTTGTGTCTTCCAAGGAAACAATACTGTGAGAAGACAGAGCCATGGTCATTTTCCCATTTGCACCTAAAGCAACTCAGATCGCATGTTTATACTTTCCTTTTAAAACTCGTCCACACGTGAGATGAAGTAATCTGGGACCTGGAAGAATATTGCCATAACCTGCAAGACCAGACCAGAATAGAGAGCGTGACTTTGCTGCACCAGTTAATAGTTTTTTTTTAAGTTTGTTAGGAAAAGGAAAATAGAATTTTGTATCAGAATCCCAACATATTTGGGTTAGGGTTTATTACGTTTTTAATGATGAATATTTATTTGTCTAGGAAACTATTGTATCTATAATTCTGAAACTATAGGCTGGCTTCAATAATCCTTGTCAATCTCTTCCTTGTCTTATGCATTTCTAAGTTCCAAGGTCGAAAACCCTGCAAAGCATCTATAATATGTCACAGAAATGGGTAAACATCACTGTACAATCAGTCTACATAAGGGCCTTGCTTCATATCTCTCATCCATACCTCTATCCCTAACACCCAGCTGAGTGCCAAGATCATAGCAGGTGTCTAACATTGGTTAAACAGATAGCCTATGCGAATATCACTTTGCGCTCCTTGGATGTGGGTGGAGGAGAAACATCCAATGACTGTAATCCTAGAGAAAACAGCTCCTGTAGCCTAAAACCTGGTCCCTGATAAACGTCTTAGTTTCCTAGCACTCCTGTAACAAAGTGTACAAACTTGGGTAGCACAACACAACAGAAATATATTATCTCGGAGCTCGGGAAGACCGAAGTGCAAACTCAGGATGCTGGCAAGGGTGGTTCCTTCTGCAGGGCTTAGAGGGAGAGTCTGTAGGGGCTCTCGCCTAGCTTCTTGTGCTGACTGACACTCCTTCGCACTTCGCAGCTTATAGCTGCATAACTCCGCAGGGATGGCTGGGTCGTGTGGTAGTCCTACTTTTAATTTTTCGAGGAACCTCCACCGTGGCTGTACCAGTTTACAATCCCACCCACAGTGCACCAGGGTTCCCTTTTCTTCGCACCCTCACCATCCCTGGGTCTGTTCTTCCATCAGAGGATACAAGATGATAATTCCATTATCTTAAATGTTAGCGAGAATTAAAGAATGTTGTTGCAGACTCGCTCTTTCTCTCTCGCCTCCCCTGTCCTAAATCTCTATCTTCATCTTTATTTATTTTACTGTTTACTATGGGGAATATTTTCCCACATAGTTCCATGATCCCCATTTCTCAGTCCACTCAGCTGTCTGCACAGATATTACGTTAGCAGGTTGGACTCCTTTCTCCTTCCTCATATGTTTATAGCAACTTGCCAGTCATTATTTCATATTTATTTTCAAAATATGAAACATCATGTGCCTGCTTATTTATATGTTATGTATTACTTATTCATTATTTGTCAGCCCCACAAGAATGCGAATATTCAAACATGCATACCTACAAGCAAATATTACATGCAAATAAATACTAGGCCTTTTGTAGTCCTTGCCTTGGGGGCAAATGAACACAAAGACTACACTGTGGCCGGTATTGTCTTCTAAGCATGTCTATGAATTAAATATGAGCTTTCTAGTTTGCAAAATAAAAATACTGAAACCTGTTTATAAATTAATTTGGATATCATGGAATTTTCAGAGTCATGACATATGATTTCTTTTTTTATATAAATACTAGAGGCCCAGTGCATGGATTCATGCACACTCAAAGGAAATTAATTAGAAGAAATATTTTAGAGGCTGGAGGGTGACTGCAGAAGATTAGCCGGCAGGGAGGGATCCTAGAGGGCTCCAGGGTATGTCCTGCCGTCTAGCTCAGTCCCAGTGGCCGGACCCCAGCAGCAAGCTAACCTACAGGTCAAAGCGTCTGCCCTTGGTGGTCAGTGCACATCATAGTGACTGGTCGAGTGATCCAACAGAAGGTCGGACACTTAGCACATTAGGCTTTTATGATATAGGAATTTTTTTATTGACATCAGAGAGGAAGGGAGAGGGAGAGAGAAAGAAATATCAATGATGAGAGAGAATCATTGATGGGTTGCCTTCTGCATTCCCCCCACTGGGGATCCAGCCTGTAATCCGGCCCTGACCCAGAATGGAACCCTGGCCTTGTGGTTCATAGATTGATGCTCAACCACTGAGCCACACAGGCCTGGCAATGACATACAATTTCATTTAGCCTAAATAATTTCATAGGATATAGGCTTTTAATGCATTTATTATGAATTATTAAAATTGTTATAATTTTAATAAGGGGGCTTTGCTTGCAAAATTTATTTAATCTTCCCCAGTAATTGTTTGTCATTGTTCATTAACTGATCAATCTCTCTCAATTACTGGACAAAGTCATGTGGAAACTTTTATACTTGGAACAAATATTCGAAGTCCAAAATATACAGTAGATTGGGCTGTGCAATAAGGGATGTCTGCTGGATTATAGATGGTTACAAATATTTTTCTCCCCCTCTGAGACTGAAGTTTCCAGATAACTTAATACAGGTGTATGAGCTTAAAAAATAATTTTAGTCTCTCTCCACCTGCGATGACCTGCCAGGCACATAAGCAGACGGTGGGTGGAAGTCTCCGCAAGGACCCAGAGCAAGAGGCAGCAGCTGGGTTACAGCGTTTGGACTATCTGGGGAGGCAAGGGTGTGCGAGTCATCCGGCCTGGCCTACATGCCTAAGCATAGGAATATTTATAGCGGGGGATGCGCATGGAAAGAGCAGCAAGTGATCTGGGTTTTGACACCTGCCTGGTTGCTATTAGTGTCATTTCTATATGAAGGAGGCA
Source organism: Myotis myotis (assembly GCF_014108235.1). Taxonomy (NCBI): domain Eukaryota; kingdom Metazoa; phylum Chordata; class Mammalia; order Chiroptera; family Vespertilionidae; genus Myotis; species Myotis myotis. The sequence continues at coordinate 34,476,035 of NW_023416323.1, read as the reverse complement.
TTTTCCCAGGTGGAGGGAGAGGGAAGTGGAGGGATCGGACTCATTTACATTTACTCATCTTCTCTTGATTTGCCTTGTCTGCCACGTTCACTTGACCTTGCACCAGTCATTAAACTTTATATGTAGGCAGAGCAGCAGCTATTTACCGAAATGAGAGGCAGGCAAATTAGATCTCGGAGGAGTGCGTGAGAACCTATTTAAATATTTTTTGAAGGTTTTGGAAAATAAATGTAATGTACCTAACTAATGCGATGTGCTGTTTCCAGAAGGAATAGAAGGTCAATTGTATAGACTTTGAATTCAGACACACCCATGTTTTTAATACTAGCCCTGCTGCTGATCTCTGCCATTGGCTCCTGCTCCTAAATCTCTCCGAATATTACATAATTATCACAACAACAACCCCAGGGGATTGGCACAAAGATTTTTTTCCCTGTGTTTTTTTAATGACCACATTAAAATAATTGCATTTAGATGATTGATCATGTGATTTAAAAAATTTAGCAAATGCTCCTTAAACACAAACTGGGTTATATAGAGTTAGGGAGGCAGGAGTGACAAAGATGAATAAAATTCAGTTTCTGACCTGGAGAAGCTAACCGTTGAGTGGGGAAAACTCCTCTAGGCAGGTGATTTGCCAGCTGGCAACTGTATCAAGAGTTGGAACACAGGGTGACATCCTAACCTCATCTGCGACCTTATGGGGTGAGGAGAAAGCTACACCTTGAAAAATTTGTAGGATTTCACCACATTGGATGCTCTCCTGGGTACTAGCTTGTTTCTGCAAAAAATAAAAAATCTAAATCTGAGGTTAAAAAAAAAAAGCAGGAGAAAAATGGTCATAAAATAGAACCAAGGGATGGCATTTCATTCAATTACTACACGGGGTGGTGCAGAATGCCAGAGAGAGGAGAGCTCTAAGGCACCCAGCACCCTGAACAAGAATCCAGGGGCCCGCTTTCCGTGCAGAGCTTCTCATCCCATTGATCTGAACAGCGGCGAGGCCGGTGCGCCACGCAGGGGGGCGGCGCTGGGCAGCAAGTGCGCAGGGCGGGCGCCGCACGCTTCGGGGGACTTAATCATAGAACCTCCTTCATGACTCACGCCATCCCCGGCTGTCAATACTGCAGCCGCGCCGCCCTGACTCCGGCTGTTTGAGATCCTGTCAATCTCCGGCCGCGATCTTGCCAGGCAAATGCACTCAGAGCTCTGTCCAGGCGGTGTTATCTCTGCTGATAACATTGCAGCCTTCGCACGCGGGGAGATCGGGGGAGAAAACTCATTCCAGCCCTTTCGTTCTGGCATTCCCTTTGCAAAAGGCCAAGGTTCCGTTCCCCCTTGCGATGAGCAAGCGCCGGGGTGGAAATGCAGTCTTCTACTTTGGTCCAGAATCCAAAGAGCTGACTTTTATTCTTCCAAGGAAGATTTTGGCCTTAGGCGCGGAATGATACCATTATAGTCGTGACATTAACCAAGCGGCGTTATTGACTATCTCCCGGCGCATTAGGCTCGCTATCCACACTCTGCGATCCTCGCAGCAACACCCTGAATCCATTATCGTCCCTGTTTGCTAAGACGGAGAAAGTATGTTCCGGGGAGTTCAGGGAATCGCCCAAGCAGACACTCTTACTGAAAGAGAAGCGCAATTTAAAACCCGGAGTGCATGATGCCAGCAACTCTAAGACATTCAACTTAGAAAGGGATTCTTAGTAAATTCCCCAGATGATCATTATTGGCGTGGAGGTAAGATTCCTGCGAGGTTACTGACCTTTAAAATTAGAGCTAAAATGACCTCTCTCCTGAAGAAGTGATAAATTCACTTTACAGAGCCCTGACCGGCTGCTCAACGGTTAGAGAGTCAGTCTGCGGACCCGGGTTCGATTCCTGTCAAGGGCAGGTACCTGGGTTGCAGGTTCAATCCCACCTCTTTGGGACTTCAATGGGAGGCAACCAATCAATGTGTCTCTCTCAGGTAGATGTTTCTCTCTTTTTCCTCTCTCTCTCCTCCCCTCCCGCTCCCTTCCACTCTTTCTAAAAGTCAATGGAAAAAATATCCTCACTCCCTGGGTGAGGATTAAAAAAAAACACAAAAAAAACAAAAACAACACCTCACTTTAAAAAATCCATATACACAATGGAATATTATTGAGTCTTTCTTTCTTTCATAATTAGGTTAAGGTGCTCCTTTCCTATGTCTTCATAACAACATTCATTTATCCAGCCACTTAATCATTCAACAAATATTTCTAGGAAACCCATTATATGCCAGCCACTGTTCCACATACTGCTGTATTAGCCAATGAGATATAGTCCCTTCTCTCACATAGACAAACAGCTGCATAAACATAATCGTTTTCTATCAAATGCCTTCAAAACAATAAAACAAAGTGATAACGAATAACCAAGGGAAAAGGTAAAGTTTGCTTCATGTGGGGTGGCCAGGGATCCGGCCTCTGAGGAACTAAGGTTTGCGCTGGGATCGGAGTGTGAGGAACGAGCCGCCATGCAGGGAACTGGGGAGCAATGCTCCAGACAGAGGGGAGAGCAAAAGCTAAAGCTCTAGGGTGGCGATGCTTGGCAAGCTCATGGAACTGACACAAAGCCAGCACGGGCTCCTGCTGAGGTGCCACACACTGAAATCCCTTCATAATTAGGTAAGAGTCATAAGCTCTGAGTGTCTCTGTGCTATTTAGAGCTTCAGATCTTCAGTAGCCATACAAATACTTATTGGGGAAAAATGGAATAAGTGTTTATTGTTTATATCCCCTTCCATGGTACAAACTCCTTTGGGTCAGGGACCTTAGTTATATCGCATCCTTTAAAAAATTTTTTTCGTTGTTGATTTCAGAAAGGAAGGGAGAGGTATAGAGAGATAGAAACGTCACTGAAGAGAGAGAATCATTGATGGACTGCCTCCTGCATGCCCCACACTGGGGATCAAACCCACAACCCAGGTATGTGCCCTGACCGGGAATCAAACCGTGACCTCTTGGTTCCTAGACTCAACCACTGAGCCACACTGGCTGGGCTCTATTGCATCTTTGATAGCTATGACCAAACTTGACACAAAGAAGATACCCAGTAAATATTTTTTTAAAAAGTGAATGGCTAGATAAATGAATGAATGATATGGACATAATTGAAACATGAAGTCTTATTGGTGGTGATATTATATTTTTAACTGTAAACGAATCTCTAAAAAGTGTCACAGGCCCTTCACCAGGCCCCACTTTCCAACAGCGGGGAAATAAAATGAGAAAGAAACTAGACTGTGCTCATTACCCTTTGTCTCATTCTCACCTCATTGACCAAGGACAGGGCCTCCTACTCTGGGGAGTCCGTTGTTTGCGATTATGTGTACTTCCAGGTGGCACTGCCAGGAACCTTGGGGGCTATGCTATTCACTGGTTAATGGCTAATCCCAAGTTTCTTTTGTTGTCACTAAAATAAATGCTACAGGCTGCGGACAAGATCAGGAATGAAGCGAATTATCAGCAAGGGGTGAGAGAAAACTTGTGTTGTGTAGTCTATACTAAATTCCCAGTGTTTGTGTGTGGATTTACTTGAAGAAAAAAATGGGACTAGGCGTTTGGTGCTCATAATTCCCATGGTAAAATTGTTACTGTATAAGACATTTACAATTATAACCAGTTAATGGGGAGATACAATTATTGCTTTGAATCATTCACTTCTTTGTCTCCCTTTTCTGCATATGTTCTTCATTCTAGTCCTGTATTTAGTCTAAAGTAGTGACAGATGAAGATGCATACTTTTGTAAGAGGTGATTTTTATTTTTCTTCCATTTACAGAGGGGAATAATGAAACCCAGAGAGGAATTACCATAACCGGGATTACATAATGACTGGATGAAGTGGTAGAATTCTTATTCACTATGTTACTGGAAATTCTTCTATACAGAAATTCTTCCGCTTGGCCACTTATATGGTGACCGTTCTTGATTATTTCTAGGAAACATAATCGTAGGGCAGTCAGTTTGGCAATCGGGTATCAGATAAATCCTACTGATGATCTTGCTCTTCTAACCAGATTCTCCAGTGCCATTAACCATAAATTTGAGACCTGCTCACATTATTCCCACCTTCATCCTAGAGCCACCAGGGGACATGCTTTCCGTCAAATGCTAAGGCCGGCTCCTATTCCTGTGTATATAATTCTTGAGACAATCTTCTTCAGTGTTAGAGGTCTGCTTTTTCACAGAATACCTGATCACATGCCAATATTAAAAGTTCCGTTCACTTTCCAGGGCAGCTCCCTGTGTGTCACCCCTACTCTTAATATCAAAACAGATGGATAGGACAGAGAAGACAGCTGGAGAAAAATGTAATTGGCCTTCTACTGTATTCTAGCCATTGGACAAGATAATTTATTTTAAGGTATTGTGTGCATTAAAGAAAAATGATTATATATCCCCAGTTGTGACAGTTATGTAAGACCTAAGTTTCAGAGACGCTAACTATCATGCGCAAGGTAAGACATCTTTAATGTATCAAACTAACTGTACCAAGCCACCCTCTTAAAGCTGTTAAATGTATTTGGTCTTTGAACCTTTGACAATAGCTGACAGTTTTTTTTAAGAAAACATACCAAATAAAGAAGATAGACAAGAACGGCCTTTTAATGTGTTATATTTTCTAAATGCTTTGGCATCTTTGCAACAGTTGACATTCAGTGTTGAGTCATAAGTCACAAGCCTGAGATACTTTGATAGCATAATGTTTTTAATAAACATTTGCCACTACTCATCTTTCGTAATTTCCCATTCCCTTTGATGGTTTAGTCTGAAAATATTCCTTTGACCGCTTGTTAATCTTCTTTAGGACGCCCATCCATAACCTATGTTAATTTTCTTTATCATTCTTTGAATAAATAAGGCTCTTTTTCCCATAAAAATTTAAAAAGTAAAATAATTTGCATATAAAGGAAATGCTATAACTGATGACAAGGTGAAAGCTTGACAGATAGCATGAGCGAGAAAATATGGGAGTTTAAAGGTTACCTAGTGGTGGAACTCTACCTTTCATTTAGTTCCTATGTGAATTTCTCAAGCAGGCATGGAACATTTAGTACGTTCCAGATCATAAGGAACAGAATTATGAAGTGGATTAGACATAGCTCTTGGCCTCAGTGAGCTTACCATATAGTAGGAGCAAAATGAAAGAAGACAAACTCAATAAATATTATTCTGGATGTAACAAAAGCTTTTCCTTTCGCTCCCCATGTTGGCTTATGTTACTATATTCCTTTGGCCATCTAATGAATACTTTCTGTGCCTGGCTGGGTTTCTTCCCATCACCTACTGCTTGAACTACTCGGAAGCATCTGTTCCACTTCCAATAGTTCTGTGTTTTGTCTGTCATCTCCAACTCTTCTAAACGTCCTCTGTCCTGATAGCTCTACGCTGAGCCAGAACCCAACATTGGCAGCGTCACACTTCTGCTAAGTTCTGACCTTAGATTGCGTTTGTGCTTCCGGACCTTATTCCTGAGATTCTGGGTACCCAGGGAACTTCTGAGTTTAAGCCAAAAGATACACAAGCTGTGAAGTAGTTCAGTCTTCTGTCATTCGATTGTTGTGACTATTCTGACCTTGGCTTCTATGTCGTCCTCTTATACATGGAAATGGACTAAGTTTGGTGGTGGGGTTGAGGGCAGAGGAATAGGGAAAGAGGCCAAGGGACAGATGGATACTTTCCGAGTCCTGCAGCGGCCTGCTGCATCAGATAACACTCAGAGCAGGGGATGAAGACATGCAGTCATACTACTTGAGGTGAAATGCTATTAGCAGGAACAAAAGTGGTAGCAAGACTAAAAAGTGGCCACCTCAGAGCTGTCTGAAATCAGACACAAGGCCACAAGTATCTTGGGGCAACAGATCTGTCTATTATGCCTGTCTTCATGAAAACTTTTTTTAAAAAAATATATTTTTATTGACTTTAGAGAGGCAGGGGGAGAGAGGGAGGAAGGAAGGGAGGGAGAGAGGGAGAGAGAGAGAGAGAGAGAGAGAGAGAGAGAGAGAATGAGAATCATCAATCGGCTCCTGCACAACCCCCATTGGGGATCAAGCCCACAGCCCGGAAATGTGCCCTGACTGCGAATCGAGCCACGACCTCCTGGTACGTAGGTTGATGCTCAACCATTGAGCCACACCGGTCTGGCAAAACTTTTCAATGAGTGGATGCATGTTTTAAAATTCACATACGCAAAGACCTTTCTCCTCACATAAATGTAACTAAAGAGTAAATGTAAACATGCTCTTATCTCAATAAAAATAAGTAGTTTAAACCAGTGAACTTCATAACTAGACATGCACTTGAGGGAAGATGCCATTTTATTTACTTTTGTATTTTAAATACTCATCTAGTGATTGATACCCGAAAGATATTTGATACAATTAGCCGCATCCATATTAACATTTATACTAGTATAAAATCCAGGGGGCAGATATAGTTTGAAAGCTAGAATGTGAGAACTGGAAGAAACCTCTGAGAGCCACGTAGTAGGAATGTACGTATATCTTATCCAGCTATTCAAGGTCCATAAAGTAAGAATGGCTTTATTACTTAAGAAAGTGTAATGAATAAACTCTGTGCTGGGTGAAAGAAGTAGTATTAGTTTGATGTGTTGGCTCTTCCTAATTCTTGTCTTACACCCCCCTCTTTAAAGTAAAATAATTATTTGTCTGAGTTCATATAATCATTAAGAGCATTGATTAGAATTTAGGGTGTTTATTTTTTTGGACTATTTTTCTTTAAAGCTAAATGGTGAGGTCAAAAGGTAAATTAAATGGAGAGAATCTGAGTGTGTACTTAGGAGATTTGTGATAGCATTGGACATAATGAGTATCAAAGACCTGGTGTAAGGTTAGAACTCACTATTATCAGAAATGAAAGATAGACTTTTGCTGCAAGCAAGTCCAAAAAATAGAGTTGACATGAAATCAAGTGAGATGAACTGTATCCTTTAAAAAAAATGTTAAGGCTATTGAACAAGAACTGCGTGTGTTTTAGGAGTGGAATCTTGGCTAAAACATGCTGTGGAAAGTGCCATCTGCTCTTCCATTGTCTGCATCTAGAAAAGGGACTTTAGTTAAAACGCAACTGAAACAGAACAGCATGTTGCTACAGAGCATGACAACATTGAGGAGGACAAAGAGAGTGGGCTGCTTCGCCAAGGCTGGCCTGAGGGCAGCGTCCTGAATCCAGGTGACCAAGCCCGACCACCCAGAGTGTGGTCACAGCCAGACAACATGGACAATTTGAGGCAATCTGTTAACTGCTATGAATAGCTCTCTTTCCCGTGGTTTCACTGAGAAAGGATTCTAAGTATGTCCGAGACTTAGAATCTGTAACCAAACTCATCAAAGCCTATAGCTAGAGCAAAAAGGAAGTCTAGTTGAACTAAGAACTAAACTGGGCATAAAGAAAGAAAATAAGTGCTTTGGTGCGAATGAAGCTGAACCATGCATGGCATGACTTTTCTGAATATATCGATGCCTGTGCTGCTCTTATCATCTGGAGGGCTCATTTTATCCATGGACTATCACATTTAATATTCTCAGTCATGGCAAGAAAGTCACCATAAGAAACTGGAAAAATCTATTACCCACACTTGCTATATTTCTTGAGGCTACAATTACATAGGGTTAAAGAGTCTGCTTTGCCCAGGAGCTAAATATAAAGGAAGTAGTAAATGCATTATTGGGTTCTTCTTTTTATTACTATTGATTGGTTTTGAGAGAGAGAAAGAGAGAGAGAGAGAGAGAGAGAGAGAGAGAGAGAGAGAGAGATTATTGTTCTACTTATTTACGAATTCATTGGTTGATTCTTGAATGTGTCCTGACCTGGGATTGAACCCACAACATTGGTGCATCGGGACAGTGCTCTAACCTCCTGAGCTACCAGGCCATAGCCGGTTGGGTTCTTCTTAAGATTTATTTCTCTTTTGGAATCAGAGAAAATTCAATGCACATATTAAAAATTAGGAGTATTTTATTTAGTTAAAATATCTACAATCTATGTCCACATTCTTTTGATTCTCAAAGTTGTTCAGATTTTAGTTTAAATCTAACTCTACTATGTACTAGCTATAGTAGAATTTAGCAAAACAATTAAACTTGCTAACCTTCAGTTTCCTCATTTGCAAAATGAAGTGAACATTATTTGTCACTAGAGGCCTGGTGCACGAAAATTCATGCACTCAGGGGGGTCCCTCAGCCTGGCCTGCACCCTCTCACAGTCCAGAAGCCCTTGGGGGATGTCCATGGTGAGCGGGCTGAAGCCACAGTCTGGTCTCCACTGCTGCTGGTGGCCTCCCTCTGCAGGAGGCAACAAGGGGGCTGATCAGGGGACAGCGCCAGCCAGCGAGCAGCTGGTGCCACCCCCCAATGGCCCCTCCGCCACCACTGGTCATTGCCCCCCCTCATCACCATCCCCTCCCTCTGCCCACTGGCACCTGCCTTGGCTGGCCTGGCACCACCTGCTCGCCGGCTCTGTCCCCCGCCAACCAGTTGTTCCACTGTTTGGTCAATTTGCATATTAGGTTTTTATTGTATAGGATGATTTACTCAAGGATTTTGCATAGGATATAATGTATGAAAATGTTTTTTGCACTATAAATGAAGCAACTAAATAATTATTTATAGTTAAAGCTTAGATTTTCAATTTCTATGTCTATCTCTATCTCTTTTTTTTAATACTTGCTGGGTTTTTAAAAAATATATTTTATTGATTTTTTACAGAGAGAAAGGGAGAGGGATAGAGAGTTAGAAACAGCAATGAGAGAGAAACATCGATCAGCTGCTTCCTGCACACTCCCTACTGGGTATGTGCCCGCAACCAAGGTACGTGCCCTTGACTGGAATCGAACCTGCAACCCTTGAGTCCGCAGGCCGATGCTCTATCCACTGAGCCAAATTGGTTAGGGCTCTCTATATCTTTTTAATGCACACCAGTTCTATAGCAGGCTGTATAAGCAATACACACAAACAGTTGCTTAATCCTCCAATGATCATCTGATATACAACTTCATTAAAACCAAGAGGCTTACTTTTGGTTATTTGCCCAAGGTTAATCTGGAATTTCAACCCATGTCTTCCAACATAAAGCCTACCACGTCTTTTCCAGGAATCCAGATTGACTTGTATGTATTGTGGTAACAGATCTCAAAGATTGAGAGTTGCTTGGCTAGTGCCATGGGAATTATGCAATGATAATGTTTCAGTATACATTGTCAATCTTGGAGTCCTATCAAAAACTTTTCTTACCCAGCTGATTGATACTTGGGAGCCAAGCCCTGGTTCTAAGACAGAACTCTAAGGGATGTGTTCACTGGAGAGTAGACCAGGGACTAAGATTCTTAGGAATCATTTTCTTGGTTGTGATACAGAATGCAGTGAGCCCAACAGTGTTTCAGTGTTTTTTGCTTTTCAGAGCCAGTGTTTATACACAAGAATCTTGGAATACACTTGTTTTCATTTCATCTGTTCCAGCTTTTTTCAGGAGCAGCACCACTGCCTTCCAAAATCAAGTAAAATGCCTAAGATTATATTAACTTGCATTACACTGCATAACCTGTGGAGAGAACAAATGGCTTTCGGTGACTAGACCGTTGCTTCATTCTACCATCAGAAATTGTGTTTTATCATGAGTGTAACAGTCTACTCATCAAATCTGAATGATTTTCCAGGAATTGAATTTTAAGTCACAAAAAGCTTCCAATTTTGGCAGTTAGATAGAGTCAGCCCCTCACCCAATTCTCAATACTGTTTTCTGGCATGGAATCCACCCTATATCCAGGAGTGAAGCATATGACTCACTCGTAGCCAATCAGAGCATTGTAATCTCCTAACTGCGGTGATTGGTTCAGATAGGGCATGAGGTCCAACGACAACCAATGAAATTCACTAAAATATTTTCCTTGAATTTCATAGATTATTTAGTGATATCTGATAGCCTTTAGGCTAGTGCTGCTATAACTTTTTTTGACACACTAAGGGGTGCCAAGGCAGAGAAACTAAGCCCTGATAACATTTCCCACAACATTTGTCATAAAAAATTTTCATATATACAGAAAGGGTAGAGCTATTTTACAGTAATCACATGGTTGCCAACCACTTAGATTCTAAAATTAACTTTGCCCCACAGTTGGTTTTTCATGCACCCATCAATCTATTCATCCTTCTCTCCATTCATCAGTCCGTTTTAAATCCTGAGATATATCAAAGTAAGTCACACATACAACTCAGATTACATTTACTGAGCCTTGTATTTGTCTATAATGGAAGACGGAGCTTCTACTTGGATTTCAGTTGCATGAATCAATAAGTCCTCCTCTTTCCTTATACCAGCTTGATGTAAGTGGTATCTTTATGAGGTTGTGTGTGTGTGTGTGTGTGTGTGTGTTTAACCTATTGAGTTTTTAAAATATCATGGTGAGTTTTTAAATTAATAGTACATAATTGGATCATTTCCTCCTATCCTTCCATGTTCATAAAAAGTGAGAATAATGAAGAACGGTGCTCAAAAATTATTCCAACAGGTTCACTGTAGTGACCCTGACAACATATTTCCATGAGCCATTCCTAGATAACATACATTTATTTTCAAAAAAAAAAAAAATCTCTCCATATGGTTAAATTTGTTTTAATGAGCCAATACTTTCTCTTATTGTAATAAAATATATTTATTGTAAATGCCTTTAGTGAGTGTTACTGTAGATAATTTTCCAAATTACTGAGAAAGCTATTTTGTTGTGGTTTTTTTGTTGTTGTTAATATATTTTATTGATTTTTTTACAGAGAGGAAGGGAGAGGGATAAAGAGTTAGAAACATCGATGAGAGAGAAACAATGATCAGCCACCTCCTGCACACTCCCCACTGGGGATGTGCCCACAACCAAGGTACATGCCCTTGACCGGAATTGAACCTGGGACCCTTGAGTCTGCAGGCCGACGCTCTATCCACTGAGCCAAACCGGTCAGGGCGAGAAGGCTATTTTGGATTGCAGCCGTTACTAAGTCTGCAAATGAGGATGGAGTCCACACTGTCCAATTTCCAAAGCCTACACATCACAATGGGAGCGTGAAGAGATTGTGAAAGATCAAATATTGGTTGAAGGGACTTCTAACAATAAAATTACTGCCTGCGAATTTTTCCAGTGTGAAACTTTGAAATGTCTTTTGTTTGGCCAGAGAGCTCCTATAAACATATTTTAATGTTTGCAGCCAATATCTGAATGTTTTGAAAACTTCTATATTTCTTCATAAATATTTTATGGCCTTTCACAGCTGATGCTATGTAAGCATGTGACACATCTGCATGATACTTAGTAGAACAATCTCCATGAAAAGATGAAAGGATTATTTTCTCTTAAGGCTGGTATTGCAGAGGCTAGCTAAATGAAATCATTACAAATGTATGGAGTCTTCAGTCACTTTCATTAGGGTTACTGCACCTAGACTGCCAGAAGTCAGAGGTCATCCCCCAAATCTCCCATTTCTTTCTTTAACTCTAACTTAATGTCAGCAAATGAAAATTCAGTGGGTCTTCTTTATACGCTAATCATTTCATACATGAAAGTACTTGTCAGTAGCACTTGGGATTTTCTATCCATAAACTACTTTTTTTGTTTTTGTTTTTGTTTTTGTTTACCCCATGCAGCATAGAGGATCATTCTACTGTACTGATAAAAATAATGCTTTTTCAAATACTTATTATTTAACGATGGATAACTCTGTAGCAGGCAGTATTCTAAGTACATGTTGTCTTATTATAAAATTATTTTTATGTGGCAAGAATAATATGAGATCTACCTTCACAATAAAATTTTGAGAATAAAATATAGTATTATTAACTATAGGGTCAATGTTGCACAAAAGATCTCTAGGGCTTTTTCATCTTCCTTAATTGGAACTTTATGCTTGTTGATTAACTCCCCACTTACCCACCCCTCTATTGCACTCCTTGATTCTATAAATTTGACTATTTAGACATGTCATATTAAGTGGAATCATAAGCAATATTTGTCTTTCTGTGACTGCTTATTTTACTTAGCATGATGTCTTCAAGGTTCATCAAGTTGTCACATATTGCAGAATTTCTTCCATTTTCAAGGCTGTATAGTATTCCATTGTATGTGCATACCAATTTTTCTTTTGCCATTCACTTGTCAATGAACGTTTCAACATTTTGGCTATTGTAACTAGTACTGCAATGAACACGGGATATTTCCCTGACATTTTAATTTAAAATCTTTTGCATAAATATTCAGAACTTTAATTTCTGGATCATATAATAGTTTTATTTTTAATTTTTGGAAGAATCTCCATGCTGGTTTCCATAGCAGCTGCACCATTTCTTCTGCACAGCAAAGGGAATAACCAACAGAGTGAAAATGCCACTACCAAATGGAGAACATATTGGTAGACCATATATTTGAGAAGGGGTTAATATCCAAAATATATAAAGAACTCCTACAGCTCCATGGCAAAAAAAACCCACCCCACTAATAACCCAATTTAAAAATGAACTAAGAACATGAATAGCTATTTCTCCAAAGAAGATATATTAATGGCCAACAAATATATGAAAAAATGCTCAACATCACAAATTACCAGGGAAATGCAAATCAAAACTACAGTGAGATAGCACCTCATACCTGTCAGGATGCTATTATAAAAACAAAACAAAACAAAACAAAACAAAACAAAACAAAAGACAAGTGTTGTTGAGGATGTTAAGAATATGGAACTCATGTTCGCTAATAGTGAATATTGTAATATTTAATATATTACTCTAATATTTTAAGATAATTATTATGCCCCTATTTTACAGATGAGGAAACAACCATAAAACAAATTTAAATGATTTAATATCACACAGATAAAAATTGTGACATAATTGACATTAAAGAAAATGATCTTGACAAATATGTTTTCCAAACAGGAAAACATGGGGATCAGCAAGAAAATATCTGCAAACACTGCAGATGCCAAAGCCACTTGGTGTAAGAGATGCTTTGCTTGATGTGAAAGCCAGACACTCTCTGCCTATGATCACATCAGTCTCCTGCCGTACTGATGAGAATGGCAGAAGCTGCTCATAACGTGGTCATAGCACCCTAATTGTCCTTAATGTAAAAATAATGCCCTATAATAAAAGTCCAAGCATTAGGTAGAATACTAGCAGAACCCACTGAAAATAGACACAGTCATTCAGGAATCTATAGACTGAGTTTGAAAATATTCTGGACAGAAGAAATTATGAAGGTTAGAGTAAAAATGCAAGTGTCTCTGGACATAATGCATTAAAAAGCATGAGCAATGCTTAAAATAAATAAATAAATACACACACACACACACACACACACACACACACACACACACACTAGAGGCCCAGTGCATGAAATGTAATGCACTTGGGGAGTTTCCTCAGCCCAGCCTGTGCCCTCTCACAGTCTGGGACCCCTCGCTCCTTACCACCTGCTTGCAGCGGAGGCGTGAGAGACTCCTGCCACCGCTACTGCTATCGCCAGCCATGAGCCGGGCTTCTGGCTGAGCGGTGCTCCCACTGTGGGAGTGCACTGACCACCAGGGGGCAGCTCCTGCGTTGAGTGTCTGCCTGCAGTGGTCAGTTGGTCAGTTCGTGTCATAGCGACCAGTCATTCACCGTTCAGTCTATTTGCATATTAGGGTTTATTATATAGGATATATATATATATATATATATATATATATATATATATATAATAATCTATAATAATAAAAGCATAATATGACAATTAGACCAGACATCCTTCAGGAGGTCCTTACGGATGACTTTCCAGACAAAGCCAGGGCTGTGAGGGAAGCCCGCATTCCGGGTTCTGGAAGGAAGCCAGGGTCCTGGGTACCAGAGGGAAGCCGATGCTGGCAGCTGGGGGAAGGAAGGCCTACTCTTGCATGAATTTCATGCATTGGGCCTCTAGTATACTAAATTCATGCATGGGTAGGGTTGCTAGGCCTGGCCAGCGATCAGGGCTGATAGGGGCCTTCCAGCTTCCAGCTGGGGCCTCCCTTCCCTGGCTGCTGGCTGGGGCCTTCCTTCATTCTGTGATGCCCCCTGATGGTCAGCACATGTCATAGCAAGCGATTGAACTCCCGGTCTCCTGGTTGAACTCCCGCGGGAACACTTTGCATATTAGCCTTTCATATATATAGATTATTGATTTCAGAGAGAAAGAAAGAGAGAGAGAGAGAGAGTGAGAGAGAGAGAGAAACATCAATGATGAGAGAGAATCATGATCAGCTACCTTCTGCACGCCCCCTACTGGGGATTGAGTCCACAAATCAGGCATGTGCCCTGACTGGGAATTGAAACATAACCTCTTGGTTCATAGGTCGACCCTCAACCAGTGAGCCACACCAGCCAGGCAAGCAATGCCTATTTTTTAGTGTTTTAATAATAGTAGCCAATAATTACTATTTTTTCCCCAAGGGTGATTTGGAAAGAAGAAACCTAAACTGTTTTGGTCAATTAGAACTGGCTAGTCTGTCTTTTGTCCTTTTGAGCCAGACATTTGACAGGCTGGCATGACTGCACACTGTTTCCCTCTACCTTCATGCACTTATCTGCCAGATGCACCACCTCCATGACCCTGAGCTGTGGGAAGGGGACTAAGGTGAGCTGGCAGCTGGTGACGGCAGACACACTCCGTTATGAACTTAGGGTGAATGAATGGTGAACTTACCTGACAAAAACTGCATAGTAGACCTTAAAAACAGTCACAGCATTAAAATATAAACACATCCCTGGACTCTGTACCATGCCCTCCTTATTGGGTTATCTGCATTACTCCAGATGCAGCGACTCCGTTAAGCAATGTTTTATGTTTTGTTCTTTTGGTTTCTATGTCTTAAATACACTCCAGTATTACAAACTGGTGTAATAGCTGCTTCTTTCAGGGGATGCCAGTGGGAGATGGAATGTAGTACATGATTCCTTCAGAGGCAGTGCTGAGTAATTCAGTGGTTCCATAATGTGTTTATTAAACACCTATTATGTGGCAATAATTGGCTCATCTCTATAAATACCATGTAAAACCCAAAGACGCAAACTCCTTGCTTCCATTGCAGTTATGGCGTAATGCATAAAAAGACAATCTAAAAATGTTGCCCTTTCTTTGGCAAAAGTCTCTCCCTAAATCTAAAACAGTTTTATTCAAGAGTAAGGAAAAGGAGTCAGAGTCACTGAGAATAGTCAATCTGGATGATGGTGAAATCCTGGATGACAAACATCTATCAGACACAATGATGCTTCTCAGCCTGTGCCCATGGCAGACATCACTAATGGATCCCTGCAACCTTCCTCCCTGATTCACTGTGTGACTCTGTTACAACATGATTTTCAAGACAGGTTCTATCAACTGCTAGAAAAAAGACAAAAAAGATTTGCCCTTTTCTCCTATTCTTGATGTACTTCCCTTGATCTTATTAGCCAAATGTTATCATTGACAACTACGAAGGTCAAATACTTCACACCGGGTAACTCCCTTTGGGAGGTGCAAAGCTGACAACTGAATTTGAGTCGCCCAAGTCTCAATACAATGCTCTTGTCTATCCCAACATTCATTCTCAGCTCCCTGTCAAGGAAAACCACAAGAATAAAGCATCTCCTGCAGAAGATGCATGTTTTGGAAAAGAGGAGCTGTTATCTATCATGATTGTATACTGAAGTCAGAGTATGGCTCCATACTCCTGTATTTTTTTCTTTTTAAAATTCTGCCTTCTCTAATTGCTTTCTGCCTGGTACTGTAAGAAAAGAGGTCCCGTCTTCATATCCAGAATGAAATTCCTAGATCTCTTCTTGAATTTCACGATTAATGAGATCTAATTCTCAGTATTAGCCTGAGGTGTGACAGTTAAGCATGGAGGAGGTACCTGCCTCTTCTATGACACAGGATGCTTCTTAGATCCAGAAGTGTTCCCATTTTCCCACTTGAATTTTATATTCCAGATGAAATGAAATAAGCCCCATCTCCCATTGTATAATTGAAGAAAATAAAATGAGTAGTTTTATATTGTGGTTGTGCTTTTCAAAACTTCTTCCAAAACATAGTCCCAACCCACCACAAAAGTCTTAGCAGCTGCAGCTGGAAGACTCCTGAGAGACCTGAGGCGATTGCCTTCCAGAACCTGAGAAACCATTGTCAAAAGGACTGGGAAAACGTAAGTCAATGTATTTCATCCCAAGCCACATTGTTACTTCCCATTATCAGTCTCAGTGACATAAAAAAATTAGAATCTTATAATCAGGTTTCCCAACAACAGTGGATGGAGGTTATTGGTTGTGGTAATGAGATCATAGGGGATATTTAAATCACATGAGAACGGGTAGTCATTCATGCTTTGGACTTTGGTATTCTTTGGTTCTTCTACAATTCACTAGTGCAGTCACTGAGCAAGTAGGTAAAGTCTTCTGCACCTGTATACTAGCTGGGAAGGTGGGTAATAACATTAACTCAGAGCGTTATATAAAAAGATTAAGTATAAATTTACTAAACATCTATACTGACACATACAGGGATGGGCAAAAGTGGGTTTACAGTTGCAATGCAAATAACTAATACAATAATGAATAAATGTAATACAAGAAAAAAGTTGTGTACTCACAACTGTAAACCTACTTTTCACAACCCCTATAGTGCATAATCATTGAATACAAATATTGCTTGATTAACTTTCTAAAAAAATTTGAAGAGATAGCTCTTCCCTTGTAGGGAATAAAAAGGAAACCGTGTCTCATGTGATTTTCAAAACTGGGAATTTGTTGTATCTATAAAGCATTTCATAACCCTGCATATAACACTTTCCTCTCTGGGATATTCATCTATGTCTGGCATGACAACTCCTCAGAATCTCATTTGCAAAGGTCAAAGTGGATAGAAGAGGGACAGAAAAGTGTGTGCGGCTGTTAACAAGTAATGATAAGTTAAGGAGAAGGCGATGGATCATGTGTGTAGGAATGCTAATGAGCCCTTTGCCTGATCCTCTTCCCCATGTTAGCATCGCGCTTGGCCAACAGTGTCTTCTCCTTTCTCTGCTGGAATCAGAAATTGCTATTAAGGCCCAGATGGTGTGGCTCAGTGGTTGAGCATTGACCTATGAATAGTTCAGTTCCCTGACAGGGTACATGCCCATGTTTCACGCTCAATCCCCAGTGGGAGGTGTGCAGGAGGCATCCGATCAATGATTCTCTCTCGTCATTGATGATTCTATCTCTCCTTCCCTTACTCTCTGAAACCAATAAGAATATATATATATATTTTTTAAAAAGATCCCACCAACTAATACCATCATTTTAGGGGGGTGGGAAGGGTAGGTAGGATTTCAACATAAAAAAAAAGCAGTATTAAGCTATTTTGCAAATCTTTGCTGGCTCCACATTGCAGGCCATTTTTGTAAGCAGGTTTTAAAGGGCTTTTACGTTCATTATCATTTAATTTATTATTTAAGAATAAGGAGCAGGGCTACCTCTACTCTTTGGTTATTTTCCATCTATGTGTTTCAGTGCCATTCCCAGCTCTGAGTATTTAACTCTAATTTCTCACTCAGTGACAAAACTCCAGATTTGTTGGAACAATTTTGGCATTCAAAATGAAAAGGGCTCCTTACATTACTGCGAAGCAAGGTACCCCACGGCCCTGATGAATTTCCTATTTCCATATGCACCAGATTTTCACATTCTGAAATATTTCTTATGGGAACACGAGAAAACAGTTATAATTAAACTTAAGTAGGGAAACTATATTTAACTCACTCTCTGGGATATGTTCTGGAGAACTAGCCTTGGAGGCAAGTCCTCCATTAGCAGGCACGGGAGGGGGGGGGGGGGGAGGAGGGGGGGGGGGGCGGGGGGCAGGGTCAGAGAGGTACCTTGCCCATCCCCCATCAGTTAGCCTTTATACCATCAGTAGGGGAACAAAGACAGTCTTATCCTGGCAAAAGCAAAGAAAAAAAGGACCTTCATTTTGCCCATGTCCACATTCAACTTTCAAGCAATACATACATTTCCCGGCCAAGACAGAAGTACATTTGCATTCATTTACAAAAATGCCATCTTACACAGGAATTAAAGACAAGAATTTGCCAAAGAATCATCTGGTACTTGTACTTGCTTTGTGAAAGGAGGCAAAATAGTCATCACATTCTGAGAAAGAAAACAAAAGTTATCAATTGCCCTCCTTTTTTTTCTTGATCCAGAAAAAGGAATTTTTATTAGTCAATTACTCACACCAATGATATTATGTTTCTATTCTATTGTGACAAATTACCACCAGTTGAGAAGCATGGTTTATTATATTATAGTTATGGAAGTTAGAAATCCAAAATGATTCTCACTGAACTAAAATCAAGCAGGGATAAGTTCCTTCTAGTGGCTCTGGAAGAATATCCATTTTCTTCCCTTTCCCCATCTTCAAAGCCAGAGAATTATGGCATCTTCAAATCTTTCTCTGAATCTCACCTCCTCTTCTGCCTCCCTCTTCTAATGAGAAGGGTTGTTGTGATTGCATTGGGTCTATGTGAACAATTCTGGATCATCTTCCCATTTCAAGGGGAGTTGCTTAGCAACCTTAAGTCCAATTGTACCCTTACCTCCATATCATATGCCATAACATGTTCCCACTCTGGGACACAAACATCTATTGGTGGTAATTATTCAACCTACCATTCCTATCGGTCAAACATTACTAGATTTTAGTTTAGTTGTTTAAAACAAGTGTAGGCAAAGGTGTGCCTAGCACTGAGCTAGAATGAAAGAGTGATGAGATAGGGAAGGGAATGTGTTTACCGTCAGTGAATTTAAATTAAATTTAAATCCATTTAATTTATTATATCATGTAGTTTCTATAAGTGAGGCTGAATGTTACTGGGAAGAAGAGACTTAGGTTTTTGCCTTATTTTCACTGAATGATACCCCTGCATAAACATATTTTTTGTTACTTCATTCACTTATACAATAATGGAGTAAAACATGTTTTGATTGTAATGGTATTTCATGATCCAAAATAAGTTTTGCTTTACCTAAGAATTCCAAATATAAAACTGTACTTTATAGGAGATGGTTTACCTGAAAGGTAGGAAACCTGACCCTAGGTTAATTGTATTTCTAAAATTTCGATATGTTAACTGCTTAAGAGAACAATGACCATAAAAGTAAATTGAGTCTCTAATGTACAGGCTATTACTTAGAGGAAATGAATGAATTTGCCACATATTTTATTTTGAATAAGCTTTTAAAATAATTGGCTTATGGCTGTATCAACTGTCATGAGAAAAAATATGGCTATGAGAATCAAAACAATAAACCAGACAAAGAAAGAGAGATGAAACCACAGCATAATGTTTACTGAAGCCAGACACAAGCAATTATGTACTAAAAGTAAGATTATAAATTCTGTATATTTTTATTAAATGCAAAAGAAGTCAGGATGGCCGTAGGGTTTAGAGGGTGCAGAAAGGAAACACAAGCATAAGAAGGGGAAAATTCTGGGGTGCGAATAATGTTTCTGTCTTGTGTACGTGAATGGTGCAGAGGCAGGTTAGTAAGAAACCAGGAAGATTCCCTGGCAAGTGGAATGAGGAAAATAACTGAACAAACAGCTGGAATGGTTGAGCAATCAACAGCCAGCTAATAAATGGTGAAGACCCTAGCTTCCCTAACTTAAGATAACTATGAGCAGATGGTTTAAATCACCACAGTCAGGAAGGCAGATAAGAAAAACCAGTGAGACCCAGACTAACCCAAGATGGAGGAAACATTGACCAGAGAATACCCACGGCTCATTATACCATCATTATAATGAAAACTGACACCATAAGTAGGACCGCCACCCTCCCCACCAGGGGATAAAGGCCATGACACTTCTGGAATGGACCATATTAGGAACAAGAACCCCTCCCAATCAGAAGGCGCAGTCAGAATTTTGGTTCACAAAGTTCATAAACAATCCCCCTTGGAAACACATTAAAATCCCAAGAACTGACTGACCATGTGCACAGCTTTCTGGTGAGATGTCCGCTCAGATGCATCCTTTTGCCTCTCTCACAGCAATGCCTGCACCCTGGCTGCTTTTTACTACCTAAATTCAACTTGCATTGTTCTCACTGCAACTCAGCCATGAAATTTTTCCTGGGTGAGTCAAGAATCAGGAGGTCTCGTTACACGTGAAATGTCCTGGACTGTGTCAGGGCAGGGCCAGCCGCTGGCAGGAAGCGATCCCCTAAAAGTGCCTGCATGAGTGTATTTAGCTGGTGGAAATGTATGGTGTTAGACAGTTATAATATGTGTAGTTTTCAGTATGTATATCCTTTCATAAAATTTCAAAAAATGTGTTTACCTGAAGATAAAAAAATCTATACATTTACCATTCTATCGATTATAAATATTAAACACCACATATATACACTTTAATCATCATAGTTACAACAGTTATTCATCACTCACTAACTTTTCCCCAAGTTATAAAAAATGCATCATGTAATAATGTTAACAGAATTTTATATGTGTATATATATGTATTGAGAAATTCCTGTAAATCTGAGAGAGGCTTAAGGGAATATCACCTGAAAGTATTTGGGAAAAAAAAATCCAAGAAACTGAAGGGCAGAATTGTGATTCTGTTCTTTGAATAAGCTTGGTTAACGCCATTTATTTTTCTTCCTCTGTTCTTTCTTTCCCAAATTGCTCTCTCAAGTTGAGCTGGGGTATCACCAAAGCAAGTTCACTCTACCTCTTTAAGTCAATTATATGTTCATAACAAGCACTGATTTCTGAAAGGGCAGGTGTGCCTCCAGGATAATCTGTACCACCCGGTTCTTACAGGACATCAGGCCATTGTGCCAACATCCGTTAGCCACTCAACAGCCCGGCATATCACACAGTGGGGGTATGTTAGCATGGGAGATCAAACATCCTCCCTTTTAAAACAATCTAAGTACAGGAGGGCTGAGGTGGTCATCAGTGTAAAAGATCTTTTAGTCTGTGATGAGCGCAGTATAACAAACATATTTCACCAGGGTCTTTTGCCTATTTTGTGGGCGAACCCAGGCAAGTGATTTGTTATAGGACTAGCAGATCAGTGTCAAGGTGGCAGATAGGCTCTTGTGGAGAGCGAGTTTTTCACAGGTCGGGTGGTGGGGGAAAATGTAATCTGAGATTTAGAGGATGTTAGTGTTTTTTTTGTTTTGTTTTGTTAATCCTCACCTGACGATATTTTTTCAATTATTATTATTATTATTATTATTATTATTTTATTATTATTATGGTTAGTTTGAGAGAGTGAAGGGCGGGGGAGAGGTAGAGAAACATCAACGTGTCTCAATTGATGGTCTCCTGACAAGGGTGGGATTGAGCCTACAACCAAGGTACGTGTCCCTGACCAGAATGGAACCCGGGACCCTTCAGTCTTCTGGCCAATGCTCTATCCACTGAGCCAAACTGGCTAGGATGAGGATGTTAACTTAGCTAGAATGTGAGAAGACTAGATAACATGATTTTGAGATTCATATACAAAAGTGTGTGCATCGATGAAACCACAGTATCTTCCTGCAATAAAGATTGTGGGGGCAAATAACACATTCTGTGCTGCCTATGGTATTCAAGGTATTAAATAATTTTCTGAAATCTTGGCTGTTCCTTTCTCACTCGACTTTGCCTTTCATCAATGAGGAGTGATGAATACCCAGCATATGGTAGACGCCCAAATTTATGTGTTAAAATAATAAGTGAATGAGGGAGTGAATGGATCAAACCAAATTGAAGGGAGCATATCTATGTTGGTGACTCTTATGCCAACTGTTATGGAAACGTCTGGGCTACAGGCACCTGTTTCAAAATCAGTGCTTGGGTTCAATGACTTCGAACACTTTGAAAGTAAACAAAACCGATCCATGGCAAAGGGCTCCCAGGAGGACTCTACGGCCTTAATTAATCATTTGGGAGGTCTGAATCCTGCCTGACAAGAACTGGGGATCTGAATAACCTGAATTCTTATAATTTTGTAGTATATCCATACACATGCATATTTCGGAGGGGGGGGCGGGGGGAGCAGGATCGACCAACATAATAGCTATTTCCTGGACCGCAAAACCAGAGTCACTATGGTTACTAACAAACTTAAGAGAATCCCACATACTTGTCAAATCACAAATGTCAGGGGGTCACCAAGGACACTTAAGGACAATTCTTATTTTTAAAGCAACCATGTACCTCTATTTACAAAGCATTTGTTGTGATTCGCCATGTTCAAAAGGATAGGTAACAAAGGGTTGAAGAGAATCAGAGTCTTACTTCTTGAGACTCATTGTGCAGTATCTCCTTTATTAGTTTTACTTTTTATTTTTTTATATTATTTTTTTAAATAGTCACCAAAGATATGTTTTTTACTGATTTTAGAGAGAGGGGAAGAAAGAAAGAGAAACATTGATGTATGAGAGAGAAACATCCATCAGCTGCCTCGCGCCCCCACTAGGGATCGAAACTGCAACCTAGGTATGTGCCCTCCCTGGGAATCGAACCTGCAAACTTTCTGTGCACAGGATGGCACTCCATAGGAGCCACAGGGGCCAGGGCTATGCAGTATCCCTTTTAAAGTATCTAGTGTAGAGTTCAGTCAAAGACATGGTCTTCGGAGGACCTATGTTAAGCCAGACATTTTCATAGATATGGGCACTTAAACACAAATACGTTATCATCTTTGTATTGGAAACATTTTCTGTCCACCATCTGCCTGAAAATTGCACGGTGTAGACCACACACTTCTGTCAAACCGGGCTGAGTGGCATTATCCTTCCCAGCAAAGAAAAAAAAAATCTCACTTTGGCCTTGAAAACCGGCCATAACTATTCTCAAATTAAACCTGCCCTCCACCTTCTGGTGGCCTGGCAACGTATTTAGCAAATGCAGCACAATCCAAGAGAACTCTGATTCTTTGGAAACTCTCCAGTGGCTTACCAGAAAGAATACTTCGCTGAAATGGACAGTCCTTGGCAGGGATGGGCTGTGACCACTCTTCAAGGTTTGCTTTTCTGTCTGGTCCTTGGCTGAAAGAGAAGAGGGGAAGAGGCCTTATTAATACAGCCTTCAGACAGAGCACGTGCAAGGCAGAGAACTGGGAGGCTGACATTCACATCTAAGCTGCCAGCTAGAGCCAAGACAGCCTGAGCAGTGGCGGTGGTTTTGCTTCTAGACCAGAATCTAGAAGGACAGAACCTGAAAATAATTGTATGAGCAGGAACGTTCAGCTGATCCAGAGGAAACTAAGTCAAATCCCTCACTGGGTTGGCTCAACACACACTTCTATAGAGCTGGTTCCGGAGTCCGTTCTGAGGCTAGACCTGAATCACCAGTGAAGTCACTTCTGAGCTCAGGAAGAGAGCCTGTGATGAATTTGCATATCAGTTCTGAAGAGAGTCAGAGGCTAGGTTCACATCTGGAGCAGCAGAGAAGTTGTTGGCATGGCCTCTGCCAGCAGATGTAAGTGGGTTTCTGTCCTATGGCCACTTTCTGACTCTGGGTATTTGAACAGATCAGCTAAGCTATTTCTAGGTTTCTTCATCTATAAAATTAGAATGAGGAGTCTTTGCACCCAGTTATATTATTGTGATGCTTAAGTGAAAACAACTAAATACCTCATATATAAGAGACTTTAAAATTCAGGTATATTTATTCTTATATTATTATCCATCTGCTCTCCTATCTACCTCTAAGTATACTATATCATTATATTAATAGTAAAAACTAAGAGATGCTGAGGGCATGCTATATTCCAGGCATATAGCTATCTGATTTTTATTCATTTCCTCACTTAATACTCACAATATTTCTACAAGTTAATTTTCTAATCTACTAGGTAACAAAATCTATTATTTTCTATGACCTTAAGAAAAGAAAAAAAAATAGGTTTACATACTTAGTGCTAGGATATTATTTGAATTCAGATAAAGTGACAATAGAGAATGTCATTCAAAGATACTACTACATCCTTGGCAGACATTTCAGTGACAACCTCATAAAAGGCACTGAGAACCACCTAGCTAACCATGCTAAGAAGATGCCAGAGCTTTAGAAACTAAAGGAAATAAGACATATTTGTTGGTTTAGGCTACTGAGTTTGGGAATAATTTAATACACAGGAATATGTAACATACAATTCAAACCCAAGTTTTAGCTTATGAGTATCTGTAAGAGAATACAAGATTAATTTGTTGTCTGCTTTCCAATTCTTCTTTCTCACTTTCTTAATTAATTTCATTCATTTGTTCCTTCCTTTTATGTAGAAAAAATGGTCCATTATTATGGTCATTGTTTTGCAATATATGTAAGTCAAGTCACCATTCTGTGTACCTTATAGTTATATAATTTTGCATGTCTCAATAAAACAATAAAAAATGGATCTCAAACTCTTCAAAATGCCAGAACTGTCTTCTTTTTTTTCTTGAACTATGTGGAATCTTAAAATAAGATGGAACTTGAATATTTTATTGTAATAATTTGGTGGCTAGGACAGAGATGGTGTTAACTTGTAAAAAAAAAAAAAAAAAAAAAGAACCTCATCTTCTATATATACAAAAGGCTAATATGCAAAATGTCCCCTCAGGAGTTCCACTGGGAGACTGGGATTTTTAATCACTCACTATGACGTGCACTGACCACCAGGGGACGGTGCAGAATGATGAAAAGGCCCAGCCGGCAGCAGGAAGGCCCAAATCAGCCCTGATTGCCAGGCAGGCCTAGGGAGCCTACCCATGCATGAATTTCATGCACCGGGTCTCTAGTTAAGAATAAAAGATAAGCTGCTTTCTTGATCTTATATGGTTTCCAGTTCAAGGAAGAGGACACAGAAAAAGATTGATACTGATTTGTTCAGATCTACGAAACCATAGGAAAATAGGTTAGTATAGGAGGCACCTATTATATACAAATTGGTAATTCTTGCTAAAAAAAAAAAAAGTCTTGGTTACATTACACTTTTCTGTTCATCCTGTCTATGTGTAGAATATCTTATGATCTACAGAGGAATACTATATTTTGAGTTTAACTTTGCTCTGTATAGTTTTAAGTTGACTTATTGATGTACCACTTTATAAGGACAATGAATAGATACAAAAATGTACACTAACATGCATTTCTTCTCACTTTCTGCCTAACCTATAGCTTGTGATTTATTTTACAAGGGAGAACATTGAGACTAATCTGCAGTATCCTTTACAGACCACATAGCTCATCTCCATACTGTCAACAATTGTTACCAATCCTTCCTATGGTTTTCTTATGTGTTCCCACAAAAAGAACTGTCACTGTGCAAACCCATGTAGACCTTATTTTATATTGCATTTGGGTTTGTATCTTGTGGAAGAGCTTAGGTTCCACTCTGAGGCAGAGCTGTGTTAGTTCCCGCTGTGTGGCGATGGAAAAGATGCATTACATTTCTGATCATTGGTTTCTCCCAAAAGACTGGCCTGTGAACAATCATCTTCCCCACTTCACAGC
This sequence comes from Myotis myotis, assembly GCF_014108235.1. Classification (NCBI taxonomy): domain Eukaryota; kingdom Metazoa; phylum Chordata; class Mammalia; order Chiroptera; family Vespertilionidae; genus Myotis; species Myotis myotis. The sequence continues at coordinate 34,450,489 of NW_023416323.1, read as the reverse complement.
TATTGAAAGGAGTGAGATAATATCCTATGAAGTGCTAAGTACTCTGTTTAATAACTAGAAGCAGAAAATACCTATTAGCTGTGGCCAGCAGAGAAGTGGGGTAGGGCAGTAGTTTTCAAGCATTTTCACCAGCATCCACAGTAAGAAATAAATTTCATAAAGTGACCAACCTCCACCACCCCCCACCCACCAAAAGATGATTATGAAGAGTCAAGTATGGCCCAGCTGGCATGGCTCAGTGGTTGAGCATTGACCTATAAACCAGGAAGTCATGGTTCAATTCTTGCTCAGGGCACATGCTTGGGTTTCGGCTCAATTTCCAGTGTGGGGCATGTAGGATGCAGCCAATTAATGATACTCTCTCATCATTGATGTTTCTATCTTTCTCTCCCTCTCTCTTCCTCTCTGAAATCAATAAAAATACATTTAAAAAAAAAGAAAATACCTATTAGCTTTCCATTCCTAAGAAATGCAGTGGGAATTATTTGAGCTTAGAACTTCTACCAAGAAACTGCATTTCTTTATCTCTTTATTTCTTTGAGAGAGAGAGAGAGAGAGAGAGAGAGAGAGAGAGAGAGAGAGAGAGAGAGGAAGGAAGAAGGATACAGAGATAGAAGCATCAATGACAGAGAAACATCATCTATCGGTTGCCTCCTTCTCGCCTCCCACAGGGGATCAAGTTCACAACTTAGGCATGTGCCCTGACCAAGAATTGAACAGATGACCTCTTGGTTCCTGGGTTGATGCTCACTCAACCACTGAGCCACACTGGCCAGACATGACTGCATTTATTAATTCTTTCATTCATTCCCACTGACTCTTTGTTACCTGTGATACAATTAATCATCAGTCTCCCCTATGAGATGAGCTCATGGAGAGCATGGTCTTTTTCTTAATCACCTTTGGATCCAGAGCATCTTCTATAGGACTCAGTGCCCAAGTGCAATGATAAATGATCTGATAGGTGTTTGGGAAGATTATCATGAGCACTCAAAAATAGAAGCTATTGATTCTACCTGGTGGCTTGGCTTCAATGGGAGAAAGGGAAGAATATTGGAGAAGTATTCCAAAAAATGATGACACTCAAGCTGAGTGTAAGGTAGACAGGGTTTGAGGTTCCACAAAACAATGATTCTCAAATATGAATTAGTGTCTCTTTTCTCTCAGGGTAATATATATTTTTAGGAATTGACAATATGGCACAGTGGGAAAGAGGCTAAAGGTAATCCCTTAAAATAAATTTAATTGTATGGCCAAGGATGTATTTATGTGAAGAACAGTATATTAGAACCAGTAAAACATTTTAATTAGCCCAGCCTGCATGGCTCAGTGGTTGAGCATTGACCTCTGAACCAGTTCATGGTTTGATTCCACATCAGGACATATGCCTGGGTTGGGGGCTCAGTCCCCAGTGTGGGATCTGCAAGAGGCAGCCAATCAATGATTCCTTCTCATCACTGATATTTCTCTCTCTCTCTCCCTCTCCTTTCCTCTCTAAAATCAATAAAAATATATTTAAAAATTTTTTAACTTATACATCTAGAATGTCATTAAATATAGATCTGTTAATTAATCTCATTGATATGGAAGAGGCAGACAAATTGAACAGTATGAACGTTCACCCTTAAAGAAAATTTCATGTTATTTTTGGCCACCCAATTAAGTTGAAAACAAAGTACAGGCCTAATTACCACATGACCTATGTCCTATAATTGGAAATATATACTGCTATGGCTGTTCAACACATGAGGTGAGACTACCATTTGAAAATCAAACTAGTAAAGTCATTAACACATGAAAAATATCGCTAACCAAAGTGCTCGATGCAATGTTAATGTTAATTCCTAAATGTGAAAATACTCTACAGTCATTCTGGTGAACACCAAATGCTTGGACCTATTTGAAATATTTATTCCCTGTAAGACTCTTGACCAATAGCTATGTCTTGAGTCAGTTTTTATGGCAGCAGTATTTAGTGTCAGGGAGATGAAGGTACTTGCTCAAGGCAACTGAGATTGGGATTTGATATCATATCCACCTGATTTCTCCATATAGAATGGCAATGGCTCTAAGAAGACATGCTCTTCTAGTCATATGCTTTTAATCTCTCTCCTGACCACCCCCCCCTCCCCCCTTTGCTCTAACACTGTCTGGGTCCTGCTTATTAACAAGAGGACAAAGCAAGGAGAAAATAAAACCTCACAGCGTAGGTGTTATGTCTCCCTCTTTACTCCATTGATGCTGATAAGAAAAGACAACCAATTATTCCAGAGGCCCCTAGATTGCATGAAACACGAAATCCTGGCTACCCAGCCTGTCAGTCAGCAGGGTTAACCCATGAGTGTCTGGGTTATCTTTATAGTGACAGCCACAAGTAAAAGAATTCTTCTCCATCAAACCCTAAGCACACAAGAAAATCTAGTGTATTTAATGGTTAAAGTTTTTAAAAAGATAAAAATATAAGGCCAAGAAGAGATGGAGCAATTGGATCGTTAAAACATCATTGGAAAAATTAAAGTCTTCAAACCTGTGTAGATTATGAAGTTGTTGGAATATGTACTCATAAGAAGTCATGAAATAGTATAGTTTTTCCAATTAGTGTTATAAATATAATCCAAAAAATTAGTATTTCTCAAAGTTTGGTTCCAGGACAATCTATTTCAAAATCACTCAGAGTGCCCTATAAAAAAAATAAGGATTCCGGTGCTGCCACAAAATATCTACTTCAGGAGGTCTAAAATATCTTGTGGGAGCATATATTTTTCAAGTTCTTAGGATGATTATTAACTAACCAAAAGGAAAAGAACCACAGCCATGGATAGCAAATCACATTCGGCTTGGTGAGTGTGGTTCAATGGTTGAGTGTCCGCCTATGAACCAGGAGGTCATGGTTAGGGGCATGCAGGAGGCAACTGATACATAATTCTCTCTCCCTTCCTCTCTGAAATCAATAAAAAATACAAAAATTTTTAAAAATCATCTCTGGAAGTCAACATTAGAACAAGGCTCTCTCACAAGGTAGGAACTTGGGCAAATACTATACTTGATCATCCATTAATACTGAGTTAAGTCTGAGTTCGAGAGAACATATCATTCTATGGTGGTTGTGAAAATATATTCCCTTTTGTACTTGCCCATAAAAACTGGATGCCGAGTTAGAATCTGACGGTGCCACAGGCCACAGCTGAGGCCTGTAGTCTCATGGATGCTCCAGAAAAACAACACACAGAATATTTGATAAAATTTTAATGGCAGGGAGCTGAGATCAGTGCCTTCTATGCACACAGAGATGCAGAAGGTAGGGGATCTAAGTGCTTGGCTAAATTCTAAAGGTCAAAACCCACTTGCCTGTTTAAGTGAGCTTAATTCAGAAATTCTCCCTCATCCTTCAGAGGAAGCTTTAAAAATTATATATATATATATATATATATATATATATATATATATATATACACACACACACACACACACACACACACACACACACATACTTTTTAGTTGATTTCAGAGGGGAAGAGAGAGGGAGAGAGAGAGATAGAAACCTCAATGATGAGAGAGAATCATTGATTGGCTACCTCCTGCACACCCCCCACTGGGGATCTAGCCTCTAACTCAAGCATGTGCCCTGACCAGGAATTGAGCCTTGACCTCCTGGTTCATAGGTCTACACTCAACCACTGAGCCACACTGGCCAGGCCAGAGGAGCTTTTGTTCCGCATCATCATTTCACTCAGAAATCATCCTTCCTCCTTCAGAATTTGGGAACAGCCAACAGTGGCCCTGTGAACATGCCTCCGATGTAGCTTTTATCCCCCTCCTATGATTAATTTTGCAGTGTTTTTTATGTTCCTTGACACAAAAGACCTGGTGTCTGGAATACAGTATTTGCTTTTTAATGTGTAAGAAAGCCCCAAGCTCTCTTTTCAGCCCTCAAAACAGCCCAGCCCAGAATAATACATTCATTGTCTTCCAAAGGAAACGTACTTGATGGTGTCTGAGTTGAACAGGGCGCTGGAATGAAAATGAGCCTGCAAAGAAAACGGAATGAAAAATAGGTTTGTTTTGGGTGCCCAGAAGCGAAACCGATCACACGTTCAGGCAAACGCACCTAAAACCTGGCAGCTGCTTCCTACCGAATCCTGCCACCAAAATCAGGTTGGAACTACGGGGAGTAAGACAGAGAAGGGGACTGGAAATGAAGCTGCCAAGGGGAGCAGGACTGATTTTGCGAAGGTCAGTGCAATATAGGATTGGTCTGGACTAAGCGCATGCTCCAGTGTCATTTGCCATATATTTCAACACTTCAGAACAAGTATTTCTAGCTACTTTTAATACCAGCTCTGAGCCGTGACTATCTAAATAGACAGTGGGCATTAAAGCTCACAGGGCTTGCTATTGCCCTGAGCATAAAAACAATGCCCAGTAGAGTTTGCTTTTATGACTCCCTTGTATTAGGCCCAGAGCCAATGGCGATTCAAGTGTTGCTATGCCCTATCTGTCAGCATGCGTGGATCCATGGGGATTATTTGTAAGAGAATTTAAGTGTAGGAGCCAAGGTCCCCAGCCATAGTCTAGGATACTAATTCCTTCATTCTCATCCCCTCTGTTGCACCTGAAGCACTCACAGCATCCTGGGAAGATCCAGGGTAAGAATTCTCACTTTTTCACCTAAAACAATAGGGTTTGTGAATGATTAAGGGGTCCAACCTGCAGAGGCAGTGCCAGGGGATTGCTTAGACACTGGGTGCATTGTTGACCCTTCAGAATTCAACGTATTCTCCCTACCCCAGTCTCCCTTTGAGTCGACTCTTGTGAGAAGGGTTTTCAATCGTCTACTTCAGCATCTCTAGCTGTCACGCTTTCCCTGAAACTACTTCCTGAGCGGAGGCACATGGCCAAGCCCAGCACATCGGATGATGTCTCTTATTTACTTATTCTTTGCTGCCGTAGTTTTTAAAATTTATTTCTCAATTACAGTTTACATTCGATATTGTTCTGTCCTAGTTGCCGCTGAATGGCCACAGTGTTAGAAAATCATGTGCTTTACACAGTGGTCTTCTCGCTGCTTCAAGGACCCACCTGGCCCCATAAGTAGTTATCACATCAGAGGATGTGTTTTCGAACCTTGAATCTTTTTTTTTTTTTTATTGATTAAGATATTACATATGTGTCCTTGTCCCCACGTTGCCCTCTACCCCCCACCCCCCCCACCCCCGCTCATGCCCTCACCCCCCCGTTGTCCATGTCCATTGATTAGGCCTATATGCTTGCATATAAGTCCTTTGGTTGATCTTTCCCCCTTACCCCCACCCTCCCCTACCTTCCCTCCAAGTCCCGACAGTCCAATCAATGCCTCTCCGTCTCTGGATCAGTCCTTGTTCATCAGCTTATGTTGTTCATTATATTCCACAAATGAGTGAGATCCTGTGGTATTTATCCGCTCTCAAGTTCCATCCCTGCTGTGGCAAATGGTAAGAGTTCCTTTTTCTTCTTCCTCTTCTTAAAGAATACCTTTCAGCATTTCATATAATGCTGGTTTGGTGGTGATGAACTCCTTTAGCTTTTTCTTATCCGTGAAGCTCTTTATCTGACCTTCTATTCTGAATGATAGCTTTGCTGGATAAAGTAATCTTGGTTGCAGGTTCTTGCTATTCATCACTTTGAATATTTCTTGCCAGTCTCTTCTGGCCTGCATGGTTTCTGTTGAGAAATCAGCTGACAGTCGTATGGGTACTCCCTTGTAGGTAACTGACTGTCTTTCTCTTGCTGTTTTTAAGATTCTCTCTTTATCTTTTGCTCTTGGCATTTTAATTATGATGTGTCTTGGTGTGGTCCTCCTTGGATTCCTTTTGTTTGGGGTTCTCTGCGCTTCCTGGACTTGTAAGTCCATTTCTTTCACCAGGTGGGGGAAGTTTTCTGTCATTATTTCTTCAAAAAGGTTTTCAATATCTTGCCCTCTCTCTCCTTCTGGTATCCCTATAATTCTGATGTTGGTACGCTTGAAGTTGTCCCAGAGGTTCCTTACACTATCTTCATATTTTTGGAATCTCTTTTCTTTTTTCTTTTTCGGTTGGGTATTTTTTGTTTCTTTGTATTTCAAATCTTTGACTTGATTCTTGGGATCCTCTTTTCTGCTGCTGGATCTCTGTAAATTATTCTTTATTTCAGTCAGTGTATGCTTAATTTCTAGTTGGTCCTTTTTCATGTCCTCCATGGTCTCCCTATACTTATTGAGGGATTCATTAAATTTATCGGCGGTTTCCATAAAATTCTTGAAAAACCTTATAACCGTGGCCTTAAACTCTATATCCAATCGTTTGCTTTCCTCCATTTCTGCCATTTGTGACCTGTTTCTTTGTCTCCGCATTTTGGCAGCTTCCCTGTGTTGATAGAGTGGCCCTGTGCGCCAGGTGTCCTGTAGGGCCCAGTAGCTCAGCCTCCCCAGTTACCTGGGGTGGACACTCTTGGTGCACTCTTGGTGCCTTGGTTGTTGTAGAATCACTGGGAGGAATTGACCTCCAGGCCAATTGGCTGTGAGAATCAGCTGTGTCTAAAGTGGGAGAACTTCTGTGCTGAAGACACCCTTCTGGGGCAAGACTTGCTTCAGTGGGGCTTTGGTGCTCACTGAGTCTGCTCCCTGAGTGCGTCCCTTATGGATCTGAGGAGTTGCAATCTGGATGGACCCCCTCTGACCACTGGGTACAGTGGCTCCTGGTTCTAAGGAGGTGCTAATTCAGCCTCTGCCTGAGGCCACACAGCAGGAGCCACGAAGAGGCTCAGCTGTGAAGCAATGCAAGCCGCTGTGGGGTCTTGGGCCTTCTCTTGGAAGTTCCAGGTCTGCCTGGTTCGGCTGCAGTTAGGTACATTCACATGCAAAAGCCTCTGCCGCAGCCTGGGTGGGGCGGGGTCTCAGGGAGTCAGAGGGCGGAGAAAGCAGCCATGGCCGATTCTCTGCCTGGAGTCGCACGTCTCAGTGTTCCGGTAACGGCTGCAAGCACCTCTGAGTGAAAGCCGCCCTCAAGTTCGCTCGCTGCCGGACAGACCAGCTTCTCCCCGTATGAGACCTGGGTCCCCAGAGACTTCCCGGAACCGGAGTTCAGAGCAGTCGGGAGTTGGTGATTCAAAAAGACAGCCGCGTCCTCAGGCACCACCCCCTTTCCGCGCGCGCGAGCCGCCGTACCTCTGCACTTCACCTCCGCAGCGCCTCTGGCTCTCAGCGTGCTTTTCTTTCCTTCTAGTTGTGGAATTTACACTCAGCCAGCCTTCCTGTTGTTCTGGATGATGTTTGCTCAGTCCTTTGCGGTAATTTTCAATTGTTGTGAGAGGCGGCGAATTCCCGGTGTTTACCTATGCCGCCATCTTAGTTGCTCTTCGAACCTTGAATCTTGAGCAAGAGACACAGGGGAGTTTGGAGCTTGAAGGTCTTATTCATTTCAGTGACTGCAGAGGAGTCATGGGACCAGCATGTCCTCCTCTCTGCGCTTTGATGAGGAAACTGCTGCCAGGATCCTCAAGCCACTTCATTCCTAGCCTGTGTGACAGGCTTGCTCCTTCATACCTGTTTTGTTTCTTCACTGATCTCTAATCTTGAAGCTAACATTTGTTCCCCCCGAATCATGGTTCTCATACTTGCCCCTGTTCTGATATAGTGTACCACGACTCTACTTTCTCTAGACAAGTTGAGTATCTTCCCAATGCTAACCCCTCTGCTTCCATTGACTGGAATCTACTTCAGCTGGGATTCCATTTGGCATCAAAGAAGAAAACAAAAGCCTACTGCAATGATGTAAGTAAGTGCTGGATTTATTTATTGCATAACTGTCGATCCTAGAGTACAAAATCCAGAGCTTGTGAGGTGACTCACTGCCAACCATGGCTAAGTGCCTTCTGTTTGGTTCGGAGCATCCTAAGCATGTGTCTTTTCCCCCAGTGCTTACTAGTCGACAGATATGCCTCCCGTTGATTTTAAAGGTGGGAGAGAAAAACATGGATCCTACTTATATTGGAGGAAGATTGTATTTTAACCAGGGAACACTGCTGTCTTGGAAAACAATAAAGATTTAAGAAAGTTAGAAGAAGATAATAATTGGTATATCCCTATAGATTCTGATTGGTAGTTCTGCCCCATTCCATTTTAGTGACTTATGGAGTGCCAGTTTGGGAAGTAATCCTTTAAAGCCTGGCACAGTTCTGACACCCCAACATAAACCTCATAAACACACACACACACACACACACACACACACACACACGCACGCACGCACGGCACACTCACACTCACACTCACACTCAACTTCCTTCTAGAACCTCTTCTGATTTTCTTTTTGCATTGACTAGTCAATGGGCACAGACAACGGCCCAGCCATTGTGCTGACTAGAGGCTGAACAGCCCCCAGCTTGTGCTACATACAGACTACTCAGGCTGCCATAACAAAAGGCCAAATTCTGAGGTCCATAAACACCAGACATTTACTTTTACAGCTCTTGAGACCGGTCAGTACAAGATCAGGGTCCCAGAAAATCTAGTGTCCGCTGAAGGCCCATTTTTGGTTAACAGACAGCCATATTCTCCCTGTGTCCTCACATGGTGGAAGGTAAAAGGGAGCTCCTGAGGTCTCTTTTATGAGGCACTAACCCCATTCATGAGGGCTCCACCTCATGACCCAGTCATCTCTCAAAGCTCCTACTTCCAAGTACTATCCCACTGGAGACTAGGTTTTAACATAAGAATTTGGGGGGGGGGGCTGGAGGGGACAAACATCCAGTCTACACCAGGTAGTAATTATACAGTTGCCAAATGTTCTATGTGGTTCAGGCAGCTTCTGTAATATTAAGCACTTTGAGGGCTTCAGGAGTTGACTAATGTGAGTCTGAATTTAAGGGGGAGCTAAGTGAAATGGGGTAAATTGGTGAATCTCTTTGAGGTGCCATTTCTGTACCTGTGGAATGCGACAAGTAGTTCCCACATTCAGGGCTGTTGTGGGTTACCAATGTGCATGGCAAGTGAAGTACCTAGCCCCGTGGTTGGCAAACTGCGGCTCGCGAGCCACATGCAGCTCTTTGGCCCCTTGAGTGTGGCTCTTCCTAAGGCTTAGGTGTACCCTAACTAAGTTAATAACAATGTACCTACCTATATAGTTTCCGTTTAAGAAATCTGGCTCTCAAAAGAAATTTCAATCGTTGTACTGTTGATATTTGGCTCTGTTGACTAATGAGTTTGCCAACCACTGAGCTAGCCCAATGCTCAGCACAGACTGAGTTTGAAAGACATTCTATTTAGACAAAAGTGGGAAACTTTCTCAGAGGTCATACCGCGAGTCACACAGGCAAGAACTTTCATCCACTCGAGTCAGTTACATCTGGCTAAATTCTACTAATGTACAAAGATTTAAATCTTCCATCATATTCCACAGAAACATTTCTTGGCTTCCTGTGGAGTCATTTGTGTCTGCACTTAAAAATAACTCTTTGTATTTCTGTCTCCAGAATAGGGCTTGGAGTCTTGGGCAGACTCATTATTTACCCACAGAATTTAACATAATGTCTGCTATGTGGTGGCTATTCCATGAATGTCTGCTTGACTAAACATAAATATCCTATTCACAAATAATCTGCTAACAATAATACATGAAGCCTCACTGTATTCATGCATAAACAAATTGGAAGAAGGAATTTCCACAGTATTGTTGTGAGGACTAAATAAAAACAAAATAAAACCAGGATGTAAAATTTAAAACATGCTTTCTGGAACTCAGCTTTATAATTTTTCCTACCTTTAATTTTTAAGCCAATACACCCAGTTGATTGCACTTATAAATGTATGTTTTGCATTTAGCCATATCTCTTAAATGTTAAAGCCTATTACATACACAATCAACTCACTGATCAATGTACAGGCTTCTAAGATAATCAGCATGAATGACATAGATACTTCTGGAGATCTCAGAGAGGATTGCAAATACTTAACATATGTCTTCCACATAAACCTGTAAAACCACCCATTGAATGACCTGGCTATTGGTCGCCTCATTCATTCCTTCAGAAGTTCACAAAAGCTAAAATCAATAGTTACCAGAAGGTGAACTCTGTCAACACTAGTTCTACTTTAAGAAATTTAGATATTTAAACCATAACAAATCAAAGTACATATGGACAAATTATCCCGTTTCATGTCTCCACTAAAATTTCAGTGGAAGGAGATTCCTAAGATTTATTAATTCCTATGATCTCCCTCCAAATACAATTAATTTAAGTTTATTTACTCCATTCCTTTTCTCTTTCAAACTTTTTGAAAATTTTATCTCTTTGACTAATATAATCACAAAACCCAGTAGCTCATGCAATTTATTTAGGCAAATTCTAATTATTATTTTCTGCTTTAAAATATTTATATCCTTTAACCAATAATTGCAAGAATTGATCTGAAGACAAATATCAGAGATGCATACACTGATTTATATTTTAGAAATGTTCTCTGTAAATGCATTTTGGTTATTTGGTTGTATCCATTTCATTCACTACACACACAGGCACACACACACACACACACACACACACACACACACACACTAAAGAATTGTTAAGTGATTTATGGTGAGATCACAAGGTGAATCTATGCAAGCATTTACATTTATCTGTGGTTTCTTTTTTGTTGTTATTTTGTTTTGTTTGTTAATCCTCACCCAAGGATCTTTTCCCATTGATTTTTAGAGAAAGTGTAAGGGAAGGGGAGAAGACACACAGAGAGAGAAACATTGATGTGAGAGAAACACATTGATTGGTTGCCTCCTGCATGGGCGCCGACCAGGGTCGCTGGGGATCAAGCCTGTAACTGAGGTACATGCCTGTGACCAGAATCAAACCTGGGACCCTTCTGAGCCAAACCGTGTAGGGCTTGTGTTATTATTTTAACAACTTGGGAAGACCTTTATGACATATTAAAGTTAAAAAAAGCAAGATATAAATTTTACATGGTTTCAATTGTACTATATATGCCACTGATTATATAGGAAAAATACTAAAAGAACATATACTATAATGTTAACTGTGATGCTAATTTTATAATCAATGTGATTATGATTGATATTAATTTTATATGTCTTTTGTATTTTCTACAATGAGCATGTATTATTTTTATAATAAGAAAAATAAATATTTCAAATGCCACTGACAGGTTAAGTTCATAATACAATTATTGAAATAAATTTCCTTTTTCCCATAAAGGTCTTTTAAAGAATAGAGAGTTCAAAAAGTAGAAAGAAGTTTCTCTCTTAAAGACTGAGGAACATTGATGTGATGGAAGCTTAAACTCCCTCTAAATTGAAGATGACTTGACAAAACTACCATGATTATTTTTCCCATACTAGATTTCCAAACAAATCTGTGATCTCTTAGCCTTGCTATGACCATGTACCTATATACAGCGGAAGACAGCTCAGCCATAAGAAAAGATGAAACACTGCCATATGTAGCCACATGAATGGATCTTGAGAATATCATGCTAAGCAAAATAAGTCAGACGCAAAACATCAAGAACCATATGATTTCATTCATATGTGAGATATAAAGCAGGAAGCAGCAAACAAACAAAATGAACAAACAACAAAAACTTATGGACACAAACGTAGAGTGGTTACCGGAGGAAAAGGGGGTGGGGAGGAAAGAGGAAAGGGGGTCAAATATATGGTGATGGACAGACTTGACGTTGGGTGCTCGGAACACAATACAATACACAGATGATGTATGTATGGAATTGCACGCCTGAAACTTACATAATGTTATTAGCCAATGCCACCCCCAATAAATTTAATAAAAATGTTTAAAAAGATAAATAATATGTTGCCCTGGTTGTTTTGGCCATATTCCAGATGATTTACTGGACTGTGTCGATTTTTCACTTCCCAGTGCCAGAGATTGTGTCTGTTTGGGGAAATCAATTGCTATTTTTATATCGATGCCGAAGCAGAGCCGACCCTGCAGGAATCTTTAATTGCTCTTGAGTTTTTACAACCGTTCCTCTAATACAAGGTCTGGATTTCATTTTCACGCGCGGGTTCTGTTGTGCGATCTCGGGTGGCCTTTTGCCATGGCCATTGCTTACTACTCTTAGTTCTGATTTTGTTCCTTCTGGACTTGATTTCTTGCTGCTCCCGACACCTGCTCCAGCCTGATAAACTGACAGCATCAATTGTAAATCTTGCCCGGATGCTTTCCTTTCTGGGGGATGGAAAAGAGCGCGTGCCGATGGGTTAAAACACTTTAGCAAACGTCAGGAGTCCTGTCCCTTCTGCTTTGGAACCCTATTCTTTAGAAATAGACATGCTGCTCCTTTGTCTGGTAAACCTTGCCCCCGATGACCTCCCTCCTTTCCGCTGTCTGACACCCCTCCGACAAGCTCCATTCAGGGGACGACTCCTCAAGGCAGCCACCTTGCCCCCCTCCCCATTCATTCCCAGACCGGACTGAGCGCAGGCTACCCCGTCTGCTCAATGCTGTTACAGCGGCCTGTGCTCCATTCCATCGGAGCACGACCCCTGCTCTAATCCCTTGCAATCATTTGACTGTCTCGTGCTATTTCTCGTGATTAACGAACGTTTTCTCTTTTTCTCCACTGCAGGCACAGCAAATACTCAATTGAGTATTTATTGAGTCGATGGTCAATGGAGAAGTGACACAGGCCACAAACAAAGGCAACAGATCTCAGAAAAAGTCCAGGACTCCAGCTGAATGAAGCCAGCTCTGATTCTGACACCTCACAAAGCAGGGATGCAAATGAAATGTCTAAGAGTGTGCCTGGGAGCTCCGTGCAAGTCCTGTGCACAGCGACACCCTCCTTGGCAGAGGCACCTGTGTTGGACCCTGGCATGGCCCATGAATATTCTGATTCTAAAATTCCGGCTTTTAGGAACCAGATGTCCTGAGCAGATTTTACTCAATTTCTGTTTTTGATTTCCTTCTCCTTGGAGAGTTTCGGTGCTGAATTATCATGGCTATTTCTAGCTTGGGAGTATGTAAGGTCTATAATTTCGTTGGAGATGAAGGACAATATTTGGTAAAGGGAATATGTACTTGATTCCAGGTTTTATAAAACCTGGTTAGCTGTTTCTTGGCCCCTTTTTTTCCACCCCTACCCATGATCAAGACACTATATAAATGATTATCACAATATTTTTTTCCTTTTTGTCATTAATCTCCGTTTTTCCCCTGAAAACTGACCATCTTTGTCTTCAATAATGGGCATGTGGCAGAACCATATTTGAACATGTTATCTATAGTCAACAGCCCCAGGATGACTATAACTGGGACTCTATGTCCTAGGTCGTCTTGGAGATGAGATTTTCTGTTGGTATATGCACCATTTAAAAAAGAAATGTGTTTGCTTATTTAAAAAATATTTTGATCAATTTCAGAGAAGAAGGGAGAGGGAGAGAGAGAAACATCAATGATGAGAGAAAATCATTGATCAGCTATCTCCTGCACACCCCCTACTGGGCATCCAGCCTGAAATCTAGGCATGTGCCCTGACTGGGAATCAAACCGTGACCTCCTGGTTCATAGGTTAACACTCATTCACTGAGGCACACTGGCTGGACGTGTTTTGTTTTTATAATAAAATTAATACAGGCTTATTAAATACAATTGGCAATATGGACAGAACTAGGAATAAGTAAAACATACCAACTGTTAGCCCCACCATGCAAATTCAATAATTATTATTTTACAGTTACTTATTCCATTTCTTTGTCCTGTGCAGCTTTACATTCTTGATATTATGTTGTACATTTAAAAAATGAATATATGTTATTTAACTTTTCCTCACTCTTCAGGTTCAAATTTCCACACAGCTGCTTGCTAACTGCATCACCTTATTAATTTTCTTTTTTAACTAAAAATTTTTAATCTTGACATAATTATCAGTGTCCCCCTTTTCCCCACCCTTTGCCCAACTCTACTCACTCCTGCCTCTCCACCCCTTGGCCTTCACCAAACCACTGTCCGTGTCCATGGGGTATGCACATAGGTTCTTGAGCTAATCCCTTCCGCTTCTCTATTCATTTTCTTAAGTTGTATAACCAGTCTGTGGCTCTGCTTCCTCATCTGTAAGGAAGAGATCATAATCAGGGCTACCCCACAGATTCTAAATAGCCTATGAGACAATATGAGTTGTACACTTATAATAAAAACTTAATGAAAATTATGAACATAGTCATAATAATAAAACATATTTCACTATTTTGATGTGTCAAGTGCTTCAGATATATTTTTCTCCTCAGCAGATGGGAGACAGTACAATGTTATGGGAAGATTGCTGACTTCCAGAAAAGTGAAGTCTGGCTTTGGTGTTGCTACTTAGAGCTGTCTAACTTAGATGAATGCACACATTTTGACATTATACCTCAACCACTTTTTAATAGTAGTATAAAAAAGATGAGTGCTAATGACTTTTCTTGCTCTGTGCCCAGACAAATATGTCAACTCCAAATCATGAGCCTTGCTATAAATTACACCCTAAAGGGGATAGAGAGAAGAGAGAAGAGATAATGAGGCTTCGGTGGGGTATGAATTGAGGCTGGGTGGAAAGACATAAATCCATTTTGGAAACCCTTTTTTAATGCCTCCTACTGGGTTAGGGGTTTAACCTCATATCGTCACGCTCCTTTGACTCATTATTTAACACCAAATATTTATTTTAAATGTTTGTTTACCTTCCCCAAGCTCTCCTACTTTAGAATGACATATCGCTATTTTTTATTCTAATAGCAAATATTTTATGCCTTATTGAAAGGAATCTGCTGCAATGCAAAGATCCATTTTCTGTAGAGAGACGAGGCATCATGATTAATAGTGGAAGGAAAGAGTTAAATTGATGAAAAAAGAACAAGAGACATTTTGAAAGTTAGAGATTTTGGAGGGGTAGAGATATAAAATAAGAAGGGAAAGCAGGCAGACGAAGCTTTGGGGCATCTGCCTTATGTTACCACAAAAGGGAAGGTGCGTCACACAGCACCTAGATTTGACTGCAGGTGGTAACGTAAATGCTCAATCACCTCCCAGTCAGAATGTGAGACTCCATTCCAATGGGAAAAATAAACAAGCCAAAAGGAAAGTTAGTCCTCCATAACCTCAGGTTCCACATCCAGAAATGGAATCAACCACACCATCTGCAGTGGTTGAAACTGTGGACGTGGAACCCACAGACTGGAGGACTCAGTAAGGGAATTGAGCATCTGGGGATTCTGGTATACGAGGGAGTTCCTGGACCTCTCCCCGCCATGGGTACCTAGTGAATGCTGTAAATCTCCTCAGAGCAGGGCCAATACATTCTAGGCTTGTCCATTCTTAGTGGAGACTTTGGAAGGATCTTGGAAGGTGCTCCCAAGGCACTGAGTTCTCAAGGAAGAAGTCTGTGTGAAGCATAATAGGGTCCAACTGAGCTTTAATGCATTTCAAGTCTTTTGCTTCTCTTGGTGATTCTTGTCAAATTGTTTTAAGATATTCCAGGGAATGTCCATCTGTTTACGCCTGGCAGCAAATCCCATGGAGCCTGTGACTGGGGAAAAGGTCATCACTTATCCTAAAAGCTAAGCTATCCAGGTTCTTGAAATTTAGATTGTGCTTTGGTCCTTAGTCTGGATACCAAGTTTAGCCTGTAAGGTTGGGTCTAATTGTTACTAGTAAAAATAAAATGGAAATTCAACTCATTTGGTAGCCATTATCTTTCTTTTGTTCTAATACATCACTGAAATATAAAAAATATATATAGAGAGAGAAAGAGACACAAATAAAAGGTGTACCACTCCAAATATTTTCACAAAATATATGCATTCATGTAACCAACCAAATGAAGAAACATAATATTTCTAGAACTGTAGGATTCGCCCATCCAAATGTCCACCTTCATAATCACTAGCTTCCAAAGGGTAACTACTCTTAATAAATTGTTGTTGTTGTTAATCCCCACCCAAGGATTTTTTTTCCATTGACTTTAGAGAGAGTGGAAGGAAGAGGGAATGACAGAGAGAGAAACATCGATGTGAGAGAGACACATTGATTGGTTGCCTACTGTACAAGCCTTGACCAGGGCTGGGGACCGAGCTTGCAACCAAGGTATGTGCCCTTGACCAGAATCGAACCTGGGACCCTTCAGTCTGCAGCTGATGCTCTATCCACTGAGCAAAACCAGCTAGGGCTATTTCTGTTTTGTTTTTTTAACATAATTTAATATACATGAAACCAACAACCACACTGTGTCTCATTTGTGTGAGATTCATCATTGTTGCTGTCTACTGTAGGAGTCCACTGTTTTCACTAAGTTGTATTAATATACCTTAATGAAGTTGTATTAGAAATAACCTTAATGAAGTGTTCTATCCTACTGCTGATAAATTGGTATTGCCATTTTGGAGCTTTAATAAATATTGAGTATATATGCCTTCTTCTCGTATACAAAATTCTTATATATCCCTTAGGCAGTTTACACATGGCATTGCTGAATGAAGCAAAGAAGGAATACACTTGCATAGGACTTCTATTTCAGATATTCATAACAATCAACTTGTACCTGCATTGATTTTTATTTGATTTTCTAGGGGCTCAGAATTCTCAGACACTCCTGTTCTGTTGGTACAAACAGAATTCCTCAGATTATATTGAAGGTATTTTGCTAGGATCTTATTTTATTGTATTTATTTATTTATCTACTAGAGGCCTGATGCACAGAATTCATGCAAAGGGCTCAGCCCCGCCGCTGCTTCGTCCAGAAGGTTGTCTGGAAGGATGTACAGAAGGGCGTCTGGTCTAATTAGCATGTTACACTTTTATTATTATAGATTTATTTTATACTAGAGGCCTGATGCACGAAATTTGTGCAAGGGATTCGGCCCTGGCAGCCACAGCTGCCTCAGCCCTCGCAGCCCCGGCTTCGTCTGGAAGGTCGTCTGGATGGTCGTTCTGCTGTTCAGTCTAAGTAGTATATTAGCTTTTTATTATATAGGATAATTGAATCTTTGTTCATTTAAATGTATCTCACATGATTACTTATCCCATAAGGAGAAAAAGATTATGTATAATATATATAATATGTATAATTATATATCTTATTGATTTCAGAGTGGAAGGGGGAGAGAGAACTAGGGGGTGAGAGAGAGAGAGAAACATCAATGATGAGAGAGAATAATTGATTGGCTGTCTCCTGTATACCCTATACTGGGGATCGAGCTCACAAACTGGGCATGTGCCCTGACCGGGAATCTAACTGTGACCACCTGGTTCACAGGTCAATGCTCAAACACTGAGCCATGCCGGCCAGGCTGGGATTGTATTTTCAAAGCCTGACCTGTATGGGTAACATGGGGTGGGTCAATGGTATACTGTGATACTACTACACTGTGGAGAAAGGTGAGTGAGTTTGCAAGACACTGTCAAGGAGAACTACAGGTCTTCTGCTGTTGTCATTATTATTTTCTACTTTTCCATCGCACGCTGGAAATAAATTTTAAAAATTGAATCTTTGTTCATTTAAATGTACCTCGCATGATTACTTATCCCATAAGGAGAGAAAGATTATGTTAAAAAGTTGGAAAAGACAAAAAAACAAATTCAGAAAGTCATATGAATAATATAACTACATCTGTGTTTTATCAATAAAACTTGATGAGGCAGAAATTGTATTTTCTCCCGGAGGCTCTGGAGCTCGTGTACTCGTAATGCTATGATTGCGTTCCTGGTGTCAGGAGCGAGGTTGAAACCAGATCTACTGTGCTATTCCCAGCATCACAGTCCCAATGAGCTGGCAGGGGGTCATCTCTTCTGAGCTGGGAGGATTGAATTTGGGGAAATGAGAAGAGTGTGGGCAGTTCATCTAATTCAGACACCCTGAACACTTTTTTAAAAAATAAATATTACCTATGTAAGCAAACTTTCTGTTTTCTCCTAGAGAAGTTTAGTCTGCTCTGTCAGATTGACAATGCATTCTTAGCCTGATTGACAGATACACATGTCTCAAACTGTGGTTCAAGGACACCTATGTGAGAATCACTTAAAAAGCTAATTAAAATGCAGATTCCCTGGCCAATGATCTTTGGGAAAGGGCCCAGTAACTTGTAATTTTCACTAGCTTCCCCTGCGATTCCGCTATAAGCTAAAGAATGGGTAATGCTTCACCACACCAGTGTTTCTCAAACTTTACCACGTACTAGAGTTACCTGCAGGCCTTGTTAAAACACAGATTACTGCCCTGGCCAGTTTTGCTCAGTGGTTAGAGTGTAGGCCCATGCACCAAAGGGTCTCATTCCTGGTCAAGGGCATGTACCTTGGTTGCAGGCTCGATCTCCAGCCCAGTGGGGGCGTGTGTGGGAAGCAACCAATCCATATGTCTCTCTCATTTCTCTCTCTCTCTCTCTCTCTCTCTCTCTCTCTCTCTCTCTCTCTCTCTCCCTCCCTCCTCTCCCCCCCCCCTTGCCTTCTACTCTATATAAAAGCAATGGAAAAATATCCTCCGGTAAGGATGGAAAGCCAACAACCAAACAAAAACCATAGATTACTTGTCCCATTCCAATGCTCTGCCTTGTCATATACGGGGTGCAGTAAGAATTCATCTGCAGATTTTGATGACACGAAGATTCTAAGGCTCCAACTTCTAGACATTTTGATTCAGTGTATCTGGAGTGGGCCTCATACTTTCCATTTCTAACAAGTTCCCAGATGATGACAGATGCTCCTGGGTGGAGGACCACACATCTTGAACTCTGTTGAGCCCTTAGACCAGTGGTCCTCAACCTTCTGGCCCTTTAAATACAGTTCCTCATGTTGTGATCCAACCATAAAATTATTTTCATTGCTACTTCATAACTGTGATTTTGCTACTGTTATGAATCGTAATGTAAATATCTGATATGCAAGATGGTCTTAGGTGATCCCTGTGAAAGGGTCGTTCGACCGCCAAAGGGGTCGCGACCCACAGGTTGAGAACCGCTGCCTTAGACCATAGAATTGCATCAGTTATATTTCCCCTGGTTTGTCTGTCCATTCCAAGTCACCAAATAACATGAAAAAAAAAATAGTAAGAGAGCCCTAGCAGATTTGGCTCATTGGATAGAGTCTTGGCCTATGGACTGAAGGGTCCTGGGTTTGATTCCAGTCAGGGGAATGTACCGAGGTGTAGGCTCGACCCCTGGCCCTGGTCAAGTAGTGTGCAGGAGGCAACCAATCAATGTATCTCTCTCACATCGATGTTTCTCTCTCTCTGTCTCTCCAACTCCCTTCTACTCCCTCTAAAAATCAATGGATGGAAAAATATCCTTAGCCCCATGCCTTTACCACCCTATTGTCTGTCTGGGGCGGGGGGGTGGGGGTGGGGGGCGGGGGAAGGGCAGGCTGGAGTGGGTCAATGGGGGAAAAAAAGGGACATATGTAATACTTTAAACTTTTAAAAGAATTATTTTAAAAAAGAAGAAGAAAAATACACTTGGGTGAAGATTAACAAAACAAAACAAAACAAAATAGTAAGAGAAAAAATGCGTTTGTTTTGATTCTATGGGCAGCAGGGCAGCTCTCCACACATTCTGGTTTAGAGGGCAGAGGCTGGCTACCCAGGCTGCCCACTTCCGAAGCCCTCTCCTCATACAACCAGAGAATCCTAGCCTCCTTCAGATCCTCTTTCCTCGGCAACTAGTGATGCCAGAGCCTTGTTCTGACTCTGTGATTGGGCACTCAATTAGTTGGGACTGGGAAAAAGATGTCAATACCTATCAGTTCAGCTGTCAAGGCAGATTGGGCTCTGTCTGTGTGTGGTGTGGGAGACCCACCAGCAGGATGCGTGGTATGAGCCGGGGACTTTAAAACAAAATAAAAAGGGAAGAAATATGTCCAAATGATGACTGCTGCTAGTAAGAGATAAATATCTGATTTTTAAAATTGTATAATTCAAGGTAAACACATTGAGCAATCTTTCTTTTTGTTGGATGACCATTCCTCTTGCATTTAAAACAACAGCCAATAGCAAACCACTACAAAATAATATGCATGTTGAGGGGGATAAATTCACCAATTAGATAGTTTACAAAACTAATCAAGGAAAGACAATCTAATTCCACCCCCACCCCCCAAATATGTTTTGCCCAATTGTGAAAGCTGGTGAAGGGTGCAAAATGGCACGCAAATAGTAGAGTACATGATGCATAGATTGTTTCTGGAAGTTTAGCAAATAAAAGAAGCCATCCTGATAAGAAAACAATGTCACTGCAGATGATGTATTATCTATTTGGAAAAGCAGTGTGCAAGCTGACCTAATTTTTTTTCACATGTTTTAGGAGATTTGCCATGAGCCAAAATAAAGTTTCAGTTCTTTAGTGATGAGACTTCTCAAAGCTCATCTAAAGCAAACATGATCTAGTCACTTAATAAATAATATTCATTTTATCTTTTTCTTGAATTTTTCAACTTAAAGAGAATGTCCTCCACATCACCCCCCAACCACACACACACAGAAAGCATGAAAATGTTGATTTGGTTTCATAATGGACATCAATAAGGTTAATATATACAGGGTGTCCCAAAAAAATGTATAAACACTTAACAGCTGATAGCTCAATCAATGTTTCATTTTTTTTCAAATCTAACCCATTGGAATTAATAATTATTCATAGTGATTATACATTTGGGGCATTATATATATATATATATATATATATATATGTGCATATATATATATGTACATATAAAGGTGTGTGTGTGTGTATATATACATATATACATACATATATATATGCAAATGAAAGTGAATGAAACATATTTTACAACAGATTAACCTGGTTTCTGTCATAAACAAACAAAGCAAAAAATTATTTATGTGAGATACAATTCAAAATCCCATTAACTGTCAGAACAATACATAAGAAATTTACTTTATAAGTGAAAATACTGTAGAGGGGCCAACCTAATAAGTGGCTCATCTCATAGCTTACAGGAATTATGACTGATCCTTTAGGTATGGCATCTAATTTCCTTTTCAGGAGGATAATCTATGAAACGAATGTTTGGGGAGCTGAAGCAACTTGCTCTCTCAGTTGGAAAAGTGCCCAGTTCCACAATTCTGGGGGCAATTAAAGAAACTATGGCCTGAAAAGTGATTAGCACTATACCTGGAATATAAAAAGGTACTCAATATGTGCTTGTTATTATTATTGTTAAGATTCTGCTGTGACTCCTTATTTATTTTTAAAAGTTATTTTTATTGATTTCAGAGAAGAAGGGAAAAGGAGAGAGAGAGATAGAAACATCAATGATAAGAGAGAATCATTTATCTGCTGCCTCCTGCATGCCCCCCACTGGGGATCAAGCCTACAACCCAGGCATGTGCCCTGACCAAGAATCAAACTGTGACCTCCTGGTTCATAGATTGATGCTCAACCACTGAGCCACGCTATCTGGGCTGATTCCTTATTTTTAAACTAGATAGACAGATGACAAGTAGATGATAGATAGGGTATATGTGTGTATCTACATACATACATACCATATGTATATACACATAATAGGTATATATAACTTGTATATGTATATGCAGAGGCACTATTTATATAGTAAATACATTTCTATTTCTTTCCTTTTAATATGTGCAATTCAATTCAGTATAAAGTCTGGTAATGAAAGAATTTAGAATGTGCAGACAGACATAGGAAAGGTATTTCTGAAATGATACAGGTATGAACTTATGCCCTCTTTGCATAACATATTGTATTTATATTAGTAATGATCCTTCATCCTTCTCTAAACTGATGTCACAGGATATATAAATTTGTATTTCTTAGGTCAATGTGTTAAGTTTAAAAATCTGCTTTGCAAACTTCTAGGCACATAATAGTGTGCCATCAAATATATCTACAGGGTTATAATGCCTATGTTAAAACAAATATTACTGATGGCATTGACTATTTAAATTCAGTTAACGTGGAGATCCTTAAACTAGACCCTAGAATATTTCTATTTTGTTGGCCAATTTTACATATTAACATGAAAAGGTGCTGGTTTTTAGGGACTGTTCTATTTATGGAATCTTTTCCCAAAATGTATCATGAAACTTCCAAGGCCTGAATAAACTTTTTTTAAAAAGCAATCATGAAACCTGGTGATCAAAGGTGTTTTCAAATGCCAATAGTAAGAGATAAAATTTTAGGAGATTATGATAACATTGATCGGTTGTTTTGAGATAATGTTCTGTTGCATCAATAGCAATAAAAGGCGGCAGAAGAATGATCAGATATTCCATGGCAGGAGGCTGCCTTGGGAAATATGTACACGGATCCATTTTTAATTTGGGAGATTCTATAGTCCATTTTCATTTCAGTGTATAAGACATTGATAGTGGTTTGCAGGAAAATGCTGTTAGGATTACTAATTTATACAACATTCTGCAGTAAATGAATTGATCTTTCCACTTGATTTGCGATGATAGCATTTGTCATGTTTCCTTAGGACTGCATTCCAAATTCTGAGACACGTTTAGCATGAGGATTGACAGGAAAAATAATGAAAGGTTGTTTCCAGTGGACTTCTTGATGGATGCTATCATCATTTCTTTAATTTGCTTAAAGGTTTTATTTAGGCATCCTTAACAAAAAACCCACTTTCACCTAGGGGAAAAAATATTAGTTTATTCATTTCAAGAAGGTACTTTTTTCATATTGAGGACTGGGACTATTCACATGGCCTAAAAAAAAAAAAAAAAATGGTGGAATTCAGGCATGGATAGCCTAGGGCAGTGGTCAGCTAACTGCGGCTCGCGAGCCACATGCGGCTCTTTGGCCCCTTGAGTGTGGCTCTTCCACAAAATACCGGCTCTTCCACAAAATACCGACTTCTGCGCATGGGCCACGAAGTTTCAATCGCACTGTACATGCACGCCCGCATGTGGTATTTTGTGGAAGAGCCCCACTCAAGGGGCCAAAGAGCCGCATGTGGCTCGCGAGCCGCGGTTTGCCAACCACGGGCCAGGGGGTTTAGCATGGAGGAGAAATTAGAGTCAAATGCTTTGGAAAAAATATTTAACAAACATAAAGGAAATGTCAACACTTTCACTCTGCTACGGAAATGACGCCTCAAAGTTGAGCATGAGCTCATTGAACCAACAGAAGCCTATTTGCCTCGACAGTGTGATTATTACTGAAGGTGAGAGTCTCAGGTTTAAAACCGTCCCAGCTCCTGGTTTCCTGACCTTGTGTCAGTGTATGTTTCATATTAATGATCATTAAAATAAGGGTCCTAATTGTCCTGCAATGTGTTTGTTAGGATGATTATCCATGATGATCATATGATGATGACATCAGAGGCCACAATGCATCTTTTTCTTGGAAAGTAGAATATAACACTAGTAAGAAAGAGAAAATAGTAACCAATGTATATCATCCTTCTATTTCTTGTATCTTTGGGCAAATATACCTTTTTTTAAAAATATATTTTATTGATTTTTTACAGAGAGGAAGGGAGAGAGATAGAGAGTTAGAAACCTCGATGAGAAAGAAACATCAATCAGCTGCCTCCTGCACATCTCCTACTGGGGATATGCCCGCAACCAAGGTACATGCCCTTGACCGGAATCGAACCCGGGACCTTTCAGTCCGCAGGCTGACGCTCTATTCACTGAGCCAAACCGGTTTCGGCCAAATATACCTTTTTATTGTATTTTTTTAAACCCTAAATATCTCTCTGGATCCCTCTCAATCCTTTAACTATCTAGTTGCTCAAGTGACTACTTCCGAGTTCATGTGACAGGAAGCAGTGTGCTAGTGAATTACACAACTATTCCTGGGAGGTGTGGGAAGAGGGCTTGCTTTATAGCCCTTGCTAATTTCTATGGTGTCAATACTACCAGCAAGACCAGCTGTGAGCTATCCTTGGTTTAACAATCACTTCACAGAATACTTATAATTTTAACAATTAACTGGTATGAGCCAGTATGAGGAGCTGACTGTACACGCTGTTATCAAGTCTGCAACCGTAATCCATGCTGGCCTTTTAGACTCCCCTTTCAGAAACCCTTTCCATTTGTATAATAGTGTCTGTGTGATGGCTCTTTCTGGTGACTTGCCTTTGCTCCCTGACAAACGTGTTTGCTTCTCTTCATTATCTTTTTAATCATAACACAGATAAGAGATTAGTTACCTTAAAAAATACCATGAAACTAAAAAAATTAATGAAAACACTTATCTCTTCTGTTTTTTTTACTGCCCTCTAGTTATGTGGCTTTGGGGATGCAACAGTGAGCCGAAACAAAAGCCCTTGACTTTGTGGAGTTTATCATTTATTAGGGAAAAAAGCCTACTAAAAACGTACAGATAAAATATAAAAATTCAGCTACATATGTGCTTTGGAAGAGATTTACATGGTTGAGTAGGTCAGCAAGAGCAGATACAGTTGCCCAGGAGGTGAAGTTTGAGCTGAAATTTGAAGAAAGGATAGAAAATGAGAGAGAGAGAGAGAGAGAGAGAGAGAGAGAGAGAGAGAGAGAGAGAGAGAGAGAGAGATGGATGTATCACAGGGATGATGCGGACAGATAGCAGAGGTATGTAAGCATCGCCTCACAGGTGGCAAAAACCATGGGATTTTAAAGAAGTGACAAAATAGCACTAAGTATTTTTTGAAAACATGTACCATAGCAAGACTTTCGCATTGGCCACACAATAGAACGCAATGCAATTTGCCAGTCTGAGTCATTGCCCATTAGTGACAGAACTGGAACTAGAATTTATTTTTTTTATGATTTTCATGTAGTGTTATTTTTTTTGAATCTTAACTCTAAAACTAGTAAAATGAAATATCAAATGAGAATTAATCCTCCAAAATATGAAGGTGATTCTTTGATACAAGTCACTGGTAATGACATATTTTCCATTATAATTTTAAGTAGAAAGTATTTAAAAAATTAACTTGATGAAATAGCTGAGTTTGGAAGCACATATTAATGTCATACGTGACTATGATCACAGCTGCCTTACAACCTACTTTAGCTTTCTTCTCCAAGAGAGAATGGCCAGAGGAAGTCATTCTTTCCTCCCAATCATAGTTAATTTGTTGTACTCTATTATTTATTAGCTAATGTAGAAAAATCCAATCAGATCTTTTTTATTCTCTTATAGGTAATGTTATTAATTATTAAATGGAAAATGAAATCATGAAACTAAATACAGAGATATCCAAGGGAGGCCAGGGATTGCTATTTAGCTTTCCCTTATGCATCCCTGCTCATGCATATGCAAATATACCTACACAGACACATCAGGATATACACTGAGTGGCCAGATTATTATGACCGGCCAGATTATTATGACCACCCCATCAGTACTTCATTGACACTTCCAAAAATACTGAATATTGAAAATTTCCTAAGCAAATACTCTCAAGGTTTTGTTATTATTATTATTTGCATAACTAATTCACTTCATTGTACTGATGGGGTGGTCATAATAATCTGGCCGGTCATAATAATCTGGCCATTCAGTGTACATCTCCTGATACCCATAATGAGAGAGACTAAGAGTAATGGAGAGCTGACCATGTGACCAACATGGATCTAAGCACTTGACAGGCAATATCATGTCTATTCCTTACAATATTCCATAAGAAATACAAGATCATTGACTCTATTTCACAGATGAAAGAAACCCAGGGATAAAAGAGGACAAGAAGAAGCATTTGAGGAATTAGGAAAGTTAGAAGAACATACTGATTGTAAAGTGGTCTGGAGCCTATCCCAACATTTTATAACCAGGAGAGACAGAGCAGGAAATTACTTAGGCCATTTGGGCAACTTTTGAGTGAAATAACTAACAAACTAACCCAAAAACACAGAACTATACTCATAGACTTTTTTGCAAACAGAACAGAAATAACAGAGGAATCCCCGTCCTCTTTCCCCACCCCCCCTCCCACACACACACTTTGTAGATGAGCAAGATAATTTGTCTGGCCAAGGAAAATTAGTTATTCAAACAGCCAAAAAAAGATAACATCTCTAAATTAAGTTCGTAAACTGAAGACCAAGCAAAAAATTGCAAATAGCACTGCTGATAAATAGATCCTAGCTTGACAATCTCAGTAGATACCTTCTCCTAGGACACATTCTAATCAAAAATTACATGCAGTTTCCCTTGCTCGGGTTTTCTTGTTTACATTAACCACTGGGACTCTTTAGAGCTTAAATACTATAAGGAGAGCAGAGTATCGCTGACTGTACTAACATAGTGTATGCACAGCAACTTTTTAAAGAAGCGGAACAGTTTTAGCAAAGGTGCCTTGGGCACGTTATCAAGACGCTATTAGAAGCCTGCTGTTTTCATAGTTATTGATTCTCATGTGTTTCTAGCAAGGGCGGAACATGCATACATATTTGTTTATTGGCATTATGTCATAAATATCTCTGAATCGTACACAGGGCCAGACTCAGCCATGAAAAACAGAAAACTAACCATCCCCCGCCCCCCATGGGACTATCTCTGGATCTATGGTAATGCCTGCAATGTAATGAGTCTAAATACTTAGCCAATACTTGACGATGTGTCATTATTTCCAGTAGTCTCTTTGGATGAACCCTAAACCTACTTCAATGAGGCTGTCAGGCAGTCATTTTTGAAAATGATATTAAGAAATTGCATTATATAATTATGCTGATAAATAAGTTAATTCATTTATTCATTCAAATTTATTCACCTTCCTTTGCACTAACCTTGGAGGTGGTGGTTATCTGAAAGCATGGTAGATTTACGCTTCTTTTAAAATCTAAGATTATATAAAGGACAGAAAGTATATCTGATAATTAGTCAAACCAATATGTCAAAATCAGGCATTCATAATAGCGGGGAGAGGGATAAAGTCAAGGGCCAGATTTTAAATTTGAATGTTGATTATTAAAAATACCATGACAAAGAGCATGCGCCCCAGTCCCTAGCGGTTGCTGGAACCACAATAAATAACAGGGCATGTAGCTGACATTGAGTTTCCAAACATCTTTCTTAAGGACCAAAAGCACAAAGCTGGTTGATCACAAAAATACCTAAGCATCTGTGATGTGATCAAATTTGGTCCCAGGGCCTGGGCCTGGGGTTGCATTCTGACCAACAAGCCCATCCTGTGCCTGTTTTCAGCTCTTCCTTTCTGTTGTTCCAGACGTGCCAACTCGGAATCCTGAGGTGTGGGCTTGCAACACAAAGGTTTTCCAAAAGAATTGCTAAAATTATTAAAAACCTGTGTGAACATTTGGTGGGGTTTGCGACAAGCTACCTATTCAAAGGGTAGACGAAGGGGAGGCCATATTGAGGGAAACAGAATAGATGGTTAAACTTTGACATTCCTGGATAATTACGGTGTTTATGTGAATGTAAGAGACGCAAAAATACCTATCTACTCCCCCAATAGAATGTTGCATTCTAGTTATCAAAAACTTTTCACCTCTATCAACTAATTTTATCCCAATGTTATCAGATTAAAAGAGGCAGCCCAAATGTTTTTAATTGTTATTTTATAACAAATGAGAAAACGGAGGCTCTAAGAAGTTAAATAACTTGATTAAATTAATATAATAAGTGGTTAATTTTCTTCCTAGAATTTATTACTACCAAAGATTTAATTTTCAAATACATATTTATTTATCAGTAAGGTATAAGCTAAATAAAGTCAGGTTTTTGCTACCCGATCTACCTCTGTACTAACTGTGACTAGAACAGCGATTGTCTCTTGGTGGGTCATAAAAATATAACAAATGTCTGTTTGTGGGTATGTGTGTGTGCACACACACAGTGACCTAAGAGAGACTTGACCATGAGTTATTTTTCCTATCGTGATGTTATCATTGCAAGAATTAGAATGCCGGGATCCTGTTGTAAAATTCAGTTCCCATTCCCATGAAAAGGCAGGCAGGCAACAAAGAAGAGCAGAATGGGAATCAAAGTTTCGTTTGGTCCATAGATGTCTAAGTGGCTATTATCATTTCAGATCACAATTAACAAGGCTGAGTAGCAACTCTGATTAGAAATAAAGCCTAATGAGAGCCGTTTCTCCCCCCCCCCCACCCCAGTCTAATGATTGAGGGTAATACGCTTAGACAGAGTTGGAAGAGAATAAGAAACCGGAGGAGCAGGAGGAGGAGAGACCAGCTCCCCCTAGAATAAACCTGATCTCAAATACACACTCAGTCATTTAAACTCCTGAAAAAGAGAATTCGGTCCTTGTGCTCTGTTGGTCCAGGACCTCCTATCATTGCTTTTTTTTATTAATTGAATTTATTGGAGTGATATTGGTTAATAAAATTATACATGTTGCAAGTAAACAATTGTACAATATATATTCGGCATGGTGATTACCAGAGGGAAGGGTGTGGGGGAAGGTGGACGAAGGTAAAGGGGATAAATGGTGATGGAAGGAGACTTGACTTGGGATCCTAGGATGATTGCTACAAAGAGATGAAAAAAGAAGGACATATATGAAAGGGGAGTCTGGGTTTCTGTCCTTTTGAAACAATAATTCCTCTGATTGTCAACTCTGGCCAAATCCCAATTGTTTCTAACCAATCTCATTACCAATATGTTTCTTAGAGGATAGGGAAAGAAGGAGAGGTTCATGGAAGATTCGAAGGCGTGACAGAGGCAAATGAGGAGATATTTTGTTCATCTCTCCCTACATTTTCCCTTATTAACCCTACAACCAAAAACCAATAGGTGAGGAATTTTCTCTGGTGCCTGCTCTCAGGTGCAGGCAGGCAGGATAAAAGGAGGCATAGATGCTGAAGCTCGAAATAAGAGATATCATGTACATGAAAGTTATTTTCAGAGTTCCCATGTACAACATTGGGTTTGGGAGTGCTACATACAAAGTTAACTTAACGGTATTTCTCCCTTCTGGAAACTCAAAATCAAACAGTGGCATTAAAAGAAATCAATAGCATTATAGAGAGAAATCGTAGAATTGAAGAAGTAATTATACATTTCATTCAGTCTGATAGTTTAGACAGAAAACATTCTTTTTTCTCCAATAGAAGTGATGTATGCTTACCTCTAGTCTTCATTTTGGTGTATAGAATGGGAAGACTTGTTAATGGTGTTGGCAAGTACTTTGGAGGTTTTTATGAAATGTATATTTGATAAAGCTTTGCTAAGCACAGTTTTACCAAGCCATCATTCATATATATATATATATATATATATATATATATATAGAGAGAGAGAGAGAGAGAGAGAGAGAGAGAGAGAGAGAGAATAAAGGACATAAAATGAGTTATCCATGGTTACACACCTTGGTTAAAGGCAAAGATGGTCTATAACAGGAATAAACTGAATCAGAGGATTTTCATTTTTTATCTCATAGGTTCCCACAATTAAACCATACCCAGTTCAGTATTTCTGATTCATCATGTTTCTTCCACGTGTTAGCCCATGCATACTGGTTCACTTCCATCACCTTCTCCAAATGGCTGAAACCCAAGCCGTACATACTTCAAATTTAGTGAAAGAGACCGATAATTATAATTTACTCTTTTAAGAACTGTCGCTGAATGTCTCTCTGGTCCAATTCATCATTTAAGTCTCTCTCAAACCTGACAAGACACTTACCAAGTGTAAACTATGCCCTTGTTCTCTGCTCCTGGCATAGAATTTCACTTTCATCTCTCTACCCTCCTTCAAGCACTTTGTTATATCTACTCACTGTCTTAAGATATAAAAAGCAAATAATACAAGAAAGAGTGGGGAAAATAAGTTTCTAGATTTTGGATTTCAAAGCCAAAGCTCTTAGGAAAACTATGAACATCGGGGCATAGCTAAAATGGGAGAAAATAAAATAACGGACAAACACATAGATAATTAACAATTCTCCTCTTCCAGCCCCACCCCCTGCCCCTTGCCTGGATTGTGGCAGAGAATATTTTTCTGTAAGGCAGTGTGGAGAAACACATCTGAGCAGAAGCATCAATTAGGCCTGCATGGAGACACACACAAAGCTCCCTTTTCCTGCTCACAGTCTGTTCATACCCTTAGATAGAGGTGGAGGAGAGTAAGGGACTGTTCAAGCGCCTTGCGATGGCAGTAAGACGTCAGAAGCAAAGCAGCCCAGGCCAGGCCAGGCAAATCAGAACCAAGTCACCCAGATGGAAATGCTTCTGTCCCAGCAGGGCACAGAATCAATGCAGTATTCTAGCGCCTCCAAGTGGGAAACTGATGTAGTGAAGGGAGCATTGCAAGCTGACAGAAAGGGACTTTAAGATCCTGGGGTATCCGAATGGAAATCCATGTGCGCACACTGGGGAATGAGAGCCTTGGGTCTTTCCAACCCTAGATTTAAGCTATTCCCAGCCCTCCAGACATGAGATTTAGACATCCAGCTAGCAGGCAATAAAAAAGAAAAAAAAAAAGGAGCAAGTAAGTGGAGATTAAGTTTCTGCTACCATGGTGGGATAACAAAGATTTACAATGGAAATAAACTTGATAGAACTCATAGAGAAACAAAAAGAAAAATACAGGTTTGTAAAGTGGGATCCATTCTTATCACAGAAGCACCAATCTTCTCTCAAGACCCTGCTCTCTGACAAAATTGACATTGCTTCAGATGGATTCTGCAATAAAAATGCTATCTATCAATCAAGTACCTTGAAGTAGTAGTTGTATGTCCTAAAAGCATCTTGTTTTATACTAAGATGTATGGGCATGATGATGCTGATGGTCTCTGAATATTCATGTGCACAGTAGGGTTGTTATAAAAGAGCCTACAGAACTTACAGTCTGATGAGCCCGTGATGTGTAATTTCCATGTCCCTTCTCTGTTAAATGTCCACATCAATGTTATTCCTCCTTTGAATGAACTGAGTGGACCTGCTTTTATTGAGCACATAAAGTTTCTAAGCTTCTCAGGCTCCCACCTGACCCCAGGTGCCCTATGTTTGTCAATATTGCTTCTTCTTGAAGAGAATGACAGAAAGGAGAATTCTGTGAATCAGAACTTTCCATATATCAGAAAACATACATGTTCATTCATATTTATCATTGAGGTTGACAGGTGTGAACTCCAAATAGAAAATGTGAAGAAACAAGGAAGGGTAAGAAGCCATCATTGGATTTCTTGGTAGATTTAACTTCTTTGGGTCTTCATTTCCTTGTGAGACCTCCTATGTTGTGTAAAACTGATCTATAATAATAAAAGCATAACATGCTAATTAGACTGGACAACCTTCCAGACAAGGCAGAGGCAGCCGTAGCGGCAGTGGAGGCTGAGCCCCTTGCACGAATTTCGTGCATCAGGCCTCTAGTATTAAATAAATGTGTATGATCTTGTTTTCTTTAGTTACAATGTCACATGTTACAGGGGCCCTAGCCAAGAACTTAGAAGGGCAGAAGGAAAAGATAGAACCTTTCTATGCAGACACTACACAAGTGAGCATAAATAATTGGACATTAAGCACCCCCCCCCAAAAAAAAATCAACATTATTAGCCCTAAGGGACATACAAATTAAAACCACAATGGCATTCTACTGCATACCTATGGGAAGGGCTAAAATAAAAAGGGTTGATGATACTAAGTGTTAGCAAGAATATCGACAAGAGCGTTCATAAATGTTGGCAAAAACATATGGCAATGGCACTTTGAAAAACTCTGGAAGTTTCTTCAAGAAGTAAAGCGTACAGTCACAATATGACCCATATTAATAGAAAAGAAACAAAAATATGTGTCCATACAAAGTCTTGTAATGTGATGATTGCAGCAGCTGTGCTTTTAATAACCAAACATACCAAACACCACAAATGTCATTCAGGTTTAATGGACAAGCAACACGTCATCTGTGCTCTTAGGAAAAAAACAAAGAAGAAAGGAAAGACAGGAAAGAGGGAGGAAAGGAAAGAGGTCTGAAAAATGAATAGTAGTCTCTATTTGTACTACTTTCTAATTTATCCTATACAATAAACGCCTAATATGCTAAGTGTCTGGTTGTCTGGTTGGCGATTCAACCAATCAAAGCGTAATATACTAATGATATGCTAAGGCTGCTCAACTGCTTGCTATGATGTGCACTGATTACCAGGGGGCAGGTGCTGAATGCAGGAGCTACCCCATGGTGGTCAGTGCACACAGGGGGAGCACCGCTCAGACATAAGCCAGGCTCATAGCTGGCAAGTGCAGCGGCGGTGGCGGGAGTCTCTTCCGCCTCTGAAGTAGCACTAAGGATGTCTGACTGCTGGTTTAGGACATTCTTAGGCCTGCAGGGAGCAGGCCTAAGCCGTCAGTCAGACATCCCCCGAGGGCTCCCAGACTGTGAGAAGGCACAGGCTGGGCTAAGGGACCCCCCCCCCCCACAAGTGCATGAATTTCATGCACCGGGCCTCTAGTGTTTTCATAAGGACAGAACTTAAAAGCCGTCATTTGTTTAACATTTCTCCCCTCTTCTTCGCTCAGTAGTTATGACTTATTTTGCTTTTGAAAAAAATTTTTCACCCTATAAACAATATTATTGAAAGAACACACATGCATGTATTTGTGTGGTCATGCACACACACACACACACACACACACACACTCATGTAAAAATAATTCCTTCTTTCCCTTTAAATTCTAAGTGCAGGCAAGAAGTTTTTAAACATACACATGGTAAGAATGATCATCACTCTCTTGTGCAGGGCTTGGACAATTGTGGGGCACTAATATTATCATAAAAGAATAACACAACCCTTGTAGCATCATTATTGGTTTGTGCATTTTATGTTCATTGGTGGGGATGCACCATCTGCATGCTCAGTGTTCAGCTGGAGACTTAGGTGCATGTCGTATTCCCAGATGTAAAACCAAAGCACCTAGAGGAGCTGGAATAATTATTGAATATTTTAAAAGTACATGTGCATAACATAAGCACTAATGTTCCCCTGGTTCTCATATTATATAATTTAGCCTTGTGTCTTTCCTTTTATTTTAATATTCATATGAGCTAAGGAGTACTTCTATGTTGAAAGTATAAAACAGAGCAGAGTACAGAGAGAATTCCAAGCACGGCAAACATATTTTGAACCTTATATATTATTAATAGTAATGATAAAAATAAGTACAATTTTTGATCACCAAACCTATAACCACTGTTGTGGCAAGAGGTTGGTGTTATAGCATATTCTTATGCTGGTATAGGTCTTATTTCTACAGATGTGGAGATGCATGTCAGAGGTAAAGCAAAACTTATTCAAGGTCAAATAGCAAACAGGTGGCAGAACTATTGATTTCAGAGAGGGGTAATGAGAGAGAGAAACATCCATGAGACAGAAACATCTATTGGCTGCCTTTTGTCTCAAGAGGCAGTAGGGGGCAGAAGGTAGCCACCACTGGGCAATTTGTCCTGACCGGAATTAAACTGGCAACCTCCTGGTGCAGGGGTCAATGCTCAACCACTGAGCACACTGGCTGGGCCAGAACTAAGATTTAAATGTTGACTCTATTCATTTGGTCTGCATTTAAAAGCAAAGGTTTAAATTCCAGAAGAACACTTTATAAATAATTTATTGTCTCCCTCCTTCCACCCTCTCTCCCTACCTCGCACCCTCACTTCCTTCTCTCCCTCCCCGCTTCCTTATCTCCATTGTTCCATGCTGGTGAGATCAAAGAGAAAGTCTACATTGTGGACTGAGTAAAGGCGCTGTGAGATACGCTGGGTTTTCTGTGATTGTCAAGAGGAAATAGTGAGACAAAAATGACAAGCAGAGCCCAGAGATGAGTGCGGATGTAGAACATACAGGAAGAGAGAACAATCCAATTTGGCACAAGTATAAAATTGATTACGGTGTGTGGGGGAAGAGAGGGACATTTGGAAACCATCCCATCACTAACTCTGGCCTGGAGGCTTGATGTGTACATAGGTTTTAGTTATATCCCTAATCCAGCTCCTCTTGGAAGTAAGATCAATGAAATGGAGTGGGACACTCACTGATAGATGGCATCGTTGTGAGAGAAACAAACCAACAGAACAGTTTGCTTTACAGGAGGTTCTGCACACTTCCCTCCAAGTAAGGTCCAACGCCAAGCCTGGCTGGTGCCGCTCAGTGGATTGAGCATCGTCCCATGGACCAAGAGGTCCTGGGTTTGATTCCAGGTCAGGGCTCATGCCTGGGTTGTTGGCTTGATTCCCAGTAAGGGGCATGCAGGAGAGATTGATCGACGTGTCTCTCTCATTGATACCTCTCTCATCAATGTTTCTATCTCTCTCTCCCCTCCTCTCTATCTAAAAATCAATGAAAACATTTTTTTTTTTAGAAATTCTTTTTTTTTTAAATATATTTTATTGATTTTTCACAGAGAGGAAGGGAGAGAGACAGAGAGTTAGAAACATCGATGAGAGAGAAACATCGATCAGCCGCCTCCTGCACATCTCCCACTGGGGATGTGCCCGCAACCCAGGTACATGCCCTTGACCGGAATCGAACCTGGAACCTTTCAGTCCGCAGGCCGACGCTCTATCCACTGAGCCAAACTGGCTTTGGCAATGAAAACATTTTTTAAAAAGTTCCAACACCATTTCCGTTTACAGTTGAAGCATGGCTCTCTGGGGAAGAGGGCTTTGAAAGAGGGAGTGAACATGAAGTATATCAGAAGTATATTAAAAAGAGTCAGAACAATTCTCACCAGCTCCTGTATATGTGTAGAATTTTTAGAGACTGGAAGTGATGACTAGAGATGTCCAGAGAGCTTTCTGGGGGCTGTGTGTATGAACCTGGGATGCAGTTCTTTTTAAGGAAAACAAATTATAATTCATATTAATGTTGATATTCAATCAATTGATCATCAAGCAATTCAATCAATGAGACCTGTAAAGTCTCATATTTGACTTCTTTACTATGAATTTGTTCACAGCCTGAGCCATGTGGAGGCTGAATATTATCAGGGTTACACAAATATATTTGAAATTGTTTTCCTCTTCCCTCCCTCCCTCCCTCCCTCCCTTCCTCCCTCCCTCCCTCCCTCCCTCCCTTCCTTCCTTCCTTCCTTTTTGTTTTTTAAAGAATATAATCTTGACAGTGATTCCAGAAATGAAAGCAGAGAGATGAGATAGTAAAGTACTCAAGGGTAGATAGCAGCCATTTGGATTTAAAGTTTCAAATATGCTGCTCCACTTTTTGTGTGCCTGGATATACTGAAATTCAGCATGTCGCATTTCCCTCTGTTAATGGAGGTAGATGCATCTTGCCATTATCCTGTCACCGTGCAACACCTCCATCTTCATCAAAGTTCTCCGAGGTAAGTGCCATTATCTCCCCCCATCTTACAGAAGAGGAAATTGGGCCCAGAGTGAGGTCATATTACCCCAAAGTGATACATTCGGGATGTTAAACAAGGTCACTGTCTCAAATTTGCCCGTTCCAGTCAAAAAACCAGAATAACGTCATGACAAAAGGGGTTGCCTGTGGTATCACACAGACTTTGACATGGCCAGGTTTGTAGTTTACTGAGTCAATTTTTTGAAATATGCCGCGCCGATTAATTCCCACCCATCAAATGATATATCTAAGGAAAACACTCTCTGACTTGTCAGCCCCAGTGACAAATGGAGAGCTAAACTGCTAGCTGTCCTCCAAGCGCTGTGCCATTTCCAAGAGCTGATCTGATTAAATAGCCGGAGAAAAAATTAAACAAACGCAACTGGGTGGACATTTCCTTATTCTGTTGACCTCGCTGAGACACAAAAGCTCACTTACCACTCAACCAACTGTTCAGTGGCAAAGCTTTCTTGGTTGACATGATAGGCCGAAAGCTCCACCGTCAAAACAAAGCTGCTACTATCTGTGGGAGGTTTTTTTAGCACTAGCCATTTCAAAAAAAAAAAAAAAAAAAA
The DNA here is from genome assembly GCF_014108235.1 of Myotis myotis. Lineage (NCBI taxonomy): Eukaryota > Metazoa > Chordata > Mammalia > Chiroptera > Vespertilionidae > Myotis > Myotis myotis. Next base: position 34,414,649 of record NW_023416323.1, on the reverse strand, counting down.
AAAAAAATCGATATAGTGGCTAGGAAAATGCCTGTCGGGAAGCCAGAGGCAAAAATCACCTCTCCTTAGATGAGAAAATATGTGACAAACACATTGCTGGAAATTATAAATTAAAGTGCCGCTGGCAAGTTTGGAAGTAAAGAAGCAAAGCTTTATTTCCAACGCAGAGAGCATACCATGTTTTTAGAGTTAGAATGAAATGTGAGCCAAGAAGGTGATGATGAAAATTTGTAGAGAACAAACAATGCCTGAGATGGTAAAATGAGCTAAAGCGTATTGATACTTACCAGGTTCTGCTTTCATATGTTCTAGGGCTATCTTCATAATATCCTTAGGGGAAAGATGCATATATCCTACCCACTTTCACAGAACGGGAACAAAAGGATGGACAGTGCCCAAGTAAAGGGACTAGTCTTTGGAGAAACACAAGAATCAAACCCAGGTGGTGGTCTCACACTGGAGCCTATGCAATTACATGCTATGCCACAATATCTCTCGGATAAGAGGGTTCAGAGTCCTTATTTCAGTTAATATTCATACTAATCTTATCAAATAAGAATGATCAGTATTACCTATAAGGAAACAACATTTCAGAGGGATTGACTGTGCCAGTGATACAGCTAAAAACATGTCAAAGAAAGATACTGATCCAGGAGGTAATTTTTTTTTTTCTTACCAGTAACTGACTATTCTGAATCACTATTTTTTATGTTGTTGTTAGGAAGCAATTATTCTTCTCTGAAATACATACTATGGAAACCGATTCCTAGTCATTCATGGAGGGGTGTAAGTAAGGTGTTTAGGCTAGCATGAAGTTTAATTCAGCACAGTTTTCAAACATGTTAACAATTTCAAAGCCTTTCCAAAGAGCTTTCCACTGCTTTTGCATTCTCTTTCAAAGAAACCTCTGATGTGATTAGTACTTTGTCCCCAAATGACAAGTTGCAAATGAGGCATTTTCCTTGAAAATATTTTCAACGTGAGGAAATAATTTATCCAAGCGAAGGAGAGTGACCCAAGGCCTGGGAACCAGGCAACTTTCATCACAAAGCAGTACTTTCTTGCATTTCAAAGAAATACCACAAAGAAAATTAGCATTGCCTGATTTGCACTTGAAGTTCAGAGAAAGAGTGTTATTATTCTAATGCTTTAGTATCTGGCTGGAGGGAGTAATCACAGGTGAATCAACGCCTCTGGCATTTTCCCTGGACTTAGATGCTGACCTAGAATTAAAAATCCTATCCCTGTTATTTACTGGATTGTAACCTTAATGACATTGTTTGACAGTGAAGCGATGGGTATTGATGATGAGACTGAAGCATTCTTGCCACATGGCTAATTGAATGACACATTTCAAATTAATTGGTGACCCAGGGAACCCCTTCCATGCTGACGGTTATAAGTATGCACATCACCAGCACAAACACCAGAGAAATTTCACTTGCAAGAAGCTGGGCTTCATGTGTAGCCCCTCCTTCAAAACATATGCAAATCCAAAGCTAGATTGCAGTATACATTTTGGGGTTTTTTCCTTGCTTTTTGGAGTATTTACATTCCTGTAGATATCTCTAAGTGTTGAAATCCCTCTCTCATGAAACTAGCACTGGTGTGGTTCTTGATGTTGGAGTGTGAGCAAGGCAGATGTCATTCTGTTGCCAGAGGACATGGGGTTCTTGTAGTGTCATGATGAACATGATTCCTGGGGACCCACAAGGGAGGATGAGGTCTGGTGGTAATATTTATTTGTGATGCAAAATTAAAGGAGTTTCCCAATGGTCCATCTCTGTCCATCTCACCATGGAAATTTAGGGCCATAAATAGAGCAAATGTCCAGAGACCCTGATCTATATTAAAGCTTAGTCCCAGTCCAGCATCTGGCTAGCTTAGCTTATGTTCCCGGCTGTAATCCGTTGCTGTGCTGTGGTATCCAGGCTCCTGCCTAGAGCCTGCAGCTGGAGCCTGTATGACCCTTGGTCACCTGGCTGCTAAGGCCACACGGCTATGGAGAAAAAATGTTCCAACGCCTGGGCCAGTGTGGGGGAGAGGGAGACAGAGGGGGGGGAGTGTGTGTGTGTGTGTGTGTGTGTGTGTGTGTGGGAGAGAGAGAGAGAGAGAGAGAGAGAGAGAGAGAGAGAGAGAGAGAGAGAGAGAACACTTCTTTGGTCACCTGGAATTATGAACTCTCAGTCTTGGGAGGAACCAGAAGCTTTTAGCTTTTTCAAAATAACCAATCAGCTTCCAAAATTTTTTGCAGGCTTCTAATGAGTCCAGTGATCCCTCTTCCCGGTTAGACTGACAGGCCTCTAGGGTTAGGCACCTCCCCCTGGCCCACTTTGACTTTATTATGCACATGCCCTTCTCCCCCCTGCTGCCCCAATACACACACACATACAATCTGGTACCTGATGGGGGATGAGAGGGACACGACTTTTATTAAAATCTGAAAACTGATGCCTCCCTTAATATATGAGACTCAATCTAGATATGAATTCAGGAAAGAATAGAACCAATGAACTAAAACAAGTGTAAGTGAGGCAGGAGAGTAAAGACCTAGGGAAATTCCTTGACAAGTGGAATAGGGAAACTGAGACAAAATAATTAAACAAGGCCAAACAATTTGAGCAATTTACAGGCAGCTAAGGAATCACAAGGTTTGATCTTCTCTAACCAAGGACATTTAGGAGCAAGTGGTTTACACATTACAGACCTTCTGGGGCAGACCAGCCTCTTCAATGATGTTCTTTAAAAATAAAACTAAGCAGACAATAACCCGGACCCCTCTATACACACATTTGGATGAATCAACATAAAGAAGGACACACCTGAAAAACTAATGAATATTCTATAGTATTAATACCCTCCCCTGGGACCTCCCCTGAGATCTCCCCTAGGATTCTCACCAGCCAAAGAAAAATAAAAAGCCTCAAGATGAAGGACCCACAGCACACTCTCTCTAGAGCATGCCCACACCTTGTACCTTTGTTCTCTTTTCCTAAACTCTATGGATCCCCACGAGACTTGCAACCAGGGGAGGAGTGAGCAGCAGCAGCTCATCCCGGACAAACCACCTGAAACTGTCTCCAACTCTCCTTTTCTATGACTTTCCTGTGAGCCAAAGAAGCCCCACTTAGGTGCTTTCCTGTTGCTTCTTCTGTCCTAGATGCTTCCTTGTTTCACTGTCCCCAGCGTTAATAAACACACTCTCAAAATCACTTGGATTCATTTAGTGAAATCTTTCCTGCGTGAAGTCAGAAACCCACACACTCCTGGCTGGCCTGAGGCAGACCAGCCCTGGGTCAGGTCCCCATCTGGTAACATAAATACTTCAGATTTCTCTATGCGTGTGTACATATGCATTGTAAGATGTAAAAGACATACATACAGAGGGCACATGCACCCATACATCAGGATATACAGCTTGGATGATCAAGCTTTTCTGGGAGGTTTAATTTCATTTTATCACTAGAGGCCCGGTGCATGAATTTGTGCACCAGTGGGCTCCCTCATCCTGGCCTGCGAGATCGGGCCACAGCTGGCTCTCAGACATCACCCAAAGGCGTCCTGGATTGCGAGAGGTCACAGGCCAGGTGGAGGGACCCCACTGGTGCATGATTGGCACCTGGAAGGAATGTGGGAAGTTGGCCAGCTGGGGAGGGACAACGGGAGGGCTCCAGGGCATATCTGGCCCCTTTCACTCAGTCCTGATCAGCCAGACCCCAGCAGCAAGCTAACCTACTGGTTGGACCATCTGCCCCTGGGTGGTCAGTGCATGTCATAGCGACTGGTCAACCAGTCGACTGTCTGTTCCCTGGTGGTCAGTGCACATCAGAGCAAGCGGTTGAGCGGCCTTAGCATATCATTAGCATATTATGCTTTGATTGGTTGAATGGATGACTGGATGACCGGATATTTAGCATATTAAGCTTTTATTATATAGGATAATTTCATAAATAAGCATGCTGAAAATAGGGCAGAATGCACACAAACTACTTTATTACTAATTTGACACTTCATAAGCATTGGCTGAGCAGGGACAGGTAAAGGACATGGTCCACTTTTACTGGGAACATAAAGAGATGACAGAATTAAACTCTAGACTGGAGTAAAAAAATGTGTACAAGAGGGTTCCCACATCATCCATGCAAATCTTAGCATAACTGCTAACCGCATCTCCAAGTGCTGCTGGTTTCCACCTTAGAAATAGATCTGAATTCACTTACCACAGGGCACAGAGGAAAGGGGGAATGAATCAGGAGGATCTCAAAGTGAGGAAGCTTAGACACAACAGACAAGCAGACATGCAGGAGGTAAAATGTAATTTTGAGGGGGAAAATCATAAGATAAGATTGGATTTTTTGGCATAATTTTTCTGAAAATGCAATTTGTAACAAGTTATATTGTCTGTCAAGGAATCCCTACTGCCCTTCTAATGTGCTTTTTAGTATCTGAAACATAAAAGCACATCAGAATACATCATGTGCAAACCATGGCATTAAACAGATTAGAAAAACGAAATGTCATACAGGAACATGGGCGGCTCTCGGGCAGTTAATTTAGTAGAAAGGCAGAGAATCGCTGCAGGAAACGCTTTCTCTGCTTATGCTCCCTGCAGCTAAAATACCTTGTATACCTTATTTTTGAAGGAACAATAACTTTGCTGAAGTGATAAATTTAAAGCTTATGTGGTTTTCGGATGGCACCTCAGCTAAATTTTTCCTGAATTGGGCCGTGTGTTGCGACTTACAGATGTGAGGATGGACAAGCAAGTTTCCCCGTACCCCTCTGTCCCCCAAAGCCCTCGGCTCTCACACTTTGGTGGGCTCCCTGGGTGTTATCTCTTCCTATGAAATCAATTTCTGGAATAGAACAACCTTCTTGCCACTGACCTCTGGCTCTGCTTGGTATATCTTTTTAAGTTTATTTTGGTTTTTACATAGTCTCATGGTTAATGTACCACAGACAAGGGGGGTGGATTGATCTACCTTCAGTTAAAAAATAGCACATTGAGACAGGACATTATCTGGCCACCAGGTCAGGGAAGTTAAATCGAGCATCCTGCATTCCCCAGCGGTCCTGAAGCAAAGTCCATCACTCCTGCTAATTAGAGCTTTGCACGTGGGTTCAGACGGAAATCACCTCGGTGGCTTTCTCCAAGCTCTCACCTGGTTCTAATTAGTTCCCCTGGAACATTAACCCAGCTCCCTCCTCCCAGCCCCATCCCTACCTCATGATGCATCTCATTAGAAAAACTGATAAGTGGGCTACTCATATCTGCGAGGTAAGATGTACAATGGCGAGCTCGCCATTAAGCAGGGGCTAATGATAAAGGGGGCCTTCTTAGGGGGAACATCAGAGAGTATCACTGCCTAATGCCCTTTAACGTGGGTAATTAAGCACATTAACAGTGGAGATCATTTTTTCCCAGTGGGGGTGAAGGAGAAACTTGAATGAAAAATATACCTTGCCCTGGCCCTGCTGACATCTCTATAAAGCATTTAAGCAGATGCAGCGGAAGTGCTTTACATACTGGCGACTAAGCAGGAAGGTCTCTCCTGGCTTCCCAAATGCAGAACAACCTGCACTTCCAGATTAAACTTGATCAGCTATCTGTGGGAGGCAGACTACTGACCCCTCCCAAAGATGACCACGCCCTAATGTACTACCTCCCATGGGCAAAGGGTCTTTGCTGCCGCCATTAAGGTTTCGGACCATGAGATGAGATCAACTTGGATCATCTGAGTGAGCCAAGCGTAATCATAAGAATCATGCCTGGCGGACGTGGCTCAGGGGTTGAGCATCGACCTATGAACCAGGAGGTCACGATCGATTCCCAGTCAGGGCCCATGGACTTGATCCCCAGTGTGGGGCATACAGAAGGTGGCTGATCAATGATTCTACCATCATTGATGTTTCTATATCTCCCTCTCCTTTCTCCTCTAAAATCAATAAAGATATATTTTAAAAATAATCATTACTGTCTATGGTCAGAAGAAGGTGCTATAACTGAAGAATGGTCAAAGAAATGCAGAGTTGCTGGCTTTGAAGATGGAGAAAAGGGGCCATGGGACAAGAAATGAGGCTGCCTCTGGAAGGTGAGGAAGGCAAGAAAATAAAGTCTCTCTTGGGGCCTCCAGGAGGAGTGCAGTCTGGCTCATACCTTCACTTTAGCTCCCTGAGATCCCACGTGGGGCTTCTGATATACAGAATTATAATATGTACAAAACGTTGTGCTGTGTTAAGCCACTAAGTTTATATATTTTGTTACAGCAGCAATAGCAAACTAATACGAATGGAACTTTTGGAGAACAGCTCCCTCAGTAGAAGAACCATGAAGGGCTTGTTCAAGGCTGCAGTCATGACACTTCTATCAGTGTCTGGCACACGACAGAAGCTCAACAATTGTTTTGGAATCAATAAATATGTATTGAAAACCGACCAGGTGTCAGTGACTTAATATAGCTACTATAATAAGAACATTGCTTATTAAGGGGACAATGGAAGCTCATTGTATAAATTACTAGTTTAGGCTACAAGGCTGTACAAAAGAAATTAAAAAATTCAAATCACAGCCTGTTTGACAGGCTAAGGTCTGTGACCACAGCATTTTCTAATTTCTGTCATTGGCACTTAGCCTCCAAAACAGATCTTTTATGATTTTGTTTCTAGTTACTTGTGCATCCTCCAAATTCTTGAAAGTGATAGCTGAACCTTCCCTTGTCTCCTAGCAGCAGGAGATATTGGGGATGATATAAAAAGTTACACTGGGAGTTCTTTGAAGAGGATTCCAGATAAAAAGATGTCTGTGAAAATAATGAGAACTAACATCTACATGATGCTTTCTACTTCCCAGCCATGCCTCTGATCGTTTTGCCTACTTTTACACATTTATTCTTCAAAATAACCCCAAGATATAGGTGCAATTGGTAACCTCACCCTGGATAAGGAGTGGGAGGTCAAAACAAAACAAAAACAACAACAGAAGGAAAGAAAAACCAATGAAATAACTTGTTTAGTTCACATTCTATGAATACCACAGGTGGGCTATCAGCCCATGAAGTCTGACACCACAGGGCATGCATTTCACTGCCCTAAACAGCCTTTATCACCAAGGGGTTCTGACATATGTTCTCTTGCCAGAATCCTTAGCCTTATTTGCAAAAGATCCCTTTGCAAACCTGATGAGAACTGTGGTTTGTCTTTCACCATATGTGTACATTTTGTAGATTTTATTTTGGGAATCAAAGACATTAGATTAGAGAAATGCACCCTGGAAAAACACACACACACACACACACACACACACACACACACACACACACGGTAGAAAAGAAACTGGGGGTCTTACAGGTAGGATCACAATCAATACATCTTTCTTTTTTAAATCTTTTTAAAATATATTTTTATTGATTTCAGAGAGGAAGGTAGAGGGAGAGAGAGATAGAAACATTAATGATGAGAATCATCAATCAGCTGTGTCCTGCACACTCCCTTCTGGGGATGAAGCCCATAACCCAGGCATATACCCTGATCAGGAATCAAACCTGGGACCCTGCAGTCTGCAGGCCAACACTCTATCCACTGAGCCAAACCAGCCAGGGCAATATACCTTTCTAGTCAAATTTTCATTTGATGTACAGACACAGATGACATATCGCATAGCCAACTAAAGGTCCTTTCTTCTCTCATTCACTTCTTGACCTTTGCCACAAAGTCACACTAATAATTTTCTTCTCCATTTATAGCTCAAATAGTTAAAAAAGATTATGTACATCTAAAAATATTATTGGGCAAACAACAGCAAAAGGGCATGAAATATATACTAATCTCAGAACTTCTTTTTTTAGCTTCAATTCAGGAGCATGTACTCAAAAGGGCTGATTACGCTATTGTCATGTAAAGGAATTTTGAGCCAGCATCCAGCAGACAGGCCCTGCAGATATTTGGATAGGGTAAGGCAATGTTACAAAGGCAGGCCTTTAAGCCTCATTTGAACTACGTTCTGATAATGTATTTGAACACCAGTGTCATTGTGTGGTGGCTGGAAGGGGTCTTGCCATCCTTCAACACTGTGTCATCCAACAACTACCTGTAAAAAGCCTTGCTTTCTACCTGTGGGTGAGTTTTGTTTCCAGACAAATCCTAGGTTACAAAAAATGAAAATCCAAATTTGCATGACAAGTGATTTCAAACATAATATTGTACATGAAATGATGAACCCATTTTTACTCCGTCTCTCTCTCTTTTCCCCACCCCTTCTCATTTTACTTACATAAAAACATAGTCTATAAATGTAACTCTTTAAACTGTTTCTAAGACTATCTGATGAAAGAAAAACATTGGAAGAGGGTGCTACTCCAATGAAGGAAAACATCACTTCTTCACAATGATCATCTGCTTCTTTTAATTGGAAGCAGACAATGCGTATATAAATGTCATATCTTTAATAAGGAATTGAGGAGACAGCCATAGACAGGCACTGGCGGGAAGAGACATTTATGACTTGATAAATAAGGGACATGTGGTTTAAGAGTGGAAAACAAATGATAGCGCTTTAACATTTTTAAAGAGAGATTGCTATCCATTGCCATATGAACGCACTGTGCTCTTAATGAGTGCTCAGCCGTCTTACTTGTCAGTGGCCACTATAGGAGGGAAGTACAAAACCTATTTTTTCCCCCCTCAAGATCTTTATTGTTAAAGAATCTGCCTTAGCACAACTTCTAGATAACCGATTGTGAACACTTCATTCATCAATAAAAAGAAGAAAAAAAAGGATTAGAAAACTCTTCTTAGGCCATCACTGCAGAGGTTATATTTAAAGAACTAGGTATTACAAATCCACAATTCGAGAATTCAATTTTGGATGCAATTACATAAGCATTCCAGAGCACAGTGGAAAAAGTTAGGTGTACTATCTGCTCGGGAAACAGGGGTTTCTGGGAGCCGTGGAGAACTCGCCAGTTCTCAGTGGCCCTTTCTGTTTACTAAGAATAGGCAGAATGTATACATCTCTACCAGAAATCTGCTTTTACTGGGCTCTTTGCATTTAGGAGAAATGCATGAAATACAAAGATATATATAAACTTCTCCCAGGCAAAGATGAGAAGGAAATGGGAGACCAGTTTCATCTCTTAATTTTTATGTTTAAAAAATAACTTTTGTCACTTTATTTTTGTTTGATTTCAATATTTTTCTCCCGTCGGAATGGTACAATGAGTTTGGGGGAGTTCCTTGCTGAACCTCTTGTTAGATGATGTACTTAGAAATCTGTTTATGGGACCATTTGACAGGGCCCTAGGCAGTTCTTGATGAACTACACCGGGAGGAAGTAGAAGTTTATCTAAGCTTATCTGAGATTACCAGGAATTCAGAACGCAAGTTCTTTCTGGCTCAAAGGAAAGAGATCATCATTGTGCAAATAAGGATTTGATTTTCTGTTGCATGTGCACGAAGCATGCGGCTGAGGGTAAATACCTTACGGAGAGTCAACTGAGTTTATCTAAATTAAAGATGAAAGTGTCTTGGAGCAGGAAAGCATGAATTCCTAAAAATATACAAACAGCCTGGCCAGTGTGGCTCAGCTGGTTAGAGCATCATCACCCCCTGCACAAAAGGCCGTGGGTTCAATTCCCGGGCAGGGCACACACATATCTAGGTTGTGGGTTCAATCCCTGGTTGGGGCGTGAATGGGAGGCACACTTGGCAATTTCACATTCTCATGCCCTAGGCCTTAATGTCTAAGTCTATAGCTGACCTTTATACTTCTTTTGTTCTATCTTCTCTTAACACATTTCATTTCCACCAAACAAGCCTGACTTCCTTAGCTGGCCTGCTGAGAGGAGCTTCCCATTGGATTTTTGGCCCCGTGGGCTGCATTGTTGCCTGGGTACCACCTCCATCACACCAGAAAATCACGCTACCTGCTAGGCACAGACCATTCTGCGGAGAACAGGAAATGGAAAACTTCCTCTACAATGGATAAGAGTTGTTCACGTTAGGACTAGGGTGGATGAATGACAATTATAAGTAGGAGTGGAGGGAATCTCAGCTCTATGACATAAATAAGGTTACTTTGTATGGAAGCCAAGAATACTGCCTCGAGGAAAGATCGTGGGGATTTGACTCAGTACCCTTGTGGCTTTTAGATAAATACTAATTCTTGTGAGTTTTTAGATTTTTTTCCCCACTTGTATAATAAAGCTAGTAACAGTAACTCATAGCACTACTATAAGAATTAAATCAGGTAAGTCCTACAAATGTCTTATCCCTGTGCTATAATAATTTTTTATTGTTTATGTTATCTATTGCTTATAACAAATAACCTAAAATTTAGGGGCTTAATGTAACAATTTATTATTATTCCTAACAGTGACGGATCCTAGCTCTCAGCCAGGACCGCCTATTTGGGGTCTCCATGAAATTGCAGTTGGATGTCAGCTCTGAATGGAACCACCACACGCCTTGATTGGGCTGTACCTCTAAGAGGCCTCGTCCCTTGCACACTGGGGAGTTTGTGGGGACAGTCAGCTCATGCTGCCCACCAGAGTACCCCGGCCCAGCCTCTCTCTGTGGCTTGGGCTTGTACATGGCATCTGGGTTGCAGGGGGAAGTCTCCCAAGTTTGACCCACACAGAAGGTATATGTTTTTTTAAAGATCTAGTCTGAGAATTCCCAAAATACCATGTTTGATGCATTCTATTGGATCAATAAGTTATTAAAGCCAGCTTACATTCAGAGAGAGAAGAATTAGACTTGATAATTTGAAATGAGGAGCAAATATATATACATGGAGGGAAGGTATGGATAGCCATCATCTTTTGAGAATAAAACAATTAAATAATATATTAATAATAAACTTGTTGCTGTTAATAGAAGATTACTGGCACTTAGTAAACTCTGAACTTCAGATTCTATAGTTGTGAAATGAGATTTTAATGAGAACCTGCACATAAAATGATTGAAACACTGTCTAGAATGTAATGTAAAATTGCCTGGAAATGGTATTTGTTATTTTAAGGCATATTCTTATGCAGATAGCATTTTAGCTTTGCTAGTAAGCTCCAATCACATATAAGAAATGATGACTTTATGAATAAATGGATTTTTTCTTGCTTTTAATTGAACTAATTATTTCCTTATTGCACATTTATTACTGGACTTAGAAAATCAATTGATTTAGTATATCAATCTTAATTGTGGAACATGAAAGAAAACACTTGATACATTTTAAATATTTTATTACGCTAAGTTTTATATTTATTCAGAAAATAGTTTCTAAAGTATTAAAATGTATTAAATTGAAAAATCCCCCTTTCCATACATAGTGATGGTGTACCATGTTCCTGTAAGGAATAATAAGATAAGTGGGGGAAATATGCATACCTAAATGTGGTATTTCATAGTAATTAGGCTAGTTATTACATCAGGCATTTTCAACAATCAATCCTTTTTTTTCTTTATTTTTTTTTTCCAGACAGCGGAAGGGAGAGAGACAGAGAGACAGAAACAACAATGACGAGAATGTGCCCTGACCTGGAAAACCACCATGACCTCCTGGTTCAAGGGTTGATGCTCAACCACTGAGCCATACCTGCTGGGCTTTTCTTTACATTTTAAAATGTTTAAAACATGAGCCATGAGTGTGGCCGACATAACAATTTTGAATTCTGCAAAGGCATTAAGTATTCTGTTTCTTTCTCCCCACGGTTTTGTTTTATCAACAACTCTTACCTTCAACTCTCCTCTTCGACAGATTCTCCCATGGATGCAAGTGAAAGCCCACCACCACCACAGGAGAGGGGAATGAAATGGGTCGTCTGAGCTGACAGAGGTCTCTGAGACCCTCCTGGGGGGACTGGGCAGAGGACATCCATAAATGGAAGAGGAAGGCAGCCCTCTTACCTCTGGCCATTCCACGCAGCAGCAACCTTTCACCACCCTCGCAGGCTTTTAGTCTGATTAATACTTTAATTTTGCAGCAAAGAAATTACAAATTGAAAATATCTATTAGGTCATCTGGCTTGGCACTTCCACAATTACAATATGCGTTATGACATATAATTATTACCAGTGAGAAGAAAGGTAAAAAATAATTGACCTCTGCCGTTCGCCACGACATGCCCCGTGCTTCCTTGGTCGGTAAAGCCATCACTAGAGATGTCTTTTCGATTTCTTCTCTTCTTCCCACGCCCTGCACCAATTCCTCATTAATTCTAGCTGATGCACTTAAGCTGAGAATGGGTCTCAAAATGGAAGCAACACTAGCCTGACATTGACAACTTTTCAGAACCCAGATCCACTCTCAGAAGAGGGGCTTCTCTTCAGCTCCTGAGTTTCTCCCCATCTGGTTTTTATGCTACGGCAGTTCACCTCTGGCAACTCAAACACCTCGAGCTCAGATCCCACTCCAGGATTGTGATAATAGCGTCCAACAATCTCCATTTTAAAATACGTATGTTTTTATTGATTTCAGAGAGGAAGAGAGTGAGAGAGCGAGAGCGAGAGCGAGAGCGAGAGAGAGAGAGAGAGAGAGAGAGAGAGAGAGAGGTCAATGATGAGAAAGAATCATTGTTTGGCTGCCTCCTGCATATCCCACACTGGGGATTGAGCCAGCAACTGACCTCCTAGTTCATAGGTCAATGCTCAACCGCTGAGCCATGCTGGCCAGGGCTCCATTTTTTATTAAATTTGGCTTCATTGAGTCTCTCCTCTATACTGTCACCAGGGTCCAGTGTGTAAGGAATACATGTTTTAAAGAATTATGATGAGTGTCATGTTTGTTGTTGTTAATCCTCACATGAGGATGTTTTTCCATTGGTTTTTAGAGCAAGTGGAAGGGTAGGGGAGAGATAGGGAGAGAGAAACATTGATGTGAGAGAGACACATCAATTAGCCTCCCACACGTGTCCTGACTGGGGCCAGGGATCGAGCCAGCAACTGAGGTATGTGCCTTGACTGGAATCGAACACACAACTCTTCAGTCTGTGGGATGCTGCTCTAATCACTGAGCAACCAACCAGGGAGATGAGTATCATCCTTGACTCATCTCCCATCTCTTTGGTACATATACAGCTCCCAGCTTTTTTTTTTTTTTTTAAATATATTTTATTGATTTTTTACAGAGAGGAAGGGAGAGAGATAGAGAGTTAGAAACATCGATGAGAGAGAAACATCGATCAGCTGCCTCCTGCACATCTCCTACTGGGGATGTGCCTGCAACCCAGGTACATGCCCTTGACCGGAATCAAACCTGGTACCTTTCAGTCCGCAGGCCGACGCTCTATCTACTGAGCCAAACCGGTTTCGGCTAAACCTCCCAGCTTTTGCACTTGGTTTGTCATCTTCCTGGAAAGCCTCTCCCCTTTGTGGCTGACTCCTCCTTATCGCTATGACGTCAGTTTAAGTGGCAATGCCTGAGGGTGAGCTTTCCTATGTGTGTCAGTGTTCAGTCGGTCTTATGACACCACCCCTACTTATGCTTCACACATCATGGTGTCACTGAGTCGTTATGTGTATTCACTTGATTGCCATTTACTTCTTGACTCTCCAACTAGAATGTATACTCCAATGGGCTCGTGTTTTTTCTGAGTTGTTTTGCCACCAGTGCCTAAGCCTGTATTAGGAATAACTCAATATGTATGTACGTTATGAATACGTAAATACATAGATGAAGCAGTGTAGTTGGATGGAGCAACACCTACAAGAGATTCAGCATTCACCCAGTGTGAGCAGTGTGCAAGTGGGCACCCGGTTCTTGGTTTAACTTTGGGCCCTGGGGCTGTGATGAGCACCCACCCGCCATGGGCCTCTCAAGTCCCAGCAAGCTTTGCAATAAGACCTGCAATTTATTTCCCAATAAAACTGCAAAAAACATGTTTGTGCATCACTCCTTGTCAGGTATGTTTTTAAGTGGCTATAAAAATAAAAATCATTTTCTTAATAGCTTGTATCAACCAAATAGGAAATCTAAAAGGAAAAAAAAAATGCACAGTATGCCATGGGATTCAAGAAAAACCACTCTCCCAGAAAGAACATGAGAAAATGCCAAGACGAGGGTCAAATCAGGGTTTCAATTCCAGTTCCTCCACTTCTTAATGTGACTGACCTTGGCTTAGTTATCACAAGCTGTTTTTTCCACGGGTACATTCTCATAAGGTTTCTAGCCAGGATTGTATAGAGCAGGTTGACCTGGCCCTGAGAAGATGTTCAATAAGTATCCACTTCTTTCTTCTTACATTCAGTACTCAATGTTATGAGTCGAATTGCATCCTCCAAAAAGAGACATTCAAAGCTCTAATCCCCAGTCCCTCAGAATATGACCTTATTTGGAAATAGGGTTTATGCAGATGTAATTAGTTAAGATGGGGTCATACCAGAGTGGGGTGGGCCCTTCATCCAGCATGGCCAGGGTCCTTATCAGATGATGAACAAATACAGAAAGAGAATGCCATGTCAAGACAGATGCAAAGAATGGAGTAGTGCAACCTCAAGGTAAGGAATTCTAAGGCTTGCTGGCGACATCAGAAGCTAAGAGAAAGGCATGGGACAGATTCAACTCTGGAGCCTTGTCCTAGAGAGTGTGGCTCTGCTGACATCTTGACTTTGGACTTCTAGCCTCCAGAACCGTGAGACAATGCATTTCTGTTGTTTTAAGCCACTGAGTTTGGTGTACTTTGCTACAGCAGCCCTAGGAAGGTAATACACCCAGAAAGACGGCAGCTGGAATGTGTTCCCAGGCAAACTCATCTGCAGGCTCAATATCATCTCATTGCTTTTCACATCCTTTTTATCAGCTCAAAAATTTCTTTGTATTTTTTACACTCAGATATTAGACAGTAATGCACCTTAATTTTTTTTTTACAGAACGTATTTAATTGCTGTAATATCTCACCATAAATCAATCTCTCAAGTCTTTAAACCATTTCTAATGCCAATCGTGCAATGATTGCCTATTGCAGGGAAGTAGTGATGAATTGCCTCCAACAAAAAATGTCACCCAGTGCTAGTCTCTGATAAATTTAGACAGATATGATTGCCTCCCTACTACACATCATAGGTGTGGCCTGAGAAAAGACACATTGCATTTTCTCTCTCTTTTTTCCCCCCTACTAGTTGCTAAACATGTTCCTCGTGGACTGGAATCCAGTTTGATAGTCTCCATGATTTGTGAGGTATTTATCGTTATGGGGATGCAGGTTTTTCTTCCAATAGAATCGTACATTGATTTGTTATTTGTAATTCTCTGAGGCTCTTTGAGAAAGTAGTTGAGGATCCTTTCTTACAGTTCCTGAACAATCCCTCACTTGATGTTCTTTTGCTACCACTTGGTGTCACTAAGAAATTTCCATACCATGATGCTTTATTGCTCTCTTACTGAAAAGCTCAGATTCAGATTCATATTTCAGACTGATTTATCCTGGACCTCAGGCCAACACTGCCTGCAAGGGAGTTATTTTCTTCCTTTCTGACAATGTGGTGTGCCTACCAAATGGTCTTTAAGAATAGCCAGTCAGCAACCAATGATTCAAGGACAAGGCTCTACGCTAGGGGCCAGCATCGTGTATGAAAATATGAACCTTCCTAGATAAAGTTTCATTATTCAATCAGGAAGCGAGACAATACATTCATAATTGCAGGTGTGTGAAATTTAATGGCAGATGTTTATAAAAAACACAAAATAGAACACCCTAACCAAGAATAACTGTTTGAGTAAATTATGTTTAAGCTGACCTTTCAAGGTAAATACGTATCCATCAGTTTGAAAGTTAAAAATTTTTACTCATATTTTCAGATGAAAAGACACAAAGGTAGTACATACATTTTCTAAGATAGTAGCAGACCTGGGGAGCCCAGGGGGGCTAGAACTCCAAGCCCATGATCTTCGCTATTATACATACTCACATGCTCCCTGCTACCTGGAAAGCCTTCCCTTCCATTTTACTAATAGCTCATCCCGGGGGACATAATTAGACAAAGCTTCCTTGTGTAAGGAGTCTTCCAAAATGGATAGTCTGATTCCCTTCTGTAAAGCTCCTCTCTGTTTTTCATAGTCTGCATCTCCTTTATTATATATAAATATTTATATTTACATGTGTGTGAGTATAATGGCAAAATTATACTGAGTCCTTTTTCATTCTTCTCTTTAAATGAGAAAGAGAGAGAGAGAGAGAGAGAGAGAGAGAGAGAGAGAGAGAGAGAGAGAGAGAGAGAGAGAGAGAGAAAGGAGAGAGGAAGAAGGGCGGCCAACTTTACAAAGGATAAATAACAATTTATGCTTTTATCACCCAAAATGCCTCGCATAGCAGTGTGAATGTACCTGTCTTCCGTACATAAAAGCTGACTTGAAAGTCATGTACAGGTTACACTGACCATATCTGCATAAGTTTATTTCTGAGTTCAAACTTATGTTTCATTGGTCCACATGTCTATTTTTGTACTATCACCATACTGTTATAATATTACCAGTGCATGAATTCATGCACGGGTGGGGTCCCTCAGCCTGGCCAGCAATTGGGGCTGATCTGGGGGGTGGAGGGGGCTGGCCTGCTGAGGGGAGGAACTATGATGGGAGGTTGGCCAGTTAGCCCCTCCCCATCGAGACTGATCAGGGGGTCCAGCTGGCTGGGGGAAGGGACCACAGGAGACTGGCTCCAGGATCAAGCTAACCAATGGCCAATTCTGTGAGGAATCAGGCTCCCTCCTCCCTCCTGTCTGGGTCTGGGGTGTAGGTGAACCAGATTCAGAGCCTTCAGGGCCTCAGTAGCAAGCTAACCAATGGCTGATTCCGCAAGGAATCGGGTTCCCTCCTGCCTGGGTCCGGGGTGCGGGTGAACCAGATTTGGGGCTGTCAGGGCGCCAGCAGCAAGGCCTGGATCAGTGCATGTTTGTCATAGCTACCAGCCAGTCATCTGGTCATTCTGGTCGTTCAGTCATAACAATCGCTTAGGCTTTTATATATATACTAGAGGCCCAGTGCACGGATTCGTGCACCAGTGGGGTCCCTCGGCCTGGCCTGCAGGGATTGGGCTGAAACCAGCTCTCTGACTTCCTCTGAGGGGTCCCAGATTGCAAGAGGGCAGTTCTCGGGTGACACACCCCGGAATTGGGCTCCCTCCTCTGTGGTTCCAGGTGTGTCACCCAAGAACCACAGCTGCCAAGTCACCGCAGATTGGCATCTCCTGCATTGAGCGTCTGCCCCCTGGTGGTCTGTGCGTGTGATAGCTACCGGTTGGACAGTTGAAAGATAGGACAGTTGCTTAGGCTTTTATATATGTAGATATAGATAGCTTTGCAGTATAGTTTAAAGTCAGAAAATGTGATACCTACAGATTTAATTTTATTTGAGTCATTTTTATTTTTTTCTGGTCTAGCTAAAGGTTTGCCAATTTTATTTATCTTTTCAAAAAAGCAACTTTTAGTTTTATGTTTTTCTATTGTCTTTCTAATCTCTGTATCATTTATTTCTGTTCTCATCTTTATTATTTACTTCCTTCTGCTAACTTTGGGCTCAGTCTGTTGTTTTTTGTTTTTTTCCAGTTCCATGAGGTATACGTTAGTTTAATTAATTTAGATCTTTCTTTAGTTAATGTAGACATTCATATCTATATGCTTCTCTCTTAGAAGCACATTTACTTCATTCCAAAAACTTTAGTAGGTGTGTTTTTATTTTCTTTTGTCTCAAAATACTTTCTGATTTCCCTTTGGATTTCTTCTTTGATTACTGGTTTTTCTGGAGTGTGTTAATTTCCACATATATTTTACTTTTTTAGTACTGCTCCTGCTGTAGATTTCTATCTCCAAACCACTGTGGTTTGAATACATATTTGATATGATTTTATCCTCTTTAATTTGTTAAGGCTTGCTTGTGAACCTACATATGGTCTATCCTGGAGGATGTTCTGTGTGCACCTGAGAAAGATGTGTAGTCTGCTGCTGCTGGATGGAATCTTCTTTATGTCTGTTATGTCTTTGTGGTCAATAGTGTTGTTCAGGTTCACTGTATCCTTATTGATTTTCTGTCTGGATGATCTCTGCAATGTTCTGAGTGAAGTATTGAAGTCTCCAGCTATTATGGTATTGCTGTCTTTTTATTACCCTGCTCCCTCCCGGCCTGCAAAGTTTCTATGCGTGATGAGACATGTTTCTCTTGCTGCTTTCAAAGCTCTCCCTTGGTTTTGATGGTTAATATTTTGATTGCAATGTGTCTGGGAGCAAGTGTCTCTGGGATGATCTTGTTGGGGTCCTCTCAGCTTCTTTCACCTGGATGTCCATATCTCTTCCAGGAGTGTTTAGCTATTGTTTCTTCACATAAGCTTTCTGCCTTTCTCTCTCCTTTTGGGAATCCCATGATGGAAATGATAATTTACTTGATACTGTTCCATAATTTACATAGGCCTTCCTAACTCTTTTTTTATTTGTATTGTTTGGTTCCTCTATCAGTGGTTCTCAACCTTCCTAATGTCGTGACCCTTTAATACAATTTCTCACGTTGTGGTGACCCCTGACCATAAAATTATTTTCGTTGCTACTTCATAACTGTAATTTTGCTACTGTTATGAATCGTAATGTAAATATCTGATATGCAAGATGTATTTTCATTGTTTGTGACCCACAGGTTGAGAACCACTGCAACTGGTTGGTTTCAAACAACATGTCTTTGAGTTCATACACAGGATGGCATCGAGACAAGGATCAATTTCAGGATCCACCATTGGTTCCTCAGACAGTGAGCTTATTACCGGATGGACAGATGAATGTGGCTCCCTCCAGGGTCCTTGGAGGGCTAGCACCAGGTCACCGGATAAGTCCCTGGTAGGCAGGATTGGCCCTGGACCATGTGGGAAAGGGGCTAGGATTGAGCACCAGAGGTGTTCAGGGTCCACAGCCAAGACGCCAAGACTGAGGTCCTCAAACCTGACTCTGGAGACATGGATGAACATGTCTCCTGCTAGGACCATGGCCAGGCTAGACTTCTCCCTGACTGTGGCTGGAGGGGCTGGAGCAGAGTACTGTGCCACTTCAGGATTTCCTGAGGTGTAGACAGAAGTACTTCCTGTGGATGCCTGGGCCTGCAGACGTATTTGCCTGTGGACTGTGGCTAGGAGGGGATGGAGCCAAGTATAAGCTCTCTCGGTGCACAGATGTAGTATTTCCAGCAAAGAACGTGCACTTACATTTTGTAGCTAGAATGTGCTTATTTCCTAAAACAAAAGTTTTTATTTTTCTCTCATTTTTTAATTGAAAATTTGTGTAACCATCAAAATCTGATTACCCTAGCATTATTAATATGAGTTGCAAAGATGTCACCTTAAGAACTATGTCAAATACAGAGAAAAAAAGGATTTGCTCAAAGAGCTAATGCATACAGGTGAGTGGAGGGAAGAAAATCAGAACTCCAGGGGCAGCAATAACTGGCTCTGTAACAAATAAGTTAAAAAATTACTCCCCTATCCAATAACATAGAACTTGCTAGAAGCATCAGTTTACTCTTGCATTCAATGAAAAATGTATAATTACCACAGCAATTCCTATAGGACATGTTACATATTGCACTTCAGAGATGTGAAGAGATAAATGGAGATGAGGTCTCTTACAATAAGCAGCAATTTATTTTTATGAAAATTTTCCCCAAATGGAGCACTAGAATTTGACATCTCTCAAGATTATCTTTCCCAACAACCCTGATACCATGTGGAAAAGAAACACATGATTCCCTAGGGTGCCTTTGCTAATACAAATGTTTTTTTCTGATTTTATATTTTATTTGAGTGTGTTGCATAAAGAGATTTAGACAGAATATATCCTAGAACAACAAAGATCTGCATGGTCGATTTCCTCCCACCTCTTGGACATTTTGGGGTTCCCCTCCTCCCTTTTCTATGCTTGGTGTCCTCAGTTCTAGACCTAGTATATATATCAAATCTTGACCGTAGCCATTTGGCCTAACTTTTACTGTTGCTCTGGAATGTGGCTCCTTATATTTTATATCACTAACTCCTTTTGTTTCATTCAAATCACTATACATATGTATATTTTATTTGTTTTGTTTTAACAACAACAACATCTTTCCATGAGAATGGGGTGATGTTTTTTGTTTTTGTGCCATGATTTAGCACAGAATGGAACACATTTTCAGCACTCAGTATCTACCTGTGTGTTGAGTAAATTTAGACAATGCCTTAATTCATTTTTGTTGAATTCTCCAACCCCTATCTCCATCACATTTTTAATGATCTCGTTACTGTCTCTTTTTCTCTCTGGGGTCATCTTTTAAAAACTGCCAATTCCCACCCTATGTTCCAGTTGGTTTTCTTTTATTTCTGTTTTATACTGGAAACCCAACTCACTTAGCTATTAAATGAGATTGTTTCCACATAAACAACCAGCAGGCTCTGTGAACTGCAGCTTTCATTGTCTTCATAACATATTTATTTACCCACTGCATGATTAAACTCTCTCCCTCATTAAATAATTGACCATATTATTTGGAAACAGAAAATGAGACAGATTCCAAATTTATCACGAACTTATAGATACTTTAAGAGGTTGACAGACACTGTTCTTAAACTTACCTGTGAATCATATATATATACATACACACATACATACATATATATGATATAACCCTATATAATAAAAGGCTAATATGCAAATTGACCGAACAGAATGACAGGTTGCTATGATGCACACTGACCACCAGGGGGTAGACAATCAATGCAGGAGCTGCCCCCTGGTGGTCAGTGTGCTCCCACAGGGGGAGTGCTGCTCAGCCAGAAACTGGACTCACAGTTGGCGAGCGCAGCGGCAGTGGCGGGAGCCTCTCCCACCTCCAAGGCAGCACTAAGGATTTCGGACTGCCGGGTTAGGGGAGCAGGCCTAAGCTGTCAGTCGGACATCCCCTGAGGGCTCCTGGACTGCGAGAGGGCGCAGGCCGGGCTGAGGGACCTCCCCCTGTGGGTGCACCAATTTCGTGCACCGACCCTCTAGTGTTACATATAATACATATGGTATTATATATTACATCATACATATGAGAGAGTTTAGTTAAGCATAAGTTACAAAAGAACAATAAGAAATATGTTTTACGGAGTATAGGGTTGGGTGGGGGATACAAATGCAGTTGTAAGGTAGCATCTCTAGTTATATTGAGAAGCAGCATAAAAAGCAAAGGTAGGGTAAGGAGGCATTCACCCAAGCAGATGCAACAAGGAATAAATGGCCTTTGGTGTCACTCACCATTGTATGCTTAAAATGAACTAGAGTAACATAAAGTAGCTCTGTTTCTGGGAGGTAGGGGTCTGGAATTATGATGGGATATTCATCTTAATGTTAAAGAGTGAGCTCCATGCTTGTCCCCTATGAGAAGCCCAGCAATAACTTCTATCAGGAACTGTTTCTCCTCAACTATACTAGAGAGTTTTCAAAGACAGGAAACACATATTTTTAAATATTTTTAAAAAATCTCTTTATTTGAAAACTTTCTAGTATAGTTGAGGAGAAATAGGTCCTGATAGAAGTTATTGCTGGGCTTCTCAGAGGGGACAAGCATCAAGCTCACTCTTGGACCTGGAGAGCATTATGCTAAGCGTAATAAGCCAGTCAGAGAAAGAGAAATGTTGCATGATCTCACTCATTTGTTCAATATAATGAACAACATAAACTGATGAACAAAAACAGATCCAGAGACAGAGAAGCATCGATCAGACCATCAAACCTCAGAGGGAAGACATGGGAGGGTGGGGGGAAGGGAGAGAGATCAACCAAAGGACTTGTATGCATGCATATAAGCATAACCAATGGACACAGACACCAGGGGGGGCGGTGAGGGCATGAGCGAGGGGGTCAATGGGGGGATAAGGACACATATGTAAAACCTTAATCAATAAAGAAAATAAATAATTTAAAAAATCTCTTTATTGCTAACATCTAGCCCAGGAAGGAAATTCTTATGATATAAGCACATCTTACATCTCCTCCACAACTTGAGCAAATTTGATTGAAATTGACTTTCTCTATCTGTCTGTTTAGGTACACATTGTTTTTCTAATTTTACTATTCTCTTCATTATTTTCTTCCCACCTAACCCCAAGACACCTCCTTATTTATTCAACAAATATTTATTGATCGCCTACTATGTGCCAGGCCCTGTCTTAGCCCCTGAGTCAACTTTAAATCTAATATTTCACTAGATCAGCATGTCCCAGAGACATTCATTACTGTTTTCCACTGCATTCCTGATAAGATTTTGGAAATATTAGGAGGGGGAGCACTTATTTAGTGCTCTTCTGACAGACAAGAATAAATATGCTTTATACACACTTGATCATCTCTTAATAATTTTCAAATAAAATTTCATTTAAATGTATTTAAAATGAAATTTTATATCACTACCTGTTACAGGCTGAATTATGGCCCCCTCAAAATCCAAACATTATTGTCTTCACCCCTATTAGCTCAGAATGTGACCTAATATGATCATTAGTGAGGACCCTTGTCCTTGTGACAAAAGGAAATTCGGATTCCCACGTGAGCAAAGGGAAGACAATTATCCACAAGCCAAGGAAAGAGGCCTGGAACACGACCTTTCCTGTGGCCCTCGGTAGAACCAGCCCTGCCGACAGCTTGATTCTGGACTTCCAGCCCCCAGAACACAAAGTACATTTCTGTTGAGTAAGCCACTATGATACTTTGTTACAGCAGCCCTACCTAACAAACAGACACACTACCATTACTGTAAAATCATTGCTACCTGCAATAAAAAAAACACCTAATCTTAGCCCGGCCAGTTTGGCTCAGTGCTTGAGCGTCGATCTATGAAACAGGAGGTTCGATTTCCGTTCAGGGCACATGCTCGGATTGTGGGCTTGATCCCCAATATGGGGCATGCAAGAGGCAGCCGATCAATGATTCTCTCTCATTATTAATGTTTCTCTTTCTCTCTCCCTCTCCCTTCCTCTTTGAAACCAATAAAATATGTATTTTTAAAAAAACAAATAATTTTTAAAAATCAATATAAATCTTCTAACATTTTAAATAGTTC
Organism: Myotis myotis; assembly: GCF_014108235.1. Classification (NCBI taxonomy): domain Eukaryota; kingdom Metazoa; phylum Chordata; class Mammalia; order Chiroptera; family Vespertilionidae; genus Myotis; species Myotis myotis. Next base: position 34,391,611 of record NW_023416323.1, on the reverse strand, counting down.
CTTGAAGGACTTACATTTTTGTGCCTTTCAGACTTTTACAATGTGCACTGGGCATCATAGAAGAAAATAAGTGCTTACACACAGTTGGGGACATGATCAAGGCCGCAATGCCTTTTCCCACCCAGCTGCTTCTTCCTGTGACATTGTGTTCATTCAGCTCGATGCATGGCACCATGTCAGGTCGGCATTCATTGTCTGAGGCACTGAAAGTCCAGGCCTAGACAGCTTTTATTCCTGGAACAGGATGTCGCTCTCCAAGGACCTTTCCTCTGGCCCAGAGGGCTGCTTGCATCCAAGAAGCATTGAGTTGAAGCAGGCCTGGAGTCCCTGCCACACCCCTCACTCCTGGCTGCCTCCAGCTTGGGCCCCTGCCTGGACACTCCCTAGGGAGATGCTGCGAAACCAGGGCCCTGCAACCATTTTGAGAAATTGGCTTGAGGCTATTGTGGTGGAACAGACAAAAAGAGACGATGCTGAAAAATGCTACATTGAGAAACAAGGTGGTAACATAGGCATGGAGAGGAGAGGAGACTGAATAGGTAATGGACAGAAGATGAATAGAAAAGGAGGGCCTTGAAAAATAGGACTTGAATGGCAGCAGCCAGAGGAAAAAATAGAAACCTATCCTCTATCTTTTTTTTTAAAATAATATATTTTATTGATTTCTACAGAGAGGAAAGGAGAGGGATAGAGAGTCAGAAACATCGATGAGAAACATCGACCAATTGCCTCCTGCACACTCCCCATTGGGGATGTGCCCGCAACCAAGGTACATGCCCTTGACTGGAATCGAACCTGGGACCCCTGAGTCTGCAGACTGACGCTGTATCCACTGAGCCAAACCGGTTAGGGCTATCCTCTACCTTTTAAAAAATTATTTTTTCCCCCCCAACATGCTGATCTTTCTTGGTCTCTGCCCCTTGGAAAGTTCATTGATGCCCTTTACCTTGACCTTTGCTAACCAGGCATGCCAGGTTACCTCTTCCTCCCTCACCCCTGCCTTGCTCTTCTCTCTGGTGTTACCCAGAAAAAGAGGAGAGGATTCTAAAAATAACTATAATTTATGATACTCTTAAATAATATCGAAGTATTTTTAAAAGATTGGCTGGGTACAGTCCATTTAGGATTTCCACAGCTATGTAAAAAGGTGCTTCACTGAGAATGAAGGTGGGTGAAGGTGGCTTAAGTTCATTTAAGTATGAGATTGTATACAATGACAGCATCAACATGCCCCACCATCTAACGCTCACGACTCTATTTTTTTTTCCTGTTGTTTCCTTCCCTCCCGTAATCCTTAACCTTCATGAAATACATTTCATCAGTGCTATCTTGGTCTTATCTGTTAAACAATTTCATCATTTTAGGGAAAGATCATGAAAAATGGCTTTCTAAAACAAGACTTTCTGACATGGCCATCTTGATTACAAAATGATGTACCACTTCTTAAAATGAGCATGGTCCAGGGACACAGAGGCTATTAGAAATGTATTCTCAGTTAGATTTAATTATCCAGCGGCTCCCCACTAAAACCCAGTAAAACGTTCTTTGCATGTAAATCCTGTTGACGGCACATTATTCTTTCTACAGGGCTGTGCACGAGCAAGCACACTTCCAATTACTTGCAGAAACACAAACAACAAATATATGCTTTAGATGTATTTACTTAAGCGTTGTCAGGAGAAATATTTCCACAATAACTGTAGTTACTGTGGCCCCAGCAATGTGTTTCTAAGAACACAGTGGCACCTTTTAGCTTTTTTTACTTTTTTTTTCATTCCTTGTTTCCTAAAGAAATTATTATTATTATATTTATAATGACCAAGTAGTGAACATCAGCACGGGGTCAGCCATTTCAGCATTCTTACATGTCACTGCATCTCTACAGTGGATTTGGTACTAATTGGTACAATGCATTGGATACTAATGGTAAAAGAGACTAACTCATGTGTGGTAGACCCGATCCATGTTCTTTTAGCAACAAAAAAGGCTCCCTCTTCTTCTCTGGCCCTTTCTCTTTCTCGGTCTTGCCCCTCCATTCAAAATTATTTTTGTTATTGAGATAAAGATTACACAGTATAAAATTGATTCTTTTAAAGTGTACCATTCAGTGGCTTTTAATATATTCACTATGTTGTACAATCAGCATCATTGTCTGATTCCAGAACATTTCTCTTATGCCCCAAAATAAACCCAGAACCTATTATCTGTTGGTCCCAATGCCTCCCTCTCCTCTACCCTACTCACCACCACTAGTCTACTTTCTGTCCCTATGGATTTGCTTATTGTGGACATTTCATATAAATGAAATCATACAATGTTTTTTCTTTCACTTAAAATGTTTTCTAGATTCATCCACATTGCAGCATATAATACTGCTTACTTACCTTTTATGGCTGAAAATACTCCATTGTATGTATACATCACCTTGTGTTTATCTATTCATTTATCAGTCATGGATGTTTAGGATATTTTGTTTATCCATTAACCAGTTTATGGAGAGTTAATGACAATAAGCATGAGATTTTGAGAAGCAAAAGACCCATGGAAAATTGTCTCCCGACAGTTGAAGTGCCTACCAGCAAATAACCTTTGATAATTCAGTGGGCATATTTTGCCTTTTTCTATCAAGGAATATTTTCTTTGATAATTAGTATACGGTTTGCTTTTGAGAAAAACTGTGTTAGGAGAACCCAATGGTCCAATAGAGGTCAGGCACTGCACAGAGCTTTTAAAATACATTATTTAATTGAATCCCTATGATGACATTTGCGATTCTTTGTACTTCCCTCATCTCACAAATGAGGAAACTGCAGCTATAGTGTATACAAGGGAGCACAGGGACTGCTCAAGGATTACAAGTACTCGGTTCAGCAGATAAAATGTGTGGCTCAGCCAACACCGGTTTGGCTCAGTGGATAGAGCGTCAGCCTGCGGACTGAAAGGTCCCAGGTTCGATTCCGGTCAAGGGCATGTACCTTGGCTGTGGGCACATCCCCAGTGGGAGATGTGCAGGAGGCGGCTGATCGATGTTTCTCTCTCATCGATGTTTCTAACTCTCTCTCTCTCTCCCTTCCTCTCTGTAAAAAAATCAATAAAATATATTAAAAAAAAAAATGTGTGGCTTAAAGGATGACGCTGGAAAGTCACATATGCCAAGATAATCATAAGAGTAAACTCATGTGGCTTTCAAACAGTTTTTATAATGGCGAATTGTGTAAATAATATATTATGCTGAACTTTACTACCTAAGGCAAATAATGTGCTCCAAACCTTACGGGTAGACCAAGATCCCAAATTACAGGGCCTCCCACTTCCTTCACACTCGTTCCCGTAGTGCCTTCCAGGAAGGCTAAATCTCTGTGTGTCACAGAGAGTCACTCACTTCATCTTTACTTATGAGAAAAATGAGGCTCAGAGAGCTGAAGCAGCTGCTAGTATACTAATGACAATGCTAGTCCAACCAATTGTAGAATTGAGGAAATTCCTGGGAAAGTAGACTTATATCAATGCCTATTTAAAGAATGACTTGGTCAAGAAGAATAAAATAAGCTTACACTTTGTTTATTCATGCCTGTGTGTCTAAGTTATATCCAGTGGGGGTATTACTGGCTATCTTCAGCAACTACCTCATCTTTCATTTCCTATTTTTCAGAGAATATAGGAGATAATAAATGCGTTTTTGCATAAGTGAATGTATTTTGGAATGAAAAAGGAGCCCTGTTTCATATCCCACCCCTATCACTTTGAATAATTTACTCATTTTTTGAGCTTTGCATTTCTATCTGTAAAGTGGAGATAATAATAACACTTGGCTCCTTGAATTAGGGTAATTGCCTGGTAATGTAACACATGGAGAGTGCCTATGCACTAGAATGTGAATCAGGAGACCAGGGTTCTAGCTATTGATTTGCCGCTTATTTGCTGTGCAACCTTATACAAGTCACTAAACCTCTCTTGTCCTCAGTTTGTGAACCCAGAAAAGAATGTGAGTTGCTGTTTCTTCCAGGGCACTTTCAGCACTTAAAACTCATGACATTTCATGACCTTTTCTATCAGGTTAAAAAAAAAAAGCTTCAGTGCGCTTTTAAAGGTGTCCTTGGTCAGATGCTTCAATAGCAACTCTTCGTTTGATTAAAAAATATTCACAATTTATTGCAAATTTAAAGAAAGATGAAACACTCTTCGCTCAAAAATCTGAACAGATGAACCTGGAAATCATGAGTGTGCATTTAATGCGCTAACCGCATCCGTATGTTTCTCTTTAGCATATAAATATATTTAGTACTCAATGCTATGCTTATAAACATATATAATGAAAAATCTAAAAGAGACCTTTACTGACATTTTGTAGCCCCGCTTCTTGATGACAAAGATCAAGAATTTAATGCTGACAATGGGAAAATCTGAATATAAATAGAATCTAAATCCATTTGGACTGAACTCATTCAGAGTGGTGTCCAACCATTTCCTCCGCGGGGTCCGGTGGAGGGAGTGGAGGGAGCGGTGGAGATGCCTCCTTAGATTGCAGCAATCACACCACTCCCACCACCCGGTCTCCCTCCCATGGCCAGGATCTTGGCTCTCCTCCTGGGAATAGCTCTCCTGCCAGCTCTCACACAGTTGGCTTGTAGGGCCCAAGCGCAACTTTCTTTGTTGGTGACGGGCTGTGTTCCAAATAGAGCTCTACCACCCACCAAGTCTGCAGGCTGCGGGAGAGTAGGCCCTGCATAAAACCGCCCCAGTCATGCAGCAAACTCCAAACTCACACATCCTTCCTCCTTCATGGCCTTAATCATGCAATTAAAAGTAGAGGTTTGAAGTCACCCACAATCGGTGGCATGCCGGGTTCGGATTAGGGTCAAATAATGTCAATTCCTGTGCCTTTTATTCTAAATAAAAAAAGCATTAATGTAACCTAATCATGTATGTAAGTGCAAGGTGTCCAAAAAATGTATGCACACTTTAACAGCTGATAATTTACTTAATTTTCACTACTTTCGAGGTTTAACTTTTTTAAAATGATGGGTGAAGCCAGACTAAGTTTTGAACAAAGAAAATTTATCTAAAAGTGACACTAGATTCTTTTTTTTTTATGAGAATACATAAAAGATAAAGTTTATGGTACAAAACCGGCAACAGTTGATGATTTGAGGGCATGCAAATACTGATTGAAATGATTCTTGATGGTTCTGATTCCATTGCTTCGAGTTATCAGCAGTGTCTGGACCAGAACGGTCATCAGTTTGAAAACAGGCATTGACAAAATAACATTTATTCATTTCTGTAGATTCTTTTGATTTGGGGGAAGGTGAACTGTATGGTAATAAACACTGACTTAATAATCATTCAAAGTGTGTATTCATTTTTGGGGGACACCCTGTATTTGTAGACTAGCAGCATTAAGCAACATTCAATATATGGTAACTGGCTATCATCACCATCAATCACCTCATTATCATCATTGTCATCTTTCATCCTTTCCAAACCCAGATTTCTTACTCAACTCAAATGCTGCATACCTCCCATCCTGCACCAGGCCCACGGGATTCTGCTTGGCTGAGGAGTCAGAAAGGAGAATGTGTGAGGTCCAGACTTGGAGAACATTACTTCCCAAACATGGCTTCCTCACAGAATCACTAGAGGAGATTTTAAACGTCTCAAGCCCAGGCTAGACCAATGAAAGCAAGCTCTGGGGCGGGGCCAAACACCAGTGTTCAAGCTCCCACGGTGGTTCCACTCTGCAGCCAAGGTTGAGAGAAACTGTTCTACAAACAGCCAGTGAGACTGTTGGTTCTAAGTAGAAGCAAGTTGAGAGCCCTCTGACTGCTTTCGGCAGGACCGTGATTTGCTTGATAGCAACACCTTTGCTCAGTAAACGAAGAACAATTTCAGACAGAGTTGACAGGCAGAGAGAGGGAAGCTGCAGATAGAGCACTTGTGAGAAAAAGGTGGCTTACAACAAGTGTAGAGCGCCTTCATTTGACTCCTCTCAACCATTTAACAACCCTTTGGCCCAGTTATTTCATGTCAGTAAGCTTCAATCCCCCCTTTTGTTAAAGTGAAGATAAAAATAGCAATTAGGGCCTGGCTGGTGTGACCCAGTAACTGAGCTTTGAACTGTGAACTGGGAGGTCACCTTTAGATTTCTGGTCAGGGAACATGCTTGGTTTGTGGGCTTGATCCCCAGATGGGGGGTTCAGGAGGCAGCTTATCCATGATTCTCTCATCATTGATATTTCTCTCTCCCTCTCTCTTCCTCTCTGAAATCAATAAAAATATATATTTTAAAATACAGCAATTAAGTCACAGATGTGTTGTGAAGATTAAATAAAATATGTCAGTCAACATACAGAAGATAGAGTATGCACTCATTAAAATGTATTATTGTCATAATTCTTTTTATTATTATTAGGAAAATGGGGGAATAGTTTATCAATTGGTCCCCTACTCTTGCTTCTGAGGTCACATGTAAACTGAGTAAAGATGCAAAACAATAACTTTTAATTAATGTTCTAAACCTTTCATTGACTTGGAATCACTAGCTGGCATGTTGAGAAAAAGAAAACAGAAATCATACTTTAAGATCAAAGCAATACGATTTTTCAGAAGCATGTTATCCCAGGCCCATACAACAACCAAATTTCTGTCAAATCTTATTTTTTTCTATCATGCCTCTCCAATCATAGCCTTTATTCATTTTTTTTTAAATTTTTATTGATTTCAGAGAGGAAGGGAGAGGAGAGATAGAAACACCAATGCTGAGAGAGAATCATTGGTCAGCTGCTTCCTGCATGCCCCCTACTGGGTATCAAGCCCGAAACCCGGGCATGTGCTTTTGACCAGAATTAGACCTTCAGTCTACAGGCCAAAGCTCTATCCACTGAGCTAAACTGGCAAGGGCCAATCATATCCCGTTAAATACAGGTGCTGATGAAAGAATATGCATTGCATTTCAGGGGGCCTATCCATCAGATGAGATGGTCCATATGGCTGCACCTGAGACCCTGACCTTGCACAGGTTGTCCCAGACCTCCAGGGCATGTTATCCTCATGGTTCATGGGCTGTCAAGGATGTATTCTAGTCAACGGCAGTTATGGCATCTGAGCCCAGTGGGGGTGACCTGAAGTTCTACTCTTCATAATATAATGTGAGGACAGGGTCAAGGGAAAGGACAGTTGAGCTACAAACATGGAGAGGAGGGGAGGGATGGCGGTAACATCTTCCTCTTGGCAACTTTCTACTTTTCTTATCATCTCCCTGGCCCCGAGGTGGCCTGCTGCTCCCTTTCCCAACCATCCCTCTGGGATTGGCAGAGGCCACTCCATCTCTTTGTCAGTGTCTTGCTGTCTCTTTTCTGTATAAGAAAAAGATAAGCACATTTTCAAAAGTGCCCACAAAGGGAGCTTCTATATAGATGCTAGTTGAATAATTATTAGATCTCAGAGGCTCTGTTTAAAGATGTGGATCAGAGCCTTGCACATGGGACAGAAGATAGAAGAGGGGCTTAGAACTCCAGCTCCTGCACCATCACCATTTGCATAACTAGCAGGACACTGTGTTGGCTTTGGATGAATTAGGTTTTTTACAGAGAAGGTTAAGGCAAGAACAAAGGATTATGGCAGAGTCTAATGAAATGTTGGACCCAGTGAGTCTGCATCAATGTCGTTGAATAATTGCCTCCTTGTGGGGGTTTAGATGATTTGCCCAATTACATACACTTTGGAAAAAATGAGCGAGTGTGTCAGCAGTGATTGCTATACAGCAGAGAGGGAGAAAAATCGTGTATTAAAGCTGCACATTTTGAAAGCTTCGGGCTCTCTGAAGTTTTCTGATTTGAAGCCCTAATCACTCCTGCTTATTCTCGACCATGAGTAAATTATTTGAGGAGTTCCAGACATATTTTACTCATCATGGAAATGTACATTTCCTTCCAAATGAAAGGAAAATGAAATATCACTTTCAAATAGTAAAAATCAAAAGCTTTACAAGAAGTAGTTTTCAAACTGGTTCTGAGCTCTATGGTAAAGAGGAGAAACTTGACAAACTAAAGCAAAATAAAAATTATCAAAGACTTGAGTTTGCATTAGATTGTGAATAATTAAAATTAGGTGATCACCTGTGTTCCATTTTCAGGGATCCTAAGGGTTAATATTTTTTTAATAAAATGTTAAGTGTATTTTTTTATTGATTTCAGAGAAGAAGGGAGAGGGAGATATAGAAACATCAATGATGAGAATAATTGATCAGCTGCCTCCTGCACCTCCTTCTGGGGATGGAGCCTGCAACCTGGGCATGTGCTCTGACTGGGAATTGAACCGTGCGTGACCTCTTGGTTCATAGGTCAATGCTGAACCACTGAGCCCCACCGACTGGGCCTGTGATTAATATTTTCATGCTCTCATATAAATAGCATCTAAGTCACCCAAGCATCTAAGTCTATTATATAATAGGGAGTAAAATAGTTCCTAAAAGTATGAGTGTGTGAGTGTGTGAGTGATAAAGCACTATCATTGCCATTATAATTATCGATACAGTTCAGTGAGCATCATCTAAGAATCTCAGGTGTGATGATGGAAGAATGAATGAGTCACAGTGCATAATGCCAAAGAACTCACTGTCTGGTCTACTTGGGGATGCCTTTTCAATGTTGTGCTACTCTGGAGAACAAATGCTACAAAATGATTCAGAAATTGAGGTTTGGTTTTGAGCATCTGGACACATCGTCATTCGCATGTACTGTTTACAATTCTTTATACAAATAGAACAGGGGCTTTCAAATAGTGAAAATAACAAAAATAACATTAAAAATAAAGTTTCATTTGATCTCTAAAACAGCTCAGGAATCAGATCAAGTATTTTGTTGTTGCTGCTCTTCCCATTTTACATAGAAGAAAATGAGGCCCAGAGATTGTACGCGAAGGTCAAGGTGATCCAGGAGCACCCAGCAGCTATCAAACTCCAAATTCTTTGTTTTAAAGTCTTAATATTATGCCATGTCCTGTGCCAAATACTCCTCAGTGCGTCAACATTTTTTTGCCAAGAAGAAAGCATTAACATTTTTCATTCAAATATTCACTCAAAAATATTTGCCATGTGACTTCTTAGTGCTAGTCATCAACTATATTAAACAAAGTAGACAAAACTTCCTTCCTTCTTGGGGTATTTATTCCAACTACTCCAATAATCTGATATTACTGGGCTTGTTTCATTTAATTATAAATATTTATTTAGGTTATACATGAGCCTCGGGTACGTCTTGTTTGGGGAAGCATGGCGTGGCTGTCCTTGAACTAAGGTTCAGATGGCCTGGGTTTTCATTCTGGGGTTTCCACTTAGTAGGCGGCTGGGGCTCTAGAACTCTTACTGGGAACACCAGTATCCTTACAACTAACAGGCAAACAGCACCACCTGCCAGGAGCCACCTCACACTGCTGTTGGGGGGATGTAATGAATTCTGATGTTTGGAAGCACCTTTTCACAAGTAAAGAGTTACATGTATTTGCTATGTGACCCCCCAGTTTTTAGTTCTTTCACTGTGATATGCTTCCTTATTTCCTCCTCTCTCTTTTTCCTTCATTTTTCTCCTGTCTCACCTGGCGCCAGGCAAGAACACAGAGGTGCCGCGCAGTGGTTACACCTATCCCGTGCTAGATTTGGTTTTCATGGACATGTCTCTACATCTGAAGTGTTACAGGAATCGTAACGTTAATTCCACGTCCTCCAGACTGGTATTTGGTAAGTGCAATTTGCTAACAGTTATGCATTCTGCATCATCAAAGAACAAAACAAAACAAAACCCCAAACCACGTTTCACTTAACATCTGCTTTATGACAGAAAAATGAAGGAGGTAGGGGAGGGTATGTTCTGAGTAAAAGTTTCTATATATTTATTTTTGTGAAGTTCATGTTTCCTAGGTTATTCAAATATCATGGGTGAACACTTTGCACTGACCCTTTTGTTGCTTTTGGGTTTGAGATCAGTAGGTGTTTCAATACATACCATCCCTAAAGGCTCTGTGAATTGTAGCTTTTCACCGACTACGTCTCGCTAGGAAAGGTTTGTAAACTAGGGTCTTTGTTACATCGGATATCTCATCATTTTTTATCAGTTGGGTCATATGTTATATCAGGGGCTTTGGAACGACGATGTATGAAAATATTTCCGGAGAAAAGCTTTTCGTCGGTGGCAACGTGCTCTAATCAGGGACTGATTGTGCAGAGGAGGCCTCTCCCGTGATGGACGGCGCCGCATTTCCCACTGGGCTCTGTTGATAGGATCCTGCCTGCATCCCCAGCGCCCGCCGGAACCACAGGGCAGAGGAATTTAAGTGATTTTGCATAGCTCTTCGTATCAACACTTGGACTTACTTGAGAGACAGACAAACTCCCGACTGATCTGAGCCTCGGTTCCCGGGGCTTGGCTGCAATCAGTCGAAATGAGAGGCATCGCTTCAATCCACACCGCAGCCTCCCTGACGGCCTGGCGACGCTGTGCTCACTGTCCAAATATTCAGCCCTTTTCACCCAATTTGCCTCCTTTGTGCAGCTTTACTGGCGGAGGGAGCCGGCCCTCTCCAAGCAGCCTTAGTGTGTCTCCGTGCTGATAAGCCAGCCTCGGAGTTCAGAACCCAGGGCGTTCTCAGGGCTGGACCACTTAAGGCCGGACAACATATCAATTTGTAGACAAAGCAGCCCAGGAGACAAGTGCGGGCCATCAGGATGGGCTATTTCTGCAGTAACAAGGCAGCTGACAGGGCTGCCTTCTCAGCAGGGAAGCAGGAAAAGTGGCCACTAATTGCTCCGTGCCAGGAGCAAGCACACTTTCCCTCCTTAAAAAAAAAAAGATGTTGACAGAACTTCCCACAGATGTGCATCCTGCATCCCCTGGCCACAGGTTTGTCTTGCTGCCCCTTAGTAATTTCTGAGACTTTGTTTTCAAGTGGGGATGCTTAGTGTGAACATTCTAGGCGTCAGTGCGGAGCATGAACTGTTTTTATTGATGTTCTTTTTATAACATATGTTTTTATTGATTTGAGAAAGAAACATCAATGAGAGAAACATCCATCGGCTGCCTCCTGCACACCCCCTACTAGGGATGGAGCCTGCATTTCTGGCATGTGCCCTGACCAGCAAGCAAAGGGACGGCCTCTCGGTGCATGGGACAGCACTCAACCAACTGAGCCACACCAGCCAGGGCTATTTTCAATTTTAAACAACCAGAATGGTCCTATATTTTAAGACAAAGGTTTTATCAAATCTGCCCTTTCTTCTGTCGGAGGGTCTCAATTTGCGCAATTTGAAAAGTGCTCAATTTGCTTCAAGTCAGGTATAAAATGATATCGAGGTCATGCTGAGAAATGGCCAACCTGGGGAGAAATAGCACGCTATTTCATTTCCTTACACATCTGTTGAAAAAGAGACTGATGTCAATGAAAGGCTTTCAATTATTTGTAGCTCCAAAGTTTGTTACCCTAATACTTCATAAAACACTCACAGGAGACAAGTCTCCTTACAGTATCTCCAGAGACCCTTCTTTAGAAAAAAATATGTATTTTATCAGAATGTTTCATCAGGATGAATAGGCCTCTTGAGAAAATAGTGAATGGCATTGTCTTCATGAACCAATATAACACAGGGTGAATCCTCAGAGCAGAATCCCACTCAGGTCTGATTTAACCCAGACAACCATTTGTGACGGACCCTGAGAATTCTACATTCGGTGCTAGGAGCCGGGATAATGAGACAAATACAATATGACCCTTGCTCTAAAGAACCCAGAACACCCGTACAGCAGGACAGGGTGAGGCATGACTGAAAGACAGGCCAGGGTGGACAGATGTCATCTGGGACATTCATCTGTTAGTTCTTCATTCATCAACCAGCTAAGTGATATAGTCAAACAACTTGGGTTTGCACACGAGGTAGGCACTTAACTCCTACCTGGGCATGGAAAAAATTACCTAATCCCTGTGTACTTCAGCTCTTCCCCTTTTATTAAGGGTAGCTATTTCATATGGCCTTTGCTAGAATTCAACGAGGTAACACATGTAAAATACTCAAATAGTGGTTAGTATACAGTAAGCACTCAGTTAGTGTCTTGTACTTGGCATATAATAATGCCAGTAGCAATTATGAATAGGTTTATAATAAAAGACACAACCATATTAATAGTGATACCTAGTTACAGCTAGTAGGAGAGACATGCAGATGAGGAGTTTCTGCAATGTAATATTAAATTCTATGATCCACTTCTGGGTCAAAACGGTAAACAGATCACACACGTAGACCTTATGAACGAAACTCTTAGCAATGATGGATGACATTTGAAATGAGGAAAATGAAATAATATAACTTCCCTTAAATTCAAGTTAAAAAATATATTTTTTTATCAGGCACTTAATGAAAACAAGAAAACACACACACACCCTATAGTCATTCAGTTCCCTGTATCTGTAAACCTTACAGTACTGATGGTTTAGGTCCAACAGGGTAATGAAGAAAGAAAATTGCTCAATTTGCTTCAAGTCATGGTCTGTGATGGGAGTTTCCTGACTCCAGAGATAAGGATAAAATAAAGGAAGCAATATGCTCATGGAATTTATCAACCCAGCTTCGGCATCAGGAGCTGGCCTTGAGAGAGAGAGTACGAAATAAAGCTATTTGCAGGCATATACACACAAAGCAGATTTTCTACCCACAGAAATTTAAAAATGAATAAAAAACATATAAAAGAGATTCAACGTAAATAAAACTAAACTCGAGTTGAGGGTATGAGAGAACTGGGAATAATGAGCAAATAAATTTAATAAATATCCCTTTTTATTGATTGACTTTTAGAGAGAGAGGAAGGAAAAGAGAGAAAGAGAAAAAGAGACAGATTGATTGATATGTTGTGCCACTTATTTCTGCATTCATTGGTTGATTCTTGCATGTGCCCTGCCCAGGGATCAAACCTGCAATCTTGGCGTATTGGGACAATGCTCTAACCAACCTAGCTACCTGTCCAGGGCTTAATAAACTCCTAATTATTATAAATATATAATTTCTGGTTTGATAAAAACTAAAGAAAAGAAAAGAAAAGAAAAGCTCAGATGTCTCTAATGGGAAAAATATATAAAAGATTTAAGAAAGAATTGATGTTAAGCCATAAATCTCAACCATATTCCTAGGCCATTCTATGATATGCACATTACACTCATAAAACCAAAATAAGTTTTTACAAGAAAAGCAAGTTAAAAACAAATCTCCCCCATGAGCATAGGTCCCAAAATCCCTGTACAAGTTGTAAAATGAATCTGTCCATACATAAAAGTTTTAATACGTCATGATCAAGTGGCATTTGTTGCAGAGATACTGGTTAGTTTACCATTTTAAGAAAACTGACCAAGGTCATATATAAAGATGTCAACATACCTATGAATATACTCACTGGTGAAAGATTACATGTTTTCTGATTAAGATTGAGAACACGGCAAGAATGAAAACTCTCACAACTAGTACTCATCATTGTGCTGGAGGAGCTGGGCAGTGTGTGACTGTTGTCCTATCCTCTTGGGTAGAAGTGAAGCGCAGGGTCTGGCTCACACTCAAAAGGAGAGCTTATCCAAGTGCATGGATACAGCAGGTGGGAGAAGCTGCCCACCATGGCAGGTAACGTGTGATCATTTCAATGCATGTGTTCAAGTCTTCAGAATACTATACTCACGTATGATTTACAGACAAAGAACAAACATCTTCACAGCCCAAGAATATGAAGTAGAAGGGACCTTTCTGCATATATCAGCCCATCTGCTACTTAATGGGGAGACTTTAGAAGCAACCTCAATAAGTAAAACACAACGAGTTTGGCTTCTGTCACTACTTCTTTTCCACATTTACTGGGCAATATAATAGGGTAGTTAAAGAAATCGTAGCTACATAAATTGAAAAGAAGAGAATAAACACCCTTTCAGCTTTTAGGATATATGACGGTTGATATATGTTCAGACATTTTGCTTAATAATAAAAAACATAACATGTAACAATAGTGCTGGTAGACGTCAGTATCAAGAAATTAGAAATTACAAGAAGAAAAAACTGTCCCTCATAATGCAACAGCAAATAAAAATATGTAAAATTTCTATGATAATTTTAATATACTAAAAGAATGAAAGAAGAATTGAGTGAATGGAGAGACCTGTACCATGTTAATGGATGAGAAAGCTCTACTGTCAAGATAATAATTCTTTCTAAAGTATCCTGTAAATTCAATGTGATTTCCATCATGATCACATTGTAATGCAAGTACATGAATATACTATGATTTTTAAATGGAAGAAACAGAGAGTTACAAATAACAAAAAGATTATTGAAAAAAGAATAATGAAAATCACTTGTTCTCCCAAATATCATGCCTAATTTTAAGCTATACAAAATATTGAGAGAATTTAGTTGGGGTGAGAAAGAATAAGCATCATAGACTAAAGAACACAAAAAACCATAAACTAAACAAAGATATGTAAAAACCAGATTTGGGCAAAAACAATACTATAAATTAATAATGAAGAGACAGGCTGTTTAATATGTAGTGTTGGATTAATTCATTTATTTATTTGGGGGAAAGTAAAGTTAGCTCTTACCCTCACACATAACTCTAGGTATATTAAAGAGCTAATGTCAAAAGTAAAATTTTAAGCTTAGAAAATATCTGTAAGTTAAAGTTCCTACTTTAGTGAACATAATGAATCTTAGATTTGCCACAAAAAAGCATTAACATTAAAAACAAAATTTTTATTCTGTCAAACGTAAAATTTGTACAAAATAAATGAGAGTAAAAAATAAGACAAATGGGCAAAACGTATTTGTAACTCATGTGACTAATAAATATTTCATGCTGAAGATCATAAAAATCTATACAGAAGAATAAATCGCCTATTAGAAAAATGGGCAAAGACAATTCACAGAGGAGAGAATCTGACTAATAGATGTAAAAGAGTAATTAGTCACACTTGTAATCAATGAAACAAATTAAAACAAGTATTAGTTATTGTGTATACACCACTCTATATGGACAAAAATAATATTTTTGAAATGTGTGAGAATACTAATGTTTTGAGGTGGGTGAAGGTATGCATTTTCATTAGGGTGATCAACTATACCAATCTGCCTTCGGGATACAATATTCTGTGTGCTAAAACTGAGAATGTTCCAGTCAAATCTGAACTAGTTTTTCACCATAGTGAGTGTATACATTGGCAATGTTGCAATACTTAGCATCCCACATGATGCTACTTGTCAAAAATAAACAAACAAACAACAGAAACAAATGTGCAACAAAGAGAATGAATACATTGCAGTGTATTTATACAAAAAATACAATATAATGCTAACAAATGAACTAGCACAGTGTTTCTCACACTGGTGTGTATCTGAATCACCTAAGAGCACCTATAAGAAAGAACACAGACACCCAGCAGGCTTTATTGCAGTAGGATAGGGCTTTGACCTTTGTATTTTTTCTTTCAAGCTCCCTAGTTGATTCTGATATCCACTAAACTGTGAGAACCACTGAGTTAGAGAGATATGTATCCTCAAAGAAAAATGTTCACATCTAGTTTTGGGTAAGAGTAGCAAGTCGCAGAATATAGATGAAGCATGATTTAATGTATCTAAGCTCATAAATCTTCCAACACAAGACTACATTATATTTTAAATATTAAAACATGCATGGGGATGATGACCATCAAATTTATGTTTGTGACTACCTTAGTAGAGGGTAATAGAATCAGAGGATTTGTCCAGAGGATTCTGACTATGTTTCAAATATCTTATATTTTTCTAAAAAATGGTACTGCACTGTGCATTCCCACCAGTAGTGTACTAGGGCTCCTTTTTCTCCATATCCTTGCCAGCACTTGTTGTTTGTTGATTTACTGATGGTAGCCATTCTGGCAGGCAAGTGCCCATCAGTAGATGAATGGATTAAAAAGAACAAAAATAAACCTGTGCTACATATGCACAATGGAATACTATGCAGCTCTTACCCTTTGAGACAGCATGGAGGGACCTGGAGAGTATTATGCTAAATGAAATAAGTCAGTCAGAGAAAGACAAGTATCACATGATCTCACTTATATGTGAAATCTAATGAACAAAATAGATCCAGAGACACTGAATGGACCAATGTATTTCAGAGGGAAGGGGGCTTGGGAAGAGATTAACAAAAGAATATATATGCATACCAGAGGCCTGGTGCATGAAATTTGTGCACTCGGGGGTGGGGGGAGTCCCTCAGCCCGGCCTGCACCCTCTCACAGTCCGGGAGCCCTCAGGGATGTCTGATTGACGGCTTAGGCCCCGTGGAGTGGGCCTAAACCATCAGTTGGACACCCTTAGTGCTGCCACGGAGCGGGGAGAGGCTCCAGCTACCGCTGCTGTGCTTGCCAGCCTTGAGCCCGGCTTCTAGCTGAATGGCGCTCCCGCTGTGGGAGAGCATTGGCCACCAGGTGCCAGCTCCTGCATTCAGCTTCTGCCCCCTGGTGGTCAGTGCATGCTGTTCAGTCGATTTGCATGTTAGCCTTTTATTATATAGGATATTCATAATCCATGGACACAAACAAAAATGCTCTCAAGACCTGGGGGTTAGGTGGGAGTGGGGTGGAGTGAGTCAAGGGGAGGAAAAAATGGGAAACATCTGTAATACTTTCAACAATAAAGATAAATAAAAATTTTTAAAAATGGAAGTACAGTAAACAGCATAATGTTAAAGTTTATAATGTATTAGAAGTTGAATATTTGTATATTTGAAATATTTCACTAAATGCTTTTCAGAATATAAAACTATGAATGTATTATAAGTTCTATTTTGTGAAAACACATTTAATAATTTACATGGTTATAGAAGAAATGGCATAGCCATAGAGTATCATTATCTACCACTATACTTATTTCTATTAATTACTGAAAGATCTCCTTGGGCTATGATTAAGGCAAGGTGATGTAATTATGAGCTATTTTTATTAATTTCTGTTCCAGTTTTATATTTCTTTTTATCATAAATACCATTAACACAGTAAGTTAATAGCATATGATAATCCAGAGTTTGCAAGCATAGTTTCATTTAACTATAAATGACTTCTTTTGCTATTTCCTGCTTTTCTGATATAGGGTGTCCCTCCAAAAATGTATACACACACTTTGAGTAACTATAAAGGCAGTGTTCATTAAAATACATTTCATTTGCTCTAGCAGGTTTGGTTCAGTGGATAGAGTGTCAGCCTGCAAAACAAAGGGTCCTGGGTTCGATTCCAGTGAAGGGCATGTACCTTGGTTGCAGGCTCCTCCTCAGCCCAGACCCTGATTGAGGTGCGTGTAGGAAGCAACCAATCAATGTGTTTCTCTCACATCGATGTTTCTCTCTGTCTTTTCCTCTCTCTTCCACTCTCTCTAAAAGATCAGTGGAAAAATATCCTCGGGTGAATATTAACCACCCCCCCCCCCACATTTCATTTTCAAAACTGAGCTATTAGCTGTTTTAGCATGTATACATTTTTGGGGGGCCAAATTTATTACGATCAATATAGGTTACAGAGTGTACTAGCAATCATATTTATTCTTCAGAAATAAACTATTTTATCATTAAATGATTATACACACTATCTTTACAAATAAATTTTATAGAAATCCCAACCTTTAATCATCATTTGACTTGATTATGTTTCTTCTAACCTGTGGGAACAGGATAACTGGACTGTATATATTGACTTTCATCATTAGTTACACAACATATTGCACACTGTTCAACCAATGGACGTAATTTGAAAGTGAATGAAATGGAGAATATGTCCTAATAGTACCTCACATATACCCCAGTGCAGTTTCCTAACAAATGTCACCTCATACAGAAAAGCTGACAAGAACAGTTGCAAATAAGGCTCTGCAGAGTCCATTGGAGTAATCTGGCTACCGTGTGCTGTGCACACCTTAGAAACTTGCAACAAAGACAAAAAGTCCTCATCAATTATTCAGAAAGGTCATCTTAGATGAATTTTTGTAGGCAGATGCAAAAGATTGCTTTCAACTGTCAGCTTGATATGAATGAAAGTGCCAATAACAGTCATGGAGCTGTATAATCTCTTGCAATTTATACTGTTTTTAATCCTTAAAAAAGTAGCTGTCAATAAGCATAAAATTGTATCTCAGTGACTTGATGGACAAAGCAGGAACACTGACAGCAATACAGAACCTATGTTTAGTTGGCTTTGGGTTTGGGTCTTGGCTTTGAGCTTGTCTTAGGTCTGGGCTTGGGTTTTGGTTTGTTTGTTTTGCAGAGGTCAAGGCTGACTTATATAGTGATGTTTCCAGTCTTCTCAGCCAGCTTGGGTGCTGGGCTTCTGTGACAGGGAAACGACAGCTGGTAGGAAAGGAGCAGCAATGGAAGGAAAGTCAATATTTGGAGAAATAAAGAAATAAAAAACTGTTAAGATTATTTTTTTTAATGTGTTTTCAAAGTCTTTATCTCACCCTTTACCACTTTCTCAAAGACTCCTTGGAGGGGGTGGGTAGCGGAGAGGATTTCCAATCTGGTCATGGAACAAGGTTTCTAGTTCGGGGTTAAGGAACAATTGTGGAGGCAACGATGTCACACAACGAAGCACAGAACAGGAAGAGGACTTTCAGAATTTCCCAGTGAATTGGTTACGGCTGCTGTATGATTTTGGATGAACTCCAAGAAAAGAAACTTCATATTAGAGGTACCAAATACATGCTCAGATAAGAATGTTTCTAAGATAGTTGCACCAGCATAACTTTATACATGCTTCTATTTCATCTGAACATTAAATAGGAAAACTACTTTTTTTAAATTCAAAACAACAGTTTTTGCTATATTCTTTCAAAAATATTCCTGGAAAATTGGAGGTACTGGATCCAGGGGATAGAGTCTAAATTCAGGAGGAAAATTGGAATTTTAAAGACCAGAGCATCTTAGGAGACACGCATGGATTAAGAGGAGTTTGGGATAACAGGGAGGTATCCTGGTTGATTCTCACAAACATGTTTACAGATATATTAATATCCACATAGAGTTCATTATTTGGGGAAGTGCTTTTTGAATTTCTTCTACATGCCAGCTGATTTCAGCGCTCTAAATACTTCTAGTAACATAAAATCCACAGAGCTTGTACTTGGAAACCTTGAAAGATCTATGGCTCTTTCTTCTACTCTGCCTTTGTCAGTGTGAGAGACAGACGATTTATTCATCAGAATGGTAAAAGAGGGAAAACTAGAGATAATTGCTTTGTTTGTTGGAAGAACTCACTCTTATATGAAAAATCTCATAGCTTCCCTTTTCTTTCAATACTGTTGACTTTTTCTAAGTTAAAAGATAAGTTCAAAACAGTGCCTCCACCGCCTTCTTTATGAGTGTGGCAGACATCTCACTTGGAAGGCTTTGTAACCCCCTCGCGGGAACTCTGAATTTGGTAACAGTGTGAGAGCTTCAGTTCCATGTGAACACCACTCAGAAATCTTCTGAAAAGGCAATAAAGAAAGAACTCTTTTTACTATCTTCTCCGCCTTAATTGTGTCATCTAATAAGCCTGAGTGTGCACACCAAGAATGGAAATTGCCTGTCATTTCCCTGGATTCATCCAGAAAGACATGCCCGTTGTTTCTATTCAACAATGTGGGCTGAATTGCTTCACCTTTTAATGGCTCGGAGTCACGGCTTCTTTTACTAGTGGTATTTGATTTAGAGCCCTTTTCAGATACACATGTTATCTTTAAATGTTTTGACCCTATTAATAACAGGAATGGAGATCTGGGCTGAAGAAGATTCTGACACTAAATGGACTTTTCATTGATGTTTTTAAACTATCTCTGTGCTATATTTAACTCCTTAGAGAGATGAGCTGCCCTAATGGACTCCCAGAGTTAATCAATTAATCTATAAGTAGCATGAGAACAGTGGCTCACAACACTAGCTGCACATTATGACACCCAGGGAATGTGTTAAACTCCTGACACTGAACTCCATGGCAGACCATTTAAATCAGGATGTTTAGCAGTGGACTCTGGACTTCAGTGTATTTCCAGGGATTCTAACATGCCATCTGTTTTGAGAGCGACTGATATTGGAAAGTATTTCCAAATATGTATTCCACATACTTCCTGCATCAATATTATCTGAGATGCTGGTGCCAACCTTATATACTGAGCCAAAAATCTACTGATTAGAAGTGTCGTCACTAATATGATAGGTGTCCCCCATGAAGGCACCCACTTAAAAGAAAAATGGACCAAATTACTTTTGTGAAGTTAAGAAGTTGCAATTCCCAAAGGCACAAATAAATGAAGAGACATTCCATACTCATGGATTGGAAGATGTTAAAATGCCCATAGTCCACCCCCTCCCTCCCACCCCAAATCTAAGGATTCAATGTAATCACTGTCAAAATCCCAATGACACAGCAGCAAAACTACTTTTAAAATCTTAAAATTCATATGGAATCTCAAGGGACCCTGAAGAGCCTAAAGAATATTAAAAAAGAACAAAGTTGAAAGCCATACTTTGCCTAATTTCAAAACTTACTACAAATCAACAGTAATCAAGACAGTGTAGGACTGCCAAAAAGGCAGATATATAAACCAAAGGAACAGAATAGTGAGCCCAGAAATGAACACTTGCATTTATGGCCAAATGATTTTCAACAAGGGTGCCAGAGATGCAGAGTGGGGAACAGTCTTCTCCACAAATAGAGCAGGGAAAACTGGATATCCACATGGACATGAATAAAACGGGGCCCTACTGCACACTGTAAATACAAATCAACTCAAACTGTATTAAATATAAGAACTAAATGTAAGACCTAGAGCTTTAAAACTCCTAGAAGAAAACATAGAGGAAAAGCTTTGGGACATGGGATTTGGCTATGATTTCTTGGCTATGACACCCAAAGCACAGACAACAAAAGCAAAAATAGTCAAATGAGATTATATCAAACTTTAAAACTTCTGTGCATCAAAATAAATGATCAACAGAATAAAAGAGCAATCTAGAGGATAGGAGAAAGTTTCTAAAAGTCAAATATCAGAGGATGAGTCAATATCCAGATATATAAAGAACTTTTGCAACACAATTAAAAAAACTGTAACCCCGTTTAAAAATGGGCAAAGGATTTAAATTTATAATTCCCCAAAGAAGGTATGAAAAAAGAATGCTCAACAGAACTAATCATAACAGGAATGCAAATCAAAACTGCAATGATATATCACCTTACACTCAGTAGAATGTCCCCTATAAAATGAACAGAAAATAATATCTTGGCAAGGGTGGAGAAAATTAAGAAACCTCGTGCACTAGTCGTGGGCATGTATAAGAGTGAAGCCATTATGGAAAATAGTATAGAGTTTCCTCAAAAAATAAAAAAAATAGAATAACATGCCATCCAGTAATCTCACTTCTGGATATATGCTAAGTAGATATGTTTGTTTCTCTGGAGCAGGGGTCCTCAAACTACGGCCCGCGGGCCACATGCAAATACAAATATTGTATTTGTTCCCATTTTGTTTTTTTACTTCAAAATAAGATATGTGCAGTGTGCATAGGAATTTGTTTATAGTTTGTTTTTTTTTTAAACTATAGTCCGGCCCTCCAACGGTCTGAGGGACAGCGAACTGGCTAAAAGTTTAAGGACCCCTGTTAAAAAGTTTGAGGACCCCTGCTCTGGAGTAACAAGGCTAAAAAATACAGGATTCTAAAGTTGACATGGAGCTAGGTCAAATATAATAGTAAGTTTATTCAATTCAAGCATGGTGGTGGTGGTGGTGGTTGGGGGGAATAACTGCCTTATTTAAACAGAAAAGGTAATTTACCAGTTCTTGAAACTGAAGTGTCAAAAGGCAGGTCTATTTCAGACATAGCTGAGCCCACTAATTCAAACAAACTTATCAAGTGTTCCTCTCTCTCCCTCTCCCTCCCTCCCTCCCTTCTTCCCTCCCTCTCCTTTCCTCTCTCTCCTCCCCCCTCATACTGAACAATCTGAACAATATCTATTTATCACCTGCCTGTCTGTCCTCCTTTCTTTCTATCTATCTATCTATCTATCTATCTATCTATCTATCTATCTATCTATCAATCTATCATCTATCTATCTATCTATCTATCTATCATCTATCTATCATCTATCATCTATCTATTTATCTACCTATCATCTATCTATTTATCTATCTATCTATCATCTATCTATCTATCATTATCTATCTATCTATCATTATCTATCTATCTATCTATCTATCTATCTATCTATCTATCTATCCATCCATCCATCTGTTATTGGTGGGGAATTCTCTATGTCCCCACCTGTTGCCCCAGGGGAAGTGGGCTTCTTGAGATGTCATGAGAAAAAGAATTTTCTGAGACTCACGCAGGAGAAGGAGTGGTATTTATTTGCATGGAACTAAATTTCTGAGTTTCCAAGGTCCCCTCTCCCTTCATCTCACCTGGGAAGAAGACCAGCTATGTCTTTAGCAAAGCTAGGATCAAAGCCACTCCCCGGAGTTTCTATTCCGTATTTGCACTGTCCAATCCAGCATCAGACTAGCTTAGCTTATATTCCCCGCTGCAGTCCATTAGTCCACTGTGTGTGGGGTCTGCATGGCCCTGGCCCATGTGGCTTCTAGGAATATGGACAAATGCGAGGAAGCAGGAACAAAACCAGTGGAACAAGAGAGAAACCAGAGAGCACAAACTCCTCTGTCTGGCGATTTTAACTTCCTAAGATTTTGAGCACTTGCCATGGCTCCACCCACTCTAGTCAGTGATCTTTGTTCCAAGTTAGACAGGCACCTTCCCTATGTCCCCCTAAGTTTATTGTACATGAGCCCATCTTCCCCTTTGTCTGGTCCCTGCCTTCCCCCAATGATTTGCAGGGAATGGACTGGTGGGTCCCTGGGGAGTGTGTGAAGTTACAGCTTCCTGGTGAAGCTGCCCAAATGGCCATGCTTATAATGTTTGGCCTCTGCTTTGTACCTTTCCTGTTAACATTAATAACTAGCTAATTACAACAGTATCCTATCTATCTATCTATCTATCTATCTATCTATCTATCTATCTATCCATCCATCCATCCTAACAAAGAAAAGTGGTGAGAACATTGTCCCCAATGAAGCCAACAACACAGATAAAAGCAAGAACAGTGGTCCCTGAAAACCCAAAGGCTACATTTTATTTAGTAATTTACAAAGAGAGATCAAGAGATCATTTATTTCTCCAAGTTCCCAGGTATCAAATCCAGGGAAAAGTATGTGTCCTATTTTGGAACTCTGTAACACTGTCCGAAGTTCAATTGATTATCTTGATTAACTAATGGAGCATGAGGGGTTGAACTCTGCGGTTGAAAGGTGACCATATTGATAATATCACCATTTTCAATAGGGAAGGATGCTTCCTCTGAAGCAAGTCTGACTGGCCTCTTCTGCCTTTGGTGGTGGAACCTAGTCAGTTTTCCCTCATTATGGGGATCTGTTTTCTTTTTTTTTTTTTTTTTTTTCTAATTAACTCTTGAGTGCTCATATCTGAGTATTAGTGTCTTTTTTTTTTTATTGCTTAAAGTATTACAAAGGGTATTACATATGTGTCCATTTTATCCCCCCGCCCTAGACAGTCCCCTAGCCTCCCCTATCCCCCAATGTCTTATGTCCACTGGTTATGCTTATATGCATGCATACAAGTCTTTTAGTTGATCTCTTACCCCCCTACCTCCTGCCCCGCAACCCTCCCCGGCCTTCCTGCTGCAGTTTGACAATCTGTTTGAGGCAGCTCTGCCTCTGTATCTATTATTGTTCAAAAGTTTATAATGGTCTCTATTATCCATGAATGAGTGAGATCATGTGGTATTTTTCCTTCATTGACTGGCTTATTTCACTTAGCATAATGCTCTCCAGTTCCATCCATGACGTTGCAAATGGTAAGAGTTCCTTCCTTTTTAGAGCAGCATAGTATTCCATCGTGTAGATGTACCACAGTTTTCTGATCCATTCATCTACTGATGGGCACTTAGGCTGTTTCCAGATCTTAGCTATGGTGAATTGTGCTGCTATGAACATAGGGGTGCATATATCCTTTCTGATTGGTGTTTCTGGTTTCTTGGGATATATTCCTAGAAGTGGGATCACAGGGTCAAATGGGAGTTCCATTTTCAGGGATCTGTTTTCTTACTGGGGTTATAAAAAGAAATGTGTGTTTGTTCTGAAGGAGTAAGGAAGAAGGTAAAATTCTGTCTGTCCATCACAGAGGAGATATGGTGGGAGATGATTTCAAAAGCTAAACTGGGGATAATGTGTCAACCTTGTGATTTGTGAAGATTTGCCAACATGATTCAAACCACTCTCCATTTGGCATTTGAGAAAATTACCCTGACTTAGATTACACAAACATTTCTCTTCCCTCCCCTTGCTTCCACTGAAGGATCTTTTTTACCTTCTAATTGATCATCTGCACTATATTTTCTGAAGACCCTGGTGTCAGCATTTAGGCAAGTGAAATGCCAGTGCCATTGTAAATGGGGGAATAAGTGCGTAACTTGGACATTTTTATAATAATCACATCAGACAAAAACCGCATTCCAGAGAGTTTTAATGGATCTAATAGAGGCCCCGGGACTCAGGGGAGCAGAAGGCTAGAGGCCAGAGAATTCCAACCACTGAGAAGAAAACTAATGGACCATTAAAGCGCACCCTGGAGTGCTCTGTCGTTGTCAGTAGAATTAGAATATATATCTTTGTTTTAAAATAGAATTCAGCTTTGATGACATTTTAACACGTTCCCTGCCTTTTCTCCATTGACTATGGGTACCTTAAAAAGTCACGCAGAAATTAGGATGCAGCAGAAGCAAATTAAACCTTTGATTTCACAGAGAAACTAGAAGCATTATGACAATTAAATTATTTTACAGGGCTATGAAATTACTCTGTAATCTAATTATTATACAAAGACAGATGGATTGTAGGTATTTGGATTGTGAATGAAAATAGAACATCAATATAACCCTAAGAAAACGATGCCTGGAATAACTTTCTATTGATTGACTTCAGATTTTTAAATATATGTGCAAGTATCTCTAAATTCATTAAAAAGGTTTTAGCATTGAAATTGATTCATAAAATGTCTGTGTTGGTAACTTATGTGGGAAAATAAAAAAACTGGCAACATATTTTAAATTTCTAAACCCATGTTTGGGTTGCTTTAAATGTGTCACCTTTATAAAATAATGATCTGTCCCTCTACATTTGGTAACTCCAAGATCCTGCTAAATCAACTGAGTTTCTGTAATGCCCCACATATTAGTCTAGACACAACTTTCATGTAAGCCTAGTGATAAGATCTCATCATCAACTCATATTTAATCAATGTTGATAAGGAGGCCCAGAAAGCCCAGAGGACTGTAAAAATGACTCCTGAAATAGAATCTTTTAAAACTAACTAATATAGGTATGATATTGAGACCTGATGATCTGGGGTGGTGGGTTTATATGTCATTACATCCTATATAATAAAAGCATAGTATGCAAATTGTCCCCTCAACTGGGAGTTCATCCGGGAGTTCGACCAGGGGGTTGGAGCCAGCCAGGGGAAGGGAGGGAGGCCCTGGCAGTGGCAGGCGGCCGGGAGAAGGGAGGGAGTACCTGACCGGCAGCCAGGAGCCACTAGGGATCCTACCAGTGCACAAGTTTTGTGCACTGGGCCTCTAGTTATTTTATATTTAACTGTATGAAGAGAACACTACATAATGTGAGGTCAATTAGGTAAATAAATTTTCTAAGAGAGATGCCTCACATTGGAGGCACTTTATTCCAATTTATGACATGGAATGATAAATAAGAAATGTCACTAAAAATTAAGTACTTAGTGGTGTGTATATCAATGAGCCAATCTTAATAGAAAGAATGGTGAGGGGTAAATGGAAAACTTTGTATATGGCATGAAATAATTTTCACATTTAATATCAGTGTGTTAACTTTCACTGCCTCCAATGGTTCTTAGTGGGTAAAATATGATGTGTATGCATGTGGTGTGTGTGTTTAAAAGGCTAATATGCAAAACGACCAAACGGCCTAACGACCGGTTGCTATGACGTGCACTGACCACCAGGGGGCAGGCGCTCAACGCAGGAGCTGCTCCCTGGTGGTCAGTATGCTCCCACAGAGGGAGCACCGCTCAGCCAGAAGCTAGGCTCACGGCTGGGGAGCACAGAGGCGGTGGCGGGAGCCTCTCCCACTTCTGCAGCAGTGCTAAAGACCCCTCAGGGTATGTCCGCGGGAAGCGGGCCTTAGCCAGCAGGCAGACATACCTCAAGGGATCCTGGACTGCAAGAGGGCACAGGCTGGGTTAAGGGGAACAACCCCTCCCCCATAGTGCACAAATGTTGTGCACCGGGCCTCTAGTTAAGAAATAAAGTAGAATCTCTGAGTCATGGAAGGTCAATCTCACACACTTGCACAAAGACCCAAGTTTGAACAATAGCCAGGGTCTGCTTGCTTAAACTCAAACATATATACTCCAAAGAAAAGTGTCTCTATGAGCTGTGTCTGTTGACCAGCTATGTCATCCAGGTCTCTATATGAAGTATACTCTTAATCAAATTCATGTTATCTTTAGTAGGATGCTCAACAAATAGAACTTGTCCAGACATAACTATAGGGTGTCCCCGAAGATGTATACACACTTTAACATCTGATAGCTGTTAAATAAAAATGAAATGTATTTTAATAAACAATCCTTTTATATTGATTCAAAGTGTGTGTGTACATATTTTGGACACTCTATACATACTCAGAAAAGGAAGAAAAGAAAGACTCCCCCAACTGCTTAGTGGAAACAACGCAACATTTTTCTATATTCTTTTTAAAGTAACATGCCCCACATTATGTAGTTCCTGGAATATTTTGTGAATTAAATTCTTAATTTATTCATATATGATCCTCTGGATGAGAAAAGAAATTCAGTCTGTGTTGTAAATCCCAGATATGGTTGGGGTGGCTTAGAAAAATATGAAAAGGTGAAATTGATAGAACAAGAAATAAAAGAAAAAGTCCTGTAAGTTTAGGTAATATAAAAACATTAATGATTGACAGCTACAAGTAACCTTCCTGATCTTTGAACAGCACCAAGTACCACTATAGTTCTTAGGCAAAAGTTAATCCTCTCAGAACAATGGCACTGTTTCATTTACATAAAACACACATATTTAAATTATAAATATAATGTGGCCCAATAGTCAAATAAAGATGAATGGCCATTGAAAAAGAGAATTTTGGAAAAGTGGTGCATAATGACATTTCTTAATCTATAAATTAACCACATTCAGACTTCCAATTAGACATTGCTCACTGTGCCAGGGGCTTATTTTGGTCAATGAATCTGAATTTTATTTTACCCCAACTCAGGAGAAGAAACTGAGGGGGAAAAAAAATAGAAAGAAACCCTTTATTTATACATAGTTTAGATTCTTGCAAGTCTGAATATTTTTTCTTTGACAATAATCTGAAGTTTATGCAAATAAGTTAGTGAGCAATAAAGAATTTGGTAAGCTTGTAATATAGATATATCACTAAAATAAATAGGGTTCATGTAGCTCTCAGATGATGATTAATCTTTTTGTAAGTATAAGGAATGGAATTTGTTTGGGGTAAAAATGGTTTCTAAATCCATTTGTTATTTCTATTTATTTCAAGTGACTTATAGAATGTAATTAAATATGGGCTTTCAAACACATTTCCTTATAATTGTTGATTTAACATTAGTAACTATCCTTAGATGCATAAGGAGAGATTGGCAGTTCTTTAATATTAATTTACTAAACATTTAGAATGTAAAGAATAGCATAATAAAGTATTCCTTCTGTTGATAAATTTTGATAATGCCCTTCTACTGTTTATGGTAGTGTCTGTGTAGAAAATAGGCAACAAGATGATGGTGCAATGGCAGGAGAAATCTCTGCAAGTCTAAACTGGTATTCCAGAGGCCAGTTCCATGGTCTCAATACAAGAAGTCAGACTGAAAAGAGGCCTAAGGTCACTTGTCCTTAGATATAGGATGAGTGGAGTTAACTTGTGAAATGCTGTAAAGAGTTATTCCGGATTGATAAAGTGGGCAGAATATTGAATTGGGATCCTGTTTTTGGATCTATCATCCATATAACACATTATCTAAAGTTTGATTCTCTCTTAAAGTGCCCAACATACAATAGTTGCCTTCAAAAATATGGGTTTGTATGTATATCTTCAGAAAGTTGCTTTCAAAATGTCAAGTCCAGGTATCCAGAAAGACCATAAACACAGCAACTTCTAAAAATTATAGGACATCCATAATTAATCATTTATGATGACATAAGTCTTCAAAATACATTTATTTTATTCATTTATCATATCTCAATGTGATTTGTTATGTGGTTGCCTTACCTCTTTTCTAAATCTCTTTTATAAAGTGTAAAGGATAAGCTCACAGGGCAGAGCCTGCATTTGAAGCCACTGTCTTATTCTGAGCATATAGCCTCACTGGTATCTTCCTCAAAAAAACTGGGATCATCCTATATAATAAAAGCCTAATGTGCTAAGTGTCCGGTCATCCACTTGGCCGTTCAACCAATCAAAGCATAATATGCTAATGATATGCTAAGGCCGCTCAACTGCTCGTTATGACGTGCACTGACCACCAGGGGGCAGACTCTCCGACTGGTAGGTTAGCTTGCTGCTGGGATCCGGCCAATCGAAATTGAGCAAGATGGGGCAGACACATCCTGGAGACCTCCCACGACCCTCCCCTGCCCTGATCGTGCACCAGTGGGGTCCCTCAGCCTGTCCTGCGCCCTCTCACAACCTGGGACCCCTCGAGGGATGTCGGAGAGCTGGTTTCAGCCCAACAGTGGAATGACTGGTTGCTATGACACACACTGACCACCAGGGAACAGATGCTCAATGCAGGAGCTGCCCCCTGGTGGTCAGTGCACTCTCACAGAGGGAGTACTGCTCAGCCAGAAGCCAGGCTCATGGCTAGTGAGTGTAGCAACAGTGATAGGAGCCTCTCCCGCCTCCATGGCAGTGCTAAGGATGTCCAACTGCTGGCTTAGGCCCACTCCCCATGAGCCTAAGCCGGCAGTCAGACTTCCCCTGAGGGCTCCTAGACTGCAAGAGAGCACAGGCTGAGGGACCCCCCTGAGTGCATGGATTTTGTGCACCAGGCCTCTAGTAGTCATATAAAGTCCATCAGGTTAGTATGCAAAATTAGTGAGTAACACATATTGCTTGATACATGTGACTTAGAAAGTGCTCAATAACTTTATCATTTCTCTAATCTATTAATTGACAGGGGAACCAGAGACCCTTGAAGAAATGGTCAGTTCTAGGACTGGAGCAGGAAATATGTACGAGTAAGTCATCGTGGTGCCACAAAGTAAGGAAGTGCTGAAGCACAAAACAAAACAAATCAACAAAAACCCAATGCCCATGGCACTACAAAGGACATAAAAGTCCACTGAAAGAACTCCCAACGGCTAAAACTAGAACAATTTTGAACAACAAAAAAAGTGGTCCAATTATAACCCAAAGTATAAAATACATATAAATGAGTCTATATTGATATAAACAAATGAATAAATAAATACATGGGGAGAAGAGACAAATCTCCCACTAAGGAAAATTGCAAATAATGTATAGAATTATTCTGTTCTTAAGGAGGTGGAGCATACCGCCTCACTCCTTAAGGGGAAGCTGTAGACAATGGCCTTCGTGTGGAGTGCACAGTATGGTACAGGGCAGGAGAGATTAAGTTTTCCATGGAGAAAGTTGACAAACAGGATCTCACCTAAGTGACGATGCTCAACACCAGTAGTGATGAGTCACATTCATAGTGTATATACCAATGATGTGATGAAAACATCAATTTATCTCTGTGGTTCTCCCTTTCACCCTCCCCCCCAAGAAAAAACAACAAAAAAACAAAACAACGACACAAACCCATAACCCCAGTTTAGTCATGGGGAAAAATCAGACCAATTCCAACTGGAGCACATTGTAAAAAATACTTGACTAGTCCTCCTCAAAACTGCCATGTTTATCATAAGCAATGAAAGTCGGAGAAGCTGTCACAGCCAAGAGAAGCCTGAAGGCATGTAACTGAACAGAGCATGGGATCCTGGATGGGATCCTGGGACGGAAAAGACCATTAAGTAAAAACAAAGGAAACTTTAAAAGTGTTAATATTAACTTCAGTTAATACTAATATATCCATATTGGTTGATTAGTTGTAACAAATGTAAAACATAAAAATAGAATATTTACATCAGTGAAAACTGGGTGTGGGGTCTGTGAGAACTCTTTATACAATCTTTGCAATTTTTCTGTGAATGTAAAACTGTTTTAAACATTTAATTTTATTTTAAAAATCCCAGTGTCCAACACTTACTAACTCAGTCTGTGTGTCTCTACTCCAGATCTACATGAAAGAACGTCCCCTTGAACCAGTCTGGGTCAGAGGGCAATCTGGGTTCAGCCAAAGTCAGTGGTTTGTGGATATGTGAACATGTGAGTCACATAAGCATCTGACATCTGGCTTTATGGGACCTCTTTATTGAATGGCCAACTTTTATCATCTCTGGCAAGGCTGTAACCATTAAAGATACTTTCCATCTGATAGAAATGTTTCATAATATTTTTTTGAGAGGTGGGGGTGACAGAGGACTGTATCTCACTAAAAATAACCTGCAGTGGGAATGACCTTCACATTACCTAGAATTGATATCATGGATAATTATCTTAATTATGCCAGAAAATGCATTTCTTCCATTGGCTATAACTACCCCAGTAGATATGAAAGTGCCTTTATTGGTAATCTGCACTATTGTGAGGACCTCACAGACAAGACAGAAAACCTGTAAAAGCTTGATGGGGATTCTTGACAGTGAGCATTTAATGGTGATGTGCGCATAACAGGAAGTAAGAGCTCTTCTGCAAAGTGGATTCTGGTGTCTTCAGTCCATCAGTGGAGACCACAATCTTGAGATCCGGGAAGCAACATATTTTCCAGACCGATGGACATTTTCAGTGGAGAGAGAGAAAGAACTGATGTGCAGAAGACTCTGTGAAGCTTATAATCAACTAAAGATTTAAATTCTCTTCTGTACAGAACTTGAGGGATTCATTTGATATATTTTCAAACATATACATAAGTAAATATACTGTTTATGCCCTCATTTATTTTCTCTTATTTTTAAATATATTTTTATCGCCTTCTTCCTCTCCTCTAATTCTGTAGACAATAAATCTAGGTTTGGCCCTAACCAGTTTGGGTCAGAGGATAGAGCATCGGCCTGCAGACTGAAGGGTCCCAGGTTTGATTCTGGTCAAGGGCATGTACCTTGGTTGCAGGCACATCCCCAGTAGGGGATATGCAGGAGGCAGCTGATTGATGTTTCTCTCTCATCAATGTTTCTAACTCTCTATCCCTCTCCCTTCCTTCTGTAAAAAATCAATAAAATATTAAAAAAAGTAAATCTAGGTTTGAACAGCCGCTCTATCAATTACCAAGGGTGTGACCTTAAGGGGTTATTTAATTTTCTTGAAACTTAGTTTCCTTATTTCTAATGGTGGGTTTTTCAAGTGAATTTTTTAATTTATTTAAACCAACTGGTGCCTGACACCTATTAGCTTCCCTTTTGCATCTCTCCCCCTGCCCAGCCTCCTATATGGCCCTTGCATATTTATTTGACACAAACGTGTGTACTTGTGTGTGTGACTTCACAGGGTACCTTCTGTGTAAGGGCCAATGATGTTTCAGGCACCCTGCTAATATTATTACATGGATGACCTTTCAGGATTGTTATAAACAACTTTATGGCTAATCAATTTTAGTTCCAGAGACATCGAAAAAGCTACCCAGTGCCCTAGCCAGTGTGGTTCAGTTGGTTGAAAGTCATCCAGTTCACCTAAAGGTCACCAGTTCAATTCCTGGTCAAGATACATGCAAAGGATGTAGGCTCAATCCCTGGTCAGGGTGTGTGTGGGAAGCAGTCAATCGATGTTTCTCTCTCACACTGATGTTTCTCTCTCTTTCTCCCTCCCTCTCCCTCCCTCTCTCTCTCAAATCAATAATAATAAAAAAAACTACCCCAAATTAGTAAGTCTCAGAGTTTTAATTAGAAACCAAACTTGTATGACTCCAATATTCATGCAGTTAGTTCCTACATTACACCTACCTTATACTTTTCATAATATTAGCTAGCCTAATTGAGAAATTAAGGACTGAAATCCAATTGAATGTTCTACCGTTTACATGATTTATCTTGTTTTAGCCTAATGACTATACCATTTATCCACTTCAAAGGTGAAGAAACTACAGATAAACTAAGTTATTAACTTTTCCTGGTCCTCAAAACTCATAGAGAAGAACCTAATCTGAGCAAGGCACTGGACTCAACCATTGAGTTTGTAAGTATGGTCTTTTTCCCAGTGGGAGAAATGGACATGCAGAAGCTTAAATCGTGTGGGAATGAGTAATTTGATTGTGCACAGAATATTACTTAGGTGTTAATTCTGCCAATGCACAAGCTGATAACCTGTTTTAAGCTTCATTTAGCATAGGAGGAGAATAGTGCATACCTCATGGGGTCATTAGAAAATTAAATGAGCTACCATAGAAAAACATAAACCATTATAAAAGCGCAGTGGCTTGCTGTAATAGAAACAGAAGTACATGCAGAAATTCTGTGAGGGCATAAACAAAGTGTTGCAGATTAACTTCCCCTAGAAAATGGAGAGTAGGACTCAGGATATTTACTGAAACACTGTTTTCAGAACTTATACCTGTAGAATGGAGAAGACATAGGATCAGGCAGAAGTCATTGAGTTGCAAAGTATACCCCCCCACACACCCCTTTTAAACCCATAAGGAACCCTGAAGCTATAATGATCCCTCAGAGTTGAGTTGAAGGGGGCAGCTTTTATACACCCATGTTGACCAGTCATTCAATGCAGGCTACTGGAGAGGAGGCATGGATTTGGGCAAGGACAATTTGTCAAACCAAGTCAAGCCCCCAATGAGTGCTGACAGCTGACAGACATCTTCACTTAGCACTCTTAGAAGCTGGGAGAACAATTCCCAGTTTCAGAAAGGATATCTAGATAGTGCATGGTAGAAGAAACAATGGCATTTTAGTAAACCCCGTCTCCCCCTTAGGTGAAAGGAGTCATAAAAGTCTAGGCAAAAGAGGGGATATTTGATGTTGGTTTTAATCTTAGACTTGATAAATTCTGAATCTTCTGTCTACTCACCCACACCCACACCCACAGAATCAACCCTCTAAAGTAAGCATTTTATAGCTTGATCTCATATTGCTTAATATGGGAGAAGGAAGACACCTCTTGTATTTGAGTACTTTTTTTTTCTCCCAAAAAGGTAATGTCACCTGATCAGATGATAGCCTTTTATGATATATCTGTATTGCTTCTCTGACATCACTTAGACTTCGCAAGTGTAAAGTGTAGTCTCTACTAGCTCCTGGACATACCCAGAGGCCACAGATAAATACCAAATATACCATATTTAGAAGCCTTGGCATTGCAGCCCATTTTCATTCAAGGGCAACTGGCGAAATTTGCTCTTACATGGTCTTAGCTTCTTGATGTCTTATTTTTTCTTCCAAATTACCCTCTAACAGATGATCTAAAAGTCCTGCCCCTTGTGATTTGCAGAAGAAAAGCGTTCAAAAGCACTTTCTAACACAGGCTCCCATCAAAAAGTTCTCTTTACAAATTGGGCCACATGAGCAACATGACCTCCTGCTTTATGTGAAATTACATTCCAAAGGAGGCATTTATTCAACCCAACTTATCAATGGCATCTATACTATTTTACAACTTACAACCTTTCTCTTTCCTCTGACACGCCCATTTCATTAGCGCATAGGTGATAATGGGGAACAACTTCATTAATTTGAGGTTAACCAACAGCCATTTCACTTGGCACTTAATCCAGGAAAACAGTTTCACTTCATTAAAAAACCTTCATTTAACTGCTGTGAGACCATCATTATTCCTAACTGACACTGAGATATCTTGTTGGAGTTCCCAGAAGTATTCACTCACATAAGAGGACCCAGGACACAAACCCCATTTAGAAGAAAGGAGAAGGCATTTAAGGTGTTCCACCTAGGGAAACCCAAAGGATTAAACTCTTATTTTAGCAGAAAGAGACAAATTTATAGAAAGGTGAGTCAGAATTTCTATAAGTTCCAGTAAATAATATCAACTCAATTGTATTCACAGATCAGTACTCTGGGGGAGGGGGGGAGGAAGTGGGGGGTTACCCTTTCTCTAGTTTGTCGCAAGACTATAAGACATAGTCTTCTAATATTACAAATACCAGCTATTATGTTAGGAGCACTGGAGTATAAGACTCAGAACATACCGGCTGACATTTCTAACCCTATGCATTTGAAAATGCAGAGCTGAGAAAAAGAGAGATTAGTTTGGTAACTTTTCTAAAGTCTCCAGCTACTATGTCATGAGCGTTCAAGTCAAATACACTGAAGTGTGAGTCTCAGCTCTACATTCTCAATCTCTGTGCACAGATTGTTCCTTTTGCCTAAACTGTTTCTAATTTGTGTTCTGATTACTTGCAATGACATTTTTGTAGTGTGTGTGTGTGTGTGTGTGTGTGTGTGTGTGTGTGTGTGTGTGTGTTTTATGTCATGGTTAATACCACACACAGAAGCTATGCCTCCAATCCAAGGCAGTGTGAAGGCAGCACACCCCTGTGCTGAGACCCCTTGATGTTTCGGCCAACTGCTGATACCTGGGCCATAGGCACTGGATTTAGCAAGAATGTCACCATTTCATTCCTGGAAGAAGCCATCAGAACTATTCAACAGAGACACTGTTTGCTTCTGCTGCTCAGAGGGGTTAAACATATGCTTTCTATTTGTTTTTTAATGTAAGAAACTCAGAGTGAGGTCTCAAGAGAAGAAGAAATGGGCAAAAGAAAAGGCAGTTGCAGGTAAATGCAGTAATCTCACCAGGACATCACTCTGGAACTGAGGTGGCCCTCGGGGAAGAGGGAGCTCAGAGGAACCAGCCATTCTTGATTCATCCTGGAAATCCTATCCTCAGTGGTTTGTCCCAATAACCATCTCAACAACCTAAGATGAACCTTTTTAGGCTTTCCACAACGTGGCCTGTTGTGTGGCCAAATATATGTAGATATACTCAGTGGTATTCAGCCACCTGGACTGGCTAATATCCTTTGATTTTTACAACTAAGGCTTCAATCAGGGCAGAGCTAAAGAATCCGTGACTTTATTGCTGAGGATCAGACACTGGGGAAACTTATTTCCAGGTCTGTGAAATATAAATTAGAAGATCTTAG
This sequence comes from Myotis myotis, assembly GCF_014108235.1. Classification (NCBI taxonomy): domain Eukaryota; kingdom Metazoa; phylum Chordata; class Mammalia; order Chiroptera; family Vespertilionidae; genus Myotis; species Myotis myotis. Next base: position 34,356,215 of record NW_023416323.1, on the reverse strand, counting down.
TTATCCCTACAGGCCATATGCCCCAAAGACTGACTGTGCATTTATGACTCAATTGTCAAATAATAAATCTATTGTTTTAATGGCCCTGACCCCCTCTTGACTAAAGAGAAAAATGGTTCTTTTATGATTATTGATCTTTTAAGTGATGTATTGTGGGGTGTGTGGGCCGTGTGTGTGTGTGTGTGTGTGTGTGTGTGTGTGTGTGTGTGTGTTGGACAAAAAGACAAAAAAAGAAAGCTAATTGGTGAAAGATTTTTCTTAAATGTGGACTTATACGTGAGACCGGCCTGAGTACTCCTTGTTGTGAATTCAACAGGACATAAATATTGATATATAGACAAAAGCCTAACAACCTGAATGCTTATCTAAATGTCTATCACCAACCAGCTCTATGATTTTGGGGAGATTGCATCACTTTTCCAAGCCTCCTCTGCAATAATCGCACCTAACTTATAAAATTATTATAAGATCAGAGGGGTGATAAAAATAAACTACCTAGAACCCAGCCTACAAACTCAGTAAGTAGTTACTTTGACTGTCTCTTGTGTTTCTAAAGAGACAGCAGAGCGAACCCTTTGCACACAATGTGGACTGCCCCACAGTATCTGTGAAGCTTCTGCTTGTGTTAAACTGTGCTGAACCAACTCTGAACATTACTGTTTTCTTTCTTGTTCGAAATCCAGTACTCAGTTACTAAGCCAGCCAAGTAAATATGCTTAGGACACGAGAAAGCTGACAGGAACGCACTGACCCATCACGTCTTCCAGGACCCTGCTCATGACACCGCATGGCAGTGCTATCTGGCAAGCAGGAACCTGCCAACAGAATGTGTGGTTTCATCCCAGGTCAGGAAAGAGACAGGATCAGGGAGCCCCTCGGGGGTTCCTTCTTTCAAATCTTGTGGTACATTAAAACATTTTTTTTTGGTAATTGTATCTATTTGTTATTCCATTTATTTATGCATGCACTGTTGATTCTTTGATGTGCCCTGACCAGGGATGGAACCCACAACATTGGTGTATAGGAATGACATTCTACCCAGCCAGGAATCTATTTTTTAAATTTATTTTATTTTTTATTAGAGATACCCTTGCTCTGGGAAGATGACTATCCCAGGTGTGGCAAGGATTAGATAACTCATCATAGGGATTCTCTGTGCCCTGCTTATAACCAGCAGGGGAAAGGGACATAGAGAGAAAATTACACACAGGGAGCATAGATAAAACCATTAGACTTTGATTTCGGAAAAATTAAAATACAATCATAGCAAAGAGATAATTATAGTACCATTAAGATAATGAGTTAATTATTATATTAATTGGCAGGTTAATGGATCACCAATACGGATTTTAAAGTCTGAGCTTAAATTACAGGGAAATAATATATTAAGAATATTCTCCAGATAATGCATTTTACAAAAACACAGCCCCTCCCCCCCCCAAAAAAAAGAGAATTCCTGATTATATATGTACTCCTGTTCAAATAATACTTGGGAAACACTTAAATAAGAAAGCATAGCAAGACACCAACAATCTGTAATAATACAGAGACTTTTAAAGACTAAACATGTGATTTGAGATATGATATCAGGTGTGTTTTAATTAGATTTTTATTTCTCGAAGATGTCATATATATCTTATTGATATTTGTGGTCTTCTCCTTTTCTTTGGAATTTGAATCACATTCAGTTCAACATGGGGTCACTCATTCTAATACCTGTTAGCCTTTATTCTCCTGCTTTCAGCTGGTCTACCAGAAATTGAAATTATTGAATAAATCAATCCAAGGCTAACTCTTTGATGGAAGTCTGCATGATTATTATAAAGATTAGATGGTGGTTGTCTGACCACTACGGTGTACACATGAAACTAACACACAATCATATTGAATGTAAAATGTGAGTGGAAACAGAAATTAAAAGTTTTAAAAAACGTCCTGATTGGTGTGGCTCTGTTGGTTGGAGAGTTCTTGGGCTGGAGCCCTGGTCTGGGGCACATTCAGGAGGCAACTGATTGATGTTTCTCTCTCACATACATACATTCATGTTTCTCTCTCTCTTTCTTTCTCTCTCTCTCTCTCTCTCTCTCTCTCTCTCTCTCTCTCTCTCTCTCTCTCTCCATTCCTCTCTTTAAATATCAATAAAATATTTTTTAAAAGGAAAAAATAATCGGTTCTGTCATTTCAAAGCATAACTTTCCATGTAGTCTCCCGTTGTAGAATTTTAGAAAAGCCACTTAAACTTACTAAGTTTGTCTCCTCAGCTATAAAATAGTGTCTGATGTTGGTGCTGGCAGACCTTTTACCATAGTTATATCCATTTAAGGCCATAGGTTCCTAAAAAGGAAAGACTTGATTTACTAAGGAAATCCATAGATAGATTGACAGGTACATAGATAGATAGAATTTTCATTTTTAATATCATAGGAATAGACATCTTCAGCCATGTATTTTTTAAATGGGCTTTCTGAAGAAGAAATAATTCTTACTACAATATTTCATTACCCTCCATGATATAATTTAAAAAAACTATCTATCTCTAATATATCTATCTATTTATCTATCTATCTATCGTCTATCTATCTATCTATCTATCTATCTATCTATCTATCATCTATCTATCTATCATATTCTTCCCCTGTTTCTAGCACAGAGTTTCAAAAACTTTTGGAATATCCTAAATCCTAGAAGTGCCTTTGTTGTGTTAATGAGGTGACCCCTGGCAGGGCCCCTAGGTAGCTTCAGGATGAGGGCTGGTTGCTATAGAAACCAAGTAAGTGATCAGAGACTTGGAACGTACAGGACGAGGTATTGGAGATTCAGTTCAATCATGTGTTCAATGATTTAATCAGCTGTGTAAAGAAATTAAACCTTCTATTCAGTGGAATCTTGATAAAAATTCTGACTATTGAGGTTCAGAGAGCTTCCAGGTTGGTGAGCGTCCTAATGTACAGAGATGGACAGGTTGGTATACCAGACTCGCCACGGACACATGCTCTTGCTCTCAGCACCCTTGTAGACCTCACCACTATGTGTGTATCTCTTCCTCTGGCTATTCATTTATATGTCATAACAAAATGTTTCCTGAGTGCTATGAGTCATTCTAACAAGTTAACAAGCATGAATGAAGGAGAGTTATAGAAGCTCCTGATATGGTAGCCACACTGAGCGAGAGCGCAGGTGGCTGGGCGGGGGGGGGGGGGGGGGGGGGGGGGGGGGGGGTGACAGGAGACTTGAGGCTGGTGTGTGAAGTGAGCAGAGCAGTTTTGGGAAACTGAGCCCCTTATCCTGTGGAGTCAGTGCTAGCTACAGCTAGTTAGTGTCACAACTGAATAAAATTGTAGGACACCCAGTTGATGTAAAAGCATTGGTGATAAAACATCCTACTCTAGTCTCTTCTTAACAAAGGAAAAAAAGGGAAAACAAACAAAAAACATTTCATAGATCTTGAGTACATGACTAACTTCTGGTATCAATAAATGAACCAGTTCACAGAGATAGTTACTGTACATCAATATGGGAAACGGTGAACCATATAAAAACACTAATAATTACCAGTGACGATGAGCTGGATTTGTGGCTACAGCATACATTTCATAGCCTCACTGATTTTACTTCTCATTCATTTAAGTTTGTAGTTTGGAGGTGGCCTCTAAATTCTAACGAAGTGAATGTTACTAATTGTAACCTGGAAAGTACAACCAGAACCTGGTGTATATCAGATTCTAGACAAATGTTCTCTCTCTCTCTCTCTCTCTCTCTCTCTCTCTCTCTCTCTCTCTCTCTCTCTCTCTCTCTCCCTCCCTCCCTCTCTCTCTCCTAGTTGCAAATTCTGAATTCCTACTGTCATATTTCCCAGACTTTCCACAATACTGTGTTTCATATGACCAGATAATCAATTCATGCCCTAACCATTGAGGGACACCAGCCTTTGCCCACATTCACTCTAGTCCAGTCTAAGAAAAGTGAAAGCCACCTTCTGTCTTCAGGGAACTTTTGTTCAACACGTGCTGAGTAGTACAATGGCTGAGATGCAGGACATGAGGTGACCAAAAAAAATCAGTCACCAGGCACTGAAAGTTCTCTGATGACAAAGAGAGTGTTTTCTTCAGAAACTCATTACTTTCAAGTGTGCACACCAAAGAAATGCAAGCCTTACTTGGGGAGCATGCAACTTTTACATAGCAGATAGGAGTTTTCTCACATGTCACTGAATGCTATCCTAAGGGTTCAGAAGAATTTCTGCAAAGCAAACTCATTGTCACAAAGAAGACAGGATGTTGAAGATTTCACAGCCGGTTCTTAGTGCAGCATCTTCAGAAGAAATTAGATTAACATGAATCTTGAAGCTACTACTAAATTGACGGCATTCTTTTGCTGTTTGTTTTAATGTTGTTAGTTACTTTACATGACACTGTTTATCTCAGAACTCAACAATCAGTTTTTTTTAAATAATCATGCTAACTCGAGATTAAAGTTAACAACCGACTCTCAGTTAAAAGCACTTTAAAATATCCCACTATCCTCTTGTAATTTGTTTCCTAAGATACCACAGTGTTTTAGAAATACTAATAATACCTTAAAGTATTCCTAGAATGGTGACTTTATTTTCCAGTTGACAAGGTAAAATTAGAGAAAATAAGTCACTACTCTCATATTCACACCTATATGTGAAACCACAGCAAGAAGACTCAGGAAAATGTCTTGATTTAGACAGTACATTCCTTGCAAAGATGTAGAACACAGGAAGGCCTCCCAAGGCCTAAAATTTTATACATCACCCTCCCTGTAAAACGTCTTTATTGCGTATAAAATCTATTTGCCTATCTCGTTTGCACCCAACAGACACTACCATTTGGTATAAAAAGAGAGATTGATCACATGCAGGCAAATGTTATTCCTGAGCAGAGAGAAGTCCAGTACACCATATCATACCAGAGAGCCACAAGAAGCCACACAGGTACACAATATCCTTGCTATATAGTTGTTCTTAGTTCAGGTGTAACTGGAATGCCCCCATACGGTGTTGATTTAGGGAGGTTTTGTTTTCTCTCTCTATTGCCATAGTGAATTTCTCTCCAGGCCTTGCTTCCATTTCCAGGAGAGAAGGGAAAAAGGAAAACTGCTTGGCAATTACTTGAGAAACATTTTATATAAACTTTGAACATTGTAAATTTCATATCACTTTCAAGATCACTGTCCCTTTCCATTCGGATACCTTTCTGAATGGTATCAGCGATTTCCTCAGGATTTAGGACACTCCATGACTTCTCACACTGAATAAGCTGCTGAAAATGGGCACCCAGGGGTTTGACAATATTTCTGGAAGTCAGGCGCAGGGAAATAAATGGGGAAGCAATCCATCTTTAAACCACTCTGCACGCAGCAGCCGAGCCTTTATTTTGGTCTGATTATGCAACACCTCCAAGAAACTTCAGAAAAAGAGGTGGCCGGGAGAACCCTGGCTGCCATCATCACTGAGAAAGAGACAGGAAGATAATGGTTTCTGTCACTGAACAGAATGGCCGGGATGGCTTTTCTGCGGGAGGTTAAAAGTGAGGCTAACACACTCTGCGTGAGCTCCTGCTGGCTTCAGCCGCTGAAACGCAGACGGGGGCTCACCATACAGACTTCCCAGCGAGGCTACAGCTGCAGGCTCCACAGGGAAGAGACTAGTATCCCCCGCCCCCCGCCCCCCACCCCTCCAGCACCCACAGGCAACAGCCAAAGAGCAGAAACAGCCTTGGAGCTCCTGGTGACCCTCCCAGACTCACATGATCAACTTGCTCTGGGCTTTGGCTGTTGTTTCTATCATTTACTTTTTTAAGCTGTTCTTTCTTCTGTCCGGCTATGTTCTATATTTGTGAACTGATTTCAATATATTTACTTTTGGAATAAAGTAGATTGTTTCTAGTTAATCATATGAAAGTAAGAGCAAACGCTAATGCAAGTGCTTAAAGGCTTATTCCTCAGGCCCAGCTGGATTTTGACTGTAACACATTCAGGGATATAATGTATTAGATGAATGTGAATAGCAGCTGTATATTTAGGTTTGTGGCCTTTACTACACTCACCTTCAGTGCTCCTGGGTTTGCTGGACCCCTGACCCCTTGCAGTCACCTCTGCTTTCCAGCTGTCCGTTTTGCCTTTGGTATGGCAACTGATCCTGAATGGAAAGGTTGGCCCCTGGACTCACCTCCCAGAATGCAACTCTTTACTCAGAACTGACCTCTTTCTGGGTGTATCTATGGATCAGCAAGTACCCTGTGGGAATGTGTTGAAAATGGAAATTCTATAGTCCCACCTACTGAATCAGGAACTCGGGGGTGGGGGGAGGGCACAGCAACCTGGCTTTGAAAAAGTCCTCTAAGGGATGCTGGTGTGTACCACTAGGGGTGAGAACCACTGGGGTTGGGGTGGGTGGGGTCTACAAATTACCGCACTGAAACCAGGGCACCACTAGCTGCACATTTGGATCTGTTAGCATCAATGGAAACACAGCATCCTAGCATGAATGGCATTGATCCCTGCCCAAGGCCCAGTCAGAGAGCTGGTAACCTAAAGAGACACCATAACAGACTCCACATAGATATTCTCTAATGGTGATAAAACAACCCGACAATGTCTCAATCCTTTCCACCTGCCATTATTGGTGGTGTGAAAAAGAGAAAGCAGCAAATGCCTTCTAGGTTTTGTAGAAGCCCCCTTGTGATGTAGCAAAAATCAAGTGGACTTAGGGGTCCTAGACACACTCTCTTTCCTCTTGGATCCTTGTGTTTTCATGCTAATCTCCCTTATTTTTGCTACATATACTCTACTGACATTTTGCCGCCATGAAAAGGAAAAGCTAACTCCTGTTTATAATAAAAGGAAATCGTTTCTTTATGATGTCTGAGAGACCCTATGTTAGTTTTAAACATATTCTACTTTATGTGGATTAACATTGACAAAACTTGCCTTACTCCTTCCAAATTCTTCCCACTCGCTCCCCAAGTCCCAAGTGCTGATAGTAATGGCATGTAGTAATGGCCACAAACCTAAATACACAACCGCTATTCACATAAACCAATCAATCTACAACCCCATCAGGTCCAGTGTATCCTCCTTAGTTGCATGAATACTTCTGCTTGTGTACTTAGCTTGTTTTCCATTTTTGCCTCAGTCTCTACTGGCAGAGCATTCCTTTGATCAGAATGCCCTGAGCTGTGAGTATTAATCAATGTTTGCATCTTCTTGGCAGTTTGCCACGTCATTGTCCCGCCATCTAATACATTATATCCCTGAATGTGTTACAGTCAAAATCCTTAACCAATTTAAATTAATGTTTGAATACCATCTTCCTCTTTTTGTACATAGTTCCCCTTTCAAAAGACTTCATAAAAACCCGAAGCTTAAAATAAGTTCAAAGGCATGGGCACCATCTTAAAAACAATATAAAATTCAACACCTCATTGACTTTCTTCTCTTCCAAGGAATCCCACTTTTCCTCTTTTTCTTTCTAATGTTACTTGAAGCTATAAAATTCCTTATTATCCAAAGTATACCTTTTTCTTTACCAATTTTTAATCACTGGTTATGCAGAAGCAGAAAACTCAAAGACTAAAATATTGCTAAGTTTAGTTATCATAGATTTCTATTCCTTCACCATTTTGGAATCCAATGAGATAGAAGACATCAATAATATTTCTGTATTAACATTCATCTGTGTTTTTTTTTTGTTAATGCTAATACTACCCAAGTTCAAAGCTTTAATTCTTTACTTCATTAATACGCCAGGAGCTTTCACTCTGTTTCAGTTCTACAAATGAACCTCTGACCTTCGCCAGCACATGGAAAGAGAGAGAGAGAGAGAGAGAGAGAGGATCCTATACCATGTATACACAATTTCTTCCATCCTTTATAACTTCTAGGAGTTGCCATCAAGTACAAAACAAATTTGAAACCCCCCTTTAATTTCAAACTGATAATTCTGAATCATCCATCCAGCTTTATGTGTTTCTACTTTGAAGGTTTCCATCTTTTCATTCTAAATTTTCTTGAAACAAGAATATCTTCTCGTATTCCAAATTCATTTACTAAAATCCCATCCTTTCTCCCTCACTCCCCAATCTTTGATTTTGAACAATTGTAGACACACTCTGAGGTTGATAGAATGGTGCCAAGACTTTACTACATTGGCTTTAACTTTTTCCCCCCACTTCTTTAAAGTGAGAGATACTTTGACACTTCACCCTTAAATGATTCTATATTTATTTCATAAAAAACCAACAATAACATTTTTACACCTGTCAATCCTGTTTTTACCCAATCACTGTTGTTTACACTGAAACCTCATCATCTTACGATGTATCTCCTCCAGGACTTGCCTTAGCAAATGTTCTTGAGAATGCAGGTGACAGAATCCCCATGGGAAGCTGCTCTCAACCTATGGGGGTCTTGAACCAGTGGATAAAAACCATAGTCCCTGCCTTTTAGGTATATTTCTGGAGTGCATTCTACACAGCTCCTCAGAGAATCCCTAGAGGAATAGCTACCCAGAAGGCTACAGTAAACAGCTCCATGGAAGCTGCACCATTTACATGAGGGCTCTACTCCCATCTCTACTCTCCCCACTCACTGCTCCTCCTAGGATTATTTTAAATAAACTCTCCACATACAAGTTGTCTCAGGTTCTCATCATGGGAGAATCAAAAAGAAGACTATCCTAGACAAGTTTAACAGGGATTTAATATTATCATTTAATATTCAATGTATATCCAAATTTCTTTAATTGCCCTCAAATGTTCTTGTTGTTGACTCTCCCCCTCCTCCCGCCCCCCCCCCGCCACCCCTTCCCATGAAGAATCACACATATGTATTGTTTGCCTTAAGCTAAAACATCCCACCTCCTTCATTTTGTTTTTCTTTGATTTTTCTAACAGCCTTGACTATTTTAAATATCTTGGGGCAGTTTTTGTTTTTGTTTTTTTAATAGAATGTCTCACAATCTGGATTTGCCTAATTCTCACCCCACATTTATTTCAGGTTAAACACTATGTAAGCGGTATTATTAAATCATGTCAGGGAAAAAAAATCTTCCAATTTTTAAAGACAATTCTATCTGCTCTCTGCATTGGGAGCCATTTTGTTTTGTTCATGTGCTTTGTGTCACATGAAAGGCTTTGTCTGCATGCATACCTGAGCACTGCACCCAGATGATAAGATGATAAGCCCAGGGAAATCCACCATTGTATCCTGATCACCTTTGCCATCCACAAGTGACTTGCAAAACACTGGTTTTTACTCTTTAAAAAAAAAAAGGAAAACATATATAAATGACCCCAATATAAGTTTTTAGGTGTTATAATAACTCCTTATGAAGTACATTAATGAATGTGGTGATAATGTTTTTCTCTTTCACTTAGTAATCTATAAGAGACAATTGAATAGAAGGTTTAGCATAGTTGAGGTTATCTAACTGTGGAAAACTAAATAAAATGTTTATCCATACACAGCATGTACACAAATACATATATGCACACAAATACTATATATCCCACATATATTTCTACGAGTTTTTGATGCTTCTGAGGAATGGAGTCATATTTTTAAAATATGAAATATGGTCTGTTGTTTCGGTAACTGAGTATTAAAACTTTTGACATTTTCATCTTTAGAAATACAGCCCATTCACAACCAGTCATTTGTTAAATTTGGAAACTGTTCATTTTCTTGGCAAGTTTTTCCAACTTCAGGCTGTGCATACAATGCAAGTGACTGCACCAGGACATTTTTTAACACATCCTACAGATCGGTGAACTTGAACTCCATGTGGGGAAGGAAATAAATGTACCCTGTACCCTGGTTTTTGTAATGACAGGGTTATCTTGCTGAGCTCCCACACTCTGCTCACCTGCATGGCCATTATGTGCTAACCAAATATTACGTGAATTGGCAGCAGGCTGGTTTTATTTGTTCCCTTTCACATCTACAATAGCACCGCAAAACCTGCCACTCAAAATGTCTCTACAAGGGGCTATTTCAAGCTGTAAAGGAGCTTGAGAGTGGGGGTAGTGGGATACTTCTCTTAAGAGTGTTACTTTCTATTATAATATTCTACTGTCAAGTATTGCATCCTGTGACTACTTTAGCTTTGAAAAGGATACCACACTTCAATTCTCTCCAAAACCCTAATCATAATCTAACCTCTCCAAGACTAATTTGGCTAGACAGGTTTTCGTGGTTGTTGTTAATCTATACTGTAAGCCACTTTGCCGTCATATTTTTTAGTCTAGCCCAGCAGAACTGCAGAAATACCAAACCTACCGGCCCTTTCAGATGAGATATAACCAACCTCTAAATTCTGTATTACTCTTCAATGTCCATCCTTAATTGGTGTGACATTTTACTTCTAGTTCAGCTAGCTTTTATCTGATTTCTGGCCTTTGCTCTCATATGCCATTTATAGCATGGGCTCTATGCCTTTTTCATTTAGTAGCTGGATCTAGTCCACCCAGGTTCTCACTCCTGTTTCTTCATCAGAAATTCGGGCTTTTTGCTCTCCTCTAAAGGGATTTCTGGTCATCACTGAAAAATTCCTACAGGGGGCAATCCATTGGATCTATTGGTGGCTTTTGTTTATTTATTTGTTTATTCATTTTTTTGTTTCCTTTCTTAAAGCCTAAGTTCCCATATCTGCTGATGGTGGGAAGAAATTCAGAGATACGTAGGGTTTTGTTATTGTTATTGCTTTCAATTTGCTTTTGAATGGGTGAAAAATCATACCTTCTATTTGTATAACATTTAGGAGTATCCCTATTTAATATATATTGCATTCCTGCTATTTTTAAGGTCTTGCACAATATCCCTAGGGCCTAGAGATACCAAACTTTATTTCTTCCAGGTTAGATAATGCATTTATATCCACTTATTTTAGAAACAACCCTCTGAGATATGTAAGGCTTGGATTTAACGTGATATAGATCGATACAAAAGCTCATAGGTGCAGTTATCCAATGAGTGCTTCTGTGGGACCTAGAGACCAATCATAGAACCCGCCACAAAGTTCTATCTTCAGATGAACAAGGGACATGTTGCCATCACATAGTAATTCCGAACATGAGCTGACTAGTTATGTCATATTTAGGTTTATCTTTCCTGCTTCCTAGGACCTATGAATGTCAAAATTTGCAAAAAGGAATATGACTATGCTAGAAATTTGGTGAGGATGATTAAAATTTATTCTAAATGCAACACAGCTTTGCATATGACTATAATGTTGTTGAAAGAAAACTAAATGTTATTTGGGTAACATTTCCATTCTCTTCGAGAGTGTTCACTTTTTAAAGTAAATCACATCGATTTGCAGATACTGTGAAAACTTTGCAAGTAAATCATGACTTTACCAGGAAAATTTTGTAATCACATTCTAGAATCAAAGCTTTAGGGAAATAGCTGTTTTGTAATTGCCCAGATATGCCTGTGAATGACAAGTGATATTCTTACTTCATAGAAAGCAATATGTCACTTTGGTTGTTCATTCATTCATTCATGCATTGATGCATTCCTTTTTTTCTTCAGCATATGTTTAAGTGCTTACTTTGTATTAATCTCTCATTTTACTGAAAATTTAGGAAGTCAGCATAGATTTTTGCCTATAGTTTGTTACTCAAGGATTTTTATCTTTCATACAGTCTCTTCCACATTTGAAAAGGAACTATGTTTTGTTACTGTCACTGTTATTAAACAATATGGCTCCTCCTCACACAATTTGAAGAGCCAAAGTTAGAGAATAGCAAGCTTGACGCAGAAAAGTGGGAAATTGATGCTAAAGAGGTTGGAATTTTGTTTCTATGCAGAAACTATTCATCTTTTCAGCTGTTATCTAGTTCTCAAATCTCTAGAGACTTATTTACTTGGTATTATGCCTGTTCAGAGAGACAAGTTTTATTTCATAGTTAATTGTAACAGTGAGCAAGATAAAATGTTGGCAAGTTTTATTTCATAGTTAATTGTAACAGTGAGCAAGATAAAATGTTGGCAAAAACTATAAATAAGGCAAATGTGCTAAGCTAAAAAGTGTCTTGTCCAAAGACATCCATGTTCTAATCCTTCACACTTTTGAATGTTAACCTTATGTGTCAAAAACAGAGTCTTTTAAATGTACTTAAGTTAAGGAAACTGAGGTGGGCATATTAACCTGGATAATCTGGGTTAGTCAAACCTAAATATGTTTGCATCTAATAACAGCTTCAAAACGAAGGGAGCAAAGTATAAGAGGACTTAAAAAGGAGACAGCCAAGTGTTAAGTAGAGATTTCAACACTCCTCTCTCAACACTTGGTAAAAGAAATAAATATAAAATCAATAAAGATCTCAAAGACCCAATCAACTCTATCACATTGACCTGACATTTAAGAAGCATGCCATCACAAAAAACAAAAACAGACATTCATTCCAACTGCACTTAGAACATTAATCAATTTGGAACATATTTTGAACCATAATATACAAGTCAATGTCAGAAGAAAGCCACGGATTACCAGTGTCAGGAATAAAAGTGAAAACATGACCACAGATCCCACAGATATTAAAGGGAATGCTGTGAAAAAAAGCATGCTAATAAATTCAACATTTTTAATGAAATTGAAAATTTCTTAAAAGACACAAACTACCAAACCCCATTCAAGAAGAGATACCTGAATAGCCCTGTATCTGTTGAATGAATTAAATCCCTACTCACAACCCCTCACACATACTGTCTCCCAGGAGGCTTCATTAGCAAATTCTACTACATACATAAGAAATATCAGTACCTATTGTACACTAACTCTTCCAGAATATAGACAAAATAGATACAATTCTTAAACTTTTTTACAATACCATCATCACTCTGATGCTGATTGGTGAATTCAAAAAACTTTGAAATAATATACTTTGTAAATATGAAATAAAAATTCCTTAATAAAATATGAGCTGATTAAAATCCAGCAATATGTAAAAAGTATAAATTATGAATAACTAAGTTGTGAATTTTATACTAAGGAGGATAAGTGGATTAATATTCACTTATTTATGATTTGTTATCTGTTTAATAAGGCTTCATGAAGAAAGATTAAAAACTCATAAAAATAAATTCCAATTTGTTATACTACAAGTGAAAAAATGAGAATAAAAATAAAAATAATACAATTTAGAATGTCTTAAACATTAGAAAAAAATTACCAAAATACTAGAATTATGTCCTGGCTGGATGGATCAATAGGTTGTACTTCAATTCCCAGTTAGGACACATACCAAGGTTGGGGTGAGTATGAAAGGCAACTGATTGATGTTTCTCTTTCACATTAATGTTTCTCTCTCTCTCTCTCTCTCTCTCCTATCCTCTCTCTCTAAAATCAATAGAAACATACCCTTGGGTGAGGATATCTATACTAATAAAGGGGTAATATGCTAATTAGACCCCACAGACCAGACATCTTCTGGATGTCCTTCCAGACTAAGCCACAGTGGTGGGGTCCAAGGTAGAGGTGGTTAGGGGTGATCAGGCTGGCAGAGGAGAGCAGTTAAGGGTGATCAGTCTGGCTTGGGAGAGCAGTTAGGGATGATCAGGCCAGCAGGGGAGCAGTTAGGGGCATCAGGCAGGCAGGCAGGCAGATTGGTTAGAGGCAATCAGGCAGGCAGGCAGGTGAGCGATTAGAAGCCAGTGGTCCCAGATTGTGAGAGGGATCCTGGATTGGAAAGGGTGCAGTTTGGGCTGAGGGACCCACCCCCCAGTGCATGAATTTCATGCACTGGGCCTCCAGTATGTGTGTGTGTGTGTGTGTGTGTGTGTGTGTGTATACACATATATTTATATATGTGTATATATTTATATGTATACATGAATTATACACTAAAAATTAGAAACATTTCTTAGCAAAATTAAAGTAGACCTAAATAAATCAAAAGGTTCATGATAGAGGTTTTAATATTGTAAGATGTCTATTTTTCCCAAATCCAGTTATCAGTTCAACTGAATCACAATCAATATCCTCAGCAAAATGGTTTTATATCAAAATTAACAGGCTTATTCTAATATTTCAAGACTTTCACTATCTGATTTCACAACATACAATAAAGCTAAAGCAGTGCAGGTAGCAAGCTATTAGCATTATGAAGTAGATGATAAAACAGAATAGAGCTCAAAAATAGACCCACATTTATAGTCAATTAATTTTCAACAAAGGTTCAAAAACAATTCAATGGGAAAGAATAATCATTTCAACAATGGTGCTATTAACAATTGAATATCAAGATGCAGAAAAGAAAACTTCAACCCCTTACCTCATCCATGTAAGAATCATCTCAAAGTGGATCTTAATCCTAATTGTTAGTGTGAAAACTGTGAAACCTTAAGAAGAAAACAGAGGAGAAAACTTGTGATCTTAAGTTAGGGAAACCACTTTAAAATAAGAAAGCAAGACATATAAAAAAGTGATACATTAAATTTAACAAAATTAAAAAGTTTAGTCTTCAAAAGACACTTCTGGGAAAATAAAAATGCAGACTACAAATGGGGGAAATAAGAGCAGAACATACATCTGATAAAGACCTTGTATCAAGATTTCTTAAGAACACTTACAAGTCAATAACAACTTTAAAAAGGGGAGTGTCAAATTTTTGAAGAGACATTTTATCAGATTATATCAAAAGGCAGCTAAAGCCATTAAAAAGGAAAAAGTACTCTTAGTCATTTTTAAATGCAAATAAAGATTACAATGAGATAGTAATATATACCCATTAGAAGATCTAAAACTGAAGCTTACAATGTCGATTTTTGGCGAGACTACAGAGCAAATGAACCTCATTCATTGCCAGTGGAAATAAAAAACCATGCAGCAACGTGGGAATTTTGTTTGTTCACTATTAAGTTAAACATTCCCTTATAATATGACCCAGCAATTCTGCACCTAGGTAGTTACCCAAGAGATGTAAAAAGTTATGAAGTCCTGTATTTAAATATCAATAACAACTTCCTTGTAATAATTAAAACATGGATACAACCCAAATTTTCATCAACTGGTAAATGGATAAAAATATTATTGTATATCCATGCAAAGGAATCCTGTTCAGCAATGAAAGCAAGGTGTGCATATGCATGGATGCATCTCAAAGGTATAATACAATATGGACAAAGCCAGATACAAATACTACAAACTGCATGCTTCCAGATATATGGAGTTCTAAAGAGGGTAAATCTATAGCCATATAATGAGGTCAGTACATTTCAGGGCCCAGGGAATGGTGGGAAGGATGAGACATTTTGTAAAAGGACAAGAGGAGGCATTGTGGGGTGATGAAAATGATCTCCATAGCATAGCTGAGCATAGCTGTGGTACTGGTTACACTACTGTATATATTTTTGTCAAAACTCATCCAATTGTACACTTAAATTGATGAATATATACATTGCTCCATGAGCTATGAGATATTTGGGGGAGACAAATGGATTGTGTGTCTGAAATGTAAAATGTCCTTTTTGCCTGGGCTTATAATATTGGGAAAAGGCACAGCTGAGATCTAGAGACCCTGCTCTTAGTTCCTGTTTCAAACCACCTTCCTCCTGCTCATATGGAAAAGACTATGATTTAGGTCAATGTTCCCCACTGTGTGAGACTTCTTCAGAAAAAAAGAAATCAATGTCCAATGCAGACAACACAGATGCTTCAGATATGGGTTGATTTGAGGTTACTCGGCCAAATTTTAATGTTCATTTTCGTAGAAGATTTGATGCTTGGCTTTGGCATGCCAATGAATCTAATGGATGAAATTATGTGGAAAACATCACAAAATATCGATTTTCATTCCAAGGCTGAGACGAAAATTACCTATATTGAGATCAGAAAGACTGCACCAAAGTCATTGACTTGAAAGGAAGTTACATGAGCATAAGGGAAATATTTCTATTAAATTTGCAAACAATTTACTTTAGGGGATTAGAAGACTGCACTCAAAACTTGTATTTTCAGCCTGGTGGGCATGGCTCAGTAGCTGAGCATCCACCTATGAACCAGGAGGGCACATTTGATTCCCAGTCAGGGCATATGCCCAGATTATGGGCTGGATCCCCAGTGTGTGGCATGCAGGAGACAGCCAATCGATGATTCTCTGTCATCATTTATGTTTATCTCTCTCTTTTCCTCTCTGAAATCAATAGTATATATATTTAAAAACTTAGTATTTTCAGTATACCAAGTGAAATTTAACCAGGGTGTTTTTTTTTCCCCTGTCAAAACTGCATAAAATAAGATGTGATAAAATATATTAGGGGAGAGCCCTAACCGGTCTGGCTCAGTTGATAGAGTGTTGGCCTTGGGACTGAAGGGTCCCAGGTTTGATTCCAGTCAAGGGCACATGCCTGGATTGCAGGATCGATCCTCAGTAGGGGATGTGTAGTAGGCAGCCAATCAATGATTCTCTCTTATCATTGATGTCTGTATCTCTCTCCCCCTCATCCTTCTTCTCTAAAATCAATAAAAATGTTACATCACTACACAGAACTACACAGAACACCCCTTGAAATTGCAGGCATGTGTGTCTTTCCAGAAGATAAATGAATTAACTTCCTGGGGAGAAAAAAAAAGAAAAGAAGTCAAATTTTCTCATTTGTTATTGATGAATATATTCTCTACATTCTAGGCAGCCTCTCAGAGCAAGCACGTGTTTATCAAAAGCAATCCTAAAAGGGGATATGGGAAAATGATTCCTGCTCATTTGCACTTGTTTCAAAGGTGACTCCACCCTCATTGCCTGAAAGATGGTTGCCCCTCAGTAACAAATGATTACAGCTCAATGAGTCCCAGAGGTCTGCCACTAATGGAGAACAAAGGGTAAGGATGCGAGCGGTGGCTCAAGATCTATTTTTCATCGCTGCGTAATGTTTTGCTTCACTGATCTGTCACTGAACAAGGCCGCTGGGCTAGAAGCAGAGTGCACCCCAAGAGGGACTCATGCCTCTGTGAGGGACTGGGAGTTTGGGCTTGCCTCAGGCCCTGAACAGTCACCGACTGAGAAGGAGGACTGGTGAGTTCATGCTACCTTGAATCTTCTGCAAAAGAACTGACTGATGCTCCACACGTCAGCGAGACATTCAGCAGCAGCCTCACATCCTCCTGATAAGCACTGTTATCACTACCCACGTACCTCATCTCTCTGGGAGAGGAGTCATTTGCAAGGAAAGCATGTTTTAAGTTTCCCCCTCTTCGTCCACAACCCAGTATTGATTTCATTTTTAAAAGTCACTCAGATTCGAATCCACCCCCACTTTTTTCCCCCAATATATATTTATTGATTTCAGAGATGAAGGGAAGAGGGAGAGAGAGAGAGAAATATCAATGATGGAGAATTATTGATGTAGTGCTTCCTGCACAACCCCCTCTGGAGATCGAGCCTGTAACCACCAGCACTTGTGCCTTGACTGGGAATCTAACCGTGACCTCCTGGCTTCATAGGTCGAGGCTCAACCAGTAAGCCACCCTGGTTGGGCTCTTCTACCCTTTTTGTCTCATGCTCTTATGCCTCCTCACCTTGTGTTTCTCCTCTCTACCCCTCCACGGATCCTAAGCTACCATCAAATACCTGCTTACAAAATAGATTTTGCTTCATCTATAAGTTATCCTAATTAACAAGAATCTCTTTTTCCATTTCCAGATGTTGGAGAATGACCTTCGCATCAGTCTTCTGCTAAGAGCTGGAATTATTTTTTAAGTATTTTCAAAGCAAATTAATGGAGAATCATAGGGACAATAAACATTATTAATGAGATGATGTTTCAAAGAATTGTATAGCTGAAACCTACAAAATTTGTTAACCAACTAGGGGCCCAGTACACGAATTTGTGCACCTTGAAAGGAACTGCGGGCCGAGAGGTTGTGGTGCGCACAGGGGTGGGTCTCAGCTCATCCTCTGTGCCTCCACTCAGCCCCTCTTGCCATGGCCCCTGACCCCTTATCTGCCGGCAACCCCTCTCCTGCTGCCACTGACAGCAGTGGGTGCGAGTGGGGCCTGTGATGTCAGTGGGTGAGAGCAGCGGCTGCTGTCCCGATTGCCCCTCAGAAACAGGGGGAGGTAGAGAAGCCCTGAGGGGCGATCGGGGCCAGCAGCCACCACTTGCACACACTGACGGTGCCGAGCGATTGGGGCCGATGCTAGGCGCCAGCAGTGGGTGTGAGCGCTGGGCAGAACCATGGAGTGCAGGAGCAAAGAATTTTCAGTAACCACCAGAGGCTCGCCTCGACGATAGCAACCAGTGCCCGGCCTTGGTCTGGCACTCCAGCTCACCTGCTCCACCATCCCACTGCAGCAAAAGCCTGCCATGATCCGCGCTCTGCCACCTGCTGCTGAAACCCACCATGTTCCGTGTGCGCCCCCAGTTGTTCTGTTGTTTGGTTGTTCCGTTGTTTGGTCTACTTGCATATTAGGGTTCTATATATATAAATGTTACCCCAATAAATTCAATTAAAAACATTGATTGCAGTATCTATTATTATTATTATTATTATTATTATTATTTGAAATGAACATTCCTACCACAATTTTCAGTATTAGTTACATATTAGGATAGATTACTAATTCCAAGAAGAGAGCCATATGTTACTTAATGCTTCTTATGATACTGTTTTAAAAATACTTTTGGTGAGGAGACATGCTGTCAATTCAGTTATAGGAAAAATAATAATACTTAAAAATAACTTAAATTTAAAATTTAATTGCCCAACAATTTACTTTCTAAGATGACAGAGTTATCTAGCATTAAACTTAATTGCAAGTGATTGTTATGACAGAGGAAGTAATTCTTATCACTGTCTTCTTCTCTTTCTCATAATGTTGCAATCTACAATATTCAGAATGTGATAATGTTTAGAAATGGTATAAGTATACATAGGCCCATCTATTCTTAACAATAAATGTAATAATCACACATTCTACATGCCTCTCTTGTTAGAAGGATCACTTGCTTTAGATATTTAAAGCCGTGATCTATTCTTCATTTGTTTAGACAACATCAAAAAAAAAATCATGAAGCACGGATGATATGCCAGGGACTGTATTAGACACTGGAGATGCAGAAATAAGAACTCAGTGTTCACGATTCAGGATTTGGCTTTAATGAGAAGACTTACTTGAAAATAGTCCAACAACTGCCCACCAGGTAATTGGTTAAAATAGACATACGGCACAATAAGAACCTGGATGAAGGCCCTCGTTGGTTTTGAAGCTAAGAAGTAGATTCTAAGTGGGAAAAGCATTTTAATTGAGATTTAAAGGGTAGGTAGAGATTGTAAATTTAGATAAGTATATTATGCTCACAAGAAATAATATAAGAGTGTGGAGGTGGGGCGTGGCTCTTTGTTCAGTTATGTAGAAAGGTATTCAGTGTTGCCAGATGCAAATGTTTGAGGTGAGACCTAGAAGGGGTAGGAATTAGGAGGTGAGGTTGGGTCACTAGCTAGGAAGGAAAGCATAAAGGACATTGCAGGCCTGAGTTTGAAGTTTTAAAATACTACCTTTCTGTTGGGAACCATTCAGAATTTGGGGCAAAACAGGAACACCATCATTCTTTAAATATAGAAAATCAACTATTGAAATATTTCTATGATAGACTTTTTAAAAATCACTTAATAAGAATCCATCTATCTATCTACCAATCAAATCAGGAGTTATACTAATATTTAGTATATTTTCTTAGGTGATGCTGATACTCTCAGATGCTTTAGACAAGCAATAATGAAAAATAAATTGTCATGACTCCTTCATATGAATAAAACATTACTCTGATAAGTGAATTAGTCTCAAGTTTTCTCACCACATTCAGAAAAATATGAAGTGAGAAAATATTAGCTCCTACTGCCCCAAGCACTCATTGCTCTGCTCATCTTTATTTTCAAGTTTTCTTTCCTCTGGCCCAGATACTTTCTATCCGTTGCCATTCCAACTTCCATTTGTTATTCTGTGTCCTCACAACGTAGTACTTCCTGGTATTAAGCGTAGATTTTGCCTGGCCAATGTGGCTCAGTGGTTGAGCATCGACCTATGAACTAGGAGGTCAGGCTTCAATCCCCGGGCGGGCCACATGCCTGGGTTGCGGGCTCAATCCCTAGTAGAGGGTGTGCAGAAGGCAGCTGATCAATGATTTCCATCATTGATATTTCTATCTCTCTTTCCCTCTTCCTTCCTCTATGAAATCAATAAAAGTATTTTTTTAATAGTGGATGTTGAGTGGTGTAGATGTATACAAAATGAATGGATTAGGCTGGACAACTAGATTTCCTACAATTAGGAAAATCTTTTTTTTTTTTTTTTTAATTAAATCTTTATTGTTCAGATTATTACATTTGTTCCTCTTTTTTTTCCCCCCATAACTCCCCTCCTCCCAGCTCCCGCCCCACCCTCCGCCCTCACTCCCCACCCACTGTCCTCTTCCATAGGTGCACGATTGATTTTTGTCCAGTCTCTTCCCGCATCTCCCACACCCCTTTCCCCCCCAAGAATAGTCAGTCCATTCCCTTTCTATGTCCCTGATTCTATTATGATCACCAGATTATTTATTCACTTGATTCTTAGATTCACTTGTTGATAGATGCATATTTGTTGTTCATAATTTGTATCTTTACCTTTTTTTTTCTTCTTCCTCTTCTTAAAGGATACCTTTCAGCATTTCATATAATACTGGTTTGGTGGTGATGAACTCCTTTAGCTTTTCCTTATCTGTGAAGCTCTTTATCTGACCTTCCGTTCTGAATGATAGCTTTGCTGGATAAAGTAATCTTGGTTGTAGGTTCTTGGTATTCATCACTTTGAATATTTCTTGCCATTCCCTTCTGGCCTGCAAAGTTTCTGTTGAGAAATCAGCTGACAGTCGTATGGGTATTCCCTTGTAGGTAACTGGGTTTCTTTCTCTTGCTGCTTTTAAGATTCTCTCTTTGTCTTTTGCTCTTGGCATTTTAATTATGATGTGTCTTGGTGTGGTCCTCGTTGGATTCCTTTTGTTTGGGGTTCTCTGCGCTTCCTGGACCTGTAGGTCTATTTCTTTCACCAGGTGGGGGAAGTTTTCTGTCATTATTTCTTTAAATAGGTTTTCAATATCTTGCTCTCTCTCATCCTCTGGCACCCCTATAATTCTGATGTTGGTGCGCTTGAAGCTGTCCCAGAGGCTCCTTACACTATCTTCATATTTTCGGATTCTTTTTTCATTTTGCTTTTCCAGTTGGGTGTTTTTTGCTTCTTCGCAAAAGATGGCGGCATAGGTTAACGCCGGAGATCGCTGCCTCAAACAACCACTTCAGAGATATAACTAAAGGACAGAACGGACATCACCCAGAACCACGGGAAGGCTGGCTGAGTGGAAATTCTACAACTAGGAGGAAAGAGAATATCATACCCAGACTCAGAGGAGGCGCAGTGCTGAAGTGAAATACTCAGGTGCGGAGTGTGCGCGCGGAGCGGGCTGGCGGCGGAGGGCGCGGTTGTTGTTTTCAATCGGGAGGGAGTTTCAGACTCTGAGCTCCAGATCCGGGCGAGTCTCTGGGGACCGAGACTCAAACGGGAGAAACGGGACTGTCTGGCTTCGGTCAGAGCGAGTGCAGCTTTCTCTCCGAGGTTTGCAGCCATTGCTGGGGCTCTGAGAGGCAGAGCCCCTGGGGAAGGAACTGAGAGCCGCCATAACTGCTTGTTCCGCCCGCCCTGTAGATCCCCGGGGACCCGCCCCGCCCAAGCCCTGCACAGAACCATTTGCCGGATAGCCTCAGGCAAACGCTAGATTAGCACCGCCCTAGAGATCCAGCACATAAGCCCTCCCACTACAGACACAGCAGACTCTCATAGCCAGTTAGCCTGGAGGTCAAATCACCCCCGGTATTGCCAACATCAATCAAGGCTTAAAGGCAACAAGACTGCGGACAAAGACCACTAGGGGGTGCACCAAGAAAGCATAAAAAATGCGGAGACAAAGAAACAGGACAAAACTGTCAATGGAGGATATTGAGTTCAGAACCACACTTTTAAGGTCTCTTAAGAACTGTCTAGAAGCTGCCGATAAACTTAGTAAGGCCCTCGAAAAGACTGGTGAGACCGCCGATAAATGTAGTGAGATCCTCAAGAAATCTAATGAGACCCTCGATGTTGTGATAAAGAACCAACTAGAAATTAAGCATACACTGACTGAAATAAAGAATATTATACAGACACCCAACAGCAGACCAGAGGAGCGCAAGAATCAAGTCAAGGAAAATCTTGAATTTAAAATTGTTTTGTGGTTTCCAGATAAATGAGAAAATACATGCAAATCACCTAGCATAATGCTTTGCAGGGTCTCCCGTAGAAGCACTAATGTATGTAAAAGCAGCTCCCATTTCTCTCAGGCAGATAGCACATGGTGATGGTGATTCACACCTCTGTGTCTAGGAGAGTTAAATGCCAGCATGAGGGCAAAGAATGAGAAGAAACACCAGATTGGAAAGTGCATCCCATCTGGTACTGCATATATATATTCTGTGGTGGCTTTATTTTTTCTTTTATCTTGAACAGGAAGACATTTCTTTGGAAATCGTGATCCAAAGAAAGGAAACAGGATGGTTTCAAGACCAGCTGACAAGTTTATTCTCATGGATATAGAATATGCAAACTGTAAAGTGGTGACCCAGGAAAGACAGCTCTGCCACTGGCAGCTGTGCCAATTTCCGGCTATGACATTGAGCATGCTGCACTGTCACAAGGTGTCAGCTGAACATGACAACAAGAACTTCAAGGATATGGGTTTTAGATTCTTTTACAGTAGGACTCCGGTAATGTCTAAACAAGCAGCTTCAATCTCCCATCTCCTCACTTCTACACACATACACACACACACACATACACATACCACTGCAGTCATGGAACTCTCAAAAGAGCTACCAAACTCCATTACCAAAGTGTTAGACAAGAGAACTTGAGTTTGGGACATGGTCCCTGGATCAAGAAACAGCACAGATTGAAATAATATGGGAGACAGAGTAAGAAAGTAAAGAGATGCTATGACAAGGGGTTACACCAATAGTAGGACTCACCCTGGGGTCAATGTCCCCCAGTTCTGTCAATGAACATGTGGCACTGTGACCTTTGTTTCCAGTTCTTCCCAATGTTGAGGAAAGACCATTGCTGAATATTCTCTTCTGATCCAATTTGACACGAGATTGGTTTTCATGTGTATGTCTATGTGAGAAGGTGTGTTCACTAGTGGATCCAATTATGGATCTCTGATGGGGAAAGGCAGGGAAACAGGATACGGATTGAAATATTGCACGATATGAAACATAATGGCAATCTCAGGCACAATTAGTATTTTCCATTAGAATTACACAAATCCACAGTGCCTAGTTGATTCCAACACTTTAAAATGATTTAATCATCTACTTAAGCAAACAACTTGCAACATTTGACTGAACCAAGAACTGAACTGAATTAATTCCGTAAGGCAAAATCTGTGTAGATGAAGTCAGAATCAGCATACGCATTCTCAGTCATATGCCCTTATCTTTATTCCCTACAACACTAGCCTTACAGGTCTACTGCCACTTCACAATGTGGACATGTGGTGAGGATATAGGACTCTGGTTCTAGCAGCTCATTTACTTCTCGATTATCTTGACTTAACTTATTTCTTGAGAGTGAATTTGGTACAGCAGCTAGTTAATTACGGAGTTTAAGGGCATGGGTGTGAAGTAGTTGGCCTTACAGCAGTCCCTGTTAAATAGAAAATGCATTTAGAACATTCAATGTGCTTGATTAGTCTCCCTAGTTAGAAAATCCTGTTTCAAACCCCATGCGGTGAGGTTTAAATAATTTTTTCCTACCGTTGGGGTTTTTATATTCTTAATGACTAATTGTTTTCTGAAAAAGAAAAGGAAATGTAATGTTTTCCAGTGGGGAACATAGTTCAAATGACAATTGCAAATATAATTTGAAATCCTAGGGTAAAAATAAATTTTCCTTTAAATTCATTTGGGTAATAATGTGCAGGCTTTCTATGCATAACATTATGCTGTAGAAAACTATAAAGATTTGCCTCCCATGGTCTCTGCCCTCAAACATTACTCCATTTCATTGGAAGATATGCCCAAAGAACATGTATTTCTACATATTGCAAAATCGTGTGCAATCAACTCATTAAATCGAGATGTATTTTGGGGTGAGGGTGGTAGGTCAGAACCTTCTCTGGGGTGTCCTTAGAAAACTCAATGGACACAGGACAGGATTCTTTTATGAGATTGAAAACAATCATAAAGCCCAGCCACAGTGACTCAGTGGTTGAGCATCGACCTATGAACTAGGAGGTCATGGTTCGATTCCTGGTCGTAGCACATGCCCGGCTTGTGGGCTGTATCTCCAGAGGGAGCATGCAGGAGGTAGCCAATTAGTGATTCTCTCTCATCATTGTTATTTCTATCTCTCTTTCTCCCTCCATTCCTCTCTGAAACCAATATAATCTATATTTTTAAAACACAATCATAAAAAGATAAGCAAGCACCCCTCTCTTCTGTTCATGAAGCCAGAATGACACTTGCTGACAAATAAATCTAGACATTATCCCAAGATTAAGCCATAAGCCTCTGGGTTCTCAAAAGTGAATTGGGGAAGGTGACAGCTTTATACACCTGGAATACAGTTTCTAAGAGAATGAGGAGGAGAGCAGAGTATTCAGGAACGTAGATGTCCGCTGCAACTATTCTCACACTTGGAAATCCTTGTTTATCAGAATAGTACTTTGTCTACTATGCTATCCAAACCATGTGACCCCTTTCTTATGAGTCGCTCCTTTAGCAGATTGTAGGAAGATGTCCAGAGTCCTGCCTCTTCCCATTTCCCTGGCTCAGACCCTTTCTAATAAGAACCCTCTGTATTGGATAAGATCTAGGAGATTTGTGAAGTCTCAGCCAAAGAATGGTGCAAGAAGACTTACAGAGCTCACTCCAGAATCTTTAATGTCCAATCCATGGGAATAAGTTCAAATATAGACCTCAGTTCAAAGTAGCTGAGGATAAACCAGAATAAAGCAACCATAGGTGTTGGAAGGCAAGCAGGTGTTCCGGGACCTCACCCATCACACCAGACACCACATCACAAAGGCAAGACTTATTTCAGAGCCAAAGCCGCTGACATGCAGCCTTACCTGCACTGTATTAGAAAAGGGTGGTGAATGGTAAGAGGAACTTCACCTTGGAGATGTTGGAAATTAAAGGTCTTTTACATAGGTGTCTTAAATACCAGAGGGTTATAAAACTTTAAGGTTGGATCACAAGGCAAGAGAGACTAGAGACTAAAAACTAAAAGGTTTAAAGGTATGAGAGCCACCTGTGCTGTCCTAAGAATTGTATTGACTAGAATGCATGATGTGTGAGTCATCTCTAAGACATTCACTGTATTTTGTGTAGACGCATAGAAAGACTTGTGCTACTCATTTAGATTATGCTGACTAACTTGTGTTACTCAATATAAAAGAACCAAGATAAAATATCCCCCCTCCCCCTGAAAAAGTAAACAGATTTTAGGATAATAAAACTTTAAGTTAATAATCATTTGAATACCTTGTTCTTTGTTAAGCAATGAGACAGCCTTACAGACCATACAAAAAGAGTAGCAAAAATCTAATATAAAAATAACAATGCCTTTATTAACGGACACTGTTTTAATAATTGTATGTGTTACAATACTTGTAAATACTAAATGAGTCCTAATGAAGGTAAGAATGGATGTCTGAGTGCTTAAATTCCAAATAATGATTGGTACCACCAACTTCACCTCCACCCAGGATGTGAATTAATGCTGATCAAGCCTGGAGAATCCGTAGGTTGGATCTATGTCTCACTCGCAGTATAAAATGGCCCTGATGGAAAGGAGTTGGCCAAATAAGTTTCTGCCTGTCCATCATCTCCCCTTTCTCTGTGTATTATTTGGTTTACTCATCACAATCCAGGGCCCCCAATCGTTTCCTTTCTCACCTTTAGGGCTCTGGGATTAATAAATTAATCTCAACATATTAATTTTTACTAGCTAACAAAACTATGGCCCTTTAAAAAAAAAAAAAAAAACCCACCAAACTGAATTGGCCAAATCCTTTTAGTCCCAAACACCTAAACGAGAGAACTCATCCTGCTCAGTCAAGCACATAGAGACCGGGGAAGACAGGAATCTGATATCATCATACTCAAGAGAGTGAATTGGACCTATTTACATAAAGAGGGAGATAAATGGTGATGGAAGGAGACTTAACATGGGGTGGTAAACACACAATACAATACACAGAGGATGTATTGTAGAATGGTATACCTGAAACCTATGCAATTTTATTAACCAATGTCGCCACAATAAATTCAAAATTTAAAAGATATTCTGAAACTCAAGAAGTTAGCATTACTGCCAGGACCGTCTGGCCAGCTCAGCCTACTCATTCTTTCCCTCTACAGATGTGTTGTGGCTGTGCTTCAGAGTGGAATTTGTATGAGTCAACAGGAGAGAATTAGGGACAGTTGAGTTACCAATCTCCAGAAACTCAGAAACACATAGATTTTTTTCTCCTCTTGAGCAAGACAGAGATCTGTGGTGTGAGTTTCATTCCTCAGGTAAAATGAGAAGGATTTCAAGGTATGAAGATATCTAGATAAAGTAATTCATTTGTCACAGTTCTGCTACTTGAAGGGGATAAAATTAAACAAGCAACATTTTCTAAATTGTATTTTTATTTATTTCAGAGAGGAAGGGAAAGAGAAAGAGAGATAGAAACATCAATGATGAGAGAGAAACATTGATCGGTTGCCTTCTGCACACCCTACACTGAGGATTGAGCCCACAACCTGGAGATGTGCCCTGCCCAGGAATCAAACCATGACCTTCAGGTTCATAGGTCAATGGTCAACCACTGAGCCATGCTGGCCGAGCAAGCAACATTACATCATTTCTTTTTTTCTTTCTTCTTCTTCTTCTTCTTCTTCTTCTTCTTCTTCTTCTTCTTCTTTTTTTTTTTTTTTTACAAATCTGTTTGCTGTCATTTTTGGTCATACTTCAAATTATCCTGATGTTTGGGATGTATTAATACTCTTAGAAGATGATCTGATTTTTTGTATGAATTCATTCATTAATGACTATGAGTTTGGAGTGAGTAGGCAAATACTCTCTGCCTCAGTTTCCCTGACAAAATCAAGCTTATGGAAACCTGTCTGAACTATCATTCAGGATTTAATAGTTCAGAATGCTGTCTGAAGTATCATTCAGGATTAAAGAAAGCTTAACAAATAAAATACATCATTTCTTTAGCCTAACTTGCCTGTATGAAACAGTAATATACAAAATAAAAAAAAAAAAAACTTTTCACAGGTCATTTCTACGTGAAACTCTCAAGGTCACAGGTAGAAATATGACAGATTCTATTAATTCAATTTAGGAGATGGGGGAAATGAGGCATGGGGAAGTTTAGTTATCTGCCATCATTTTTCTATTTTACATACTCTTATAAGATGCAAATACCAAATAATGCACTTTGCAGTCAAGCACTTAGAAGATTACGCTCTGCAGAACCCCAGTTTGAGGGAATATTAAAAGGCCAAAATAGATTTGGAAAACTCTAGTTTAAATATAATTAAACGCTAATGTAGGGGGTCCTAAAGAAAGATACGCTAGATTAAACTGTTTTCCTATCTCTCTTAGCTAGACGGCTTGTCAAGGCTTCACAAATGGGCAAGGGCAGAAAATAACCTTGAAATAGACTTCCTGTTTTTACCAATAAAACGCTCAATGGCTTTTCTTAGACAGTTAAGCATAAGTTTAGTCAGCTTCACTTACCTCAGAAGAATATATCAAAACTTTTAGGTAATAAAGATCAAAATAAAAGGATGATTCCAACCTCATAGAACTTGGTCATCAGAGAGCAATAGATGGGTGGGTATGGGTTGGAAGTTGGGTCTGGGAGTAGTTGACTCTGGGATGAGGACTGAGGTGGTGCTTCAAGACTGGCATGCAAATAAGTAGCTTTATGTGTGAGCTTAAAGTGCTGAGTGCAAAGACCTATCCTGTGTGGAGTCCATCACTTTTCTGAGTGATGGCGACATTTCCCTGTAGTTACCGAAGAAAGGTCTTCACTATGACAGGCAAAGCAGCCCTGGGCTCCTGTCACTGCCTCAGCCTCTACCCAGGAGCGGCCTCACAGGGATGCTCAGACCCTGAGTTCCCTGGACCACAGCTTCCACTGCAGACTCTAACCCTCACCTTTTTTTTTTTTTTTAAGAAGTATCTTTATTGATTTCAGAGAAGAAGGGAGGGAGATAGAAACATCAATGATGAGAGAGAATCATTGATCAGCTGCCTCCTGCATGCCCCACATTGGGGATTGAGCCCAAAACCCAGGCAAGTGCCCTAAACAGGAATCGAACTGTGACCTCCTGGTTCATGGGCTGATGCTCAACCACTGAGCCACACCGGCTGGGCTAACCCTCACACCTCTTGACTGAGCAGCCTGATCTGATCCGCCAGGGAGACTCTCAACGACCACCTGCTTACTGAAACCTGGTCTCACAGTGAGGGTCTAAGTCCTCAGCCACCCAGATCCAAGGTGACAAGCAACCGCATAGAACAGCGGTTCTCAACCTGTGGGTCGAGACCCCTCTGGCGGTCAAACGACCCTTTCAAAGGGGTCGCCTAAGACCATCCTGCATATCAGGTATTTACATTACGATTCATAACAGTAGCAACATTACAGTTATGAAGTAGCAATGGAAATAATTTTATGGTTGGGTCACAACATGAAGAACTGTATTTAATGGGCCAGAAGGTTGAGAACCACTGCCAAAGGATTTTGAGGACAAAGGACATAAAACCTGATTTACTCTCATTATGCTATGATGGCAAATGTACCTTTAGAAACCGTGGGAGGGAATGGAAGGAGTTTAGTTTGCTGACAAGTTTTCGAACTTCACTAACGGGAAACACCAGCTTTTATAAGAGTAGCTGCCTACTTCTCACAGATCTCCTGGCTGCTCAGGGAGTCAGGGATGTGGCCATTTCCTTCCCTCCAAGCTCTACTTTCCAAGAAGGTTCCCTTCAGCACCCATGTTCCTCCCTCCTCTGTTGGGAATGAAATGAGCCAGGTTGACTTCTTCATAGTAGTAACTACTAAAACTCTGAAAAGTCGTGGGCACATAATGAAAAACTGAGTAATCAGCTATTACTATCATTCTGAAACTGATGGTATTTTGCTCCAAAGAATCAATTAAACAAATAAACAAAGGAATCTCCAGTTACAATTTATCTTTAATGCAGGATATTTTTTCAGAGCCTTCATTATGCCACCAAGCACTTTAACATGCATTGCAAATCTCCGGATAAATAGTCTTCTACAGTTCCAAGCACCGCATCCTGGAGGCCTCTTTTTCAAAAGCACCTCATGAGATGCACTTTGGGAAGTGCTGAATGCTCCATTCTGAGCTCTTGATCAGTGATTGGTGAGGCTGTGGAGTGCTTCTTACCCACAGCAATTGTCTGGGCTACTGCTGTGGCTTAAATTCAAAGCCAGGCAAGGAATGGCTTTTCACTGATATCCAACTACTCAAATTCCTTTTTCCTAACCTTTTCACGTAGAAGTAGGTATAAATAGCTTAATTTAGGGAAAAAAGATTTCCAATTATTTCACTCAAAAGAGCTCATAAGAGAATTGTTTTCTAATTGTTAAGACCACAAATGTGCATTTTAGGGAGCAGAAAAGTTAAAACTCTGTGTCTCTTATGCTGTTTTATTGGGAGGAGACATGACCTTCTTCCTCCCCTCTTCCCCTAATATTATTACCCTTTGTGTGGAATATTTTCACTAAACAATTCTTCGTTATGGGATCAGTTGCTTCTACTGTTTCTGAATCCTCAGGCAAATATTATTAAGGGCCATTATAAACTCATAGACCAAGTTTCTCTCTCTCTATCTTTCATACTCATACACATACACACTGAAGTTTTATTTTACTTTTCCTTTCTCCAAGACACATCTCTGAACTTTATTTTTTTTCATTTCAGAAGCATCTCTTGAAATCGCTCCTATGTTCTTTAATATTACATTGTTTATTTGAAGAGGGGACTTTTAAAGAAATAATTGAACTGCTATCTACCAATCAGCCATTTTAACACTCACTCCATGGGAGAGTCTAAATGTGTTGTGATATTTTAATCTTTACTACAATGCAAGCAGGCAAGTACTGGTGCCACCTTGTTTAATGATGGAGAAAATGAGATATGTAGAGATTACTTTCTTAGTGGAAAACCATGAGCCACATGGAGGGGATGCCTGAGAGTAAAGGCAGGTCTGGAGCTCCTTGGACTGACTTTCTGTTCAAAATCCCCAACCTGCCTCCAGCTGTCTGACCAACAAATTGTCTTAACCTAGTTCTTTGTTTGCTCTGATTGGGTTTTGGTGTCCAAACTGCCTCTTCCTCCTGAACAAATACTGATCAGTCTTCCTTTCAGTCAAAACAAGGAAATATCATCAGATGACCACACAAATAACATTAAAAAACAAAACAAAACAAAAACACAAGGAAAGCAAATCTAAGGGAGAATCAGAAACAAGATACAGGATATTTGGAACCTAGCCTTAAAAAAAACCCCACAAAACCATAAATTAGCCCGGCTGGTGTGGCTCAGTGGCTGAGCATCGACCTATGAACCAGGAGGTCACTGGTTCCATTCCCAGTCAGGGCACATGCCTGGTTTGCGGGCTTGATCCCAAGCAGGGGCATGCATGAAGCAGCCAATCAATGTTGATGTTTCTCTATCACTGATGTTTCTATTTCTCTCTCTTTCTCCTTTCGTCTCTCTCTAAAGTCAATAAATTAAAAAAGAACTGTTGCCAAGAGTCTTTATTTTAAAACAAAACCATGAAGTAATACTTTGTCTCGGGTTTTATTAAGAGTTAAGAAATAGCTACCTGAAAAAATGCTTCTCAATTTTATAAGCATCATGTTATTGAGCATGATTTACTTCTATCTTTAAAATTGATTTTGCTTTGTCTTACAAGGGTTCTTGAACAAACAACTTATGGAAGAAATAATCTCAGGAGCAACCTGTGGAGAAAGGAAGGGAACAGAGATAAGCAGAAGTGTGGTTTCAGCAGAAGGTCAGTCTTACTCTGGTCTCACAAGGGACTGTGTGACTTTTGTTCCACAAACTGCCCACGGAGAGGCAGGGGACCGGGCTGCTATCTAGTGTATCGTCCATTACTTTTCATGAGCTATCCCAGGAAGAAGCGAGCACAGCAGCTGCCATGCCTCTCTGGGCTCCACGCTTCCTATCAGTCAAAGCAGATCCCGCAGAGAGAGATTCAGGTTGTAGAGACTCTGGGACAGGCGCACCAGCCCAGTGAAGGACCTCTTGGTTGGAGGTCAGCATTAACTGCTGTGGGCCTTAAATCAGAGTAAGGCCAAGAAAGGCTCTTAGAGCTCAAAGCATGGGGAATCTTGTGGCTGTTTTCATATATGAATACAAGAGGAAAGGACAACACTCTCCCATTCCTCTTTGGGTCTTGGCCGCCATGAATTTTGTGCTAATTTCTTAGCCGTAACCATCTTTAGCAAATGTTGCTGGTGCAATTATGGGCCTCAGTTTCCCTGGTCTCCAACTATATACTTTCACCCTTTTTATCATTTCTAAGGCCTGATTTTACTCTGGGCTCTTTTTGTGTGTGTGTGAGTCATTTCAAGCCCTTTCTATAAGTAGACTAAATAAATAACAAAAGATGAAAACTAAGGAAATATATTGGTCCGGTGACACAAAGCCAATATGGGTAAATGCAATACCTTTGCAACTACTAGAGCATTTATGTAATCATGACTACATTTTCTCAACAGCAGACTCCATTAAAAGTGACATTTATATGACAAAACTTACCACAGTGCTCATTTTGCATAAGAATATACATTTTTATTTCACCTTTAACATTTATTAAAGTCGTAATTCTTTAAAATATTTTCCATAAAACAATTAGAGAAATATCAAGTCCAAACATATTCTGAAAACCTTTTAATTTAAGGAAGGCGCCCACTGCCCTTAGCACTGATTATTCTATCTAACCAGGCACTTAAAAATGACAGGGTCAACGTCTTAGATGTGACATTTAAACCCTTTGAACGCCCTAAAACAAATTATTCATTATTCACAAATCCAAATTAAAATGGCAAGGTCAACCAAGTGCCCCCACATTTACAACCTGAACAAATCATTAAGCTCCTATAATTATCTTTGTCTTATCAAAAAGCACCCAACCCCCTACCCAGACTTTCTGTGGTCATCTAGGTCACGTCCCTTTGTAATTTCTCAGAAAAATAATCAAGAACGCTTGCCCCATTTCAGGACTTGGGGGGAAAATAGCAAATGGTCAACTATTATTAAGAAAAAGAGCAGGGTGAGTGAACTCTGGGCAAAATGATGAAGTCAGTCCTGATTGCTCCACGTTCCCTTTGTTCTTTCCCACTGATAAGTCTGTGATCTGGAAAGAACCGGCGCTCTATTATTCTCATCAGGTAAAGTCTCAGAGTCCCAGCTGGACTAGCCGTGGGATTCTAATATGCTTGTGTATGGACAGCTTTTTAGCCAACATGCCTAGGTAACCCCAAGTATTTCAGCTCTCTGGAATCATCATTTGCTTTAATATTCAATTAAAATCTCTCATAACTTCATGCCGGTTACTGTTGGAAGTCTATCTAGTAATCAAGATTTCTAAGGATCTCTCAGTGTGGAGAGTGTATTTGCAAAGTTTCTTCTGATGTTGGCAAAATCATGGGCTTACCTACTCTCTGCCACCTCCCTCCCTCCAACACAGCCTTCCTTTATTTTCCCAGGCAGCGTTAATACACATTGCTGTAGATAGCAAAACTTCACTAAAAGTTGGGCATCCAAGGGAATATAAAACTAGATAAAACCTTGACATGGAATGTTAGCCATGTATGTTGTAAACTCCCTCAGCTATTCCCACCCCCATAAATTCCTCCTGAATTAATATATTTAGATGAAGTGTTAAAAACGCATTTCCTAAAAGTATATTAATAATTATAAAATACTTTGAGTAGTACACACTACTGAGTATCTTTATAAACTTCATATTTTAAAAATATTTATTGTTGAAACCATTACATATGTCCCCTTTCCCCCCTCTTGACCCCTTTTAGCCTGCCCCCACCCCCAACCCCCAACCCCCAGGCCTACATCACCCTATTTTCTGTGTCTATGGGTTATGCATATATGCATACAAGTTGATCTCTTTGCTTGATCTCTTCCTACTCACCCACCCACCCACACCTTCACTGAGATTCTGCAGTCTGTTCCATGCTTCTATGTGTCTGGATCTGGTTTGTTCATAGATTCCACATATGAGTGAGATCATATGATACTTGTCTTTCTCTGACTGGCTTACTTTGCATAACACCCTCCAGGCCCCTCCATGCTGTCTTAAAGAGTAAGAGATCCTCCTTTTTTTCTGCTGCATAGTATTCCATGATGTAAATGCACCACAGCTTTTTTTATCCACTCATCTACTGATGGGCACTTGGGCTGTTTCCAGATCTTAGCTATAAATTGTGCTGCTATGAACATAGGGGTGCATACAATCTTTCTGATTGCTGTTTCAGGTTTCTTAGGAGATATTCCTAGAAGTGGGATCACTGGGCCCTATGAAGAACTTTATATTTTAATAGTCCCAAAATGCAAGGGAAGTCAATATTATCGTCTCCATGACATGGATGTGTAATACATAGTGATTTATAAACGTGAGTTCATTTGTTCAAGGTCAAACTAGTGGTAAGTGATGAGTCGGCATCTGAACTAAGGTTTCTCTGATGTTGACGTGCCATTTTTTAAAAATGGGATGTGGTTTGGGTAGCAGTGTACTCCCTGTGGAGGATGGACAATGGACACATTTACCATTGGACAAATTTGTTGGAACACAGACTAAATATAGATTTTTTTTTGAGTAATTGTTCAGATCAGCTTCTTCCACCCTGGTGAAGAAGCAGGCCAGGAACCTCCATTTTGATACACATCAGCAGAAAATGGTGCCAACTGCTGATGTTAGCAGCAGAAGTACCATATGCAGAAAATGCTTTGGCCATAGAACTTTTGTTCTCTCATCATCTTTACGACCACTGCCGCATGGTTGTAAGAGCAATGGAGGCCCCTGAAGCAAACCTCACAGCTGGGAGACCAAGAGATTTTATCACTCAATAGCACTCATTTCTTTTGTGTTGAATCTGGTGGCCACTACCAGTCAAACTGTTTACCGTGGAGCTTACATTGATTGCTATCTCTAATCTAGTGCAAACCTCATTCAAACAAGGAGGGAGTAGAGATGTGCCTGTGATGTTTACCAACCGGTTGGCTGGAGGGAAGGTGGGCTCTGATTTGTATCACTTGGCAACTTCTGAGATATAAACACTCCCATAACCTAAACCAGTGGTCGGCAAACTCATTAGTCAACAGAGCCAAATATCAACAGTACAACAATTGAAATTTCTTTTGAGAGCCAAATTTTTTAAACTTAAACTATATAGGTAGGTACATTGTTATTAACTTAATTAGGGTACTCCTAAGGCTTAGGAAGTGCCACACTCAAGGGGCCAAAGAGCCGCATGTGGCTTGTGAGCCGCAGTTTGCCGACCACGGGCCTAAACGACTAACGTGAAATCTCTGAGTGCAGAGTTGGGAAGAAAAGTCCACCATCAGCCCCAAAGAGTCATGAGCGCCTTCTCCAGAATACTACTGACAGCCCGAGAAAGAACTGGCATAATCAGGATCAGACCTAGGGACCTGAAACTAAACCACAGCCCACTTCACAAGGAAAGATGTGCATTATCAGTCTCGTCCTTCACAATGAAAGATGATCTGCCCATCAACCCATGAACCAAGAGGTTTCTGGTCAGGGCACATGCCCAGGTTTGGGGCTCAATCCCCAGTAGGAGACGCGCAGGAGACAGCCGATTGATGTTCCTCTCCCTCTCCCTTCCTCTCTGGAATCAATAAAAATATATGTTCAAAAAGTTGATTTACAGCTGTACATACATGAAACACAGACTTTATTCTTATATTATTATTCATTAATTATTGCATTATTTTCCCTGCAAACCACTGTAAACCCACTTTTGACCCAACCTGTATTTTATTCAGATTAATCTTTATTTGAATCTCAGGCAAAGCAGACAATACCTTAGTTTTAATCTGAAAATCACAGTTTTCCTTTCAAGGTGTGTGATTAATGGTGAAATATTTAGCGCTAGGTAATCTTGGGTGAAGTCTTTTAACTCCCATTGATTTTCTCATAGCAGGTTCACCATCAGACCTAAATGCATTGCTTACGCTTTTTCAGGTGTATTAAAATTACCATTAGACAAAGTTTCAAGGCATGTTGTTCCTAACAAAGTCTCTATCTTCCTGTGCAAAACTCAAGCATTTTCAAAGGATTATGTTTCAGGAAGTGTCCCAGCTTAAAACCAGCTGATATATTCGACCTATGCTGACATTACAGAAGTTCAGCATTTGTTGGGTTCATTAAAATTTTTAGTTTTTCCTCTTCTTCACAATCCACCAGTTGGTAAATTAGCAAAAAATTATAGGCACTCAAGACAATACAGAAGATCTACACTCTCAAATCTTTTATCTAACCGGCTGTTAGGAAGGTTGGCCTAATTACATTTTCTCTATTAAAAAATGTCCAACCATGGAGGAGTTTAGTTAAGTGATTCTGGTTTTATTATAAGCTCTATAGGAGAAGCACTCCGGGGTAGCTGGCTACATGGTTCAGACTGTCTGCTTAATTGCCTTGATTGTGGCACATTTTCTAAAGCAACAACAGTCTAGGTTGGGCTAGGACTCTATTGGAAGACTTCAGCAAATGGCATGTTTTTTTTGTGGTTAAGTATTTGGGGACTAATTCTAAAGTGGCAATGACAAGTGTGCTGTGTGAAATATGCGAACTTTTGGTGCAGCTGGGTCTGAGATTGTGTGTGGAGTGGTTACAGGCACAGAGTGTAAAGTCTGGCTCAGTTACTTATAAGCTACACAAGTAACTAAAATTCTCTGATTCCTCCATTCCTTCTTCTGGCAAATAGGAACAATTTGCGAGGAAATTAGAATCCGCTGAATATCAACTAACAAAAGGACAATTATAATTGGCAAGTCAGTGGAACTCCTTTATTCTGGTGTTGTAACGGAAGACAATTGAATCTAAAAAGGACATGATTTCTCAACCTTCATGGCTTATCTTCTCCATTGGCATGGCCCACATCCTTTTACATCTTTCTGGTCTGGAAGCAATCTGAGGGTTAAATTATTGTGACTTGATTCTGTTGGTATGGGTCCAGGCTGTGCAATAAATATTTGTTTGCACCATGGTATAAGGAGACAATTTGGTAATGTCCTAGTGGTGCTATTGCTCTGAAATAATCTTCTCTTGATCCAGATCCAGCCATGGTGTGTGTGTGTGTGTGTGTGTGTGTGTGTATGGAGTAGGGGTGAGGGAGAAAATGAGGTACTTTAAAAGGGGATGCCTCTTTAATCCTTCATTAACCTTGTTATAATGTTCATTCAATTTATTTTAATTTACTAAACATATAATTAGCACTGCCGCTGAGTCCAGCATCCTTTTCCCTCTTGCATAAAAGGCCAAGCCCTTGATAAGATACAATATGTAATTAGTAAATACTTCAGTCAGAATAGGAGTATCTTAGAAATGGAATGAGTGGAAATCATCTTGTTTGGCTCCCCTCCATTTACAGATATAGATGTTCTGGCTCAGAAGCATTAGGGTATGACTAAAACCACAGGACTGTTGAAGAGAGATGTATAATCAGCTCCAGAATCCAGTCTACTGGTCCTGCTTCTCACCCCTTCCCTACAATATTGCCACGGTTCTAGAAACAGGGGTATCTTTCTTTCTGGAATACCTCTTTCAAAGAGCATAGTAGTTACAAACTAGCATTTGAGCCGGCCGGTGTGGCTCAATGGTTGAGCACAGACCTATGAACCAGGAGGTCACAGTTCAATTCCCAGTTAGAGCACATGCCTGGGTTGCAGGCTCCATCCCCAGTGGGGGATGTGCAGGAGGCAGCCAATCAATGATTCTCTCTCATCACTGATGTTTCCAGCTCTCTCTCCCTCTCCCTTCCTCTCTGAAATCAATAAAAACATATTTAAAAAACAAACAAACAACAGAAACAGACTAGCACTTGAGTACAGGCTGCGGATTAAGGAATTTCACCATGTCCAAGAAAGGTTTTCAGATTGGGACAGTTACCTGTTAGACACGGGCTTTGTTTCGCTGGTGCGCTCTGAATTGATATGTCGGCAGCCGTCCCTCTGACATGAGCAGCAGTTGTAACTCTCAGCTTGGGCGCTGCGTGGTTCTCAGGCCGCAGGTGGCTAAGGATCTCACCGGCAGCGCATGGGTGAACATCTGCCGCGATGTCAGAGCGGAGGGGGGCCCGCGTCCCGCTGTGCGCCTTCCGCGGGAACAGTGTGATGGGAAACAGCATACGCTGCACCTACATGAGACGCAGACCTGCAACGCGGAGCCACCTGAGTCTTGCCTTTTGTCCTCCACGGTACCTTACTGGATTTTTATAAATACAGTTCGTCTTCATTAGGGGATTGGCGGGAGGATCCTTTATGTTAACCAAGCAGCGCGGTGCGCTCAAAGGAGCCTTTAACTCAGAGGAAACGATGCCGGTTCAATTCCCGGGGGGGGGTCACCCGCCAGGCAGAGAAAAGCAGCAACTTGTGCAAGCTCTTGCCTCACCTATGAAAGGAAACTCCAGTTTCTTCTACCTCCCTCGGAGTTATTCCATACACCTGGCGAGATTTCTTCATTCATTCATTCATTCATTCATTCATTCATTCATTAATTCATTCATTCATTCATTCATTCAACAGTTATTGCTTGAGTATATTCTGTCAGGAAATTCCCTCAGTCACGGGTATAGAGTAGTAAAACTAATAACTAATACCTGTGGACAACCATAATTGTAGACTTTTCTCTCCAAACGATATTCAAAAGAAATATGTTGGCCCTGTCCAAATCAAGAATTGACAGGTATCTGGATTTTTTGATTTTTTGCCAGATAAACAAATGCCTTACATTATAACAAATACAATTAATACTCTAAATAATGGCCCTAAAACAGCTATTTCGAAATGCTTTCTACATCAAAGGCACGTTGAGGGCTGTCAACTCCTTTGTCTCCGTTAGTTGCTGCGTCTAATCAGTGTCCCAGTTCTGGAAATTAACGACGCTTTGTAAAACAGCTCACATTAATCCTCTCTCTCTCATCGTCCTGCTGTCCCTGCAGTTCAGACCTGCACCAGCACGACATTTGTGAAACTCTCTTGGCTGATCTCGCTGCCGCAAGTCCATCTCTGTTTCAGGCCATGAAACATGATTCGCTGGCTCTTCAGTAAAAAACAAACAAACACGGGGAGTGTCGGCTTTACTGCTCACAACCCTTCTGATAGAACAGGTTTTCTATTGATGATAAAAGACTCAATCTCAGCCCGGTTTTCAGGACTCCCCGAATTTTCTCTCAGGAAGACATGCCTCTCTACTTGCCCCTTCTAACCTTATATTTCGGCCACACTCCAGCATTCATCTGTTCATTCAAGCATCTGTTAAATAAGAATGAGGATTACACACCCATACGTCTCTGGCCTGCCACCTGGCAGACTGAACAGGCTATGTAACTTATGCCTTTGCTTCAGCTATGGTGTCTTTAAAAGGAGGGTGACAACCACCGCTCCACGCCCTGGGACTAAGTGTGATCATGGTCCTGAAGGTACGTATAGACCCTGGCACATATAAACCATCCAATAATGTGTAGTCCTTATTGTCCTTCTTATTGTCATTGGGCATAATGCTATCTATAAATAAGATCGGTTAAAATTTATTTATAAATTTGATTGTTTTGATCGCAATAAGGTAAGTCCTAGATTTTCACATAAATGGAAATAGAGTATCCACAGACATTTTGTTTGTAGGGCGATAGCAATAGCAATGCTGTTATTTATTGTCATTTATGGTGTTCCTCTTAAGTCCCACAGGGTAGCATCTGAAGCCTGATAGTTGTTTCAGGGGCGGATGAGTAGGTCGGCAAAGCAGCTACAGAATTGGGAAAATGCAGAGAGAGAGAGAGAGAGAGAGAGAGAGAGAGAGAGAGAGAGAGAGACCGACCTATGTTGGGACAAGAGTCAGAGTCCATTGTAAATAGTCACGGGCAGAAGCAATTCGAGTGTTGTCAGGTAAGGGCCAGAAGAAGCTGGCAGAAACGGACAGCTGAGCAGCAGCCATTGCTGGGAGGAAACCCCAGGCTGGAAGTCCAGATGTTCCAGATGCTATTTGTCTAAACACACTGGATCCTTTGAGGTTCAAACCTTGCTTTCCTTGAAGTAGCTCAAATGGAGGAAGGGACCCACAAATACATGTATTTATGTGCACAAGTGTTTAGAAGGAGCGAGAGACAGAGGATACAATTGAGGTCAGATAAAATGAAGTGAGGAAGGTAAATGGTGGGAGACATTTTCAGCCCCACCATTCTCATTTCCTTACACATTCTCTCCCTCCTTCCCTTCCTTCCAGCATCCTTTCTTCCTTCTTTCCCTCCCACCTAACTGTCTCCACCATCAGACCAAAGAAAGATCTTGCCAGTTAAAGCACTCCTTCCCGAGAAGTCTCAGAATTCCACATCAAGCCCACAGCCCCCTCCCCAAAGAAAGTAAGACATCAGAAACCTCTAGAGAAAAAAATGAGTTGTCTATAATCGTTGATGATACATGCATTGTAAACCTCATTCATGTCACGTGACTCCCTCCCAAGATACACCTGATTGGACCAGAAACAGGCATGTGACCTAAGGGAAAATTATTCACAGCTGGCTAGCAGGTTTTGAGCTATGCCCAATAGAGCTAACCATGATAAACAGAACCAACAGTACCCTCATGTACAGTGAGTTTCAATATGAAATATACAGAGAAACTAAGAAGTTGGATCAAAAGAAGTAAAATGACCCAGAGAGAGGAAGCCGGAAATAGAAGCCATGAGGTAGTGAAGTCTAAGAGGAGGTGCAAGCCCTTAACACATAGAAGCCGGGGATGCACAGGAATGAGATGGAGACCCAGACAGGAAAGAGAAATGCGTGGCAGCAAGACTCCATGGTGGAGACAATAATTAGCTCTCTCATGATGACAGGGAACACGGGGCACAGACACCGGATGCCAGCTGCCGGCTGAGTAGCTCTCAGAAATGCTTTCACTACAGCCACAGTCTATCTTGAACAGAACTGCAGTCACTAAAATACAGCCCACTGTTTTGTAATTACTGGTGCCTTTTCTTTTTCTTTTTCACTGTGTGCAATCTTTTATAAACACCTGGGTTTGTTCTGTTTCTTTCCTAGTAGACTGGATTGCACTGCAAATATCCACTAGCTCTGTGGGAGAAGCGGACCTGCCCAACCCACTGATGTTGGGACTAACCAGGTGAATTGGCTTTGGGCAGTGACATGAAGGTGGGAGTGGCGGTGTGCTGGTCTAGACAATCAGAGGCATCCCGTGTCCTGCTTGCACTGTTCAGTGCAGCCCAGCTGTGGTGACAACAGTGTGCCCCAGGTAGCTGCTGTCTCCCCAGGGGAGGCCCCACGTGGGGCAGGTGCAGCAGACCCGAACTGGATCCACACACACCGGGTCCACAGACCAGAGTGAGAAATAAATGCTTGTTATTGTACGCTACTGAGATTTGGTTGTTTGCTAAGCAACGGAAGTTCACAATGTGATTTACAATTTAAAAGAAATCTGAAATAACACTTCTTTAGAGTTGAAAAAGAAGTCCAAAATAGAAAACATTTCATGGACCTTCATGCACAGAGTAACATTTTTTAGAAGGAAAAAGGAAGGAAATCATCCCAATGCTTAGCACACTCTATGCTCTCAAAGTCCTCCCCTCCCCTCACCTCCCTTCCCCTCCCCTCCCCTCCCCTTTCCTCTCCTCTCTGGATTAAATTCCTCTATTGAAATATTTAGAATGGTTTGTCTCTTCCTCACTGACCCTGATGGAAATATGTACTGTTAATGTTCTCATGTTATATATAAAAAAAACAATAATTAGAGAAGTTGAATAACAACCAAATTAAAAAAAGAGAAGAAAGCTAGTATGTGAGAAGACAGAACCTATCTATTTTGCTTCCTTATTTGGTGATAAAGTAGTTCTGAAGGATGAAAGGATGTCTTCATAGTCTTCAGAAACATCAGAGCAGTAAGACAGACTATAGTTCTCCACCTCACCATTAATCAGCTTCTTTCCCTTTCCTTTTCTTTTTTTTTCATGATAAATGAATACGGAAATCTCTGTTAAGAAATGACCTTGTGCTTAAAGCAATATTAGCTATCTTCTGGTACGCTGATGATTACTCCAGGTGGTAATTAGCCTAAATCTCATTTCTCGTAATTTAGAGAAAAAGAATCAATTTCTCCCTGCTTACCAGTGAGGTGAGAAGGTTTACCCAGACCAGAATCTGGCCATTCTTACTACTGAGAGATTTGATACAGGAACATTTTATCTTTCCCTGTTAGAGTCTGAAAAATAGGTTTGAAGACTCTGGCAGAAATAGCTATAAGTGAGCGTGATGCCCGAACTTTACTGAAACACATTATAAAGTTAGTCAGCTTCTCTGGCACATTTAAAGGAGATGCAAATAGTCATAGAGAGAGAAATCCTGGGCTCTGCTACACTCTCTAGTTCCTGGATATGGGGTTAGAAATGGCCCTTGTCTTGTTCTAGGTTGGTGGTGAGCAAGGCATCGCCTGAACAACAAAAGTGATTGCTATGTATTTGCGAATAGAGGTAAATGCTATCATTAGAGTAGACCCAAATGCCTTCATTTGAGACTTATTACGGGCATTTAATTATTATCAATTTATTTATATATCAGGTCATATCACTAAAGGTTTGAATCACCACCGTTCGGCATTTACTCACCCATTATGCTGAGGAAAATAATATATTGCTCAGTATTTATGTTCATCTGTACATATAAAGAGGCACCAGTTTTGCACACATCTCACAGTGGCGGATCAAGTGAGATTATCACATGAGGACAGGGTGCTTTGAACAATAGAAGGTGATATACAGATGTGAGAAAATAGAATTCAGTTGTCCAATCTGTCAAAATGTCCCTCAAGATTTAAGATGGTGGTGTATATTTTAATTAGTAATCTGTAAGACCCTGGCAGGAGAAAAACTGACACATTCTTCAGTTTCTCAGAAAATAAATGCCCAAAAGTGGGGCTAAGGGGAAAAAAAAATGACCATTATGGTTGTGCCCTAAGACACACCTCCAGATTTTTTTTCAACCAGAAACAATGACTATTTAGCATACTCCGGTGGCTCCGTGGAAAAGTGGACAGCCTTTCTTTGAGATTTTCAGTGTATTCCATTAACATGTGGGACTTTTCAAAATTCAAATTCCATAGGTTGATTTCACCTATTCTTACTATTTCCTGTAGAAGATAAAGTTCCCCCGGAGACAGACTCTGAAATGGAAATTGGTACTCAGGACATTTTCGGTGGTATTTTCTCACATCCCTACAAGCGTAGGGAGTAAAGTCACTAAGACTGGGCAGAGCCAAAAGCTGGGCTTCCATGCTAACCCAGGAAAGGTCTAAGGCTGGACTATGGGAAGCTCTGGAGCTGGGGTGCTCCTAGACAATTATCCTGAATTGGGGCAAACGGAACACAATGCCCCGTAAAGTTCACATGACGAAATTCTAACTTCCAGTGTGATGGCATTTGGAGGTAGGGCCCCTGGAGGTAATTAGGTCATAATGGCGGAGCCCTCGTGGATGGGAGTGTGCCCTTATACAAGAGACTCCAGAGACTTCTCCAGCCTTCTTTCTGTCATGTGAGGACACAGTGAGAAGATGGCTGTCTGTCCTCACCAGATGCTAAATCTACCTTGATCTTGAACGTCCCAGCATTCGGAAGTAAGTGTGAGAAATAAGTGTCCTCATGACATTTTGTTATAGAAGCTCAACCTGACTAAGACAAGGAGCCAAAGCCTTGGTCCACTGCATCTACCAACCACTGGGTGCAGAATGACCCTGGGTAGGAGGCATGACTTTGGGAGGAAGTTGTGAACTTGGGTGAGTGGACTGGGAGCAATGGTAGAGAGGACTCAGCCACAAGCTGTCAGGCAGCTGATGGAATGAGTGCTTCAGTGACGAGGGAACTAGCTGGGCGCTACATATCAGCACCCAGTGCACTTCGAAAAATTTCCAGATTTGCAACTACAATCAGAAAATGTGTTTTTAAACATCCAAGTGTTAGAAGTAATGGTGTATTAGAGAGGGAAAGGGAAAGGGAGAAAGAGAGAGGGAGAGAGAGAGAATCAAGCATCAACTTTTAATATTTGCAGACTCTCCAACATCAAGCCTAAGAAACTGTTTACATCTTAGAATGTCAAAGAATTTCAGTTATTAATTATGCTGCAGGTGAGCAGATGTATCTAGGACTAGATATTTGCAGATGCAAATTGTGAATTTTGCATGTGTAAAGGTAAATAGTTAAAATGATTATTAAAGCACAGTGGAAAATAAAATGATATATAAAATGCAAATGTGCAGGCACAAACACATGGAGGCATTTTTCTCGTGACCTTTG
Organism: Myotis myotis; assembly: GCF_014108235.1. Lineage (NCBI taxonomy): Eukaryota > Metazoa > Chordata > Mammalia > Chiroptera > Vespertilionidae > Myotis > Myotis myotis. Next base: position 34,312,512 of record NW_023416323.1, on the reverse strand, counting down.
ACTTCCAGCAGTCCAACATTTCGGTGCCTCTCTCCTTGCTCTGTTATTTTCCATAATGAGACAGAGTTTCAGAGTGCAACCCCAATGCCCTGCAAATGACATTCACTTATCCAGGTCTCAAGGTTAACATTTGATAAATTACCACTTCAAAGCAGAAGTCACCATCTATATGCAAGGGGACCAAGGTGAGTGTCATGTGACATCAAACCTACCATTTTCTTAACGTGCCATTTCAGATTTTATTAGACAAGTCTGATTTTCTTTATGGGGGCCAGCGCTTTATTCAAGCAGAAAAATGAATTCTCCAAATATAATGTTTTATTAGTTATTTTACCTTCTCCAGAATCTTCTTTGACTGTCTAAAATCTCAGACATTAATCCTGAATGTAACGTTACTGCATCCAGGACCTATAAAAAACGTATCACCTACTGCCTTTCAATCTTGCACACGGAATGTTTAAATCATGTCCCGACACTTCCGTACAAGAAACCAGCCTGTTCCCATGCCATTTCCCCCACTCTTCTATGCTTGACCATGAGTGGGTTTGCCTTCTTCCCTTCAATCAACGTCATTCATTCATCATCTACTCATCCATTCAAAAATTATCATTTCATGCATACTTTCCCCAGGTGATATGTAGGGTATGAGAATCACAGAAATAGTAAAGTATGACTCTCATTCCCAAGTTCTGTGGGAGGCAGGCCTCTACATCAATGAAGGAAACATAAAACTGGGCTTTGGAGTTCGTATAGGAGTGTGTTTAATAGATTACTGTGTATTTTAGTAGAGAGCGGCATGCATATGGCTTCATGACATTTACAACTTGGACATTTCAGGGAATTCTAAGTGTGAGGGCAACACAGAGAGCAAGGAAAGGCAGAGCTGGATAAAGAGGTACCGAGGGCCCAGGTTATGGCATCTTTATTAAAGCACACCCTACATGATTTAAGTCCTCATTGAATCATGAAATTCTCAGCTCACATCAATATCACTTCCCTGTGTTTTTTGTAGCATTAATTATATAAATTATATATCAAAATATGATATTGTGATGAAATTGTTTTTATTTTTGTTTTTATTGTGTTTGTTTGTAGATAATGAGTATTATTTCCTTAGTCATTTGCAGTTGATACCAGACTAGCTGGTTATAATAAACCAGGGTTTGATCAGACCCGATTAAACTAAACCAGGGAGTTCACTAACCCACTAATTGAAAAGCTAGATTTGAACTTGGAATAGACACAGAGGCAAGCCCACAGGTTGAAGGAGGCTGAAGACAGGCCCTGTGGAAGTTGTTCATTGTAAGTGATTGATGTATGAGGGAACATCGGAGAATGAAATTAGACACTGTGGGCTCCAAAGGCAAAACATCTATCAGCAGACGCTCTTACTGCATTTCAAAATGCAATTTGGAATGATTCATTCCTTAAGCCTTACTGTGGGGACCCAGAAGGAGGCTGGGTCTCCTTTAGAGCGTTTGGAACGTCATGCAAGTTGCACTGTGATTAGCCTCTTGCCCATGTGACAGGCATAGTGAATGTCCTGTAACACCCAATCTCTTACATTAAGCCATCTTGAGTCACATTCAAAACCAGTTTTCTGAAGGGCGAACAGCCAGGATGAAAGCTGTCTTGAAAGGGCCCGCTTCCAGACCCCACACGTTGCTATTCTCAACATCGTCAAACTTGAACAGACTCACCACTCCTCTCAAATATATCCTTCTTAAGGGTCGACAGAATGCCTTATGTTTTGCTAAATCAAATTTTACCATGGCAAAATAAAAAAAGAGCAGTTGCAAAGTGTCACACATTAAATAGAAAGAAATGTAAAGATTTTCAGAGCAATAATTAGAAGGTCTATAACTGATATTGAATTCATAATTCTGGCGTCATGACAGAGTTGAAAAATAGATAAATTATCATTACATTAACCACTACTTTACAGATAAGAAATTTAAAGTCCAAAAGGTGAAATAATTTGCTTGAGTCCACATGACTTATATATTAGTTATTATATGAACTCGTTGGTTTGGTATTTCTGTTCCTGTGTTGAATGTGTGTGTATGTCTGTCTGTCCACCACATATTAATTATGCTTTCTTTTATCTAGTCATGCCAATTTCTGGCAAAGCAAGCTCTTGAAATAATTTTTTTTAAAGCACAAAGTCATTCTTAGATTAAATTGCAGGTTTTATTGAAATAGGCCACAACTGGACCCAAAACAAGGTGCTCACAGCCTGTATGTGAGATTGTTGAGACCTCGGGAAAATACAAAGTTTTTTAAAAGTTAAAATCTAGAATTATTTTTCCAGCAGAGAAATTTATGCAAGGATAGAGAGAAAGAAGTGAATTTCAGACATTGAAAACTGTGCCTCATGGTAAGAGTATAGCTTGTGGATAATCCAGGGGGTTGTAACAAGAAATGAGATAAAAGGTAGGCAGGGGCCAGACTAGAGCTTTCATTTCCTCCCCCAACGCCCATGAAGGTTACTGGATATCTTTAAATAGGTGTGTTGCACCTGCCTGCTTTGGGACGATCACTGGGTCAGCACTGTGGAGGGTGGGGTGGGTGGGTAAGGGTGAAGTGAGTCATTATCAATAATCGCCCCAGCAGGGCCTGACAGCTCTTTTGATGGGTGGGGTGGGGAGAGAGGTGCTAAAGACTGAATGAAGTCCAGACCCACTCTCGATGTCCCTGAGCCACAGCCTGTCCTGATACCCTGAGAACTGTGGCAAATCATTTTGGCCAGATCTGTGGTGCCATAGTCCATGTAGTTAGAATTTTTATTTTTTAAAAAAATATTTTTATTGATTTCAGAGAGGAAGGGAGAGGGAGATGGAAACATCAGTGATGAAAGAAAAATCATTGATTCTCCTGCACGCCCTCTATTGGGGATTGAGGCCACAACGGGGCATGTGCCCTGACCTGGAATCAAACTGTGATCTCCTGGTTCATAGGTCTACGCTCAACAACTCAGCCACCCTGGCCAGGCTAGTTTGCATTTTTAGACATTCTCAAGAGACTGGCTTAACACCAGGGAAATCTGACTCGACACAAAATACTCCGTCAAATTTATTTTTCACTCGGGTTTACAAGAAATTGAGTTAGTAAGCAAGATGCCGTGTATTGCGATTCAAGTTTGAACAGAAACAGATTTTTTTTTAATGTTGCTTATCACTGCTATGGAATGTATCAAATTTCAAATAACAAATATTATTTGGTTGTCATTTCTCTCCTTGGCAATGCTGTGGTCTCTCTCCATTTGTCACTATAATTAGTGTCTCATCTTAAACAGAGTGATAATTCATTGCATGATATTCAGTCTGAAGTTTTGCTGTTGATAAGTTGAAGCTTATCATAAGGAAAAGGGGGAAAAGTCTATTTTGCCAGAAGAGAACAGAATATAAAAATAACATTATCCATTCAGTTGGATTGAAATCTTGGCAGCTGCTCTTCAAAAATGTTGCTGACATGCTTTATATTATATTAAAATTCAGAATCGCTGCATTTTCATCAGTTTCTCTGTCTGCAGCTGCCATATCTTGTCAGCATCTTTGGATTTACAAGACTCTGTACACTGTAGGGATGTGCCTTTAAATGGGCATTTCCATAGCATGTCTACTAATTGATGTGGCACGGTGCTTTACCGGGTAAACATATGTTATGAAAGTCTCAATGCTTTAAAGTGTAAGTGGAATACAGGAGCTGGGCTTTCTTGGCTCTATTTTTATTAGGTTTGCTTTTAAGCAAAAGAGTCGCTCTGGGGTTATTTTTAACATATCTTTTAATTTTTAAATGCATTGATTAGCTCAGCGAGAAAAGTTGTGAAAAGATAAACTCAGAATATGCCCGCATCCAAAACCCTAAATTATTTAAGAGCAGATACACAGACTTTGTGACACTCAGAAAAATGCTATCAGATATAACAGTTGCATTCTGCAACACTATGATAATATATGATGTCATTTTAGTAGAATTATTAGTCTCACATTCAACACATAAACTACTACTAATAACGTAATAAATATAGTTTGGAGAATGTTGGATTCTAATAGATTGTCAGTATTTCATTTCTGTGCATAATTCACAGCTCTTTGGAAACTAATCAATTCTAAGAACTCGACAATTTCATAAGGCTTTTGATAATGTTAAAATATGTGTGCTTACACGTGGATCCTGCAGATATTTATAAGCACTTATGTTGTTATGATGATAAAATGAAATTAACATATTCATATTGACTTTAAAGGATGCTTAAAATTGGAGTTAAGGCTAAATAAGGCTGGATGTCTGTAGATTGAGAATGATTGAAGGAACTTTGATTGTATCTGAAGTGCTCGGCAGATGAATTTTTGGATTTGAAAATAATAGTTCTGCCTTTTCATCATGTCCATTTAGAATGAACATGTGAGCCTGGCCTGTGTGCCTCAGTGGTTGAGCATCAACTTATGTACCAGGAGGTCATGGTTGGATTCCCAGTCAGGGCACATGCCTGGGTTGCGGACTCGATCCCCAGTGTGGGGCATGCAGGAGGCAGCCGATCAATGATTCTCTCTCCACATTGACCTTTCTGTCTCTCTCCCTCTCCCTTCCTCTCTGAAATCAATAAAAATTTATTTTAGAATGTACCTGTGGACGATCCAGAAACACTAGAAGGCTGCATACTGTTTCTCATGAAAGGGATGCCCAGAGTGGACACAGCTAGCACGCGGGGAGCGGGGATTGAACTGCAGACTAAGTAGCGCTTATACCCTTGTGACCAACCTGGCTGCCTTCTTACACACACACTCACACACGGCTCCTTTTTGCACAACTTACCTAAGGACATACTAACTTAGCCTCTTTTATTTCTTATGTAAACCAGCAACTGTGTCATCTCTCATCATGACTTTAGAGAGAACCCGTTACTATCTACCACTGGTGAGCAAAGAGAGGGAGATGTATTAGAAAAAGCAGGTGCACCATTCTCAGAGCTCAAAGCCCATTTTTGGCAGGAACACCAACGGCCTTGTGGAATCAAGACGATGCCTGAAACTTTGCAAAGCTGAGATCAGTTTCTTCCCCCCTCCCCTCGGTGAGACGGTAGTAATTGCATTTCAATAGCATTGATATCATTAATTTATAATTATTACTTTCTTTAGTTGGAAAATAGAAATGTGAAAGTTTTGGCCAAAGTGCAATCTCAGGAGGGGAATTAGGAGTCTTGGTAATCAATAACTTGGGGCAATCAGAGTCTCTCCTTGGTTTTCATTAGCTGAAGGGAGAGCGCATTTAAAGGAATGCTAACAAGTATTGATGTTTAAATTTGATTTATCAGTGCTATCTCAATGTATATCTGCACTGTGCCCAGTTTATTTTTCTACATTCAAGATGATTCTGAGATATCTCCTGGGGTTAAGACAACTTCTAAACAAGATAAAGCACCCTGAGAATTAATTTATTTCAAAGAAACAAGAAAACGTAATTTGTGTCTTCTTTTCATTAAATTATCCTTAAGTGCATTGATTTAACAGAAACTAAAAACTTATTTAGCTAAGGAAAGAAAAATAGATTCAGCACACTAACACTTCCATGCTCCCTTTCTGCTAAGAAAAGAAGGCAGATGTGTATGGACACAGGTGTGTGTGTGTGTGTGTGTGTGTGTGTGTGTGTGTGTGTGTGTGTGTTCATGTGTATTTCTCTGCATATTCATGGTATTGCAGGTGCTGTTTTATAAGAGAAAAGCACTGTTCAATTCTCTTCAGACACAAACAAAAGAAGCATAACTCGTTAACACTGACTACCTGGCTCTTTACATTTTGATTGCACTACACATAAACACTAAAATTATTGTGATTATGTCATCAACTCAAATAATACAGATTGAGTAACCATTTGCGAGTAATAGGTGCACAGACACCCTAAAGGATCTACTGAGTAACCAAATAACAGCAATTTTCTAAACCTTTAAATCAATGGCTAAGGCCGATACCAGAGAATTGAAAAACCATGATAGATTTAGCATATATTGTAAGAAGAACTCTTTCTTTTGCCTGTGTGCATGTATGAAGACTTCATTCATCTGCTAATTTTATCTATACCAGAAAGATGTAAATTACTATTTACCCAGGAAATGTTGAGTCTTGTGAACCTGAATAGATGAACGGTTATTAAATTTGGTCTCTTAAGAGCACTTAAATTCTGATGGTAGCACGGAGACTGCGCCTGTATAAGCTATCATTACATGTTGAAGAACTAACCTCTGTAATTAACTTGCAATATTATACATCGGGCTCCAGTTACAGTAAAATCCAATTTTCCATAGCATACACACCAGGAAGCTCTGCTGAATATTAGATTTTAATGAGATTTATGACCTTATTCATAATTTATTCTGTAAGTGGGGAAAGTTTTGGTTAAAGTTCAAAACAGTATCTTGAAGCGTGAACATAAAATCTATCCTAAGTTTCACTTGGAGACATTGAAGGATAAATTTTGCAACCCAAAACAGGCTTATCTGATTCTCAGAGCCCCACGTGGAAACCATTCTGACTTGAACGTGAATTCCCTGTTGCTTTTCCTTGGTTTAAAGATGATCGTTTATGACTTGCCCCTGTCCTTGGTTACCTGGCAACTTTAATTCATGACAGAGTGTAGTTCTGCACGTCTGAAACGTCCACGTGCTTAGAAATCATTGGGGATGTTGTCAAAATCCAGATTCCAATTCACTAGTGGGACCCACGGCTGAATCTTTCCCCGAAATGATGCTGGTGCTGCTGGATGGAGGATCACACTGATTTGCAAGGGCCAACTTGACGAGTTTGCTCATGTTTTCCTCTTCCTTTTTTATGGGAAGAGAATGAGGCTCAATGATAGAAAATATTTTCAGTGATTCGTAACCAGGGTCGATTTTTAGACTTGCCTAAGGAGTTGTTAAACCTTCAGATACGGGGGGCCCACCCAAGACCAATTTAATCAAAAACTCTGAGGACATCAGTGCTTTGAAAAGATCTATGCAATGAAGGTTAAGGATGGGATTGCTGCTACCGGTCTCACAGCCAATTAGGGGAAGGGCTGAGTCTGGTGGTAGGCGGCTGATGGACAGACTGGTTGATTGAGTCAGTGACGGATTCCTGCTAAACTCAGCACACATTTGTTGAGCTGCACGCAGATGTTATTGAGTCTCTTTACCAATAACAGTCTTCTCATCATTTAGCTCTTATAGTAAATCTTATCAACTCAGAAACACCTACTCTGCTCCTGTCTTATCAAGCTATCATGTCATCCTGTTGTTGTTTTTTTCAAGTGTATCACCACTAACTGAAACTCTATTGTTTGTTGGCTTCTTTCCTGTTAGAATGCAACCGCCATAAAAGGAGAGATGTCATTTGTCCTATTCACCTCCCTGTCCTGCCCTTAGTAATCCCAGAGCTGATGTTTGTTCAATGGACTAAATTTAAAGGGAAACAAGACAGCTCAGCCACTGCAAGTGTGAGCTTTGCAACCAGGGAGATTGGCTGTTTCATTGGATGTATTACTCACCCCCTGCAACACAAAACCTTAATATGCTCATTAAAAAATAGACAGTAGCATCTGTTTCCTAGATTTTTGTAATATTAAATGAGGTGAATTTATGCACAGCTCTGAACCCTGTGCCCGACATACAGAAAACATTCAGTAAATAGCTCTGTGATAGTATTATTTCATGACCACAACATTGCTGGGAGTTAGAAACTGTGATCTGCAGTTAGCAAGTGGGGGACTGGACTCACCATTAAAAACAGATCATTTGCCCAAGGTCACAAGTATAATTTCTGAAAAGGCTGGACCAGAATTTAAATGCATAACCTGTTGCCAGTGACAGCCACACATCAGATGAGTCAGCTACATTTAGCGCCTAGTCCAGTGCTCCCCACACTACGGCACTGTGCCAATTGATTGGCGGTACAAGATACAGCTCTTCTGCGGTACACCAGTCAGTGGGTTCATCCACACATGTTCAATTCTAGGATTTACGGGTGAAACCAAGGATTCACTGTGCCAGCAACACTGTGCACTAAAATGTATTCAGCTCCCGCCACGGATCAAGCACCTATGAGTCCTCATTAAAGTCCATGATAATAACTAAGTCACTCCCAGTTTAGAGATGAGGATATGAGATGTCTGAGCAGTGAGGTCAATCAGGCAGGTGATTAGAACTTTCAAAACCTGAGGCACTCACAGCTATGAGTCCCAAAAAGAAAGCCTAGAATCAGGGCGAAATGATTACCCCTCATAAATGGTAATGGTCTACCCAGGGGTCCTCAAACTTTTTAAACAGGGGGCCAGTTCACTGTCCCTCAGACCGTTGGAGGGCCGGACTATAGTTTAAAAAAAAAACCTATGAACAAATTCCTATGCACACTGCACATACCTTATTTTGAAGTAAAAAAAAAAACAAAACGGGAACAAATACAATATTTGTATTTGCATGTGGCCCGCGGGCCGTAGTTTGAGGACCCCTGGTGAGATGGCAAACATACTGGAATCACTTTTCTTCCTTTTTTTTGTTTTTTGTTTTAGTTTTACTTTGGGGTAATTTTCTTTAGAGTTGCTTACCGCACAATAAAATCCTTATAAAATGTGGTTGTCTCGCCAAAACCGGTTTGGCTCAGTGGATAGAGCGTCGGCCTGTGAACTGAAGGGTCCCAGGTTTGATTCCGGTCAAGGGCATGTACCTGGGTTGGGGGCACACCCACGCTGAGGGATGTGCAAGAGGCAGCTGATCGATGTTTCTCTCTCATCGATGTTTCTGACTCTCTCTATCTCTCTCCCTTCCTCTCTGTGAAAAATCAATAAAATATATTAAAAAAAAAATGTGGTTGTCTCCCGAATAGAATAAAAGGAGGGTGTAGGAGAGGTGCTGAAATTCCTTCATCAGTGTGTGTGTGTGTGTGTGTGTGTGTGTGTGTGTGTGTTGTGTATACATATATTGAGTTCACACTAATTGTCAACCCCAGAAGACAGCTCATGCAGGAGATGCAAGGCTTGGGCTCAGGAAGCTCACACGAATGAGTGCTAATTTATTGAAATGAATCTGGTGTAAAGATGGAAAGACACTTGCTGCGGCAGAGGCGGAAACGACATGAAGTGAGGATGTCCGAGGCTGTGAAGCCTTTGGGAAGGTCTGACAGAGGAAGTGACATTTCAGCTGCCTTTTAAAATGTGGAGTTGGCAGAACCCATTTGAAGGGTCTCTCTGCTAGGAAAAAATGCGTGCAAAATCATGGAATCTGAAAGATTCTGGAGTGTCTGGGGAATGATAAGAATAGTCTGTGGCTCAAGCAGAGGGTACGTGGGGGGCGTGCATAAAAATGAAAGGAAACTTAGAATTTCATCAATAACATACTTTTTTTTTAAAGTTAAAAATAATTCCCCCTGCAAACTTGTGAGATGCTGTCCCCCCTTGCCTCCTGCCTCCAACAGCAGGAAGGCTCGGCAGGAAATATGCTTTAAGTTCTGCGTGCATAGGTTAACGTTACGCCACAGCTTCTGAGCGCTGCTAATATGGCAACATTTTAGAACGTCTTAAAAGATTTTTTAAAATTTATTTTTCATATGTAAGGGATTGACATTTCTCCCTTTTCTTTGCTTTCAGCTTGCTACTCTGTCAGTATTTACCCAGCGCACTTCACTTCCAAGTTTGAAATATCAGTTTACATATGCCCGAGGGAGGAAGAAGACAAAGAAAAAGTCCCTGAAAGAGAACCTAAAAATACTCCCCCTTCCCCCCAGAAGTTGAGAGTCTGCAGCTGGTGAAGGGCTGAGAGCTCCACTTGCCGGAAGAGGTCACATGGCTCTGAACCCTGCCCCAGGGCCTGCCCTCAGGGACACCCATTCCTAAAATAAGGCTGTTGAGTACAATAATCAAACATCCACCCTCTTCTATGGGTGAGTTCTGCCATGAGTCCCACTGCCATATTATAAAAAGATGGGCCCCTGGTGTGATCCACATTCCTTCCCTCTCCAACCTAAAGTAGAAAGTTTTTACCAGTAATCATGGCTTTGCCATGTTTTTTACTGGGTGACTTCAAGGAGCCTGATTAACAAATCTGAAATGTCCTACTGTATATCAAAAATGGGGATGATATAGTTCTTGCAAGACTGTTCTGAATACTAAAAATAGGTAGGTAGGTAGATAGATAGATAGATAGATAGATAGATAGATAGATAGATAGATGATAGAGTATCTAATGCAGCACAAGTCAAATAAGGTACTCAATTAAAGGTAATTATAATGAGGACATATTGATGGTAATGAGAGGGATGGAGAAGAAGGGAAAGGAAAAGAAGGAGGTAGAAGAAAATATGTGTACCAATGTTGTACTAGAAGATGAACTTATAAATCATTGTGTAAACTGGAAATTCTGCCTTGATTTCTGAGTATCAGCAGCCCCCAAGGGTCTTATCCTGAAAACCAGAATAAGGGACATTCTTCTTCCCCTCCTCCTCTTGTCAACAATCTAGTCTCTTCTTCTTAGGAGTCAGACCCCAATCTCTGGCCCATAAATACTAGCTGGACGACTTATCTCCTCTCCCCAAAGGCTTCTGAAAGGCATACAGAATGTATCAAACCACTTTCTTATGTAAGGTATTCCTTTAGGCCTATCATGGAAATGAATCATCTACTTGTTACAACAAATTTGTGATCTACTCAAAATATGTGCAAAACAAAGGGACTCATTTGTGTGCAAACCTATGAAACTAGGGAATTAAGACCCTTTTATTTTATTGGCCTTTGGCTTTCCCTTTCTATACTTGCTTATTCATAATAGGTTTGTACCTTTTCCTGGTCCTGAGCATTATTCCTTTTAAAACTATCTACACTAATCAAAGAGAAACATGCAAATTGGTGTCACTCTGCTATACCCACCAGCCAATCAGAGTGACTATGCAAATTAACCCAACAAAGATGGCAGTTAATTTGCATATACAGGCATGGAGCCAAGACTGAAGGCTCCAGCCAGAGTGAAGACTGAAGACTGAAAACTGAAGACTGAACACTGAAGAGACTTGGCTTCTCTGCTGCGGCCGGACCAAAGGCCTGGGTCCTGGGTGCCGAAGGAAAACCGGTGCCAGCAGCCAGGGGAAGAAAGGCCTATTGTGCAAATCTTCATGCAACGGGCCTCTAGTTATGTATAAATATTATTATGTTAAACCATTATATATAATATATGCTAGTGAGTAAATTCTTTGATATATGTGCAACAAAACAAACTGTTTTCCAATTTAAGAGTTAAATTTGAGGTAGAAGGGTATTCAGAAGCTTCCTAAAAATCACCGGGTTGATAAGTAAAGTGGAGTAATGAGTCTACAAAGGCAAGTTCAAGACAACGGACTGTGCACAGTTTCCCAGGCTTTGTGAGGGCCCTTAGCAACCAGTGGGCGGCTGATCTTACTGCACCCTAGGCCTCCATACACCAGTCTTTCAAATAGCACTGGGAAGGCGAGTCACCCCTCACAAAAATCAGAGGCATTAATCTATAGACATGCGCATAGATACCACAAGACTTAACCTCCCACAGTAGTTTGTGATACTGCCTCTGTTAATGACCGAAATCAGTTCAGCACACCAGCGTTCTCTGTGGGCATGCTGGCTCTGGGAGTGGGCAATGAGGTGACAATGACAGATGTAGTCAAACACCCATCAAGGTATTTTAGGAAGTTTTGTCTCATGTAATTTTATTCATGGACTCTTGATCATTAGAGTAATGCATTTTCATTTCAGAAATTTTGGAAAGCAGTTAATATGTAAATATAAAAATATTTATGCTACCACCCAGAGTCAATCACTGTAAATAAACCTTGTTTATATTTAGGATGCTTTTTTTTTTCATTTTTAACAAACAACGTATAATTCATAAAGGCAAGCTGCAATAAATGCAAACCCATAAAAACTCCTGAGGGCTCCCTATCTGTTCATGGCCACAGCTAATGGGGCAGGCACGGTGGGAGGACAGGGATTCATTCATCCAATAGAGCAGGCCATCCGGCCCGAACAGCCCTGTTTATTGCTCCCTCTCTGATCACTTCAACATTTATGGAAATTTCTCTACCCCCAAAGCTGCATTTCAGTATAGTTTATAATTGTCTGCCTGCCGAAGGGGCCATCTTTGTTCAGCAATCCAAAGCCACAGTGCACAGCTCAGATTGGCAGACAGACCTGGGAGGCCCCCAAGTATCTTAACAGCAATGATGAGAATTAGATCCCCCCGGAGGGGAGCAGCGTTTAGAGGTGGCAGTTTAGGAAGCTGTTTGGTGACACAGTCCATCCATGGGCCAAGAGTAAAGGAAATAATGTGAAGCCAATTGGAGCCCACATGAAATAGCTGCTCAATATTGGGTGGTGGTGGTGGAGGGGGGGTCAGGGGGGACTCTGAATCCCCTTTAGCAAGGAAAAAAGATGGCAAGGCCATATTATTTTATTCTTTTCCATTTTGATCACTACAAGTTCTTAAAATCCAGAGATCCTTTTAACATTGTGTGACAATTTTTCATCAACACCCCGTTCACAAATATATCTGTCCAAGGTGGTTGGGTGGTTTTCCACTGTCCTCCATAATACTCTGGACCTCTTTCAGGCCATCCATAGAAAGAGAGAACACCAGCCCTCTGGTGCCGGTCACAGATTTAGTTCTGAACCACTGTCCTCCTTAAATTTGTCCCCCTCTCCCCTCTCCTGCTTCTCTGCAGAGCAAGTAGCTGGATCAGGAGGACAATATCAGCCCACCTTTCAGGCACAGTGTTCAGAATGTCTTTCTGTCTATGTTCTTTACCCCTTTTTACCCATGAGCTAGGCTCACCTCTGTTTGATTGGGTTTGTGTGTGTGTGTGTGTGTGTGTGTGTGTGTGTGTGTGTGTGTGATGAGCACACATGTGTAACACACACAACCCTATTCTCTTCAGTCTTGGGACCTCTGTGTCTTATCATCAGCACCACGGACAGCTCCCCACACCCACTCCCCCACCAAACATGAATATTCCTGTAACAGAAACTTAACAATAAATGTATTAAGATATTATAAATATATTTGGCTGGAATATCAATCCCATTCAAGTTCTTGGTAAGTTCTATATTGTAGCAGCAAGCTTACCAGAATAATTCATAGACATATGCCACCAAAGAGAAAAATAAAATACTGTTAACGTGTTAGTAAATGCATTTGATTTACTGTGATTCCTCATATCTGATCGCTGGACTGGACTACGCAATAGAAACAAAAAGGAAATAAGTACCTTTCTACACATTAGTCTTCATTAGGCTATTTATAGATACTTATTCTGGAAATCCCAAATTCTCACAACTCCTAGAAAGAATGCTTACCACCCAGGAAGAACTCACATCATCGTAGGCGATTTTACAAAGAGAGAACTAACTAAAGGAAGGAGGATTTCCATGTTGAACTGGAGCATTTACTTCTAGCACGCCTTTCTTAGACCTGAGTGTCTCTGATTCTTCTTTCTTAGAAAAGACAAAGGAACACTGAGATTCCTCTGGAGTTTATGGTGCAAAGGCAGTATTTGAAAGTTGTGTTAAGTTTTTTTGTTTGTTTTCAAGGAGGTGAAAGCCGAGCTATCCAGGTGCTACTGAGAAAGTATGCTGAAGGCACAGAGTGTCACAAATTGGTAACAGCCATAGGAACTAAAGATACAAACCTGAACTGGGCAGAGAGAGGGAGAACAAGAGAAGGAACAGCATAAGAAAAAGAAAAAATGTTAAAACCAGGTCAGCCTATTTTATTTATTTCTATCATTTGTCCATAACTAAGTCCCATAACATATATGATCAGGATAAGACTGCTCAAAGCAAGAGGTTGCAGATTATAATGTAAATCTTTAGATTTATTTTTTTTAAACTTTCAAATTGATATGGAAATTAAAAATATTACTTAAGCTTAAAATATTCTTCTCCAAAATATAGGGCTCTGCTGTTTCTGGCTACCAGAAGCATTCAGAGATTTACAACGTGGAAAAGAACTTAAGGAATACTCTCTTCAGCAGACGAGAGTGCAAGTCACTAATCACATACTGAGAGATAATGAAGTCTGGGTGATGTGACAAAAGCATTCTTCTGGAAATACAAAAATCAGGGTGCTATGTGGGCTTTGGTTGCTTATCTGCAAATAAAAGAACAAATGTTTGAGAATAACTAATTTTTCAGCAATATTTTTCCAACTGAGCTTAGTAAGATCTCTTACTCACTATGACCCCACAGTGGAAAAACTACTGTTTGTGGGCCAGATCTGCGCAACCATCTACTTTTGTAAATAAAGTTTTATTGGAACACAAACATGCCCAGTTGCTTGTTTATATATTACTTATGGCTGCTTTCCTGCTGCAATGGCAGCATTGGTAGTTGCAGCAGAGCTGGCAATTCGCATGGCTCGCAAAGTCCATAATATTTACTGTCTGGCCCTGTAGAGAAAATACTTTGCCAGCCCTTGATTCTGTGAGCCAGGAAACTAAATTTGTGGTTTTAGACCAGCAGTCATAACCTGAAGAAAATGATTAAAGAGAAAGGAAAAAGAAGTGAATAGAAGTAATGAGACATAAAAAGAATATAACGGTGATAATTATTATTTTGGTAAAATATTTGTTTTAGTCAAGTGCCTGTGTGTCTTGGGTTTGGATTAATATATTCCCTAACTGTGTAGCCTAGTCAAGGAATTAAAATCTGTTGATTTAATATGAAAGCTAAGTACAGCTAGAATTCTCGGAGGTTCCTGGTTAACGCCGTAAACTATCTTAAGTTCTCCAAGGCAGTATGAGGCATATAAATCCCAAATAAATAAACTGACACATTTATATCAGCCTTTCAAATGATACTCATAGGTATTTATGGCAAAAACTTCAAAATTTCTTATAGAATGTAAATTTCTCCTAACTCTGCAGATTTGTTTATGCTTTATAGCCTGTTTTATTGTGTTGGTTTTTTTTTAAAAGAACTTCACAGACAATGTCCTTTTCTCTACACATGTAATTACAGATATGAGGTTTGTTTCTTAACCTGAAATTGGTCTTTCATGTGGTGTTATATTCTTTTTAATGTTTTTTATTTATTGATTTTAGAGAGTGGGAGAGAGACAAGGAGAGAGGGAGATAGAGAGCTTTAGAATGAGAGAGAGAGAAAGAGGTAGATTGATTTCTTGTTCCCCTTACTTATGCATTCATTGGTTAATTCCCATATGTGCCCTGACAGGGGATCAAACCCACAACCTTGGCGTATCAGATGGCACTCTAACCAACTGAGCTACCCGGCCAGGGCATGTGTCATACTATTACTGTTAATATGCAAATGCCTTAAAAAGTGAATACCTTTAAAATTACTTTTTATATGTAATAAATATACTTTATATACAAAGCCTGTAAGTACACACTTCCGTGAATTATTAAAAATATTAAACATACTCATGTAACCAGAGTGTGGATCCTCTATATTACACATTGGAACACTTTAGAATTATGTATTGAGACTGTTCATTTGTTGAGCATATTGTTAGGTTTTCTTAGACATGAAAACAGACACAGAGCTGTTCCCTGTCATCAAGGAGTTCGCAATTTGATAGGGAAAAGCGTGGATGTCATTGGAATGATCTGACCCCTGGTTTCTCTTCTATCCCAGGACTAACGACAACAGCAGCAGCAAGGGCCTGAGGAGTGTGCTGCATGGCAGGTGCTCATAGATCTATGCTCTGCTGGATGCAGCTCCTTCACTGGCTAACTTGAGACTTGGCCCAGGGGCTTCATGATGTTCGTTGATTAAACTCAAGAGAACTCAAAATGCTGAAGAAATAATAGTAAATGCTCCCTAGGAATCCAGAGGTTTTTCTTTGAAAACAACAACTCCTCCTCCTCCCCTCCTCCCCTCCTCCCCCCTCCCCCTCCTCCCCCTCCTCCCCCTCTTCCCCTCTTCCCCCTTCTCCTCCTCCTCCCCCTCCCCCTCCTCCTCCTCCTCCTTCTTTTCCTATTATATTTCACTAGATTGTGCTGGGGATTACTTCCCGTGCTATGGAATGAACCTTTCACTCAAAGGGAAAATGGAAAGTGGCGAGATGTTTATCACTTTGCTGGCTTGAAGTTTTCATTTTTGTTTTTTGTTGTTGTTGTTTTGTTTGTTTCGTTAGGGCGTGTATTAGCTACATGGCATCAATATCACATTTTTCCTGAAGGGACACAGCTTACAAATCACTCCTCAGTTTTGAACTAATATTATAGTGAATAGTGCAGCTGGGAAGAATTTTGCCTCGGGGGACCACTTATTGTCAACTAGCTTCCAGAGTAGCTGGAATAACCTTGTTTTGCTCAACTAATATCACCTTTAACATCATGTTTTTGAAAATATAGATATAAACACAGTTGAGCAAGGACACCTTCTTCTTGTTTTTTTGGTGGGTTTTGTGTGTGTGTGTGTGTGTGTGTGTGTGTTTTACATGCAAGTGTCATCACCCACACCACACGATTCTGGAGCATGAGCCAGTGATTCTGAATTATTTTTAAGATCTCCTTCATGTCTTCTAAGTTAACATAATTTTATCAATCTTAAAAATAAAAAGTGACTATATATGAGAAAACAACAATCATGTTCAACTAGTGTGGCCCATGAACCAAGAGGTCACTGGTTCTATTGCCAGTTCGATTCCCAGTCAGGGCACATGCCCAGATTTTGGGCTCAATCCCCAGTAGGGGGCATGAAAGAAGCAACTTTGGATGTTTCTCTCTCATCAATGTTTCCATCTCCCTCTCCCTCTCCCTCTCCCTCTCCCTTCCTCTCTCTCTAAAATCAAGAAAAAAACATATTTTTTAAAAAGAAAATAACAATAATTTTCAGTTTGTTTTTGAGCATCTGTAATCAACCAGGCAACAATGTTAGGTGAGGTGTGCTATTTTATTTAATTTACAGAAACACTTTGGGTGAAACGTTTCAAACTTAATTTTACAAATGAAAGAGAGAAAAAAACAGTTGCAGGGGTTACTCCAAAGATTATAAAGAGGATAAATGTCATGCTTAGAATTTGAAGCCAGGTCTGTTTGATTTCATCACCTCCATTCTTTCCTCATTATGATTACTGACTTGCTACTTCATTTATTCTGGTCATGCAGTGTGTATAAGCACATATAAAAGTTTTTATTTTGCAATCTAAATGAGCTCTGGTCACTCTTCTAAGCACAGTAGCATAATTTATATCATTTTTATATGTTTTTATTGATTCCTTCAGAAGGGAGAGGGAGAGAGAGAGAAACATCAATGATGAAAGATAATCATTGATCAGCTGCCTTCTGTAGTTCCTCCACTGGGATCAAACACGCAACCTGGGCATGTGCCCTGACCAGGAATCAAACCCTGACCTAGTTCATGGGTCGGCGCTCAACCACTGAGCCACATCAGCCAGGCATATCATTTTTAAAAATATATAATGTGCCCTAGCTGGTGTGTCTCAGTGGATAGAGCATTGGCCTACGAACTAAAGGGTCTGGGTTTGATTCTGGTCAAGGGCACATGCCTGGGTTGCGGGCTCAATCCCCAGTAGGGGGCATGTAGGAGGCAGCCGATCAATGATTCTCTCTCATCACTGATGTTTCTGTCTCTCTCCCTTTCCCTTCCTCTCTGAAATCAATTTTAAAAATTAAAATAAATAATATATAATGTAACATTGCTCCCAAGTTTCCTTCCCTACAGAGTTTTAGAGGTGAACATAGAAATTTAGAAGGTTTGTCCTTTGTTTTTCTGCAAGCCATTTTTTGTTTTTATTTTTTTCTGTGGCGAGGAGACACCAAAATTAGATGGCCACAGCTTCATGCAGCTCCTTACGGACCCTCTTGACTTGCATAGGCAGGTAGATGATAGGTAAAGAGCTAAGTTTCTTAGCAAAATGAAGTAAAGGGGACTGGATTTTATAAGTAAACCCAGAAGAGAGGTGTCAGTCGGTCTGGCTTCCATAAAAAATACCATAGACTGAGGGGCTTAAACACAGGCATTTATTGTTTGAAGGCTGAAAATCTAAGATCAGGGTGTGTCACTGTAGTTGGGTTCTGGTGAGAGCTCTCTTGCTGGCTTGAAAGTAACTACCATCTCACTGTGCCCTCACTTGGCGTTTTCTAGGTGTGTGTGGGAGAGAGGGGAGAGCAAGCTCCCTGGTATGTCTTCTTACAAGAACACTAATGTCACCCTGAGGGCCCTACCTCATGTCCTCTGTAAACCTAAGTTCCTCCCCGAAGCTAGCTCTCCAAATATTATCACATTAGAGGTTAGGGCTCCAATAAAAGAGTTTTGGGGGGGGGGGCACAATTTAGTCCATAGCAAGAAGGACCCCGGAGAGAAATGAGGAGAAGCCATGAAATAATAAAGAAATTAGGGACCAAATGAGAAGCTTGGGCCTAAAATCTATGAACTAAATAGGAGGGGCCAATTTAAAAAATCCCCTTGGCCGACAACAAAAGTCCCCAAAAGGCTGGGATGCCTGATAGTCGGTTTGAGACTCTTTTTTTTTTTTTTTAATATATTTTATTGATTTTTCACAGAGAGGTAGGGAGAGAGATAGAGAGTTAGAAACATCGATGAGAGAGAAACATCGATGAGAGAGAAACATCGATCAGCTGCCTCCTGCACATCTCCCACTGGGGATGTGCCCACAACCCAGGTACATGCCCTTGACCGGAATCGAACCTGGGACCCCTCAGTCCGCAGGCCGACGCTCTATCCACTGAGCCAAACCGGTTTCGGCGGTTTGAGACTCTTTACTCTATTGTAATATTATAGTGAGATTCCCCTTTGCCTCAAATTCTTATCTTGCCTTTATCTGGTGATATGATGGGGAAAATTCTAGAAAAAGGGATTATGTAGTTGGCAATGCCAAGCAGAATACTATCTAAATATGGAGAAAATAAGACAAGCCGTATAACCAAATAGCTGGAGTAGGAGCTCAGGAATAAAGTGGAGGTACAGTTGACTGCACCCCTCTGTTTTCTAACCCCTAATACTTTGGAGAGGTCATAAGAGTAGATTGGGTTTTACACTGGGTGTGCCATAGCATTCATTTGACTTTCAAAGGACATGGCACTTAGTCGACTTTTGAGTTTAACAGTTATTTCTTGAGCATCTGCTATTTCCATAGTAGAGTGTTATTAGACCTACTGGATAAATTGGGGGGTCCTTACAGAGAGTTTTCAAAACAGAGTGATCTCAACTCAACAGAGAGGTGTTATTTAAGCTTACGACTATTTCAACAAAATATAGACAAAGGAGTTTATAACTGCAGTAGAGTAGGTATATTAGTTTGCTACCAGGCGCTGTAGCAAAGAACCACAGATTGGGTGGCTTGAACAACAGAAATTCATTGTCTCACAGTTCTAGAGGCTAGAAGTTCAAGATCACATGTGAGCAGGATTGGTTCCTTCTGAGGGGTGTGAGGTAGGATCTGTTCTAGACCTTGCTTGGCTTATAGATGGCTGGCATAGACGGGGTAAAGAGCTATCTTTGTCTGTCTTTGTCTCTTCACATCATTTTTCTTCTCTGTGTACAAATTTCTCCTTAATAGAGACACCAATCACATTGGAATAGAGCCTATCCTAATGACTTCACTTTAATTTGGTTATTTCTTTAAATACCTTATCTTCAAATTAGGTCAGGTTCAGAAGTACAGGGTGTTAGGACTGCTGAATACCTATTTTAGGAGACACAATTCAACTCACAACAGTAACAAGTAATATGAGTTCAGAAAATCACTCTGTGTTGTGAAAGCTCCTTCGCAGGACCCTAAATTTACTGCATTGTACAAGACAGCCCCAGATGTAGGAAATGTAGAAAAAAATTAAGATTTAATCAGGTATTAATAGATGGTAAGAGTACTTTCTCTACCTTCTACCAAATCACAAAACAATCTTTTCTTTTTAAATTTATTTCCTAACACCACCCAGGTATTGCCTATGTAATTGATTTCCAAAATTGTTTCAATAGCACTAGAATGATTTCACATCTCACCAAATGGGGTACATTTGAAGGAATAACATACAACTGAAATTCAAATTATGGCTAGTTTATTGAAATTTAAGTCCTGTTATTTTATAACATTGATATTGTAGCTTTCTAAATGGGGTTTCTGTCTATAGTTTATATTCCTGGAAATTTAAGATTTGCATTAATTTTTGTAACGAGGATTTCATATTTCATTTGTGAGGTCTGCTCTTAAAGTTTTATTATTAAATATTTTATAATTATTGTAAAACTTTACAAAACAGGGCATACAAAAGTGTAGTGAAATTCTTTTTAGGTCCAGTAAGTGGTAGGATTAAACTTCAATAGTTTTGTGACTTTAAAATATACTTTTTTATTATTTTTATTTTTTCAAGAAGATGGTAGTAGCTCATAGTCTTGGATGCATAGAAGCACTCATACTTAAAATGCTAAAGTTAAAAATTTGCATTATAATGAAAGTGGTAACAGTCTGATGTCTTATTCTAAATCACAAAGTTCAAGTGGTGTACCTTCAGGGCCAAGAAGTCAAATTTTCTCCCTAAGATAAGGAGTTGGAAAAAAAAATCATAAAATTTAAATGCCTTTTATTATAATTTTTTAAGGAGGCCTATCTCATATTTTCTTATTTCTACATTGTCTTCATCAATGTAAGCCTGTGACATAAATTTTAATACATGATTTATGGTTACAAATTCATTTTCTCATCCTCATTTATTACGGGGTGTCACATTTTATCACGCCTGCATTTAATCATCTCCCGTCCGCCTATTAATGGTTACAAATATGATACCTGTGTAGACCCACGGAGCCAGGAGTTTAGCTGTCTCAGAGTGTAATGGTTGAGTGCCTTGAAAAGTGGGTTTGGAAAAAAAACAACAACAAACCTTTAGATGTCTTTGTACATGCATGTGCATTATAGGATAATTCACGTGGTGAAAAGGATGGTTTTCCACTATGTAGAGGCAATTTGTGTAGATTGATTTTTCATAAGCCCCCCTAACTTGTACATCTATCACTGTATTGAACATGTAATAAGCCTTATGTCAAAATGTGGTGAAGTCATAAACAAGACACTAGTAAGTTTTAGTGTCAATTTTAGAGCAATAGCAAATACATGAATGCCACTAGGTACGTTCATTCATAGCCATACATTTTGCATATCGTTGGCTAAAATACATAAATGGAAAGGCATGTTTTTAGGAAGTTAGAGTTCATCTAAACTTGATGACATGAGGTTTGGGGAGCTGAGTAGGAAATCTGCAATCAAAGGAAAATAGGAAACATACTCCTACAAAAGTATGAGTGCTTGCTCAAAAGCATGTACTAGCTATATGTTTGATTAATGAATAAGTATCTCATTTTCTCTTGGCAACAAATAATACCTGGGAGCCACATTTGGTACTAAAGCAAACTGAGTTGCAATACTGAGGCAGGATAGAAAGAAGTTAAGAAAAACTCCTGACAAGTGCAAGGAGGAAGTAGAAGGGGACATCACAGGCTGACCCGTCACTGGGTCCTCCCCAAGCATGATCAAGGGAAAAACAGTTGATGGCAGAAAAGGAAACCCCTGTCGTGGTCAAAGAACTCAAAAGCAACAAGGGCTGGCTAAAACCAGATCCATCCAAGGTGGGGGAAAAACTGACCACCCCAAAGCACATTATACATCATTATAATGAAAACTGACACCCCAAGGGGGGGGCAAAGGGGATAAACATGAGACTTCCAGAGGGAACCATATTAGGAACAAAGCCCATCCCCTCCCAACCTGAAGGTGGAGTCAGAATTTGGCGCCACAAATTCAGTAACACCCACGCTTAGAAACACATAAAATCCCCCAAACGAACTGGCCATATGTGCAACTCACTAGCAAGTCCCCCTTTGTCCACTTGGATGTGCACTTTTGCTTCTTTCATAGCAAGATTAGGGGGACTGCAGCAGCCACTCTCGGGCTCACTCCCTCATCCTGTCTCTAGGAACCTATGGCACAGACTCATTCTTTCTCTCTACCTAAATAAAACTTGCTTTTGCTGTCACCCTAACTTGCTCTTGAATTCTTTCCTGCACACGTCAAGAGTCTGGAGGTCCCGGAACAAGCTGGGGCAGGGCCAGCCTCCAGCACAGAATCTGTTGGTAACAATACCATCCACAGAGATGGTACAGGGGGCTAGGTATGGAGGATGGAATGGGGCTGAGTTCTACAAACAAACTACAAGAAAAGGAGAAACAAATCCTGGGTAGAGCATCAGGTGCAAAACAAAACAAAACCAGGATCAATAAAAAGCCAGAAATAGACAAGAAGAAAAGGAATTATGATAAGCTTGAGAGGGAAGTAAATTGGGAAGTAAGGTACAGAATGTTAACACAGTCAGGGAAAAACTAAGTCTGTGACCAGCAACAGAGTATGGGCTGCTGACTAGGCAAACTAAAGGGAAGTGTGAGGACTTCAAGAACCAAGGAGGAAGGAGGGAATCAGAAATGGGATAAGTTGTCATCTTTTGCTTCAGAGATGGCCACAAGGAACAACTCTCCTAACTCACAAAGAAAACCAGAAGACAAAATTGATGAAGATATTCTAAAGTATAGAAAAGAGAAGGTAGTTTGTCCTGGATATCTAGGTGCCTGTATTTAAGAGTTGAAAATATAGGCTTCTTAACCTCTATTTTCAAAATAGACTATTGGTCTTTTTTAATTTAAAAAAAATATTGATTTTTAAATATATTTTTTTGAGAGAGAGAGAGAGAGAGAGAGACATCGATGTGAGAGATATATCGATAGGCTGCCTCCCGCACATACCCCAACTGGGGATTGAACCAGCAAAGTGGGTATGTGCCTTCACTAAGAATCAAACCCACAACCTTTTGGTGTATGGACAATGCTCCACCCAACTGAGATACACCAGCCAGGGTGAGTATATTGGTCTTGAAATAAATTGGACCAGCCTCCAAAATCTGTTACTCTAGTTTCTAAATAAGAAAAACTCCCTGACAAAACCTTCACTATTGAAAAATAAGGCCCTTGGCTAGTCGTCTTTTGATTATATTTTTCTGTTCTTTTAAGAAAAAAATTTAAGGTTAAAACAACAACAGTGTAATAAAACAGGGTCTATAAAGCTGATAAAGTTACTTCACTTATAGAAATGTATTATTTCTGAAAAAGAAAAATTGTACTTTCCCAGATGTTCATAATAATTATCCTAATAATTATTTCTGTCTTTTCAGACATGATGAAGTTAGCATGAGTAATAACTCTTATGAATGTTAACAAAACCTACAATAGATTTGCAAGGAAATAAAATGCACAATTAAAAATAACAACAGCTATTAACAATATAACAGCATTGCTCTGTAAGCATCGTATAATTGCCAAACATATAATAAGCATTTTCTTATATCTTATCCTATATAATAAAAACCTAATATGCAAATTGACTGAACAGCAGAATGACAGGTCACTATGATACACACTGACCACCTGGGGGCAGATGCTCAACACAGGAGCTGCCCCCTGGTGGTCAGTGCACTCCAACAGGGGAAGCACTGCTCAGCCAGAAGCTGGGCTCACAGCTGGTGAGAGCAGCGGTGGTGGTGGGAGCCTCTCCCGCCACTGCGGCAGCACTAAGGACCCTTCGGGGGATGTCTGTCTGCTGGCGTAGGCCTGCTCCCTGCAAGAGGGCACAGACCAGGCTGAGGGACCCCCCCGCCCCACCAAGTGCACAAATTTTGTGCACTGGGCCTCTAGTATTTAATACCTTTCCTGTTGTCTTCTGTTCAAGAAAACACAACTTTGCAGGTGATTGTTGTCACCACACTGATAACCTGAACTTGCCCTATTATATAAATCTAATGACCATTGTTTGTTTGTTTATTTATTTATTTATCTAGCTCTAAAAATTAAAGATGTATTCATAGATAAGAAGAACAGAGAGTTAAAACCTTAAAATTGATTACATGTTGAAATGATAATATTTTGAATAATATATATTGTGAGGGAGGAGTAGGTGAGATCTGGTTGAAGGGAACAAAGTGGGAGGATAAGTGATGGACATCCGTAGTAATGTCAATAATGACCATTGTTTAAAAATAGTTAATTGTGATGGTATAACTTAGGCCATAATATTAATGGCTGAATATTTCTCTCAAAGTTTTGCCTTTTTCTGAGGAAGGAACACAATGAAATTTTATAAGACTTATTAAAGCAAATTGTGAAAAATATTAATACTTGTTTACTTTGGTTGACAGGTATATAATTGTTATTAAATATCATTAGACTCTTTGCCTTAAGCAGCTCAAGAACTTTCACACAGAAATGTAATCACAGACATGTAAACTAAAAACATCATTGAAATATTCACTTTTAAATATATAAAATATTTCTTGCAATCTACTTTACTGTATCCCTGTTGAATATAGATGCAAAAATTCTCAACAAAATACTAGATAATCAAATTCAAGAACACATTAAAGGGATTATACACCCTAACCAAGTGGGATTTATCCCTGGGATACAAATATGATTCAACATTACACAAATCAATAAATGTAATTCATCATGTCAATAAATAAAAGATAAAAACTGCATGGTCATCTCAAGAGATAACAAAACAAAAAAACACACCAAACAAACATTTAATGCAATCCAGCATCCTTTCAGGACAAAAACTTAATTGATGGTGTAGAAGAAACATACCTCAACATAATAAAGGCCATATAGGACAACGCCACAGCTAACATTATACTGGATGGAGAAAAGTGAAAGAGTTTTTTCTGAGATCACTAACAAAGCAAGGTTGCCCAACATTAGCACTTCTACTCAATATAATACTACAAGTCCTAGATAGAGCAATTAGGCAACACAAAGAAATAAAGGCATCCTGATGGGGGAAGGAAGCGACATTGTTGCTATTTGCTGATGATAGAATCTTTTATAGAGAAGATTCCCAAGAGTCAATAAAAAAAACTGTCGGAATTCTTCAATAAATTCAGTAAAGTAGCAGGTCACAAAGTCAGCTTACAGAAATGAGATCCTCGTTGATACATAAGTGATGTCTGAGAAAGAGTGGCCTAACCAATATAAACACCAGTCAATCAACCCATTGGCCCATCAAAAAAAAATGTAGAGAGGTCTTCTCTGTGCTGGGGGTGTTGAATGAATGACCGCTTGTTCCCACTGATCTAAGCATGCGCATAGGCCACATCTCCTTTCTCAGCTACTGCAGCAACTGGTTCCTTAAGTAATGAAATCAGAGACTTGAATTACTGTTGAGGATGAGCCTTGCTCACACACAAAACCACCAAGGAAAGGGGCAAAGAACACCTAACAGTCTCTACACCTTTGCCAGCACACACACACAAATGACCAAATCACAAAAGGCCCTCAACACAGAACAACTGCCTAAATTATTTGAACTCCTTTGATGAGGAAACAAAAAATGAAAAATGACATTTTCTTGAAGCTTTTTAACAACAACAAAAGTTTGCAGGAGACTTTTAAATACCGATGCATTTCATTAAGTCTTTTTCACTACTGTTGTTTTTTTTTTTTTTAAATTATTGATTATGTTAAAAATACATGTATAAACATGTATTTTAAAAACACAGGAAGTGAAAGACGGGCTGGTAATGAGGCAATATAACAACAAAACAACTTTTGATTTATTTGGCTCACCATGCATTAAATATATTTTTTAAGAAAAACAGATTACATTATTTTACATGACTTGATGGGGGAGGCCTTAGCTCTGCAGCCCTTGGCCCTTCTCCTCAGTAAAGGGAACAATGAGAGATTTCTCAAGGCTTCTTTTGACAACTCAATGCCTTGGTTTTAGGATGCAATTTGTTCTCATAAAACTAAACCTGTCTCTATTTCCAGAAAGGCATTCCCCCTTGAAAGAGGCAATATTAGATGCTGTTTCCTTTCCCCACAAAACAATACTATTCCTTTGAATGTAGGAAATTCTAGCCCAATCCCAGAAAGCTACACACACACACACACACACACACACACACATAAGCATACTCATTACACTGTCTTAAGAAGCACAAACTTCCAGCTATAAAATAATATAAGCCATGGGGATATAATTCACAGCATGGTGGCTATAGTTAATAACACTGTATTGTGTATATAAAATTTACTAAAAAAGTAGATCTTAAGAGTTGTTATCCAGAGAAAATTAGTTTGTGACTATGAATGGTGGTGGGAGGTAACAAGACTTATCTTGCTGATCATTCCGCAGTGTATGCAAATACTGAATCTTTAAGCTGTCCACCTGAAATTGTATGACAAGTTTGGCTCAATGAAAACACACACGACCCTTTTCTTCCACTTAACTTTCCTGCTAGAATCTAGATGGGGTCACCCATTTAGCTGAGACTGAGTGAGGCTGGGCCCGTCCTCGAGCTGAAGTTTGGCTCTACCTGCTTCATCTTTTTGGGACCGTGGACTACCTGGGGCATATGCTTTCACCAAGAAGACAGAGACATAAGAGGACAAGAGATGGCAAGGGTCTGACAATATCTGATGAGATCCATTTCCTAGCATGGCGAATAGTCCTGTAACTTTTATTTTCTCAATTTTATTCTGTATTGGTTTCAGGTGTCCAGCTTAGTGGTTAGACAACTGCATACTTTACAAAGTGTTCCCCTCGATATTCCCAGTACCCTAACCGCCACCCTACATAGCTATCACAATAGTATTGACTATATATCCTGTGCTTTCCTTACTCCCTGTGACTATTTTGTAACTATCAATGTGTGCTTCTTAGTCCCTTCACCTCCTTCACCCAGGGTCCTGATCCCCCTACTCTCTGGCAACCCCAAGTTCACTCTCTGTGTCTATGAGTCTGAAAAATATGGAATTTTTTAGGAATCTGGGTGCCATCCTTGCACAGGGGCCATGCTAACTGTCTTTGAATAATTCTATTTTTTTTTTTTACTTTTAAAGTACACTTGATTTTTTTTATTTACTTCAGAGAGGAAAGGAGAGGGAGAGAGAGAGAGAGAGAGAGAGAGAGAGAGAGAGAGAGAGAGAGAGAGAGAGAAACATCAATGATGAGAGGGAATAATTGATCAGCTGCCTCCTGCACTCCCCTCACTGGGGATCAAGCCCACAACCCGGGCATGTGCCCTTGACTAGAATCAAACCTGGGACCCTTCATTCCTCAGACTGATGCTCTATCCACTGAGCAAACCCAGCTAGGGCTGTATTTTAGTATATGTGCTGTTATAGTGAGCATGGTCCTGCAACTATTTGAAGGTTAAAAGATTTGCTAATAGATGTGGTGGGTACCACCAGAATGTTATCACCCGTAAATTGAAGATGATGAAACCATCACTGGAGGATTATTTTGGGACTCACCTGTGAAAATGCTTCAAAAATGCATAACTAATCATTAACTACAACATGGTTGGTCCTCTGACCCATTTACTTCTCGATTACTTTAATAACAGCTCTGCAGTAGTATGTAACACATAGGACATTTTAGTTTCATTTGTCTTGTTACCTCTCAGTTGTTACTTATCATGTGCTATCTATACATATAAAAGCCTAAGTGACCAGCCAACCGGCCAACCGGCCAACAGGCCAGTAGCTATGACACACACTGACCACCAAGGGACAGACACTCAACGCAGGAGCGGAAACCACAGGCAAGAAAACATGGAACAGTCTGATGAATCTCAGAGGGAACGGGGAGGGGGGAGGGCGGGAAGACATTAACTAAAGATCTTATATGCAATGCATACCAGAGGCCTGGTACATGGATTCGTGAACCGGTGGGGTCCCTCAGCCTGGCCTGCAGGGATTGGGCCAAAACCAGCTCTCAGATATCCTCTGAGGGGTCCCAGATTGCGAGAGGGAGCAGGCCAAGCTGAGGGACCCCACCGGTGCACGAATCCATGCAACAGGCCTGTGGTACATGAAATAAAAGTATGTATTCAAATAAGCACATAATTGAATTCTGCCTGCATCATTTACTGGTTATGAGATTGTGTTCAATTACTAGCATTGTGCCTTAAAGAAACCTTCTTAAAAAGCTGGCAAAATAATCCCTCCTCTCTCACAATTATTTTAAATAGTGAAAGGAGCAGTATTTTACTGGAAAGTCACTTAGCCATGCATCTGGCACATTAATGCATATAAAAACTACTGGCTCTCTTTTCTTCCAATTTAAAATTTGTATAACTGGAGAAATGAATCATTTGTCACATGCACGTTTTCAGGTAATAGCTCCAGTCATGCCCTCTCTGTATGTTAAATTGTGAATACTTTGAGTGGTCTATGCTACAATATACATATTTTTGTTACCAGAGCTTCAAAATGCTAAAAATCAATAGATTCTTACTATGTGTTTTCTTTTCCAGGTTGGTATGCATTGGAAACCTAATGAAGTCTGTTTGTCCCCCAAAACCTGCCATGTCAGCAGGAATGACCTTCAGGTTATTGTAGGGCAGGGGGGATAGGGACTTTCATATAGTGATCAGGGAAAGATGCAAATCCATAAAATAACATCCTAATTCCATTAGATGCAATATTATGCCAAGTAAGGTGTAACGGGTTGCAATTTTAACAGCAATTCATTCCGAATGGCAGTCTGGACAATCCCAGGATGTGGACGACATATGCTAAATTCCTCAGGGTGCAGTGAGAGGGGCGTATGTGCTTGTTCAGGATGTGCCAGGGTGTAGGCAACATATGTATTGGATGATTTCATAACTCACGTGCTCTCAGGGGAAGGGAGGGGATTGCATGCAGAAAGATCTAGTCTGAAAGAAGAGTTTGCCTCCTTTCTCATACAGTTGGAAAAAGTGATAGCATTGAAAGCACACTTTAAATTCATTTTCTCACCCAGAGAGCACCTCAGAACAGAGTTTGGAAACTCCTAGTGTAGAGGAAGAAGCACGGATTTGGAAGTCAAAGGGATTCTTCTCCTGTTACGATCACACTCCAGTTCCTTCGCCTCTCTAAGCTCTCATTTTCTTCCCAATAGAATGCGAATAGTGAGAGCATTTTTTACAGAACTGTTAAAATAACTGAATCATAAGAATGGGAGCCAACATGTACTGAGAGCTTACCATGTGACAAGAACTGTTGGAAGTATTTTCCATGTATGATCTACTTTTCTCCTCAGGAAAACTCTATGAAGTAGGTACATTATTTTCTCTACTTTCTTCCTATCTGCTTTACCACACCTTCCTCTCCTTGTCATTCATTAAAGAAGACTCCCAAAGTAGCAACATCAGTGTTTGGTAGAGTCGGGGTTTAACCCCAGGCAACTCATCATCAAATCCCTCACTGGACCCATTAGCCTCTATGTGTATACTTAGTAGCGAATTTACAAAGCCCTGGATCTGGAACATTCTCTGTAAGAGAAAATTCTCTCAATGTCTACTTTATGCCAAATAAGTATGGCAAATAGTCATCATTGCCATATCATTCTTATTGACATTCTACCCAACAAAGGCACATATTTAAATATCCTAGTTCCATGTCCTGTTTCAAAAACCTCTGAATATTGATGAAATGATATTTGATGTGGAAATTGTGTTAACTGCACTCAAGTTCTGCATTTTTATCCACTTTTATGAATATCCGGAATATTCCCATGTTGCAAAGAGTCGATCCTTCTTTTTACAGAGATGAAGGTGAGGATTTTTATAGAGATAAGACAGGAGATCCACAAGGACATCATATTACAGAAAATAAAGTTAGCATCTGTCACTCCTCATTGTATTTGACCCCTCGATGGTCTCAGATAGAGCCGACTTCTGCCCCTGTGCACAAGGATGGTTCTAGGTTTTCTCCTGCACCCCCACATTTTCTGTCCCTGTCCCCGTCCCCATTACAGATCCTCTCCTCACACACATCCTTTACATGTTCACCTTTCATGGTGGCCGGACTGAGCCCTCCTTTCCAGTTCACTCTCTAAAACTTACTCAAACTGGTGTCACCAAGTAGCCCCCAGACCATAGCCCAGACCTCACCTTTGACAAGTGAACACATAGCATCACAATTGACTAGTCCTCCCTATAGTCTGGTGGCTTGAACACATGGGTCAGTGTGCGTGGTGGCCAAATGGTGTCACCTAAATGTGTTGGGTTGAAGATATGAAGAAAAGTTCATGGGGAGAGTATATATAGTAAAACAAAATAAAATTGAGTTCGGGTTAAACTGGAGAACCTATGGTTATTTTTTTTCTTTCTTTTCCATCCCTTTCCTCCCTGCCCCTCCCCTACCCCTCCCTTTCCACCTTTTCCTCTGTCTTTTCCTTTCCCTTCCCTCCCCTTTCCTTTCTCTCCTCTAATTACAATCACTTCACTTGATATTCAGTCCCTTCAATGACTTCTGGCAAGGCAGGAATTAGTCGCCTATAGACTACCCTAAAGGTTTCCAAGTCCCATTCTTTTCCTTCCCTTTAAGGATGAGGACAGACGACCACTCCTAAAATGACTTCCGCGGGCTAAGAAACCCAGCACCGGCATACATCCCTACCTCCTTTTCTGACTTACTGTGGTTCACTCCATTCACCCGCAACCGCACATCAAGCTTTCCGCCAGCCTACCTTGTCCCTTTAGAAAAGTTGTCTACTTCTAATCACAACTCAAGCTGATTAAAGAAAGCCTTCCCTCCCCTCTCCCCACCCCCAGCCCCCATTTTTAGTACTTGGGAATTCAAAGACAATCTTTGAAGTCATCTAGTTAATGTCCCTTCACAAACTAAATCTTTCTTGACATCTTTTCCCCTCCAGAGCAATGAATATTGAAGTCCCACTTAGCCCCCTCCCACCCCACCCCAGAACCTATTCATTTCATTGTCCTGACTCCAAGCTGAGTGCAGAACTGGATGCGGTATTTGCTTTTACTTTTATAACCCAAACTAGGCCCTTCAACATAAAAGCATTTTCCTAAGAGCTGATCAGGATCCTGAGCTAAGTTGTTCCAGGGAGACGGAATTCACCTGCGAGCTCAGACACATTCCCTGCACTCAGGAGCTTGTGTTGCTCATTGCTGTCATCAGAAAGAGTACCTCCTTCAAATTTTCAAAATCACAGGCCTCAAAGCCTCTCCCAGCCCCTCTCTGCCACTGGTATTGAGGGTGAGGTAAGTGGCGGGGATAGGCGCAACTGGAAGAGACAGGCTTGAAAACCTGTCACAACAGCTTTAGGGGGTCAGTCGGGGGCCACAGGGGTGACTATGCATGAAAATCTCAAACGCCAGGAGAACCCGCCTGTGATCACCAGTGCGAGGAAAAGGTACAAATAGCCAACTAGGGTTTGAACTGTGTTTATTGCAGGTGTTTTTCCTGCAAAAGGCATGATCCTAAACGAATACATTCGAAAGGCTATGCACTAATCCCAGATGCATTTCTAGCATTTTCCCCCAGCCCTTTGAAGGAACATAACCACGTGAAAATACAAAATGCTCCTTTCCAGGAAGTTACACTGCGGTTCTGGTGCCTTAGGTAACTGGATGTGATACAGTTAATGAGAAGATGAAGCCCTGGCTAAAAGGCCCCCTCTTCCTTTGTTCCTAATGAACACTGACATTAGTGCTCAATTAACAATGACACGTATTATCACATGAGCCTTTGCTCTGATTCCAACTCAGTCCGCCTGGACCAGAAGGAGACCCCCCTGGGTGATCAGATCAAAGCCCCTATGCAGAGTGTCTTTTCAGAGCAGGGCAGAGACAAATTAATCATATTTATCTGATTTGAAGTAGCATGATTGAAGGACCGCGGGGGAAGAGTCAGGGGCATGGAGAAGTCAGAC
This sequence comes from Myotis myotis, assembly GCF_014108235.1. Taxonomy (NCBI): domain Eukaryota; kingdom Metazoa; phylum Chordata; class Mammalia; order Chiroptera; family Vespertilionidae; genus Myotis; species Myotis myotis. The sequence goes on along the minus strand of NW_023416323.1, from coordinate 34,280,756 downwards.
TCTAAACAGGTTTATGTCACGAAGAGACAAGGTCTCGTGCTAAGCAATATCTGTTTGCAGTTATCTGCTTCCTACTTTTTTTTCCCTCCTATTAAAAATTAAATGAGCACTTCTCTTTTTTCATAACAGATATAAAAAACATTCTTCGGTCATGATGCTTAGCACGTTAACTACACTTACCTCCCTATATCTTTCTCTGCCTCCTTATACATTTTTTGATTTTTTTTTCTTTCCACCCTCTTTGGGGAGCTCTTAGGGAGGAACTTTTGCTAATAATTAATGAGAGGATTCTCCTGAGGAGACCATTTGAAATTGTTACGCGATTCTGATAAATTGTCATCTTAGAATCCTCATCAGCAAAATTCGAATTAGAGATGGTTGCATTGGCTCATTGCATCTGGATGGACTGATATGTAAATGTAACGGATTCTGTTGTCAAAAGCCAACATAAAGCAATGCGTATACATTCTTGTAGAACAGGATTCGAGAGCTCGTGAACTTTGAGGGAGAATCTGATACTGAGATAATCAAAGCGCATCTCGCAATCCGGGTATAAAGTGGTATGTTAAACTCAATCGCTCTTTATTCTTTCATTAGGCTCTGCCATGGCTGGTTCAAACATCTAAGCTCTTTCAACAATGTCACAACGCCCATTCAAATCATGTCAGTGTTTATCTCTGTCTGAAACATGTGAGAGCACAAAGCCACGGCCATCCAGAGAGCACCGGCTATTGTACATGCTCAGCAAAGGAGTCCCCAGCAACCCATGGGACGGTGACCAGCTGCAAATCACCCAGAGCTTTAACGAATGGCACCAAAAACCAAGGCCAATCTGCAGTGGACAATCCAACCGGACCTGTTCTCTCTCGTTTTGGTTAAGAATAGCGTCTTTACCCTAACCGGTTTGGCTCAATGGATGGAGCGTTGGCCTGCGGACTCAGGGGTCCCGGGTTCGATTCAGGTCAAGGGCATGTATCTTGGTTGCGGGCACATCCCCAGTGGGGAGTGTGCAGGAGGCAGCTGATCGATGTTTCTCTCTCATCGATGTTTCTAGCTCTCTGTCCCTCTCCCTTTCTCTCTTTAAAAAATCAATAAAATATATATTTAAAAAAAAAAAAAAGAATAGCGTCTTTTCCAGCCTGTTATTAATGGTAGGTTCCCATGTAATACCAATGGCTAACTTTATGTCCAAACATCATTCCATGGGATCTTAACAGCAGGGTACTCTGCAGCTCTTTGTGGAATGAGTAAGGTAAGCTAGGAGTCATCTAATCTCGTTGCATGACAAAAACGTGCAGGGAGTTTATTGTTTACTTATTTTGTTGGTTTCTGTCTTTGCTCAAACTCTACCCACAGAGGGTCTGACTTAACTGGGGGTGGACTGCCGGCATCTGTGTTTCTAAAGCTCCACAAATCATGCTATTTTGCAGCCACGCAGAGAGAACCACTTTTAAGTTGATAGAAGGTTTTATTTGCTGTGCCTCAGTTGTGCCTAAGTGAGCCTAATATTAGGCCAAAGGGGGATGCATTCCTCACCTCTGAGATAAGACACTGTTAATATGAACACCCATCCACATCCATGCATTTATTCAGCAAATATTAAATGAATACTTACTGTGTGCCAAGCATGTTCTAGATGCCTCCAGCATAGCAGGGAACCAAACAGACAAGACTACTGTCTTCAGAGAGCTTGTCACCTGGTGGCAAAGACATAAACTAGTCAACAAACCAATGAATTAACTGTCCAAATCATCTCCCGAGAATGGACAGTGCTGTGAACTAAATGCAACAGCTTGTGAACCTAGGGAGGGTCTGGGACATGGGTCTGCTGTAGAGAAGAGAGCCAAGGAAGGCATCTGAGCAGAATGCCATGTGAGCTGCAACTCGAATGATGGGCAGGTGCCAATCAAGCAGAGGTCTGGAAGAAATCTCCCAGACTGCATGCACAGCTGCACGCTCCCTGAGGTAAGGCCTGGCTTAGGGTATTAGAGCAGCGGTTCTCAACCTGTGGGTCACGACCCCTGGTGGTTGAATGACCCTTTCACAGGGGTCGCCTAAGACCATCCTGCATATCAGATATTTACATGACGATTCATAACAGTAGCAACATGACAGTTATAAAGTAGCAACGAAAATAATTTTATGGTTGGGTCACAACATGAGGAACTGTATTTAAAGGGCCAGAAGGTTGAGAACCACTGGTATTAGAGGAACAGCTTCGGAAACCAGTGAGGGTAATGGGAGGGAGCAGAGTGGACAATGGTGGAGATGGGCCCAGGATGAAGCCAGAGACCTATTAGACAAAGCCTTTTCAGGTATGTGGAGGAGTTTGACTTTTGTTCTCATTTGTAATGGGAAAAGTTTTGGCGTTAAGTAGGGAGGTCATTAGAATCACTTTGAATCAAGGTAGGAGAGAAAGACCTTAAGAGGTGGACCCATACTTCTCTATTACTAACCACAAAGAAAGGGCTGGGTATAAGCTGAAGAGGTTTTTGTCTGAGCTTCCGGCTTTGTGATTTTTATTTCCAACATCCTCAGAACATCATTTATTTCTGCTCTGTCTGTTCCCTTTAACAGCTTGTTAAAAACAAAAGCACATGAGGGAATCCCGAAATTTACATACCAACCAATCGCTCTTATCTTCTGAGTTCTTAATATAACTATTTTCAGCAAGAAAATAACCCTTCTGTCCCCACCCCACATGCTTTGCGATATTTCTCGTACATAATTGAAGAGAACTAAAATCAGGTACTTCTCCATTGTAGACACAGTCAGGAGATGATGGGGGGATGAGAGCAGAGTGGCCATCTCAGAAAAGATGGAGAGAAGTCAAGCAGTGCTGTCAGGATCTCCCCGAGTTTTGCACCCATTTAACACCAGACAGCCCTGAGAGGCAGGTTTTTCTATCTTCAAGTGACAGAAGATCCCACAGCTACTAAGAGTGGATATAGTATTTGAGCCCAGAAGATTCTTTTTATTCCAAAATCAATGCTATTAACCAGTTCACTACATTTTTACCTGCCAGTTGTTTTGAGCTACAGTGTGATGACATGAAAGTATCTCCAGGGGAAAGAAGACAGAAAAGTCCACCTCACGGATGTCACTTCCCTCCTTCTCACAACCCCAGGAACCACCTTACTCACAGATTCCTAGAGCAATCTGTGATACATTGAAATGGGATAGTGGAGCCTGCTACCTCCCATTCTACAAGCAAGGAAACTGAGCCACGCAGCTTGGTAAAAGCAGAATCAAGTCAAGAAATCAAAGTTCCTCACTTTTAACACCCTGGGCTGCCCTGGGCTCTCCTGGAAAGGATACATGCTTCAACTCAGACTTGTCTCAACCAAAGGACTGTCAGTGCGAGGATGATGATCTAGGAATCTGTTTCCTGCTGCTACAGTGGAATCATTAACACCCACAGACCCTGATCCAAGCATATTAGGATTCTCTACAATCTCTACTCTATAAGGGTTGGAGCTATCCCAGAGCTCCAGAATATGCCATGTTTAACCATATAAAGAGTCAGGGGGAACTATGCTTCTTCAATCCACAATACTTATACCAGGCTTATCAGATTCATGACTTCTTCATGCTGTTATTCTCACCTAGAATGCCCTTCTGGTTTTTGTTTGCAGAGAGTACGGCAAAGCAAGCATGCTACCCAGGACTCTGTCATTATTTTATATCGTACTAGAAGCCCAGCGTGCAAAATCGTGGAGCCCCACCCACCCACACGGGTCTTTGGTCCTTACGGAGTTAGGGCCACGGGCTTTTTATATGTATAGATGTTACATGGTCTTGGCCAAAGGCAATTGATAATTTCTATGATATAATCAACCTTTCAGCCTGCATGAGGCACAGTCATTCATTTATTTTTCAAATTATCTGTTTGGGGCCTTTTATATGTCAAATAGAGGGTTAGGAATTTGGAACATTAAGAGTCATTAAGCCACAATTCAGGGGAATGATTAATAGGTAAACAAATAATTACAAATAATTTGATAATCCTCTGGAAACCAACGAAGACATGTTTGCAGTCAACTGAAGTCAATAAGTATTTAAACCTATACAGTATGTCAAAGTCTATTTATATTGAAATTCTCTTCTGGGCTCAGATGATGTCCTTCTGTGTGACATTGCTTTATATACCATTTATTTATGCAACCTATTTAATAATAATTTGTGTTATCTTTATACTTTTGAAGTACAGTTATTTAAAATGTCATATATTTATATCTCATGTTCTGAATGAATCTTTGAGAAGAGGCATTGTGTCATATGTGTGTGTATATCCTCTAAAAACAACTTATAAAATAAATATTATTATAAATGTTCAATTTTTTTGTTTTTATTTGAAAGTACACCACATAATTCACCAAACTTTACATAAAATTGCATATCTAATAAACTTGAACCTTTCAACAATGATCTGAATCACTTATAATTCTCAAATATGATTTTCATCTCACAGAAACTTCAATCTGGCTGGTATTCATAGCTATAGATTTTATTTTCCTTTTTTAAAAAGTGTATCTACAGTACATGATAAATCCATTAGTTTAACTGCATCATATAAGGATTCTGTCTCTATATAATGTAATCTCCAAACCCCTTTCAAAAGTGTTAATCACAACTTAGCAACCAAATTACAATCTGAATACAGGGACAGGCAATAACTTTATTGGAAAAAATCTTGCATGCAAAAGCAATGCTGTAAGAGAAAAATAAAGTACCTTATTTTTGTTTATTCTAAAAAAAATAAAAATTCTTGACATTGAACCCTTCCCTCTTCCATGCCAAGTTCTTCCAATCGGGATTTTATTTGCCATACTTGCATGCTATGAATGTTTGGAGTAATTGCTTACATGTGTCTGCCAATATTACTCACCATAATTGCTTTAGTAACAGATTGTGCTTAAAAAGAGAATCACAAAAAAACTCATGTTGTCTACCTCTATATTTGAAATTAACTGGCATAGGCCAAAACTGACCACCATGCTCCCATAGATTCTCAGGCCATGAATTTACTATTTACTACAGGATAATGTAGTAATCAGTTGTCATAATTATGACTGAAATATAAAACAATATCTTAATTTTTATAACAATATTTTTATCAATGGCAGCAAAAATTCTAGAACACAGGGATTTCTGCTCTCTATATTTTAACTATGTTAAAATAATCTGATGGTGAAGTAAAAGGGTGGACTTGGATTCATTTCTACTTATTCTTCCCCTAACTGCAGGAGAGATTGAGTTAGTGTCCACTTGCCCTGACTCCCAGTCTCTCTTTCAATGTGATCACCTTCTGAAAACAAAGGCATAGTACCTGACATAGTCCTGGTTTAATTTAATATATGCCGTATCACCACTTTTTTTCTGATTAAAATAAGGAGGTGCCTGGCTGGTGCCTCAGTGGTTGAGCCAGGAGGTTACAGTTCAATTCCCAGTCAGGGCATATACCCAGGTTGTGGGCTTGATCCCCAGTAGGGGGCATGCAGGAGGCAACCAATCAACAATTCTCTCATCATTGATGTTTCTATCTCTCCCTCTCCCTTACTCTCTGAAATCAATAACAATATATGAATGATAAAATGAGAAACTGATACTAGATCTACTTAACCACACCCATGTGGGCACATCTCTATTCAAAGTCATGGCCATAAATAGAAAGTCATTCTCTTATAAGAAGTATTCTTTAAGTTATTTGCAATATTCTATGTAATACAATTTGGAGCTTCAAATACAACTTTTCATTGAACTGCCACAAAGGGTTAAGGATGAAGTGACATAAAACAATATTTCCAACACTTTCAACTTCATTTTGGCATTGCCTTCTGAACCTTCCACATTTTCTTTCTTTCCTGTATGGAGTAACTTATCAAGTGGTCCTGTCATGAGCCAGTAGAATTACTAAGAGCTTTCTGATTTCATAGCTATTTTTTATTATATTTGAGAGCTCCTCTTAAGTAGAACTAGAACTCTAGGGCCACTATTTTAGAGTAGTAAAGATTGACATCTAAATTATGGTCTAAGGAAAGTACCAGGCCATAGCTTTCATTGAATGCGGAAAGAAGTAAAAAATGGATGTGTCTCTGAAAATGTTGGTTATTGGATGTCTTTGAGAAGTTTTCTAGCATATTAAATTCCAAATCTCAGCAATGAAATTATAATGGATATTTGGCTTACAACTATTATTCTTAGCTAATTTCCAGTTAAAGTTCTTAAATCTAGCTTTAAGTGATTCTCTCTTGTCCTGGGGAAAATATGCTGGCATATGATTTAAGAGGCTATGAATTTCTAGATTTCTTAATTTACTGTTGAAATAGAGTAGGGGAAATAATGTTCTTATACTCTTCTCCAACTTAGGTGTCATGGGACACAGACACACACACACTCACACACACACACACACACACACACACACACACACACACACACACCTCACCATTCATGGTCATTTTCTGTGTGCATAAACTTTCATGAAGTCAAATCTTTAACCAATAATAATATTGTCTAGGTTTCTTTCTTTAACGTTAGGTATTGGGACAAATAACTGAATTGTGCCAATTAAAGAAGCATCACCTACGTATTACTTCATCGTTACTGGTAATCTGATTCATTACTTATTTTGTAGACATCTTTTATTTCTGTTAACTATCACAGTAGCCTACATGACCATTCATCCTTGCCTGGAATATTCTAGGTTTTTGCTTTTGTCCCTGCAAAATGATTAATGTTCATCAGTACTAAAACTTGTACTCTCAAAAGTGACCTGGTTTTGTCATCCTAAACCCTAAATACTCAGTACTCTAACTATTGATAAGTATATCATTGTATTTATTGTTACAGTGCTACTTAATATTCTTAAGTATAATTATCGTAAAGTAAAACTACTATTGGCCTTGATTACAGTTGAGGCATAATGCAAAGATGAGAGCGGTTTCAGAGGCAAATAAATATATTCCGTTCTAAGTATTTCTCTGGATCACAAAAGACAAGATAATATCCTTCAGGTTATTTGCTAGTTTTTTATGTCTCTGTAAGCAGTCCTGGTAGTAGATCACCCTATGCTTCTATTATCTCAATTGAAATATATATTCTTAGACATTATTATCCAAACTCAGTGATTTTAAACCGCTGTGCTGAGATGCTGGTGTTCCACAAGACTTTTTAAAACATGCGACATCTAACTATTTAGTGAGAAGCACTGACTTCTTTTCCTTAGATTGTCAAATAAAAAATGACAATAGCAAAATTATTCCTATATTTTTGTCAGATCAGCAAAAAATATAATATATATATTTTGGCATGCCACAGAACTTTAGTAATTAGTGTATGTGTGCCTTAAGATGAAAAAGGTTTAAAATTGCTGTCCTGATGTATAATAGAGTATAGCTCTATTTTCTAAGCCTGTCTTGGCAATGTGGCTTGTTATGCATTCAGAAATATTTGAAATGTGAAATTAAACAAAAGAAGCATGCAGATATCAAATGACTGCATTAAAAAAGTCTTTGGCACTTTATATGCAATTAAAATATTTCTAAATATATCTAGCATATTTCTGCTTCCAATTAAAAAAAGAAATATAATTGGTGGCATTTTATTTCATTTCCTATAAATGATATTCATCTAGTTTTTACCCCCTGAGAACCTACAATTACAATTAGTTTCTATATAATGCCACAGTTTATAAAATATGCCCTTTAATTTAACTTATTAGGACTTTGACGAAACAGCTCAAAAATAAACAGATCCATTTTTGCCATTTTTAAAAAATGATTTCTCTTAAAAAATATAGATTCAACCATATATATATATTTTGGGGGGTCATTATGGATTCCATTTAAACCAGAATCAATCTCTTTGTGGTGAGTAAAATGTCAATTTATTATTGAAACCTCAGCAAAATGAACTGAAAGCAGAGATGTGGAAATGCGTGTATAATCTGCAAGATCTCTGGAAGAAACTATCAGTTAAACACTTTATTATTTTATAATGAAAAAGACACTATCACGAATAGGTCAAACATTCTCCTGTCCTTGCATTCTTTTCTCTGTTTTTGTGATGGTAAATGCAGTGCTGTTATCTTTGGACAAGATGACAGCTTCAGGCAAGAGATACCACCCCAGGGACTAGCACTTTAATTTAAAAAGCCAAGAGGAAAAAAACAGAGGAGGAAATCAGGCAAGGCAAGGCTGGAAACAAAAGCTGCGTATCACCATGGAAAGTTGGACAGAAAGCGCCTGCTAATCTCAAGCAGGTTCCAGGTCGTATGTTCAATAGCAAAACTAGAAGAAATGGAAATAAATGGCAGAAACTTCCTTGTTGAGGAGTTGAGGACAATCATTTGGCATTGGATGACACCCAAGTATTGCTTTCTGGAGCAGATACATAGGTATGGGCATACAGGGTTCTTTCTGGCTCTGTGGGTAGAAGCAACTGCTTTCTCTAACGTTCTATAAATATATAGGACAGGAGTAGGTGTCTTCTATTCCTTTGTCAATAAAAAGCATATCCGAACATCTAAACACAAGAAGAAGACACAGAGATACGGAGACAGAAAGCCATGTTCTAATTCCACGTGTGAGAGCAGATTATTTGGGGACCCAAAGCAGGACTCAAGTGCGTGAGATCTTGATACTGGACCAGGAACTCTTGAGAGCACATGCATAGTCACGTTGCTGTCCCTGCCGTCCCCAGGCCTAGGCCACGCTGGCCGGTTCGTTACTCCTCACACAGGCTCCTTGAACTGAGCCACTGAAAGATATGATGGAGAAAAACTTGGAGTGCTCTGCGAGGTTTCGCAGGGACAGGACGACGCTACTCAAAGGTAGAGACTCTTCCAGCTTAGTCTTAAAGGAGCAAACACTGACTAAGTGTAGAAGGAAAGCAGCATGTGTGGTGACCTGAAACTTGTGTGTGTCCAGCCATGGGCAAACTACGGCCTGCGGGCCGGATCCGGCCCGTTTGAAATGAATAAAACTAAAAAAAAAAAAAAAAAGACCGTATGCTTTTGTTCTGGCCCTCCGGTCCAGTTTAAGAACCCATTGTGGCCCTCGAGTCAAAAAAGTTAGCCCACCCCTGGTGGTCTAAGTGCATAAAACAGAAAGGGGGGAAATAATAAATGATGAAGGGGAGGATACAATGACTATCACGATGGCGATGATGATGATAAAACTGTCAACATTTAAAATTCCTATTGGCTTCAGTGACTGTGTGAAACTGTTCACAACATTAGCAACCCCTCATTAATCTTCATAAAAATCCCACGGAATCAATGCAATTCTCAGGACAAATTGTCAGTATTTTTAAAAGCCTGGAGGAGAATCTCAATGTAGTTACACCGGTTAAATAAAATCACATCTTTCAAATTTGAGGGAAGAAATGATATCAATTCAATATGGAAACTCTGGTTATCTGTCTTATGGTAATTGAATGTTCTGGTGATATATGTATGTACGTGCTTTTGAAAAATCAGAATGGGGAAAAGTAGACATTGATTTAAAACACAGTTCATTTGCTAGACAGAAATAAAACATGAGCTTATAAAAAAGATCTCTCATGGCAAAACATTTGAAAACATAAATTCTATATAAACATTTTATTTTATAATCCCAAATTTGAAATAAATTAAGAGGCCTCACAGATGAACATGACGCTGGACCCTAAATTTGCTGACTACCATCCATGTTTTCTACCCTCTCGGTTGTACAACCAGAAAAAATTGTCTTTTTCCCCCCTCCAAGTTCTTAAATCAATTGTGTAGGTAATTGTTTATGATGTAGTCAAAGAAGTTAATTAATTTTATTTAATATCTGAAACGAAGAGGCCTCCTTCATTTGTGTTCTCCTTTGTTACAAATTAGCAAAGTAACAGCCACTTCCAAGTACTCAATATCTTTACTTCAGAATTCAGCTCCCCCTTCTCCTCCCTTAGATAATATTGATTCTCCCCTATTGCAGCCTACCTCTTACTATGTGCAAGGTTAACACGCTACTCTTTGCTACCCTTGACTCTGCTTCTCAGTAATGTGATGCTTACGGATGCACCTTCTATTTTACTTTAATTAATAATATTTAAGATTAAGCCCTAGCCAGTGTGGCTCCGTGGATAGAGCATTGGCCTACAGACTGAAGGGTTCCAAGTTCGATTCCAGTCAGGGGCACTTGCCTCGGTTCCATCCTGGCGCTGGCTGGGATGCATGCGGGAGGCAACCAACCCATGTGTCTCTCACACATCAATCTTTCTCTCTCTCTGTCTCTCCACCTCCCTTCCACTCTCTCTAAAAATCAATGGGAAAATAATACTCTGGTGAGGATTAACAACAACAAAAAAGATTAAGAGGAGTTTACAGAAAAATTCAGGGGATAGTACGAGTTCCTAAGTATTCCCTTCTCCAGTACAGTTCCCTCTCCCAACACGACTACTAACAACTGGCAGTATGTGGTACATTTCTAAAAAGCAATGAGCCGATATTGATAGATTATTAACTCAAGTCCATTAGGGTTCACTTGCAGTAGGGTTTACTCTTTGTGTTGTATATTCCATGGGTTTTAACAAACATAAAATGACATGTACCAGCCAATATAGGATCATATAGAATAGTCTCATTATCCCCCTAAAAATCCCCTGTTCTCCACCTATTCATCCCCCACTTCTACCAAACTGACAACCAATGACCTTTTAACTTTCTACAGTTTTGCCATTTCTGGAATGCCATAGAGTTGGAATCATACATTATCAAGTCTCTTTAGAGTGGTTTCTTTTACTTAGTAATATTTATTTAAGGCTTCCACATGGCTTGATATTTCAGTTCTTTGTATTATTGAACAATATTCCACTGGATGGATGAACCACAGACAGTTTATCCATTTGCCTATTGACAAAAATAATCTGATTGTTTTCAGTTTAGGTGAGTATGAATAAAACAGCTATAAACATGGGTGCAGGCTTTGGTATAGACAAATGTTTTCAACTCATTTGGATAAATACTAAGAAGCATGGTCGCTGAATCTTGTGATAAGACTGTTTAGCTTTATAAGGAACTGCCGAGCTGTCTTCTAAACTGGCTGGGCCATTGGGCATTCCACCAACAATGAATGAGCATTCCTGCTGCTCAGTAACCCACACCAGCATTTGCTGTTGTCATGTTTTGGATAATAGCCATGCTCATGAGTGAGCAGTGGTACCCTGTTGTTTTAAATTTGCAATTCCCTAATGGCACATGATGTTGAGCAGTTTTTCTTATGTTTACTTGCAATTTGTGTATTTACTTGGCGGAGATGTTTGCTCACATCCTTTACCCATTTTTTTAAATGGACTGTAGTTTCTCTTATTGTTGAGTTTTAAGAGTTCTTTTTCTATTTTGGATACAAGGCTTTTCAGGGACATGGACTGAAATCTAGGCCTCGCCCTAGAGACTGCAGAACTTATACAATTTCTCAAAATAAAGTTTACATTTTTATAGTTAGTCCGTAATCATTTTGAGTTATTTTTGTGCTAGTGTGAGATTGACCTTGAGGTTCTTGATTTTGCCTATGGATGGCCAAATGACCCAGCACTGTTTGTTGAAGAGGATATATCTCCTCCACTATATTGTGTTGGCACTTTTGTCAAATCAGATGGGCATATCTGTGAGGGTCCACTTCTTGGTTCTCTATTCTGTTTCTGTTTATCTATGTGTCTATGCTTCCAACAATACCACATATTCTTAATCACTATAGTTATACAATAAGTACTGAAATCAGGACTGACTGATTCCTCCCACTTTATTTTTTTTTTTAGTTATTCTAATTCCCTTTTAAAAAAATATATTAAGAGAAAGGGAGAGGGATAGAGATAGAAACATCATTGATGAGAGAGAATCATCAACCAGCTGCCTCCTGCACACCCCACCCTGGGGATTAAGCCTGCAACCCAGGCAAGTGCCCTCACCCGGAATCTAACCCTGACTTCCTGGTTCATAGGTCGATGCTCAACCACTGAGGCACTCCAGATGGGCTATTCTAATTCCTTTTGAATAATATCAGCTATATCTACAATTTTTTTTGCTGGAATATTGATAGAAATTATACTTAACTTACCAATTTAGGGATAAATGGCATCTTTATTATGTTGAGCTTTCTCACAAATTAATATAGCATATTATTTACTTATATATTGATAAGCATTTTCTTTTAATAGCATTTTATAGTTTCCAACAAAAAGTCCTGTACAGGTTTTTCTAGATTTACAGTTAAGTATTTCATTTTTTTACTACTGATTACAAATAGTATTATATTTTTAATTTTTGTATGCACATCTTCATTACTATAGACATACAAGTGAATAATTGATATCTAAATGCTAATCTTATATCCAACCTTACTTATTATTGCTAAGGGATTTTTTTTTTTTTACATTCTTGGGGATTTTCTATGCGTACAGTCATGTCATCTGCAAATACAGTCAGATTTCTTTTCAAATTAGCATAAATTTTATTTCCATTTCTTGTTTATTGCAGTGACTAGAATTTCTAGCACTAAGCTAAATAAGAATGCTTAGAGAAGACATTCTAGTCTTATATCTGAACATCAAGTATATTGTTAGTCGCAGGATTTTTGCAGATGCTAGCTATCGAGTTGACAAAGTTCCCTCTTTATTTTTCTGAGATTTTTTTTTTTTTTTATGAATGGGTCTTAAATTTTGATAAATGTTTTTTCTATATTTTTAATATTTTATGTGATTTTTCTTTTTTGGCCTGTGGACATGTTGAAATATTTTGATTTATTTTTGAATACTGAACTGGATTTAATCACAGGAATAAATCCCATTTGATCATGGTGTATAATTCTTTCAGATATTTCTGAGTTCTATTCTCTAATAGGTTGTTAATATTTTTTTTCTATCTCTATGCATTGTTGAGTGAAATTGGTCTACAATTTTCTTATTTTGTATTATGTTTGTCTGGATATTTTATTAGAGTAAACTAGCTCTATAAATTGAATTGGGAATTTCTTCTTCTCCTTTCTGAATTGGTGTTAATTTTAACATGTGTTAAAATTCTCCAGTGAAACCATCTGGGTGTGGAGATTTCTATTTTAAGTGATTTTAATTTTGCATTTAATTTCATTAACAGTTATAGGGCTATATAAGTTATTTATAACATATTGTGTGAGTTATGGTAGTTTTTACTTTTGTAGAAATTGGTTCATTTCATCTAAGTTTTCCAATTTGTGGGTATAAAGTTCTCAGAGTATTCCTCATTATCCTTTTTTGGTCTGCAGAATCAGTAGTGATATTCCCTGTTACTCCAGGCATTGTTAAGTTGTATCTTCTCTCTTTATTTGTTGTTGGACATTTGAAATTTTGTTATTTTTCAAATAATCAGTTCTTTGCATCATTGATTTTCTCTATTGTTTTCTGCTTTCAGTATTATTGATTTTGAATATTACCTCTACTGTTCCTCTTTTGCTTTTTGGGTTTATTTGCTATTCTTTTTCTTGGATCTTAATGTTTGAGCGAGACTGTTGATTTAAAACTATTATTTTCTAAGGGATGAATTTAATACTATAAACTTCCTCTCAACAGTGCTTCTTTTGTGTCCCACACATCCTAATGTTGATTTTGTTCAATCTTTTTAATTGTCCTTTAAGACTTTTACTTTCACATAGGAACAATTTAGACGTTTGTCATTTAGTTTCCAAGTGTTTGGACATTTTTATGTTTTGTGTTTTTGACTTCTAGTTTGATTCCATTGTGACTCAAGAACATACCATGCGCGATTTAAGTTCTTTTGAATGGGCTGAGATTTCTTTTATGGCTCAGAATAGGATTTATCTTAGCATGTGTTCTGTATGAACTTAAAAAATGCATGCTCTGCTATTGAGCGAAGCATTTTATAAATGTCCATGAGATCCTATTGGCTGATGATGTTGAATTCTTTCACAACTTTGCTGCTTTTCTGTCTAGTTTTATGGATTGTTGAGTTAGGACTATTGAAATCTCAAACTATAATTATGAATTGTCTACTTCTACTTCATTTCTCTCAGTCTTGGCTTTACTTGTTTTGATGCTTTGTTGTCTGCTGCATACACATTTAGGACTGCAATGTTTTATTGGTGGATTGTTCCATTTATCATTCTAGTTTCATATGCCAAAAAGCATATGTTTTGAATTGTTAGCGTTACAACCAGTTGCTCACATGGCCCTACTCTTTTTGGCCTCAGTAATGTACTGACTAGGGCCCGTGACTGGGCATAAAGTCATTGTCTGAATTACTAGTATACTAAGCTAGCCTCTCCACTGGAATAAGGGTTGTTTGTTTTCTTTCATAATTTTCTAAAATTAGAAGAGGGCAGGCTTTTGAGAAATCATATCACAAATATAGAAACAGAAAGTTGTGGATTTAAGGAGATACTTTTCCTCCCAAGGCCAACAGAACCAATATAGTGATAAAGACATGATGCATGAACCAATCTCTCGGGGGAGTTAATATATATGGCTCATATCTGATAAGCCCTGTAATTTGTACAATTCATCATGCCATGACCCCTTTTTCCCAAGCAATATATGAAATTTGGATTTAGATTTACTGGAAACTGTATTTGGAATATAAATTTCTATAGTCAAGTAGGAGAAAATTATTTATAATAAGAAACAAAGTTGAGGAAATAAAGTTCAAAGATGAATGGTGAGCTGTCTAATTATATATTACTGGATTTTGTTTGAATGTAGGATTTACTGAGAATAAGAAAATGCACATGTTATTGGTACCAATGGGTGATGAGTTCAAACTCTTGGGACATCACATTGTAAAATCATGTTTTATACACACACACACACACACACACGAATTCCTTGTTGCCAAAAAATATCAAATTTTGATAGTAACCTCCATTGCTAGTGCAAAAATTTTAGTTCCCAGGGTTTTTATAAGGTGAAATAGGCTATACACATTTATCAACTTGTTAAAATGCATAATTAATTACTTTTTTCTATAACATAACTGCTTCAGAAATAATTTGTTAAACTTCATGAATTTTGCTGGCATCCCAGGACATCTTTTAGATCATTCTTCTGTAAGCTACAATTAATATGATGAATGGAGGCCCATTAGACCAAGTCATACTTTACAAGCTGGCATTGGATGATCCTTTCCCTGATTTTTAGATGTATCCAGAGACCACTTCATATGTTTTAAACTTTCTTCCTTTGCCCACATTGCCTTTCATATCATCAGAAACAATTTAATAGCAGAATCCCTTATACTTAATCCACCATCAAAGACTCTGAGCACTGACAGCTTGTGAATGATGAACAGATAGCACATAACCCAGGTTCCTGAGCAGGAGAGTTTGAAATCCATCCCTTGCTAGTGTCACCTTGTTGACATAGAGTTTGGGAAAAGAAGTATCAGCTACAATATGGACACCCACAGGCATCTCTGTCAGCAATGGGGGTTAAGTCTTTGTAACACTGTTCATAGATTTTTTGTTTTGTTTAAGACCTATTTGCCAGCCTGTCAGGCTATCAATCCCCAGAAGGAAAGTAGGGGAGGGCGGGGGTAAGGGGAAGAGATCAACCGAAGGACTTGTATACATGTATATAAGCCAAACCAATGGACATGGACAACAGGGGGATGGGAGCATGAGTTTGTGTGTGTGGGGGGGAGGTTGGGGGTTAATGGGGGGGATGTGGACACATTTGTAATACCTTAACTAATAATAATAAAAAAAAACCTATTTGCCACACAACAGGTAACTGAGAATCAATAAAGATTTCATCTTTTCATAAAAGATGGTTTACAAAAAACTATTAACAGAGGCAAACATTGAGAACTGAGTGTTTGCTAAACAATTACTATAAACTGAATATGGAGACTGACCCTGCAGAGCCCACTCTTGTCTTTCATTCCTGAGTGTAGCCTTGGAACATGGTCTCTCATTCCTTTCTCGCAGATAAGCAGACTGAAACTCAGAGAAATCAGTTCATTTTACCCAATATCGTGTATATGTTTACATATACTTTTTAAAACCTCAGTAATACCACTTATGACACGGGAAACAGCACAAAGCTTTGTTTAAACAAAAAGAAGAAGAAAAGGCAATCACTTCCTTAGAAGCTGTGGCTACACAAGCATACTTGGGAACCAAAAGCGTTAACAAAATTATAGAAAAAATGAAATAATGAATCCAGAGTGTTAATCTTGAGATATTCTTCTTTGAGTAGGGAGAACCAGGTCTGAGCTAAAAAGATAGAATGTATGATTATGGCAAGAAGAAATAGAAGATATTGAAACTAGATAATACACCATGAATAGAAGTCTGAGATGGACATGATTGAAGAAGAAAAGCTAACATTCATTGGACACTCACCATGTTTGTCTCCCTTCATCTTCACAACAAAAAAACATAGGAATGGCTCTCTACATTCTATGAATGAATTTGGGGCATTTGACAAGTCTGAGAAGCATCGCAGTGGCAGGTCCAAGCCATTAACACAATAATCGGAAGTCTTGCCACATGTGTTTGACCTTTACCTGTGGGTTTGCTAAGGTGACTGTAAGAATTTAATGACAATAGAGATCAGTATCTAATTATATCCTTGACTTCATTCTGACAGGATTAGATGCTATCCTGCAGGTATTCTTTCATTTGCCTTGACCACTCATAGACATTTAAGTGAGAGGAGCAGATGTCCTTTATGGTATTAGAAAATGGAGTGGCATAGCCAGACAAATCTGCTGATCACGAGAAGTCTGACTTTCAGTTAGTTCCTGAAAACGGGAAATGAAGTTAGGAGATCACTGGAAAAATTCAGAGGATGGCAAGAAACAAGCTGCCCCAAAGCGGGTAAGTGGCCAAAGGAAAAAATGAATGACTATGTGGAATACTTTGCAAGTAAACGGATTAGAAAAACTGCAGTCAGCAAAAGCGGTAGGAAATGTGGCCATTTTTTCAAAAATTAACTACGTAAATAAGAACGTTACATTTCAAAAGTGGTAAAAAATGCAGCTAAGCTAACAGCTGCCCAAAGCTGATGGATTTATTCACATACGTTATTTTATATATATATATATTTGATAATTATTTCAAATTATGTGACAGAAATGTGATATTAACAAGATGGAATGCTTCATAAAATTCATAAAAACCTCTGATACTTTATTAAAAACAGTGCACTAAAATTCCCAATAAATATATAGTAGTCATTAGGGTTAGTAATAAAATCTGGTTATTTTTATAATATATGTTGATGACAGCAATATTTGTTTTGTCTTATTTGTATTAGCTGGTTGAAGCTGTATATTACTTACACTGGTTACTGTTTAAATTGGCATATTTATAACCTTCCTTGTAATTACGTAATTGGCTTTATTTTTATTATATCATATTCTTGTTGTGAACTTTTTCCTGACTGTTGGCTTTATTTCATTATGTATTATCCACCAAGGGGCCTTTAATTAGTTCTGGCAACCTAGATGGGAAGGAGAACAGCTATTGGTGAAAGCAAATTACGTATTTTTCTTCTTTCCCATGTAGCTCCTTGTATATTTCTTTGTCAGAGTCAGTTAACGTTAGCTGAGTGTCTACTCTGTGCTTCTGTCACAGGGGCATACAAAATAGCCCTTTCAAGATCAATGTTTTTAAAGGATCTGCTGAAAGTTGCTCAGTAAGAAGGTCCTTGAAATCAACAGTTTTGAGTGGACAGAGATGGGGGTAGCAAATGTGGGCCAGGTTTACGAACCAGTGAAAGAAAAGTTGAGACTGACTGAATGAGAAATCAATGAAGATTGGTTGGTTTCCATTAACTCGGTCTACGCTTTTCCGTGTTCACCTTTTATTTACCTCTCTTGTTTATTTCTCTTGAATGTGCCTTCTGTTTCCTGCCAGGACCATCATCATGTTAAACTTCTGCCCTCATCTTCCCAAAACTCAGTGTATTATTTGTGAAATTTCCCCAGCTCTCGATGTGTCCAAATTTTAGAGGTTTGGGAATAAGAAAAAAACAAAAAACGAAACTAAAAGCTATGTATGGATTAAGAGCTAATTAAAGGCTTTAAAATAAAGGCATCATTAATATCCAACAGCAAGACACACAGCTCTTCGATTTGACCTTTAGAAGTAAAAAGGTACATATTTGTCTGCTAAGCCAGTGGCATCATCAAAGCTAATTGTTGCAAAATGTTATTTTTACTGAGGCACTAGATCTGTCCTTTAGACATCAGCTGTGATGGACTCGGAGATGAACTGGCAGATAGGGTAACATCAAAATTTCAAAGCCAGTTGTGAATTATAAGTAAAATATAATGCCATATATTGAATTGTCACTCCCTATCCCTTGCTCAATGATGATAAACAGATCCTTACCTGCTCTAAAGTTTTATCATTCACCGGAAGCCAGGCTAAGTTGCTTCAGAGAGAGACGACTGGGATGGATGGGCCACTACACATGCACATTTGCTCCCTTTCCTCAGTATATTTCACATAATCCCACTTCGCTTGTGTTTAACGATTTGATAAATTAATGTCAAGTATCACTTTCAAGTGCTGAAATTATTCGTTTGGGTATGCTATCTCTGTTATGCACAAGACAATTAAAAATAGTGACAATTTTAGTTACCCTGAAACTGTCTAACATGTGTGCACATGTAGTATACATGTATCTGGGTGTATGCCTGAATCTTGCTATGCATTTACCAGCAGTCCTTCATGTATAAATCTTCTGGTGTAAGTGATAAAATATTAAAGTCTGTTTGAGAGTAACCTTGAGAATTTTTGCCACACTTGCCTTATGCATAGACCAAATTAGTTCATTATTCCTGCTTAAGGGTCCACAAATTTTCATTTTACTTTAATGCATTTCTTAGAATAAATAATGTGAATGTATTCTGACTGAAAGTCATTTCGATCAAGACTATCAGAACAACATTAGTAAATGGAATAGTCTGTTTATTCATAGAATTTTAAGTCACATATTTGCCTGAACTTTCCCTCAGTCTGCACCCTTACAAAATGAATCCTATGGAGTTTCAATGCCCTTTTTGGTTTTTAAAGCACAGCTTATTGTAATGTGGTAGAAAAGAGAAAACCACTGGGAATCAAAGTGACCTAGGTTCTACTATTGGTTCAGCCTCAATTTTTTAAAATTCTCAACAGTGACAGATGTGATTCTTTTCTGAGGATATCCACGTGCTTTTCCTCATCAATCGAATGTGAGCATTCTACTAAATTATCTGTTGCTTCTTGTTTAGTTCTGTCAATATGTGATTCTATGACACATACAGCTCCATGATGCTGGGCAGTACACAACCTTGGTGGGTATCTTACCAAGTGAGAAAACAGTGGTATTAATAACACAAGGCCCACCTAAATCTAAAATATTTTCTTGTTCTATTTAAGTCTCCATTTAAAATTTTTATTTTATACATTGTAAGTTATACCATATTGTTATTTCAGGACTCTGGCCACCTGAGACCATCTATCCATGAGTCTACTGTGATAAAAAGTGTGAAAGATTGTAAAAATGTCCCAATTCTTTACTACTTCACATGCACCATCATTTTAATATATCACTTTGCATCCCAGTCTGGCTCTGGGGTTGGCCATGTGACATGCTTAGGCCAATTAAATGTGAGTAGATCTGACATAAGCAGAGGCTTGTAGTGACTCCCACCTTGGGATTTGTTTCTTTTTTAAATACATTTTTATTGATTTCAGAGAGGAAGGGAGAGGGAGAGAGAGAGATAGAAACATCAATGATGAGAGAGAATCATTGATTGGCTGCCTCCTGCATACTCCCTACTGGGGATCACGCTGCAACCCGGGCATGTGATCTTGACTGGAATTGAACCCAGGACCCTTCAGTCTGCAGGCTGACACTCTATCCACTGGGCCAAACCGGCTAGGGCAACACTTTTGGTTTTACTGTTAATCTTCGGACTTGGCCAACACCACAAGAAGGACATACCAAACCTGACCTGCTGAGCTGTGAGAAAAAAATGAGAGACACGTGAAGCATAGCAACTAGCTGCCCACAGGTGCATGTACAGCTCACCAGATGTGCAGACATTCAAGTGAGACGAGCAAATGTCAGCAGTCCCTCAACTATTTCAAATCCATGAGAAATAATTCCTTAGCATTAACTACTACTGAAGATTTGGGAAGACTTGTTACATAGCAATTCCTGGTTGATTATAATAGGAAACATGCATTGCAAAGAGGAATGATATATTATTTTTTTAAAAAAATATATATATACTATGTTTTTTAATGCAGTGCAAAATATCATGTCAGTTAGGAAGCAGTGAGCTCTGACTCTGTGAAATCATCCTGCAACATCTGAATTTTGATCTTTGATGTTTTATTATATTGAAATAAATTAAACACAGTTTAATTTATATTTTCAAAAGCACCCACATTTGAAAACCAAACAGAAACAAATGATCCTTCTCATCTAATTTCGCCCAGTGATCTAGGATGCCAGGGAAGTTGCAAAGGAGGGATGGTTAAAAGAAAAAGAAAATAGTGAAAATATAATCTGGCAAGGCATTGGTTTTTGAACTTTAAAACTTCTTTATATATGAGTAATTTTGCTTTGTTCATTTGTATATTTTCTATTCCCTTTTCTTATACCCTTAAAATATCTGTGTTAGCTTACAACTCACAAGGAAACAAATACAAACACTTGCTAGCCTTCTCTTGTTTGATGCATTTGGCATATGTCTCAGACAGCACAGATCAGCTCAGAAAATTAACTTCTTGGTGTCAGCATTGGGGAGTTAGTTCCTTCAGGGCAAGGAACTGTGTCCCTTTTATTTTACTATTTCCCACAGAATCGCACAATAACTGTATGGCAAATTAAACCACATTAAATTTAAAATCTATTGAAGGAAATTGCTGTCTATAGAAGTGCACAAAGTTGAGACCAAAGAGCATGACAGTTGAGTTATAACAAGAACCTCCTTCTCAATATGTGGCCATTGCCTGTCATGTCTCTCAGAAAGCATGAAGGAGTGGTAAAAAAAAATACTTCAGTATCTGAGAAAATATTGTTGATAAGTTAATTAAAACATATTTTATAGTAAAAAATACAACGATAATGTTACCAAAGAAAAAGAAATCAAATTATCAGTTTTAAGATGAGAGTTAAACCACACACACACACACACACACACACACACACACACCCCCAGCAGATAAGCACAGAGGTACTCTTCTTTCATTTGCCTTGACCACTCCTAGTATTTCAGTGGTAGAGTCTAGGGAATTCTGATTTTCTCTGATCATTTAATCTCACTTTCCTCCATAGCTCAAACATTCTTCCCAGTGCCAGGCACATTCATAAGAGGTAAAAGTTCATTAGATGCACAGGCAGGTGAATGGATCAACAAACTACCTGCTGGTGGAGATAAAGATGAGAATGCCTTCAAATTTTATAATATATATCACACACACAAAATAAATAATAGAGAAACTGGTAGTTTCTCTAAAAACAGTCACTGAATCTTTCAAGGTCTCATATCTGCATTTATTATTACACTTATTATTGACTATTTTTATTCTTCATTGTTTTATCAATTGATATTTCTTTTTTACTATTTCTTCCTTTTTCTAAAACTTCATGGAGTGTATAACTGACAAATAAAATTGTAAGACATTTAACTTGTATGACATGATGATTTGGATCATATCTTTTGCTATATTCATGTATCCAAACAATAAAACCACATGCTGTCTGCATGGGCCAGGCACTACCCTAGGCATCTAGGAGGAGGTGAGACAGATATGGACATAATAATTGCCCCACTGGATGTCACAAACAAGCTACAAGAGCTAAGAGAGGGAAACGCAGAGTGCTGCAACAGTTCTGCACAAGTTCAGACAATATTTCTTAGGAATCTAGTCATTTTTAAGTGAAGTTTGAAGAATTAGGATGAATTAAGTAAGGCGAAGTGTGGAACTGAGAGGGTTCCAGGAAAAAAACAAGAACACAAGAAATACACATGCAAACTACCTCCAATTAAAGGTTGCATAATAGAATATGTAGAATGACCCTTTAGAGCAGTGGTTCTCAACCTTCCTAATGCCACGACCCCTTAATACAGTTCCTCATGTTGTGGTGACCCCCAACCATAAAATTATTTTTGCTGCTACTTCATAACTGTAATTTTACTACTGTTATGAATCATAATGTAAATATCTGATATGCAGGATGTATTTTCATTGTTACAAATTGAACATAATTAAAGCATAGTGATTAATCACAACAACAATATATAATTATATATGTGTTTTCTGATGGTCTTAGGGGAGCCCTGTGAAAGGGTCGTTAGACCCCCAAAGGGTCGTGACCCACAGGTTGAGAACCACTGCTTTAGAGAGAGGTATAGACATCATCATGAGAAAT
Organism: Myotis myotis; assembly: GCF_014108235.1. Lineage (NCBI taxonomy): Eukaryota > Metazoa > Chordata > Mammalia > Chiroptera > Vespertilionidae > Myotis > Myotis myotis. The sequence continues at coordinate 34,258,364 of NW_023416323.1, read as the reverse complement.
TAACATTTACTAGTTGCCAGGCACAGTGATCAGCATTTAAAATAAAATCACATAATTAATTCATCTATCATGTGAAAAATGTATTATTCTTTCCTGTTTTAAAATGGAAGGACATTAAGGCTGTGAAGAGCTAACTTGCCCAAGTTCTAAAAACTATAAAATTTGAATTCAAGTTTTCTGATTCCAAAGGCTGCTTTAAAAAACTACTTTGCAAGATAGTGATACTTTGTAAAATAGTGAAACTCACATCAACCACAGCCGATATAAGGATAGTTGTTTTTTTAAAAAAGTTTAGTAGAAGTAAGTAACTTGTTCAAGTTTATAAAACTCTTCTAGTGGGGCATTTTGAACCTGTGTATCCCAACTTCAAAATCAATGTTGTGACTGCTGAACTAGAGAGAAACATCTGGATTCCATCCAACATGGAGGTAATGGTAAGAGAGTTTAACTCTATTACCCTCGATTTATAGAGAACATTTAAGCCACTATATGTGTTTGGTTTTAAGAACATCGTCCCAGTAGGAAAGTATCTTTCTAATTTATAAATTCATTGTGCCGAGTAGAACTTCTCAGATCATGTGCTTCTCTGTTGTAAGTCTCTATAAAGTTGCTGAAATTAGCCAACGTAGCCAGGATCTATCTAAAATCTGCCTATGAATATCATAACTTGCTTTGCTAGTTGATTTGATTAGCAACAAGTTCTTAAACAAAAGGGTATGCAGTATTAATAAATGCCAACTTTGTGCCAGGTTCATGTTTATGCATTCACATGCATGCTTGCTCATTAAACTTTTGCATCACTAAGAAATATGTTATATCCTCAACTACAAAGGCAAAAAAATACATGATGTGTAGAAAGGTAAGGTATATTCTCATGGTGAAACATGGAGTTAAAAGTAGACTTATGAAATGAACCCAGGTCAGTTAGATTCCAAAGTCCATTTACATTAGATCAAACCAGATTGCCTTGGCTATTTTTAAAGCAAAGCAAATTTTCAGAACTAGTTTTAAATTAGTTTGAAACTTATCTGAAAGCTCGAGTATACTCTACGATTGCCAAAGCATTTCCATCTTTATGTAAAACGGGTATAATAATGCATATAAATTATCCTGCACTCAATAGAGATAGTTCCTCTCCCATTTTTCCTCTGGCATCTGTGATATGGTGGATGATGGCTGTTTGGAAGGTCGGATGACAGATGGGGGCCAACATGTCTCGTTTCAGATTAAGAATTACAAGTTGGAGATTAAAACCAAGAATCTCAAAAGGGGGTTTGGAAATCTTAAAGTCTCAGTGAATGCTCTGATTCACATCAAGATTTAATTCTAAAATAAAACGTCTCTCCATTTTAATTTGCATCTTCCTGGGGTTGAAATACAACTGCAGCATCACTGAAATGAAGAGTGGAAGATGCTTTTCATGATAGTACTGTGAGGGGTTCTTGGCCATCAGTGTGGCCTCCAAGAGGCATCTGTTCCCAGAGTCACTGAGCTGTAAGGATTTATGAGCGATTCCTACAAACTCTGTGTGGCAGGGAAGGGCAAATCCAGCTGCTGTTTATTTTCATCAAACATCTTGATCTGTTCTTCAAATATTGCAAATTTGATGAAACCCCAAATACAGTTTGTCAAACACTTTTCTTCTCTAATTGGGAAAATGACTTTGAATGTTAAGAGAAATTGCAAAAGATGGTTCTGAATCATTCATATTTAAATAAAGTCACCAATGTTGGAGATGTAGATACCCCAGATTCCCAGGGTCTGCCAAAATAAACGAGTCAAAATATACACAAACTCTCACACACTCACACACAAATATGTCTTTCCTCTTAGTCTGTCCAAAAGTGTACAGAGGTTTGAACATTGGCAAAGTGTGTTTGTTCCCTTTAATAAGTATGTTCATTTCCAAACCTACTGAATCAATACCACCATGATTGCTAATAATTGTCCTTAATCTGTAGTCAGCATTTTTAAACTGTTCAGGGAATTCCTCAGGCATTATTTCTGTGTATGATAGAACCAAAATGATGGAGTTGAAAGCAATCTAGAGATCATAGAATCCACCCCTTTTATTAAAAAACTAGAGGCCCGGTGCACAAAAATTTGTGCACTGGGGCGGGGGGAGGGGCTCAGCCTGGCCTATGCCCTCTTGCAGTCTGGGATCCCTTGCAGGATGTCCACCTGCTGGCTTAGGCCCACTTCCTGGGGGATCAGGCCCAAGCTGGCAGTCAGACATCCCTCTGGCAGCCCAGCAGCCCTCGGGGGATGTCCACTTGCCAGCAGGGAGCAGGCCTAAGCTGCAGTCGGACATCCTTAGCGCTGCTAAGGAGGCAGGAGAGGCTCCCACCACCACCGCTGTACTGGCAGCCATCAGCCTGGCTTGTGGCTGAGCAGAGCTCCCCCTGTGGGAGTGCACTGACCACCAGGGGGCAGCTCCTGCATTGAGCGTCTGCCTCCTGGTGGTCAGTGTGTGTCAGAGTGACCAGTCATTCCCAGTCTTACTGCTGTTAGGGTCAATTTGCATATTACAATTTTATTATATAGATAGTCAACTCATGTTATAATTTGCCTATAATAAAATGCAAATTTAGGTATAATAAGAGTTCCATTAGTTTTGACAAATGCATATGTAATATAACCATGCTATCATTATTTTATTTATGCCCCTTCCACATTAATCTCACCCACCCCTGTCCCAAAAAACCATTGATTTTTATTTTTTACTTTAGATTAGTTTGGCCTTTTCTAAATTGAATATAAATGGTAACTTGCAGTATATTTTCCTTTGTACTTGAATTAATTTATCTGACATATTCATGAAATTCACTCATCTTCTTTTTTAAGAATTGAGTAGCATTTCATTGTATGGCTATTCCACAGTTTGTTTATTCATTTACCTGTTGATGATGTTCTGTTTTTGGCAATTGTGAATAAAGTTGTTATGAAGATTTCTATAGAGATATGTATGTGGACATATGATTTTATTTATCTTGGCAACCACCTCTGTGTAAAAGGTTACAAGAGCTAAAACCTGCGTTATCCTCAGCTTGGTTTATCATCCCCCAGTTTAGTAAGGGTCTCCAGCCAACCTCATCACCAAGATCTCTAAAATGTTCTGGGGGATGCTTCCTATGCCTGTGACTTAGAGTGAGTGTCCATGAGCCTCAGTACTCTTAGCCCTTAAGGCTCATGTGAATCTTTCTGAAGTGACAGGCACTACACAAGGCGTATGTTCTATGATGAAGAACAGGAGAGACATGATCACTGTAGAACTAAGTTAAAATCAAGATGTATGTGTGTGTGCGCGCGCAACTTCAAGGCATGATGAATTCAGTGAAGAATTTGTACGGAATTCTATAATTCTACTTTTGTCTACATGATTGAAGAACTCTCTAGAGGGTGGAAATTAATCTCAAGGTTGAAGAATGAGAAAGAGCCAGCAATGTGAAGAGTTGCCCTAAGAGCATCAAAAAGAGAATAGCATGCATCAAAGTCCTGAGAGATTAGAGGCTGGAGTGTTGTATTTGAAGGGAAAGGTTTCTTTTGTCATTTTTTCCCCCTTTACGTTTTTACTACTGTAAAAAAACATATATATTGAACAGTAAAAATTCATAAATCCAAAGTATATAGTTAGATAAGTTTTGACAAAGGTATACACCAATGTAATCAAACCCCAAATGAGGATGTAAAACATTTCCATTATCCCAGAAAATTCCTACATAGTCTCTTATTTTCAATTGACTCCCCTACCACCACCCTCCAGAGGGAACCACTCTTATGGTTTTTATGGACATAAATCAGCCGAGATTAGTGTTGTCTGTTGTTAAAATACACAAGAATCATATCATATGGACACTTGCATCTCTGGCTTCTCTTGTTCAAAGTAATGCTTCAAGATTTATCCATGCTTTGCCTTTATTGTTGTTGTTGAATAGCATTCCATTAAGTATAAATATCACAACTTCCTTTTTAAAATGCATTAGCCTATCAATGAGAACATAGGATTGTCCCAGATTTTAGTTAAGGTTTTTATGAAAACTCATGTATAAATCTTTTAGGCAAATGTGTGCAATTCTGGGCATTGGGATGCTGGGGCTACAGTATAGCAGTGCGTTTAACTTCACAAGAAACCGCCAAACAGCTTTCCAAGTATTAGTGCCATTTATTTTCCCAGCAGAAAGGGGTGACAGTTCCTGTTCTTGATAAAATTGCCAATTTGACTTTTTTTTTCTATTTTTCTCCTACTTTGACTTGTTAGCTATGCTTCTTTCTTTTCTTAATTCGTTCCCTTTGTTTATTGTTTTTAGGCTTGCTCTAGGGACTACAAAATGCACCTCTCTGTTATCACAATAAAATGTGAGTTAAACTACACTATTTCATGCATTACATAAGAAATGTATGACTGTGTTTTTATATGCACTTTCAACTTCTGTCGCCACTACCAGATGCCACCTCCTCCTGCTCATGCATGAAGTTTCAGGACTGCTACCTGCATCCAATCAAAAGTGGCAAATGCTCCTTCCTACAGGCTGTGCCCCTCTCCTGGAGCCCCTCTGCTTCACCGTCTCCTGCCCCCTTCACTGGAGCCACTGTAAATTCTTTCAGAACAAATTACATCTTTCTTTCCCACAACATAATGTATAAAAGAGCCCATCAACTCCGGAACAACAGACGTGTTCGCATTTTCTATCCAGTGCTGCTATGAGTGGTTTGGACCGCATGCCCCAGGTATTCTCTGGCATCAGGCTCAACGAACCGTTTCTTTCCAAAAAGCTTTCAGCTATGAAAGTTCCTGTTGAACATTTACAAGACATTGGTACATACAATTCAGGGAGATAGAATATTAATTAGAGATAACTGTGTGGTCAGAAGACCAGTGAAGCCATGTCTAGGAAATAGAGAAGTGGGGGTAAAGATGACGTTGACTCTACCAAAGAATGTTAAGACGTTTACGTGATTCCAGTTTTGAAAAATGCAGGTACGTTTCAGGCAGCATTGAGCAGGAGGAGAGGTGGAACATGTACAGAGTCTCAGATTAAAAAATAATAATTCCCAGTGACACTAATTTAATTAGCTTGCTATTTCAAAAACATTGGTTGCATGCAGAGAAACACTTTGACACATTTTTATATTTGGAGGGCAAAAATCCGTAGTAGTTACGAGTTAAAATGCAAGTAAAACATTAAAATAGCCGAAACCGGTTTGGCTCAGTGGATAGAGCTTCGGCCTACGGACTGAAAGGTCCCAGGTTCGATTCCGGTCAAGGGCATGTACCTGGGTTGCGGGCACATCCCCAGTAGGAGATGTGCAGGAGGCAGATGATCGATGTTTCTCTCCCATCGATGTTTCTAACTATCTCTCTCTCCCTTCCTCTCTGTAAAAAATAAATAAAATATATTTTTTTAAAAATATGAAAATTAAAAAAGAAAAAAAAAACATTAAAATATACTTCAAATTTGACTTTATTCAATGTCAGTATATCTCAAATGAGATCCTTAAAGATAACTTTCCTTCTAATGAGTCTATGCTTTGAAACTGACAGGTTTATATCTCTTTTCTTTTTCTAATGTTTTATAAACATATTTCAGAAAAGTTGAATTATTTTATTTGGATATTGTCATTTAAAGAAAAGAAGAGTCTAGAAGTTTCTTGCTATTCAAAGTGTAGGTTGCGGATCCGCACAATCAACCTCACTCAGGAGCTTGTTAAAAGTGTAATAGCTCTGGCCCTCCTCTTGGCCGGATGAGAATCAGAACGTATTTTAACAAGTTTCTCACATAATCCCATGCATATTCCAGTTTGAGAACACTTTTCCGGTTGATTAAAATAGAAAGACAATTAGTTCATTCGACTTGGGGTTTTTGTTACTCCGTCTTTGATAAAATGAATCCGATCCTTCCCTCAGAATAGCAATTCAGAAACTAAGGCCTAAACAGGTCGGTGAATAGGAATTTACTCTCAGTGCTCATATCAATTGGGAATAAATTTCATTTTTATTTATTACCTGGTATTTGAATTCAGATATTCAGGTGAAGGTGTCTAAGTCCCATCACTCTCTTATTTAATGAAAATGAATATTTCTGAATCCATATCTTGTCATATCTTTTCTTCATTAATTACTTTTTCCTTCCTGTGTGGCTAAGTTTTATTCCTGTTTTGTGTCCTGTGTTGAGTCTAGCTTCCATTATCTCATAAACACAAATGGATCTACACCACATAGGAATACTTCTACTAAAGAACCCACAATTTCATCAGAATGATTGAACTCACTGCTATTTGTATGTAAATAGAAAAATTATGAGAAGTGAGAATTCCTCTTTGTTTCACAGCAAATTGCTAGGGAATGTGTCTGTTATTTCCTTGGGTGTTAACAGGATGCATCTAACGATTCATGTGAAAATGAACAGCACCTCAATGCATGTTCTCCTCAGTGCATTTTGGTAGATTCCTGGCCATTTGGCATGGCATTTAACAAAATGCAAATGCATCTGTTGGTCCCATGGGACCCCTTCCTTCTGGCCTTCCTTTTTCCAGGAAGACTCCATTCTTCCTGAGAGGACACCAGCTGTAGCTATGATTGGAGTATTCATTGCACAGCTGGGACATGCTTTCTGTGAAATGCAGCTGAAATAGGCATTTCAAAGGCCCATATTGTTACTCAAATGCCTCTATTCTCCATGTTAGAGGCAGAAACCAGTCAAGTGCCCAGACACACAGCCTGTCAGGATGGAAGAGAAATTAATTTCTCAAGACTATCATCATTTGTGCTTAATCTTTCATCTGGAAAAGTTCAGTAAAAACAAAATAAGACAAAACAAAACAAAAGACATAAAACAACCTAATCAATAGATGTTGCAGCTAAGTTGTCAGATAGAAGGTGTTATTTATATTTCTTTGACTCACACCATGATTACAATAACAAACACGCTAGGCGTTGCCTTAGGAGATGGCACCTGAACACTGAACAGATAGAAGGGGTGCGGTCTAAATCACAATCACTGGTTTACCCAGTAAAACTAGGACTGTTTTAAAAAATGAACACTCCAGGATCTCAAAACCTGTTTTCTTTAAACATTAAAATCACATAACTCATTTTCACATACACAATTTTTGCTCACCAAGCAACTTTGATAATTTTGTTTCTCAGATGTTTTTCATCTGAGGGGAGACTTACATGATTGGAAAACGTACGGCATACTAAGAGTGTTTGATGCCTGGTTATCAGGGATAGGGTGGGTGCTCAAAAATTATACTTGAAAAAAAAAACACGAATGGATACATTTGCATTCTAGTTTGTATTAAACGTTGTAGAAAAGTTGACATAAGAGGAGCCATTTTAAAAGAGAGTTAGTGATGCCCTTTTAATAGCCTGGTTATTCTTTAACAGGAAAGGAGAAAGGGGGAGATCAAATACTATAGACATGGCACTTATACAGTTTTGCTAAAAAACTGCATTTAACACTTTCCAAGTCTGTTCCCCACTGATCAATGGGGGAAGGGACTGGGGAGAAGCAGTTTAGATGAATGCCCAGTAAGGTCTGAATGACACGGGAAGGTGCCTACCTGTCTACTGGTAAATCACACCTGAAAGTGAGTCAGTGGCCAAGATGGGTGTGGCCACTGCAAAGAGAAATCTGAATATATAAACTTGCAAACAAAGGAAGTTCCTGCTTCTTTCTCTTTCTCTTTCTCTTTCTCTTTCTCTTTCTCTTTCTCTTTCCCTTTCTCTTTCTCTGTCTCTGTCTCTGTCTCTCTCTCTCTCTCTTTCTCTCTCTCTCTCTCTCTCTCTCTCTCTCTCTCTGGGCAGGAGGAGGTGCTCCTCTGTGCCCACATGGCACACGGCCATGTTGACTCTACACATGGACTCATGGACTCTACTTAGCTTGGATACTGAACTACACCCGCCTGCAACATGGAACGGAAACTCTAGACACTGGTCCCGCTTCTATCCTGCTGAACTCCCTGCCGCCCCTTTCTCAGGACTGGCTTAGGGGAAATGGGACATTGCAACCCAAGAAATGTAACTCCATGTCAATAAAGCCTTCGTTCACATCCCATTATCTCCTGCAAGTCTTAGAAAATTCTGAAGACATAGCAAGAATCTCCCTCCCACATGTGACATGGGAGTTTGATTCTCAGGTAACACTAGGGCAGCCATTCCAGAGGAACTACCCTTGCCAGTCTTGCTCCTCAAACCTTTGGTGTGTTTGAAATGAGGCAAAATAGCTTTTAGACTGGGCCAAACTAACATTGTATTTCAAACAACTATTTGCAAAGCTAACAAGAATAAAACTACAATCTGACTACTACTGGACTGAAAATTAAAGACATTCTTTAGAATTAGCACCACCGTCTAAAACTAAGAGATAACTTAGCTTATTTGTACCTTTAGAAATTCCCTCCTTCTATTCCTATAACTATTTCTCTTCCCTTTTTTTTAAAAAAATATATTTTATTGATATTCTACAGAGAGAAAGGGAGAGAGACAGAGAGTCAGAAACATCGATGAGAGAGAAACATCGACCAGCTGCCTCCTGCACATCCCCCACTGGGGAAGTGCCCGCAACCCAGGCACATGCCCTTGACCGGAATCGAACCCGGGACCCCTCAGTCCGCAGGCCGACGCTCTATCCACTGAGCCAAACCGGTTTCAGCTCTCTTCCCTTTCTGATAAAAATCCCTTGTCTTCAGGCCCTAGTTGGAGAACTATTTGGGTTTCTTCCTGAATAAGAGCTTCCCCATTAGCTATTATTTTCATCTCCAAAAAAAGCAGGGATGGAGGTGGGAGGGCTTGTTCCCTCTCACTTTGGCTTTTTATTTTCAGGTTAACAAGGCCAATCTCTAGTGACATTTGTTAGGGTAAAATGACCTTCTCTGATCCAGTCAAGTCTAGAACAATGAGAAGACTGAATTTCTAGCTACATGATTAAAGGCCAGTCATTTGACCTCCAAATAAGGTCATCAAACATGAACTCTGGCCTACATCCATATTCATACATAAAATGTTCCACTAAAGCCAGATTTCACACTGTCCAGTATCTTATAAATCATATCTTCCTTAGCCAAGAGGATTTGAATAATTGAGCATACATGAATTATGTTTAACTATTAAAGAAACAAAATTATTATCAATTGATAGCCTCATGAGGCAGGTTGGTAAGAAGCTAGGAAAATTCCTTGACAAGTGGGATGGGGAAACTAAGACAGATAGTTAAACAGCAGAGCAATTTATAGCCAGATAATAAATTGCAAGTTCTTATCTTGCAGACCATGCAGAGGGCAGACTTGGCCCCTCTTCATTGAAATTCTTCGAAGGTGAAACTGATCAGAGAATGACCCTGATCCCTGTAGGCACTCATTTTTATGCATCAGCATATCAAGGGCACACCTGGAAAGCTGATGATGATGCTATTGAGATCCTCCCCTGAGATCGCCCCTAAAACTCCCACCTACAGAAAACAGAAAAAAACAACACCTTAAGACAAAGGACCCAGCCTATAATCTCTCTGGAGCACACCTATGCCTTTCACCCTATTTCCTCAGGCACATAACTTTGATTTCTTTCTCCTAAGCTCTAAAGGTTCCCAGGAGACTTGCAACCAGGGGAGAATTGGGCAGCGACAGCTCATCCTGGGATAACCCCCTGAACCTGTCTCCAAGGGCCCTCCTGTATCTTGTCTTCTGAGTCCATGAAGCCAAGCTGGTTCACATCTTCTGGGGTTTTCTTTGAGCTTTTCTTTCAAAAGGGCCAAGCAGCATGGCCTAGGATTGACTCTTCCTCACATTTCCAAAGGGCCAAGGCAGTACCCCCTAGGCCAGCCATGGGCAAACTACGGCCCGCGGGCCGGATTCGGCCATTTGAAATGAATAAAACTAAAAAAAAAAAGACCGTACCTTTTTATGTAATGATGTTTACTTTGAATTTATATTAGTTCACACAAACACTCCATCCATGCTTTTGTTCCGGCCCTCCGGTCCAGTTTTAGAACCCATTGTGGCCCTCGAGTCAAAAAGTTTGCCCACCCGTGCCCTAGGCTCACTCTTGTTGCTGTGATCATGCCTCTTCTACCATAAGCCCTTTCTTTGTTTCACTGTCCCCAGCTTTAACAACTTGAGTCCAGGTACTCTCAAAGGCACCTGGACTCATGTAGTGAAATCTTCCCTGCACAAAGTCAAGAACCCACATATTCATCCCATGCCAGGGCAAACCCACCTAGGCCCAGGTCCCTTTTCAGTGGCACTCAAATGCCACTAGCCTGTTTATTTATTACTTCTATATGTAAGATGTATCTTGTCTTATCAGTCATAATTTAAGTTAGCTTAGAAGATACTTCTGTCTTAACTCTCTAATCAGCACTGCATTGACAGGACTTTATTGCTTCTCAAATCATGGTTTTAAACTTCTGATAGCATTATATTTTGCTTACTGATTGTTTCCATAGTGATTCTACGAATAAAATAGTAATGTCACCCTGGCCAGGTGGTTGGAGCATCATCCTGTACAGCAAAAGCCTACAGGTTCAATTCTGGATCAGGGCATACGCCTAGGTTGTGGGTTTAATCCCTAGTCATGGTGTGAATGGGAGGCAACTGATTGATGTTTCTTCCTCACATTGATGTCTCTCTCTCTCTCTCTCTCTTCTTTTTCCTCTTGCTAAAATGAATAAAAACATATCCTTAGGCAAGGATTAAAAAAAAAAAGAATAAGGTCTTTGATCAGAGGACCCTGATTTTTATCTTAGGAAGTTATGTTAATGGTGTTGTACACTACATTTGAAGCTATTTCATTTTAGAGATGCAGCTTGACTTTCACCAACAAAACTTGAAATAAAAAGACTTTTCTGGTTATATTTGATCATTTCTATCTGAATAGTCTGCTGCTTTCTATCCTATTTAGAGAAGTCTGACATCACCCTTTTGGATACTTGTACAGTGCTCTCTTTTTCTAGTCCAACTTGTTTTATAGAAGCCCCAAATATGCCCAAGAACAGATTTTAACTTTCCTGTGTCACTCAGAGGAGAGAGTCTGGGCTGGGAGTCAGGGGTCTTTAAATCCCAAGATTGGCAGGGACATAAATGTCATCTGCTCCAAAAGCTCATGATGTGATCATTATCTTCAGTATCATTCCCTTTACTACGTCTTCTGCAATTTAGATTTAAAAATTTTTATGTTAAGCAATTTTTCAAAATACATATATCAAGAAGTCAAAACAAATTAAAAAAAAAAAAAAAAAAGGAAGAAAGAAGGGAGGGCTTGAGTGTGTAAAAGCTAGCAGTGTGATTGGATAAAGAAAGCCCTCCCCACCCTATCCCTTTAAGAACTGGGGATTTGAGCAGGAAGGTGAGATGGTCTTTGAGAAGGGAGCCCACCATTCTCCCAGGCCCCAGCACTTGAATAAACCTCTTTCCTTTTGATCCAGATAATGTCTCATGAATTTGGCTTTTGCTGTCATAGGCAGCTGAACCTACTTTGTTTGGTTTCATAAGGGCTAGGATATTTAACAGGGTTAGTAAATTAACATTTATTTAGGACTAAGCACTTTACAATTTTTTTTCCTCATTGAATTCTCATAGTAAAACAAAGAGATAAGCAGCTTTAGCATCCATTTTACATTTAAGCAAACTGCAGCTCAAAGAGATTAAGGTACTTGGTCCAAGGGGCATTGCTGATAATCATGTAGCAAATTAAGATTTAAGGCAGAGGTGGTTAGGGGCATCAGGCTGGCAGGGTAGGGTGGTTAGGGGCGATCAGGCTGGCAGGCAGAGAGGTTAGGGGCAATCAGGCAGACAGGCAAGGTGAGCGGTTAGGAGCCAGTGGTCCTGGATTTCGAGAGGGATGTCCTGAGGGGTCCCTGATTGGAAAGGGTACAGGCTGGGCTGAGGGATTCCCCCCACCCCCACCCCGTGCACAAATTTCATGCACCGGGCCTCTAATTATGTTATAAAAATTTAACGAACACTGTGACTAGCAAATAGCTGGGCTAATCTCTCTCAGGGCTTTGGAAGGGCCCAGGCCAGGAAATGACTATCCTGCATAATTTCACAGTAACATCTCATTTTGTCTCTATAATGGTTGATGAAGGGATTTATTGTGCAGGAGATCTAACTCTTGATTGGAACGAAACTCCAAGCTACAACTCAAGAGACACATTCCGTTCTGCAGGGGAGGTTAAGAGATTTGCTGTTGTTGACCACAAGGTCACAAGAGGTCTGCCATACAGCTGGGAGAGTCAGGGTGGAGTGGAGTCTAATTTATAATGCAAAACACAGCAAAAACAATCAGAGGCAGACCAGACCTCACCAGCCTGCTCTGTGTGACATGAGAACATGTGGAGGAATGAAGTGCTCATAATTATGAATAGCGGCTATATTTCCATAACTACATTATTCATGGCTTCAAATGGAAATGCTGCCTTGAAATTCCGAGCCACTGTTTTATCCCTACCCCCACCCCAACCCCCACATACACACACTTTTAACAGCAATAATTTCTCTTGCTCATTGTTTAAGCACTCAACAAAGCTTCCAAATACTTAGGCAGGGGGTGGTTCTTTTGAAATCTCTAAATATGATACACTGGTGAGGTCACAAACAACAAGATTAATGAAAAGAGCTTTTGGAAAGAGGGTCTGGGCGGAGTGGGAGGGACCATCAGGCCATTAGCATCTCCAGGCCTTGGAGATGGGAGGAAACTGGGGCTGCTGATTGCTGTACTCAAGTGCTCTCTCACCCCTGGGGGCCAGGGCAAGGGAGGGTCAGCAGAATTTCTGTCTGTCAACAAGATATTTATCTCCTTGTCTGGATTGTAGTTGCAACTTCTTGCCTTTAAAATGACTTAGGGAAATAGTCCCTGGAAGGCCTTAATTCTTAACAAAACACACACACACACACACACACACTTAACTTTTTTTTTTTTTTTTTAAAGAAAGTAAAGAGAAAGGGATAGACCCCTTCTCTCCCAGAGTTTAGTCTGTAGTAAATAAGATATTTTATTTTATTCTAAACACAGCAATGACAACAACCATATGAGTGGGCATTATTATACCCACAAAAATAAAATGGAGTATCCACAAAGTAAATAGCATTTCCCAAGATCAGGTAGTAAAAATAACATAACAAAACTAAACTAAAAAACAGTGGGAGAGTTGCTATTCAATCCCAAGGCAGAAACACAGGAGCTGTCTATTTCGGGCTTTTTCTGCCATAAACAGAAAAACCTAGAACCAAACCACAAATAAACACTTGCATGTGGTTCTTAGTTTTGAAGCAGTTAACATGGAAATAATAATAAAAGCACATTTCCATCGGGTCAAGAAAATTAAACTTCTTAAGGGCACAATGATAGCATATTTTAATGAAAACAGCTTTTCCCTACATAATCTGTGCTGAGTAACTGGACTGTGTTTAATAAAGTACATAATGAGAAGTGTTTGCCATTGCTCTGGAAATTTACATTGCTTCATATGTTTCCTTATTGTAAATAACTCTAAGTAAAAGAGCATGTGCAAAAGGTCACCTTATTCCCATCTTCCTAGCAACGGGCAGAGAGAGAAACAGTATCATGTCAGTCTTATTTATTTAAAAAAATAAAATAAAAGTAACACATCTACTCAGAATGAGGCATTTGCCCCAGGCATGAATGCTTTCCTCTCAGACACAGAAGGTTCATTTAGCTGTTTGAGAGAAGGTGAAGGAAATGTAAGTGCCTATCTTTTTCTATTCTTGCCCAAATCATAGTGTTGCATGGGCCATGAAAAATGAACCAATAATACTCTGAAAAACGATTTATCAAAGACCTACAGCATTTGCATGCGTTCCTGCATTCTGTATCACAGAACTCCGCAGATGAACTTGGAGTTATGGTTGCAAAAGGCAGGCGACAAACGCACGGAGATAGCCTTGGAATAAGCGCCAGCAACAATATTGAATTTCAAGTCCTTGGTCAACAGCCTCATAAACATAGAGTCTGTTCCTTACATTCAGAGGTTTCCTGCAACTGTTTTCCCGCCGAGGAAAAATGAACTGTTTATGGAGAAGAAAAACCAAGGAGATATCTTTTATGGTAAAACTGACTCTGCTAGTCAGTGTTTCGAGTTGGAAATAATTGATTCTGATTAATTTAAGAGGAACTTAAATTTAATGGTGGGTATAGGATAGATCATCTAATTTGCCTTTGTGTTTATTTGTTTTGTTAATCCTCATGGGAGGAGATTTTTTTCCCACTGATTTTTTAGAGGGAGTGGAAGGGAGAAGGAGGGGTTAGAAAGAGAGAGAGAGGAGAGAAAAAACATTTATTGTGAGAGAGACGCATTGCTTGGTTGCCTTCCGCACGCACCAGACCGGGGCTGGGGATTGAACCTGCCACCCAGGTACGTGCCCTTGACCAGGAATTGAACCTGAGACCCTCTGCAGGCCAACACTCTAACCACTGAGCCAGGCCCACCAGGGCAGAACATCTAATTTAGAAGGCCAGAGAGTAAGGCTTCGGACATAGGCAGGGGCCAGAGAGGTTTGATAGCCATCACAGCTGGAACCAGTTTAAGAGGAGACTGGTTGCCATCGCCTTCAGGGCCAGCTTGTTATGACCTATGACCACTGCCACCAGCCAGTGAGGCTACTTCTGCCTCTTCACGAATGATCTATAAACAATTGCCTGCTCCTTTGAATCACACGCTTCACATTCAAACTCCTGGTCAAAAATGTCGAATATGTTGTTTTTCGGTCTCATACTTATGCTCTGGTGGCCAAGAGTGAAAGTTAGAAGTGTGCAGACATGTTTGGCTTTTGCACTGGCAGGTAATTGTGTGGGTTTGTTTGTTTGTTTGGTTGTTTTGTTTTTGTTTTTGTTTTAGCAAAAGGTGTTCAAATATCATGTACAAAAGGGCAAAATGGAGAGAGTAAATTCCAATCTAGTTAAGAGACTGCATTGTCCCAAAGCCTTCTTAGAGGGTCCCAGCCCCTATTACCTGCCTCTTACACTGCACTCTCTCCCATGGGACCTACCATATCTGTCTAAAGTGACATTCCAAGGTTTGTTTCTTTGATAAAGAGAGTGCCAAGAGGTAGGACTACTTCATTTGTAGGCCACATAGTGTAAAGAACATACAGAAAGCCCAGCTGGTGTGGCTCATTCATTAAAATCCACCTATGAACCAGGAGGTCATGGTTCCATTCCAGGTAAAGGCGTATGCCTGGGTTGCAGGCTCCATCCCCAGTGTGGGGCATGCAGAAGGTAGCCAATCAATAACTCTCTCTCATCATTAACATTTCTATCTCTCCTGCTCCCTTCCTGTCTGAAATCAATAAAAATATATATTTTAAAAACGCACATGCATACTGATTAAGACAATGCATGAATTTGAGAGTCTCCCCATCTCACAGAATTATAGTTTGTTGATGAGTTTCAATGGTGATACACTTACTTTACTGTTTCAAATGATTCAGTATATGCAAAGTAAACATCCAATATCTGAAACCTAATTTAATTGAACTAGAAATATTGCTATTGTGACCTGCAAGTTTTATTTTGAATTCTGAGGCTTGGTTTATGTAATGTATTTATGATAAATTCCTTCTCTACTTAAACAAAATTGGCTTCTGTGTTTGTTTACTTGCAATGAAGCTACCCAGGCTAGATGTACCTGCCCGCCCCACCCTCCTTTTACTGTTGAACACTCAAGTATTTTTGAAGATGGCTTAATCATATCTTTCCTTGAAATCCCTTCTTTTTCGATATAATTATCAAGATCTTACATTCGTTAGCTTTGTGTCTTAGTCACGCCTCTGTTACCATAACTTCAACACTTCTTGGCACTCCATTTACATGTGTTTCCTCCCTGAACTCCTTGAGGGCAGAAACTCCTTCTGACCTATTTTGATATCCTTAACACCTAGCTTAGGTTTTGGCTCAGAGGAAGTCAATCAATCTTTGCTGAATTAATGTGAGGCTAGGAATGTCAGTGTCTGGCCCGTGGGCCCTATAAGGCTTGCAAAATCATTTGGTCTGGCCCTGCCAAGGCGTTAGGGGTGAGTTCATTAAATGTCTGATCAAATACTGGTGGATAATTTTTAAGTTAATAATGTTATATGGCCTGAGAATGACGTTATAGATATCCAAATGGCCCTTGGCAGAAAAGAGGTTCTCCACTCCTGGTCTAAGTCATGTTGCCCCGTGTGGCGCTTGGCACCTAAGGAATCTCCAGGACTGTCTTCAGAAATAAATGGGAAAACTTTCTGCTTAGCTGAGCTGATATCATCCTCAACTTTTTGCATAGAATCTGCATAGATATTTCCTTTATCTAACTGGCTATAATATCTGCTTACCTATCATGTCTTCATAAAATCATATATTTATTGAAAACAAAGAACACATTTTAAGCCCTGGCTCCACCCTGACACACAGAACACATCCCTGTGGGGTTGCTATAAAAGTTAATTGAATCAAATTTGATAACTGTCAGAGTTGGAACATTATGTGTATTCTATCTTAGGGAATTAAACACATATCACAGAAGAAATTAAAACCTTTCCACTGTGATCCTATAGCTCCTGCTTCATGTCGTAAATGTAAGATTTGGCAATTACAAGGTATCACATTCTCACAGAGTTGTTTTTTTTTTAAATCTAATGCAAATGCCTTTATCAATGTTGAGATGCTAAATATACCTTTAAAATGAACATCTGCAAGAAAACACCAAGCTAAGAAAGAGAAATAGATATCTATAGCTTTTGGCAAATGTGTGCAACCTAATTTTAAACAAACATTTAAAGTAACTGAGTTGTGAAAGTTTGTTATTTTTCTTCTCAAGTCCACGTTCTAGAAAATAGTTACCAATGGAAAGAAAAACACTTTTCCAATAACATGGAGATAGTATAACGTATTTTTTTACATCCTAAGAAATTTTCAACAAAGAAAAGCTAAAGAGAAATCATCTGCACAATACTAATTTTTAAAAATTGCTTTAGCTCCCCTTGTTAGTACATGCAGGGAAAACTATAGGCATCTAATCTATTCATACCTCAAAGGTGGATACTTGTGTTTCACCAACAAGCAGTTTCTTTAGAATTGATCCAAAATCTTTGAATATACATCATTTTTGATGTGTCCATTGTTCCCTTGAAATACAAATTAGAAAATAGAATAATTCTCTGACTTTCGTTCAACCCCGCTGCTATTGGCTGACATTTCAAATTATATATTTGCCATTCTTTTTCTTGCCTTTTGTATCACAAGTAGACTGGAAAAAAAAATAAAGAGAATATATTTTAAATCTTAGGTATTTCCTTTGAGAGGATTTTCATAATATATGTCACTGCATTTTAATTTGTAGTAATAGCAGTTATGAATAAAACCTTTACAAATGCATAGAACATGCATTTTCAATTCTGACTCAATCTCTTTCTCTCTCTCTTTATTCCTCCCCCTTCTCTCCTCCCAATACAGTCATTTTCCAGGTTGTCAAAAGATGGATGGTCTCCAGGGCTAGTTTGTCATAAAAGGTAAAATCAAACCAATGGAAAACAAATACAATGAGCTTGTACACCGAGCCAAGCCGTGCAAGAGTCAGTGGCTGTTTCTCCCAAGTAATCTGACAGGCTTCATTTGTCTCCTTGTTGGGCTAGCCAGGGTGCCACATATCTTGACTTCCCACCATGCCCCTGCCTTGCTCCTCCCACCTCTGCCCCAGGTGCTGCCTGCTGAGGGCACCACGGAGGCCAGAGAACATCTAGAGAATTTCCCAAATGAATCTGACTTTTAGGAGCATCCAGAAAGGAATGCTTCTCTGTTCACCTCTCTGCCATAGAACTGTCACTTTCTTGGAAAGTTAAATTTGTCACACGAGGAAAGAAAATTTCACCACGGTCTGTTTAAATAAGTTAGGAAGGAGGATCTTCTCCCCGATGCTTTCTCCACAGCAAGCAATTGTATCAATCATTTTATTCTCTGAAATAACAATTTATTATCCATGCAGGAGGCCTCAGATTCAATCTGCACAGCGTTCTGAGTGTCGCATCGGATACTGAGACCTGTCATCGGTCTTTATCAGGGTAATCACTCTGCCCTCGTCAACAGTTTTTAATAATAAAACTATTTATTACCTCCATAATTATTTATGACAAGAAGTCTGCCATTGGCATCACGAATAAATATTGATAAAGTGCTTGGTTAATAAACTGATACTGTTTAAGTGGCTTGGAGAATGTGGAAATGAGAGTGGCATTATTACCCAGAGTTATTACAAAGAATTGTGAAATGTTTATCGGCTGTTGAAAAAAAAAAGATATTTGCCCAACAGGAATGCCATGAAAAGAAAGTGAGAAATCTAATTTGTGAAAGTACAAAGATTCAGCATGACAGACTGAAAAACAAATATTGAACCATAAAACATACATATCAGGCATCTTACCTAGATGCCAAATTAAACTAAATGAATTGGACTCAGTTTGAGGCATTGCTAATATATACATATATAGATATTTTAAGTAAAAATCAGAGATTTGGAAACTATGTTAAAAACATTTTTTAAGTTGAGATTAACTCCCCAGAGCCACAGATTTTTTTAATGCCTTTTATGACAGGCTGGAAACATGAATTTCAAATGTGTGTCTGAAATAGTATTAAATCTCATCCTCAGATGAGCTGGTAGGAACATGGGCATAATCTTCCCTTCCAGAGACTATCTCCCTTGGGCCCATCTTCTGGAAATCACAGCGGACTCAAAGCATGACAAACAGTTGCCTGGTCAGTGATGCTAGATAATAGAATATTCAACTTAAAAGTCAGAGTGGCGCCCAGCTGGGGTGGCTCAGTGGTTGAACGTCAACCTATGAATTGGGAGGTCATGGTTCGATTCCTGGTTAGGGCACATGCCCAGGTTGTAGGCTTGATCCCCAGTGTGGGGTGTGCAGGAGGCAGGTGATTGATGATTCTTTCTCATCATTGATCTTTCCAGCTCTCTCTCCATCTCCTTTTCTTTTCTGAAATCAATTTATAAAGAAGAAAAGAAAACATATTAAAAAAACAAAAGAATAGTGGGGAAGTTGGGTGAAAAGATCAGTGCAAGCCCTGTAGGCAGAAGTAACCACACTAAACAAGACAGTGTGAGTATTTTGAGAAATGTGAAGATCATCATTATTGCTGGGGAATTGAGCACAGAGGAGAGTGGTGTGGAAGATGAGCGCCTGTCAAATTCTGGAGGGTCCAGTGAAAATGTTTTAAGGACACAGACCATTATTCTAAGCATTAATAAGAGATTTTAAGTAAGAGTTTTTGGAAGATCACTGGGTGAAGCAGCAAAGATAAAAACAGCAGATGATGAGATGGCTGCTCTATATGAAAAACTGTCTTAGTCATTTTCATATGTCATAGGCCTTTGGAAAATGCTATCAGCCAAGCTGTTCGAAGTAGTCAACAACCCATCTGACATCATAGTGCCTGACACAGAGTGAATATTAGCTTTACGCTGACTGATGCCAATCTGATGATGATCACATTGGCCCTGCCAACTCCTTGTGGTTCCCTCCACTCACCCCTCTTAAGGTCCATGCTGTGGCTCTGTGATTGACTAGAGCTGGTGAAGAGTGGGGATGAGGCTGGAGCTTGGTTCTATCATAGTCAGAGCTCCCATTTTTTGTTGTTGTTAATCCCCAACGGAGGATATTTTTCCACTGATTTTTTTTTAGAGAGAGTGAAAGGGAGGGGGAGAGACAGAGAGAGAAATATCAATGTGAGAGACATGCGCCCCCACTGGGTCCGGGGATACAGTCTTCAACCAAGGTACATGACCTTGACCAGAATTGAAACCAAGACCCTTCAGTCCGAGGGCCAATCCACTGAGCCAAACGGCTATGAGCAGAGCTCCCATTTTGATAAGAACGCTGAATTATGCAGACTGAATGTAATCATTTAAGACACTTTAAAACAATCAGAGATTCATCCACCTGTATAGAAACCATAGTATTCTGCATTGTTTCTTGGACTTTTTTTCACGGTTTACCTGTGTTTCTGTGTGTGTTTGTTTGTTTGTTTGTTTGTTAAGTTGGTTGTTTCTTTCTATTGAGGATTTCCTGCTTCTCTATCTCTATCGCCTGTAAAATTCTGATTTCAGAGACGTGGGGGTGGCTTAGGTATCTGCATTAGAATTGAGTTTTCCAGATGACTGTGATACACATGTAGTTTTTCCAGCCTCACCCACTATACATTGAGCATTTAATTAA
This sequence comes from Myotis myotis, assembly GCF_014108235.1. NCBI lineage: Eukaryota > Metazoa > Chordata > Mammalia > Chiroptera > Vespertilionidae > Myotis > Myotis myotis. Next base: position 34,238,147 of record NW_023416323.1, on the reverse strand, counting down.
ATTGAAACAACATGAGGGGAGATATCTTAGTGGTTTGTTCAGCCAGCATGGATTAGGCATCTGTTCTCTTGCTCTCTGTAGCCACGATAGAGAGTGGGAGGAACCAGAAATTATTTATATGTGAAAAAAGGAAGAAATCTGAATGCAAAACCCCAAAGAAGATATGCCTTTGAAAGTGGAAGGAGGAGGAAAAGTCAGAGATGGGAGGAGAGTGAATCCTGTCAAATACTTCATCATAATTACGGTGCTTTAATCATTTCTAATTCCTGCTTTTATCCTTATTCAACCAAAATGTTCATAAACATTGTGAAATGGGACCTAATTTACATATTGTGCCAATTATCTGTATTTATGGATAACCACTCGGGAAGGTTTTCCCCCATTACCCCGAATAATTGAGAACTGGCTATAGAAGCAGGTTCCCTTCCCTGCTGAATAAATGTGCGGTGTTTATATCATCCATTACCAGGTGGCAGACGTAATGCTCAGTGATGTGTGTTACTTATCTGAAACTTGAAACTCCTTTCAAGGTTCAAGCACACCGGTTAATAGAAGATAATCTGTATGGAGCATAAATTTCAAGGAGATGTCTACAATATATCTCTCGTGAGCCTCCCGTTTGCCAAGATAGCTCTTGCTCGGGTTGACTTTATTAGTAGTAACCATTTGCACTAGAATGCCCATGACAGTGATAAAGCTTTTACATTATATGAATTATATTGGACATATTCTATTCTTTCACATTCATTTGTTTACTAACAGAGCTTAAGATAGAAAGCTTTCAAATCATTTGGCAAAATATAATTAAGAATCACTCAGACATGTAATTTAATCAGAAGAAAAGAATACATAAAGGTTATAAATGACTTCACAAGTGACTTTAGAATTCTTATTCATACTGATTCTTTTATGATGGAGATTAGGGAAGTGAGTTAGATGGATTTGAAATGTTTGGTTTCCATAGTATTTTAATTAATTGAAACGAAGTCCACGTGGCTAACCTAAGTTTACAAAGAAAACAATTATAATTTAATCCCTTTAATGCCCAAGCCTCTAAACTGTGTCTTAGTATTTTGAACATAAGGAGGTTTCACACTGAGATGATAATAACATTAGTGGATATGGAATGTCACTGGTGGGACTATGTTTTAATATTGTCTTTTCTTCCCAAATCTCCTTTTAAATGGCTCTTCTATTATGTAGAGTTTTAGATTATGGACATTCTTGTTTATTTCTTTGTCATTCTTCCAAAGCACATGAAACCACAGATCATTTTATGCGAGTTTTAATTCTGCTTTTCAGAACAAGGTAAATCATATCCCTGTTTATTTCCCCTTGTAATAGAAAATTACTTTTAAGATCCAATTCTTATTTGTTAAATCAGTCAAATTTGGTTACTAAAGCAGAAAAAATAAGCAAATCTTTCAAATTTATATTGGAAACATTAAATATGTAATCTGAGGAGAAACACTATCTTGAGAAACCAAGTCTGAGGTGAAAGGCTGTAAGTAGAGTTGTAATATGAGAAAACATTCAGCAGACATTTCAGAATCCATCTGCTTAGACTTAATCAAACATAGGCCCGCCATCTATAGACACAGGTTAGGGACACAATCCAGTATGACAAAGGGAATCGTCTAGACACCCCAATGCTCAATATGACCGATGTATTTGGTTGAAATGATTCTGCAATAATTCCCTTGTAATTCACTGTGATTTGAAGAGGTTTGGGTTTCTTTCATGAGGCATGTCTCTCCTTATTTTACTTGTGCTAAAGTATTTGTTTATCTGTCTACTAGATATATGGTGGCTTACTGAAAAGAACATTTTCTTTGGAGACCAACAGTCTTGAGTTTGAGCTAAGCTCTAATACCTACCAGTCGTGAGATCTTAGTAAATTGATTTTTTAAAACTACACTGGGCCTTTTCTCATCACTTGTAAATTCTAGAAATATTTGGTAGTTAGTGGCCCTGGCCAGGTAGCTCAGTTGGTTAGAATGTCTTCCTGATACACATAGATTGAAGGTTTGATCCCCAGTCAGTGTACATATAAGAAGCAACCAATGAATTCATAAATACGTGGTAAAACAAATTGATCTCTCTCTATCTCTTTCTCTCAAGTCAATCAATAAAAAATAAATTAAATAAAAATGGCTCATTGTAACTTTATTGGTCTAATTAGTCAGGCCTTCATCTTATCTTGTCTTCTATGTGCTTGACAGTTTGCAGGTAGAAGGAGAAAGTGCTGAACATGTAAAAAATAGCCCCTTGCTCTCCCACAAAAGTCTTGAGTCACTGCTACCTAAAGTAACTAAAGGGATTTAGTTATAAAATATAAAATTTCATTTAGAAGAACGTCATTTTGAAAACAGGTACAACTAATGCTGTAACATAAACATAATCTTTGTTCTCTGTTAAGATAAAGTTACGTAGTAGTCTTTCATGGCATCTATTTTTTTTCCACCATTAACTGACATTTCCATCTTCTATAAAACTCTTCACATTTATTTCAATTAATTTGTTGGGATTCTATTGGGTGGGAAATCAAATTAACAAGCTTGATAAGACTTACAGGGATAATATCAAAGTTAGAATGTCATTGCCAAAGAAGAACCATGTGAATTCTTGCTTCTGTTGTCAGACACAGTAAGATGGAAAGAGGGCTAGTGGCTAGTGAAGGCTCTAGGCTGCTTCTAATACTACATTTGCATCTACACTTGACAACTGGATTGTTTCCTTATAAAGTATTTTTGAAGCACAACTTTTCCGTACTTTTTCAGACACTTTTTTTTTTCCAAATAAATATTTCCTGGGGAAACAAGACAAATATATTTATATATCTGCTAATAAATTTAAATATATTTTATTGATTTTTTACAGAGCGGAAGGGAGAGAGATAGTTAGAAACCTCGATGAGAGAGAGGCATCGATCAGCTGCCTCCTGCACAACTCCCACCGGGGATGTACCCGCAACCAAGGTACATGCCCCTGACCGGAACCGAACCTGGGACCCTTCAGTCCGCAGGCCGACGCTCTAGCCACTGAGCCAAACCAGTCAGGGCAAGACAAATATGTAGCTTAACATGAAGGCAGTATAACATATGGGTGAAAAGCACTGACTTCAAGTTCAGACTAATGTGGATCCAAATTGTTCCTTTGCTCAAAAGCAGGTACCTTGTCGAATCTATTTAACTGCTCTAAGCAACAGTCTTCCTTTCTATTAAGTGAGAATAAGTAAGACCTACTTCAGGAAATTGTTGTAAGAAATAAATGAAGCATTTTAAAAATGTGACTTACAGAATAATTGGTAGATCTTATGCATTCAATAAATAATAATCATTAAACAATTCATTCATGTAAAAAGTATTATTTAAGCACATATCATGTCAGGCTTTGCTACACACATGAGAAATGTAAAGATTTGAACCTCAGTTTCTAGAGAGATAGACAGGTATGTAAGCAAAGTTGAAATCTGTTCTACATTTCTTTTTTTCCCCCCATATAATTTGGACTCAGCTTTCTCTGCTTTGCTGTTACTTGTATCCCATCTGATTTCCATTTTCACAATATGTGCCATTTTGCTGTTTCTTTTTCCCCCCTGATATTTTATTTGCCTTTTTGTTCACATCTGTTTAGAGCAGCGGTCAGCAAACTGCAGCTCGGCAAACTGCGGCTTGCGAGCCACACGTGGCTCTTTGGCCCCTTCAGTGTGGCTCTTCCACACAACACCGGCTCTTCCACAAAATACCGACTTCTGCGCATGGGCCATGAAGTTTCAATCGCACTGTACGAGCACGCCCGCATGTGGTATTTTGTGGAAGAGCCACACTGAAGGGGCCAAAGAGCCGCATGTGGCTCGCGAGCAGAGGTTTGCCGACCACAGGTTTAGAGGATAAGAATGTGGTTTTCATCTGGCCTTGTTTAATTGCAAGGCTAATGAGTGCATTTAAAGAAAACTCAAAAGTCCATTGTAAAAAAAAATAGACCAATATTTTTGTACATTAGACACCTCTGTGTTGAGTCTTGTAGGGTGATGCAGTTATACAGACTGAAAATAGGGTAAGAAGCAGAGGAATTGTTTTAAAAATATATTTTATTGATTTTTTTACAGAGGGGAAGGGAGAGGGATAGAGAGAAACATCAATGAGAGAGAAACATCGATCAACTGCCTCCTGCACACGCCCTACTGGGGATGTGCCTACAACCAAGGTACATGCCCTTGACAAGAATCGAACCTGAGGCCCTCCAAACCAGCCAGGGCTAAGCAGAGGAATTTCATATTTATTTGGGGAATGGACTTCATCAGGAAAAGCACTGCAGGCATGGCATTCATATGGGAGGGGCTGGAGAAACTCAGGAGTTCAGACATTGTTCTCTACACCCATGGAAACCAGAAAAGTTGGGATGGTAACAGTCGAATTTACACTTCAAATAACAATTCTTAAAACATTGTGAAGAAGAAATCACTGAGAGAGAAAATGCAGGTGTAGAGGATAGGTAAGAGGCTGCTGAAAGAGACCTGACCAGGCATGAAGAGGGCTCCGGTGCACAGTCTATCTGATGAGCATTACAAACTTCATGTTTGGTGAACTCATTTTGTAACCCTGGGGGTCTTTGGAGTGATGCGTTTCTCTGTCAGACTTAATTCATCTCTCTTAGTTTTTCCTCTCTCCTTCCCCGTTCCCTTCCTCGAACCATCTCTATAAATCCTCGCCAGGGAGGTAAGAGGATGTGAATGCTAATTTATCTTGGCTCATCCATGTTGTATCATAGTGTTAAACAAATTTTTCAGTTCTTACTACCATGAGCATGAATTGATATGCGTAGACTTACACATTAGCTTCTTCCTCTGTTCCACCCAAAACACTTCTCTCTGAAACTGGCATTTCATTATGGCTCCATCCCTGTCCAGAGTTCCAGATGGTACACCCGGTTTTTACCTCCTATTGGAAAATGGCATCCTTGGGACAAGTTTACGCCTACATAAAATTTCATTGGCAAATTATTTGACACTCAGATAACTTATTAAATTAATTGAGCTTTTAATCTACATTGTTTTATGCAAAAACAGTCTGTTTAATGTCTTTTAAAATCTGGATAGTTAAAAGGAAAGCATTTTTTTTTTTTTTTGCTTTTTCCTCATAAAAACCATTAATTTCTCAAACATAACTAATTAGCCAATAAGGTACCATAAGAGATGAATGCCAGTTTTACAAAAGTTTACACTCTTGTAAGTTGAAATTACTTTGGCATTTATTTCCAATAAGCCACACACTTTGGAACTTTGGCCAATAGTATAATGTTTATGGTGCATATAGTTTTAAGATTTCATAAAATAATGTGGGGCTTACCAGAGGTACTTATTTGTAAATCAAAACTCAATCATATTTGAGTTCATATAAACTCAAAAAGCAGGAATTTTATTAGTTGCCGGGCCTCATGAGGTAATCTATGTTCCCAGAACAATTTTTTTTAAATGCTAATAATTCATAATGGGTGATTCAGACATCTGGTAGACCTTAGCCCAGATTTTTTAAAAAGAAAATCTTCCCAACATCTGTGATCTTTGCTCTAATTATGTCAAAGCAATAGAAAAATAGATGAAAATGAAAGCCTCCCAGGAATTGAGGTCATTAGGGAAAACATTTTAAGGTGCTTGGAATTGTTTTTTTAATTAAAAGTATTTAATTGCTTTCAAAGCAGTTGTTCTCTGGGTAGGTGGCCTTTGCTAAGAGGATATATTCCTGGAAAGATGGTTTGTGAAGTAATGCTCTAAGGAAAAATAACAGCTGTGTTTGAATCTGATGTTTCCCTTCTCTATCAAGTGCTAATTTTTTAATAGCACATTCTAGATAGATGAGGGTGAAAGTAAAATTTATAAGTGAAAGTTGACGCATGGTCAGATCTCTCAGTTCACACAGGAAGTGTTCAAACATAATGTGACTTTCATAAATTGAGAGATATGAATGAGTTATGAACATGAGAGACTAAAATTCTTCTTTGATGACTGGCGTAAGTTTGAAAAGGTGGGTCTAAATCATGGACCACTGGGGAAATGAGAGAGCATCCATCAGATGGCTCTAGGGAAACTATCACTGCTACAGTGCTTTAAGTAATGGAATGGATTGAGCTTGCCTGAGGAAAGGTTACATATTGGCGATCATTCGATCAAGTAAATTTTAGGCCTGGTAGGTAGTATCTAAATAGCTGATGTGATCCAATCATGTGGCAGCAATCATTTTGGTATAAACACACTTTTAGGTATTTTACAATTACATCTCTGTGTTAGATGTTTCCATGTGTGTGTTTCTATTTTCTGACTAAGGCTCTGGTTTCAACTAGAGATGTTATGTGGTCTTACCATGTAATGACCTCTTAATTTTTTAAATAATTTTTCATGATATTTGCTAAGAGGGATATATTTATGCTTGCTTTTGTTCAACCTCTTTAATTGGATTTATTACCTCTGATAATGTACTGCTAGCAAGAGCATGACTTTATTCCTTAAAATATAAATATTTTTGTCATATGAATAGGTTTACTATAGGAATCCCCTAAAATGAATGGGTAGCAAAATTGATGCTATATAATTGTAAACTAAAGTACTCTTTGTTGGCAAGGTAATGAAGCAAAATAAAAACTTATGTAGTTTATATTACAAAGATAAATGTCGCTGATGACAATCTATATACGTCCTGTGTAAGATATTAATATAAACTATGTAGTTCCTTTGTTTGTTTTTTAGAAATGCCATCTTTAATGACCTGGAGAGATTTAATTATCCCTGGTGACTGAGTTGCTATAGTCTGCTACACTTTAATATACTTTTACTGATTTCAGAAAGGAAGGGAGAAGGAGAGAGAGATAGAAACATCAATGATGAGAGAATCATTGATAGGCTGCCTCCTGCATGCCCCTACTGGAGATCTAGCCTGCAACCCAGGAACGTGCCCTGACTGGGGATGGAAACATGATCTCCTGGTTTATAGGTCAATGCTCAACCACTGAGCCTTACCAACTGGGCTAGTCTGCTACACTTTAAATATCAGAGTCTTTAGTAGTATGTGGGCTTTTCTGCAATGGCACTGATAAATGCTCAATTACATCGGTCAATTTGTTAATAGAACTCACAATTGAAATTCTGTAACTTTGGAATTTCGTGAGGGTTGGAAGGGCCATAAACACATCTAGCCACATTATGCCTACGTTTTTGTCCCAAATGCTATTTCTGAGTCTATTAATAGGTGTTACCATAAAGAAACATAGGACAGTATGTGATCAAATAAATTAGGGATATTTAACCAAAGTTAAATGTTTCCTTATTGCAAAATCTCTTAGTGCATATACAAGGATAAGATTTGAAGTGAAGATTTGAGTGAGTACATAGTATTCAGTGATAGGTAAATTTACCACTTCTCTCTTTCCTTTCTCTCATCCATTTTTTACTTTCCTGAGATATTTCATGGGATCAGTGTTTTCTGGAATGTGCCTAGGTCAGTAAAGATGGATTTCATCCAATCCTCTTTTACAGAAAAGGAAATACTTCATATCTGTTAAGGAATGACTTTGTGGGAGGATGGGAAGGACTAGGTGTATGAAAAGAACTAAAAGGTGAAAGAAACATATATTCTTACAAAGAACATAAGACCTGAGACATAAAGATCATACGGTAATCAATCAATCAACCCACGGCCTTGGTTGTTGTAGTTGGGGAACAAAATAAGAACATGCCATGTTGATGCCTGATACACATACCAGATTCAGAAGAGTAAGTTAAGAAACAGAACTGACTTGGCAGAGCCAAGAGCTTGAGGCTAGAGTGAGATGTATAAACTAACAGGACACTAGACATGACCAAAATTTAAGGAGAGGGCAGAATATAATGATCTCCAACTCCACTTTTAAAGCAAACATATTTTTTAAAATTCAAGATTTAACATAAGAACTCCCTCTTTAGGTTCTGTTTACTATAAAAAATAATAATTTTCCTTACTTCATTATCAGGCAGACTGTTCTTGAGTTAGAGAGATACTAAGCTTTTAGGAGGAACACAGGATAAAGTAAAGGGACTATACCCTCTGGAGAGAAGAGGACTTCAATGTTAGATAAGGCTGTGTCTCTCTCTAAGTCCGTCTTGGGAGTGGATCAGGGACTGTCTACTCCAGCAGGAGGAGGCCTCCCTCTCTAGTTTCTACCAATTTAATCACACTGGCCATTTTTAAATTTTCTTTTTTCCTTCTTCCTCTCTTTCTTCTTTCTTTCTTCTATTCCTTCCTCCCTCCCTCCCTCCCCACCTGACTACCTTCCTTTTAAATAGATATTGAAGTCACTGCCCTATTCTCTCATGTGTGTGTGCATTGTATCTGTCCATTCATTTTACGTTTGTTCACTTGTCCTGATGCTTATTGGCATAGAAACTAATTCTGAATTTCCATGCAAATGTGAACAAATGCTTAGAGCAAAAGAGAAAGTCCAAATGATTGCAAATTTCGAAAGCTTCCTGATTTTAACGTAGCAAACTTCGGAAGTCTGGTAGACTTTCCAGATGTAAGCGAATCTATCACATTCTCACAGCCAAGTGCACTTGTGATGTGTGTTATTATCTATTCTGTTTTCAAAACTCTGTCCAAATACAACAGTAAAACAATACGAACCAAATAAATAACATTGCAAAGCCTTCTGGGGTCTTTCTTTTAAAAATGGGGAAGTTAGAAACAATGTATGTCTTCTTTGTTCTTCTTAACCTTTTTACAAAATTTCGTTCTTTCTAACACACATATTTCTTTTGCACTCATGGGCCTGAATATAATATGTAGCAAAGTCTGGAGAAAGAAGCCTAGTTAAGTCAATAACTTAAAGGGACTTGCTATTATCCACTCTCTCATTTTATGCATCTGATTCTGTGGTCAGCAACTCATTCAACACATTTAAAAAAAGAAAAGAAAAGTCGATTCATTTATTTAGTCAGCATGAGTTAATTAAGCAAATTTATGTGCTAGATATTGCTGTCACTCCTATTTTCACAGAGCGCTTTCTAGAGTGGGGAAGAGAACAGGCAAAGAGATAAATGAATACTATTATTTCACATATTGATGAGTAACACTAGAGGGGCATTGGTCTAAAGAGGATGATCAGCCTACGGTGGGGGTTCCAGGAGTGCCTTGCTTGGGTGCCTTATTAAGAGGGTGATTGCCACCTAAAAGGCAGAAGGAACTAGCCATAAGCATCCTAAGCAGAGAAAGCACAAGCGCAAAGGCCCTAAGCCAGGAATCAATGTCTGTGTTGGAAAGAGGAAGTCAAGTGAGCGTGGGCCAAACCAGGCAGGTGCTGGTGAGATACTGTAAGCAGCCCATCTAATTCTACTGAGAGGGCTTTAGGATGTTGAGGAACATAATATCATTTGTGTGTTTAAAAAGACTTTACTCCATTTCAGTTACATATCTCATAATTTTCTGAAATATATTTAAGTCTGGGATACATAAGAAAAATATGAGTATTTAAGAATAAAAATGCATATTCTAGAGGAAAAGCTGTATATATGTTAGTTCTTTGTGGTGGGGATATATATACATATATATATGTATACATATATATGTATATATATATTTAACTTTTTAAAATGTAATGTGCATAAATTATTCACATTTTAATATCACTGAAATTCAAATGTGTTAAAATTGATGGTATGTCAAAGTCAAATGTGCAGCATATTCTTTCTTACGGGTAAGTAGAAAACACTGATTTTACAACAGATATTCATTTTATATTGTATGGATTTTGGGGAACAAGTGTGTATGTTAATATTTGCTCAATGTTTAATATGTCATTCTAGGCACAAAGTACTTTACATATGTTGACTCTTTTTGGGGAGGAGTGAATTCTTATGGGGGAATATTTCTCCTTCCTATGTCTCAAATGGTGCTGTTCCATCATCCACTCTTCATTCCCAAGGGGATATGTGGCCAAGACCCAGGGCACCAGACTGCCAGTACAAAAACTGGGACAGTCACAGAAAACTGGGATGACTGGTCACTCTCTCCGTTCTTTTATACCATAATTGATCCTGAAACCAGAAAACAAACCAGATTGGTTTAGCAACAGTCCTCTTTGGAACTTTTATTAATTCCATCAAAAAATGCATGTTTTCTTTTTACATTGATAGGTAGCAATGAGGTCATTGTATTTAGGGTAGTAGCTGACCATCAATCCAGATACCAAGTAAGGTAAGACCTTGCTTAGAACAAAAAACAACAGAAAAGCAGAAGAGCTAGTTGTCTGATGAAAAATATCTAGATGGTATCATGTGCGTTGCTGGATGAAGGTGAACCTATAGACATTAAAATATATCCTATCTAATAAAGAGGGAATATGCTAATTGACCATCACACCCTCACAAGATGACGGCACCCACAGCCAATAAAGAGAGACTATGCTAATTGACTCCCACGTCCTCAAATGTGGTGATGCCCATAGCCACAAAATGGTAGCACCCAATCCCCTTAGCCCCGCCGGGGCGGCAGGTGCGGCATGGCCGGGCCCACCCCCAGGGGGTCCAGTCGCTCCATGAGCCTGCCTCTGAAGTCCCCCAGTTCCCTCAGCCCCCCAGCAGCCCAGGGCTGGCCCGAGGTGCAGGCAAGCCTCGGATGGCAGCTACCCATCTGCCCAGGGATGCCTGAGGCTCAGGTAACCAAGGCCAGCCGAGGCTCGCGCTGCTGGCAGTGGCAGCAGCAGAGGGGGCATCACCTTCCCCTGATTGCTGGGTCACCCTCCACCCCTGAGGGCTCCCAGATTGTAAGAGGGGGCAGGCCGGGCTGAGGGATGCCGCCCTTTAGTGCATGAATTTTCATGCACCAGGCTTCTATATATATAGCTTTTTAGACAATGAACTTCCTTCTGTCCTTACATTCACTGAGTAAGGATATATTTAATAAATATATTTAATAAAATTGTGAGGCATGATTCCTCCTGATCATAATTATATTCACACATACACTACGTAGTACAATAACTTATTTCTTCTTTCAACTTCACAATAATTAATGAAGAAAAAGCTGAATAGGAAAATTCCCAAGAGAAATAATCAGTGTGGTGGGAGAAGAGAGATTTTGCTATAAGGGGAATATAGATGATATATATAGCTTTAAACATTTTCAAAGGGGTCTTATTTTAACTATTTCAAAGTTAATGTTTTAAGCATAGCATTTTAAGATGTTTTTGTTTGTTTGTTTTGCTTATTTCAGCATAATGAAGTAACTAAGCTAAAGATTTTATCTTTGAGGAAGTAGTTTTTATAAAAAAGTGTTAGGCATGAGAGTTGTGAAACTAATTGCCTTGATTATTATTTTCTTCTTCGCCAATTCTTAAGATGACATAAGAGGCAACAAAAGGATTAGGCAAATATTTTTTACTGTGTTTCCAACTCAAAGTCTAGTGAAAATTTAGCTGCTCTAATATCTAACATTCTTATTAATTAAATTTCCTAATTTATTCAGATTTCCCTACTTTTTATTTATCATCCCTTTTTTGTCCCATGGTCCCATCCAAGATGCCAATTGCATTTAGTCATTATGTCTCTGTGGGCTCTTCTGGGTGTGAGGATTTCTTAGACTTTCCTTGTTTTTGATGACCTTGACAGTTTTGGGAAGTATTGCAAGTATTCCGTGCACTGTCCCTCCACTGGGATTTGCCACATGAATTCAATTCCAGGTCTCATCAGAGTGAGTGACTGTTATTATCACTTTATCACAAAAGAAATTTTGTTGGTAAAAACTCATGGGTCAGCTATATTAATCTCATAACAGGAAGACTTAGGTCCCTTGGTGATCTGACAAAGTTGGTGGCATTTGCTCAGAATGAGGTCAAAATATATTTCTTAGCCTCATGATTCTTTTAAATTGAGATAGATTGGTCAATGTGCTCTAATATTATATAAAATTCATGGATTAAGATAGTGAATTTATAGGTGCACATATGTGTGTATGTGCATGTTTGAGAGAGATACAAAGATATCAATCATCATTCAAACAATATTGTCACATCCTCATTCCCCCCACCCCCCTAAACAAAAGGCCACTTTTGAACTCAATCACTTTATTTTTCTGAATTGAAAGAAACCTAAAATAGCTGCCCTTTGGAAATTAGAAATTAAAGCTCATCACAGATGGTGGGCATCTCCTCTTATCTGGTCATCTGGCTGATTTTGAACAAATCACTATTTAATTCCTTTCTTCTGGAAAATTTCTAATCAAACCTTGGAAAATCAACTCCATTAAAAATCCCCCCTCCCCGGCCCACTTCAAAAGGTATTAAAAGAGGAGGAGAAATTCATGACCTTGAAATGTGAGCAAAACATCATCCAATCACCACTGAAAGGAACAGAACCTTCGCATCCACAGAACAGGTGGTAAAACAATTACAGGTGTACAGCTGTTTTACACCATTAAATTCTCCATGGAAAAGCCGGAGGTGATTGTTATGTTAAAAAAAATGCTTTATCTCCACATAATATATTTAATAAAATGTGAGGTATGTAAATTTGCCAGCCAGAGGTAGAAGCACTTTAAAATTTGACTGTAGTTTTGTTTATATTAAGAAATTACACTTATTAGCGTAAATCATCTAAATCATAAATTAGCATAATAGAAACATCCCTGTAATAAAAAGCTGCCATTCTAGTACTGCATAGCTTTATATCTATAAGACTTTATTAGCAATGAATATCAAGCAGGCCAGGAGATGTAATATATTGCCTAATGCGGTATTGTGGAATGGAAAACATACTCCATGAATATGCAAACTCTATTTCCATACATAAAAAAAATAGGTCTATAAATATATGTCCAGCAACACCAACACGGTGGCTGTTATATTATTTTCTTAGCATACTTCATATTACATATACCTGTAATTATAATATATTCAAATGGAATCTCTGCTCTTCAGAAAATAAAATAAAGACATTGCACATTTGGGCCTGCTATAGATATTGCATTAAGAAAGACATTATGGAAAAGGATGGATAGGAAGAATGGGAGAAAGGAAAAAAGAAAAACAGATGCTGGAGAAAGGATAGTAAAGAACCAAAGGAAGAAAGGGAAACATTTCTGGCTGTTTACGTCCTTGAGGCCTTAATATGACCCATGTGGAGGTCATATTCCCATTGCAAAGATAAGGAGCAGAGACCCAGATAAGGGGGGACCCACTGGTGGTCACCCAGGAAGTCTGAGTTTGAATCTAGTCCTTCTGATCATGAGCTGCCTGCTCATTTCTTATATCAGAGTTTTTTTAGAGAAAGAATGGAAGAGAGCAGGGTGGTTTCCTGCTTCCATCTATTATAAGAATTCTATATAAGAATTCTGTATACCTTTGTGTTTGAAAAAAAGTTTTGTAACGACTGCACTAAGTTGGCCATACCTCTTTGCTCTCTGTGAGTTTGTTGTCTCATCAATATAGCAAAACCAAACCACCCAGAATACCAAACACTGCCACAAGTATTTCAATAAGGGTGAAATGGGATACCTGTGTAGCACAGAGATGTCAGTGAGGAAACTTGTTGAGAAGATTGAGGGAGGTGGTACTTGACCCAGGTCCTGAAACATGGTTAGAGATAGGAGGGGAGAGGGAAAGAATTAACTAGTAGAATTCTGGTGCCAATTCCAATATGTGGGCTTTTCCACTCACCAAGCAATTCTCCAGCCAGCGGGGTGTTCTAAAATTCAACTCAATTCTGACACTATCCACTTAGGAGTTATCATCAGATCCCACAGATTAAGGGCTCAGTCTAACAAGACTGCCCGCACCTACTTCAGATGTCAATCGCAAGTCCAGATTGTCACCTGTGCTTCAGCTATAAATTGGAGGTTCCCAAGACCCCCTCCTTGAGTTCAATTAACTTGCCAGAAGAGCTCACAATTCAGGAAAGCTTTTACTCAGTAGATCACAGGTTTAGTATAAAAGAACACAACTCAGGAGCAGCCAGATGGAAAACACACGTAGAGCAAGGTGCATCGGAAGAGGTACTTAACTCGCACGCCCTCCCCAAGTTCAGCACTTTCCACACATTCACCAACCCCAAAGCTGTCTGAACCCCACCCTCTTGGGCTTTTATGGAGGCTTCCTTACATGGGCAGGATTGATTAAATGATTGGACACTGGTGACTGAACTCAATCTCCAGCCCATCTCTCCTCCCAGGAGGTTGTGGGTAGGGTTGAAAGGTCCACCTCCCCCCTGACAACCAGCCCCCATCTTTAGGTAATTTCTAAAGGCCATCTCATTAACATAACAAAATATATCTTTCTCACTCTCAGCCCAGGAAATGTCAAAGGTTTTAGGAGCTTTGTGCCAGAAACAGGAACTGAAGACCAAGTATATATTTAATATTAGGGATCACAATAGCACTGCTGATAAGGGAGGTTTCTGATTCCAGGTACTTAGGTTTTCTTACCAAATAATACTTATTGCAAGTTTCATTAGGAAAGAGTCTTCTCTTAGAAAGAGGGAATAGAAGTAGAAAGAAGAAGTATTTGTTTGTGCAGGATTCCATAGACTGTTGGCTGTGTCCCCATCAAAATCCATATATTAAAGCCTAATCCCCAATGTGACAGTTTTAGGAAGTAGGCCTTTGGGAGGTGATTAGGTCATGAGGGTGAAGTCCTCATGAATTGGGTTGGTGCCCTTATGAAAGAGACTCAAGATAGTTCTCTGGCCCCTTATACCATGTGAGGATTCAGAGAGAAGATGGCTTTTATAAGCCAGGAACCAGTACTACAAGATGTGATTAAAAGATGGACACAGGGGTGGTATTGCAAGATGCACCAGACACTGAACCTGCCAGGGCCTGGATCTCAGACTTCCCAGCCTCCAGAGCTGGAGAAATAAATGTCTGTTGTTTAATAAGCCCCATAGTCTACTGTACTCTGTTACTGCAGCCTTAATGGACTAAGCCATATTACTGAAGGAGAGTAAGGGAGTAATGACAACATTGTCGATGCATGGAGTGATATTTGGAACAGACCATTCAGTCTTCTCCATTCTTTAAAAAAATATCTGAAGGGGGCTTACTACCTTCCAACTAAGCCATTCAGAATTGTTCTAAGATGATCATACTAAGGCAATTTGATTGAATAAGTACTGTGTATTGAAAGGCTTCCTTTTATGAAGCCAAAGTTGGTCAAAGGCCCCTACTGTACATGGGAGGTCTGCAAACCATTGGACAACAGTCACTTGATCCAAGGTCCATCTCCAGTTTCCATCCTAGCATGATGCTGTCCCTCTCTGATCCCACCCCTATTCGGGACACACTTCTCTGTTGATAGAATATGGGGGTTAGTAGCACAGCACTGACACTGGGATTACATTGTCTGGATACAGGTCTCATCTTCAACCCCCCTCGCTGACCTTGGGTGCTTATTTAATCCCGGGTGCGTCCATTTCCTCACAGGAAGTTGAAGACAATCACAGGCATCTCGGGAGGTGCCTGGAGTGAGATGGCGCAGGTGTTTATCCCAAGCCTCTCACAACACAAATGCTTTATGAATGTGTGTTGTTGTTTCTGTTAAAACTGCTACAGGGAATGTCATATTACACAGGATTAAACTTAGTTCTTGTTTTCTCATATGCCACAGACTTCATACAAAGCCCGTCAAGGTAGTGCTTGCCTCCCCTTCTAATTTGCAAAAACAATATGGGATTATGAGTGGGGCAAATTTCTCTGGAAATAAAATCACGCAGCTTTTCCTGTGTTGAATGGCAAAGTGCCTTTTCAATCTCATCACTTTGTGATGCTTAATGCAGGAAATTAGAGAGTTGATGAGATGTCACAGCTTCTACAGTCTCTCTCTCATTGCACATAAAGCTGCGTCTCCAACATGAATCAGGTGATCTAGGTGAGCTGCACTCAGAGTTCAGCAAGATGCAAAAAGTAACTGTGTGTGTGCCAACTCTCCCAGCATTATTCTGCAGTTGGCTACCAGGCACTCCTGCAGCATTACTCTGTCTCCTGGGGCCATACACCACATCTGCTTTTTTTTTTTTTTTTTTTTAAATATATTTTATTGATTTTTTACAGAGAAGAAGGGAGAGAGATAGAGAGTTAGAAACATCGATGAGAGAGAAACATCGATCAGCCGCCTCCTGCACATCTCCTACTGGGGATGTGCCCGCAACCCAGGTACATGCCCTCGACAGGAATCGAACCTGGGACCTTTCAGTCCGCAGGCCAATGCTCTATCCACTGAGCCAAACCGGTTTTGGCCATATCTGCTTTTATGATGCCTCTTTGCAACTTCAATTGTCAAAGGTTATTATACCTACCCCCCCCCCCCCCGGGTGAAAAATAATGTAGTGATGTGATTAAGCGACAGATACTGGGATTGTATTGGAAAGATTCACATTTTGGCTACTCCCTTCCTAATGTGTGGTGTGGATCTGAGCAGCATTAAGTAACCCCAGACCCATAGTTTCCTCATCTGGGAACTTTAATAGTATTTTCTTTGAGGAATATTAAAAAGATACAACACACAAAAATGTTTAGTGTCACATACACACACATACAATTCATTCAGTAAAGGTTACTTCTTGTTGCTATTAGGAACAGTGAAGTGGGCAGAGAGCTTGGATCCCAAAAGCACACAAAGATCTAGACCAAACTGCAATAGGATGGGTGACATGCAAGTTTCTCATACTCTGTTTAGAGTGGAAAATAGAAGACGGGGGTGGGGGAGGGGGCAGGTGGTGGCGGGGCACCACACACTTACAGAGGCCCTCACTAGGCACTGTCCTTCACAGTTCTCTTGTATCATATGCACGACCACTTGTGAAGTTGGTACTGTTGCCCCTGTTATGGAGGTGAGCAAGCTGACACTATAGCTGGGATTCAAGCCAAAATTTGTTTAGCAAGAAAATCAATGCTTCTGATACTTCAGTGTACTTCTTCTATTTATCCTGTCTAGAGAGGTGTGCTCTAAGGCTCATGGACCTCCAAGAAATGAGCTTTGGACATGGCTTGATTGGTCATTAAATTATGAAGGGGGAGATAACAGAGACATGATATATATATATATATATATATATATATATATATATATATGATTTTTTAATTAATTTTTTTGAAAAAGGCCATTATTTTTATCAAAGGTTATATAACTATTATTTTTGTGATGTTAAATAAGGGTTTTTTTTTAAGAAAAAAATAATGGTAGAACACAGTAGATGGTAGAATTTTTTCTTCTCCTTGGTATTCACTGTATCTGGCTGGCCTGTGCTTGTTTGCACACACACCCTGTTTTATTTCTAATAATATTATATGTTATTATTGAAAATCCCCAAATTTACTTTCTCCTTTAACACTTATTATAACTTTTTCTATGAAATAATGCACGAGTCCTTTAGACTGTTGGAAATAATGGTGAAATGAGTTTTGAGAGTCAACCTTGGAAGTAATGACGATTTTTAGGCTCTTGAAGAAAAAATGAATGCAGAGACTCCAAATATATAATAAATTGATGATAGTCTTTTATATTTGATTCAGGGAGGGAGGAAGGGAGAGGGTGAGGGAGGAAAAGAGAGGTTAGAGAGACTGGAAGAATTGATAGAAAGCAATGTGACCATGAATTTATGAAAGGTACAGAAAGGAGAGGGAAGAATGTGAAATACTGGACACAGCAAAACAGCATCAAGATTCAACAGGCCGGGATTCCAACATAAATCTCCTAAGACAGTGATGGCGAACCTATGACACGCATGTCAGAGGTGACACGTGAACTCATTTTTTTGGTTGATTTTTCTTTGTTAAATGGCATTTAAATATATAAAATAAATATCAAAAATATAAGTTTTTGTTTTACTATGGTTGCAAATATCAAAAAATTTCTATATGTGACACCAGAGTTAAGTTAGGGTTTTTCAAAATGCTGACACGCCGAGCTCAAAAGGTTCGCCATCACTGTCCTAAGAGCTAGCTTTGTGACTGCAAAATGGTATAGTTGGTCTCAAATAGCTTGTGTTTTGCTACTTTTAACTCCAAATACATACATTTTATGTAGCACAGTTCAATGAGTCAATGGATTTCTTTCCTTCTTTTTCTTTTTAGGTCTTTTCTTTCCCTTTCTTTTATTGTTTCTTTTTAAAATTTCCTTATTTAACTCTTACTCTTGAGTGCACATGTGCATTTGCAAACTTATGCACTGTAATAGCTTATAGTGCAAGTTTAAAAGTGCTTGCACGTGGCCACGTTGGGCCAACGTGGCTCAGTTGGTTGGAGCATCATCCTGTCCACCTAAACGTGGCAGGCTCAATTCCAAGTGAGGGCACATGCCCAGGTTGTGGGTTCGATCCCCAGTCGGGGCTCAAGCAAGAGGCAGCCAATGGATGTTTCTCTCACATACATGTCTGTCTGTCTGTCTGTCTGTCTCTCTCTCTCTGCCTTCCTCTTTCTAAAATCAATTTAAAAATGAAAAGTGCCTGCATTTAAAAAAATATAACAGCTGTGGCATTTGGGTGTCTCCTACCCGGAGTGACATTCTGCATTCCCCAGGGCAACGTTAGCCTGTCCCAGCCCTCACGGGGAAGCAACATCCCCGAGTGTGGCCAGAAACAGGAAGCACACACCATCCTGAGAGACGACACGCTTCCAGCACGGCTGCTCTGAGGAGGAGCTGCCATCTCCCTGAGTGGATGAGTATAGTATGTGATTCGATCCAATTATGACAAAACCGGCAATTTAATTCACATTCAGTTAACCATTAGCTTCAATAACGGCGATGGCACTGGATCTGCAGCGTGATTGGCGTCCCGGCACCTGAAACGGAGCGCTGCCGGGGCTGCTGCCGGGAGATCCCTGCACCAGCTGCTGGGTCACCCTGTGGACGCTTCTCTCCCTGCGGGAGGCCCTTCTGTCTGGCAGCTTTACAGTGCTTCTTTGTTCAGGGCAGACAACAGGTTCCTGGGGAAATCGCAGCAAGAGCCAACTGCGATGCTCTGTCCTCGGTAGAAAATGCACAGAAGCCATAATTTCACATTCAAATTTGAAAGTGCCAGAAAGGCTCCCTCCGTCTGTGAAATGCATTGTAGTAAACGGTACTTTTCTGTAAGGAGACAGGATCCCAACACAACAAGTCTCATACACAACAAGGTTCTGTGCTCTATCCTTTGGGATAACCAAAGCCAGGGTGTGTAGCTTTATCTTTACGCATTTTCTCGGGATTGCAGGAGAAGATTAATTTCTACCAGCTTGCGGTTCCTTCATCCTGCTTTGTAATAATCTCTCCCTGATATTTAATAAGAAGCACCCGTGTGTTGATGGGAACACTCATTTATTTTCCAGTCATCTCCTCACAGCTGAGTCCTGCTACAGTCTCCCAGTGGGTGGCCTTACAACATCTATGTGTAAGGTTGTTAATGTTACTGTGATTCAGAGGGAACGCTGGCTGATCAGGCCAGCGCCATATATACTAAATGTTAGCAAAGTCACCATGGGTAAGGATTCTGAGTAACAATGGGGAAACAGGACCAAGTCTTTATGCTACTGAAAACTTTTTTTTTTATGGTACAAACAGAACTTATTCCAAAATGTAACATTTTCTCAATTGCCCTTGTTTTTCCTTTGTTTTATTTTTGGTACATGGCTTTTTAAGCACACTTTTGGTGGTGTTTGACCAAGTCCAAAAGCTAAGTTCACTTCTTTCTTTCTTCTTTTTTTGTAATATATTTTACTGATTTCAGAGAGGCAGGGAGAGGGAAGAGAGAGATAGAAACATCAATGATGAGAGAGACTCATTGATCGGTTGCCTCCTGCACACCCCCTACTAGGGATCAAGCCCAAAACCTGGGCATGTGCCCTGACCAGGAATTGAACTGTGACCTCCTGGTTCATAGGTCAATGTTCAACCACTGAGACATGCTGACTGGGCCACTTCTTTCTTTAGGTACTAATGATCACTTCGGCCTCTTTAATAGTTTCCTGGCAAAAAGGTTTGTATTGAGTGTGTCCAACCCTTGGCCACAGTGCTCTGGGGTGTATCAGATGAGTATGTTATAATATTTGATTCAATCATGACAATGGTCAATTCTTATTCATTTAACCATTAGCTTACAATGATTTTTTTTCTTGTAATTTGTAATTAGGAAATAGGGAAAACTGATCTAGTCTTCTGTGGCTATACATGTAAAGTATAAGCTTAGGTAAGTATTGTCATGCTCTTAACACATCAAAACCCCTGACTTTAATGAAATGAATCTTTAACGTATACTCTTAAGTTCTGTTTTTCTGAAACCTTCTGTGAGACATTGCCTTAGATCTAATGTCTTGACAATGGATCTTACATTTCCATCCCAATATTAAGCTTGATCCAGAGGACCTTTCTTCATTTGAGAACGTATTGCTGTCTGAAAGATTGCTCTGATCACTTAATATATTATTAAACTGATACTTAAGAACGGAGTAGTTCATTCTTTAGTTTATCCCTGTCTTATTTGATTACACAAGAAGGCAGATGCATCTTCTTCTCTATTCTATTTGGAAATATCCATCACCATCTCATCAAGTTAATTAAGTGCATTTCACATATTCCACATAACTCAAGGTGATCGTTCTACTAAATTTTCAGCAACTTCAGAAAGTGTTTCCATTTCTAAAGCTTTTGATATTTTCTTCCAAGGGTTGACCAATCAAGGTCCTTGTAGCTTTCCCCATAGTTTCCCGAAGGCTTTGCCTGCTTCCGCTTGTTCCCAAGCCAATGCCACAGTTAGGTTTTCATTGTGTAGAGTGTAGTACAGTTAGCTACAGCATCATGCTATATAGAATATAGAATATTTTATAGGACTTTACTTTCAAGTTCAAACTTTCTCTTCACTTGTCACTGTTGCTTAACAACCTACCCCAGTACTTAGGGACAGAAGACAACCACTTTACTATGATTATGGATTCTATGGGTCAGTAATTTGGACTCAGGACTATCATAGGGCTTACTTTTACTTCACAATGTCTGGAGACTCAGCTTGAGAAGACTTGATGTTTTGGGGCAAAAACATCTCCAGTGGGGCCTTGACTTACGAGTGTCCCGACTAACAAGTTTTTTGAGATACCAGCTGTCTCTCGGCCTTTTTTTTGCACTGAGTTGATAGAGTAATTTGAGTTAACGAGCTCCTTAACGAGCTCGGCCTCAGAACGAATTAAACTCGTAAGTCAAGGCCCCACTGTACTGGTAAGGTGTCTTAATGCTCAAGTATGCCTATTGACTGGAGATTTGTGGCAAAGAATG
Source organism: Myotis myotis (assembly GCF_014108235.1). NCBI lineage: Eukaryota > Metazoa > Chordata > Mammalia > Chiroptera > Vespertilionidae > Myotis > Myotis myotis. The sequence goes on along the minus strand of NW_023416323.1, from coordinate 34,216,889 downwards.
TTGCTCACTCTTTGGGAGAAATATTAACCAGTTCTCTCCCATTGTACACATATTAAAAAATAATATATTTATAAATAATATCAAACTTGCCATTTCATGCTGTAAAGGAGAAAGAAACATTCTCATCCTAAGTTTTCAGCCCTTGTGATCAACAAAGCCATCCACTTAGATGTTCACACATGAAAAGTGGGTGCCCTGTTTCAATCTCTAACACAAAGTCAACCACAGACTCTTGTCGATTCCATCTCCTTCATAACTCTGGAATATGGATACTGTTTTTTATGCCCACTTCCAAGGCTTTTTTTTCATCCTACGTATAACAAACATCATCTATATTATCTTCTGGTCTCTGCTATATGTATCTCACATCCATCTCTCTCAGAGCCTGCAAGCATAAATTTCCAATGCAAACTAATCATAATGATAATAATAGTGCATGTTACTCTCCTGCATATAGAGCTTTGTTGCTGCCTTTTCCATAAACATTTCCATAAACAATTCAAACCCTTTCTTAAGTTCATCTACAGGAAGTTTAGAATCTGACACTTTCTTGAAATTTTAGCATCCTTGCCTGATACTCTCCCACACATGCTCCTGTCTACAGATATACAGCCAGCCCTTCATGGGGACAACTTTTTCAAGTGAAATTTTGTTCTTGGGTCTTTACCAGACTAAATGTAGAAGCTGTCATCTTTGCTGTTTATGAGGAGTAAGGAAGTCGCGATCTCTCAGGAAAGGTGACACCAGCTGAGGGTCCCTGGGTTGGATGTGAAGTTCCCTAATGCCAGGGACAGGAAGTGAGCCTTCCCTGGGTCTCTGACAGCCTTGGCAACGTTCAGCATCGCACGCTCAGAGCCAGACGCCACCTTCATCTGCTTGGCAGAGGGAAAGAGAGGCTGCGAACCGGCTGCCAAGTTTTAACAGAGGGGCTCAGGGATCCGGAGCAGGGACCCTCAAGGACCAGTGGGTTCAGTCCGCCAACTTCATGCCCAAGGATTTGGCAGGCAGTGCGCTGTCCTCATTAAAATCCAGCTTGGATCATGTCACTTTCTCATGCCCATGCAGCTGGCAGCCAAGGAAAAATACAGATAATAGGGGATCACACACACAGAGACACAAATACGTACATACATACATACACAAACACGCTGCACACCAGCCATTTAAATTGCCATTGAAATAGGCAAAACATCAAGTTCACGTTGAATAGCGGTCACCGGAATGCTGTCCAGCAAACTCCACACCTCCAGAGCCTTTGGTGCATCATCTTCTTGTTTCTTTTTCTTTTTCTTTTGTTCTTGCTGCTCTAATTACTCTCCATTTTTAATATCCCCCCACTGGCTTTAATTAAAGTTGCTGTAATTCCAGCTTGTTTGCCAGGCAAGTTCCCTCTCGAAGCTCAGCCCAATTCTTGTCCCAGGCAGTCAAGGTTATCAGGGAGGTTTTTCAGATCCCAGCTTCCTCAGGAGTCTCTCTCATCCTCACCCTGTGCTTTCTGTGATTAGTCAACGTGAGCTCAGCCCCGAGGAGGGACTCTGTTTTCTGAGATTAGAGAGACTAATGCTTTGCACACATTTTCTCCCTTGTCACCTCCTCTCCTCATTCCCTCCTAATTGAAACGTACTTTCATCTCATTTTGATTTCACAAAATCTATTTAATCTTCTATTGAGTTGGCTGTGGCTTTTGGGCTCTTGGAGGAAAAAGCTGCACCAGCTCTGGGAGGCCGGGTGTACTGCTGAGTCCACGGGGAAAGGAGACTTATTTTTATTACTGGTGCAAACGCGATGCTGCTACCTGTTTATGCTCATTATTATGCCACAACCACAAAGCTATTGCTAAGGTCATGAAAGAGTTTCCATTATAAAAACTATGTTGCAGGTTTTATGTTCTTCATCAAGTGGAATTTTCTGAGGCTAAATTCTAATGGGGTTTGTCTCCTGATGAGCCTATCTTTTTTTAGGAGAGTTGAGAAATAATATCTTTAGGGAAAATGTTGATGGTCAAATGAGAATGGAAGGAAATGTTTTGCAGTTTTCTTACTGAAGGAAACATTCATTCATTTATTCATTCAAAGTATACTGATTAACTATTTCAGCGGCAGGCACAGTAATAGGCATTACAGTGAGAGAACATGAAACTGTTCCACCTTTCAATATGTTCACAGGAAGCTGTGAGACAGATAGGTAGAGACATCATTACAACCTGGTGGGGTAGGTACTGAAACAGAGGTAGGTAAATGGAGACAGTAAGGCAGGTAAATATAGGCAGGTGGAAGGTAAGAAAGATCATCCATAGACCAAAAATTGGTGTGTGTGTGGCGGGGGGTGAGGGGAGGAGGGGGCAGACGGGGGTGGGGTGGGGTGGTGGAATTCCTGGATTATAAAAAATAGATAGACACAGTCGGAAGTGGAAAAATACTCTCAAACATTTACCAGAGATGCCTGGTGCATAACGAAGAGCTGTGTGGGAGAACTCTAAGCCAACAGTTAAGAGCTTGGAAAGTGGAAGTTGTTAAAGACAAGACAATTGACTCAAAATGGAGTCACTTAAGCTAAGCCTCAAACCACCAAACTGACACACACAGTTCCAGTCTCGCCCAGAAGCAGAATCTTAAGCCAGCCAATCAGGGATCGCCCGATCAGCTGCCCCTTGGAAACACCTTTGTTATATGTCTGACCAGAGACATAGAAGGGACTACATCCCAAGAAGCTCACTCTGTCCTTGGACAGTTTGACTGAGAACATTTTTATTGCTATTGGACTTAAGTCAATATTCCTGAAAAATATTGGACAAATATTATCCTTGAATAATTTATCAATACCAGTACTTATGAATTACAGTATATTAAAATCATAGATACCCAATGAAAATAATGATAGATTTTAAAAAACCTATAATGGTTGTAGCTACTTGTCATGTACCCTACACTCTCACTATCTCCCTCTTCTACTGCTTACACATCCCTACTGTCTCCAATTATTCCATTGTACTTTTCCCCAAAAAACATCTCATGATGCTAATTCTTCTATTATGCACATATTGTAATATTTTAGTTTCCCCTTCAAGGGGGATGCTCTGAACCCAATAAAATGTCAAATGCACATTTAAGTGTGATTCTGGGGTATGATGAATGTGTGTGCTTAACAGTCCTAAGAACCTTTCTGGTTCTGATATCCTGCCATTCCTGACAAGACTAAGAGCATCACTCTAGTGCCCCTTCACATGGCTTCATTTTCAACATGGAACAAACTCATTATTCCATGATACATAAGCATAACACCATGTCAGAAGACATCAGCTGTTGCTTTTCCACAGACATGGGCAACAGCTGTTTGTCTGCAAATGTAGAATACAGGGTGTCTTGTGTGGCTCCAGAGTCCTGAAGCAGCTTTCTGTCTCACACATAAAGATGACCCTTCCCCCTTCGGAGACTCAGATAACAACATCCCATAAGGTAGAAACAGGTTTCGGAATGATAATAATTTTGAAACATTGCATTTCCCCTTCCTAGCCTGGTGAGTCTAAACCATCTGGTTATTGGCTCCCCTATGCTATTGTTAAAGACTGTGCCTTGTATTAGTCTCAGAGAATTTTTATCTGGTCAATTATTTTTATTTCCTATTTAAATCTCAGGGCACAAATTCTCTTCATTGTGTCACAGCTGTGTAAGGCTGTGGTTTCATCTACCAAGATATTAGCACACGATGGCAATGGTCTCTGATATCCTGTGGATAAGGTTAAATACATGTTGGCTAGATTCTTATTCCTTTGGATGATGTGATGATGTGATATTCAATGTTATGTGACAACTTGACTGGATGAGGAGTTGTCCCAATCTCTGGTTAAACATTATTTCTGAATGTGTCCCTGAAGATGTTTCTAGATGAGATTAGCATTGGAATTAAAAAAAAAAAAATCTGAGTAAAGTGAATTGCCCTTCCCAAGATGGGTGGGCCTTATTCAAGGCCTTGAAGGCCTGAATAGAACAAAGAGGTGGAGGAAGGGACAATTCACATTGTCTCCCTCCCTCACTGTGGAGCTGAGGCATCCAATCTGCTGAGCCAGCTACTCCTGGTTCTCAGGCCTCAGAGGTGAAGGACTGCATTCCACAGCATCAAGCTCTCCAGCTCTCAGGCCTTCTAGCTGTGCCATCTGCTCTCCTGGGTCTCCCACCCATTTCCAATGCCCACGCTGTCAAACAAATGAAGTGCGCTCCACTTTTATAATTCTGTCTAATAAGACCGCATTTTATTCATTGAACAGAAAAAGATATACATAAATTAAAATGAATAGATAAGTGAGTATAAATGCCTTCTGTATTCCAGACTATGTGTTAGGCTAATGAGGAGTACAAAAGTGACCAAGAATGATACAGGCTTTGCTCCAAAGACCTTATTCTGTAAGGGAGGAGACGGATTATTTTACAGCATAGAAAAGTAAATAAATAAATAAAACAATGGCACATTGTGGTATTAAAAATGGAATTTTAAAAGTTAGTATAGATAACAAGAGGGATGATCTATTTTTGACAGCATGATGATAAACCCTAAAGTTGTGTATAGGTGCATGGAGATGATTTACATACAGAGGAGAGTCTCACATATTCAAGAAACTAAAAGAAGATGAGTAAATATGAATCGTACGAGCAAAGGACAGTGGCACAAGATGAGGATGGAGAGGTAGACAGAGGGAAGACCATTCACAGCTTTTTGAGGTATAAGAATTTTGTTCCATGCTCAATGTGAAGCTACTAAAGCCTTTATGGTGTGCTTTCTTTTAATTGCTATACAATGAATATAAAGTGAGATCTTAAGCATTCAGTTAGATGAGTTTTGACACTTATCACCCATGTAACCACTATCCAAAACAAGGTATAGGAAATTATGACCCTCCCTGAAAGTTCCCTGTGACACCACTCCAGTCAATTTCCTTCTTACAATTCATCCACTAACAACCATCTCCCTCACAGCAAACATGATTCTGATTTTGTTTATTGTAACTAGTTTTGTATGTATTTGGATTTCAAATAAGTGAAATCATATAATATGTAACATGATCTAATTTTAAAAGCTTAAAAGATGACACTTGATATTTTTGAATGTAATTTTATCAAATAAAGGGAGTGGGCATGCTATTCATAATATAATACCAACTGCACACATTATAATTATATGTTTATATATAAAGAGTTTCAAATCTGTACAGTATGTATACAAATCTGTGTGTATACATGCATATCATACACACACATATTCTAAATTAAGGTGGTAGTAACAAAACTAGAGAGAACTAGGCATATTTGAGAGTTCTTTTGTATCAAAGTTTCCAGAACTTGTTCATGATATATTATATAGAGCATTTCAGTGAAAAAAAGGGGTGGGAGAGTAAATAGGATGTCACCTTGGACAACTAGATGGAAGGTAGGTTGTGGTGGTGAAAATCAAAAGGTAATTTGGAGATTCAATTCAAAAAGATGATGGGAGATTATTCCAGGGCAGGATTATACAGAGTAGACAGTTTAGATAAGCAAATATGAAAATCACAAGGAGGTGTGGTCTGAATTTATAAATCTATAAATGGTGATTAGCATGCCAATGGTGTGTGAATCCTTCAGCTTTAATGACATTATTGGAGAGTGAGGTGCAGTTGGAAAAAGTGACCTGAACCAAAAGTGACTTGTACATATAGGTAAACGCTGTATGTACATTTGGGATAGAATAGAGCCAGTGAAGAATAATGAGAAAGAGAAAGCCACGGAATGGAAAATCAGTAGAGAGGGGCGTTCCAAAAGTCAAGATAGAAGAGGGTTTCAAAAAAGAAAGTAATGGTATACTCTTTTAAAAGTTAATGGGAAACACAGTTTACTGAGGGCAGAGAAAGCCATCCATTTAGCAGCATGAAAGGCTTTAGCGACTTGGTAAGAACAGTTTCAGGAGGACAGATGAGCAAGGCTAGATCAGAGTGGTCCGGAGAGCGACAGGGGTGGAAGTAAATGGAGAGAGCATGAAGAGACAGTACATTGGAGAAGAGTGACTGACAGCAGAGGACACACACACAAGAGATGACCTCTGAGCTTTAACTTCTGGGTTGCACTTAACTAGGGAGAATCATAGAAGGTCATCTACACAGAGAAAATCGAGCAAGGAAGCAGGGGGTGCACCAGAGGTGTCTTTGGGGAAATGTCTGTCATCAATTCTGAACAGAGAGTAGATGGGGTGGGTAGTGAGTAGAGAAAGGCAGGAAAGACAGGGAGGTTATATTTAGCCATGCTAGAGAAAGCAACATATACCTATAAACAATTAGTATAACAGCTTCGATGGGGCTCTGGACCTTCGCCTTAAAAAGCACCTCTCTCTCTTAAAAATTTCACGTTGGCTACTTTGTGAGTTTCTACGCCAGTGAATATGTCCCTCTCTGTCCTGTTTCTTATTATAGCCTCTAGGTTTCCTGCAGAACTGATCTGAATAAAATCCTGCTGAAAGAACAGATTGCAAATGCCACCTTTAGTAGCTTCGAACTTTCCAAGATTTGCAAAATTTCCATTGTCTGGTGATTAGCCAGGATGTATTTTGTAAGTCTCACTCTTGAAGAGTAGCAACTACTTTCTACTTCCCTCAGAAGAGCAAATCTGTTCCTTGCAGCAGACACCAGAGACAACTTTGAGGGGAGTTATGTACCCCAGAAGAAAAGGATTCCTGGCCAAGCATAGGTGTCTTTGCCGGACCAGAACTGTGTCATTGTGGTGGGGGCCATGGGAATAAGAGAGGGATGTTCTGCAATTCCCTAAACTCTAGATTTGAACTACAGACATACTAAGTTACATCAGAGATTAAGAAAATTGTAGTCAACTTTACTAAAGTTCCTAGGCAGTGATGCAGTCAAGAGTTAATATATGTATAGACCTGAGCTCTTGGTATGGCTAAATTTAATTATATGGTACATGCAAGCATTCAATTTTATGAAGGTGAAAATAGAATACCTTGCAATAAAATGAACACTGGCATCAAAGTGTTCAAATTTGCAGGCTTAATGTGCTTCAAAATAGCTTCATTTTATCACCATTCAATTGCAAAAAAAAATCAAACTCATCTAGGAATTAATATCTGAAATAGAGAATGACGACATGAAGTTTTCTTTTCTATTTCCGAAGGCATGGGAAATAAATGGTAGTGAGAATGATCATCTGAAATTTATTTGATGACAGTTAACAGCTTCTCCCCAAGTGGTCTTTAAAATAAATACACATACATCATTTAAGGTCTCTCTAGAATGAGAGAAAAAGATGCTAAATTACAATAGAAGAAACACATTTCAGTCCTCTGACCTCCCTCCTCCTCCCTCCCTCACCTTCTAACCTGCTACTGTGATACCTCAAGTTCAAATTCTGCCATATGCTCAAATATAGACTACAGCCTTTGAAAACAGTTAAGTAGCTGTCTAGGTATCCTGCAAAATAAAATATTATAACAAGCACATTCAAAATTTAAGACAAAATATCCAAATTTTGTACCAGATTGGATGAGATAATTGAATGATATATACTTGAGCAAGATTTTGTGAAGATTTCTGATTATTCAGTTCCTTCAATAGATTCTGACAGCCAAATCAAAGTTTCAGGCCAAATAACATTTATTTTTAAACCTGGTGAAATGAACAGGATTAACCAGATAATTGGCAAAATTTTGTTTCTGTTTGCGTGATGGGAAATGGTTTCAGGTGACACGGCTGTCCCACATGTATATTAGACACAGCTGGGACACCATCTGTGGTCCTCATTACCTTGTTACGTGGGTTGCAGACGCATAGCTATCTCTGTTTGTCTTTTCTCAGGAAGCATGGCATCATTGTAATGAGCAGATTTGCATCCAGACTGTTCTGGGTTTCATCACTATTATAAGACCTTGGACAAGTTTCTTGATCCTCTTTGGCCTTCGTTTTCTCATCTATAGAATGGCAGAATATGATCGTGCCAACCCAATAATGCTATGTCATCGTATGTGGAGCATTTTGTAAAATATTTTGCATGTACACAATACCTGACGGATGCAGTTGCTATATATTTCTCATTATAGTTGTTATGAAACTGAACTGCTTTTCCACACATTACTGAGTTTCCCATACATAACAGTCTTTGAGAACTTAAAAAGCTAAAACCAGTGGATTGGCTTATGTTGAGAGGAGGCTAGCTAATTCAGGAAAGCAAGTCAATTTTTAAATGAAATTAAATGCTTATTGATATCATATAACCTAGGACTATTTCTTGTTTACTGTTTTCTCATTTAAAACTAGAGGCCCGGTGCACAAAATTCATGCATGGGTAGGGTCCCAAGGCCTGGCCAGCAATCAGGACCGATCTGTGGGGCAACCAGCGGTGTGATCGGGCCCCCCTGCTTCCACCCGCCTTGGCTGGCCTGGTGCCAAGCTCCCCCCCGTGCCGCCACCCGCCATGACAGTCAGGTCCTGCAGGCTGGGAGCAGCTCCAGTGTTGAGCGTCTGCCCCCTGTTGATCAGTGCGCATCATAGCAACCGGTCATTCAGCCTGTCATTCTACTGTTCAGTTGATTTGCATATTAGGGTTTTATATAGATAGAAGACATATATGTCCAGTTATCACTTTAGAAAAGATAGATTCCAGACCTCAGAGTCAATTTTAGCAGCATAGGTTAAAATAAATCATATATATCAGCATTTTCAGGCATTAAAAATAATAATAATAAAATATTATATATTTGTTTCTTTAGAATTACTTCTTCCATTGTGCATATAAAACGTGAAATATTCTTTGTAAAGAATGTAAAATATTTAGACTTATTTTTTTTATTTTAATAGAGAAATGTAAAAATGGAATTCTAAGTCTTCCTCTTCCTGATTTGCAATGATCGATAACCTAATCAAGTAACAGTTCCAATTGATTAGAATATTGGTTGGGATTGATGAACTGATTCCAATTCCAATGGTCAACTGAAGTTACAAGTTGGAGAATAAAGGCTGTGCTGAAAGTCACGTAGTTTGGAAACACTTTTTGTAGATGAGTCTCAGAAACAATGTTGAGCAAAATAGATCAACACAAATGAGCCTGCCATTAGGTTTCACCTAGATCAAGTTCAAACATAAACATTCACCTATGCTGTGATGACCTTGGGGAAGGAGGGTGGGAAGTAAATGGAAGAGGGTAGGAGAGACATTCTGAGGGCAGGTAATAGCCTTTTATTTAAATTGGGGTGCTGATTAAAAGGTGTGTTTACTCTGTGGAAAAAAAAAATTCATTGAGCTATTAAATTATGATTTGTGTCCTTTTCTGTATATCAATAAATCTTATAAAAATAAAAACAGCTCCCCTTTACCCCTGTTTCCACAAAATTCTGTTTTTGTTACATGAAGAAGTTTGTTTTTTAACCTTATTCTGTGTTTCCCCATCTGTGTATTTCATGCTCTGGATATAAAGCCTTGCTCCATTCCTTCTACTGGTTTCTGATTAGATCTCTTTTTCTCTGGCATTCAGGTTTCTTTTGTCTGCCCCTCACACCCTCTCTTCCCAGGTCTCTAGCCCTCTGGGCAGGCAGCCCATTCCTGCATTTTTCCACCCACTGCCAATCAGGGAGCTGCCAATCCTCCTGCCTCCCATTGTTCCCACAGTGAGGCTCTCAGAGCCCACTGGCTTGGCAGCCTTCAATGGTTCCCCCTGGGGCTCTGCAATCTCATTTCTGCCATGCCCCCAAGGCCTGCCAGGCCTGGGTCATTTCCAGGTCTCCTGTGAGAGGTTCTCTCCCTGGCACTGTCCAGCGGGCTTGTATTATTATGATTATGGGTAATGGGCTTTCCATCCATCCTTCTGCTGTCAAAGGCTCTCCCACACTTTATTCCCACTGTCTTTTAATTTTTCACTTTTAACTGAAAGCAAAACAAAAGAAACGCGAGGTTTATAATCCCCTCCATTTAACATTTGCAGTGGCAAAAACAACATTAAAAAAAAAGAATAGCAAAAAACACACACAAAAAATTGGCAGTATCTCAGTGCCCTTGAAAGCCTCAGCTGCCTGTGGGCTTCTCTTGTTTTGTTCTATTTCCCTCTTTAGTCCCTTCCCTCCTCCTGGAGCCTGAGGACTGTCCATGTGGTGATAGTTTTCAATGCCTCTCCCCCGAGTCATGTAACCACGGGCTTTAACCTCTGGTTTCTAGCAGCTTGGTGCACCATTAAATCAGTAGTCAGGAGCTGGAGAGCTATTCAATTCAAAATAACTGTTTTGGAAATTGTGATTGCATGCTGCACCCACTAGTGAAGTCATAGTCAAGAGAGCATTAATCTGTGTTTCCTCTGCGACCAAGTGTTTTGCAAAACTTTGTCACTTGACTTATTCCATGACCCAGGCCAAGCACGTGATGAGAGTTCTAAATTACTCCTATCCTTTCATATAATCAGGAAAATAGACATTCCAACATGGAAGGAAATGGAGCTTTAGAATGGGATGCATGTCTAGTTTGCCCTGAGCTATTTAAGGCGCATTGAAAAGAAGATGCCTTGAGCAACGCCCAGAATTTTAGTGCAGGCCAATTTTAAGAACTGCATAAAAATGACTATGGTAGCTCAGCCAGCATGGCTCAGTGGTTGAGGATGAACCCATGAACCAGGAGGTCCCAGTTCCATTCCCGGTCAGGGCACATGCCTGGGTTGCAGGCTTGATCCCCAGTAGGGAGTGTGCAGGAAGCAGCCGATCAATGATTCTCTCTCATCATTGACGTTTCTACCTCTCTCCGAAATCCATAAAAGTACATTTAAAAAATGACTATGGTAGCTCAGCCAGCATGGCTCAGTGGTTGAGGATGAACCAGGAGGTCCCAGTTCCATTCCCGGTCAGGGCACATGCCTGGGTTGCAGGCTGGATCCCCAGTAGGGAGTGTGCAGGAAGCAGCCGATCAATGATTCTCTCTCATCATTGGCGTTTCTATCTCTCTCCGAAATCCATAAAAGTACATTTAAAAAATGACTATGGTAGGCAGCTTCCGGGATTTTCTCCAACAGCCTCCACTTCTTGGAACTCGCACCCTTTACAATGCCTTCCACTTAAGTGTGCTCGAGCTTATGAATTGCTTCTAATGAATAGAATAAAACAAAAATGATGGGGTGTCTCTTCCAAAATGAAGTTACTAAGGGCCTGTGGCTTCTCTTTGGGACACCCTCTCGGACACTGTCACTTGCTTACTCAGAGGGAAGTCAGCTGCCCTCTGGATATTCCCACAGGACAAGGAATTGAAGGTGGTCCTGAAGGATAACCTCTAACCAGGAACTGAGCCCTCATTCCAGCTGCCCTCAAAGAACTGAGTCCTGTGAACCATTATGTGCCTGACCTTGGAAGTGTAGACATGACTGCATCTTAATCACAGCCTTCTAAGACACCTGGGGCCAGAGAGCTCAGCTAAGCCACACCCAGATTCCTGGGCCACAGGAGCTCTGAGGTCATGTATGTTTATTGCTGTAAACCACTATGCATTAAGATCATTTGCCATTCAGCAATAAACAAATAGCCAACGTAACAATAGTAATACTGACTCCTTACCATTGTTTGCCTAGTGTTTTTTTAGTTTGACATTTTAATGTATTTTTACCTCATTTCATCTTCAAAACAAACATAATGTTAGAAATACGACCACTTCCACTTTTTTGAGATGAGAAAACAGGCTCAGAAAATTGTGCAGGTTGCCTGTGCTCACCCAGCTTGTAAGTGGCAGAGCTGGTGTCAGAACCCCGATAATTCTGAACCTTGTGTTTTTTCCAAAGGAAAGTGCTTTGTAAATTTAAAGGTAACACATACACAGGTTCCGGGGGAGTAGGGAGTGGATATCTTTGGGAACCATTGTTCTATCTCCTATAGCACTTTTTTTGCTGCGGGGGGCGGGGTGGTGGTGGTGGTGGTGGTGGTGAGAGAAATAAGAAAAGGAGGCTCAGGAGGAAGCCTTCTAATACGAGAATCCACGGAAGTTTATTTGGATTAAGAAGAAACCACAGGGTCATGTTTTTGTCTGACCCTCCTTATGATGGCAGGGGACTTCTTGATTGACAAGCCTACACATGAATGGACTTGAATGGCTCACTTATGCATCCAACGTCACATCCTCACATACTCAAGGTATATACTGCCATCATCTATTCAAGGGAAGTAATAAATTAAGTGCGAAGTCACTATTTCTGTCACCTACCATGTGTCTAGCACTAGCAGGCACTGGGCCTCTGAGGATGGGATTATTTTCTGCTAGAGGCAATGGAATGCACTGGTAGTCCTCAAAAAGTTTTGATGCCTTTGACTTTGCAGATTGGGTATAATTTGGCCTATTTGACTTTAAAGGATAGCTTGAAATAGAAACAAGACTTAAGAAGATGCAGTTGATTTATATTGCATATAGAAGATAGAGTGGAAAAGGACTCCAGGATTAATCTGTCTATTTCTCTCTCCTCAGGTGGGGAAATTGAGTTATCTAATGGAGAAAAAAACTCACTGCTCATAGAAGAACCAAAATTAGTACCTCCTGTTGCCAACTCCAATTTGTTCACTTTATAGGTTTGGGTAGAAATAACTCAGGGTAAAATAACAACAAAAGTCTCCTAAGAAGCTCCATTTTCCTCACAGAAATAACGATCTAATAGATTTAGAGGTTGCCTAAAGAATTCAAAATTTATTGATGATCTGTTCTAAGAAAGGCAGGTACAATTTTTTAAAATCAAAGAGCTGATGCTCCCCCTCAGTGATCTCATTATCATCAATAAAAATTTAATACCTGATAACAATGGTATTAAAGATCCAAAAGAAGAAGAAAAAGGCTCAGAAAATCATTGTTTCTCTCATTATTATGTTTTATGGCTAATTAGAGAAAACAAGAAAATGTGAGAAGGTTCTAAACTCTGCCATTTACCTATGTGTTACATAGGTACATTTAATTAATATCTTGAGGTTTTATTATTTTCTTCAGCCATGCTCATATTTACAATCTCACTTGAAAATGCAGGTAGCTCACTCAGATTAATTCCTCGGAGGGCTTTTGGCCAGGGTTCATGCTGCTTAAAAACAACAACAACAAAATGTACCCACTGTGCTGTACTTTAAATTTAAATCAGAGAATAATGTTAGTTTGATTATAGAATATTCTCTAAGACCTCCAAAAAAGAACCATGTTCTTGTATTTGAAATTAATGAATTTTATAGTTATATAATCAAAAGCCTATTTAAAACCAATGATGTGACTAACCCCCCTACCAAGTGCCATGAGGCTACAAAATTGTATGGGGGCTTGACTTCAAAGAAAAACAACACATGGAAATGCACCAAAGATCTAAAAAAAAAAGTAGAACAGACTTAAGAGGAGACCAGGAATTTTGTTTCAGTTATTCCTTAAATACAGAAGAATTGACTTCCACATAGTTTCTCTAATTGCCAAGCTCTTTCGCCTACATCATTTCTTTGGCCAGCTAATAATTAATAGAATCCAAGTTCAATTTTCTATAAATATCAGCTTTCTATTTATTCCTTCTTAGTATTTATCATAATTTATTTGCAGTACTTACTCTAGGTCAGATGATTTTGTAATTAATCTGCAAATATTTACTCATTTTATTATCCACTTACATGTTTTTGTTTTTAACATATTTTTATTCATTTCAGAAAGAGGCAGGGAGAGGGGGGATAGAAACATCAATGGTGAGAATCATTGATTGGCTGCCTCCTGCATGCCCTCTACTGAAAATCAATCCTAAAACCTGGGCATGTGCCCTAACCAGGAATGGAACCATGACCTCCTGGGTCATAGGTCGGTGCTCAACCACTGAGCCACACTGGCTGAGCTGCTTACATATTTTTAAAATGTGTGTTTATCTGCCACTTTCCTCCCACTATAGCCACCAAAAAACTCTAAAAATTAGAGAAGCCCTATCTTCATTGAGTGAACTAAGTAAGAACATAAGGAAATTTCCAAATTCTCTCTGGAGAAAAAAAAAAGTCACATGTTAAATGGTCCAATATTTCTTAATCAACTCTGTTGGGTGGTACCCATAAATTGTGTACAACATTATTTCTCCAGCATCTAGCATAGTATTTGACGTATACCTAGTAATTAAATGTCAGCTCTTTAACTAAGTGATGAAGTGAATGGATTTTTTAATATACTTAAGGTCATATAGATCAGAAGTATAGGATTATATTTTATTTTAAAAATTAACTACATACATTGCTTAATAACATATTGGTTTTCCTTTCGAATTGGTTAATAATGAGATGCCTATAACAAGTTTCCCAGGACAGTCCTCAGCCAATGACTTGCTAATGTGACAATGCAAGGAACAAACTCCCTGGCCAGTTCTTGGAACAAGTCTGAAGGACCCCCCCCCCCCCCCCCGGGTTTCGGACTCCCACGTGGAGATGGCAGAAGCTCTGTCACATCTGAGTTACAGCTCATCTTGTCCCTCTGCCCAACCCTCCTTTCTTTCCTTCCATTGCACAGGTGGTGACTCCACGAGTGTCTCCTAATAACTCCCCAGGAAACTCATCTCTGGATCAGAGTTTACTTTTGGGGGGAGCTCAAGCCATTTTTGTCGGTGCCAGGAGGATTCTGACAAAGCAGATTCTAAGACGGGGTTTTGGAGCTGGATGGCGTGCCACCAGCTGGTGATAAAGAGACCCCTTGCTGACTGAGGGTGGAGCACAGAGAGTCCCTGGCACATAATATCAGTGCAATTGTCAAAACTGCCACCAGTAATGAACTGAGATATTACACTGGTACAAGCAAATGTATTTGCTGCTTCCATGTATCCAGCAGGAGAGAACTAGTAACTGGAAGAACAGAACTGGGTGATGACTGCTACTCTTGATTGCTTGGGGAAAAGACAAGACATATGGGAGAGTAATTAATCAATGATTCCAGGCCAAGTGTCATTTCTGTTTAGAAAGACTAGTAGCCTGAGGTTAGAATTTACATGAATCTGAATAAGGCGTAGAAGGTGAGGGACAAGAAAACTTGGGGTAGGAGCACGGGGAAAACCAAAAGGGACTAGAGATAAAATGGGAAGATCTTCAAATCCTATCACAACACCCACCAAAGAGCATTCACCATTGACAACTAGGAAGAAGACAGCCTACATGTTCAGGTGCGTGTCTGCATTGCCTGCCAGAGGGCGTCTGCCATCCCCATCACCATGCAGGGTGTCTCACCTGCCAATATGGAGTGTCACTTAACCTCACTTCATGCCAAGGGAACTGCTCTACAGCAAAGGTGCTAGAGGAATGGGCCCTGGACTATGGGTTCCACAGGTCATAGGATATACCACACAGCCCAGAAGCTGCCAGACTAACTGAGCGATGAAACAGGCACTTTAAGTCACCAGCCTGAGGACAATATCTTAAGATGTATAGCCATCCTCTAGCGCAGTGGTTCTCAACCTTCTGAATGCCGCGACCCTTTAATACAGTTCCTCATGTTGTGGTGACCCCCAATTTCATTGTTACAAATTGAACATAATTAAAGCATAGTGATTCATCGCAAAAATAATATGTAATTATATATGCGTTCTCCGATGGTCTTAGGCGACCCCTGTGACAGGGTCGTTCGACCCCCAAAGGGGTCGCGGCCCACAGGTGGAGAACCGCTTCTCTAGGGTGTAATGTACATTTTATGTATGTATTACGTATGTATGTATTTAAATAATACATATTTAGAAAGGGAGGCAGGGAGAGGGCAGGAGGGAGAGAGAGTCACACACAGAGGGTGGGCGTGGAGAAACACTGATGTGAGAGTAATGTCAGTTGCCTCCTGTATTCAGCAACACTGGGAATAGAACCTGCAACCTAGATATGCGCCCAAATGGGGAATTGAACCCAGGACCTTCTTGGGCTGTTGCTCCAACCAACTGAGCCACACCAGCTAGGGTTATAATGTACACGTTAAAGCATGCAGCCAGGAACCAGGAGTGGCCCCAGTTCCCATTACTCCCACTTATTAAGAAAAAACAAAACAAACAAACAAAAAACACATTTTCT
This sequence comes from Myotis myotis, assembly GCF_014108235.1. Taxonomy (NCBI): domain Eukaryota; kingdom Metazoa; phylum Chordata; class Mammalia; order Chiroptera; family Vespertilionidae; genus Myotis; species Myotis myotis. The sequence continues at coordinate 34,200,869 of NW_023416323.1, read as the reverse complement.
GACTTACTTTTGTCATCTTTGCAACTTTTAGCTCTGAATTTAAAAGCCTTGATTTCCAAAAGGAAAAGTCCTCCTTCAGAGAACACCAGAGTCCTATTGAGATACACACTACAGCGCTCACCTTGGTCCTTCAGGTTTGATGAAAAGAAGTGGCCAGAACTCAAGAAGCAGAATAATCATCTTAAGAAGGGATCATTAACCCTACTCATTAAAGGGAGGGGGAGCTGATGTGATAAGTGCAATTGTCAAAGTCGGGGCAGAATGAATGAATTTGGAACACACATACGATTCAATTTGATAGTAATTGGGCAAGTTCAGTAACCCCTGCCTACAACAGGAATGGTGAGCTTGAGTCCAGCTGTCTCAAGAATACAGAGCTGGTCATGCCACCAGGTAAACCAGAGGGAGGTCCCAGCTGAGGTCAGCAGGAACCTAGGATGGACATAGAGGAGAGGGACAAAGACTTTCAAGTGTATCCATACTATTATCCGTTAAGAAGGGGTTGCAATTCATCTCACTAACCTTCCTTGTAGTTTTTCCTGGGAACACTGGGGCATCTACTTCTAAACCTTATACCAATAAAGGTAAGCATAACCCCTGGTAGTTAAGGTCAGGGTAAAGTGTAAACAGTACTGTATAGGAGGTATGTCACCAGGTCCTCTTTCAAGAAAGAAGGAGCAGGAAAGGATGCTGCTATTGGACAGCCCTCAGTCCCATCCCTCTGTGGGACTCACTTTGGCTAAAGCAAGTCCTCTCCCTCAAGGATACGCTTCCAAAGCAGGGCATTCCTTTCCTGACGATTAATCAAGGTGGAAGCATTCATGCCTTATTCCCATGACTCAACATGGGACAAAGCTGAATGAGTCATCCCAGCTTCACAGTTCCCTGTATGGAGGTCTGAGGACTTGGTGGGGACTGCATTATGGCCAACATCTCCCTTTCCCTTACACAGGTGGTCACTCCAGAAGGCATTTCCCCATAAACCTTTATTTCAGATTCTGCTTCCCAGGTAACTCAATGATCAACATCCATTCTCCACGACACAGGATTACACATCCTGCCCCCCTTTCCAATAGGCCATGTTCTCAATGACTCAGTGTCTTTGAACTCTATCAGCTTGACTCTGACCGTCTGAATCTTCTCATCTTGCAAATGCTCCCACTCTGTCGATGGCATCAGTTATGACAGATGGGCTGTATGGCTCACAAGCCAAAAGTACTTACTATCTGGTACTTAACAGGGACATTTTTCCAGTGCCTTATTTAGATGATGTCCCTTCTACAGTGTATAAACATTTCCACAGATGGAAAGTTTCAGTTCAACATTCTCTTTTTATTTTGCTCTGCTATGAATTTTTATGTTTTTGAATTTGTATTTGAATTAAAATAATACATCAGACACTTACCATTCCCAAGTCCATAACCACTGAAATTACTTCTAGTATTAATTATCCTTGCATAATGCTACTGATTTAACATCAACTTTTAAGAGATAAAGAAAAAAATGCTGTCTGTCTGTCTCAGTCCTCCTCCAAGTAAAATGTACTAACAGAGAGGCATGGAAAAGAAAAAAAAAAATAACCAGCATAATTGCTTCTGAGACCTATTAGCATAAACCATCAGAAGCTTGACTTTCTGTTTGCTAAACTCTTTTAGACAAGCTAATTACAATAAAGTGCTTGGTATTTCCAAGTTACTGCATAATGTCATGAGTCTTAGATGATTTAGTCTGGTTGTGCACTTGATAGCTGAATCAATGAAAATGTGCTGGAATTAAAGGGGGAGATTTTCAAAGACATATGTGGGAGGTCTGGGCAGAACTGCCTTTAGTTCCGGACTGTGGGAACACTGCAGAATATTATCAGAGAAAGCACAGACGAAGTTTCAGTGTTGCTCTTTTAGTTACAACTAAAAGATTCTATGCTCTTGTTTAAAAAATGGAGTTTAGGCCCAGCCACTGTGGTTCAGGGATTAAGTCTGGACCTATGGTTCAATTCCTGGTCAAGCCACATGCCCAGGTTGTGGGCTCCATCTCCAGTAGGAGGGCGCAGGAGGCAGCTAATCAATGTTTCCCTCTTACGGATGTTTCTATCCCTCTCTCCCTTCCTTTCTGAAATACACACACACACACACACACACACACACACACACACACACACACACACACTAGAGGCCCGGTGCACGGATTCATGCACGGGTGGGGTCCCTCAGCCTGGCCTGTGTCGCCCTCATAATCTGGGACCCCTATGGGGGGTGTCGGACTGCCGGGTTTGGGCCTGATCCCCACAGGCCTAGCCGAAATCCGGCAGTCCAACCCCCCCCCCCCCCCAGGAATGTAGCAGTGCCAAAGTGGCAGGCAGCCAGGGAGGAGCTCCAGCCAGGCCCAGGTGCAGCTCTGCTGCCACCCATCCCAGCCCGCTGCACCTGCCACCACTGCCACTCGGAAGTGCCACAGTCGCAGCTGCGCTTGCCAGCTGTGAGCCCGGCTTCTGGCTGAGTGGCGCTCCCGCTGTGGGAGTGCACTGTCCACCAGGGGGAATTTCCTGCGTTGAGTGTCTGCCCCCTGGTGGTCAGTGTGCGTCATAGTGACCGACCGGTTGACCCGTCATTCCCATTGTTCCAGTTGTTTGGGCCATTCGGTCATATAGTTGCCTAGGCTTTCATATACATATATATATATATGAATTTCTGTACAACTGGCTTGTGTGTGCTCAGAGCAGGTGACTGGTTTCTTTTTCTGTAGAAGTTTCCAAAGATTCACCAGCAGTAGACATAGTAACCTGTGTCTCTTCAGGAATAGAATAAGAACTCAAACCACATGGGTTGTTGGGGCGTGGCATTCTCTGAGTTAGTTGGTTTGCATTTTATGCACTCAATTTAAAAATGTCTGTTGGAGCAAGTGTTAATTTTTATGAGAATCAAAATCCCTGCCAAACTAAATGAAGCACATAAAAATACTTTCATATTTATTGTGATGTTTCAGTTGACACCTAAATGTGATGATGCCAATCTATATGTATCGGAAACAGTCCCACAAATGCCATTACACTAATAAATAATACTCTCTCCCATAGATGCATGTGAACTCTAAAATATAAGAGTAAGTTAATAGATTATGATTACTCTGAGTAATCAATTGCTTGGCACTTGACAGTTTGAATTCACCTTCATATACAGAGGCATTTCCAATGGAAATATTTTTCCCACTAAGAGGTAAAGAAAAATTGGCTGCTTCAGCTCAGCCAGTGTGGCTCAGTGGTTGAGCATGGCCTATGAACCAGGAGGTCACGGTTCAATTGCCAGTCAGGGCACATGCCCAGGTTGTGGGCTCAATCCCCAGTGGGGAGTGTGTAGGAGGCAGCGGTTAATGTCTCTCTCATCGACGTTTCTATCTCTCCATCCTTCTCCAAAAAAATCAATTTAAAAAATTGGCCGCTTCAACACTTAGTGAGCAGGATGTTTTCTACATCAGTGAAATTGTTCAAGGAATGTATTTATTGGATGCAGACAGACCTCACACACACGGTCTAGAACCCCACATATATTCCATACAGTAGGTGTAGGTTAATAACAATTAGCATGCTGATCAGCAAAGATAAATACATGTCATAATCTGGTTTATCTGCAATTTTACCATGGCTGTTCTCTCTCTTGCTCACAAGTGACTTGGTCTTGTAAAACTTTCATACAACAAACTTCGAAAAAGCAATAAACCACAGGGGAAGAAGTTCAGACCCAGAAAGGGACAGATTTTCTGCAGCAGATTTATGAACGTATTAAATATTAAAGGGATAATCTCGATTGCTTTGTAGTTTAAGCAGCAACAAATGAGTGTTAGGATTGATTAAATGCTTGTACTTTACTTCAATGTTTAATTTGTTTTGAACTGTTTATGGAAAGGATATGTAAAAGGAATAGAAATGTTCTATCAAGAAGTATTTATTCCACACGCTGCACTTGGAGGTGATATAGTCATACCTACAATTTTTTTTTTAATTAGGTGAGTATGGTTAGCAAATCAAAATCAAGAAGTAGATTGCAATAAAGCACATGAGTCACACTTAGATCACCTGGCTTTTTTGTTTGTTTGTTTGTTTGTTTAGTTAATCCTAACCCAAGGATATTTTCCCATAGATTTTCAGAGAGAGAGGAAGGGAAGATGAGAGACAGAGAGAGACAAATGATGGGAGAAAGATACATCAATTGGTTGATTTCCGCAAGCACCCCAGCCAGGGCCTGGGATTGGGCCTGCAACCCACATATATGTCAATCCTGCAACCGAGGTACATGGCCTGGATCAGAATCGAACCCGTGACCCTTAAGTCCATGGGCCAATGTACTATCCACCGAGGGCTAGATTGACTAGATTGCCTGATTTTAATTTTGGTTTGATCATCTTCTGAATACATAGCCTTATGTAATTTCCTTAAATTCTCTATTTAATCATCCGCAAAATTATTGCAAAACCCAAAGTTGAGTACGTGTGTGTATGTGTGTGGAACTTGAATTTGAACCCTAATTAATTAATCCTCATAAGTGATTGCAAGAATGAATGTATGATAGATAAATTCACAAGACAGCAAATATTTGGAGCATTTGGTTGGTGACAAAAAGGAAGCCAACGTATGGAATAAAACAAACATTTTCAAATACATGATAAATCATATTGGATATCTATAGGCCAATGCAAACTTTACACTAATGATTCCACTACTAAAAAAATTTCCAAAGGAGATAAGAAATATGTGTAAATTCAGAATCCTCAGCGATGCCCAAAAAATATGTGTTTTTTTCTCTATTTTTGCATGATTAAATTTAATTTTTTGTTACCTGAACATGTGTTTGGTATATTGGTGTGAAATAAATATAAAAAAAAAAACATAAGCCTAATTATCTCAACAAGCAATAAATTAATTAGTCATTCTGTACTAATATAGAGAATATTTTTATAGCCTTTGTTTTATTTTGTTTTCTTGATTATGCCCAATTTTGACTGTCAATTTACTTTAAAAATCAATTGCCAAGGCTCTTTGTAATGATCTATTCATTTGTATATTCATGAATCATTACCAGTTTAGTCGCTGTCCCTGTATAACATATTTTAGTGCACTAGAGGGATAAAATGAGATCATAATCATTTAGTAAGTAAACTTGTAATGATCTAAAGTGATAAGTAGAGTTTAATAATCATAAGTAGAACAGGGCAGGATTTCCAGAAAAATAATCTTCAAATTATTTTTGAGGTTATCTTATTATTAGTATTACTATATCTACTTACTATTTTTATTTTCCACATTAATGTGTTAGAGATAATTTGAGTTAAACAAAATTATAGAGTTACTTGATTGTAAGACTTCTAGAACTTGCACTGTGGTATCAGATATTCTCATTCTTATCAAGCAATAGGTTTTGATACATGTGATCATAAATTATTGATTTTTTTCTTCTAGTGAATCACTAGAGATTAGGTTTCTGTAGAAAAGCATTGGAAATCACTTCTATAGCATTGAGTAACCATATATCTTCTCATACACATAATTAGCAACAATGAACCATTATTACCAAAAGTATCAGGACTATACTAATAGTAGTCAAGTTTTCATTCTAAAATATCTCTAAGAGACTTCAGAACTCATATTAACATTCATTTGAAACACACCAATGATATACTTAAAGAAATCACTTGCTTTGTTTGCCCTCTTCAAATACCAGCCATTAGAGCTATTTTATTCTCCGTAATTGTTCACAGAGAAGCAGAAGCCCCTTCTTGCACAAAGCACATGTGTGAAAAGAGAATTGCCTTTTACTGGTCATATTATCTGGTTTAATATTATGGACCTCTGTTTTATAAATCATATTCTACCTTAGCTATACTATTGCAACTTATTTTCAAATAAGCCAAGTGGTGATGAGAAGACAGGTTTGGGATGTTCTCCTCACCTTGCTTACTTACTTATTTATTTAATCTTCACCAGAGGATATGGTATTTTGGTTAGTTTTCTTAAGAGAGAGAGAGAGAGAGAGAGAGAGAGAGAGAGAGAGAGAGAGAGAGAGAGAGAGAAATTGAGAGATTGAGATTGGTTGCCTTCCATACTCACCCCAACCAGTGGTTGGACCACAACTTGGGTATGTGCCCTGACCTGGGACCGACCCACAACCTTTTGGTGTATGGGGCAATGCTCCAGCCAAATGAGCCACCCAATCAGGGCTCCCCTCAAGCTTTTAAAACGCTGGAGTGTACTAAAGGAAATGTACTGAAATGGCTTAGTGGGGAGTTGGTCAATGTGATTAGGCCCTCTGAGGTTCAGTGCACTTATCTATAGAAGAAACAAACTTTTCACAGACTTAGGACAGAAAGTAATTTTCCAAATTGGCCACAGGGTAGTTGTGAAATCCAACTGAGAGCAAGGAACTCTCCAAAATGAGGCTCTTACCCTCCCACAAGAATTGGAAGACGGGCATAATCCTAAGGACACAGTTTTGGGTCTTGGTCTGATAGAAGCCCTGCTTGACTTTGTCAAGTCTCCATGCAGGAGATTGGATGGGATTATTTGTTTTGAGTATTGTGTAGTTCTTGGAAGCCAACCACATTCCAATTCCATTGTTCAAATCTTTATATCCATGGAAATGAGATAGTTTATTATACAGATTTTAGAAAGAAAAATGTTTTCATCTCTTAGTAGCAATGTTTACTGCACCCTATATAAGCTGCTCATTTGCTCTATCTTGGGCTAAGGTATAGAGGAAGCTTCTTAGTTTAAAGATCCAGTGCTGGTTGCTACGATATCACTAAATATCAGAGGAAAATTAGTCAAACCTTTGGATACACTGCACCTTTCAAGTGACAGATCACAGATGTTTAGGACAACATTCAATTTACAGGAACCAGCAATTATGCGTTTTGGCATCAAGCACATATTGTGTGTACCATATTCACTGCAACAACCATCTGTTTGACAACATTGGCTGACTCTTCTCTGTAAAATCATGGTTGATGAAGGGAGAATGTACCATCAATGCATCTCTATGCTCCGTCATTCCCTTCCCTTTGTGTGTTTGAAAGTAATGCTGAGTTATGTTGTCCAAACTAAACATACATTTTTGGCCCACAGGCATGGGTGACTGTCAAGCTTTCTGGGTCCCTGAAGAATCCATGCCTAATTTTTCTAATTCATCCTAAACTACCTGTGGTTCTTTAAGCATGCCCTGCTCCCTAATGTCTTTGCTTGCACAGGCCCATTCCTCTACCAGAAGTAATCTCCTTTTTTTTTTTTTAAATATATTTTATTGATTTTTTTACAGAGAGGAAGGGAGAGAGACAGAGAGCTAGAAACATCGATGAGAGAGAAACATCGATCAGCTGCCTCCTGCACATCTCCTACTGGGGATATGCCCGCAACCCAGGTACATGTCCTTGACCGGAATCGAACCTGGGACCTTTCAGTCCGTAAGCCGACGCTCTAACTGAGCCAAACCGGTTTCGGCAGTAATCTCCTTTTTTATGTCCATCTGAGATCTTCTATTATTTCTTCAATACCTATTTCAAAGGTCGTATGTTCTAAGGTTTCCCAGCCTCATGATCTTTGGGACAATGGCTCGTTAGCTTTATGGTTCTTACCATGCACTATTATCATTGCCTATACTGCCTTCTCCCAACTATACATGTGAGCTCTCAGAGGCTAGGAATCAATGCATATCACATAATTATACACGATGGAAGCTGAGACTACTCAGGAATGTATTCAGAAATTGAAATGTTAAGAAAAAAAAACAACACACCTACTTTACATGATTAAAATTTTTTTAAAGGTTATTTCAATTAAGCAATAGGGATGTTTTAGGGAATAAGAAAACTTGATCAAGATGTCCCTCCTGAATGAATTGTATCAAAACAATTCCAATAATATTAATCAAAAGGATAATAATAGCTACCATTATTAACACTAGTAAATGCCTCATATGCATTATTTCATTTAATATCATAGTTTCCCTGTGAGGTGGGCTATTATTTCCTTCATCATATTCCTATTATATAGACAAGGAAGTACAAGCTCTGACTAGCTAAATATTACCAATAATAACATATAGATTTAGGATTTAAATCTCACTATTGTCATTCAAAAACCCATGGTCTTATCCTCTGTATGCCTCCCAATTTGTTCAATCATTCTCAAAAGTGTTCAGAAACATTTGTAATTATCTTTAAATGTGCTTTAAGTTGCATCAATTCTAGCTTTTATTTTTGCATGTTGTTCTTAAATGATTATATATAAATATCAAGGTCAAGAAGAAGCTTTTGAAATTCTATAAAGACCATCCAGGGAACCACTGCAAAACATCAGTGCTGTTATATCCTGTCTAGTTTTTTACGCCATGTGTCATCATCCACCTTTTTAATGTTATTGATAAGAGGAATTTTTCCTACAGATTGCACAATAACTTTTATAGAAATGGTACAAACATTGCTTTTTAAAAAGAAATATTACTTAAATAATTAAATGACTTGCCAAAAAAAAACCCCTCAAAACAAAAAAACACACAGACCTCAAATTCCCTTGAAACTTTTAAATCCTTCTAATAAAACACTGGGTTCATTTTTTGAATCCTTTCCCAGATAGTTAACCACTGTATATAGCTTTCCATTTTGATTTTTTTTAACTTCATCATAGAATTAACATTCACTCTCTTGGCAGCCAATCCTTTTTTCAGATAGCTCTACTAATAGTTAACTATCTGGATCTTTCAGGGTCTTGTATCCTTGAATTCTTATTTAAATTCTGTGTACATGTCAGAATAAATCACTTTTATGAAATGATAACCCTTTAATATTAAAAGTTATCCTATATAATAAAAGCCCAGTGACCAAACAGCGGAACAACCAGAACGACCAGTTGACTGGTCACTATGACTCACACTGACCGCCAGAGGGCAGATGCTTAATGCAGGAGCTGCCCCTTGGTGGTCAGTGCGCTCCCACAGTGGGAGTGCTGCTCAGCTGACCGGGATGAGCAGCACTCCTACCGTGGGAGCAGCTGCTCAGAGGACAGGCCCACAGCTGCTTGGCTGACTGTGATGAGCGGCACTCCCACAGCAGGCCGATCCCTGCAGACCACGCTCCCCACCAGTGCATGAATCCTGTGCACCAGGCCTCTGGCTTTTATATATATTTAAATATTTTAAAAGTATATTTTTATTGATTTCTGAGAGGAAGGGAGGGGGAGAGATAGAAACAACAATGATGAGAGACAATCATTGATTGGCTGCCTCCTGCATGCCCCACACTGGGTGGGGATCAAGCCCGCAACCCGGTCATGTGCCCTGACTAGGAATTGAACCATGATCTCCTGGTTTATAGGTTGATGCTCATCCACTGAGCCATGCTAGCTTAAAGTATAATTTTTTATTTCAATGAGAGATCATGCACATAATATAAAATTCACCCAGGGCTTATTATGTACATATTAACTTATTGGAATATACTTCAAATTTATGATGACTAAATTCATCGAGTTATGGAAATATTACTCCAATGAAAGTGTATTGTCCCTTTCCTCTTTCTGAGCTATAATTGTTATACATATTACATTTATATATGTAAGCCTTGCTTAAAAGCTGAAAGAAGAGGAAGCTCTGGATTATTGGATAAATCCACCCAGTGTGGAGCTACAGTCAAGCTAAGCTGGGGATAGACAGAGAGTGGGTTGTGGCTCAAGTCCCACAGGCTCTCAGAGTTCTTTCCAGATTTTATTACATTCCCTGCAGTAAAGGTCTTCTTATTTGTTTTATGCCCCTCAAAAAATTTCCAGATACTTTAATTTTTTAAAAAAATAACGTCCACTAGTTGTGTTTATTTCATTGGGAAGAGGGTCTGTGGAGTTGTTTGCAGTATCAATTCAGAAATCAGCTCTTCAATATTGAACATTTATTAATATAAAAATTATCAAATACATTCTATATAATAAAAGCCTAATATGCAACTTGACCAAACTGTAGAACGATTGGTTGCTATGACACACACTGACCACCAAGGAGAAGATTCTCATGCAGGCGCTGCCCCCTGGTGGTCAGTGTGCTCCCACAGGGGGAGTGCCGCTCAGCCAGAAGCCAGGGTCATAGCTGGCAACTGCAGCGGTGGTGGTAGGAGCCTCTGCGGCAGTGCTAAGAAGCCACGAGCTGAGCAAAGCAGGTGGGCGATAAGGAGCGAGGGGTCCTGGACTGCGAGAGGGATGTCTGACTGCTGGCTTAGGCCTGCTCCCCATGGGGTCCTGGACTGTGAGAGGGCATAGGCCAGACTGAGGGACCCCCCCCCCCAGTGCATGAATTTCGTGCACCAGGCCTCTAGTATAGAAAAAAAATATTGACCATTACCAATTTTCTCAACATGACTAGGCCCATTTGACAAAAGAGGAAATAGAAGCTTAGAGAAAAAAGATAATATTTGCAAGAACTATGAGCTTGTAGGAGCCATATTTGAACTTAAATGTACCGGTTTCCAAATTGTGCTCTTGCCATTGTTAAAAACACTGGGCTGGCTAGAGCATTTTGTGTGATGCAAGATTTCAAGGAAGTGCTAAAAAAAATATAATGGAGAGAGAGCACAATAGGTCTATAGAGCACAGGAGCCAACCTGAAAGAGTTCCCAATGGTCAAGTTGGGTTAAAAAAAAAAAAAGTGACTCAGCAAATAGGTAACGCGAGTATTAGGCTCCTACCCAGGAAATAAAAAAAAATATCAGGAGCCCATACTGATATAACTAAAACCCAAATAACTAAATAGAGAAGGAAACCCTTCCCATTGAAAAATTCTAATTGATAAAAAAATAAGGAAAATATAAAATTACCACAGAAGTATAATACAATTTAATGTTAGTTTAAATTAAAATTCATTTTATAAATGCACACCACTGTAATACATTCTGCATGTGAGATCCAGTGATAAATGCTAAGGTGAGTGGGCGGGATGGCAAGCAAAACTCAATTTGAGGGATGTACATAAAGTATTGACTAGTGCTCTTCACAAGTGTCAAGTTCTTGAAAGACAAGGAAAGTGCGTAAGTGCCACATACTGAGGAAGACAAAAGTGACATGACAAGTAAATTCAGCATGGGCTCTTGAATCAGATACTGGAACAGAAAAAAAAAACACAAAAAAACATTATTTTTTAAATGATGAAATTGAAATCCACTCTTTATTTCAGTCCATTGTGCCAAGGTTCTGTTATCAGTTTTGACAACCATTCTATGGTTATGTTCACTGTTAACATTAAGTGACGGTTATGCAGGATTTCTCTACTATTTTTGCAAATCTTCTCTTTTATTTTATCTTTAAAAAATATATTTTATTGATTTTTTACAGAGAGGAAGGGAGAGGGATAGAGAGTTAGAAACATCGATGAGAGAGAAACATTGATCAGCTGCCTCCTGCACAGTCCCAACTGGGCATGTGCCCACAACCAAGGTACATGCCCCTGACCAGAATTGAACCTGGGACCCTTGAGTCCTCAGGCTTATGCTCTATCCACAGAGCAAAACCAGTTAGGGCTCTTCTCTTTAAAAAAATAAAAAATAAAAAATAAAATATATATATATATATATAATTGATTTCACAGAGGAAGGGAGAGGGAGAGAGAGATAGAAACATCAATGATGAGAGAATTCTTGATCAGCTGCTTCCTGCATGGCCCACACTGGGGATGTAACCCAGGTATGTGCCCTGACCAGGAATGGAACGTAACCTCCTGATTCATAGATTGATGATCAACCACTGGGCCACAAATCTTCTCTAAACCTAAAATTTTCTCAAAGTTCCTTTTTAAAAGCATAATGGCTTAAATTTATATAATATTTCAGTGCTGTCTTATCATCAAGAAATTATTTTATTTATTGGAAATGAGAATAATGCATACAATCAATCATTATTGATGTTTCTTAAATGCTACAGAAGCACAGAGAAATGAGGGATGTTAATATGGATTGCACTGAGTTTTGTGAGAAAGGCATTAAGGAAGGCTCCATGCAGGAGGTGACTTTGAGGACTGTGAAAAGCAGCCAGGTTTTTATTGGTTAGACAAGTAGGAGAGGTTGAAAATAACATTGGTATATACAACAAGGTTAGAAGGTCCATTAAACAGTAAAAAGTCAGGTCTTCTTGTAAAATAAAGTGCTTGGAAAAGTCACACACAAATTAAAATAAAAAAGGTTAGTTGTGATCAAATCATACACAATGTCAAATGTCTAGAAAACAGGTTGGGACATGAAGTATAGGTAAAGGCAATCATTTGAGATTATCTACGTGGTAGAACACATTCTATGCAATTACAGTAATAGGTACATATCCATGAATGCTGGTTTTATTTGCTGAAAAATCACAAGTACTCTCCATGCTTTTAAAATATGTCAAAATGCAATTATTATCACACTTTTTCTGTTGAGACAATTATGCGTATCAACTGATTTTCTATTCACCCTACAAGGTTTATAAAAGGGTGGGAATTTTTTTTTTCCTAATTCTTTTCAATCTTGCTTTGAAATAGACTACTGAGGACACATTTGAAAGGGCCTAAAAATATCAATATTCTTTTAAGGGTTTGTCTTGTTTTTGATAATTTGTGGGGGTTTTCTTTGGATGCATTTTTAATTTTTCTAATGTGTTTCTCCCCCGCCTTCTCTTTTTTTTCTTGCTGAATCTATGGTCATCTTAAACATCATCCACAAGAAAACATGTTCTTGGTTCATCAGCATTAATCAACCTTTTGACAACACAGCTACGTCTCCTGTAAATTAACCGAATAGGAGAAGATGGAAAATGGCTTTAGATAAAGTAATGCCTTCAAGGCTTTTTTCCATTAGCCTGCTTTCCCCCTCTGATTTATTTTAGTTTTGGGATGTGATAACAGTGTTTCATTCTTTATTTATTTATTCGCCAACTATTTATAGAATTCCTACAACATTTTAGGAGTTCTACTTGCAGCTGCAGAAAAAGCGCAGTGATCCAGCGGCCATATTTCAAGGTCCTTAGAGTTTAATATGCACCATATAGGAGAAAAAACATAGGTAGATTATTCTCAAGAAGATGCAAATACTGATCTAATTGATTGGTATATATCCACTTCTAAATCCCCTTATCCTTCAACTTTATTTTCAGTGCTTCTCACTGAGTAAGTACTACAGTTTCCTGATTCATATAAAATACATGTGTGTTTGCACATGCATGGGTCTGTGAATATTAACATTGTGAGTAAAGACTAATTTCAAACTCATCAGCTATTTTAGAACTTGGGGATAACATTTCTTGTGATTATAATATTAAAAGAATTAAGAAAGTATTAATCATCCAAAAGTGTGTCTTATATTTATTGCTGTATTTGATAAAATTTCTATAAAATACTGAATAAGTTCCTCTTCCTTATAAAATACTAGTGGTTTTTGGCCTCTAGCTTTATGAACAAGAAGTTTCATTAGAATGAAATAAAAATGAAAAACTCTTCCAGTACCAATAATAAAAATATGTGCTCTAAGTTCAATTTAGTTCCCATATTAATGGGTACCTGTGTAATTCAATCTCTTGAAACTACTCCATCACTTGCTAACTGCTTTCAGATCCACATTATTCTGCATTCATACTTTTTTCTTTCCTGTTTTCATTGTTCTTGGTATTAGCCATCTCAAGCACACAATGAGTTCCTAGGATGAAGATAAGCCTTTTTTTTCTTCTTCTTCACCCATGTCCCTAGTTCCTAACACACTACTGGGCACATAACCGGATGCAGAAAATGCTGACCATGTTGCTGTCTTAGGGTAAAATATACCTGAGTCTCAAAAAATAGTAACTTAGCTTATTGGTTTCTATAGCTTCCAAAATACAAAAGATATGAATCAGAATTTTGACTAGAGCCATGAGATAATACACTTGATTCCGTACAAGGAAGATAGATTCCATTCCTAAGTTGTTGAATCAATAAGTCATCAAGTGATTGTTAGGGGAAACCTGTCTCCTGCCTGCATATTTTTGGTAGCTCACAATAATGAATATATAACTCATAAAGAGGAGGAAGAAATAAGTTGAAGCATATTTGTACAATACAGTATAATATGGAAATGAAGATGCATGAATTAGCTCCAAGTATACATAAACATGGCTGAGTCTGCAAGATAACTATAGTGAAGGTGCAATGAGGTTAGGACAGGATGTTATACTTAAAAGGCTTTACTTAGCTTGTTTTTTAAATCACAAAGATAGTGGTCACATGAAATAGTAAACTACAAGAGAGAGAAAATATGTATTTGTTCATATATGGGTCTGTGAATATAAACATTGTGAGTAAAGACTAATTTCAAACTCATCAACTATTTTAGGACTTGGGGATAACATTTCTCGTGAGTACAATATTAAAAGAATTTAGAAAGTATTAGTTATCCAAAAGTGTGGCTTATAACTATTGCTGTATTTTATAAAATTTCTATAAAATACTAAGTTCTTCTTCCTTATAAAATACTAGTGATTTTTGGCCTCTAGCTTTATGAACAAGAAGTTTCATTAAAATGAAAATGAAAAAGTCTTCAAGTACCAATAATAAAAATATGTGCTCTCATTGCAACTTGGTTCACATATTAATGGGTGTCTATGTAAGTCAACTTTATTTTTATTTATGAATCATTCATACATGATATATCTAGACTCATCATAAAAATGATATTCAGTAAAATCATATGCTGGCTGTGTGTTTTAAAAATGAATTTGGGCCCCAAATTAACTTTTGACTGATAGCTATGCGTAGGGAAATGCTTCTGTACAAAACAAAGACTACAGTAGTCTATGATTTAAATCAACATGCGGATGCGTCCTGCAGATGCATCTGATACAATGTGAACAAGAATGAAATTATGTAGGCAGAGATAGCATTGCAGGTGTTGCATGTCCTGATGAGAATATATTATAGAAAAACAGGGTTGGCCACCAGTGTAGGGTACACCGGTTTTGCACCAAGATTTTATATTTCCTTCCATGAAATTACTCATGTAGAATGAGAGTCCCAACCTCTGTGTGTCGGACTGATTTTTTTTCCAATTAAAGTTGACATTCAACATTATTTTGTATTAGTTTCAGGTGTATCGCATAGTGATTAGACAATCATATACTTTACAAAGTGATCCCCCTATATCGCGAGTACCCACCTTGCCCCATTTATAGTTATTACAATATTATTGACTATTATCCCTATGCTATCATTTACATCCCCATGACTATGTTGTAACTACCAATTTGTACTTCTTAATCCCTTCCTTTTTTCACCCAGCCTTCCAACCCACCTCCCCTCTGTCAACCATCAGTATGTTCTCCGTATCTATGAGTCTATCAGACTGATTTTAAGAGCTCCTTAGAAAGAAGAACTGGATGTCACAAGATTCTCCCAGTTGCAGAGAACTGTGCTTGAGACAACAGAGCCCCTGCATTTGCCACCAAGATGCTCCGCTCTGAGTCGTATTTCTGCCATGTTCAAGGTGTGCGACTTTGCGAGCCTAAATTTTATGATCTGCATCTGTAGCGTGAGGAAACGAATAACCACCTCTTCAGAGTGCAATAAAGATGCTATGAGATCAATGAATGGGAAAGTGCTTTCTAAGTGGTAAATCATACCAATATGAACAGATAATTACAAGAAGTTGTTTGATCCTTGAGTTACATCATAGCCATATATTTACTCTTGGATCCTTAAACCGTCATTGCTTTAGCCCTCACCATTTGATTTTGATTATGCACAATTCTTAAATTGCATTGATTCTGCTTTCACTCTGGGGTCTTGAGGACAGACTGATGGGACAGTACAACAGTCTGCTCACCTGTCTGCAGTTTGCCACACAGCAAAGTGATTAAAGATAGTTTAACTATTGGAGGGTTTATTTTTTCACTTAGCTATAATTTACAAGCCATAAAATCTACACAATTTGTACTACAGTTTGACAAATTTTGGATAAACGTACAGTAGGTCCTCAGGTTACGTTGGAGACCCGTTCCTACAGAGCGACATAACGCGATCATCACTGTAAGTTGGAACCCACCTACATAAGCACCTACGTCACGCACATGGAGCACATACACAGCAGTAATGAAGTGAAACAGTAAAAAAAAATTAAAAGAAAGGTAACAATTCCTGACCTTTACTTGTGGTAAATAATAATAAAAAAACATAAAGCACATATGTACATACGTCGAAACGATGGACCTTTTTTAAAAAAAAATAAATAAATGGGAGATGGCGACGTAACCGCGAAATGACGAACGTTGAGTCCAACATAACCCAAGGACTGCCTGTATATGGCCCTACAAGGATCAGCACAATCAAGTTTTAAAAACTTTCCATCACTGGTGATCATTAACGATATTGTGTGTCAAAGGCCAGTTTTGATGCCTGACTCTTGGTAGGTACTCAGTCAACGTTTTTGTTGTTGTTTCTTGGACCTGTTAACTGGTTTAGCAAGGGGATCAGCCTATAATAGGAGACATGACAGAGATCTAAAACATTTGTCACTCACATACAGAGAAAATATATTAATGATATTTTCTGGCATAAAGTGAGAAGAATAAACAGAAGAGTAAATGAATGAAAGATCAGAGAGAAGTTTAGGGATAAGGATTGGGTCCTACAGTATATTCACTGAAGTTGCCAACTGTAAAGTCTTAGATGAGTGCATCAGCCTTCTAACCTGTAAACCAGAAGTGCTCATAAAATACCGTCATAGAGTGAGTTTTGATTTTACCAGTAAGTGAACTTGCTTTGACAATGGTTAGCATGCTAAGAGACAGGATAACTATTAATTGAATAAAAAATGCTATGCTTGAGTGCCTCAATCACTTGCTTTGAGGAAATAAATTTTTCCTTCGGAGACTCCATTCGTATCCATGGTCAACACAATCACAGGTCCATCCATTCTTATTTCTGAAACATATCTCAAAGGTACCCATTCCTCTCTCCATCCACTAAGCCAACCCTTGTCCAACTCGGCATCATTACCTACATGGAAGCCTTCTATATATTCTGTGCCCTGCTTCTATTTTAACACCATTCAAACTATTTCCTACAAAGCAATTGGGTAGTTTCTTCCTCCCTGCTTCCTTCCCTCTGTCCCTTTCTCCTTCTCTCTCCCCCTCTTACCTTTTCTTCCTTCATGTGTTCACAGAACATCTGTTTAATCACATCACTCCCTTACTTCTCATTGCATTTACACTAAAATAGAGGCTCTCTAAAAGGGTCTCTCATTTCCTGCAAGATGTGGACTCATGTCAATTTTCACCTCATTTAATTTTTCTCTAGTATATTGTTTTTAGTTTTAGTTATTTATTTCTTAGGTTCTTCCATAGGCTGGGAACCTATTGATCCATCTCTGTCTCCCCAACATACCTTAAATCTAAAGGACACCTCTTCAGGGAATCATTCTTACATACCATCTTTTTGCCACCTTTCCCTGCATCCTGTGTGTTTCCCTTTAAGTAAATAACTTACATTATAACCTATGTGTATTATGGGTGCCACGTGTTCATTGTTTGCTTCTTTCCTTAAATTGACAACTCTGAGAGAGCAAAGACATTGCTTCATTCATATGTGGACATGCAGCCCCTGGTGTATCGCCTGCTAAATCCTCAAGGGATGACCTCGGATGCCCATTCTTACTACTGGATTTGGGATCAGCAAAAACAAAGTTATAAAAGGGCTGCAAAAGTTGTTCAAGTGTGCATACATAACTTCAAGTAAAATGTGTTGAGTGTAACTTTTAATTTTAAAAAAATATATTGCATAAAGCTATGCATTCTTCACTACTTACAAACACATGGAGAATAAATATTTAATGGTATACTTAAGTGCCTGATTTTACTCTTTTTGTGTATGAGCTATAAGTACAGTTACCTAATATGATGGTGGGAAAGACCTCCGATGTGCCAGTATTCCAGCACTACCCTACCAGAGATGGCTCCTAGTGCCCATCTAAAGGTTCTTTTTTTTTAATTTGTTTTTTTTTAATTGATTTCAGAGAGTAAGGGAGAGGACGAGAGAATCAGAAATATCAATGATGAGAAAGAATTATCAATCAGCTGCCCCCTGCATTCCCCACACTGGGGATCAAGCCTGCAGCCCAGGCATGTGCCCTGACTGGGAATCAAACCCTGACCTCCTGGTTCATAGGTCAATGCTCAACCACTAAGCAACGTTGGCAGGGCATCTAAGGGCTCCCTTGCCTTTGTAGAATCACAAGTAGTCAAGGAAGTTATTTTCTTCCATGACCTTAGTGAGTGAGTCCCTAAAAATGTAATCATATGCAATACACTTCCTAGAGAGTGGACTCCATTCCATACTTGCTTCGATAAGTTATTTACTTCAACTTTATCTCCTAAATGCCTTGAGTTTCTAGGCCCTGGTGCCTATTTTTTCAAATTTCAACCTTCAGCTCCACAGACAATTAGCAACTCAACTGACCCCTCCTCCTGCCAAGCAAATTCCAAGGTATAACAACACATTCATATAATCTTCATGCAGAGTTTAGCTACCGGAGGAACATATGAAATTTGGGGCCTCAGATAATCACTTTTTTATTATTTCAGAATACTTGGAAGCAGACAGAAAAATAAACACGCCTTTGCTAACACAGTCACCCCAGGAACAATGGCTGCTCTATTTTTTTTTTAGAGTATATTTTAGTTATATTTTGTTATATGTACTGTGGGATCTGGGTTTGCATTTATTTTCACAGATGGCATAGGAAAATTTCTCCAATAACTCCTGGTGCTAGTCACTGGATGACTAAAATGTGCCCATATTTAATGATTTTAATGAAAAATATTAAAAGTTGACTACTCAGTGTTCCTCCAAAAATTAATAAATCTCTTTGTATGTAACGGATTGTCTCCTTTAGGGAAATATGTTTGGGTCTGTGTAAAGATTGTAACTTATGAAGAAGTTCACACTAAGACAAAATAATGTAAGTAAGAAATAGCTCCTGAAAGGGAGTTGGGGAGGGGTCATTTCAAGAGTTAGTTCTTTTGGCATTTTTTTTTCCTGTGGTAAGGTAAGTTAAGGGATGATAATCATAGGAATTTACTTGATTTAGGAAAATCTAACTCTGTCTTAGCCCAGACATCCTCTTATTATGAGATCCTTGGGGAAGAGACACAGAAAGAAAATATCACATCAAAACACTACTTTAGCCCTGGCTGGTTGCTCAGTGGTTAGAGCACCAGCCTACGCACCGAAGGTCTGGGGTTTCCCTCTCTGTCTCTCTCTCCCTCTCTCTCCCTTCTACTCTCTCTGGAAATCAATGGAGAAAATATCCTACCGTGAGGATTAACAAAAGAAAACACACACACACAAAACACCACTTTAATATAAAACACACCACTGGCTTTCTGACCCATGCAGAGCCCTGGGGGACAGCTGGGCTAATGGCTTATTACATAAGTCTAAGCCCTAAAGTACACCTATTCCCACTAAGCCACAATTTCAAACTCTATCAGTGGTTCTCAACCTTCTGGCCCTTTAAATATAGTTTCTCTGGTTGTGACCCAACCATAAAATTATTTTCGTTGCTATTTCATAACTGCAATCTTGCTACTGTTATGAATCGTAATGTAAATATCTGATATGCAGGATGGTCTTAGGCGACCCCTGTGAAAGGGTCATTTGACCCCTAAAGGGGTCGCGACCCACATGTTGAGAACCATTGCATATTAGCAGCCTCTGGTTTACATGACGAGCAGAAAGAGCAAAGAGGGGAGAATGCCCATACGTGAAGTAGAAAGTAGAAAGGCCCTAGTCCAACCAGGGAAGGCTCTTGATTTTATTTATCCTCCCACCTCACTGATGAGAGAGAGAGAGAGAGAGAGAGAGAGAGAGCGAGAGAGAGAGAGACTCAGCTAAATGTGGCTCAGACAGGACTCTCACAGGGGCTTGATCAGTTTCCCTTGGAAGGATCTAAAAATAAATGGGGAGGGGCTCAAGCTTCAATGCCACATTTCTCACAGAGCCCCCTTCTTTGAATCCTCATAATATAAAATACACCGAAGATTCAAGCACTATTTTCTTTGTTCAGTTTTGTTGTAGGCAGAGAAATAGGATATTATTAAACACTGTACTTGTGCTAGATTCGAGTAGTTACTCCACGGTCCTTTATAGAGCAGAACTGGTACTTTTCCTGGCGAGCAGCAGCACAATATTACTCCAAATAACTGTGTGAAAACAAACCATGACTTGTTTATTGACCAGAGAGCCCAAACTTCCATCTCAGCATCTCAGCAAGACTTGCACTAATATGTTCTCATCACTTCACTGAGGTGCCCGCACATGGGCTGAGACCATTCCTGCTGCCCTGGATGCTTTCAGCTGGGAAATAAATGATGAGGGTACTTATTCTGGGAACGGATTAATTAAATATCTTTCCTGGCAGTTCCATTAATATCAACACAACATGGCAGAGATATTGACATAGTGAGGAAACACCGCTTTCAACAACAGGGCTTTGTTGACAAAACAGTGAGATGTCTAGACCATTAGCAACAATTCAGAAATCCATCTTCTCCATCAACTTGATATAGCTTACACACAACACATATTCAAACATTCACTCACTCTCCAACTGGGTAGCAGTTAGGCAGAGAAAATGAGGTTAGTGATCATTCAATATCAATGTGGGAGGGGTCAGACGCACACGAGGCCATGTAATTGGGGGGAGGGAAAACAGCAGCTACTCAATCATATCATTCAATGTTGCCTGATACCACTGAATGTACCAATGAAAAGAGAATGCCACAATTTACTAATTATCTGCTATATCCCTGTTACCTCACAGATATTACCTCATGTTTTCATAAAAGCTTTGGGGGTTGTCTTATTGTCCTGATTTTGCCACGGAACACTGTGGCTAAAATAATTTCCAGGGTTTGCTAGAAGTCACACAGCTTGTCAGGAAGCAGAGCTGAATGGGTCCTATTCCAAAGTCTTTACCCTTTCCACACTTCCTGACCCCAGAGGAAGGTGCAGTCCCCTCTTTCCATTCCCTCCCAACCCTGAGCATCTGTGATTCTGCTCAGTTGGATGATGGGATCCATGCAGTGCTTCTGTTTAATGCCATCAGAGGTTCTGTGTAGCTGCTTTATGTGACTGTGTCCTCTGCAAAGACTCCTGGCTTTTTGAGTGGGCTTTGATTCACATGTACTCTCAGATCTACCTCCGGTAGCATCTAGAATGTTATCACATGAAATACTAGACTGAGAAAGCATAAATGTTTTCAAGAAAGGACACAAAAAATAAAATTAGAAGAATACAAAAAGTCTACTACTGTCTATGCTTGAGTTATATTTAGGATGTAGTCCGTTTTCTAGCCCCTGATTCCCAAAGTTGCCTGGAAACACCATCTTTATAACTTGTAGATCTTGTCCTCAGGTAGCCTGTTTTCCATGATCACATACTCTGTTCTTTCCCTCCCTCCTTCCCTTTTTTTTAACTCCCTCCCTCCTCTCCTTCCTCCTCCCCCACCTTCGTTTCTTCCTTTCTTTTTTCCTTCCTTCCAAAAACTTCTATGTGCAAGTATATAAGAGACAACTGCTCAAAAAATATCATGAGAAATGGACCATCATGTTATCGTGTGATCACTACTAAGTCAGAAGGAGATGCGCCATATATGTATTGACAACTTGGGATGTGTCTGCTGTTTTGGGAGCGCAGGAAAGACTACTTGAAGGAGGTGATTAGTGACTGAGCCTTGCACTACAGGAAATAATCAGGCAGAAGTTAATAGAATGGTGTTAAGTATTTTGTGTATCAAGAAGACATACTAACATGTTTGAAGGCTTTTTAAAAATGTCATTTAAAAATCAATTTCACTCAGGAGCTTCAGATTCAAGGACAAAGACATGATGGGTAGGATTTTCGGCAGATTTGCTCTAGATTTCTTTTCCCTTTTTTTCCAACCTTGCACTAGAATGAAAAGGGTGCATATTAGGTGTGAAAAGGTATATTTGAAATTGCCAGGGCTCAAGCACAAGATTACAGTGTTAATTCCCTCTGTTCAAGGCTGCTGAGCTTGAAAATAAACTCTGTATCAGGGAAAATCCCAGCCTGAACAAGGGGCATGATACATTCATTGGGGATGGCTACTGACCATGAACTTGGCAGACTTGGGCTTGAATAGCATCTGAGTCACTCACTGATTGTGAGACTTTGAGCAAATCACTTAACGTCTCTGAAATTCAGTTTCCCTAATCATACAGTGATGATGATATGCAGCCCAGCAATACTTAAAGATTTATTTATTTATTTATTTATTTATTTTTTAGAATTTATTTATTTATTTATTTATTTATTTTTTTATTGCTTAAAGTATTACAAAGGGTATTACATATGTGTCCATTTTATCCCCCCGCCCTAGACAGTCCCCTAGCCTCCCCTATCCCCCAATGTCTTATGTCCACTGGTTATGCTTCTATGCATGCATACAAGTCCTTTAGTTGATCTCTTATCCCCCTACCTCCTGCCCCGCAACCCTCCCCGGCCTTCCTGCTGCAGTTTGACAATCTGTTTGAGGCAGCTCTGCCTCTGTATCTATTATTGTTCAAAAGTTTATAATGGTCTCTATTATCCATGAATGAGTGAGATCATGTGGTATTTTTCCTTCATTGACTGGCTTATTTCACTTAGCATAATGCTCTCCAGTTCCATCCATGACGTTGCAAATGGTAAGAGTTCCTTCCTTTTTAGAGCAGCATAGTATTCCATCGTGTAGATGTACCACAGTTTTCTAATCCATTCATCTACTGATGGGCACTTAGGCTGTTTCCAGATCTTAGCTATGGTGAATTGTGCTGCTATGAACATAGGGGTGCATATATCCTTTCTGATTGGTGTTTCTGGTTTCTTGGGATATATTCCTAGAAGTGGGATCACAGGGTCAAATGGGAGTTCCATTTTCAGTTTTTTAAGGAAACTCCATACTGTCTTCCATAGTGGCTGCACCAGTCTGCATTCCCACCAGCAGTGCACAAGTGTTCCTTTTTCTCCACATCCTCTCCAGCACTTGTTGTTTGTTGATTTGTTGATGATAGCCAGTCTGACAGGTGTGAGATGGTACCTCATTGTTGTTTTGATTTGCATCTCTCGGATGATTAGTGACTTTGAGCATGTTTTCATATGTCTCTTGGCTTTCTGAATGTCCTCTTTTGAAAGGTGTCTATTTAGGTCCTTTGCCCATTTTTTGATTGGATTGTTTATCTTCCTTTTGTTAAGTTGTATGAGTTCCCTATAAATTTTGGAGATTAGGCCCTTATCAGATATGAGATTGGCAAATATGTTTTCCCACACAGTGGGTTTTCTCGTTGTTTTGTTCATGGTTTCTTTTGCTGTGCAGAAGCTTTTTATTTTGATGTAGTCCCATTTGTTCATTTTCTCTTTCGTTTCAAGTGCCCTAGGAGCTGTATCAGTGAAGAAATTGCTTCGGCATATGTCTGAGATTTTGTTGCCTTTGGATTCTTCTAGAATTTTTATGGTTTCCTGTCGTACATTTAAGTCCTTTATCCATTTTGAGTTTATTTTTGTGTATGGTGTAAGTTGGTGGTCTAGTTTCATTTTCTTGCATATATCTGTCCAATTTTCCCAGCACCAATATTTAAAGATTTAATGAGATAATATATATAAACTACTTTGCAAAGATTTCAACACTATATATTTAAAAATAGTATCAAATAC
The DNA here is from genome assembly GCF_014108235.1 of Myotis myotis. Lineage (NCBI taxonomy): Eukaryota > Metazoa > Chordata > Mammalia > Chiroptera > Vespertilionidae > Myotis > Myotis myotis. The sequence goes on along the minus strand of NW_023416323.1, from coordinate 34,177,146 downwards.
TATGGCAATAATAATTATTGACTATATCTGCTATTCCCAACTCTGGGTATATATCAAAATTACTTTAGGGCTTTTGTAAAAGTTCAGACGCTCGTCTTACTTCCTGGAATCCACTTCATCACAGTATCTGCAGAAGGAGTTGAATATGTCTGCTTTAAAACATACCATAGCCCCACCGGCATGGCTCAGTGGTTGAGCATTGACCTCTGAACCAGGAGATCACAATTCGATTCCCAGTCAAGGCACATGCCCAAGTGGGCTCAATCCCGCGTGGGATGTGCAGGAGGAGGCAGCTGATCAATGATTTTCTCTCATCATTCATGTTTCTCTCTCTCGCCCCCTCTCTTCCTCTCTGAAATCAATAAAAATATGCTTGAAAAATAAATAAATAAAACACGCCATAGACAATTTCCACATAGAACTAGAATACTTCCAGATTTATAACAGCGACCTTCTCTGAAAACTCCATTACCCATGAAGCTCTAAAAGAGCGTGTGGCCAAAGAGTAGACATTTTCTGTAGTTGCTAAAAATAATGAAAAGTATGGCTCACTCAGTTTTTTTTTTCCAAATTCTTTCCAGACTCAATGTTTCCCAAATTCTTTCCTAAGTTCCTTGCTTCCTACCTCAGACCTGATTGATAACAGATAGGTAACAGATTTAGAATTATAGCTATTCTGCTGGCCCACTTGCTGTGCGCCAGGAATACAGGAAGGATTTTGCATAGATATGTCATTCTTCACATACAGCGACACAGCACATGGTTCTTCATGGCCGCTGTGCCTTAGATGAGAAAAATGAGAACCAGAGACACTGACATTCTTTTCTAAGGTCACACAGCTATCAAGTGTCAAGAGGCAGGCGCAGAGATTTTAGCACTATACTATGCTGCCTTCTGGTGTTCAAACTGATGCGCTTACATCCAAACCTAAAGGCATTTCCTATTACACTTTGTCTGTATGGCTAATGTCTGGCATGAATATTGGAGGCAAATATCTTGAAGTATCATCTACTTGAATGGCCTCTGCTGTCCAGGCCGACTGGACTGTTATTTGGCAATCGAGAGCATGCCCAGTTACATTTCTGTACCCAGCACTGAGCCATCACTTTCTAAAACATTCCTGTACATCCCTCGCCGTTTGTCTATTTAATTCATTGTTTAAGTATCCTTGCTTTTCTGCATGTATTGTTCCATTCCAGCGAGCTGCTTCTGTGTGGATTACAGGCGTTGCATCATTGTGACTGAAACCTAATTGACTTCCACGGTAAATATTAAAGGAAGGCGGCAAATGTAACTAGTTGTCCGTTCAACATGACACAGAACGGCTAATGCCCATGTGTAATGAGGGGAGACTCTTCAGAGCTTTGACTCTTGCTTTTTGGGGGGAAGGAGGCGAATCCTCAAGTGATTGTTGACAAGTCTGTGGCAAATGTGTGCACCGAGTGAGTAGTTGAAATAAAAAGCCCTGTACGAAGTCGTTAAACATCAAGCTCGATGCATTATTCATTTAGTGGCTTCAAAGTTGGACTTGGGAAAATGTAAATAAAACATACAGAGAACTTTCTCCCTTCTGAAAACGATTTTATAGTCATGAACTAAATGCAAGGAGCACTTAATGTGTCGAACTGCATTGTATATTTTATGTAAATGAAGAATATTGAACAAATTCCCCATTTGGTAAGAGAGAGAAAGAAAATGTACCTCTCTCCTGATGATCAATGCCTCTGAGAAAATAAATTATCTTTATTTTCTCCATTATCTTTTATTGCCATTTTATATACTCTATAAAATATCGACCTGCGAGGTATTCAAATGAAATGTGATATAATGTTTCCGATGCACAAGTCTTTTTTTACACCCTTCAGGCATGACTGCAACCTCCTCTACATCCTGAACATGCCTCAGGCTACAATCTGCCCTGGTAATAGAAAATGGTCCAGTGAGAGAGTGCCTTATATTAAAGCTAATGTCGTCCTTGGAGCCCAAAGGGCTGGGTTCAAATCCCAATTCTGCAGTTGAATGCGAGCCTGAGGATACATTAATTCTAATGACGAATGGAAAGCATTGTAAAACTGAGGAGGGACAGAATACACATCCATCAGGTAGGGCCACGAGTATTAGTTAAAGTGGATTCTAAAGAATTCGTTCAGAGACCAGGCCCACACGTTGCTCTTTCTGAATCCACAATAACAGCTTTTCCCAAAGCCTAATAGTCATTAGCCCCATATTTTCATGCACCACTGAAAGCAAGGTCCCTTCCCCCATGTGAGGACACAGTTAGCAGACACTGTGGCGATGAGTCAGGAAGAGGGCCTTGACCAGAATGTGATGAACGTAACCATGATGAACGTGAACGTGCCTTCGTCTTGGATATCCTAGCATCCAGATTGGTAAGAAATACATCTTTCTTGCTTGTAAAAATAAGTTTAAAGCAAGACAGAGAAATTCACCATTCCAGAAATTGATGTGATCGTGTTCTCATCAGAGGACAGCATCCCAGAACTCAGTTGAAAGCCAAGGCAGACCCGGAAGCCTGGCAAATGTGAATTCCTCAATGAAAAACCCTGATTTTGATTAGGAATACAGAAGAGTGCAGTCAATGAGGACATTTCCACTGACAGAAGCAAAATGAAAACAATACATAAATATATGCGCATAGTTGTTTTTTAAGGCCTAAAAATAAGTGTTTTAACCTAAGTACTCTCAAATGAGTGTCTGAGTCAGAAGCCTTGCAGGCTGGTAGTGTAGTTGGGAATCCATTAGAAAGTAACGAAGTGAGTAACCTAGAATACAAGTAAGGAAGGAGAAAAAACCAACACCACGCGTGTCTGGTCATTGCCCTGTGCCACTAATGCTTGTGTGGCCTCGACTTCCGAGGAGCCTAGTACAACTGCTCACAAAACTGCCTGCCTGACATCCAAAGGAAAGTCATTTATGCACAATCATCTATCATGCATTGGTCAAGGGAGCCCCAAGACTTTAACTCCCATGCATTTCTGGGTTGCACTTGCCTGAAAATCACTAGAGTTCCTTTGGGCATCTCATGTGTTGATATTTAAAAAAAGGCCTTGTGTAGAAAGAAAGACTTCCTTGGCATTGGAGTTGCACTTGTGAGCAGCTGTGGAGCCTGCATGCCACAGGTTGCTTCAATGGTGGCTGGAGTGAGCAGCGTCCAAAAAGCTCATTTTGCAACACTCAAGACCTGGTGCATGGGACCCATGTTCAGTCTCTCAGAGAGCATCCTTCAGGATAGCCGGTCTCTGCAGAGACTCATTGTGGGGTTCAGGAGAACAATGTCCTAACTCCACGGCTATGGGGGGTCCAGAGGACAGCAAGTGAAACTCCTCATCTGTCCACTCAAGCACTCCTTTCATACTTCTCTCACCTGTGGCCAGCACTTCTGCAGCTCGGGAATGCTTGTCCAGGGCTGGGTGACTCAGGCTCTTTATTATTTTTATTTATCTCTCTATAATCTATCTATCTATCTTTCTTTCTATCTATCTATCCATCCATCTATCTATCTATCTATCTATCTATCTACCTATCCATCCATCCATCCATCCATCCATCCATCCATCCATCCATCCATCTATCTATCTATCTATCTATCTATCTATTATTTTAATCCTCACCTAAGTTGTATATTTTTTGCATTGACTTTTAGAGAGAATGGAGGGGGAAAGGGAAGAGAGAAGGAAGAGAGAAACAACTATGTTAGAAAGACACACCGACTGGTTGCCTCCCACATGCACATGTGCCCTTGACAAGGAATCAAACCCTCGACTCTCCAGTGGGCAGGCAGATGCTCTAACCACCGAGCATGCCAACCAGGGTGTGACTCCTAGCGCCTTCCTGTTGAGTGGGTTTCTAATGGCCTCCTGTGCCTTGGGGTCCTGGAAGCCCTTTGGCAGGACATCAGACCTGGAGACCAAGAGCCGGGGAGGCTCTGTTGACTGCACCAGCAGCAGCTGCCACAGTAGAGGCTGGGGTAAGAGGCAAGGTAGGAAGTGGTATACAGTAGGTGGCCCCTGCAATGCCATCATAAACACATTTCTTATTCATCTTAAGTAACTACTTTTATTTTTAAATGAATGCCTTCCCAAACGTTTGGTATTAAAATGACTATTCATTTATGTTGCTTTTTTAAAAGGGTAAAATATGAAAACATTACCAATGTTGTTTCAATTTTTTCTCACTTCATACACATGCAAAAACATACACACAGCCCTAATACACACAGCTACAATATGCAAAATAAAACCAATGTCAATGTGGGGGATGCACTTCCATCAGACAATCAGAAATTTAAATCGCCACCTTTGTCAACTAGATGACCTCGAGTATAAGAAATGTTTCTGATCTTTAATTTCTTGATGTGTAAAAATTAGATGATAAGACTGGTATTCACGTTGCACTGTCAAGAATAGCTTGGAGCACACACAGGCAAACATGCACCCCAGAAAGTGCCCCGGAAAGCTTTGGGAGTCTGTGAATCTACTAAAATGGAATGTAAAATTGGAAGTGCATTCGTGTGTCAGTGCACATGTGAAGTCTTTTCCCTATGCCTCAGCTTTAATGAGAATAACAGGGAACTGCAATTTATTTCAGTGCCCTTCCTCTTTAACCTCCCCCTTCCTTCACGGATTCACCCGTCTTCTACCGTTACTTATGAAAAGGTTCCCAATGGAAGGCAGCCACTCAAGTTTCTGTCCAGCTTTATCTTGCCATGGGACTTTCTGTGACTCCAATCTTGTTGCCCATCCTTTTAAACATTTTTTACTGGGCCCGGCTGTTGTTGCTCAGTGGTTGAGCATCAACCTATGAACCAGGAGGTCATGGTTCGATTCCCAGCCAAGGCACATGCCCAGGTTTCTGGCTCGATCCCAAGTGGGGAACATGCAAGAAGCAGCGATCAATGATTCTCTCTCATCATTGGTGTTTCTCTCTCTTTCTCCCTCTTTCTTTCTCTCTGAAATCAATAAAAATATATATATTTTTTACAAAAACATTTGATTGGTTTATTTTATTTTCTAATTTTGGAGGGCCTTCAAGCACCTGTTTTGCCAACAGAAAGGCTGGAGTTCCCAAAGAAAATGGTAAATTTGCAACGGGAGAAACAAAATGTAAGCTATGCTGTATTTTTATGAGATGGAGCCAGGTGTTGGGGTGAGCAAAGGATAAATGTGTAAAAGGTAGCATTTTCTTGCCTCTGGGTGTGAAATACCTCAGGAAGGCAAAGTTGAATCAAAACTTTTCAAATGCCATGACAGTTACAGTTTGCAAAATTATCTCTCAGCCATTTCATCTGAAACAATAATCAGGCCTCCAGGAATGGGTTTCATAGGTGAGCCTCACTGCAACATAGTCTAGCGCAGATGAAAAATGTATTTTGCAGTACAATCAAAATGATAATTTTTTCAATATGCCTTTCGAAGCAGCCTTTGCCACAGAAAACAACAGCACATACAAACGACTGCGCCAAACTTCTTAGTCCATAATGTAGCAGGAAGCAGAATTAATTCTTTTTACATTTACAGGACTTTTCCTCCTTGTGTCCCTATAGACCCATGTCCTTGTTGGATTCCAAAGAGGTAGACAAATTTGTGCAATGGAGCTATAGTGTGGTGCTTTAATGATTTTAATACAGTATTGTCTTTGCTTGGGTGACATAAAAATAAAAGTAACCTATATAATAAAGAGCTAATATGCTAATTAGACTGAACAGCAGAACAAGGGTCCAGACAACCTTCCGGATGAAGCTGGGGCTGCAAGGGCCCAGGCAGCTGGGGCTGTGAGGGCCGAGCCCCTTGCATGAATTTCGTGCATTGGGCCTCTAGTAATGAATAAAGAAGGTCTAGGAGTTGATTTTGATTTTCTGTGACCATACACAGTTTAAAGTTAGAAACCTGAGGGTGGTATAGACCAGTGGTTCTCAACCTTCCTAATGCCCCGAGCCTTTAATACAGTTCCTCATGTTGTGGTGACCCCCAACCATAAAATTATTTTCATTGCTACTTCATAACTGTCATTTTGCTACTGTTATGAATCATAATGTAAATATCTGATATGCAGGATGTATTTTCATTGTTACAAATTGAACATAATGAAAGCATAGTTATTAATCACAAAAACAATATGTAATTATATATTTGTTTTCCGATGGTCTTAGGCGACCCCTGTGAAAGGGTCATTCAACCCCCAAAGGGGTCGCGACCCACAGGTTGAGAACCACTGGTATAGCCAGTTCAATATTAGGCTCAGTTTTTTCATATGTTAAATTAGAGTAAGCATAGCTCCTTAGATTGTTTTTTTGTTTAGTTTTTTGTGTTTGTTTGTTTTTTGGAGGTTTGAATGAGACAATATATGTACAGACATTAGCCCGGGTCTGGTTCATAGGAAGAAAATCACTAACTGGCTATTATTATTTTGTGATGTTGTCATAAAAAATAATACTAATACCTTTCTGACTCTCTTTATTAAAAAGACATATTATTTCTAGGAGATATCATTGTAGCCAAAACTGATTACTAGAGACATTGCCAAAGGGTATTATTTATGTAGCATAATCAGGGTAGTAAAGGGGCCATATATCATGCCCAGAGATAAAGAGCAATGGGCTAAGAGTTGAGACGGGACAATGGATATCATTAATATGAACAAGCACTCAAAGGCCCTCATGTGATAGAGAGACAATATCTAAACTCTATGACTCCAGATGGCAGAACTTAGATCTACAGTCATAGAGTAGAATGTCAGCTCTGTGCGTACAAAAGCAGCTTTTTCTATTAATGGAGTTGTCTAGTAATGGGAATTACAGAAGAAGAAAAGTCAATCATTCCTTTCTGCATTTCACAAGGTGTACAGTAACACTGACCTTGGGAGAATGGATCCATGACAGGCCACCGGTCAATGGGGACCAGGGGAAGCAATATTTATTCCCCCATCCTCCCATCAGCCCACATTCTCAAGGTCTACAGCAAGGGAGAGAATAAAAGGACTTTTGTTTGTTTTTTGTGTACTATTTCCTGCTTGGTAGATGTCAAGAACAATCCTTCTACACCTCAGAAGGTTTGGCTATTCATTCAGTCATTCAGCATCATGTGTCTGTGCCTCAGGATACACAAAGGTGAGTCAGACATGGGACTTTCTCCTGAGCACGGTCTGGAGGGAGAGATGGAATTGTAAACCCACAATTGCAACATGGTCCAATGCTGAGACAGATGTGTACAAAGTGGCATGTAGTCAGAAACACAAAACAGCTTCCCAGGTCAGCACAAGGGTTTTAATCCTTCAGGAGAGACACTAAAGAGAAGGGGTTCTTGGTGCAGTGTGATAAATCATGCAGAGGCTTTCTACCACGGCAGAAGTAGCCTGCATGGAAAAGTGGATTAAGCCTGGCTGGTATTTCTCAGTGGTTGAGCATAGACCTATGAACCAGGAGGTCATGGTTCAATTCCAGGTCAGGGCACATGCCAGGGTTGCGGGCCCGATCTCCAGTAGGGGGCGTGCAGGAGGCAGCCGACCAATAATTCTCTCACATTATTGATGCTTCTCCCTCTCCCTCTCCTTCCTCTTTAAAATCAATAAAAATATATTTTAAGAAAAGAAAAGTGGATTAAGCAAAACTTAGAAATGCAAAAGAATCGGAGTGCTCGTGGGGCAGCAGGTAATTTGGTAGTCCTGGGGCAAAGGGGTGATAGGGAGAAATAGTGGAAGACTGGCTGGTTTCACCCCAGGAAAGGCCTCCAAAGGCAAAACAAACAGCATGGACTACGTCACCTGCTTTGAGAAATGGACATTTTACCCTGAAAGGGTGGCGATAGATCAAGGGGTCAAGAAAGAAGGCTGGGGAAGGAATGCGGAGCATGGTGACATGTTAGAAATAATAGGCAATGATGTGGTAGCCATGAGAGCAGGATAAGGAGCTGATGGGGAATGAGACCCCTGGTTACTATGCCCTGTTTGCTGAAAGGTGACATTACAAGTTTCACGGGGGAAATCATGGACTTAGAGTAAGAAGAAAGCAGAGGAAGCCAGGGGTCTGACTCTTATGCACTGTGTTGCTTGGACCTAGATGGTTTCCGGGATCCCTTCGCTTTCCTGTTTGTCAACTCTATCTTTCTGACTAGGATGCTATTATTTAGTAAATATTTACTGTCTTTGTCTTTGCTCCCTGAATTTAAGAGATCAATGCAGAAGCCCCTTTTGAGTACATATTATTTAAAATTGAATGTCATTGTAATCTTGTTGCCATGCCTAATTTAGCCCCTTCAATTAGAGCCATTAAACTATTTTTGTCTTTAAAGGGTATATTTTTATTCTCACTCTGACCCTTCTTAAATGGCTGTTAAAAGTATATTTCTTCACTCTGAGTAATAAACTACAACTATTCACTTAACAAAATATATTTAAAAACAAAAACTTGGATGATTGTCAAAGCAAGAGTCTGCTGTACACAATTTCAGACCTCCACCAGGAATTAGCAAGGGCTGTGCTGACACAGTAAACGCATATTTACTTTTGTATCCCCCAAAATGCATTGTTACCATGGTAACTCATGTAGTTCCAATGCTACCAAGAGATAGAAGTTCTTGGTGGCTATAAAGAAAAAAAATAATAATAAAAAGGGAAGAAACAAAGACAAAATAATCAATGAGGATTATTATAAACGCAAAGCCATTTTTATGTACCTCTGTGTAAAAAGCTACAAATTAGCTAGGGAAGGGAGACCACCATCAAGGAAATGCTTCATCTCAGCACACTGCTCCTGATTGTCCCTTTATCAGGAAAAAACCCTTCTGATTGTCTGTCAAATTGTTTGAGCAGCTTCATCAGTGTTCATTCCCATGAAGGAAGATACCCTGAATCTTTGCTTAACATCACAGGGCCAGCGGAGGGCCAACATACAAGGAGCATTAAAGAACTGTGAAACAGGCACAGCTGGTGTGCCTCAGTGGTTGAGCATCAACCCATGAACCGAGACGTCACCAGTTCGATTCCCAGCTGGGGCACATGCCTGGGTTTTGGGTTTGATCCCCAGTGCAGGCCATACAGGGGGCAGCAGATCAATGTTTCTCTCTCACATCAATGTTTTTATCTCTTTATCCCTCTCCCTTTCTCTCTCTCTGAAAAACAAAATTATGAAATGAGTAAATGAATGAAGGCAATGCCTACAAAACCAATAGTTAAAGCAGACTCTGTTGGAGTAAAATGAGCAAGATTTCCAAATGTTTAATGTACATTAAAAATAATATGGGGAGTTAATAAAATGCAAAATCCTGGGCCCTACTCTAAATGACCTGGATTTAGTAGATCTAAGATGGGCCTTAGGATGGTTAGCAGTGTTTAACATGTGTTCTAGGTAAATCTGATGAATTTGATCGAGGAACTTCTCTTTGAACACATTTGGGGAGAACATTGAACTATAAGTAAAAAATTCTAAATTTGCTCTATTGCTAAACCATTTTGTTTCTGCTGAGGGTTCTCTTTTTAGAGAGAATTAAAATGGCATATCAATCATTTTCAAAACAAATGCATTCCAAGGTCCCTATCTTATTTCATTTAAATTTTTTCCCCTGTCTTAACATTTGGGTTCTACATAAGGTATTCTTTTTCAAAGATGGTCCCTGCTGCTAACCATAATATACCAGTGATAACCTGAAATTAAAAAAACAAGATAACTTTGACAATATCAGTCATATATATATATATTTCCCTGAAAATCTGGTTTTAGAAATTACCCAAATGATTAATGCAGGCAGTCTTTAAGAATTTTCTAGACCAAAATAAACCTACTGGAGAATCATCAATAAACTTTATTTACAAATTATAGTTACCAAATAATTGCCTAATCATTGCTTTTAGATTGCTGAAAATAGAAAGTATGGAATAATACATTTATTTTCAAATAGATTTCCTTTGTTTTTTACCCAGGAAAAGCACCTCTTAGTTCACCCTGTTAGGAAAATTGCAAAGGCAAAATCTTATTAATGAGCATGTTGAAATAGTCTAGGGGTAGTAAGTAGAAAGAGGAAAAGAGAGCTTAATTTCTAATGTTTACATTCCCTAGATTCCCGATAAAGAAGAAATTCATTTTCAGGAAAAAAAAATACAGCTGAAACTTTAATCACTGTGTGTTGCTATGATTTAAATGGCTGGGAAATAATAACAAACAACAAAATCTATCATCAACTGTTGCTTTTTCTTGCAAAATAATTTGTCTTTTTGTATCAAGTCCTCCCTAAATGTGCTCAGGGTTAAAGGTTTGGCAATTAGGTCCGCTTCTAGACTAACTGAGCCAACCTCTCCTTTCTGAACCTGAGGGCCTGTTTCCTCCAGCCCTTCTTTTTCTATCCCCCTATCTCTGCATCTTCTTTTCCTCTTTCCACCGTTAGGACCCGAGGAGGAGGCTGAACCACTATCTCCCAGGTTAGCAGGTCGTAGTCATGTGCACTTCCCACTGGTCAGACACATTGGGAGAATCAGCCGGTGACCTCATCCAAGGAATTAATCTGAAGATGGAAATGGATCTGCCAATTTAAAAGAGGTCAAGCAGCAAGTGGGAATTGAGTGTGAACTGCAAGCAGATGGTGAATGCATTTCAAAGAGAGGAGTACTTCCAAGATGTGGGGCTGCCAACACAATTACTAACCATAGTGTTGTTTTTTATAGGAAAGTCATGTATAAAGAATTATTAATATAAAGCTCATTTAAAATATAAAGCACTTTAGCTACTTATTTTGTTGTTTGTTTTTTGTTAATCCTTGCCCAAGGATATTTTTCCCATTGTTTTTTGTTTGTTTGTTTTTGGTTTGTTCTTTTTTTAGAAAGAGAGTGGAAGGGAGGGGGAGAGACAGAGAGACAGAAACATTGATTTGAGAGAGACACATTGATTGGTTGCTTACTGCGCACATTCCCCAACCAGGGCCTGGGATCGAGCCTACAACCCAGGAACCTGCCCTTGACCACACCCTGCCCTTGACCAGAATCAAACCTGGGACTCTTCAGTTGAGAGGGCCAAGGCTCTATCCACTGAGTCAAACTGGCTGGGGCACCTAGGGAACTTGAAAGGCTGAGTTGAATGGAACCTGAGGCTACACATGCATTTGGGGGTCATGCTGAGGAACTTCTATGTTATCCTGCATACAACGGGAACCAAGCAACAAATTCTAGGCTGGGCAGAAACATGATTATGTGTTCAGTTTAGGAAGGTGACACAGGCCTTAGCGTGGAGATTGGGGAAGGCAGGGGCAAGAGGGCCTGTGGTTGTGATGGGGTTATGGATAAGGAGGAAGAAGGAACGTATGTTTCCCTTAAAGATACTTTTCTAAATGTTTATTTCTTTAATGAAGTATCATGTTAAAATCCAAAATAAATTCCAGGTGGGCTCAAATTGAAATGAATATTTGATTAACTCACTTTGTGGAGTAACATGGAGTGGATCATGGCTCACCGCGTTTATCCCCACCCAATTAAACGGGAAGGTGTTTCTGTTTCCCATTTCTGCTACTGGAAAGATGTTTCTTTCCTGCATGGCCTGGAGGGAGCCAGCCCTGCATGAACGGGCGAAGCGACCCTGGCCCTGGAGAGGCGGGATCTTTGACCTTGAGCTGCTGGAGTCTTTGAATGACTGCCAAGATGCTGCCGGTGTCTCCTGGAGAGAGGCTAGGCAGGACCCAGGAAAGATGAGGATGGACTTTTAATGTGCTCAGAAATGTTTATCAGCATAGAAGCTGAGCATTTAGAAGCCACTGCAATGAGCATTAAACTTGAGCAATTCGGATAATGATGGCTAACATTTTTTTAGTGTTTTGTAAAATCTGTTTGTTTGTTTTTTTAATATATCAATTTTTATTGACTTTAGAGAGAGGAAGGGAGAGGGGTAGAGAGATAGAAAGATTGATGAGAACATGGTTTGCTGTCTCCTGCACGCCCTCTACTGGGGATCAACTCAGCAACCCTGATGGAGAATCAAACCAGGACCTCTTGGTTCATGGGTCAACTCTCTACCACCGAGACACACCAGCTGGGCAATCACTAACATTTTATACAGAATAGACACCGTTCTCAACACATTACAGAGACTTGTTTTGTTCTAACAATTCTGTAAAGCACTCTGTCATTCAAGGTCCAAGCAGAAAATACTTAGGACACTCAAATTCCGGTAATTTGAGTAGAGATACGCCAAGGCCTTCTTTACAAAGGTGCGCCTAGGGTGCCAAGAAACCAAAGAGACAGCGAGGTAACCCTGGACTAGTAAAAAGCAGGCTCTGCTACTACCACTAGTGTTCAAAGGACAAGGTCAGAAAGCAGTAAGTGAAACAGCCCCCTGAGAGGGAGGGTGGGGTCAGCACATACTGGAGGCTGAGATTTGGGGGCAGAGTGAGGCCATGCAAGTATCTGCCTTGACCCTCTAAGAGAGCTAGGGCCCGTGGGACTAATACTGTATCAGCTGGGTTTCTCCAGAGAACCAATAGAATATATATATATACCAACAGATTTATTGTAAGAAATGGGCTCAGACAATTGTGGGGCTGGCAAGTCCAACAGGTGTAAGGCAGGATGGCAGGCAGGAATCTCAGGCACAATTTCTGTACTACAGCCTTGAGGCAGGATTCCTTCTTCTGCAAGAAACTTCCATCTCCTGCTCTTAAATCTTCAACTGATTGGGCGAGGCCCACCCATACTATGGAGTTGAATCTTTACTAAGTCGACTGCTGTTAAATGTTAATCATATCTGCAAAATACCTTCACACCAACATCTAGACTAATGTTACACCAAACACATGTAATGTACACAATCTGACAAATACACTGCCCTTGAAGATTAGGTAGGATATTTATTGGGCATTTATTCTGTTGGAGGCTGTACACATGCTGCCTCAGTTGGTCCTCCTGTGTGACAGAGAACATTAAAGTGTCTCCCTCCCTGCTACCACGTAATCTCTGTTGGTTTCACTGCACATCTCACATGTCAGTTAAGTAATGAGACCCCGAGTGCCGGGGGCACCACCTTAATATGCTTTAAGTTGCTGCAAGGGTGGGTGAGAAGAGGTCAACCAAAGAACTTGTATGCATATATGCATAACCCATGGACACAGACAATAGCGTGGTGAAGGCTTGGGGAGGGAGTGGGGCGGCTAGATGCGGTATATGGGGGGGAAAAAGGCAACATATGTAATACTTTCAACAATAAAGATTTTAAAAATATATATGCTTTATATAACACACTAGACCTGACTGGTATGTGGAGGCATCTTGATCATGACTTTTATTCTCAATGAACATGCAGAAGAAAATTCAGATTAATGTAAATAGCTAAGAGAAAGTTACACATTTTATTTTTGAGTGTTTTAAAAAGCCAAACCCTAAAACAATGGTTCTCAACCTTAGCTAAAACAGTGATATCACTTAGAGAGACTCTACAAATTTTAACATCAAAGTCACAAACCCAAACTATTAAATAAAACTCTGTAGAGGACAGCATCAGGAGTTTATAAACTTCCTAGGATACTTAAATATACAGGCAAGGTTGAGAGCCGCTGTTGCAAAATAAGGGAGGTATCTTCAAAAGTATAGCATCATAACCCGGCCTGCATGGCTCATGGCTGACTGTCAGCACAGGAACCAAGAAGTCATGATTCAATTTCCAGTCAGGGCACATGCCCAGATTGCAGGCTTAATCCCCAGTAGGGGGCGTACAGGAGGTAGCTGATCAATGATTCTCATCATTCATGTTTCTATTTCTCTCCTTCTCCCATTCTCTCTCTAAAATCAATTAAAAAGACATTAAAAAGTATAGCATTTAGCTGGAAAATATATATGGATTGTAGGAAGTAAAAGCACATCATTTGTGTTTATGTACACACACACATACACACGGCTATCACAGAGCCAAGATCATTTGTGTTAACCAATATAAAGCTATTTATTTCATATTCTAACCCTTTATTTAAAAAAACCAAAACATACAAATCATCCCTATAGCTACTAGACAGGAATTCCTCCAGGAATTCCTGCCAAAGACAGTTCTCTATTTAGAAAATCAGGAAACAGGAAAAGGGTTTTCAACTCAAAATCGTGTTTTTATATTATAGATGTCTCCCTCTCTGCCCACCTATTTACATACCTACCTACCAGCTATGTAACAAGACAAAAAGGAAGGAGAACCTGACTCTTGAGCTGCATAGAAGCCCGTATTCTCAGATAAATGAATTGGAGAACATGTGGGAGCAAAGTATTTATCTAGGACAAAGGAAGAATCAATTACCCCATTAATAGAGGTGATATGATACTATATGGAGGACGATATACCCTCATCCTTTAGCACATCCTGAAAAAAAAGCATATACTGAGGCTCAATACAGGGTGGGGCAAAAGTAGGTTCACGGGTGTGAGTACTTGCAACATAGTTTATTCTTGTATTATGATTTATTATCATATCATATTCTACATGAAAAACTGTAATGCTACTTTTGCCCCACCCTGCATTTACTAAAAAGAAAAAAAAAATAAGTTTTCTCCTTGGGCTACCTCACTCTACCTTAGGGATCTGTTAATACTTCACTCACTCATTTTAAGGTGGGAAGTTTATTTGCACTGTCGCTAGTAAAAATTCCGGTGTTTAAATGCACTCTCCTATTATGAAGAATTTTATTGTTCCTATTGCCTGGCAAGTTTACTGTGAAGGAAAACAGTCATCCCTAAATAATTGGAAGCAATCTGCAGGGTCCTCTTTGCCAGAAGCACTGCCCAATAAAATGTAAAATCAAAGCATGATCTCTCCTCAGTCTGACATGCCCACTGGCTCACTGCTCCCCATGCTAGGGCTGCGTTACAGAGAATTCTAGTCTCTGAACCATTAGGGAGAGAGGTGGTAGGTACCTGAGTATGTTGGTGGGGGAGGGAGGTAGCAGAAACGAATGCACATGGACAATCAGGAAGCAGAATTCCTATAAATAGAGGTGGACTGCAAAATTTCTGATCAGCCAAGTCTGCTTTTGACTAAGAGTAGGTCCTCAGTAATAATGTTATGATCTCCATCCTTCCTGCCTGGACCCACTGTTTTCCTCTAGGCCACCCTGAGTTTTAGAAAACAGAATGTCTTGCTATCCCAATATTCTCTTTTGGGGTTCTTTCTCCCCCTGGTTTTATAAGTTCTCTGAAGCAGAGACCATCATTTACTCATAGTTCTCCTGACATGGAGGAGTCAGTGCCTGGTATATTGGAGGTGAATAAATGTGGATTATCCGCACACCAGCCATTTCCCGAGCTCCCCCTTCACATACAACACAAGACCAACAAAGCTTTATATCATATTACAATAGCAAAGGATAGTTGACAAGTTTACTAAAAGCCGAGGACAGAAAATTAGATTCCAGATGAAAATCACTAACTAAAGTCACACAAAGGGTCATAGGCTTAGAGAGCAACAGTGGTAAGTTTGCACCAAAAGGGCCCTCTGGTGGAAAAGATAAAACATGAGTATGACCAGTAGGGGGCAGGGCTGTGTTCACGTGTATGTGATTTCTATAGCCACCGGGGTTCCAGGCTTGGTGTAGCGCCCTGCTATCCTCTCACTATATTGAAATTCTTGGTACCTATTGAACCACAAACTGTTCACTTTCATTTTTTCACTGGGGTCTAACAAATTACATAGAAAGGTTTTCTAGGATGAGTAAGAACTGATTCCACTCTCCATCGTTAGCTATTCTTCAGAAGCACGGCTACGCTTTTTGATTTTATATGTATTATATTTGTGTGTACATGGGTGTGTGTACCTCCAATGGTAGGGTGCTCCTTCTATAAAATTGTTAAGAATTGAGAAACATATAAAAAGCCCCCAAATTCCCCCAAATGTCAACAGTTAGGAGCTGATACTGACATCTTTAATAAATCTGCCATGTCTATTTTTTTGTTGTTGTTAATCTGCACCCAAGGATATTTTTCCATTGATTTTTTTTTTTTTTTTTTTTTTTTTTTTTTTTTAGAGAGAGTGGAAAGGAGGGGAAGAGACACAGAGAGAAACATTGATGTATGAGAGACACATCAATCGGTTGTCACCTGCACTCGCCCCAACCAGGGCCAGGGATCCAGCCTGCAACCCAGGCAAGTGCCCCTGACCAAAATCTAACCTGGGACCCTTCAGTCCATGGACCGAGACTATCTACTGAGCCAAACCGGCTAGGGCAGCCGTGGGCAAACTACGGCCCGCGGGCCGGATCCGGCCCGTTTGAAATGAATAAAACTAAAAAAAAAAAAAAAAAAAAGACCGTACCCTTTTATGTAATGATGTTTACTTTGAATTTATATTAGTTCACACAAACACTCCATCCATGCTTTTGTTCCGGCCCTCCGGTCCAGTTTAAGAACCCATTGTGGCTCTCGAGTCAAAAAGTTTGCCCACCCCTGGGCTAGGGCCATGTCTACTTTTGATGCACCTTTCTCTAATTTTCACACCTCCCCCTCCCCAACATATACACTTTTTAGTTCTTTATTTTCATTGGTCTAATACTATAATTAAATCCTTTATAACATTACATATAAACAACTACATGATAACCCCACCATATGAACATACTATATTTTCTAACTTTCTCACTCACCATGTTTCATTATTCTTTTGTTCTTATTGCTATTTTTCTAGCACACTTGTTAAGCCTGCTTTAGAAGCATCTGAGGCTTAGAACAACGAAACAGAGAGAATACTGAAATGGGATTTTCCGACAGAATCAAGGTACATTTTTACCCTACATGTTGCATGCAATATCCATGAGCAGCAAATTAATCTACTGTTCACTAGATATTTGTAACCTGATGTGATTGATTTTAAAACGGCATTGATGTCTGTGTTACTCTGCAGCTTTCTTAACCCAGGTCTCCATGGGTCCCTGTGGGTCTCAAGCCCACTTTGAACAGAGTCACTGAGGAAATTGCTGTAGCAACTCTTTTGTCATGTTTTCTTGGAGACCTGAATTTATTTTCCTCCAGCGCTGTCAGGAGTCAGGGGCAGGTTTATAAATAGCAATAGTATGGCAACAGCCCACTCACTGAGAAATATATCATGTGTACCGCAGCTTATCATATGGCCTTTGTAACATTCCATATGCTGGACATTACAGACTGAGGTCACTTTTTGTTTTAAGGAATGAAATGCCAATCAAAGTCCAGCAAGTTTTTTGAGAAGTGGATCACTTCTCGGGTTTTATTTTTTGTTTTTGATTTTTTAATTTTTTAATCTTTATTGTTGAAAGTGTTACATATGTCCCCTCTTTTCCCCATTGACGCTTTCTAGCCCGCCCCCACCCCCTGCCCCAGGCCCTCACCACCCTATTGTCTGTGCCCACGGGTTATGCATATAGGCATACAAGCTCTTTGGCTGATCTCTTCCTACCCACCCTTTGTTTCAAAGTTTGGGTCTCACACCCTTACTTGTCATTCTCAGGAGATCAGATAAAAGTCATCCCTGGGTGTTAGTATGATATCAGAGCTGAGATGTACAGTAGAAAAATGAGAATAGATTAATATAACTATTTGGAGACACTGAAGTACTAACTGGTTTTGTTTGTTTGTGTGTGTGTGTGTGTGTTGTTTTGTTTTGTGGGGGTTTTTTTGGTGCTTTCGCAAGATCTCATAGACACAGCTGACTACTTGGATCCGTAGTCACACGTGCTAGTACATCACTCCGTTTCCCCATATACTTAGTGTGCTCCTATATGTTTTCCGATTGTGCTGATGAGGGCTTTATGCTAAAACAGGAAATCATTAAAAATGGTCTAATTTGCTGCAGCCTCTAAGGAAAAGCCAACTCTTGTGGAGTTTACTTGTGAACTATGTCTAATCCATCCCACCACTAAAGTCAAGGATGCCGAGATTGCATCAGCCTTTCCCCCGATAGGAGCTCAGTACACGGGAGGGCACAGCTAAGTGCAGAAAGACTTCAGTTCTTCTTCCTCTGAGGATGTCAAACAAGGAAGCACTCGGTATCCACTCTGAGCAAGTTTAAAATCATTGCAACATATCTGCCTTCCGAACAAATCCAGATTGTGATAAGAACCAAATGAGGCAATTAAGGCAAAATAAGATTTGCAATTTTCAAAAAGTGCTGCAGATATTATTGTTATTGGGACAGTCAGCCAGGAGTGATTTTCAGTAACTGAATCATTTAGGCATGTTTTCTCCTGGTCCTTTTCATTCCCATAATAAATTCTGTCGCTCAAAAGTGAATCCATTTCCATGAGATTCATTTATTGCCTCCTTCCTGTCCACCTTATAAAAGAGCTTCCTTCTTTTTAGTTAATTACTATTTGAAAAGTGTTTCAGAATCCTTAGAAGAAATGTTAAATGTACTTCATTTTGGTATTTACTATACATCATGTGCCTCATACAATACAGGACAAAGTATTGTAAATGTTATATAACTATGTATTTGCAACTTATTTCAAAGTTGGTGAATAAATACCAAGAAATAGCTAAGTGATTTAGGATTTTAGAGCAGTGGTGTTTGACATGATCTGAAGAACTACAAGAATTGCTAAACCACATTTTTGATCACCTATACCAGTGGTTCTCAACCTTCTGGCCCTTTAAATACAGTTCCTCATGTTGTGACCCAACCATAAAATTATTTTCATTGCTACTTCATAACTGTCATGTTGCCACTGTTATGAATCATAATATAAATATCTGATATGCAGGATGGTCTTAGGCGACCCCTGTGAAAGGGTCGTTCGACCGCCAAAGGGGTCACAACCCACAGGTTGAGAACTGCTGTCCTATATCAGCATTTGTGTTAATATGTATTTGATACAATAATGAACAAATAGAACCTCTGACTTCTAGGGGCTTACAATCTAAGAAAAATCAATTGAAAGTTTAGAGAAGAAAACATCTGGTCTAACAGTGATCTTATTTGGAAATATTCAATTTATATAGATTAAACAAATATCTCAGTTTTTCATTTTATTTCTGTTGTATGATGAAACCATGTGCTATAAAAATGGTTTTGTTGGATCAATTTCAAATATGTAACAAGAAATGCAGTCTTCAAAGAGTTGTTAGCAACATAGAGACATTAACATTTTAGTGGCAGAGTCACTCTTTATTACCTTCAGCTCTTTCAACTCGAACTGTCTCATGGATAATACTGATTTTGCCAATGTGGCTTTGCTGAGATCATTTTGATACTTGCATGGAGACTATGACATTGTTACACACTTTCAATTACACTTGAAATGTGCTATCTATCCATTACTTAATAGCTATCTGCAGTATCCTATTCCTCCAAAGTATGCAAGAAACGGGTCATGGAATGTTTTATGATGATCAATTCTAGGGTTACAAGGTAGGAGAAAAGTAAAGCAATGGATTGAAAGCAGAAAAAGTGAGCCAGAATTTCAGATGGGGACAGGAATTCTAGTAATGTGCATAAAATACTCTTTAAAAATTATAATAGTGTAGAGAATGCCCAGTTTTATAAGTAAATAGAAGTACCATTATTCAGAACAGGTGAAAGGAAAAATATTATATAATAATCCTTTGGCAAAAAAAAAAGTTAAATGTAGACCTAAAAACAAACATCCAACAGAGACTTACACTTAACAGTATTAATCATGCTGAACTATTAATAAGAAGCATGAAGAAAATGACCAATCTTGATGCAAGTCACATGGATTTGATTATTTGTGAATGACAAAAATTAATCAATAAAATAGAGGAAGAGAAACCCAGGCAAAACCAAACCCATTCTACCTTGGGCCACCACATTCATTTGTAGGTGTTTCTGGACAATATCATGTATTACCATCACTAAGCATGGTGAGAGTAAGCTTCTTATGTGATGTGGGTGGTACCAACTTAAAAATCACAGAGAGATTTTCTGATTACCAATAGGAGGAGGACTTGGATTCTGCTTTTCACATCAGAGAGTTTCAGACATTCTCCTAATTGAAAAAATTATGATTTTACCCTGAAAGCCACGTGTTTCTAATGGGAACCAGCATGGGTCACAATGGTGCATCCTGAGTAGCTGACAATCCCAATAAATTAGATCTGCCACTTTCTAGTTCTAGTAAAAGTTTAGGAAATATTGAACCACATTAGGCCTCAGGCCTGTAATTCTTAGCTTTGTCCATTCATTCATTTATACTCCTGCGTTCAGTAGTTACTCAGTATCTACTTATTCCAGGCACTGTGGTTTCTGTGATTAAAAAGAAAAAAAAGTATTTTCTTACATGAAGCTTTAATCCAGCAAGGGAGAAAGATGTATGGGTATATATTAAATATTAGGTATTAAGAGTGTTAAAAAATAACAAAGAGGAAAAGGAAATCACAAGTGATACGTCATGCAATTTATAGAGGGTGGTCTGATTGCTCACTGAGCAGTGACACTGAGAATCAGGTAGAGACGTGCCCAGGGTAGTCAAAGAACTGCAGCAAAGCCATTATGGCTAAATCACAATGAACAAGAGAGAGAGTATACAGAAATATTTTCTAAGGGTAGCAAGGGCTATATTATGCAGAGGTAATGATAAAGAGGCATGAAATGTTGAGAACACACTAGGATACATTATTGAAATATGCATCCTTATGTCTGTGATTATGTATCTTAAGTAGCCGGTATTAATTCATCTTGCATTTAACCAAAGCTTTTGAGTGCACACATTTTCCTCTTATTTGGCACTGAGCTAAAACAAGACATGAAACCACAAGAAAACAATACTCTTAATTGGTATGGCATTAAATACTGAAATAAACAGATAAAAACACAAACACTTGAGTCCTTTAATATTTCCCAGAGCCTCTACAATGGCAATGATCGATACTTTAAAACAAAGAATTAAAATATAAGGGTCATTTTTGAGATGTTGCTTATTATATTCCATTATTTCTTGGAATCATCAATTGGCACGTTTCCTAATATGTTCTAAAGAAGCATATATCTACACCATCCAAGAGAAATTTCCTATGACATATAACCTACCTGTGTCTATTTTTCTTATCTCATGTCTTGAAGTCTTGAGGTATCAGGGAGAAACATGAATGGATTTGGATGTGAACAATCCTGTGACTTAAATAACTGAGCTAGAATGTGTTTCTCTTCGCCATCACTGGGTAGGTGACCCTGCCTACACTTCACTGCCTGAGTTCAGAGTCCGATGCTTGCTAACAAATTGTGAAATGGAACCTGGCAATATGAAGTGTAAGTAAGAGCAACTATCCAAACATGAAATGGAGTTGAAAAAACCCCACACTGAAAGAGACAGTCAGAGAGAGAGAGAGAGAGAGAGAGAGAGAGAGAGAGAGAGAGAGAGAGAGAGAGAGAGATTGATTTTGTTTGGTCTCAAACTGAGAAGCCTGGAGAATAAGACTTCCACACAGAAGAACTTCCACGAAAAAGAAACACAATCCAGAATGGGATGGACTTTCCATAGGTAATAAAGTCAGCATTCTGGATAAATTAAAGGTGAGCAGCAATTAGCACAGGAAGAGAAACTACAAAGGACCATGGTTCAAAGACAGGACTAATATACTAATTTTTTAAACTTAACATGCTTCTCTTGTTCTGTGAAAACTCAATGTCATACCCATAGGAAAGAATCTCAAGATTATTTTATCCCATTTTTTTAATGACATTTCTGGAAACAGAAAGAAATCCATTTGACAGGAATTCAGATATTTGTTGCCTCTGAGATAGATGGCTAGATAAGTAGGTAGAAAAGAAAGGAAGGAAAGCAAGAAGAGAGAAATAGGACAGAGACATAGAAAAATAGAGGCATTTCCTTTGCCCTTGGCTTCTGGATCTGTAGAGTATCTATTATTTAGTCATACAGTAGCAGGATTTTATTAGCATACAACAAAAACAATTCATCCGATTTCATTATTCAAGATTCATCTATCACCATTGTTTCATAAAAATGATTTAAGCATTTAAAATCGTATTTCCCCATAGCTGTAGTCACAATGTATTTTTCTCTTCTTTTCCTTGTATGATTTGCATTTTCTATGTTTGTACCAGTACATAATAAGCATTATTTGAAGCATTGCACAATATTCCAAATACTTCCTACTATTCTACAATTCACTTAGCCAATCTAGTATTTTATACTTTTTCGCCATCGTAGATAACATGGTAAAAATAATTAGATGTAAAATGTTTTCCTCCATGTTGTGCATGAACCCTTATTATAGTTTTCCAGAAACTGAACACTTGGCTTAAGTAACACAAATATTTTTAATCTATGAATAGTAACCCTCAAATGACTAATAATTCTTTTCCACTCTTTTAAACATGCTTAATACATTGTAATGCAAATTTTTCGAAGGCTGCAATTAGTATTTCTGCCAGTCTATGCATGGTACATTTATCCAAGTTTTAATATTAAAACAATGAGCAAATTTCCTTGGAATGTTAGGTGGTGTTGATTCTCATCATGGCTCACACTTAGAGAGGCTTCTTCTGTGCCTGTCTCTTTATCGGATTTATCTCACCCAATTTTCAGAACAATCCCTAAATGAGGTCTTATTATTTTCTCTATGTTGCAGATGGAAACTTTAGTTAAAAGAGATGCTATTTCTCGTCACACAGATAAACAATGATAGAGCATAGAATCTAGGCGGCGAGACTCCAGAAATGGTCATTTTTTTTAAAATGACCTCTTCTGTTTATTTATATATTTCAGAAAGTTTCAAACATTGGATTCTGCCTTTTCTAGTATGCCGGTTCTCTGTAAAGTGGGCTGTGTCCACTGGCATGAGACTGATAAACTGCCTCTCCAACAACGACGCCAACAAACCCTGAATTGCAATGTCGGTTGATCACCGCTTTGTAAATACTTCCATTATGGCCAGTTGCAAGCCATCTGCATAACGTCAGCCTGTGACAAATGTGCAGAGATGCAGACACTGAGCTCTCATCAGCGGATGGAGCCAGCTCCTGCTCAACACTGGCTGTGCCCAGGATCAATGACTGACTTTCAGCTCCCTCTTCGTAAGACTGGGCCTGGCTTTCCCAGGCTTCGTGTGTACGGGCCCTGGAGAGATCTTGGAAAACCTGAACAGGGGAACCAAGTTTACCCCTGTGACTCCAATATGCTTGCTTTCAGCAAAGGAGCCAATAGATTGTTACGAAAACGGAAAGCAGCTAGGACAGAACGTTTCTCAGCCACCTGGTGAGTGGGTCCTGCAAACCAGCTCTGGCCCTTCCTCTCTGGGCCCTTTCATGGTTAGTGGCGGTCTGTGTTGCTGAGGCAGCCACACTCTCTCCTGCAAGAATTACATCTCAGCGCGGAGGGTGGGGAGGGAGGTGCCTTCTAAATTCTTAGTTTTTCCCTTGTTCACCAGCTCTCAGCCTAGACATGTTTGCTGCTTCCTACCGTTCTTTCTGGACCTCTTAGGGCCTTTTAAAAACTCTTTTCGTTGTTAGCCATGTACTACATTCATCACGCCATCACACTGATTGCTGGGATGGTTTCTACCTCCTTTCTGATTGCTGATGGATACATGGACTTCATAAAATAAACCATCAAACAAATAAAATGTAGGAAGCAAATCTCTTACCGTCGACCAAGAAGTCCCCATCACCATCACAGCCAAGGCCTACATGAAGCCATTCCTGCTAATCTGCCTCATCCTTCAAGGGATGAGTGGTTTAACCTGAAATTAAAATAAATAACAATAATTATAATCATCATGGTAGCAACCTGCAGTAAATGTTCCTTACATGTGAGGAACATGCCATGATCTTTGACATGAAATACACCATACTCAAATTTCTCATTTGAAATGGACATTCGTTTTAAAGATAAAGCAGCGGCCTTATATTTAAAGGGCCAGTGACAGCTATACAGAAGCAAAGACAGAATGTTAGACCAGTGCCTCAAAAACCTGCTCCCTTCACAGCTCTCCTCTATGTTATTTTTTAAAGGGTTTTTCACTCTAATTATGAAGATATTAATTTTAGGACATATCTGCTAGAAAAAGAAGACAATCCAATGATGAATTTCATTTCATTATAATGTGTTCCAAAATGATGTTATTCTCTTATTTTAGAAGTTAAAGAATCTTCTGGAACTAAAAAAATTCCAATAGTTTCTCTGTCACTTGTTCGTTCCACTTGAAGAAATGACTAGGAAACGAGAAAACTTGCTTCGTTTGGTGCCTACTTGGAATTTCCCCAGTAAGTGCTGAGAATAAAAGAGCTGCCAAATTCATTAATTACCCTTAATATTCAATTCTCGAGTATAATGAATTCCATTTTCACACATATCTGAGAAAATTACATTGGAAAGTTAATATATTGCCTTTTGCTGTGTTTCAGTGAATACCGCGACGGGAATGCAGAATTCACTCTGAACTTGTTGGCAGACTCGCACCTACCCTCCTGGCACCTGCATCAGCTGTCAGCCATGCTCATCCCACTGCACTCCAATACAATGACTCAGAGATGTGCCACCAATGGCCCAGTGCATTCACCTCGCAGTCCTATTTAGACCACGGCAGTCAGCGGTGCTTGTAAAATATGTCACCTACTTCACCACACCTCTCCTTCCCCCTCCCTGGAAAGCCGGGGCATGCGACTGTGGCAACTGGGGTCATGGACAGAAGGGTGTGGATTCATTTCTGGATAAAACGTTGAAGAACCACTGCGGTGGGACTTCAGACTCTGCTGATGATGCAGCTACAACTGGGTTTATCAACCTGGACACTGGAGTTTCCTGCTTCTTAGAGAAATTAAATAAATCCGGGCCTTTGTACTAAGTGACACCAAGAAGTAAAACACCCACAACACACACACACACACACACACACACACACGCAAATTTTAAAAAGAAAGAAACTTCTATGTCAAGCCAATGAGATTTAGGAGTTGATTGCTACTGCTATAGGTTATTCTGATTGTTGCTCTGCCTGTGATTTTCCCAGGCAAACACATGTATGTCCATGGCTTCCATCAGTCTATGATAATTGGCATGTTATATTTTACAGCACTTCTTCTCTAGCATCCTTGAACTTTAGCCATCTGCCATCTTGATAATAAAGACACCACAGGCCTATGTACTTTGCCCTCTCCAATTGTAAGCACACTTGGGAACTCTGGAGGCTTCTAGTCATCCCCCTTGGCCTCCTCTAGGAATGATTCCCATAGATTTTACTTCCTAAATGTCTCAAACTTCCACCCTCTTCTCCGCACCTCCTGCCATGACTCTCACACAGGCTAACAGATCTGGCCTGGATCTGCACAAGAGTATTGTCACTCCCAGAGTGCACTCCTGTATCATGTAATCTCTTTTCTACAGAGGAGACAGAAAAATCTTTTAAAAATGCAAATCTGCCCACACTATTCCCATGAATATTAGCCTTTAAAGATTTTTCATTTTTCTCAGGCTAAAGCCCAATTATCAATGCAGGGCTTACCCTCTGTAGTTTTATTTCTCTGTTTCTCTTTTTTCTCTAGATCTCTAACATTTTCGTACCTCAAAACTTTCCTTGTATTTTCTCATGTGCGGTCCTTGTGCAGGTCATTGATATTATCTGAACTACCCCCTCCCCAACAAACAGTGTGCCCCCAAACCTCACCCCAAAGGTAGTTCTTCAGGAAGCTCCTTTCTGAAATTTCTCAGAAATGCCATAACCTCTCTCAGTACTTAATGTTCTATAGTCCTTGAAATTAATTATCCTAGTGGTGAGATTATTAACATGCATTTTTTTCTCTACATTTTAATGATGAGGCTACAGACCCATCTCATTAGACATTTTGTTGACTTTTCAATACATGGTGTGGTGCCTAGATTATAAGAGACTCCAAATAAGTATTTTTGGAAGGAATAAAAAAAAAAGAGGAAGCAAGGGAGGAAGCAAGGGAGCCAGGGAGGAAGAGAGGAAGTTAGTTAATTAAGGGAACAATCAACAGTTAAGGTTCTGTGTGGCAAACAAAAACAGATTTCAAGCCTAATTTTCTTCCTCTTTCATCTATAGCAGCAATTTTAAACCAGTGTGCCACAAGAATTTTTAAAGCATGCAATACGTGACTAGTTAGGGGCAATGATATCTTTTACTTAGATTGTCAAATAAAAAAATAACAACAGCCAACAACACAACAATACCCATCTAGTATGAATTCCCTATATTGAATCATAAATATATAGGTCATATAATAGAGCTGCATCTAATGGGCCACATCACATAATAAGGTTCCTTCTGATTGGTTAATTCTTGGTCCTGGAAATACTTATATATAAGTATAATCACTTAATTTTTAAAAAGTCACTTTGGAGCAAAATGGGTAGGTAATTACTATTATTATTATTTTTTGTAAACCAATCAAATTATATCTATTTTTGGTCAAAGCAAATAAATTTATTTTGTGTGCTGCAGAACTTTCGTAATTTATGGGTGCCATGAGATTAAAAAGTTTGAAAATCACTGATTTATAGGAAAGAGAAAAATGTTAACAGTAAGCGTACTGGTGAAAAAATATACAATACTAGAGGACTGGTGCACGGAATTTGTGCATGGGGGTGGGGGGCCCTCAGCCCAGGCTGCACCCTCTCCAATCTGGGACCCCTTGGGGGATGTCCGACTGCCGGTTTAGGCCCCATCCTTATAGGGCCTAAACCGGCAGTCGGACATCTCTCCTAAACCAGCAGTTGTACATCTCTCTCGCAATCCGGGACCACTGGCTCTTAACCACTCGCCTGTCTGCCTGCCTGATCACCCCTAACTGCCTCTGCCTGCTGGTCTGATCTCTCCTAACTTGCTCCCCTAAGTTGCCCCCCTGCCAGCCTGATTGCCCCTATCTTGCCCCCCTGCCAGCCTGATAGCCCCTAACCACCTCTGCCTAAGCCCCAGGCCTAAGCCACAGTCTGGCCTCCTTCTATGGGAGATGACCTGGTGGATCAGGGGAAGGCACCGCCCCCATTACCCACCTGCTACTGCCACTGCCGACCTGAGCTTGGGTCCTTCACAGCTGCGCCTTGGCCTTTTGCAGCCTCCCACGGGTACCTGAGCCTCGGCCCTTGCAGCCGCTTCGGTTTTGTCTGGAAGGATGTCTGGAAGGTCATCTGGAAGACGTCGCCCTAATTAGCATATTACCCTTTTATTAGTATAGATGTTTAGTTGATGTTTGCTACCAAATTAAATGCTATAGAACTATTTAAAACATTTTATAGGGAAATTTGAAAAATATAATGATAGATAACAAAATATAACTAAGAGTTACCGTTTTATATATTTCAAAATACTTCCATGTTTCTCAATTTACATTTACCTTGGGTCTTCAGCTTTATCCCTGTGTGTGTGTGTGTGTGTGTGTTGTACTGTGTGCACATCACCATTGGTATAAGCAACATGTCCATGCTGAGTAACTATGCGTATCTAACACTAGCGGGGTACTTAACACCAAATTAATTTCCTGTCAAAGCCACTGCATCTGTGTTTCAATTACTAGAATTCTAAATTTAGTGGAAAATATAAGTATGCTTTCCTATTATCACTGCATTAGTATTTCTAGGGCAAGAGAGAATAACAACTAAAGTGGTTATTAGGCAAATGGTGTTTCAGTGTGACTTTATGCTTACCAAATATAAGTGTCTTATTCAGATGTCATTTATGTGATTGGCTCTATTTTAGGTACAAGCATTTAAGATATGAATTTTCCCTTCAAACACAAACAGACAGCAATAACTTCTGCTTAGAATTGAACCATGTATCTTCACCTAGACTATGGATTTGGGGGGAATTTAATATTCAGGTATTTTCAGAAATAAACTGTCTTCATAAGGATGTTTCACTTAAATCTGCAGGAATGAACATGTTTTTTGCTTAACCCTGTTGGTCTCGCAGGCTTTCCAAGACCCTTTGCTAATCATTCTTCTGAACAGTAACAATATGCCTTCCACCTAACCATTCAGCCTAAATAAGGTTTCAAGTGTTCCCTTTTTAACAAAGCTTCTGTTTTCAGCCCAGTAAGTCATTTATGTATTGAGTTCAAGGAAGACTTTCACCAGGACTGATTACAAGAGTACTCATAGGTGCATTTTTCTCTGAATGCCTCAACCAGTAATTTTGAGTTTCTTATTAAGGATTAAGGAGTTTCTAAATGATTTTACAATGTGAGCTATCCAAATATGTAAATGCAAGCATTTGAGATGCTTACATTGTAGAAGTTCATTTTTATTAAGGAGTATATTGCTTTCTGACTCTCTGTTATCACCGCAGAAGGCAAAATGATATTTTAGGAGGGTATATACTTCTCATTCTGTAGCTATCTTGCATTTTTTAAATGAGTTCCTTCTGCTCCAGAAGATTTAGCTACTACTGTATCTTGGAGTAGGTAGCAACCTTGAGTGTCTTTTGCTAACACATATACCTGGAGTTGAAAGAGTATTGATCTCAAAGCAATTCCATTAGATCGGTATGCAAGTTAATCATGAACTTGGATGCCTCCTGGTGAACTGACACTATTCTTTCTTATTACAAAAGGATATATATCTTGCTCTGAATGCTGAACAAAACAAAAAATCTTATGCTCCATATGGTATTCTAAGCTAAACATACCCACACACATTAAATATGTATAATTTTCACCAAATTAATTTCTACTCATAATTTAGGTTTCAGCTCATGTCACTTTTCAAGAGGCCTTCTCAGCTGCTACCACCAAAATACAAGTATAAGTTTTTTTTGTTTTGTTTTGTTTTAATCCTCACCTGAGGATATTTTTTCTATTGATTTCTAAAGAGAGTGGAAAGGAGGAGGGAGGGAGGGAGGGAAACATTGATGTGAAAGAGACACATGGGCTGGTTGCCTCCCACACCCCTACAGGACTTGGAAACCTGCAAACAAAGTACATGCCCTCGATGGGGAATCAAATCCTCCACCTTCAGTCTGGGGGCCAAAGTTCTAACCACTGAGAAAAACAGGCCAGGGCTGGGGGGTTTTTTCTTTGTTTTTGTCTTATATACTTAATTATCCTATCCTTTCTAGTGCTGATGTCAGTTAATCTTTATATCTTTATTCATATGACTAATTCATTGATGTCTCTCTCCCTCATTAGATTCTCCCATGTAAGAGGTACTACATCTAATTTTTGCCCCCACTGTATTCCCTGAGCTACAAAGAAGGCAAGGCATGTAGTAAGATTTGAGACTTTCCAAGAAGCACACGACTTTCAGCAGATGATTGGTCTTCTCAGCCCTCCTTGAACTGGTACAAGTTGGTGCTATTTTAAGTTCTGTTGAAAGTTCCTATTTAATAAGAGCCATATTGATGAATGACCCTTGCCCTCCAGCCATTGCTAACTGTAACACACTAATAACCCAATAAGGATGCACACAGCTGTGGCTGGTAAGCAGCTCTTAAGTTAAAAGCTCATTTAAAGGGGGAAATCTAAAAAGAGAAAAATGAGGGGAAATTACCGTTTGGTTAGTACAGAATTAATTCTTGTCATACTTAAGCTTGAGGTTTTGGGGTGTTTTTCAATGCCCTCTAAGGGAATCCATCTTTTTGGGACCTAAAAACCTTTGTTAAATGACTGCTGCTTACCTTCTGACTTCATTTCCTTGCCTGTCTCATTTAGCACCAATACTAGTATACAAACATTTAATTCATGGACACCCCTAATCTGAGCTTGAGTTTCCACTTCTTTAAAGTGTGGCCTGGATAGTGTGGCTCAGTGGTTGAGCATTGACCTGTGAACCAGGAGGTCACGGTTTGATTCCCAGTCAGGGCACATGCCACGGTTGTGGGCTCGATATTGGGTTGGGGGTGTGCAGGAG
This sequence comes from Myotis myotis, assembly GCF_014108235.1. NCBI lineage: Eukaryota > Metazoa > Chordata > Mammalia > Chiroptera > Vespertilionidae > Myotis > Myotis myotis. The sequence continues at coordinate 34,147,372 of NW_023416323.1, read as the reverse complement.
GCAGCCGATCCATGATTCTCTCTCATTATTAATGTTTTTATCTCTCCCTTCCTCTCTGAAATTAATAAAAATATATATTTTTAAAAGTCTATAAGTGACCTCAAAGATGCTTCTAGCACTGGCATTCCGTAATATAGTCTTATGCAGTATGGTAAATAGAAAGCCATATCTAATAGTTTTACTGCAATAATGAGGCCAACTGCATTGTAAATTAACAGCAGCTTATATTTATTCAGCACATTTATCAATAGCCTACAATGTGTTAGGCACTTTACTAGGCATGTCTGGCTACAACCGAAGGAGGGACTGCAGACCAGTAAATGAGAGTCAATGAGGATAGAATAATTTCATTATCTTCCAAGTATTTGTGTTGGTGCAGAGATGCAAACTTATGGCAGAGATTGGAAGGGTTTAGCTAAAATCCCAAACCACTATTAATGTTTAACTCAAGCCCCATTTTTTGCAAGAGATCTAGTCAATAGTGCTCTCTTATTACCAAGTTTGGTTATCTGCATAGAGGGCATCAGAGATTGACATTCAGTACTTCTTGTGTTGTTTCTAAGAGTTCCAAATTTAAGTACCACCTTCTTTATCATATTGAAAGCATCTGTGGCTAAGTAATAGGATACTTATTTAGAGTCAACATAGTAGAGGAAAGAAATAAACAAGTCCATAAAAAATTAGAAAGGATAGCAACAGTTTGCCATCATCAACATGTTTGGCCTCATATGTGAGTTCCAGATAATACATTGGAAAAGTGGTTCCATAATACATAAGGAAATCTGCCTTTTAAGATTGTTGTCAAAGGTTGAAGTAAGAGCAGAGGTTGGAGTATGCGGTACAAGCTGGATTTCCATATGGTGACAACTAAGAACCAAACACTAAATTTCCAAGTGTTAGATTCAGTAGTGTCAGCACTCCCCTTACCATCCTAAAGCCGTCAGGACATAAAGATGGTAATTTGTTTTAGGGTCACTGTTTACAATGGAACATTTTAAGATGAGGTTGCTGGCTTTAGGCAGGATAAAGACAGAAGAAAGAATAGAAGAAAGGGGAAAATGGAGTGTGTGAAAAGTGAGAAGGATGCATGCTGGTTCACCCATGAGATTTGGTGATCCCCAGAGGGGCCAGAAAGCTTCCCACTGTGTTTTGGAAAATGAGAGGGTTTGTCCCATTGATAAGGCCATGGCAGACATGATGGCATCCACAGCTCATGTGGTGAAAAGGGGCAAGCCTTGGAACTGCCTGTGGCCAGCATATGACACGTCCAACCCTGTGGGCCAAGAGAAAGCCCTACAGGTTATCTGAGAGCAGCACTGACCACACCCAGGGGCAGTATTAGGAGTGCCCAGATGGGAGATAGTGGCAGAACAGAATTCTGTTATGGGGAACGTGTACAGCAGGGGTCCTCAAACTCCGGCCCGCGGGCCACATGCAAATACAAATATTCTATTTGTTCCCGTTTTGTTTTTTACTTCAAAATAAGATATGTGCAGTGTGCATAGGAATTTGTTCATAGTTTGTTTTTTTTTTAACTATAGTCTGGCCCTCCAACGGTCTGAGGGACAGTGAACTGGCCCCCTGTTTAAAAAGTTTGAGGACCCCTGGTGTAGAGAATAATGGAGGGTATTGCCTTGAAGTTATATTTGGAAAAAAAAATCTAAAAATTAAAAGTCAATGACAATTTTCCCCATTCAAGCAAATATTTCTGTAGATCATATTTAGAGGTCTCACATCATTTTCACACTAATAGTAATGGAAGTCAATACCCACATACTCATTATCTGCAATTCTGTCCATTTCAGGTGGGTATAATTTTTTCTAAAATTGTCTCTTATTTAATTCAATCTGAAATATAACCCTTGAGAAGAAAAGAACACAATATTACTTTGAGGCCATAGGACAAAATCCCGTAAAATAGCTTTCAAAACCCCAGGTGCATTCTCATTTGGAGAAAATTTGAGTTTCTCTTGTCAGTGTAGGGATCCCTGTCCTGGACCCACAGAAATGGAATGCATGTCTCCTCAAACTTAAATATCTGACTCTACGCATTTAGCTCAACACCCCCTCTCAGGTATCTACTTACTAAATTGTGTATTGATTCAACCATATGTTAGGCATGTAAAAGGCAGCAGAAGGACTAATCCAAAAGTTGACCTGATTTTACAATCCCTCCTAACATATTCATGATCTTTTTTTTCCCTGACAAAAGCCTTCTTTATGAAGTCAGTTAATTAGCTTGGGAACCTCTACTTTAAAAGTAAAATTACCTAATTACAGCAGCAATCAATGCCCAAATAAATTTGCCAGTGAAATAGAGCTTAGACACTGATACTGCTGGTGTTTTCTATGCATAATCAGAACAGCTATTGACCTCTCCAGCTGACCATTTTTAAAACTCAGTATTCTGGCAAATTTCCTTATATGAAATTGATTTATCTGCCTACACACTATAATTGTCTATTTAATAAATTGATTTTGTACCACCTCGGTTAAACTATCTGCAATGCAAGTCTTGTTAACTAACTTCAATAATATGTTTTTAATTTGTTGAGATCTATATGACCAATACACATATAATCTATGTATATTTGGATATTTTACTACAGACATTGTTTTGTTTTGTGTTGTTTTAGCGTAGGAGCATTTAAAATAATCTGATTTGCTCCCAGGCTAAGAATTAATTGCAAAGTTTTTAGAAAATTATAAAAAGATGATTCTTTATAAGCATAGAAGGGGTTAATTGCCCATGAATATACTTTTATTCAAGTTAATGGAGACCACATAAGTGCATCGGTAATTTGACTCTTAATCTTTCCTCAAGTGTAAGACTACATTTTGTGCATTACGATGATAATAAAAGCATTGGATGTGACAGAGAAGACCTGTAAGATTCTCTACCTTTTTGAAAAATGCAATCTTTGCCCCACTCTCCCCCCACTATCCCCGGGCCTATCTCAGGTAAACTCTGTTATTCCAAACTTACAAAATTCTGGAAAAAGTGCCCTTGGGAAAATATTGTGAAGCCTTGAGGACCCTTCAGGCTTTTTTCTTCTTTCTTGAAACCCAGTCTGTTTTAGATTTTTGCCCTCCAGACCGCGCGTACGTTTTATCTCCTGACACGCATTTTACAGAACCGGATGTCTGAAAAAACACCAACTTTCTAAAGAGAGGCTCGGTCTCTATCAAAATCCTAGCCACTAGTCTGAAACGGCCTACCAGGGACGAACCACGCTGTGATTTGCATGGAACAGTCTATCCCTCAGATCAACATTCACAACCGGCTTCGGACAGATGAGTAACTGGGGTTCAGTGACGTAAAACAGATCACTCCGTAAAAACCAAACAAAGATCCAAGAAAGGGCATAGCCCAGATTCTAACAACCTTATTACCCATCAAAGTCCTTCAGAAATGCACCAAGTGTGTCTCCTGGAAGCCCCTGCTGAGGTTTCGACGCAGACGTTCCCTGATATGGGAACAGACATCGGAACATCAGGAGCCCTGCTCCCTGTAGAAGCTGTAAGCCAGTGGTTCTCAACCTTCTGGCCCTTTAAATACAGTTCCTCATGTTGTGACCCAACCATAAAATTATTTTCGTTGCTACTTCATCACTGTCATGTTGCCCCTGTTATGAATCGTCATGTAAATATCTGATATGCAGGATGGTCTTAGGCGACCCCTGTGAAAGGGTCGTTTGACCCCCAAAGGGGTCGCGACCCACAGGTTGAGAACCGCTGCGTGTAAGCACTAATTCACCCAGCTTTCGCGTCTGCAGCTGTTGTTCAAGCATGAGGGCCCTGGTGTGTCTCTGCGCTTGCGGTTCCCAAGGGGGTCCATGCTAACCCTGTTATCAAAACTACAAATGCATGGAGAGAAGCTTCCAAATCACTAGGCTTCCATTGAGATGGAAAAACTGCCCTCTCAAAAAATAAACTGTCCCTTTACGACTAGAATTATATTAGAAAAAATCCCCCACGAACAGACATACACATAAAAATCTACATACTAAGCGTCCGAAGCTTCCGGGATAACTTGATAGGATCATGAATGTCTCCTCTTCCCCTCTCTGCCAAGTCCACAGGTTGTTTACCTGCCCGCCCTGCAGCCTCAGGGACTCACACCTGGGCTCTCACTCCCATTGCTCCAGCCACACTGGGCTTCTGTCTTCCTAAAGAGGGTACCGTTTCTGCCACTAGGACGAACTAGTTCTTTGCTTGGAAAACATTTCTCTTGGCTCTGCAAATGGCTGGCTCCTTCCCAGCCCAGACACCGGCTCCTCAGAGAGACTTCCCAGAGCTCAGGTTTCTGGAAAGCCCGCTCTTGGGTACCCGGACATCTGGGCTGGCCCGTGACCCTCTCAGCCTTTGTCCTGAGAGTCCTGTCTACTGAGAACATGTCAGTCCCATGTATGCCCGCTGCTTCTGGGCCGTGGGGCAGTGATGAGCCAGCATGCATCCATAAGGGAAGCGCTCTCAGGAGGTTTCCAGGAAGGTGGTGGGGGAAGGAGGGAGGGGAGATGCCAAGCCAGGGGAAGTCCAGTGGAGGCAGAGTAAACCGAATCCCAAAAGGGAACCTGGACTGTTAGGTTAGGCTCTGAGCTGTTCACAACGGAAGCAAAGGGTTTGGGCTTTCGTCATCCCATACCTGATCATCAGAGGCTAACGGGTCTCCCGGGGTGGCCCTGAAAGATGTAAATTTCCAGGCAGGGTCTCCTTTCTGAGCCATGCAGGGAAGGCAGGTCCCATCGCCCCAAATCAGGTTTTCAAAGAGGGTCAGGTGTGGTTACTTAGAAGCAAGAGCGCACTGAAGCTGAAGCTGGAGAGGAGCACGAGAAAACCCATCTGTTTTATTTTTAGAAAAAGCCTTCCCTCTTCACCCCTAGAATCACTGCTTTACTTTCTTAAAAGCACTTACCAATTGTTGGCATTATCCCATGTGCGTATAGCTATCTATATCTACATCTAAATCGGTGTCGTTATCAATATTCGTATCAAAGCATGCCAATTCCTATGTCTATGCGTGTGTATTTTAATTACTTTTCATTTTCCACTAGCATTTTGCTCCAAGAGGTCAGTGACTATGTTATTCACTCTAAATAGAACAGCTACTCAAAGAATACTGGATAAATCAATACATTAATTGACAGGCTAAACAGTATTCTAGCAGAATGAAATAGCATAGCCCTTGCCTCAACTTCTCAATTTCTCAGTTGCTTCATCTCATAATTCGAATAACCATGTTCATTTCTTTTCTGTTTTTTGTTTGTTTGTTTGTTTCTAAGGTTTTATTGCAAAAATACAGTTCCCGCTCCACCATTCTTTAAATCTCTCTTCTTTCTTGTCAATCTTGATTGTCTTTAAATCATACTAACTGAGGCAGAAGAGTTTAGTTCGTAAGAGGATACACTCTGGAGCCCCCTGGAGGGTGTGATTATGGAGTTCAGGTGATTATGACTATGGTTTTTCTTCAACTATAAATGAGCGAATATACTGCCCCTCTCATGAGGGGATGTGAGCATTAATGTATACATAAGCAGTGAGATAATGCCTAGTACATGAAAACACTTAGAAATAATTGCTATTACCAACACTGAATAAAATATTACCAGTTTCCACATGGACTCTGTGTCATTTGGGATTAGTAATCATTTATTTTCCATCCACTTGAACAAAGGATCCAAGACAGTTTGACTCTGACCTGCTATTTAGAGGTTTTCTTTTCAATCATCTTACTAGAAATTGTAGTTAGTAAATTATTTGCATCTTACTAGAAATTGTATTGTGTCCATTTTAACTGGAATTTGAAATCAGTTCTCAAAAGACATTAATTATCTCATGCAACACACGCACTCAACACACACAATATAAAAAATAATTTCTTCAGTTGACCAATCTCTTGGGAGCATCTTGGCCCAGGCCCATTGGAACAACTTTATGGTCTCAGTGATGGCGAACCTACGACATGCGTGTCAGAGGTGACACGCGGACTCATTTTTTTGGTTGATTTTTCTTTGTTAAATGGCATTTCAATATATAAAATAAATATCAAAAATATAAATCTTTGTTTTACTATGGTTGCAAATATCAAAAAATTTCTATATGTGACACGGCACCAGAGTTAAGTTAGGGTTTTTCAAAATGCTGACACGCCGAGCTCAAAAGGTTCGCCATCACTGGCGTAGGTGGACAGAGCCAGGCAGAGCTGCCTTCTCAGGACTTATCAAGTGGTCTTCTCACTACTCTGTTAGCCACTCAGATTTCCCTTAATTGTCCACCACATTCAAGATGGTTTTATTTATACTTCTTAAGAAAGGCATTACTGTGATCACTTATAAAGGGAATTCATATTGCAAGTTCTAAAGGTCCCTATTTCTTATCACACCAGATATAATATGATCTTAAGATTATTTTTGTTGTTTCTTATTAACAAAAAGACTGAGATATCCAGAAAACAAAGTCCCAACCTACAGAAAAATCTCTGTTTCAGTCCATCTTGCTTCAGGCAGTTATACCTCTCACTAGCCCAGCCATGGGCAAACTACGGCCCGCGGGCCGGATCCGGCCCGTTTGAAATGAATAAAACTAAAAAAAAAAAAAAAGACCGTACCCTTTTATATAATGATGTTTACTTTGAATTTATATTAGTTCACACAAACACTCCATCCATGCTTTTGTTTCGGCCCTCCGGTCCAGTTTAAGAACCCATTGTGGCCCTCGAGTCAAAAAGTTTGCCCACCCCTGCACTAGACCCAGAAACATACATAGATGATTTAATGCTTAAAACAATCTACTGATGATGTCTATAGGAGAGGTCTCTGAGCTTTTCTATAAAGATATTTTACTGCCAAAATGCATTTTAATTAATTCCTTCTTGGCATTTCTTAAAATGCATTCCTTAGAGCAGGGTGGTGGGAACTTTTAACACTGACATACAAATAAATAATTAATATCTCAGAGAAACTCCCATGTTTTGTTTTTTTTAATTCTGAAATTCATTTGCTTACGGTTTAGGCTCAAAGAAATGTGGTATTTAAGAGCCTGGTAAATACATTCCAACAAATGTGTCTATAAACCAATTATATCTTTATGCCTCATTGATCAACATGTTCCAAGTTGGGGAGAGAGAATGTCTGCCGTTAATCTGCATGTTGTAACTTTAAATCCTTCTCTAAAGAGCTTGTATAAACGGGAACGGCACCTTCTCAGAACACGTTTCCAGTTAAATCCCAATGTAGCTTAAATATGTTCTAATCCTTCTCTATCCCTCTGCCCCCTCTGCCCCCTCCCCATCTTCATTACTGTTCGGCTCACGGTGACACTCACACTATCTAGGATTTGATAACCTATTTTTTGTTATCAAAAATTTCAAAATCAAATTAGAAAAATCAAGGAAAATTCCACGCCATTGAAACAGGTGCTCATTATGGGAGGAGAGTGTCAGAGCTCAACAAAAGAAACGGACAGAAACAATGCAATAGGACCAACAGGTATGTAGAGCATAGCTCTATAAATAGGACAGTCTTAACTCTAAAAAAACCCATCTATGATTGAAAGGGCTATACGGTAGTCTCCCCTCTTACCCATAAAGAGTACAGTCCAAGATGTACTGCAGTGGAGCAGTGGATGTCTGAAACCATGGATAGTACAGTGCCTGATATATATATATATATATATATATACACACACACACTATGGTTGGTCCTATGCATACATCTCTTTCAGTTAAACGAAACACTTTATAATTTCTCTTTGGCATATCTGAGTGGCCAGCATCACTATTCTTGCACTTTGGGGCCATTATTAGGGAAAAGAAGAGCTACTTCTACACATGCACTGCCATACTGTGACGGTTGAGTGTGATGACCAAGACAGCTACTAAGCGACCCCCTTCCCAGAGAGTCTACAGCATGGGGGCGCTGGACAAAGGGATGATTTACCTCCAGGACTGGAAGGAGGGGGGCATCATGAGATTTCATCATGCTACTCAGAATAGGCTTCCATTTAAAACTTATGAATTGTTTCTTTCTGGAATTTTCCATGTAACATTTTTGGTCCCCGGTTGACCATAGGTAACTAAAACCATGGAAAGCAAATCCGAAGATACCGGGAGGCTACTGTAAATGTTTTAGTCAGATGTGGGTGGTTCATGTGTGAGTCATTGTAATATGTCAGACACTGTGTCTAGTGTTTCATTTATATTATTTAAATTAATCCTCATACAAGTACCAGGAGTTTTTATTAAATGACTACCACCTTATTGAGCAGAGTTGTGGTTCATAAAGGATATGAAGTACTCATGGAATCTAAGGTTGGGGGGGGAGGGGTGTTTCCAGGAAGGCTGGACCACAGAGAGATGATAGTCATCTGGTGCCAGGAGCTCATGGCCATTTGGCTCACCATAGTCAGGGTAATTGATCCCCTTCCCACTTGATTTTCATCTGTGGGTCACACTTGTGCAGATGTAAATTCTTAAGATTATAGGATTGGACTAATTGGAACCACCTGCCACCATTGGCCAGGTTAGGCTGGACTACCTTAATTGACAGCTCTAGATGGTAACATATGGGGGTGGGGGAAATCACACAACTGAACAGATGCTGGGCACACAACAATCATAGTCCAAATGCGGTGCCCTCTGGACAGCTATTAATGATTGATCTGAGATGAAACCTATTACAGTTTTTGGATAAAGTGGAAACCCCTCAGGGTGTTGCCTATTTTATGTTACCAAAGTACTACTCTCTTGTCCCACCACAAAAATGTGTTAATAGTTCTTTCCATCTGTCACCATAAGACCCCCACAGCCTGCTGTGGGTACACGTGACTGAGGCGACACTTATTGCCCTATACTGTGAACTGTATAGATTGTGTGCTGAATCTGTTTCCAAGCAGGTCATTCAACCACCTCCAAGCCCCCATTCCCTCATCCTACAAATTAAGTTGATAAGAGCCCTTTTACAATAATAGTGATGGTGTGCAGAGAAGACAATGGATGCAAAGGATTTGTCACTGTGCCTCTTCCGTGATGTCCCACTGGTATCTGGGAAACTCCAGACAGCATGAAAGAAAGCAAGGCACTCATTCTTGGGAAACCCTGGCTCAATAAACCAGTCCAAATTCGCCAATGATGTGGGCTGAGAATCAATATTTTAAACAAAAACTCAGAATGTTTGATTTCTTTGGACTCCTGCACCTTTCAAATGAAACTCATACATGAGAATATGACCATCAGCATTTATACATATCATGTTAGCTAAGACACAGTAAAAAATGTCAAAGTCTGTGTTTACTAGTAATTGTATATGGCCTGTTAAAGCAGTACCTGATATCGCAAGTAGCCACCAAGGAAGAAAAGGGTTGTTACAAACTAACATCCCCTGGGAAGCATGCTGTAAAATAGAGGGTCAGGCAGCCCTATAAGTGATCTGTTAACTACATCTTCACCCAAGTCACAGACAAGCCCAACTTAATTGTAACTTACATCAAAGATGCTCATCCCCAAAATAAGGCTACAGCAAAGCTACCAACCTGTGGGGGCCCTGACCAGAGAACGCTGGAGGTCCAAGGCCTGCTCACCACAGGCATGCTTGCAGCAAGGACAAAGCAGTATTACTATGATAAAGCCATTGCCCCATACACGCGTGAGAGCAATGACTCAGCAGTAGCCATGTACATACTGAGCAAGCGCACCCTTATACAACCCGTTTATGTTAATGTAGCACGAGTGTCACTAATGGGCACAAGGCCTCTTTTGTTTAAGCTTGTATATAAGGTGCCACCAGTTTTTGGCTTCTTTGTTCAAATAAAGCATGTCCCACTTACCCACTGTCACCCTTGTGTTCTTCCAATGTTCTGCACCCAGAGATGTCAAGTCCCTGTCTGAGGAACTTGCCCCCAACACAACCCTTCCCACGTACTAATGTACTATTAGATATTCATTTTTCAAGTTGGGTATGAAGTGGTAATTTAAATATGAGTGAGTAAAGCAGTCATCTTTTCTAATGGAGGAGAAATATTCCTTCAGAACAGTCTTAACCTCATCCTTTGTTCCCCTATTTCAATCCAGAGTCCATCTGAATCTTTCATCGTGGCGGTTAGAATCGGTGGTCTTGGCAACCTGGAACAAATTCTTTCTGGAAGGAATGAATTTATCCTCAGAGACATCACAGATCAGTGTTTGAGGAACTTTGAATCTTGTTATCAAAGATGAATCTGCATCCATCTGACACTGACATTTGCACTTTTTGAAAGGTTCCTTGTTCTGACTGGGTTGCAAAATCAGTTTTCATGTTGCATGATCATGTGCGAAAGAGCAAACTCTGTCTAAAGGGAGGCTGGGAGTGCAGTGTGAAATTGCTCTCATTAGAGAAATAAAGAAGCGCTTTGAGGCTGCTAGGTCTTGCTCCTCTCCTCTGCCATCAATCTCTAAAGGACTTACAAGTAAAATTCTTCAGTCTCTTCCACAGTGTGCCTGCGCATGGCCATTGGGGACTGGAGGGGAGAAACTCCTTTTTTCTGTGCTGAGGATTAAGCCAGTGGGGGTTGTAAGAAATGCAAATGAGCCTCCCTCAGGCTTCTATGGGCTGTTTTTCCATGCGCAGTGTTTTTACCTAGAACCAGGTAACAGGTTCGGATATTTGAGAAATAGGAAAGGAACTCTCCATTTGTTTTGGGCACAGTAAAATATTTTTGTTTGAGAAAACTGCCACTTCAGAAGCAGTGTCTTTCTGATATCAGCCATATGGAGAATGTCCTATCAGTAAATGCTACTACCATTGTCATCTTTCCTTGATAATAACAACAAAAACAATGACAAAAGACACAGGATCCAGACTTACTTATCAAAGAAACCCCTACTTGAACAGAAGTCCTTAAATCCATTTGATATAAAACCATACATTGGCTTGTATGAAAAGTAAGAAGAATTATGGCTTTTTTCAGTATGGTAGGAAAATACTATTTTCTATATATACATTCAGTATATAATGAGTGATTACAAGTAATTTCAGGAACAAAATCACTACTCTCAAACTCAAAATTCAGCACAAAATATTATTTCTTCATATTAAATAGTTCTTTATATTGTGAAAATCTGTCCAAGGAGCTTACTGATGTACTTTAATTGAATTTATTTCAATGTTCTCCTTTTTTTCCCTGGTTAATAGCATTTCCTTTCTTAAATGTCCGTTTTAAAAGTAAGGATGAAGTTTACTTTTTGCCCGGGATGGGACCTGAAATGATGCCTCTTTGAAATGATGTAATATTTTTCCAGAATCTCTGACAATAATGTAAAAAATAACATTATGGCACCATCTAGTGACCTAATATTTCTCTGTTTTCCTTTTGATATTCAGCTTGAAAGTGCATATTTCTACTGACTGTATAAAGTTTTTTGTACTTTTAGCAAATGTGCAGCTAGAATTGCGTCCTTTATACGATGACCCCTGGATAAAGCAAACTGACCTTAATAAATTCAAATTTTAAGAATAATTTCCACCTTGTAGAATAGAAAGTATTTTTACAAGCAGGTTAATAATTCTGGACCTAGCCTAGTTCTGCAAACAGGTACTGCAATTTCTATCCACTCATATTTGGAAATGAGTTAAGTCCATCTACAGAAAATGTTTTTATCAACAAATGAAACGTTTGGGGGTAACAAAACAGGCAAAGCTGATTTTATTTTTCTTATACAAACAATCATGATTACTTAAGTAACAACAGTATAAATCCAACAATATTGGGGAAAGAAAAGGAATACCTTTTAGACCATCAGAAATAACATCTATCTAATAGAGAAATATGCAAATTGCCCGGGATGCCGTCACAGTAACAGTAACAACTAAACAGCGGGATGCTTGGGGCGACAAGGCCAACAAGGAGGTTAGCAAGGGACTTCCAAACAACTGAACAGCAGGCTGCATGGGGCGACTGTGCCAGCAGGAGGGTTACTGAGGACAATCAAACAACTGAATAGCAGGCTGTGTGGGGTGACCAGGCCAGCAGGGGGGTTAGTGAGGGATGACCAAACAACTGAACAGCAGGCTGCATGGGGCGACCAGGCCAGCAGGGGGGGAAGTTGGGGTTGACCAGGCTAGCAGGTGGGGGTAGCTGGGGGTGGGCAGGCCGGCAGGGGGGCAGTTGTGGGCAAACAGGCCAGCAGGGGAGAGCAGTTGGGGGCGATCGGGCCAGTAGGGGAGGGAAGTTGGGTGTCACCAGGCCTGCAGGGGAGGGCAGTTCGGGGGGACCAGGCCTGCAGGGGAGGGCAGTTCGGGGGGACCAGGCTGGCAGGGGAGGGCAGTTCGGGGGAACCAGGCTGGCAGGGGAGGGCAGTTGGGGGTGATTGGGCTGGCAGGGGAGCAGTTAGGCATCAATCAGGCCCACAGGGTAGCGGTTAGGGGGTGATCAGGCTCACAGGCAGAAGCAGTTAGGGGCAATCAAGTAGGCAGGCAGGCAAGTGATTAGGAGCCAGCAGTCCTGGATTGTCAGAGGGATGTCTAGCTGCCAGTTAGGCCCAATTGGGCAGGTCCGACAACCTCCAAGGGGTCCCAGATTGGAGAGGGTGCAGGCTGGGCTGAGGGATGAATTTCATGAACCAGGCCTCTAGTGATATAATATATAGCCATGTATACATATTGCCAATATATATGTATTGATTGGCCTCATAATATCAAAATTGATTTATAGATTATTCCTTAAATTCATAAATGCCACTATTTTATCAATATATTATTATTCTAATGTTAGATTGCATTTTAAACAGAAATGTATTATGTTTTTGCGTGTTTGTTTAAATGTGAATTATCAAAGTCTATGTTCCTCTTCGCAGTGTGTTGCTTTATATTTGTGGTGGATTGCGGAATTCAAGAACTGGAACTTGCTGAGAACATACTTAATACTGGAACCTTTCAGCTATAAAAGAGAGTCCAGTGAATTATACCATAAGTAAACCGAATGTGTACTAGTTGCCCTGTAACATGAAACACATTAAACAAATAAATGTGTCTCCACTGAGGATACTGAATTATGTACTTGCCCATCTTGTAATCAGCATTTGACTGTAATAGCAAAATAATACCTAGCAGGAACAATTCAGGTATTTAAATGCCGGAAGCCGGTCCATCCTTGCTGCTTGACACAGTCGCTGCAGGAAAGAAACATCTGCACAGCATATGTTTCAAGGGACCTGGCGTATATAGCATACTGTTCTTAATATGTTTGCTCCCCTTAGCGCTGTGTGTTTTAACCAAGGTCACCTCTCCAAGAAAGGTTGTTTCCCCAGGTAGGATTTTTTCCCTGAAGTCAGGGAGGGGATGAAACTCCTTAACTAAGTGCCAGGCGGGTAGTTAATCACTACAAACAATCATGCTTAAGCTACATAATCTTTACTCCCTGGAATGGAGATAAGAAACGCCCTAACCTTTGTAATAGAAATTGACAGGATTAAAATCAACTGGGATAAATACAGATGTAACAAGACAATAAACAGCAGAACCTCTCTGGAGATCCAGACCAGAACTTGGCTGGAGATCCTGGCTGGAGATCCTGGCTAGGCTGCTGATCAACTGAACACTGTCTCCGTGTCCTTCCTTCTTCGCCGACTCCATCTACACCTTTGGGGACCCCTGGACCTGCAGGGGTTGGACCCCGGCATTTAAAATACAACATTGCAAAATAAAAACAAAAATTGTCATGTTTCAACTTGACACATTTTATAAAACTAGTGGTTTTGTGTGTGTGTGTGTGTGTGTGTGTGTGTGTGTGTGTTTAACAAAGGAGTTAGAAATGATTCATCCATATCTTATAAAAAGAATCCTGCATATCTCACTACACCACTTATTGATATGAAGCCACATAGAGGCTCATCAGTGGTTCCTGACACTTGTCTCCAGATCCCTGTTCTTATGAAATGCAAAGCCCTTCCACCATGTGGAAAAGGGCCTGGTCCTAACAGATAAGACCATGGATTCATCAATTGTCAGTGCTACCATGCTTCTCACAATGTATGCTGGGCTTGCTGTGAGATCTTTATTTTGAATCCCGGAATGTGCTTACTCAAATGTGGTCTTTAAGTAACTAATCTTTATCAACTGATTTGCATGGAAGGCCTGCCATATCTTCTGCACTCTCTTTAAATTCCGTTTCTGAGTTTAACTATTAGGCCTGGGAGTGTTTCTGTGACTGTGTTTATAGTATGTAATAGCTGAGTGTCCTCAAGGTGATATTCTCTTTTATAAACTCAACTAGAGGCCCAGTGCATGAAATTTGTGCACAGATAGGGTCCCTAGGTCTGGTTTGGCGATCAGGGCCAATCAGAGCCTTCCAGCCTTCCTTCATTCCATGTCGCCCCCTGATGGTCAGTGCACATCATAGCGAATGACCGAACTCCCGTGGGGACAATTTGAAGATGAGGGGACTAAAGAGAGGTGGTAAAGAGAAGACTGCTTCAAATCCTATATGTATTAAGCCCAAACCTAGCAGAGCAAATTCCATTTAATTTTAGGGTTTGGGAGTCATCTTTTTTGCTTAATGTTCTGTCCTCTAGCTTCCCCAGTGTGGTGGTCCTACCTACTGATTCCCCTGGGGCGGGAGCATTGCCCTGCTTGGCCCTGGGCAGCAGCCCCATACCTGCAGCTTTGGGGCAGCTTTGCTTGTGAGGACCTGGGCAGCACGAGTTTGGCCCACCAAAACTGAGGGAAGATAGCCATGTCCCCCAGACTTATTACCGTGGGAATGGCAGCCTTGCACATTTCTGAATCATCTTCAGGGTTATTTTCCCTCTTGGAGAAAGATAATGCAAGTTCACATCTAGATAGCTCCATTGTTGCATCTCGTAGAATCCCGTAAGTCCCACCACAGCTTTCCTTCCTTGTGTCCTGTCTCCATCCCCTTTAGTACAAGTTCGGGCTCTTATAGCCCCATCTCATTTCTGGGCTCCTGCTGTAATGGCTGGTTTGATCTTTGAGCTACATCAACAGTCTCTTTACGGAATGACTGTCCAGTCAATCCATTGGGGTTCTCTCCAAAACACATTTTTTCAACTTTTTTTTCCCAACAAAAATAGGCTGAAAATTTTCTACATCTTCAAGTCTTGGTTCCTTCTTGCTGAATAGCTTATTTTATAATTTATCTCTATCCTCTCACATTTTACTATAAACAGCGAGGGGCAACCAGGCTGCACCTTCGACATCTGGCTTAGACATCTTCTTAGCTAAATAACCAAGTCAGTCACTTCTAATTTCTATTTTCCACAAACACTAGAACACAATTCAGCCAAGTTCCTTGCTACTTAATAATGAAGATTGTCTTTCCTTCAGATTCCAGCATCATGTTCCTGATTTCTGTCTGGGATCTCAGTTTGATGTCCGTATTCTTACCACTGGTCTCCTCAAGGCAATGTCGGCTTTTTTTAACATGCACCTCCAACCTCCTCTGCTCTGCACACTTTACTCAGTTCCAAAGCTTCTTCTATATTTTTAGGTATGTTTTTACAGCTGCTCCCCACTTAATATAAAATCTGTATTAGACTTCACCAGAAAAGTAGAAACAATAGGATTTAGATAGATGATTGATAGATAGATAGATAGATAGATAGATAGATAGATAGATAGATAAGGGATATTATCCTTTTGTATGTGTGTGTATGCATATGCAATATATACTGAATATCCATTGAACAGTAAATTTCTCTATGAAAAAAAAACGTGTGACCCTTTAACTGAATACTTTAACAGTGTTTTGCAGGACTTTTAGCATTACTCTATTTGCTATATTTACACTTTATTCACTTAATCCTCACAATTCAATCAGGTGTACAGATGAAAGGAGAATAAAACATTACGTTATGGAATGAGTAGTGAATTCTGGCTCCCATAAGCATCTGCAGAAGATGTTGCAAGTAAAGAATTATGAAAGATAGTGAGCAAAGCAGAAAAAAGGGGGAACTTTCTACAGATTCTTCAATGCCTAAGTGATTTGTCAATTTTCTAAATTTGGAAGTAAAGAACAAGAAGAAAACCAGATTATATATCCCAAAATATATGCATATATAATTTTATCACAATTCTTTGGACTGACCAGATTCACATGCCCGTCACCCAAAGAAGCACTCATCAAAGAATAAACTATATGAATTATCATAAATATAAAAGTTTTCTTTTCCCTCAAAGCAAAATCAGGCTGTGATTATTATAAGAAGAAGGAATGTTGGAAGACAAAATCCATAGATATCCATTACTCACATTCATCTGAATGTCTGGAGAACATAAATTATTTCTTTTTTAAAAATAAATTTTAATATATTTTTATTGATTTCAGAGAGGAAGGGAGAGGGAGCAAGATAGAAACATCAGTGATGAGAGAGAATCGTTGATCAGCTGCCTCCTACATGTTCCCTACTGGGGACCAAGCCTACAACCCGGACATGTGCCCTTGACCGGGAATCGAATGGTGACTTCCTCGTTCACAAGTTGACACTCAACCATCAGGCACACAGCCAGGCCATAAATTATTTTTTATCTCTTTATTTATATGTCTTGCACTTACTAGTACACTGAGTGGTTAGCAAAGGAAAACAGTCTTATAATATCTGGGCATATTTGTAAGACAGGGGGCAAAGAGGGGAGAGAGCGAGAATAGATAAAAAAAAGACAGTTACATGACAATCCTCACCATTAGGTTCTTTAGCCCATATCCTGTCTGCTACAACCTTAGAGAAAAATCTGACTAATTTTTCTTTTTATTTTATCACTTTGTTTCTCATTGTTTTATTTTCTTGTGTTAGATAAGAGGATTGGAGGCAGGAGAATTTCTGCTCAGTTACTCACACCAAGAGTCTGGATAATGCAATTATAATAACATAAGAATGGATTTGAGAGTTTACTGACACATTGAATTTGATAATCTCTTTTATTCACTTGATTCACCTGTTTTATTTTCTTTTCTCATAACGGAAGCAGGAAGAGGCAGTCATCTCTAGAGAGCGGTTATTACATTTCTGCCTAATATTTTTAGACTCAAGTAATTCACAATTCTGATAAGGTTGGGGACTTTTGAGATGTTAAAATGATTGCGAGAAATGAACTCATTAACGGAGTCCCTATCTTCAAGTCACAAGCCATTAGTTCAATAAACTAATGTCAGATCTTGAGTATTTACCTAACCAGCTACAGCCCATTATTATAATCACACCTAACCATGAGGCCTTAAATGTTTATGGGCAGACTGATGTGCATGACCTTGTTCCCACACAGCCTGCAGCAGCTCCCTGCTTGCCACGAAACAGATCATTTTAATGACTTTACCTGGACTGAGATGGGAGAAGATTCAAATTATATGTCTTTCAATATTTACAAAAAAAAATCCAGAGAGAAAAATGAATGTGAGTGCCTACTTACATTTATGCAATGATAGATAAACCCAAGCTGTTCAATAGCCTCAAACACAATGCCCAATGACATAAATGTATATGAATGAAATACCTGCCATTTGACTAATATGGTATTATTTATGCATATTGATATCCTGAGATTTAAGATTTGAATATAGGGCACTTGTGTTGGATTTTGGATTTTTTATTGTCGAAAGTTTTACATATGTCTCCTTTTTCCTTTACCCCCAATTGGCCCCTCCCCCAGCCATTCCCACCCTGGGCAAGCCCCCACTGTCCCAGTGTCTGTGTCCATTGGTTATGCTAATAACAAGTCCTTTGGGATTTTTTTAAAGTAAAAATAGATTTAGCATATATCTAAATAGAATACTTGAAGCTGACAATAAGGATATGTTTTTTGGGGGAAAGGAGGATGGCTAAGTAAATATTGAGTGCAACGATTTTAGTAGTGACTGAAGCTCTAAGTCACAGATGGAGATAAGATTGTGTGGTTCTATATTTTAGAGTTAGGTTTACTGTATAAAAATGCATAATACAACCAATCAAAGTGAAGAATAGTCAATATTGTAAAATAATAAAATGAAGATGTATTCAGTGTTTGCTCTGTGACAGGTATTGTTCAATTTACATGTAGTAACTTTCATGTAATAACTCAATTCAAGCACCACACAGGTGCTTTTATCTGCCCATTTTAGAGATGAGGGAAATCATCAGACAATGACAGGCACAAACATGAGTACAGACTGTGGGTAAAGTGCCACCAGCCCCAGGCATTATTAATTGATTCAATAGCCCATCACTTTTTGGTTCCTATCATGTGTCTGACAGTGCATTGAGAACTGAAGGCCTGAGTCTTGTGTGTAAATGATTTGGTCTAACAGGAGTTAGCTGCATGTGTAAAAACAAATAATCTGAAGCAATATATGAGATCAATTAAATCCTGGGAGACTTCATGGAGGTGGTAACATTAAAGCTGATCTTGAAAGAGTAAAAAGTACATATCAGGTATAGAAAGAGGATGTATTCATTACATATCAGTGATTCTTCATGTCAACACCATTGACACTTTGGAAGAATAAGTATTTGTTGGGGCGAGGGAGGAAGGAAGCCCTTCTGTGCATGATAGTATCTCTGGGCTCTGTCCACTAAATGCCAATAGCAGCCCTCTCATAACGGCAATCAAAAATGTCTCAGGCATTGCTAAATGTCCCTTAAGGAGGGGGCCATATCATCCCTAGTTGAGAACCACTGTTCTCCAGAGGAACAACATATCCATAACCAACAAAATTAAAAAAAAAATTGGGAAAGGAGGGTAAGCATGGCCGTACATAGCAATGGAGATGGAGAAGGAGGATGCTGAGGAGAGAGCCGTGGAGGCGAGTTAGGTCACACTGAGAAAGCCAGATGGCTACACACATGTAGCAAGTTAGACTTATTCTCCTTGGCAGCTGGGGGCCAAGGGCAAGGAGCTGAATCACATTGGTTATATGAGGAACTAACTTGGACAGCTGTGAGCAAAACTTGAGTGGAAATAAGAGTACTCATTCCTTGTCTCCAAAATACACTCTTTGGGAAGATCATTTAGAATTGGGATCTTTTCTTTTATCTTATTTCACCCCATTATTAGTTCCATGGTGGGAGGGGGGGGCGGGGCGGGGAGGAACATTGTGCCCTTTGCAGTTCAGGCTAGATTGGTCTTCACAGCTAAATAGATCCAAAATTTCACCTAATTCTTCATCATCACATATATGTAAAATTTTAATGTCTTTTTGTCAACATAAAAATACTATCTGATACAAGTAAAGATCGCCTTATAAAAGGAAAATATATGCACTTGCTAGTGTTGCTTCTCAATTGCAGTTTTCAAGTTGTCTTTAAAATTCTCCAAAGCTCCCATATTCCCCTAGGTATCATTGTCAATGCTGCCTTTCTTTGACAATTTTCCAAACGTGAGATTTCTTTCTTCCTGCCTCTTCTGAAGATTATGAATGCCATGACCCCTGGTGATCCCACAAAGAGTATTTCTTGTGTCTATCATGACAACTGTAACAATGCAAAATGTCAAACTCACTCCAGTCAGGACGCCACCAGAGATTCCTCCCAGGAATCCTAATATACACGGCATACCTATGGCATACAACTTTATGAATACAATTCTGTTTGGTTAGAAATTTTGAGGCAAGTAAAAAAACAATGAAACTTCTTTGCCCCCCAAATCTCTCAACCTGAAAAGGAAATACACATGTGTATGTTCACATGTGGATACATGTGCACATGCGTACTATGATTTGAATGATATCAACATAGATTTTCAGGATACCTAACAAATCATTATTTTTTAAATGGATAGACATATGTGTTATATGACACTAGAGGCCTGATGCATGAAATTCGTACAAGAGTAGGCCTTCCTTCCCCCAGCTGCCAGCACTGGCTTCCCTCTGGCATCTGGGACCTGGGCTTCTTTCGAAGCCCTGGCTTCATCCAGAAGGTCGTCTGGAAGGAAGTCCAGGCTAATTAGCATATTACACTTTTATTCTTATACATCAGTGATGGCAAACCTTTGGAGCTTGGCGTGTCAGCATTTTGAAAAACCCTAACTTAACTCTGGTGCCGTATCACATATAGAAAATTGTTGATATTTGCAACCATAGTAAAACAAAGACTTATATTTTTGATATTTATTTTATATATTTAAGTGCCATGTAACAAAGAAAAATCAACCAAAAAAATGAGTTCGTGTGTCACCTCTGACACACGTGTCATAGGTTCGCCATCACTGTTATAGATAATGCTTGTCTCAAATGTATATCTCATAGTGACTTGGTTCATTACATACATATTTTTTAACTCAGAGAAAAAAGGAGAAAATACTACAAAGTTCCCATATAGCTTTCACCAACTTCTTCTAATGCAATTATGTAATATTATTCTGTAACTACAGTATAGTTATCAAAATGACAGAATTAATGTTGACATAATACATGTTGGAAGTCATTAAAAAACTGTCCTCAGTATTTTATTTTGTTCAGTAACAACTATGTAACTTCAATATTCATCTAAAATTTTGATTACTCAAAATGATATCCATTTGCCTTAACTTTTCCATAGTTTCTGCTTAACATTTTCAAGGTTTCAGATATTTAGGATGCTAACTATGCTACCAGAAACTTTGATGAGGTGATGTGCACAGTATTTATGGCTGCCAAGTGTCACAAAGTATTAGAATCTCCTCGGGAGAGAAAAAAAAAAATCCCAGTTTCTATTCCCAGTGGTATGAGAAAATACATTTTTAGGAAGTTTCTTCTATAATACTGGTGTGAGTAATTCATAGACTGATTCAGAAAAAAAAGTTGTGTAAGTGGTTATATTTCAGTTATATAAACTTAACATTATCTGTCAGGTGATATGAGAAATTTCCCACAGATATGTTTTTTTAAAAGAAGTCTAAATAAACTTGTTGACATATGTTTACTGATTCTACCCTACATATACTGACAAAATACACAAAAATAAGACAAATATCTGGACTAATATTCATCTTTAATGTAAAAAATATGATTAGAAAGAGAGAGAAGAGAGAAGACATCATTAGGAATAAACAGAGGAAAAAATGATGGAGAGAATTAAGAGAGGGTTTAAAAAAAGGGAGATAGTGAAATGGGAGAAAAGATAGTTTGGGGAAAAAAGAAAGGGAAATGAAAAAGTAAATAGGAAATAATTAAGAATATGGAAAAAAGAGAGGGGAGAAAGAAGGAATAAAAGAAAAAATAACTAAGAGTAAAACTACAAATTATCTATTAGAAGAAATATGTCACATCCCATGCTATGTGATTCACCTACACAATTTTATTTAATCGTCACAACTCTTTGGAGAAATTTCCATTTTAAGCCCTATGCTATTACCTGTCTCTGACAGTCTTGATGACCACGTCTCTCAAAGATGACTTACAGAAATTATACTAAGATTTGAAATGACTTTTTAACACTGACCTCAGCTCAATTTAATTACTTCTGAATGCATTTATTTCATCTGTAGTATTATGTCTAAATTTGATTTTTAAATCTGAAAATATATTTATTTCATCTCAACATTTAAAACATATTTTTGTTGGGTGTAAAATTCTCAGTTGAAAAATTTTCCCCAATCTGTTTTCTATGGTTGGAGATTGAAATGAGAAGAAAATTTAAATATTTTCAAGTTATGAGTTGCATAGTTTTAAGAAAACTGAGCTATCTTATGGTGAACCCAACTTCCAAAGTCCAGCACTGTTGTTGCCTGGTGCTGCTCTTTCATTTTGTCAGTGTTTGAGCTTTGAGCTGGGAAAGTATTAGACTTGGGTATTATCTTTCTATTTAGTCTGATCAGAGCCTTAGGTGCCAATCACTCTGAAAATAGATAAGAATGCATGGATTCTTCCTACTTTTCGATTCAGGCCTTCACTGTTCTAGAACATAGGGGGGAGGGGGGCGAGAAGGACTATGTTGAGAATGTTAATGTTGCTTGTAGATGTAGTCCTTCAGACTCCAATACATTCTTCCAATTCCATCAGCAGCAATAACTTTGTCCTCTTTTCTTGTTATTGAGCAAAGTCCTTGGTTTCACACACTTTCTCTGTCAACAATCGGATCCAGCATCTCGTCTCTCTGGAAATCAGTTTCTCAGTGTTCTTTGCACATTAGAGATGGTTAATTTTCTGGATTTTTTCATTATAGTAGTGAGGGAGCTAATGATCTTTTTGTCCTTTCATATTTTATTTAAAAGCAGAATGCTTAATTATAGGATTCTTGAGGAAAGAATACAACCAGAGTGGGGCTAGGGCCCAAGATCTGGACTAGCCAACTTGTGGAGAACTTTCACAGATAAAAATCTCTAAAGTCGGAAAGGTTGTATGTTTAATTTGAGAATGTAAGACGAGTAAAGATTTTTTTTTCCTAACTATTCTGGTGAAGTCTAGATATTCACAAATATTCTTTCACCAGCTTTGGCACAAGATTTAAATTATGGGTTCTCTGACTATGACTTATACCGGTAATTACATAATCCCATTATACATTTATAAATGGTCTGACATTGTTCAATGATATATTAACTGGTGAACAGAAGTGAGTGGTGTTATAAGGAATACATTTTCAAAAGTAAAAGGAATCATGTTTCTAAGGAAGTCAGAATGACTGAGAAGATGTTTTACAAAGTAAGAAACTTCACTTTGCAAAGAATTTTTTTAAATAAATAGAATGGTCCCTGAAAGACAAACACCATGAGATCACTTATATGTGGAATCTAATGAACCATATAAGCTAACAAACAAAACAGAAATGGACTCATATAAATACAGAAAACAGACAGACAGCTGTTAGAAGGAAGAAGGTTTTGGGGTTGAGTGAAAAAAGTGGAGCCCTGACCAGTTTGGCTCAGTGGATAGAGCCTCAGCCTGCAGACTGAAGGGTCCTGGGTTCGATTCTGATTAAGGGCATGTATCTTGGTTGTGGGCACATCCCCAGTAGGGGTTGTGCAGGAGGCAGCTGATCGATGTTTCTCTCTCATCAATGTTTCTGACTCTCTATCCCTCTCCCTTCCTCTCTGTAAAAAAAATCAATAAAATATATTTTAAAAAAAAGAAAAAAAGAGAAAAAAGTGAAAGGGTTAAGCAAAAACAAAAACTCACACAGACAACAGTATGGTGATTACTAGAGGGAAAGAGGGGTAGGGGAAGGTAGAAGAGGGAATGGGGGATGGAGACTTGACTTGGGGTGATGAACACACAATACAATATACAGATAATGTATTATAGATTGTATACCTGAAACGTATATAATGTTATTAACAAATATCACCCCAATAAATTCAATTAAAAGAAATAAACAACTTTGTTCTTGATTTTAATAAAGACATTTTGAGTGGCTTTCAGTTCCACAAAATATGAATCTAAAAAATTATCCCATTCATTTGCATGATGAATGACTATTCACATTTAGTTCTTTTATTCTCAGTATGAAAAGATGACAGCTATTGTAAGTTCCTTAAGTGATAATTAGTTCTCTATGACAGTTTATTATGTTGCCACAGCTTATTAAAACTCTTCATTTTCATACTGTCACCAAATTCACTATTGGAAGACCACTTTTAAAATGGAAATTTACATGTAATTGTTAAGTCCTTGAAAAAAAAACATTAAAATAATTAGGAGGTAAGGTCAAATGGCAGGACTAAAAGAACACACAAACTCATACACATATGCCCATTCTTTTCTTTTGTTTGTTCTAGCTAAAATTAATTTCCTTGGTTACTGTAAACTTTTCAAAAAATAAAATTAAAACTTTTTTCTGTGTATGAAAAAAATATTATGAAAATGATTTTTCTCCTATTGATTTTCTGTGTGTGTGTTTGTGAGCATCTGGCTTTGTGAAAACATTGGTATATGCTAAAACGTCTTAGTAATGCTTCACAATTTATAGAAGGATGTCATCATAATTTAATACACTAGAAAACAGAATTTTTAGAACCATTTTCTGTTGTGCACTAAAAATGAATGTAGTAATTTTTAAAACAAAAATAGTCAATTTTTGAAAAATGAAACTCCCTTCTTTAATGAGAGGATTTCATTGCTTAATAGTGGAGAACCACTAAGCTGCCATTTCAGGAAGCCTGAAATAGTTCTTGGCTCCTATTCCGTATTATAAAGATTCATTTGCATACTTTGTGTCCTGTTATTTATCCAGCTTATATAATACTTACTCTTCTGTCAAATACTGTTATAAATGTCTTTCCAGTATAGATTTATTTAATCCTGATAACAATTGCAGGAAATGTAACTGTTAATAATCTAACTTCACACATGAATAACTGAAGCAAAGAGACGTTCTTTACTTTGTCACACAGCTCGCAAATGACACAGAGAGTATGAACCCAGAAAATTAGAGTATTCATTATACTTACTAAAATGGGGGTACTCCACTGCAACTCTTTCTAATTAATTTATCACATAATTATGGAGGATGGGAGTCTGAAAGAGAAGTCTCTCTCTCTCTTTCTCTTATAAGGATACATGTGATTGCACATAGGTGCCTGCCTTCTAGATAATCCAGGATAAACTTCAACTCAAGATTCTTAAGCAATAATTCCCATATAAGGCAATATTCACTCACTGGCCATTTCAGGTAACATTCACAGGTTCCATGGATTAGGAAGTAAAATATCTTCTGAAGGTCAGTTTTTAGTCTATGACACACATAGTAAAGATTCTTCAAAACTTGCTTAGAAAGCTCAGTTACTTTGTAGAATTTGGTGCATATGAATTCAAATAGAAAATATGTTCCTTCAAGTGAAAAATCAAGATTAAAATCTAACTTAAGAGAACTAAAAAAAATAGACTAGAACTAAAAAAAAATGACTTAATTTCATTGAGAGAATTTTATAAGGAAGGACAGTAAACAAGCTACGCTATTTCAAAACCCTTATGACAAAATGTGACTTGGAGTCAGGCTTGAGGGCTCAGTGATGTAGCACCCTGCCTGCGGACCACTTTGAAAACAAGACCATGGAGACTCGGGATGTCTGTAGGGAGGACGGGAGGGATCTTTGAAGTGGGATGTGTGGAATGTACCTCCACAAATTGGCTAAAGACACACTAGGGGCAAACTCATTGCCTAAGTCAAATTCATTAGGATTCCTCCCACTCTTTGCTGGGAGATTCAGGTCCGACACTGGTATCCCAAAGAACTGAAGTGCTGGGGAGTGCTCATGTATTTGCAGTGGTTTGGAAGAATACAAAAATAATGTATTTTTTTCAAAGCCTCTGAATGATAGGGTGTTTTTATTGAAAAGTCTTAATTTCCTCCATGTGATAACGGTCATAGTCTAAGGAAGCTATACATGAGACTGTAACAGGTATCCTCCTCCATGTACTTATTAGTGAGGCAGTAAGCTATCTATTGCTTGCTTCTTATTTTTTAACGGCCATTTTAAGTCTAAATGAATACATTTAGTTAATGTCTAATTTAGAAATGATGTAAACATACAATTTTAATCAAGATCCATCAAATTTGAGGCCATGTTATTGATATGGATAAGCAAACATGTGAACGGGTCATCAATAAGCAGCCAAATGAGCATTTCACAAACACTGAAGTACCCAGATGATAAACTGATGGAATGTGTTATCTTTTAAAGTTAAAGCTAAAACTTAATTTGTTTTCATAACTCATTCTTCTTCATCATCACAGCCTATGCCTAAAATTCGATTTTTCCTTCATCAACTTGTTAATCTTTTACCACCATTTATCTATCTACTATGTATACATTTTGCTAAACATCTGTACAAGCTAGAATTTGATGAAAAATGTTCCAATCAGACAAACGTTTCACTTGCATAATTATTGTACACGGGATTCATAACTAGTGATTAAAATAAATGTTCTGAATATTCTATAAGTTTTAAAGTTAGATTAATCATAGGACTTTTAAATATGACAGGGTTAATTTACTCATAGAAATGAAGTTTTTAGAATTGTATTTCTTATGTGATCCATTGGCTATACTTAATAGACAAATACCCATAGCTGTTTATATCTGTTGTCTATATCTGCAACTGTCTTGATTTAGACAGTTGCAAATGTCCATGTCTTATGTTATTTTCCTTTAAAGATCAGTAATGAATAAGATATGCATCACAGTCAGTTTGAAATCACTGTTTAAATTAATTATGGCAGCCATATCAATTAGACATAAGAGATTTCTAAAGCTAATTAGAGTCTGAGAGTTTTTAATTTGACGTCTGTCTGTGTAATATGTGCTTTATGCATTAAATTAATGAAATTAAGCCAGCATCATTATAAATTTCCACTTTCATAGCTCCATAAGTTTCACAATTATAAGCCATATTTGAATGATAATTGATTGAAACTAAATAATCATGTTCACATTAGCATTGCTTTGGTTTTAAGAATATATCCTTTATTTTTCACTCTCATGTCATCCCAAAGAGGACCCAGCAGTACACAACTTGTTGCCAACAAAACCCTATTGCCATTTCCAAAGTAAGGACAATTTGACAGGAACTTCAAAGGAGATACGGTACATCACAAATGTATGAATAAATTGCAAAACAGGGCAATAACTAAAGGCCAAAATAATTATAAAATCTGATTAATTCACAGTGCAAATTTTTGCAGACTCTTCAGTTTAAAAGAACAGCATTTACCTGAGATGAAGATCTGCTCTTAGACTCAACGCATATATGAAAGAAGTTTTACTTTTCAAAAAACAAAATTTGATTACTTGTCCTTACTCTACACACACACACACACACACACACACACACACACACACACACAAAGGTTGTATCACCAAATAATGTTTTGACAGAATTTTTTACCATATTCTGTGAAAATAGATATTTATAGTGAAGGAAACAATTTGCATGAAAATGGGACTAAAACATAACTTATGGGAGGACTGCAACCCTGCCTTTAAGATTTGCTTTTGACATTTGTGTTTTAACAGGTTATTAAATTTTAATTTGTCTTATGATGAAAATCAAATCCTTTCTATTTCAGCAGTCTGAAGAGGTACAGACTCAATTACAAAATGAGACTGTGGCTTAAGGTTTCTTGTGCTCTTATGACCCTGCGGTGTGAAACTGATGATAAGTCCATCAGATGATCCACATAAAAATAAGTCTGCACGTAAATGACTACGGGTGGAAAGACAATGTCCAAGAAAAAGTGCTGTTGGTCATGCTCTAAATGAGACATTCCAGATGAAAGTCTTATTTGTATTTTTGCAACAACTAGAGTCATGATAACATACTACAGTGGGGCCTTGACTTATGAGTGTCCCGACTAACGAGTTTTTTGAGATACCAGCTGTCTCTCGGCCAATTTTTTGCATTGAGTTGATACAGTATTTTGAGTTAACGAGCTCGGTCTCAGAACGAATTAAACTCCTAAGTCAAGGCCCCACTGTATTTGTTTGTTGCAAATACTTATTTGGAGATTCTCCTGGGATAGGGTTACAGCACAAAACCAGATGGGCTATCTCTAGACTCCCACCCTGAGGAGAGAAATGAAGTGAGAGGAAATGCAGAAAGAAGGGGTAAAGGATAGAGAGGGTGGGAAAGAAACTTTACCATAAGCTGAGTTGATAAAATGTGTCTGAATAACATTTGGCTAGCTGGAAATCTACAAGATTTGTGTAATGGCTTCTATCGACTGCTCCGGCCATCATGCATACATCGTTGATTTATATCTGGAAGTTTATACCTCTTCATCCTCTTCACCCATTTCTGCATTGGCTTCCTTTAGACTCCTTAAAATTTTGTATAATTTAGAAGTGATACAAGTAATCAGCCAAGGACAAGTCATCCATCTCTTCTTCCCCTTCACCCATTTCACCCAACCCCAACCCTCTTCCCTGTTAGGCAACCATCATTCTGTTCTCTGTATCTGCGAGTTTTGTTTTGTTTGTTCATTTACTTTTTTTTAAATAGTCTACATGTAAGTGAAATTATATGGTGTCTTTCTCTGACTTATTTTACTTAGCGTAATACCCTCAAAGTTTATTCATGCTGTTGCAAATGGCAAGATTTAATTATTTTTTATAGCTGACTAGTATTACATTGTGTGTGTTTTGAGTCTCAGTCTCTCTCTCTCTCTCTCTCTCTCTCTCTCTCTCTCTCTCTCTCTCTCTCTCTCTCTCTTCTGATGGAAATTTAAGTTGTTTCTATATATTGGCTACTATAAATAATATTGCAATGATCACAAGGATGGATATATAGATTTGAATTAGTGTTTTCATTTTCTTTGGATAAATACCCAGCAGTAGAATTGCTGGATCATATGGCAGCTCTATTCTTATTTTTTTAAGGAAACTCCCTACTGTTTTCTATAGTGGCTGGACTAATTTACATTCCCATGCTCCAGGTTCCTTTTTCCTCCATGTCCTTATCAACACTTGCTATATCTTGTCCTTTTGATAACAGCCATTCTGACAGATGTGAGGTGGTACCTCATTGTGATTTTGATTTGTATTTATCTGATGACTAGTGATGTTAAGCATCTTTTCATATGCCTGTTGGGTATGTGCATGTCATCTTTGGGGCAAAATATTGTGTATCAGATTCTCTGCCCATTTTGTAATTGATTGTTTGATTTTGTCATTGAGTTCCTTATGGATATTAAACCCTTATCAGATATATGATGTGCAGATGACTTCCCCCATTCAGTAGGTTGCCTTTTTATTGTGTTGATGGCTTGCTTTGTTGTGCAGAGCTTTTTGGTTTAATGTAGACCCATTTGTTTATTTTTCCTTTTATTAACATTGTCTTTGGAGTTAGATCCAAAAAAAATGCACCAACAGTGATGTCAAAAAGTGTACTTTGAGTTAAGCACCTTTACATTTTAATAAAAAATGTTCATTCTTTTAAATATTGGTATTACTCAATTTATGGAGTCACTGGGTTTTAATAATATTGGATACACAAGTAAAATGTTTAAACTATGCTGCTTTTTGATTGGCATATGGATATAAATCTGATATAATGAAGAGTCAAATATTTGCTCCTAAACTGAGTTGACAACTGGGTTTTGATATTGACATGTCAATATCAAACAGAGAGAGAGAGAGAGAGAGAGAGAGAGAGAGAGAGAGAGAGACTGAGACTGGGTGTAATGCTGAGCAACACACTGTAGACCATTTCAATAGTTGCCAGCAAGATCCAATTGTTGCTTGCCTGGTTCTATTTTCTTTTAAACCACCTAATATATTATGAAGAGATTTTGCCTTTTTTCCAACCATATTTACAACTCATTTCCTATTCCTCTATCACTAGGTACTCACTCAAAACAGACATTTTTACACACATTTATCATAACTTAAGATGTTTTTCTGTATCCTGTTTACTAATGAATTATCTTGGGTCTCCAGAGAACAAGTTGCCAAGAGGACAATGAACATGCTGACAAAAGTAGAAACAGACTCTATACTGGGACGAAGTTGTGACTCCTGTGAAAGAGACATGATAGGAAGGAGGATGGTATAGAAATAGTCTCAAACTGCAGTGCAATCCCATCTAAGTTTTGGCTAACACACCAGGCACTCTTCAGGAGGAGGCCTGATGGAGGAGTCCCACGTTTTGCTGGACTGATCCTGCGCTGGGCCCACAGTCATGCTCAGGCATCAGCTGGGTTTTGGGGTAAATGCAGGGGAGGATCCACTGGGACAGCAGCTGGGACTGGCAGTCAGTTCTGCTCCCTGCAGTGGGCACTGGGCAGGGCACCTGGTCATGGTCAGGAAAGGGCTTGCAGTCACGGGAGCTGTTGGCAATGGCCTTCATTCACTGGGACCTGCTCCAATAACTCCATCTAATACCAGTATGCATGGCAGACCAGTTCTGCTCTGTGTCCCTGGGACTCTTGGGGTCCCAGGGGAAGTTAAAAACAGATTCCAGGGTGAGGCTTGTGATCTACCAACACTCATCAAAGAGAACGTTGCTATGGTGAATGGGGGAAAGGGTAAGTAAGGAACAGGTCTTAATTTGATGAGAGGGACTAACATGAGCCTTCTCCATCTAGCTGCCCATGACATTTAAAGCAAATTCAGTTTGCGGAAGGCTTCTTTCTGATGGTGTTTTGAGAGCAACAGTTTGGTTGCTGGAAGTCTTCAGACCATTGTTGCTATTTTCATTTTCTGACCCTTTGCATACACAATGAGTACAAACAGCCTGTGCCACTCTTCCCTCGACTCTCTTCACGGTGTGTGACGTGCAGGGTTTGTTTGCAATAGGAGCTGTAGGCTGCACGAACACTTGCCTCGTGTGCCGTTAACATCCAGGGGCACTCAAGGTTAATTGGAAATGGTAATAAGTTTAATCACGATGAACTCATTTGGTGCTGATGCGGATGTCACCTGCACTTCCATA
Organism: Myotis myotis; assembly: GCF_014108235.1. Classification (NCBI taxonomy): domain Eukaryota; kingdom Metazoa; phylum Chordata; class Mammalia; order Chiroptera; family Vespertilionidae; genus Myotis; species Myotis myotis. The sequence continues at coordinate 34,117,066 of NW_023416323.1, read as the reverse complement.
AAAATTCCATTGTAATTTCGCATTAATTAATGTCCACTTATCAACGAGTGTTACAGCAAATTAGTACAGGAGTGACAACTTATGTGCTTAAGAAATGCTTAATAAGGGGAAAAAAAACAGCATTTACTAGGTCATCTTAAATTATAACAGATTGAGATGTCTTTATTATTTAAAAGAGGAGATTAAAATCACGTAAAGTGGTGATAATTAGGGGAGATTTTGATAAGAATGTGTCTGAGAACTAATGGGGTTATAGCAAACATTAGGAATATAGATTTGGTTGGATTACCATTTTTTAACATAAATGACAGAGAAGAGATGGAGCTGCTCTTATCATTACCCTATAATAAGGGAAGCTGCCGAATTCTCAATCATCATCATGAAGTAATGGTCTTATTCATGTAAAATGAAAGTATTTTTCTCCATATGTAAAAATGCTATTAGACATATTTGAAGGCATTATACTCAGATATTATTTTTCCATTTCTGTGAATGACAACCATTAAATGCAATCGTAGCTACATGACAAGACTATTTTTACTACATCAAAAGGAAGAAAGGGATTAAAATGAATTTATTCAAAGGTGTGATTTGTCAATTTTGTGCTCTTATCAAGGAGCACATGGGACAGCTTTAAACCTAAACACTGAGATCTGACCTCCCATTTGAATAAGTTAATGTGATCTGGTGTTCTTTGGGAAATACAGAAACCTCTTTTGTATCCAGAAATCCCCAGAGAAATTTTTGCTTTTAGGCGGTCAGCTCTAAGGTTCCATTTCTTTTCATCACTTCTCCTTTTATCACTTGGCAGGTCTTGACAGCTTAGAGGGTTTTCTAGGTGTTTCTGGCACGCAGTACAGTAGGGAAAGAAATTTATAGTTTCTTTCCTACTACTTAGATCTTTTAAAGGCATAGTATACCTGCTTGGAAATCCTTCTTCTGAAAGAGAGACAGAGGGGGAAACAGAGACAGAGGGGGAGAAGGGAGGAGAGAAAGAGAGAGAGAGAGAGAGAGAGAGAGAATTATAAATGCAATATTGAAATGCATCCTTTAGAGAAAAATGTAGAGCTATCAAATTTTTATTGAAGTATTTCTTGGAGTCCAATTACAAATTTTGGGCTCCATTAATTTATATATGTTCTTAAACATTTTAAATAATTTTAAAATGATATTTAAAATACCAGAACAAAAAGATATTTATTAAATGTTCAGTAGCTTTCTTTGGGATTTGTTCATCGAGCCAGTTTTAGTTTTAAGGGTCAATCTCCTTTGACTTTGAAGACGTGTATTTCCTCTAAACATTCAACGATGGTGGCATATATGCTCAGGGGAAGGAAGAGATAGATTGATAACAAAATAGCTGACATTAAAAATGGAGTTTAGCAGATATCTTATTTCTACAACTATTTCAACAGGACAGATAAGCCTGGTACCTTCACTCCCTAGTCAGTGGGGATATAAGGTGGGCGTTGTGGCAGCAGTGTCAGTGTGAGTAAAATAAGAGGGCAGATAATTACTGTCCACCTCTGAGTGCTCAGTACCCACTGTGGTACCCCCATAGATCCAGTGTGTGCTTGTACTTTGAATGGAAAGCAGAAGTGGGTTTGGTATTCCACGCAGAAACACAGCATTTCAGCATTGAGTTATCCTTAACTCTAATATTCTCCAACCCCCTGAAATTCCCCGCGAAAGCATCTCTTTTGCTCATACCCGTAAGTGGTTAGCTTTGTTTTCCGAATTTTGAATGCCTAAATGAGTAAATTAATCAATGTTTCTAACAACATAGAGGACTATTCTTTTAAATTGAAGAATTATATAAAGCAAATTGCACAAACCTTAAGTGTACAGCTAAATGGATATTTACCTATATTTTCACTCACAGCCACACCACCTACCAGAACAAAATACAGACTGTTTCAGTCACTCTAACTAGCTTCTTCTTGCCTTCCAGAATATATGTAAAATTAGTTGAAGGAAATATCCCTTTTTGTGAAAAGAATAAGTCAAATAATAGCTTTATTTAGGTAAAAAAAGAAAGCAAGCCACCCTGGACTTAAGTAAGAAAGAGTTGTTCAAAGGTTGTGTCTGTCCATATCCCACTGTCACACTCTCATTTCATTTCATGCTACCAACTTGCAACTGTCAGCTCCTGCAATTTCTTTCCTGAAGGCTTCTTTTGGGGATGGGAGCCAGCTCTACTGGCTGAATGGATGTGCGAGGGTACTATAACCACGCAGAAATAGCCTTTCGCCAATGACTGACAAGAAGAGTTGGTGTAGCAGTAGCTCCTTTGGCTCTTAAATGAGATAAACTCTGAGGCAAGGATGTGTACTCTTTACCTGAGTACTGAAACAGGATGAAGCTCTAGCTATCTAGAGTGGATATTTGCTTGATGACTCGCCAGGTTTTAGCTGTCCTCCACTTTCTGTCACAATTCCCTACATTCCTACCAATATTTCTTGGAATAATTTTTTAATATATTACTGATACGAGGTTCCTTTTTTTAGGTGGGGTCCTTTTGTGAGACAATCCCAACTAAACCAGGTTAAAATGCCTCATAATCATTTTTTAAGGCTCTTGGGTTCTTATTCACCAGGGAGAAGGAGGAAACACCATGAGTCTAGAATTTTTGAAGAAGCTCTTGTTATCTGGGTCCAGAATGCATCCTGACAAATGGGTGTTTTATATCCTGATATAATACTTTATACACATGACCTAGACATATCAAGGTGTAAAATCCCCTAAATTGAAACTTAGAATAGGAAAGTAAAATACCTTGGGAACAGGTTCTTTATAGCACCACGGAGAGCAGCTAGAGACTCAACCTCAATTCCATGAACTGGACAAACTTCTAAACATCCTCATTCTCATCAAACAGCCAGACCAATCTGGCTGGTGATTGCTTTCAAAAGACTAACATTAGAGTTGAAGGTACAAAGTAAATCACACAGAGAGGCTTCTACCTGGGAAAATGTTAACTTAGCACCTGCGGATGACATGGTACTGAAACAATTCTCCAAGCTTTGGTTTTTCACACTAGACATATCAAGGACAGTATATACTCTCATACACATGACACCAAGAGAGGACATAACAGGTGGATTTCCACCTAAATGCCCTGGAAGAGAGCTCAAGCATCTCTGTATGTGTGATGGAAGCAGGCAAAAATAACACAGTTTGGAACTTCTCACTATTATGAGCTCTTTGTGGATTGAGACTAAATAGTTCTTGGTATGGGCGCACGAAATCTGGCTTCATCATAGTTCTTCTATGCACCCTTCTGTCTGCATAGTCTGGTGAAACCAAACCCTTTACCTTTACTAAACCTCTCCTTCTTTATTCCCCTGGTACTTTGCATTTAATATAACTTCTTTAATTTATATTAAAATATGTATAGTGGCACATATATTTATTCACAGTTCCACAATTGGTAGTCAACCCCTATATGAAGTCCTTTTTGGCTATTTAAATCAAATATTTATTGATTAGTTACTATGGGTTAGTCACTGATCTATGCCTGAAAAATACAGCCATAAAAGTAGAAAAGGTCCCTAAGTTTAGAGTGCATATAGTCCAGTTGTGTAAAGCACTAACACATAGTTACTATTAAACATAGTTTGGACAAAAATAAAAATGATAAAAAAATAAGCAGAAATTAAAACAAAGAAAATTTCTTCTAGGTCTTATTATACGTAGGCTCTGAATGAACAGAACCCATATAAATAATATAATTTTAAATTAATACATTTATTAGTTTAAGATTAACTCAGTATCTAAATACTTTATTCAGATATACAGGTCATGGCTTAGCTCCTGTTAAGGAACTTGATCTGCCATGATGCCCTTAAACTCTTTACTCAAGTAATCTGAACCAACCCCAGTTCTATAACAATTTCTCTTTCTCTACTCGGTCATAGTTATTCTTCCTGTTTAAATTCAGTGATGCCCCTTTGGCTGTTGTCTTCCTGGAAAATTACTATTCAACCTTCAAGACACAGGACACTGAACAAACATTACTGGTTTGATTATATATCAATTATAGTTCCAGACATACAATTCCATTTCCTTTGACCTCGAAGCACGTTACACATCCCTAACTCAATCACACTACTCATTGCATATCTCACTGCAGCATATGCAATGTCCGTTTGCAATTTTTTAACAGTATTTTGTTCATTGTTGGACTGTTGATTCTTTTGACCAAGATTTCTCAAACTTTAATGTGCATATGGAAGTACCAGGAGATCTTGTTAAAATAGAAATTCTACTTCAATGAATCTAGGATGGGGTCTGTATTTCTGCATCCCAAGCAGGCTCCTGGGTGATGGTGATATTTGGTACCACCTGTTCCTGAACTGCACTTTGTGAAATGAGGCTTTAAAGGCTATTTGTTCCTCCTTGAATCTTAACTTTCTAGCGGGAAATTTGGCATTTCCTGGGTACATCAGTGTTTAAATCTAAGTGGTTTGATCCACATGCTGTTATCCTTTCAGATGGCTCCAATACCAAATGGCAGAACTCCTTGGATTTCTTTGTTTTCTTTGCAAGACTTCCTTGAAGTTTGTATGTACGTAGGGCTTTCTCTAATTAGACATATCTAAAACACAGTGGTGAAATCATGGCTGAGATCTGCAAGAACTGGTCAGTGTAAAATTAAAAGGTAAAATGTTTCTGGCATATTTAACTTTTGAGACATAGCGATATATTAAAGAAACATATGTATATATCCAATACCGTAATTAAATTTTAACGCATAAAAAATAATCAAGTCCCTACAGGAACAGAACATTTTCAGTTCAGAAACTACTTATCGTTTCTATAGCCACACAATGTTGAATGCGCTGTTTGATCTTTTAACAATTTCATTTTAAAATATTCACAGAAGAGTGGTAATTAAATTACATGGGTACCATGGTAACCGCGGCATTGAATATGCTTAGACCCCATGCTCTAGCATTTTGGGAGGGAAAAGGGTATTCTTATCCTGTGACAATTACAAACTGCAGGTGTTCAGGTTAATCTCCATCGGAATAGGGTGAGCATGTTGAACTGAAGTAGAACCAGGGATGGAAGGCATTGCTCAGGTATAAAGAAACCCTGTACCAGAGTAGAAAGTGCTTTGGACTGAGAATCAAGGTTCCCAGCTCTAATCCAGGCTCTGCTACTGACTAGCTGTGTGTTCTCTGATAAAGGGATCACTTTCTCTGAGCTAAAAACTCCCCATGTGTAAAATGAGAAGGTTGAACAATGGATTGGATGTTCTAAAATACAACCTAGTTCTTTCCAATTCCAGGGAATCTTTATGATTGAATAATCACTACTGATTTTTGATACGCTTCATAACTCATAGTTTTTGTATGAGGTCCCTAGGGCTGCATTACAAAGTACCGCCAAGGGTGGCTTAAAACCACAACGATTTCACCTCTATCCCTCTCTCTTGTGCTGGGCCCATTAAACAGGGATAGGTACAATGGGATTCATTTCTCCTGAGGAAAAATATGAGCCTTTTCCAGTTCTGGATAATATAATCCCCATCTTTGGGTTCTTTTGCTTCCATATTTAAGAACATGGTGATGTCTTTCTGCAAGTTTGATACAATGGCTCTCATCTGGGAGGAATAGCTTTACCCAGGTAATATTTGACAATATATGTGGAGAGGGTATGTGTTGCCACAGTGACTGGCATGGGGGATGCCAGTGACATTTAGAAGTGAAATTCAGGGAGATTAAGTATTCTGCAATGTATGCAGTGGCCCCATCCATAATACCATGTGTTTGTTCCTCACTGAGGAATACAGCTAGAATATAATTGCATTATAGGTACATTTGTGTTACCTGAATTTAAAAAGAAAAAAAGTACTGTATGGCCTATTTAGAGGAATAACGTAAAATAAAATAATCAGCATATCTGTTCAAATACAAAGACTTAAAGTATTTTTTCAAGCAGACCAGTATGCGAAATGCATGTCCTGTTTCCACAATTGCCACATGCCACTGCCACATTAGTTGGAAAAAGAAAATTCCAGTCACATTTTTTTCCCTGGATATATCTTGAATTAGGACAACTATGGATTGTGGGAATTTTTAAGATCACATATCTTACATCTCTTTTGTTTACTTTTTTGTAGTCCACATTAATAGAAATGATAGCTCCCTATCAGATCCATAAAGTCTGTCTTACTTTAGACATTTGACGTATATACTACGGAGAGGAACCCAAGAATTAAAACAAGTTCCAATGGCTAGAGCTGTGTGATATTTGGGTAACTTAACTGGTGATGTTGTAGATCTTCAGATGTTTAGAATTCCTGGGAAAGTACATATTTAAAAAGTAATTCCCAGGAAGCAGAAATAAAATAAATAAATATCTTCCCCCCCCCCCCATTCTATTGCTCAAGGCTCTCATAGTTTAAAATGGGAATTATTATGGTTTATGGGTGAGGCTTCAATTAGGAGGAAAAAATAGTAAGTATGGAAAACTTTTATTCTGGGACTTAGTTTGGAGCTACACTTCGAGTATCAGAATGTCAATTTTTAAAAAGTCCATTATTCTGCAAGTCAAACAGGTTGTCACTTCTCTTACATTGACCTAAAGGGTCATCGCTTTAGTAAGGACAGTTACGTCAAAAGTGATCAAGGGCATGACATCTTCTCAACGATCTCTATGCAGCATACTCTACGTGTGTGGGTGGAGGGGGAAGGAGATGCATGCAAAGGAAGGAGCAATTAATTATAGAGAACAAACACTGGATGTGGAGAGGGGTAGACTTCCATTGAAATTCTGGCTCCGCTTCTTTGGAACTATATGATTATGCAACTTAATATTTCTCAATGTATGTTTCCTTGGCTTCAACATGGAGATAGCAGTGCTGTATCAAATCCACCACAGGCTTGTTAGAAATATTTAAATCAAGCAAACTGGGTGAAGGCAGCGGGAGTTCATTTTCTGCATTGTAGGCACTCATGATCATGGCTGATTCTGAATAGCATGTCGCATTTTAAAAGTGTGTAGAGCCCTAACCGGTTTGGCTCAGTGGATAGAGCGTCGGCCTGCAGACTGAAGGGTCCTAGGTTCAGTTCTGGTCAAGAGCATGCACCTTGGTTGTGGGCACATCCCCAGTGGGGGGTGTGCAGGAGGCAGCTGATGGATGTTTCTCCCTCATCAATGTTTCTAACTCTCTATCCCTTTCCCTTCCTCTCTGTAAAAAAATCAATAAAATGTATTTTTTAAAAAAGTGTGTAGAAAGACTGAGTTTTATTGTTAATGAATGTTGTAGCATGTTGTGTTTTCTGTTGACTTCTGTTATACTTAGAATCAGGTGATTATAATAGGAGAGAGAAAGGTTTTGGGGCATAGCATCCTGAGTTTGTGTGGTCAACAATCAACGTTAATATCCGGTGGGAAGCAAATGCGTTCCTCAGAGTGAGAGTGGCCTGCAGCCTCTCGTGCTGCATGGACGTCAGGGCAGTATGGTTTTGCGGCAGAGGTCAGTCACAGCAGTACCTGATTGTGTTGCATCAACCATGAAAGTCACGACACTAGCTGGGAATACAGAAGCTAGGCATGTGGTCATTAATGCAGTTTGGAGCTAAAGTTTCTGGACCTCCCTTTCTTCCACTAACATTTCCAAATAAATAAAATATTCAGGTTTACCTACAGCTTAGGGACTCTCTCTTCCAGATGGCGCCAATAAAGGGGAATCCATGCATATTTCTGGAATTGGTAGGTTTTATTCTTTTTCCTTCCAAACTTGAACATTTAATTTTTTCCTATTAAACACAAAGAGATAAAAAACATTCGCCATAGTCCAAGTAAAGCACTAACTCTACTTTTAGAATGCAAGGGGGATTGGAAACTCAATAGTAAACACAAAATACCTAGAGCTTTATTACTTATATTAGATAAACAGGAAAATTATTGTTTGTATAGCATGCCAGAGTTTACAAATGACTTCTTATAGATTATTCTCTGTTAAGAAATTAGGACTCATTATTATTTTATTTTGTATACTGGAAAAGCAGGGCAGGGGCAGTTAATTTTCTTAAATGCCCCCTGGATCCTTCTCATTTCAAGGTGCTGTTTCCTCTACCTGGAATTTTCTGTCATTCTCTAGCTCCTAGGAATGTTCCTCTTACGGTACGGAGTTATTGCCTTCTTGGCTTTCAGATTCATATTTAAACTCCAAAGCCTCAGAAAGGCATTGTTACCTAGGTATCCCTACAATTTTAAATCTTCCATTTCCCCATGAGCATACAATAGTTTTTCTTTAAAGTGTAATTAAGCCATCTCATTCCATCATTATTTGGATCTGTATTCTCCTTTCCATGATAAGCTTCATGAGTTAAAGACTCCCAGGTCTTGTAATCTGCTATAGCCCAGGGCCCAAATCAGCATTCAGATCAAAGAGATGCTCAGAAAGTATTTGCTGCATAAACAAGGAAACTTACAATCACATTGTACTAGTCTTTCATCTATACGTGCATTAATAGAACTTGATTGTTTTTTTCCATTTAAACCTTAAGGGAATCATACTGCTGGAGCATGTGAGGGTCTGTTCTTCACCTGGCCATCATTTACTAGGAAGAAGATAACTAATGCACCATACCATCTGGAAAAGCATTTTGTCCTACATTATCTCATTTTAAAAATTCTCTTAAACACCAAGAAGGATACAAAACAGTAACTATCACTGACTTTTTTTTTTTAAAGAGAGAACTGATCATCAGAACTTCAGAATATTTATGTGTGTGATGTCTGTCTGTGTGTGAGAGAGAAGAGAGAGAGAGAGAGAGAGAGAGAGAGAGATTACTAGTATGAAATTATGTTTCCTAGAACAAGGTCACATATCTGACAACCAAAATCTTTATCTTTTTGGTAGTTCAAACTTATCTTTTTATGAGTAACTAAAATTTAACTGAGCATGAATATGTATTATGCTAATATAATGTTTTTAACACATTTCTATTTTAAACATGGGTAATGAGGTTAACTTGCTTTTCTCCAGGGTCCAGAAAAAGCTGGAGTAAGTTCACCAAGTGGTTGGAGCAGAACCTACTGGCTGCTCCTCTATTCCTATCCTTTGCTACTTTCTCAGTAATACCACCACCAAGTGATTGGTTCACAAGGCCTCCAAAATGATGATTATATTTGTGTTATACCTTAGATGCGGTAATATAACTAATTTATAATGAAATGGAACCTAAGTGAAATGTGTAAGTTCTAGAAAGTGCCTCAAAGTGAGTGCACATCCTTCCTCTTTTCCAGTTCTGGTGGGAGGAGCTTGAGCAGCTGTACTGAGCCTTCTGGCAAGAAGATGCACTGAACAAAAATCGTACACCTATGGACGAGGACAGTGGTGGGGGGGGGGGTAAGGGCAGGGTGTGGGGTGGGAACCAGGTAGAGGGGAACTCTGGGGGGGGAAAGAGGAACAACTGTAATAATCTAAACAATAAAGATTTATTTAAAAAAAGAAGATGCACTGATGATGACAAGACCACAATTGAGAAGCAACCTAGGTCTTTGATATCCTTAGATACATCTCACTGGTCCTAGGCTCTGCCTTCCAATGATAAAATAGTTAATTGTGAAATAAAGATCAGAGCATCCCTAAAGAAAGTATTTGAGCCGAAACCAGTTTGGCTCAGTGGATAGAGCGTTGGCCTGCGGACTGAAAGGTCCCAGGTTCGATTCCGGTCAAGGGCATGTACCTTGGTTGCGGGCACATCCCCAGTGGGGAGTGTGCAGGAGGCAGCTGGTCGATGTTTCTCTCTCATCGATGTTTCTAACTCTCTATCTCTCTCCTTTCCTCTCTGTAAAAACTCAATAAAATATATTTTTTTAAAAAAAGAAAGTATTTGAAAATAGTTATGGGTAGGAATCATGCAGTAATATCAGAAAAACAATGATTCATTGTTTCAGAACATATGGCATCTTGGAGCCCTATCTAGAGGTGAGGTTACAAAGGTAGCTTTGGCTTGAAAGGCATTTCCTTTCAAGACATGCTAAGGAGTTTAGACCCTTACATAATGCCCTGTCATAAATAGACTCTAACCTGCAATTAGAATTAGAGTTCTTTCTTGTATAATGGTAGAGGATTTCAGTGAGGTTGTAGACATATCCTTCTGCTCCTGACATATGGCTTTTTCCCCAATTATTCAGCCCAAAGGAGGATGACTTTATTCTTTCTTGAAGTGCAGACATTCTGCAATTGTGCTTGCCTGCTAGAGGCTGACATGAGAGTTAATTGTTATTTATATTTGATAGTGGTCCAAAAATCAATCTGATCCCACGGCCTCTGCTGTGGGGTGGCTATAGAAAACGTGACACACAGGAAAAGTCTAATTTAAGAAACACACCTGTCAGAATATAGAGCACCTTGCCCTAAGGATATCATCAACCCTAGAGATTTAGTCTCCTGATGTAATATGTCTAACTTGTCTCATGCACTGACTATGTTGACATGTAATGCATCGCAGAAGAATAGAAAGAAAAGGAGGTTGCAGACATTTTTATGACTTATTGACAGTATATTCAGTGCTATAAAAAAAGCACAGGAAAGGAGGTTTTTTTCAACTGCGACTCAGAACTGTGATCATGAAAGAATAGAATATGTTTCGACTATTGTGCTCTTTTTGAAACTGATTATCCAAAGATGTGCATAAGATTTTCTTCCTGGGAAAAGAAAAGCTCTCTGGGGAACTTCACATAAAGAGAGAATGGCCCTTCATATGGCAGAAACAGGCCAGGCTGCTTGATTGTCATAATAAAACATCTCCCGCTCTCATTGTCCATGTATCTGAGAGCCAAAACATATGTTCCCAGTGACTGGGATTGGACGTAAGATGCTATAGAGGGTGGTGATCTGCTAAAATATGAAATGCCAAGTTAAAAAAAAAAGTAAGAGGAACATATTCCTGGAGAGGAGAATGCTTCTCTAGGGATATTTGTGGTTCTTATTGACTGAACTTGCAGTTCCAGTTAGTATGCCTGACTTTCTTGTTCCTAGTGTACTTATTGCCCTGAATATGAATTATCTTTCAGTGCTTGATAATCACTTACAAGATCCTGTGAAAGACAAAGGACAAAATAAACCATCTTTCAGCTTCTTTCTGTATCATGGAATCCCTGACTCTTCTATACTACGTTAACTCAAGGAATTCTTAGTTCCCCATATCTATGACCTTGAACTAGGCCATGAATGTCCTCTTTCAAATATGACTCTTGAATATGAGTCTGATTTTATTTTAAATTGGCTTATGACCTCGAGCTTGCCCAACCTCAATAGTAAATGTTAATTCGGTGACTCCAATTTAAATTGTTCCAGTTTCAATTCGGTAGTGCCACCTTGAATATCTTGTATTCAAGCACTATTTTAAATGTCCCCTAGTACTGGCAACTTCTGAAATTGTAACTGGCTTCTGCTAACTTTTAAAACTTCACCTGATAGTCCCAAGATAAGAATCAGCCATTATTCATACCTCCTAGTGCCAGGTGACATCCAGTGTGTGATCCTTTCACAAGTCATATACCATCACATCAAAACCTGGAGATGGCATCAGGAAATAGCAGCTAATGATAGGGCCATTGTAGCCACTGAGGAGTGAGAGAGCCTGAGAAGCAAAGCTAGAGATGTAGACTTTCCCTGGGTCAAACATTTGGGAAGCATCAGGAAACAGGTACTATAGGGACAGCCTAAGACAAGTTGAGGAAACAAACACAGGAAGTAGTAAGAGCTGTTAGATTAGAAAGCAATGTAGGATTTCAAAAGCCAAGTGGACTATAAAAATGGCCAAACAGGGAAGCATTGGCAGCATTATGACCTAAGAAGCAACCAAGATCTGTCATTGCCAGGAAGACACTTACAGAGATTCTAGTTGACTGAAGCCAATGTCAGAGCTTGCCAGTAGAGGTAGTTAAATTCTATTAGCGAGGTGGTATATTCATTAATAGAATTAGAGAGGATAGTATGGACCTAGAGCTAAAGTCAAACACTAAGAATAAGACTTGCAGACTTTCTTTTGATAAGGCCCTTTATTCACCGATGCTAGTAAGTACTAGCACTATTCTGAGCACAGAAGAATCAAAGTTAATTAAGAAACAGGTCCTAAAATATAGGAGCTAACAGTCTAAGAGGAGTAATTTATCATTAGTAAGATATGTTTTATCACATTTTAAATTTAGGAACACTCCTAAGAAGGTATCGGGGCTGTATCTGTAATATATCTGAGTGGAAAAGGCAGTAATAATAATATTAGCAATAGCTAATAAGGTTTTAAATTAAGAAATGCTAGATTTGTGTGTGTGTGTGTTTGTATGTGCATGTGTGTGCATGCGTGCTCATGTGTGACATTTGAATCCATGATAGGATTAAACTGTGAAGATAGAGGAAAAAGGAATTAGACCATGTTCGTGGTATCTAAAAACGTCTAACAGTATTACCTGAAATAAGGGACAAAACAAAGGGCACTTTCTTTTGTGTCAAACAGGAAGGGAATCATTTCTGAGCAGCAGTTCTAATGACTCAATTACCTGCTGTCTTTATGTAATTTTCAGGAAGATGGATACGTCAATCATGTTTGGTCCATGTGGTTAGCAGAACAACTCTGGCTGAAAAAAAATTCCTCCATTTATTGCCTTTAGTTAAGAGGAAGAAATCAATTCATGAATTTTCCTTTGTTGGCCTTACAAAGAAGGAGCTAGAAAAAATACCAAACAGGCCTAGCCAGCTTGGCTCAGTGGATAGAACATCGGCCAGCAGACTGAAGGGCCCTTAGTTCAATTTTGGTCAAGGGCATGTACCAGAGTTGCAGGCTTGGCCCAGCCCTGATCAAGGCATGTGCGGGAGGCAACTAGTTGAGGTATCTCTCTCACATCTTTGTTTCTCTCTCTCTCCCCCTAGCTTCCACTCTCCCTAAAAAATCAATGGAAAAATATCCTTGGGTGAGGATTAACAACAACAACAAAATTATCAAACAAGGAAAAAGCACAGAAAGTTATTCATCTGTGGGCAGAATATTCTGATAATGTTTTTTGTTTTTTTAAAAAAAATTAGTACTTTCAAAGAGAGAAGTAACTTCTTTTTCTTATTTTTACAAGAGTAGTTTATGACCATATCTGTGTATGTGGGATAAACTAAAGGCCACAATTATCCAGATAAATGCTATTCATAATGAATACTGGTTAAATTATTAGGATAATTTAAGAGACCATTGCCCTAATTTTACTTGACTGTGTCTCCAAGAATCAGTGTTAGAGATGAAGTACAAAGAGAGGTAGCATCAGAAAGAACTAGGTTTATATCTTGCATCTTCCACTTACTACCAGATCAGTATTCATAATATTATTCAATTTCAATACAATCTAATTTTCTCATCTAGAAAATAAAATAAACAGATTTATGGAATGTAAATTAAAATACATAATTTAACACTAGAGGCTCGGTGCACAACATCCGTGCACTGGGGGAAGCGGGGGTACCTCAGCCTGGCCTGCACCCTCTCACAGTCCGGGACCCCTCAGGGGATGTCCAACATGCCAGCTTAGGCCCGCTCCCGCTGGGGTACATTAAGCTGAGTAAAATAACCCAGAGGCAGAAGACCAATACTGTATGATTTCACTTAACTTGTAGAAACTAAAATATTTCCAGAATGGAGCAGTGAGAATTTTTAAAATACCTACTATGTACCTAACACGGTACTCAACACTGTACGGAATACAGACTATTCAAGATATGGACACTTAACTGGAATGTTGCCTTATTTCAAGTGAAAAGGTAACAGTTAGACCAAGATAAATGCAAACAATTCCAAATTCTGTGATTCAGGCAAAAATTCCCCTAGTAAATTACTAATGAAGGCACCGTGACAGAGCATGCATCAAAGGTAAAGAAGGAGAAAGGAATTACAATATAAGGGGGTTGGAGGAAAATCATGAATCATAGTTCAGGGCTTCCAAAAATCACCATTGTTAATCATAATTCAAATCTTTTATGAGGTTTTCCTATATGACACTCTTTATAAATGAAGGCTTTTAGCCAAATGGTGATAAAACTGAATTAATGAAAATTTATTAAGATCTCTCACAGTGTTCCAAACACTGTGCTTTACTCACCTATGTTAAAAAAAAGATTGGTATAATTGCTACAATTTTATCATTTTATCCCAAGGGGATAAAGAATATTTTACTGTGGCATAGTATTTACTTCAACCGCTTTTCACTTTTTGTATCCGTTCTGTTTAACATTTAGGGAGAACTTGATGGCATCAAAGGAAACCAGAGCACAAATCACAACTGTCAACTCATAGTTTTAGGCTTTAATGGACTAAGATGAATTGCTTCATCATTGAATAAATCATTACTAATCATAATTTGTGTATGTTCTTGGGCTGAGAAATTGAGACTGGCGGTACTACAGCCTGCCCAGAACTAATTGCTATAAATGTGCCAGATGTTGTAAAAACCTGGACACATTTGTGATAAAGCAGAATGGTGCAAATTTGGTATGAAGCTAGAAGAGCATGATTTAAGGGTGTAATCTATATTTCTGACATTATAGGTCAAAGAAATATAGTAAGTATAGAGAGCCTTTATTAATATTGTAAAAGGTTATTTCCCTCTGCACTAAAAACCATTTTTTTTTCTTTTATGTCTTGATCCTAATAGATCTGGGCTTGGCTATAAATTTCCATGCTCCCGCAAAGGGCATTGGCCTGTAGAAAAATAAGGAACCAAGGTTTAAATTAGAACACTTCTTTTTTATTTTAGATATTAACAGAGACCTCTGCCTTGTTATACACAAAAATACATAATAAAATAGATGTTTCCATTCTTTAAGAGCCCTAGGACTATTAGAACAGAAATAATAAGTTAGGAAAAGGAGAGGGGGGAAAAAAAACCTCCTTGGCACTTCCTGATTCATTTAGAATTAAGCTGCATATTCCTACATTAAGTAATAAGCAAACATTACTTAGAGGTTATGGTATCAATATTTCCATTTTCCGTACATTGTTATGGTAATAAAGCCTTTTAGTCAAGGAAAATATAAAGCCATAAAACTTAATGCTCTATTTGAGGAGCAATTACAGCAAATTATAAGCAACTGGGTTGTACGAAACTGCTGTGAATAAAATTTTAAAGTATAATAATATAGTGTAAGCATTTATCCAGCTGATACTATCCATTTATTTTAAGTGTCAGTCTTTCTAAAGATAATTACCAAAATAAAGCTGGATTCCTGAAATAGTTATCATGTTGATTCCATAGAGGGGTAGGCTTCAAATAAATTTTAGATTAAGAATTTTTAGTGGAGTTCTGGTATGAAAGACCACATTTTCTCTCCCATCTCATTTAATCCAATAGAGAATTAGTGGCATGCTTCATAGGAACGTTTTCTCTCTCTCTCTCTCTCTCTCTCTCTCTCTCTCTCTCTCTCTCTCTCTCTCTCTCTCTCTGTGTGTGTAATTACCTTAGCAAGAACATTGTACATTGACTGTTCACTATTTTTGACTAAGATTGAAGACATTCTATAGAACGTTGAGAATTTTACCCATGATAGTTTCATATGCTTTGAAACCTACTAAATGACTGGACTTTAGTACATACCAACTACCAAATGTAGTGTAGAAAATTACCTTAATGAGTGTTTTCCTGTGTGTGCTTTTATTCAACCATAAAATACTAAAAGCAATATGTAACCAAGAATATATCTGCATTTTACATCAATTAGTTATTGACTATAAATAATGACTGATGTTATCTTTTTATTAAAACTATTTCTTAAGCCTGTGTAATACCAATTTAAGAAATATTTGTGCTTAATTGTCATTTAATTCTTAATTATTTATTTTGGATGAATGTAATAGTATTAATAAACCAATTAACTTGACTATTATGATGAATTTAACTATACATTGTATATGTGTAATCTGTTCAATATCTAATGTGCTTGTTTCCCCACTAGTCTTTTTTTTTTTTTTTTTTATTGCTTAAAGTATTACAAAGGGTATTACATATGTGTCCATTTTATCCCCCCGCCCTAGACAGTCCCCTAGCCTCCCCTAGCCTCCCCTATCCCCCAATGTCTTATGTCCACTGGTTATGCTTCTATGCATGCATACAAGTCCTTTAGTTGATCTCTTACCCCCCTACCTCCTGCCCCGCAACCCTCCCCGGCCTTCCTGCTGCAGTTTGACAATCTGTTTGAGGCAGCTCTGCCTCTGTATCTATTATTGTTCAAAAGTTTATAATGGTCTCTATTATCCATGAATGAGTGAGATCATGTGGTATTTTTCCTTCATTGACTGGCTTATTTCACTTAGCATAATGCTCTCCAGTTCCATCCATGACGTTGCAAATGGTAAGAGTTCCTTCCTTTTTAGAGCAGCATAGTATTCCATCGTGTAGATGTACCCCACTAGTCTTTTTAAAAAAATATATTTTCTGTTTTCACTTTTTCCTATAGATTATTTGGGATGATTTGCAGTAAATAATGAGATATTTTGGCTAGTTATTGGTTTATTTAATAATCTTTCAGCACAGCTACATTACTATCTCTTTGCAGTGAATCATTCTAAATGTTTTTGTTGATTACATGTATGAATGCAATAAAAATATATACCATAGACATATAATTGCCTGCCTTACCCATGTGTTACCAGATTCTCTGATATATACCATGCCCATAGAAGTTGCTAAATGGTCGGCCTACTTATCATATTTTTTATAACTTGACCCACTGGCAAACACTGATTAGCTTGAAGATAAACATCTGCCCAACTAATTGTCTGGTTAGTGAGATAATTTATTTCACTTAATGATGGAAATAAGAGAAATGCCTTAAGGTGCTATAATCTTCTAAACTGAAATATCTAATGGGATGAGAAGAGTCAGAGCCTTGGAAACCAAAAGACACATGCTAAGCAACATAATGTGAGAGGCAAAACTATTCATAAGAAAATAAAACTTTTATTGAGGAAGCAGACAGAAGCACACAGAAACTGTGCTCAACACACACCCACACACACAAAGAAAAATAATGCCGTGCAATCGCTGTAAGTGAGAATTCGGAAAGCACTTCACTTTTTGTGTATTATGTTCAGCCTCCAGGTGGTAAGGTTTTTCTTTTTGTTCATTTGCTAAGGGATAGCTAAGGAACTGAATTTTGCATTCTCAATTACTACCTTTTTACTATAAGCTATTTTCAATAGGTTTACTAGAGCTGCAATCGCAAGCCCATGACATAGTAAAAAAGACCAAAAAAAAAAGAAAAGAAAAAGAAACAAAATTACAGAACTTTCTAAGATTGCTTTTAATTAATTTGAAATTTTAAAAAAGTCTCAAAGAAAAACCAGGCAAAAAAGCCTGTGGTTGGAAATTATGAATACTGGCTTCCCTGAAAAATGCTCGGGGTTCTCCATGCCCATGGTCCAGGTCCCTGAGAGAATTCAAGAATTCTTCACAAAGGATTCACCCTTGGGAACCCTTCTTTAGCATATCTGATGAGACGTGGGATACCCCCCTAGGCAACTCATTTTGTTTTCCTAGATTTATTTGTAGATTATGTCCCCTAGTATTCGGCACTCACAAGTTCAGCTATAACACATGGAGAAATTCTTAACCTAATAATTATAGATAGTAAGGAAGGAAAATTAACAGGAAACAAGAAAGAGAGTAATGAATGTGAGATAGGGTGATAGGGATCAAAAGTGGCCAACTCTGCCCTAGCGGTTTTGGCTCAGTGGATAGAGCTTTGGTCTGCAGACGGAAGGGTCCTGGGTTTGATTCTGGTCAAGGGCACTTCCTCAGGTGTGGGAGGAAAGCAATTGAGGAGTCTCTCTCACATTGATGTTTCTCTCTCTGTGTTTCTCTCCATCCCTTCCACTCTCTAAAAATCAATGAGAAAATATCCTCAGATGAGGATTAACAAAAAACAAAAAGGAGAGAGAGACAGAGACAGAGACAGAACAAGCCAAGACCTGAGAAAAAGAGTAGACTATCAAGCATAGCAAGGAAACAGTAGCCTTTTCCAGTCTACTTCCTTTACAATGCTAAGAGTAATTGCCATAATTTACAAACAATTTCTACAGCAATGGGACCTTTTGTTCATCAAATACCTTCATTTTAGGAGACTCTGTTCCCAGCCACCATGATCCCCCATGTGGTATGAGCTCTAAAGAGAAGGAAAAAAAAGTAACCCTTTAGATTCCCCCGAGCCCCATTCTCTGGGCTCTTTATTTTTTTTTCTCTTTTCCTTTAAAATCTCTTCACCAGTTCAGAGTCCTTATATCATTTTTCTTGCTTCTCTAAGAAAACAACAGAGTTTTGGTTATTGAGAAATGATAAAGAAAAAAGTCCTGTTATAACTATGAAATGATTATAGTTTACTTTTTATTAGGATTTTCAAAATCATTTTTATATTATTGAGTAAAGTGTGTGGAGTTGTCTTTTATGAGACATACTGTAAGATTACGATTATTGTGAAAAGGCCCTTACATTGAGCTCTTTCATACTATTCTCTTTAGGTAAGTCATAAGCCTGAAGAGCCACGAAATTTAATAAAACCCAACCAAAGCCTAAATAAAACTAGCACCCATTGGTCTACACAATTTATGGGTGAGAAACCAGTGCCTACATTGTCCATGTTTACTAGTGTGGCAGGTCACATATTTTCAGTTTGCAGGGCTAAAAGGTTTCACACATGGGCAGCATATCATAGCCTGTATTCTTTTTCCAAGCAGTTAGAGGGACACCAGTGGTTGGTATGTTTCCTAACCTAAGAACAGACCAAGCCATATGGGACACTTCCTCTAAATACCTTCTCTAAAATGGGGACAATTAATTACCACATGAAATGTTCTAAAAATTAAAAAGGAAGGAATAAAAGAGTAAATTAACTACTTACTATGTGTAGGTAAGTATTCAACTGCTGTTTATTGATATAGTAAATATTCAATTAATGGTGATTCTGGTCATTTTTATAGTCCACTAGAGGCCTGGTGCATGAATTCGTGCACCAGTGGGGTCCCTAGCCTGCCCTGCAGGATTGGGCTGAAACTGGCTCTCCGACAGCCCCCGAGGGGTCCCGGATTGCGAGAGGGCACAGGCCAGTCCTAGGAACCCCACTGGTGCACGATCAGGGCTGGGGAGGGACACAGGAGGTTGGCCAGCCAGGGAGGGACAGCAGGAGGGCTCCAGGTCATGTTCAGCCTGTCTCGCTCAGTCCCAATTGGCTGGACCCCAGCAGCAAGCTAACCTACCTGTCAGAGCATCTGTTCCCTGGTGGTCAGTGCACATCATAGCGACTGGTTGACCAATAGATTGTCTGACCCCTGATGGTCAGTGCATGTCATAGTGAGCAGTTGAGCAGCCTTAGCATATCATTAGCATATTATACTTTGATCGGTTGAACAGACGATTGGATGACCGGACACTTGGCATATTAGGCTTTTATTATATAGGATTTTTTTATTTTGACATATAATATCTGGGTTAATGGAGCACAACTGAGAAGGGATACAGGAATGCATTTAGCCAGCAAAATCTAAGTCAAATTATTACCAAATCATAATGTACTTCTTCTGGGTGACATTGACATCTGGTTAACTGTTTGGGTTCTTAAATCATCTTTGAGCTCTTACAGCTCATATATTCAGCTTCTGGTGGAACAACTAACACTGCTCCCACTTGATGCTACCTCTTCAATGTTGATCAAAGCCTGTCACTTCATTGCGTTTTCTGTTACCATCCTAGAATCTTCTTAAACTAGAGGTCCGGTGCATGAATCCATGCACCGGTGGGGTCCTTCGGCCTGACCTGCAGGGATCGGGCTGAAACTGGCTCTCTGACATCCCCCGAGGGGTCCCAAATTATGAGGGCACAGGCCACGCTGAGGGACCCCACCGGTGCACAATTAGGGACGGAGAGGGATTGCAGGAGGGCTCCAGGGCATGTCCAGCCCATCTTGCCCAGTCCCAATTGGCCGGACCCCAGCAGCAAGCTAACCTACTGTCGGAGTGTCTGCTCCCTGGTGGTCAGTGCATGTCATAGCAACTGGTCGAACAGTGGGCCACTTAGCATATTAGGCTTTTATTATATAGGACTACATAGGATTCTCCTGTGCTCTGGTTTTATGGACACAAGGGCAACTAGAAGTTCTTATTCTCCATTATCTACGTCAAAAGATTTATTGAATATGGAAGAGACTTTTTCTTCCATTTTAAGTAATTAATATTCTGTTGCCTAGAGATAGAAATGGCATAGAGCAATACAGATAGTGAATCTGAAAGGTGCTAAGACATCCTAAGAGGCAGCTAACACAGCACGGCCAGTTTTCTACTAATTGATCATGTTGATATCACAGCTCTTATAAGTTATTAACCTGAGGAGACATGCATTGAAATCTAAAAGATCGCAATGGAGGGATATACACTATGTTGATGTCATTATTTTTTATTTCAATTACAGTCTTAAGTTTGATTCTCGTTTATAATGGGTCTTAGATGATAATGCCTAAGGTTAATGAGACAATTAACTTTATACATGATACCAATCACAAAGATTGTCTTACTGTAATTACACATGGTGACTTCCGGCAGGGTCCTTTACACCCACAAACATATTTTACAGGCGGTCTCAAGGCTTAAGGGAATTATTTTGAAAGTTTCAAATGTATATCAGGAAGCCAGATGTAGATACACTTAATTAAGTTTTGAGCTGGGAGGTGGAAGGAGCATGAATCACGTGACATGCAAGTTTGTTGTAGTCAGCAGTCTATCAGTTTCCAAAGAGATAAATAACAGGCATTCACGTGAGAGCTTTTAGTGTTTCCAGAACCTCCCGTTTGACCTTTTCTTAAGTCTGTTTTTCAAATGGGCTTGTTCTCTGACTGATATATTCAAAACGCCCCCGTTTCTGCTGACACTGCCTGATTTTGTTGTTTTATGGGGATGCAGCTTGAGAAATTTGCACAGACATGACCAGTAGCTCCTGTACAAAAGTGGATTTCAGAAATTGATGGGCCGTAATGCTTCTTGTGTTTTCTCTCCACACAGCGCAGCTTGTCAGCAGCTCATGCAAATGAATTTCATAATTCTACAGACTCAGACCTTTCAAGGGATAGGATTCCATTTGCTTTGGTGGGACTTCCCCCTGCTTCTATAGTCATGAGACTTTAAGTGACTCCCTTCAGGTGCTCAGAGACAATGAGTCGCTTGGACAAAGTAATTGGACATCAGGATGAGGCCTACAGCTAGATAAAAAACAAGCTATTTTTTTTTATCTTTAAACACAACTCTAGAGCTTTTATTTCTATTATGCTGTCTGTCAGTGTTGAGTGAAGCAGTAATTAATTTGCTTTCCCGTGATTGTATGCAATTCTCTATTTTGTTTACACTTTTGAAGATTTGAATGCTTTCTTCCCCTTTTTCCCCCCTAGAATGACATCATGACATATCTCTGTACACTGTGTCCTAATTACTTTATCTCCTGACACCGTTTTAATTAGCTTTATGATATGTCCGGCTGACTTTTCCTCATTGACAATCGCTACTGTGCTTCAAACACAATGGGATAGTGATGTTACAATCTCATTTACTTTTTGAAATCCCCCCTATAGCTAGCACAGAGAGATGATGTTTTCCTTTTCATGAACAGGAGGAATAACTTACAGTAAAACAAACAGCAGCCCCTGATCAGCAGCCCCTTTTGGACATCTGGGCCCTGGACAGCAGTCTGAAAGTGTCTGGGTGCAGAGCCGATTACTCAGCAAAGCAGTCTCATCGCATTCTCCATCAGAACCAGGGATCCCAACAACGCCTGCAGACTGCAGCAATATATGGTCCAGGGCGAGATGAGCTTCTTTGTTTTGTTGTTCTTTTTTTTTTTTTTAATATATTTTTATTGGTTTCAGAGAGGAAGGGAGAAGGAAGAGTGATAGAAACATCCATGATGAGAGGCATTGATCGGCTGCCTCCTGCACGCCCCCCACTGGGGATCGAGCCCACAACCTGGGCATGTGCCCTGACCAGGAATCAAACCATGACCTTCTGGTTCATAGGTCGAACTCTGAGCCACTGAGCCAGGCCGGCCTAGCTGTTGTTTTTTAATGCCAGTATGTAGCCCTGTGAAGATTTTCTTATATTATTTCACACTAGTTCTCTACTGTAGTTTTCCCGTTCTTCTAAATTGGCACAACATACTTCTCATTCTACACGGCAGTTATTGAGTTTCCCTGGTGGGTTAGCATATACAGATTGCTTGTAAGGTGGTGAACATTTAATAGATCCGCAGCCTCATTCCCGGATTACTTGCAAGATGTAAAGTAGGAGTTTGGGATTCGCAATCCGCTATAGAAAATCCCTTTCCTCCCTTTATCCAGCTACTCAATTACAACTTGAATCAGTTATTGAAAACCAGCATGCAATCTCTAGCACCTACTTCTGCGTTTTGAGTACAGAGTGGTTATAGAAGAAATACTCGAATCAGGAATATCTGGTCTGTTTCATCTGTAACTGGGATAAATACACTCCTGTTGAAAAATAACTACTATATTAAAAACACACAAACTCTGAGACATAGTGTCTCTCCTCTCTCTTCCAACTCCTGAATTTGAATTCCAAATCCTTGATTGGAGCCAAATGAAGGAACTCAATAAGCACATCATAGAAAATTTGAAAGTCTGGCTATTTGAGATAAGATTTTATGTAGGTCATAAGAAAAGGGTGTCATAAAGTTAAACAACAGTAATATTCCAGATGACAAAAAAAATAGAGTTAACATTGTGTTTTAGGAAAAGATGGGTATGCTGTCACAAAAGAAGTTATGAAATAAAAAGAACCCATGCTTTAAAAAAGTCTGCCCACCCTAGCCAGTTTTGCTCAGTGGACAGAGCATCAGCCTCAGACTGAAGTGTCCTGGGTTAGATTTTGGTCAAATATCTCAGTTGCAGGTTGGATCCCTGGCCCAGGTCGGGGTGCATGAAGGAGGTAACCAATCAATGTATCTCTCTCACATTGATGTTTCTCTCTCTCTGTGTGTCTCATCCTCTCCCGTCTGCTCTCCAAAAGAAGCTGGGCCATGCAATCATAGGAAAATTATTTAATTTCTCTAACCCTCATTGAATCATATAGGCGATAGGTATGATAGCACCTACCGGAAGAGGGGCAGAAGTATTAAATAAGCTAAGGCATACAAAGAATTTAGCATAATATCTCAACAAAAATTTCCCTTATAGTTATTATTATTGCATTCAGATTTGGCTAACATTGGACTGGTAAGGGATTTTATCAATCTGATTACTTTCTTTTTAAATGAGTTATACTTCTGTCCATGGTATTATTGAGTTACGTTTTGACTATGACTACAGTGGGGACTTTCAACAAATCTCTTGATTACTTTGATTCAAGACCACAACACATAGAAGCATTTCTGTAATTGTTATAGTCAGTCCACAAGACCAGTCAGTCATCCTACTCATACCATCCCAAATCTTAAAATTAAAAAAGAGAACTTTTTCCTTCAGGGTGCTGTGAAATTCACATGACACCTCAGAAGCTAAGAAGATTTGCTTTTTCCCTTCTTCATTTCAAACACAACATTAATGACTTTGCAGCCAAACTGATAAGAGCAGTGTCATTTAATGTCTCAGATGGAATAAGAGGGGGCAAGAGTAGGTGTGTATTTTTAGCTGCTAAGAGGCAAAGCTCTTAATACACTGCTTTACCTTGTCAAGAATTTTAATACCGCCGGCTGAAATACCGATACACCTCAAAGTAGATCTCACATAATCAAAAGCACCTGGGTGCCTTAGTGCCTGAGAGATTAGCACCCAGGAGTTACCCCGAGTGAGAATGTCCTCCAAACTCTGCAGATTCCAAGTGCGAGAGAATGATGTGATTGTCTCAGGCCTGGCGCTGCCTGCTGTCTTCTCCAAGGTCACTCGGCAGTACATCTTGTTACTTAGGTATTTACCGTTTACCGTTGCTTTTATGCACAGCCCAATTACAGCTCCCTGGAATGCCCAAGTCTTTCTGAGGTTACCGAACAGAGGCTGCTACCAATACTGTAGCAAAGCCAAGGTAAGATGGGTGAACCTTACTGTAAGTTTTACTAAGTAAGTCATGCATTTAAAATAAAATTTGGGGTTGTCTTGGCTTTTCTGCCACAAGGTGTCATACTACAGGGAAAATCCCACTTGAGATAATTAAGAGTTTGGTGAAGTATTAGCGTGAAATAATAGACTAAGGCTGGATAGAGGGGGGAAAAGCAAAAATCAGCAGAGACTGGCCAACTGGAAGAAATTGGGAATGGAAAGGGTGTCCGTTACAGTTAGTGAGGGCCACGCATGTGTGCCCTCATGCTGCACTGCCACGTGCACATCAGACACAGAACATTGCAGGCTACCTTGGCCCCAGTGCAGCTTCTCGGCCCTTCCCAATGCAGCCTTCCAGGAGGTAAGGCCAATCGACCCCACTGTTCCTCTAGGTCAGTGTTACAGACACCATGATTCTTCATCCTGTGGCCTTTCCACAAGTCACTGGATTGGCAAAAAAAACCAGAAACCAAAAAACAAAACAAAAACAAACAGACAATGGGAAGAGTATTGTGCATGTAGGTAGATGATATAAAAGAAACACTTAGGATGGCTAGTCTTTATGGGTGTTGGAAATTTAGCATCACTAGATAATAAGAAAAGTGAGATGAAAGGAAGGTGTGGGGCGGGGCTGTCCAAACAATTTACTAGCATCTGAAGGATTATAATGGCACCAGTCCCCATGAGGTTTCCAAAAGTGCAGGAGTGAAGGTGTCAGATTTAAAGGAAAACTGAAAAATTAGCTTAGGGTGTAATAATTAGGGTTAAGATTTTGAGGAGAGGGTGTGGAAAAGAACTAGGTTGCATGCAATAAAGTTTATCCTATCCCAGGGACATCATCCATTCCCAGGCCTTGCCGATTCAGTCCATAGGAGGGGAAGTCATCATTATCAACATTCCTCAGACACTCTGTACAGTGACTGAGGCTAAGCCCTCACTAGGAATATTCTTCTCCCACCTATAATTCTTTCTATCTATCTATCTATCTATCTATCTATCTATCTATCTATCTATCATCTATCCATCTATCTATCATTTATCTATCTCTATCTATCTATCTATCTATCTATCTATCTATCTATCTATCATCTATCTATCATCTATCTATCTATCTATCTAACATCTGTGGCTGTCCCAGTGGAGTTTCCAAAGAAGCCTTCCCTAAGAAATGTGACCTTCCATGCTCTTTCTTTTTCTGGAGTCTCGTCGTTTCTTCGTCTTATCCATTCCAAATATTAGAAGAGAAAATGTTTGTATTTAAAAATAAAAGGCCCTCAGTGTCTGTGTCAGACATAGGATAAACCCATCTTATACAATATTTTCAGAGTAGGAATGATCTGCATTTATGTCCAGTTGATTTGTAGGCTAAGGTCTGAATCTGGCCAGTATAAGATAAGGAGAACCATTCCATGAGGGGTTAATGAATATGCATCTGCAGGGAACAAGATCAGAGCAGTTGTGCCTATTGTTTTGAAAATCCCAATGCAAGTTAGAAAACAGTCCTTGCAGTCCTAGGTGGATGTTTTATTGAGTTGTACACTTGCAATCTGTATGGTTTTATGAACTGATGTCACCCCAATAAATTTAATTTAAAAAATAAAAGTGAAAGAAAGATCACTTTCTTGAAAGCTGAGGGTTGATGCCAATGTCAAGTGAATCTTCATTCCAGGAAATTGTTAGGTTGTAATCTGATGCCTCCCTCCCCAGTAAAGTGGAGATAAGTTTGGACAAATGGCTAGAGAGGACAAGAGGACTTCCTGAGAACTTCCTATTTATTCCTTCACCCCCAGTTCTGGAAAGAAAAATGATGTGGCTTCCGGATGACTGTCTGCCTCCATGCTTTGATTTTCTATGAGCAAAGACATATAAGAGGCCTCAGCATATCCAAGAGAACGTGCTTTGAAAGAAATGCTGCACCACCCAATGTAAGACCCAAAGGTGGTTATTATATATACTTGCCAGTGTCCAGCAAATTGGCCAACTCAAAACCCATACTGCTGTTGTGTGTTCTGGTGCTGATGAGTTGGCTCCAACTCCTGGAAACCATAAGAATGAGTGATGTCCCCAGTGCCCTACCCTCATTTTACTGTTACCATACTCATTAGGGTCACCCTGAAATCATTACAGATACTCATGCTAGGAACAGGGTAATGGTTATATAACACACACAAATTCTACATCACTAATTTTCTCAACAACCCTGCCCAGTAAGAGTTACTGTCACCCTTTTATAGAAGAAATAATTCAGACTTTCAAAGATGAAGCATTTTTCACAGGGATAACCAACTAGCAGTAATGGAATGAGAATGAGTCTAAGATACCAAAGGCAATGCTTTTTTTCCCTAGTGTGTCCTTAAATATATTAAGCATGAGTTTTAAAAAATCTGAATCTCATTCAAGATCTATGCAGATGTTTCAACTCCATGACCTGATTTACAGCTAACTGCAAAGGAGGTGTGGCGGGTACACTGGGGCAAACATCCAGCACAGCCGTTTCACTGGCATTGATACAGCTTTGGTTGGAGTAATTTTACCTACGGAACTCTGTCTTTCATCTCTGAATGCTCATGCACTTCCCCTCAAGGGCTAAAGGAATTTGAATTATGCAAAGGAGTATAAGAAGTTCAAAGGAAAACTGTTATTTTTATCCAGGTGAAGTTTTTGAGAAAGTTAATTTCATTAGAAGTGCACTTATTTCTAGAGGACTTTAGTCTAAATTTTCATGAACGTATCTCCAACTTACTAGGCAAACCTTCAGAGCCATCTCCACCACAACTTATGCTTCAGCTACTATCTACCTATTCGGCAACTAAATAATTTACCAAGGACTAAACACAGTACACGCTCCCGTGCCTCTGTGACCTCATGGCTGTTTCATCTACCTTGAAGGAAATCTAATTTTACCACTTAACTTCTATTTAGTGTTATCACATGTTTTGTTTTTATTCCCAATTTAAAACATTTCAATTCCATTCAGATTTCATTGGTTATTATTACCTTTTTTTTTGCCCACAGCACCTTGCCCTCAAAGTTTTATCAACATTCCACCACATTTAATTACTTCTCAACACGTATGTACTGCCTGCCATACTTTAAGCATACAAGTCTCCAGGGAACCGTATTACACCTTTGTGTCCCTTGAGTCTACTTCTACATTTGACACACTTATTAGCAGATATTCAGCTAAAGGTTGTTGAATGAATATGTAGATTGATGAGTGCCTAGTCAAGGTGGTCTACACCATAATGGGACTGGGAAAATCTCCATAACTCAAAGTGCATTTGGGTCCGTGAGCCAGAACTTGAACTAGTGTTTGTTTTGACTTGCTTTTTTTTTTTTACAGGGAACCATTCCTTGCATTTAAGGCCTGTTTCTGCCCAGTAGTTGGAACATCAACCTCTAGATCAGTGGTTCTCAACCTTCCTAATGCCGCGACCCTTTAATACAGTTCCTCATGTTGTGGTGACCCCCAATTTCATTGTTACAAATTGAACATAATGAAAGCATAGTGATTAATCACAAAAACAATATGTAATTATATATGTGTTTTCCGATGGTCTTAGGCGACCCCTGTGAAAGGGTCGTTCGACCCCCAAAGGGGTCGCGACCCACAGGTTGAGAACCGCTGCTCTAGATGCTGTGAACCTTCTGAATCCAAAGCCAGCATCCACGTGGACTTTTGTCCAGGCAAACAGAAGTTATCTCGCTTCACAGCATTCTCAGCGAGGTCCTCATTGTTCCTGCAAAACCAGTTTGCACATTCACATCAAAACTTATAGTAAAATAATGTGACAGACACAATAAAAAACCCAAAGAACAGAAATTCACGTAGAAGGCTGAATTGCACCATATGGCTTCCCGTTCTGTACCTAAACTCAACAGGGTGAGCTAAGAAAGTCATTTTGGCAATGTCCTGCTGTGCCCGGCTGTAGAAGGGCATATGGTGTATTACCCCACGTTGCAGCTATGATGCATTTCCTTGTGTTGAGCTTTGCCTCTCTCAAAGTTTTATTTGTATTTTCCACACAAAGGCTTCAGCAGGGATTACTTGTTAGACTGCTGTTCTTTTGCCTCTTTCATTACCATCCACATCTGAAAAACTATACTTGAAGTGCTTGACTCAGTTATTTCTTATGGCAACTATAGTTTTTAAAAGGAAAAAAATTATCAGTTCTTGAGGATTTGGGGATTTGAGGTCATGAGGGAACTGATTTCTGAATAGTAGTTATCTTATACTAGTATCTTGCCATTAGGGAGAGCACAGCAAATGGAAAGAGACTGAGGGTATGTTAAATAGGAAGAAATTAATCTAACCATGTGAGTAGATGAATACTACATGCTTAACCCTATTCTAGGTATGTCGTATAATTAATCTAAATTCCCTCTCAAGATGGGATGAATAAGCATGCTTTCCCCCATGTCACTTACCACCTTATAAGAGAGTAAATTATATACTTACCTATTGGGCTTATTTATTGCCTGTTTCTCCAACTTGTATGTAAACTACACAAGAGAAGATATTTTCCAAATTTTGATCAATAAAGTAATCCCATGCATCTAGGACATTATCATATAATAGATATCGAATAAATGCTTATTGAATGCATAAATTATATTCACTTTGAAGAAACTGAGGATCAGGTAGTTTAGATAATTACATTCATGTCACAGGGCAAGGTGGTAATGGAATTGGGATTTTAATCTTTGTGCATGATTGTCAACACCTGCTCTTTATTCTAGCATGTTGTAGTATGTGAAGTATGTGTCGTAAAAAGAAAATATCTGTGTTGGCTCCCAAATAGATCACTGACTAGCACATTAATCTAGGGAACTACTTATTCGTTCTGATTTTGCAAAATGGAGAAATACAAATACATAAAGATATTATTATCTAGATATAGATTAGATGTAAAAATGGACATACCTATATACACACACTAATATATATATATATACATATATATACATATATATATATATATATATATATATATATATATATATTCTCTCAGTATTTATAACAACTCTAAAATACAGACAGGATAGGTATCATTATGTCCATTTACAAGAAATATAAAAAAGACCAAATGAATTATGAGTATGGAGTCTCCTTCACAGGTTTGGTAGGTTAACCAAATGAAAAAATGTTGGTAAACTGCTTAGCACAGTACCTGAAACACACTAAATACTCAATGATATTTTTCCTTTTCTGTCTTTTTATATCACTTGGTTGTCTTTTTTTAATACTATAGCCCTCATTTCAAAATCAATACAACTGAATAAATTTGTATGGATTTTGGACTAATTCTACCTCTAGATTTCCATTCACTCTTTTTTTTTTTTTAAAAAAAGGAGAAAAACCTTTTATTTTTAACAATACTATCTATATGCTATGTTGAAAAATCTTTCAATAGTCACACCAAAAATAACTACATAAAACAAACATTTTAATGCAGTATGGCCATCCTGAAAGTGCCGATTTCAATGGCCAAGATATTAAGAGTTTTTAAAAATTCTTTATTGCTCTTTATTGTTTAAAGTATTACATATGTCTCCCTTTCCCCCCATTGACCTCTCCCCAGCCCTTCCCACTCCCCCGCTCCTGAGCACATGCCCTCACTCCTCTACTGTCTGTGTTCATGGGTTATGCTTATATGTATGCATACAAGTCCTTTTGTTGATCTCTTACCCGCCTCCCCTCCCCATTCACTCTGTTACATGTTAAGCTGCTGATGGACGAATTCCTTCGGATACCCTATTTTCATCAGTTGTTTGATGATTTGTATATTTTTCCATTTGAATAGAATACCTGGATGTAAGGACACGTTTGGTATGTTTTCAGGCACAGGAATACAATTAGTTTCTACTAAAGCAATCCTCAGAAAAGAATAACAAATGCTGATAGTTAATTTTCAAACATCAAATGTTCAGCCACAAATTACAATAAAAACTTCAAAGATCCTGATTTATGAACATTTTAATGATGAATTCTACTTTTTCTTTTAAATGAAAAAATATGTAAATATGTAAGTCGTGTGCATGTGTGTCTGTATACATTCAAATCTTTATATAAACGTTTCTTTCTTTTTCTTCAATCTAGCAGAAAGAATGATCAGCTTTGAAACAAAAAACAACCTGCTAAAAGCCAGCAAAAGTGCTGAGCTTGTTGAAATGGGATGATTTTCTGTTAAATGCACTTTTTCTTTTTTAACCTGAAAAAAAGGTAATTTATAATAAAAGCTGGAGAAACCTAAAGATGTCCCCAACATTAAGTTCTTGGTAAGTCTTAAACGTTCTAAAAATGGCCTCTGTGTGACATTTTGCCCCACTTCTCAATTTTCCCTTTAGATGGTTTCAGCGGTTTGAGAGTTGGATACTGCTGCTAGGCACTTTTCAGGAAGTTTGAGGATTTACGCCTCTCTGCCCTGCTGTTGTATTTCATCATGAGGCAGGAGAGATGTGCTTTGACCATTTGCACCTGGCAATGCACTGAGGCGACAGTGCTTAGAAAAAATACTGTGCACTGATGTCAATATATGATGTTTACAGAACAACCATGATGTATTAATATGTATCAAGCAATTAAATAGAACTTTGAGTATGAGGAAGGTTAATATCCTATAAGTGAAAGTGTAGTTTCTGTGACATAGTGACTCTTTAAGCACCAGACATTATCATTTATTAAATGCTGGCCTCCCCATGGGTAAAGTTTTGGCATTTAGTTATAGCTACAGTGCATAAGTGCAGGTGCAACCCAGCTGGTTAGTCAACAGTTTGTTAATGTTTGATGCATAGCACACTAAGCACTTCAGCGCTTAGAGACCTGATATGACAATGAATTTAGACCCTAAATGAAGTCAGGCAAAAATGTCATTACATTAAAAGATTAAAAGAGTAAGTTTAAAGGAAATGTAAGAAAATTTAAAGAAGACCCCAAGAGAAATAATTTCTAAATTAATATATAGAGAACTTTGTAAACAGGTGATGTATTTTGTACATTATCAATGGGATGATATGCACAGGGGTAAGTAAAACGAGGTTTACAGATGTTTGTATGGAAAATAATACAATAATTAATAAATAATACCATAAGAATATACCATGTGTTTCGTGTACTCCAACTGTAAACCTACTTTTGCCCAACTCGTATACTATAAAAATTGTCTGAGTGAGCATCACCATGAAACCTTGAAATAAACAGAAATTCTCATCCACCTAGAAGAATGTCAGATCAGTCCTTACAATCTTTTCTCAAATTTAAATGAAGAACGTCTTCAGCTCCTCACACTATTGCATCTCACAACCTAAACTTGAATGACTGCGGCATGGCCTCAGCACACCTTGTTCTCTAGATGTCTAATGGGGAGTGGTTGTGGATACACTCTGAGCCTAAAGAAAAGTTACTTCCCTTCGGCTGCCTTCCAGATCATGCTGACGCTACCTTACAAGGCTGCCAAAAACTGCCCCATCTTTGGGCTTCCTAATTGCTTCGTTTTCTCCCACTGTGACACAGGAGTTCTCATTCCCTCTCTACCACCCAGTGAGAGAGGTGTCCCATTGCATTTGACTGCCACCTCCATATTCTGCATCGTGCAGCACATGAGCAGCAGACCTCTTTCTTTCTTGCACATGCCTGACTGTCTCTCATAGCAGGGCCTTGATGTGGTATTGGGCTAAAACATGCTCTCACAGCCAGAAGGGAGGGTGAAGAGGGATAAAGGTGATGGAGAGCAGGACTACATGCATGAAACATGCATGTAGAATCACGGTACAGCATTAGAAATATCCCCTATAATTAAACAAAGCAAATTGTCATAGCTAGTAGCATGCTCCAGTCCACAAGCTGAGCCATTATTAGGGACGAAAATAGTGAGATCATAGGGTCTATGACCAAGGATCTCTTTTGATCTCCAAGGGTTTAGCAAAGATCTAGAATGAAATTGGCTGAGAATCAATAGGAAAACATTAAGGGGGCTGTGGTGGGATAAGGCATAATCAAACATTCCCAGAGTAACAGATTGTTCCGGTCGCCTCCCCTTCGACCCAGTGTCAAGGGAGGGATTCCCACCTTAGAGTTATGGAGATGGATGAACATATGGCCCCTGCCACTGGGCAGATGCCGGGGAGGAGGACACTGCACAGTGCTTGGCCGTATTGGAGGACGCACTCAGGAAAAATGTGAGCAACCAGGGGCTGTGAGAAGCAGCTTTGTAGTGAAAAAGGGGTGAGGTGAACCCTGGTTTTTGAGAGAGGAAGTCATCGGCTTGTTTAAAGAATTCCACAGGCTGGCAGGGAACTGCAGTTCACTTCTCAGGGACAAGCAGGGATGATGCCTGGTCCCATAAGAAGGGCTGTTTGGCTATGTGACCTAACTTGAAGGAGCACAGTCCATAGCAGGGCTTGTGGTCAGGGCTTCTGAAGTTGTCTGATCTTATCAGCTATCAAAGCAGCACATTTCAAGCCTTACACCACACATAGCAGCACAGTGTCTACATGGAAGAGCAAGGTAAATTTTCTTTATGGCAGGGGCTGTGATGATAGAAGATGGGCTAGCTGGCTAGAGTGGGACTTTTTTGTGGTTGTTGCTAACTCCACGGACTGGATCTTAAGCCGTGCAGTGTTTGAAAGTAGCCAGGTATGGGCCCTCTGGACTGGAAATCGCTGGGCTTACCGTCTTCTAAAAGTGAAGAACGGTCAAACACACACTGTGAGTCACCAGCGAGCCCTGCTCAGCTGCGGAGGGTTTAATTTAGATTTCTTATCAGATAACAGCCTGGCTTGTGTGTGTGTGTTTTATTTCCTTTATTTTTATGACAGCAGTAGAACTTGCGTGGGGCCATTCCATTGACATAAAAATAGCATTTTTATTGACACCGTAGCAGCATAGACACCTGCACTGGCAGGGAAATGACTCCTGTGGGGCTGTTACTACGTCTATGGAAGTCTATTAGACACTTCATCGACATCCCTAACAGCTCCAGGACTTGCAACGAGATAGTAAGTGTGCCTCCAGTGCTGTTGCTATGGCAATGTAAGTGCACTGGCGCTTACCTGGACACTGCAGCAGAACGTGCACTCATACTTTAGGCACACCCATGCAAAACACACACATACATATAGCATTTGTGCTGTACTTTTGACCTAATTTTTAAATAATATTGATTATATATATACTTTATCTTATTTGTTAACTAGAGGCATGAAATTCATGCACTCGGGGGGTGGGGAGGAGTGTACCCTCAGCCAGGCCTGTGCCCTCTCACAGTCCGGGAGCCCTCGGGGGATGTCCAACTGCAGGCTTAGGGGAGCGGGCCTAAGCTGGCAGTTGGACATCCTTAGCACTGCCGCGGAGGCGGTAGAGGCTCCTGCCACTGCCGTGTGCTCACCAGCTGTGAGCCTGGCTTCTGGCTAAGCAGCACTCCCCCTGGGGGATCACACTGACAACCAGGGGGCAGCTCCTGCATTGAGCCTCTGCCCCCTGGTGGTCAATGTACGCCATAGCAACCAGTCATTCCACCATTTGGTTGATTTGCATATTAGCCTTTTATTACATAGGATTGTATATGTGTTACACACACACACACACACACACACACACACACACACACACACACAATAAAAAGTTTCAACCACTGAGACATACCAGTCTTGCTATGACCTGACTTTAGACCCACAGAAACTGTGAGATCATTAAAGGTGATATTTTTAGTTAAGTTTGTGGTAACTTGTTACACAACAGAAACCTAATAAAGTATAAAAGTTTAAATAGTACCTATAATTAGGTTTTGAAGCATTTCCTCTCAATTCTTAATTTCACTTTTCTCCCCTTTTTATTGAATATATTGGGGTGACACTGGTTAACAAAATTATATGTCTGGAATTTTTTTAAAAGATTGAGACCACCAAATATATAATCATGTATACTTTAAAATGAACAAGTGTCAGTAAACCATACTTCAAAATATGTTGTATTTTGATTTTAAAGGCTGATCTCCCTTGCAGAAAATAATATTCATTCATTGTGGAAGATAGCAAAAATTGTAAGAAAGATGAAAATCTAGGATAATTTGTGTTAATAATTTATAGGCATATCATTTAACTTTTATTTTAATGTCATATATGTTAATTACAGAAACTTTAAGGTGTAATGAAAGTTAATAAGAAAAATAAAGTCGCCTGCTGTGTATCCATCAGCTAAACTTTATTAATATGTAAATGTTAGGTAGAAAGGCAGGCTAATTGCATTGACACAGGATGAAAGATTTCCCTAACATGTAATTATGCAATCAAAAAAGAGAAGAGAGAGTTAGTTTTATTGTTCTCAGACACATTTACATATTGGAATTACCTGGTGAATTTTTTTTTTTAAATGTTGGTGCCTGAGTTGTCCCTTTCGATATTTTGATTTACTTGGTCTAGGGTTGAGCCAGGTCTGTTATTTTGTTTGTTTTTTAATAAAAATGGGGCTGAGAGTCAAAGTTGGATGAGGAAGAGACAAGTAAAACAAAAGGGTGATGAGTTGGGAGAAAATAGATATAAAATCTTCCATAAAATGGAAGACTTGTGAAGGTCTCAATGAGTTCATAGATGGTGATAATAGAAACACTAAACAGTGAATCTCAAATTTAATATGGTACCAATTACCCGAGGATATTGGTTCATGAACTCCGGATGGGATCTGGTACTCTGCTACAGCTGAAGACAGCAGGAAACATAAATTTGAAAGCAGGCAGTTGTGACTAGAACACAAAAGAATTGAATTCGTAGTTTTCAAGGAGATACTTGTTTTACTTCCAAATATCCTAAATGAGAAGTTCTCAGCATTGTTAAGTGAAGGATTCCCTCCCATGAAGTATTTGCTTCAAGACTCATGGGCAGCAGAAGGGGGCTTGGTTAAGATTGTATTTAGAGACTTGTAGCCCTAATGGATGGTTCTGGTGCTCAGACTATGTTATGCATACAAGAGTGTTCATTCTTGCATTTGAATGTGGACAGTGCTAATTCTAACCTCATGGTGCTCATGTTAAGAATAAGCTATCATGGCAAGTGACAAGTATATTACTTGGCAAAAAATAAGTGCTCAACAAAAAAATGTGCCTACTTCTTTGCCCCTACTGATCATTTACATCTACCTGGGAAGTGGAGGTCACCCAGATCTCCGGAATTCTCTTTCAGGAGCGTGACTATCTATAAATAAGTAGAAGGTTCCAGATGTTGATACAAATTAGTATCTGCAGTTCAAAGCAACATATATTTACCACCTAAAGTATAACAATTACAGCCTTTGACAGGCAGTTTGGTGAAATCATCATGTAATAATTTCCATTATTTACAGCTGAGTGGTTGTTGGAAAAATGATAAAGAGACTAATTTATGTTTGTTAAACAAAGCAGGACTTATTTCATTTTCTACGTACCAGAGCAAGTTGAAATAAAATACCATGCAAGATTTGCTTTGGAAATAAAGCCTGATTACAATGTATACTGAATCCCTTTAATGCAGTAATACATAATATATATTTGTTTAAAATTACAGATACGGGGTTGACTCATTGTCCTCAAGAATTTTCTATCCAAAGTTCAGCATGCTTTTCCACGTGAAATGTACAAACACATTCATTTATTGATTAGACATATTGCAGGGCTGTCCAAGTCTAGCTACCAGGCACGTGGTGGTCAGCTCTGCATGATTTTCTCCCGATAACATAGGCATACGAATCCAAAGACCTAACAAGAGCTCTCTGGAGTGCAATGTGGGGCTTTCATGAAGGACAACTGGAGTGTAGACGAAGGACTTTCCCTAAAATATTTTAGTCCAATAACTTGAAGCCCCTCAGTGACACCCATAAAAGATAAATTTTGTTGGTTTGTTTTTAATCTTTAAGTACATGCTGTGCTTCCCACGATGATGCGTCCTTTCAAAGGCACTGAGGAATAGTGGGCATTCAGACACATGTGAATCTGGACAGTTGTTTTGCTCTTGTTAACCGTATAGCCTTGGGAAATAAACTCTGTGAGCCTCAGTTTCTTGGCTGGTAAAATGGGAGTCACAACACATTTTTGTTATTAGATATATTGTGATTAGATGATTAACTATGGCGGGCGCTTACAATTTTTTGTGTTTGTTTAGTATGCCACAGGCCCTACCTATGACCTGTGTTTATTTCACTCCTTGGGTTTGGAATGTCCCAGAGGGAGATGAAGGCGACAGATCAGCCACCGGGAGCCTGGTGGTTCTGCCATCTGTGCTGATATAATTGCAAAGACAGTGGAGTCCTCCCTCACAGAGGCATCCAGGAAAATAAATATTTGTACCAACTATAAAAGGAAATGCCCTTAGGAGAAAAACATTTATAAAAGTAAAACATATGAGCAGAATCCCTAAATTTCCAATTAAAAAAAAAAAAAGCGGGGACACAAAGAATACAAATGTGAAATAAGCATGGCTAGTTCACAACTAAAAAAAAAAAAAAGTTTAACTTTACTTATTTATCTAAAAATATTGGGAAGTGCTTACTATATGCTGAATATCATTATAGGTACCAACAGTCCAATGAAGAAATAAATATGTGATTGTCATCAAAGATAACCACCTGTTGTAAAATGTAAATAATTACAAAGGTTTTGTGCAAGAGATACATTGATAAAGTCATAGAATTCAAATCTTGACTGATTAAGTAACTTCATGACGATAATCTACTTTTATATTAGTACTCTTTTTATTTCCTTGCATTAAGTTGAATGATTTCCAACGTGTATTCTATAATTTGTTTGGTATTTCAATACATTTTAGTGTATCTAACTTTCTTTCTTAATTTATTGTTATTTAAGCCCATTTTTCAACACTTGCAATGACTCCTTCAATTAGTGAAAACTTATTATCCTATCTAATAAAAGAGAAACATGGTAATTGGCGTATGACCGCTACCCTTCCCATTGGCTAATCAGGGCAATATGCAAATTAACTGTCAGCCAAGATGGCGGCCGGCAGCCAGGCAGCTTGAAACTAACATGAGGCTTGCTTGCTTCAGTGTCGGAGGACTCCAACGTTCCCCGCCTGCTGCTGCAGGCCTCTGAGCTGCAAGCAACTATGTAACAAACATAGAAGCTAAACAAAAACCCCAGAAACCTGCCGGGCTTCATCCAGCAGGATCGCAACATTGTAAGCAAAGGCCAGAAACCTACTTTCAGCAGCGGAGGCCTAAGAGCTGGAGCCAAGCCTCAAAGCTAAAGCTGGCCCAGAATAAAAAAAAAAAGAAGAAAAAAAGGAGCGGTTGGGAGCTTCAGTCACCCCCAGCCTGAAAACAGCCCTCAGCTCCTCACCCAGACTGGCCAGGCACTCCAGTGGGGACCCCCACCCTGAAGGATGTGTGACCAGCTGCAAACAGCCATCATCCCCTCACCCAGGCTGGCCAGGCACCCCAGTGGGGACCCCCACCCTGATCCAGGACACCCTTCAGGGCAAACCAGCCAGCACCCACCCATGCACCAGGCCTCTACCCTATATAGTAAAAGGGTAATATGCCTCCCAGCACCGGGA
The DNA here is from genome assembly GCF_014108235.1 of Myotis myotis. Lineage (NCBI taxonomy): Eukaryota > Metazoa > Chordata > Mammalia > Chiroptera > Vespertilionidae > Myotis > Myotis myotis. Next base: position 34,079,442 of record NW_023416323.1, on the reverse strand, counting down.
TCAGCGGAGCCGCGAGGCCTCCCGGCACCGGGATCAGCGTGACAGGGGGCAGTGCCCAAACCCCCTGATCACCCTGCGGTTCTGTGTGCAACAGGGTGCGGCGCCCCAACCCCCTGATCGGCCCTGCTCTGTGTGTGACAGGGTGCGGCGTCCCAACCCCCATCTCCCCCACACGGGCCCTGCTCTGTGTGTGATGGGGTAGAGCCATAACCTCCCCATCAGCCCTGCCCTGAATGTGAGAGTGGCGGCACCCCAACCCCCTGATCAGCCCTGCTCTGTGAGTGACAGGGGGAAATGCCCCAACCCCCTGATTGGCCCTGCTCTGTGCATGACAGGGGGTGGCGCCGCAACCTCCCTATCGACCCTGCCTTGAGTGTGACATGGGATGGTGCCCCAACCCCCCAATCGGCCCTACCCTGAGCGTGACTGAGAGTGGAATCACAACCTCCCGATCGCCCTGCTCTGTGTATGACAGGGGGCGGGGCCCCAACTGCCCAATCGGCCCTGCTCTGAGCCCGACCAGGGGCTGCACCTAGGGATTGGGCCTGCCCTCTGCCACCTGGGAGCAGGCTTAAGCCAGCAGGGCGTTATCTCCCGAGGGGTCCCAGACTGCGGGAGGGCACAGGCCGGGCTGAGGGACCCCCCCTCCCCCGAGTGCACAATTTTTGTGCACCAGGCCTCTAGTAGAGAATAAAGATGTTATGGAGAATGAAATTAAAAGCTGAAGAGGCATCAAAATCATTCTGAGACATTTGGATTCATATAATGAGCAAAACTCAAATATTACTGAGCAATTATGCTAAGTTTATCAAGTTACCACCTTAAGCAGTGCCACCCTGGGCCCACAGCATAAAAATGACACTTGCTAGCTAGATTTTGCCATATGGGCCCTCCCCAATGCCCTTCTAGTTGCTTGGAAACAGGAAAACTCAAAATATCACTGGGCACCAATTTACCACAATGGTAGATTATTTTTTTTTCAATCTTATGGAAAAAAACACCCTATAATCTATACTAAAAGTATTAATAATCCAGTGTTATACCTCTTATAACACTATTCAATATTAGTCTATGCCTTTTTATTTGTATAAAACTATGATGATTTGAATTATTATTCAGTGGATATTTACTCCCCTTCTCCTACATTGGACAGAGTTTACTACCCTTGCTCATTAATTTCAAGCATAGGAACGTGATTTGCTTTGACCAATGGACATGACTCAAGCACAGTTTGGCTTAGCATTGGCGATGCCAGTAACACTGACCCTAAGAGGTCCAGGTCTTAGGTCATTACAGCCCCTTCAGTCTGGCCCAAGAATGAACACACATGGTGCCGACCCAAACCCAATCTGCAGTTGGAAGCAGTACTACCTCGCTGAGTCCTTCCTTGAAAAGCCGAACCATCATCAACCTGCAGCTGAATGAGTGGGATGCAAATGTGTGTTTTTATAGGCCCCCGAGTGTGGGGTGGTTTGCTATGCAGCTCTATTATTTCAATAGTCACTTCATATAAGAATCAGACCTGTATATCATTTTTGTCATTGTCCACAGTTGCCTTTTTCCCCCTACTAACCCAAGTTGATTAAATAAATATCACAGATGTACGACGCAGGCTCAACAAGACAACATGGACATCGTTGCAGTTCTTACAGCCACTTTTTGGACTTGCCGAGTGAGGGATGAAGATGTGTCATCTTCCCGTGAAAAAACGATGTCAGTGTGCCAGCTGGCCCAGGGCCCTGATTGAAAGGAATAGTAATGAATGAGGCAGAAGTAATGGCCACCATCTGGGTAAAGCTCAAGTGAGCTTGTTTGGACAAGGCTCCAGGGTCAAGTAAATGGAACGAACTTTCATTTCGAGATGCAGCTGCGAGTGAACAAGTCCCCACTCCTGCAAGCCATCGCAGGTGTGGGAAGATGTCGGCAATATGTTTTCAAACGGGGTGGGGTGCAGTTGTGTCTTGGAGGCACTGGCAGTTGTCATGTCTGGGAACCACGTGAAGTGGCCCCTCAGCAAGCCCCGAGATGCGGGAAGGTATTATTAGCGCTTCCTTGAGCCAAAAGAAACAGCATGGGGCTTGCACCAGAAGAGGTCTGTTTCTGCAGGGCTTATTACTGCGTGCTGAGTGCATTTTCCTCCGCAACCTGGATTGCTAAGAATGACACTTTATTGAAATGCCTGGATTGCCCGGGTTTTGTTGCTAAGTGTTTAAATTGGTGAAAATATAGCTAAGCATATGCATCCTGCTGATTAATGATGCCTTCTTTGGCAACTGGGCTCCATGCTTTCTGAATCAACTTGGGTTACCAGAACATACTGAATGATTTTAAAAAGGAGGCAGACATTGGAATAACAACAATAGCAACAACAACAAAAAAATCAAGGAGACAAAAATTGGTTCCAGGACCACGTTGTGTGCGGGTTCATATTTGAAGCATTTCACTTGGGGAGTTCTCATTTTGTCCTGTTTTGGGGTCCAGCCAGTCTAATAATCTGCTTAGAACAATGGTTAATGGCCTAAAAGGAAACATCTGTGTCCCCTAAAGAGCCTTTGTGTGGGATATGCTATAGTGGCTGACTAGACTGCATACAGTGGGATGGATAATAAATGATAGTAAGTAGTTGCTAGACAGCAGCTAATAATACTACAACTTACCACACTCCCAATTTCAGAAAATTATTTCTTGAAGTTGACAAGGTAGAAAAAAATAATAAACACCTGGTGAAGAATAATTCCTTTCTGTTGCTTAAGACATGAGATGGTAACATGGGGGCTGTTGAGAAAGGGTAGCCCATTTAAATCCTTGAGTGTGAGGGTAAGGGAGCTGCCCGGTGAGTTACTAAGTTCAGTCCAAGTGAGGACAAAGCGGCCCAGTAGATGAGGAAGACGGGGTGTGAAGCAGGTGCTATGTCCTAAAATGTAAATATTTGCTAGGGATGCAGGAAAGCCCTCAACAGACAGTTTAAATCAAGGGGACTACATTAAGCAATAAACCTTTCTAATAGATACAGGCGTGTCATTGTGGAATCTTTTTCACGCTTCTCCTGGTATTACCTGCCTCCTTCAGGGTATCTTTGTAATGAATTAGAATTTTGATCACTAGAATCAGATAACTTACAGAGTGGGAGTAATGTTTTACTGTTCTCTGTCTTCTCAATGATTAGCATAATGCCTTGCTACTAGTATACTATAGGTACTCTATGCATACTAGTGGATTTGAAGAGAATGCAACCTATTAGTACTTAGTGAAATTAATCAGGATTGAAATCACTATCATATTAGAAAAAAATAGTCATGGCAGCCAATGTGAGCTTGGATGGGGAGAAAGAAGTTCATGTTTGTTACTGGCATCTATATAAGCTGGTTTCATCTCCTTTGGAAAGATTAGAAATGTTTATTATGACATATGAAAAATATGCAGATCCATTAGACTAGTAATATTGCTTTCTGGAACTTCTCCTAAGGATATCATCCAAGGAAGAAAATAAGTTTTTGCAGAGAAGTATCAACGAAATATACTTTCCAAAATAAGAAAAGTAAGAATTGAATTATATTACTTTTATCAGGGAGGGTAAGAAGCATTGAAAAATATTGTGAAAAATGTAGAAACCAAGGTAAATGTTGGAATGATGACATTCAGTGAAAATAGTAAGTAAATTAGTATGCTTGCAAAATTTCTAATTATGTAAACTTGTGAAATAAGTATATAATGACTGAAGGCAATGTGTTACAGATAAAATAATGGTGGGAGGAACTATTTTACTGGGAAAATTTTACTACGCTTTCCAAATTTTATAAAACCTACAGTTTAACTGTGATCCAAGTAATTGAATATAAATTAATATAAAATATATTCAGTATTTTCCATGGAGTACAAAGCACTGTGCTACTCTGGTGTTTCTGCTATGAAGGAGTTTATTGTACAATAGGGATTTAGATATAACAAACATATTACACTGTATTAGCTAATTGCTGTGTATTAGAATTCTGCACAAGGGCAGCTTGGGAGGGGTATTCTATGTAGGTGGGAGAACTGAGGGAAGAAAGAGTTGGATGGGGTGGAGGTGTATGGATTAAATAGGATGAAATCTACAGACAGCAAATACATTGCCTACTCTAAACTATTTGTGTTTTTTTTTTTTTAAATTTCAAGCAAACCAAAGTAAGAAGTTGTATCCAAGGCAGAGGGACTGAAGTTTGGAGGCAGAAATTTAACAGTGAATTCAAGTAGAGGGGGGAAGATGCTATGGCAGAGGGGGTAGGTAGAAATCTTAAGTTGTGGAGTTAACCATAGAGAAGACAGGAAGTCAGAGGACTCACTTGAAGGGGAATGTTCTGTATTCTTTCATGAGATGGTCATTCAGGTGTGGCAATAAGGAAACAGAGGAGAGGCTCGGGAGAACACGTTTATTACACACACAGGTCCCATAAACAGGAGGCAAACTATATCCTGCAGGACCACATGGGAAAGACACTTGGGGGTCAGCAAGCAGACAGCTTTACAGTGGGGAGAAAGCTATAGACCAGAGCCTCTCCTGGGGTTTCTATAGGAGAGAAACGAGAGGGTAGGGGGGACAGTTTAGGTTGGCTAGTTTGAACTATTTCAGTGGGCTCTGGTCTGTAAGTGGTCCCTGGCTGCCTGGTGCCTGGCCCTGGGATTATGAAGGCAGAGGGACATTGCCACCCAGGGTGTGTAGAGCAAAAGAAACTCTGACTTGGTTAGAGTCCTCATCAAAGATGTTCTAGGCTGGTCCTTTCCTACCTCTGATAATGATAGTCTCTCCTGAGCCAGAAATATTTTTATAGATGGTAAAGCATCATAATACACACAAAATTGAAAATATACATATATTTACATAAAATAGACTGAAGTATTAAAGGAGAAAAAAAGAACACATATTCTTCTAACTTACCAATAAACAATGGATCTGAGTTTCTAGGTAGAATAACTCGATCTCATTCTGAGATAGATCCCTCTGTGTGCCCGCATCACTTATCACTTTCTTGGTACCTAAGACTCATGCAACACCGGCACTTATTTTTCAACAAAAAAGAGTATTTCCACCATTTCTTTTGAAACAAAATATTATATTTTTAATGTTTTAAACTTAATTGTGGTTTTATAGAGGCAGTGTTTTCTTCTTAATGGAAAGGGAATGGAGTAATATATCTCCAATAGACTTCAATTTATGTTTAATATCTGTCTTTTGGATGCAAGATACATGAGCCAATCATTTAAAAATTCAGTGATGATTATTGGTTAGTATCAACTGATAAGGATGGGACATTATGGACTCAAAGAGAAATGGTCTGAGCTTTACCACATTGAGTCAAAGAGCTAAAATAACATTGAATACCAAATATAAGTAGAGGCTTTATCATAGATGAATTAAATCAACATTATTGTGCCCTGACCGGTTTGGCTCAGTGGATAGAGCGTCGGCCTGCGGACTGAAGGGTCCCCGGTTCGATTCCGGTCAAGGGCATGTACCTGGGTTGCAGGCAATCCCCAGTCGGGCATGTGCAGGAGGCAGCTGATCGATGTTTCTCTCTCATCGATGTTTCTAACTCTCTATCCCTCTCCCTTCCTCTCTGTAAAAAATCAATAAAATATATTTTAAAAAATCAACATTATTATAATTAACTGCATTATATCATCTTCAAACAACAGCCAAAACGAGTTTTTAATTCTCATTTTCCATGTATGAAAAACTGGATTTTAGAGTGGTCAATTAGCTTAACCAAGGTTATATATGTATAAGTTTTGTCAAATTCTGCTCCTCCAAAATTCAAAATCCAATTTATTACTGATGGTATATTCTGCCCTGTGTTATAATCTCCTTAATCTACACAGAACACTCTAGTGTACATGTGCCATGGATATCAAGAGTACATTAATGATGCTGTCACATGCGACTCAGTTCATTACATAGACAACCAGGAGGTGTCTGGCAAGCTCCAGAATCTGGTGAAAAGGAGATGAATCAGAATCCGTGCTTGTAGACTTCTTAGTCTCCTGGAGTGACTGGTATGTAAACAAATGGTTGACATATCTTGATGAGCATAGCTGTAGTAAAATGTCACACAAGATTGGATATGAATATTTATGATGGACAGATGTTGTCCAGGTGAGAAAGTCATGATATGAAAGGATGGAGAGAAGTAAAAAGCAGAAGGTAGAGGAAGTGATATGATACCAGGTGCATCCACCAGCTCTGTGATAGCAATTACCATTGCTCACAAGTGGCCTTAACAATACAGGGCCATGCACTCAGCCTCTCTCTCTCTTTGTCAAAATTAGTCCAGAGAAAAGGGAAAAGACCAAATTCTCTGATGAAAAGGTGGTTCCTTTCCTGAGTGCGATTAGTTACAGGAGCTGACAATCTGTCACTCTGCATCCATTTTTAGGAAGGGTTGGAAATTATTCTGTTGGGAGAAGCTTGCATGAAGAATAGGTTTGGGGACGCTGGCGCCTGCCCCTCACAACCAGGCATCCCTTTGCAAATCCCGGTTGCCATAACAACCAGATAGCACTTTTGGTCCCAAACACAACACACTCTTTTATGGTGATGATTATTATTAGTCAGTTTGCACTCCGGGCAGAAATCTGATTTACTTTCCCCGAGGAAAGTCACCATATGACATGCGAAATGTCAGCGAGAGAATAATGCGGAGTGGAAGCCGGGAAGGGCTATGAAATAAAACATGTGTGGGAAAATACACCTGGTGAGCCCTTTATTATTTTTAAGTAAAAAGGTGCCAGGTTACTCAGCCGGAAGTTCGATGTTAACTGTATCATGTCAGTGAGCAACATGACAGTTTATCATGAAGGTGGTGGTTGTAAATGATCTATCATGGGGTGTTTGATAAAATGTGACACCTGAAAACTTTGAAGGTGTATGATTTTTTTAACATTATCCTGCAACTCGACTGATTGAAACTGAAAAATCCATTAAAAAATGAGGTGTTTCCCCTAGCACGCCAATCAGAATGGAACATATGCCTAGTTTTCTGGGCATCAGTTTAAGAATGGGAGAAAGCAATTTCACTCCCAGAAGATGAGTGATCACACTGACTATGAATAAGTTATTCTGTTCCAAATGTGCTGCTTTGTAAAACGTAGAATTTTAGCAGTTTCCTTCCCAGTCAAACTTCCCCAAACCATTATGTTAACCTTTAATGAGGTTTGACCTTCAGGCAAACACAGAAGAAGAACACTTTTTGGAATCTCTTGTGTGGAAAAGAAAATTGCATCTGCTGTACCAGCCGGCTATTTCTTCATGGCATGTTTATCAGTAATGTGCCCCAGCCCAGCAAAATTGTGTCCTTGAACCAGGGATATAAAATGATACTATTAAGGGAGCCAAGCCAAGTCTGGTCAAAGAAAGCCATTTATTTCCACTGACCCAGCTGGTCAAGTGAATTTAGGTTCGGCAGCTTGGCTCACTTGAGAATCGAGCACTGCCATCATGCCTGTAATTACAGCATGAAAGTGGTTTCCAGGAAAGAACATCAAAAAGGAAACAGACTTTCCCTGGCAGTGTTATACTTCAGAACAGGAGAGTGGGCAAGGTGAACAGGAAGCACATATTTTCATGTGATTCATACTGAAAACACTGTATCAATCAGCTATTTTTACATAATAAGCCACCCCAAACTTAATGGTTTGACACCATAAACATTAATTATTGGTTCAAATTCTGTGACTTGACCAGACAGTTTTTCTAACTCTGGGCCAGCTCATCCGGGCTGGATGGCCCAGGATGGTCGTCCTTAAATATACAGGCTTCTGATGGGACTATGGGAATGACCTCGATGGATGATCAGGCCTGTCTGTGGTTTCTCACCTGGCAGGAGGGGAACTGGAGCATCTCCATCTGGTCTTTAAAGGGTTCCCAGAATTAATAATGGGCAAGCTCCAAGGCAGAGTCTTCCCAACGTCTCCAGAAATCACGTTTACTAATGTTACATTGGCAGATTCCAGTCATATCACCAAGTCAAAATTCAAAGGATGGAGAAGTAAAATAGACCAGCTGTCGCCAACCTTTCGGACCACACGGACCACCGGTTGGTGACCACTGAAATAGACAACCTTTTGATGAGAGGGATAGCAAAGAATGTGGGGGATTGTTTTTAATGTCCTTGTAATGCATTCTCACTGTACTTGAGGATTACAGAATTATAGATTTCCATATGCGTTTTTTCTTATAAAGAAAGAGAATGTTTCCAAATACATTTCAAGGTAGAAACAGTAGCAGTGAGTTCATCAAGGTTAAACACATAATTATAGCTGCTTCTACAAAATCTAAATTGCATGATTTGCAAATTAAATATCCGAGTAAGTAGGATTAGTTGGGGTTATCTTCATTTTATTTTGTTTTATTCTTCCACATGACATAAAATCCTTGTGTGGTGATGTCATCTACCACAATGGCTAACAGGGAAGGATACTGAATGTGTTCAGAAAGGACAAGGATGGAATATTTGTTTTCTTGCCATAATTTGAGATAATCAACCAATATTTGCTTACTATATTCCTGAGAGAAGACCATGTAAAAGGAAGTGAAAGAATTTTTTTAAAAAGTCACACAGTGTTCAAGTCATATGTTCTGTATTTAAAAATTACCCCAAATTCATAGATTAAAACAACAATCATTCATTCTATTCTCTCTTAGCATTTGCAAGTGACTCGACTATAAGATGCTGGGACAGAGTCTTTGATAAGTTTGTATTTAGAATGTGACTGGGGCTGGTGTCATTTAAAAAGCTTCTTAACTTACATTCCATGTCTGGGACCAGTGCTTGGAGATGTCAGCAGCTGGGAGCTCAAACAACTGTGGCTCCTCCAGCATATCTCTCTCTCTCTCTCTCTCTCTCTCTCTCTCTCTCTCTCTCTCTCTCCTTCTTTTTCTCTCCCTTACTCTTTCATTTATTTGCAGAATCTCTCTAGTATGGAAGCCTTAGAGTGGGTAGATTTCTTATATAAACACTAGAGGTCCAGTGCACAAAATTAGTGCACCAGTAAGGTCCCTAGAGGCTGCCAGCTGCCAGCCGGGGCCTCCCTTCCCCAGCTAGCAGCCAGGGACTTCCTTCGTTCCATGCCACCCCCTGGTGGTCAGCTCACATCATAGCAAGCGATCAAACTCCCAATCTCCCAGTTGAACTCCGGAGGGGACACTTTGCACATTAGGCTTTTATATATAGAAAGATGAAGCCTCCAAAGGTATGTGTCCCAACAGAGATCCAGATGGAATGTGTATCCCCTCTTCTAATATAACCTCCACATTGTCACATAATCACTTCCTGTATGCTCTATTCATCAAGGTAGCCACAAAGGTGCAACCAAAGTCAACAACACAGACCCACCTCTTGATGGGGGAATAACAAGTTTCAATAAGGGCAAGTATGACTGAAAATAACTTTTGGTCAATTATAGGGAAGTATAATCTGCTATATCTTGGTATACATTAAACTTTGTGACATAGATCTTTAGTATTATCCTTCTCATTTTCTTAGACACAGTTCTGATTATATTATCACATAGTTCCACATTTCCTTGAGCATTTCAAGATTATCATTGACATTTGTTTTGTGAACCTTGGTTTATTTCCGCTTAAATCAACAAAAGAGCCCGAGGAAGAGCTTGAATACAAATATCTTATTTGGGAAATAATCTGGGAAAATAGAAGAGGAGAACTGAAGAAAAAAAAGGAAAAATCAATGCAAAGATGCATGGCCACGGTGGTAGGTGACTTGTGTTTTCAAACTTGCCTGGGCATTCTGAGAAGCCTTATGAACTCCATCTCAGAACCAGGCATTTGGAGGACTAAAGAATGGAACAAATATTCTTGGTTTAGTTAAAGATGGCCACAGGGTAATTAATTCCCCTGCATTTCCAACTTGCTCATGTAGGAGCACCTACTGCATTCCACAGGTAACCCGCAAAGGGCATGCAGGGAAATGCCAGGGGGGAAAGTAAGAGGTAGGTGAAGGTGGTGCTTAGGGATGCCCTCTGTGCTGCCCTCAGACTGCGCTGGTAGAAGACTGCTCAGAGAATGAGGTAAGGCTGAGATCATCTCTAGTGCTGCCCGAGAATTGTACGATGCACATTCATTTACACCAAAAAGAATAGATGCTGAGCACTTACTGTGTGCCGGACTCTGTCCTGCCCGCTGGGACACAGAGGTAAAAATACACAACAGTAGACCCTTTGTGGGCCCTGGTATGATAAAGCTCCAAGCAAGCAGATCATCACAACACAGTAAAATAAGTGGCAGAGAGAGGAATACACTATGCTACCGATGAGTAGGAGAGGTGGAAAACACGTGTACCAAGGAAGACAACGCATGACCTGAGAAACCTTTATGAAAGATTGATGGCTGACTAACTCTTAATCAAAGAAAGGTTTTTCTCAATGGGAAATGGAGACAAAAGGAGGCAGGCAGTCCAAGCAGACAGTGAAGGATTATACATGACAAAGCACATGTCTGACACTGTGATAAACGTCAGGACACACATTTATAAATTCATAAACTGAGACTCCATGGATGGAGTCAATTGGCCACTCACCAATTTTGGATTGACAAAAACCTAGAAATCCTGTTTCCTCACCCGATTTTTTTTTTCTACTTTTTAGGCTTACCAAATACTAGTTTTCAATCATTTGTTTAAAAACAAATATGTTATACATCATGTCACTTTTTTCCCCATTAGGAAACTATTTCCTCCCTCCTAATTTTTTTTTTTTTTTTTTTTTTTTTTTAGTTCTTATAGGCTGGACTAATAATAAAATTGACACAGACCAGATCAACAGGAGAAAAAGCAATTAATATTTGCACATGGGAAAATCATAAATGATAGTCAAAGAAAAGATGAACCAGCCAATGTGTTATATATTTTAGACAAAGAAACAATAAATGTGTGAAGAACTGACAGGTCAAAAAAAAGAGTTAGTTTCATTAGAAAGAAATCTAAGCAAGATTTGTGTATGTATTAATGAGCAATCTAAACAAAGCTTGAGTGTAAGTAGTAAAACAATAAAGAGGCTAAAAATTTGTTCACAAAGGCTGAAGATGGTACCTAATGGCCAGAGAGCTTACCTTGATCCTCCTAGCCCACGGTCGACAAACTGCGGCTCGCGAACCACATGCAGCTCTTTGGCCCCTTGAGTGTGGCTCTTCCTAAGCCTTAGGAGTACCCTAATTAAGCTAATAACAATGTACCTACCTATATAGTTTAAGTTTAAAAATTTGGCTCTCAAAAGAAATTTCAATCATTGTATTGTTGATATTTGGCTCTGTTGACTAATGAGTTTGCAGACCACTGTGACCTAGGACATCTTCATCCCCCATCCCACACCCATAATATTTATCCAGCTACTCTTAGATGTTTGAGGGAATAAAACAATATGCACTAAGAACGGCCGCCGCCGAGACCAAGATGGCCGGGAGACTCGCCACCTTCATCAGGGATGCCTGGGCCAAGGAGCCGGTGCTGGTCGCGTCCTGCGTCATCGGGAGCCTCTGTGCGTGAGAGCGAGCCTTTGCTTCTGCCCTTCGTCAGCCCCTTCACCAAGTACGCCGTCATGATCAACAAGGTCACGCCCTACAACTACCCAGTGCCCGTCCGAGATGATGGGAACATGCCCGACGTGCCCAGCCACCCCCAGGACCCCCAGGGCCCAAGCCTGGAGTGGCTGAAGAAACTGTGAACTCCCCCCCGCCCCCCGCCACTGACAGGGAGGAGGTCCCCTCCCCCGTGGCCAATAAAATGTGAAAACCGAAAGAAAAAAAAAAATATGCACTAAGAACATTCCAAACTGACGTTCTCCACTTTAAGTGCCTGCTTCCTGACAGAAAAGGGGGGACATTGTTTCCAACTAACTAAAAATAATAAAACAATTTCTATATACCTGAGTGTCTTCTGCAATGTCCGTAAAAGGAGTTTCAGATGACTAAGGTTAGAAAGCCAAATAGTGAATTGCCCATGTTTCAGAACACTGGGCCAGACTCTAGAGGGGGGGCATCAAGGCATACCTTCTGTGTGTTTCAAGTTTGACAATCTTTGGTGTTTGATTTATTCTGACCCTCAGAATCAGAATCTGTAAGAAAGGTGTGCTAAGGTACAGTTTCCAGCCCTCCCAGTCCCCCCCCTCCCCCCCAGCTAATGAGTTAGCATCTCTGGCAATGGGTCAGAGTTCCCAGATTTCCAGGAGCGTCTATTGTGAGCCTTAAACTCACTGGTGAGTCTAATCAGTGAGGCTGCTCTTTGCACACCCCAAACAGCACCTGCAGGCATCACTTAACACCCACAGGGCACTTGAACTTGAATCAAAGAATTGCTCCAGGCTATTCTTTCTTCATCCTCATGAATGTCCCCAGGAATCCTCTCTGCTAGCACCACAGACACCTCTTTTTTCTCCTCTTCTCCCCTCATCTAACTCAGTTTTCATTTGGTGAGTAGACTTTCTACCTCTGCCTTCACTGTCACCTGGCAACCCTTGTCCTGGGTCCTGGAATAGCTCAACGCGGAGACCTGCCCGCTAATACCCCTTAGGTAGTTAGTTCCTCCTTGCTTTTGCAACAGGGGCATTCTCCTTTAATATAAAATGTTTATAGTGTGACTGAGTCCTCAAGCACCCATAAAACATGGTGCCCTCGTGACTATGGCCGTTACACATAAGTAAGTGGAAATTTCTGGCTTCTTGTCTCAAGACAGAAAGCACATGATGACCCACTTTGCAACCTTGGCCAATTAATTTAGATTCTCTGGTACTCAGCTCAATCATTTTAAAAAATGGATTAAAACAGAAGGACTTTGACACTACGTACTTGAATTTGGGGGGTGGGGTGAGAACTCTCTTGTTTATTGTAAAAAAGTTGCAATAAGCAATAATGTCTCCTAGCATTGCCAAATGTCACCTGGGATGGGGAAAGTTTAAGCAAAATTGCCCACAGTAGAGAGCCACTGGACTGAAGGTGCCCACTTCACAGGATTCTTAAGATAGTAAATGAGATAAGGTATAAAAATGTGCTATATAGAGTTGAACAGATTTTACAAACTAAGGGGCTGTTTTTATAATAAATAGGAACTGTATCATGTTTCAAACTAGCTGTCATTATGATTCTAGCTATTTAAACATCACAGGACATTAGTGATAATGATATGATACTTTTAAGTATGCCAGTCAAAGAGCTGTCCAAATGGGAATTCAAGCACACTGTGACCTTGGTGAATGATCCGGCAGAGAGGGCCAGGCAAAGATGTGCATGGCCCAGAGGCAGCCCAGCCCTCCTCTGTGTAGGATGCTTTTGATGAAATGTTTTATGTCTTTATAAATGTAAACCCTTCAGATTGAGTCACTAGTCAGCTTTTATGCCTCAACAACAGAAATGTGTTTTAAATGGGCAGTCCTGTAATATCACCCCATCAAACCAGTGTTGGAAGTCCGTAATTTTAAATTTGCCATTCCCATTTTAAAATACTGCAGCTAAAATAGCTTAGAAACTAGAATGAAACCGAACCCTATAAGGCCTTTTCTTCAAGACAGAAAATTATATTTTAGTTTCCTTCCATTTATTTCTATGAATTATTATTCCCCTCTGAAAGCATTAAAGTCCCTTCCTCTCTCTACTTCCTTCCCTTCCCTTCCCTTCCCTTCCCTTCCCTTCCCTTCCCTTCCCTTCCCTTCCCTTCCCTTCCCTTCCCTTCCCTTCCCTTCCCTTCCCTTCCTCTCTCTCTCTCTCTCTCTCTCTCTCTCTCTCTCTCTCTCTCTCTCTCTCTTCAAAACATCTTGCAGCTCACGATCAGGTGAGAGAAAGACTTGGTTTCTAATGCTGCATCCAACCTGGCACAGAGGAACAGCATTGCCTGTGTAGCCGGGGACCCTGTTCATATCTCCTCTCTGGCCTTTTCGGCAGCTGTGGGTCACCTGTGAAGTCACCATATGAAATCTGTTTCCTCATCTATAATGTGTAGGCTTTAGTGTCTTCTTTGAAATACAACTGTGTGTGCTAGGTGAAAATAAATATCTACACTGGATAAAACAGTAGCTATTTTAAAGAAGTTGATTTCTTTTCTGCTCCCATTTTTTTCCTCAGGCCCCAAATTTGTAGGAAAGTGAATAACTCAGCTTGGCTGGGGGTGGGGGAGAGGAATAATGAGTAAATGGACTTGTAGGAGAGGGTTCAAAATCTTTTCAAAACTATAGAGGGAGAAAGAGAGGTAGAAAATGGCTCCTTAATCCAGGAAAATGTTCTCAGCTCTATATTAAGAAATAATCCTACCAGGAACTCAGGTCAAATAACCTATCAAATGGCACGATGGCCCTTGAGTCAGGAGAACTAATGTCACATCCTGGCTCCACGTGTCGCCAGTCGTGTGTCCATTGATAAACATTTTGTCTGTCAGTTTTGTTCTCAGGAGAATGGTGGGAATGCTCTTACATACCTGGCAGATTAGTTTTAAGGAGCAAATGAGACAAGGCATATGAAAGGCCCAACTCAAAATAAATTCAATATTAGTTTCAGGAGTGGAAACAAGGACCTTGATCTCCTGCCAGTTTTTGACCCCATTAACACCAACTATCCACTCCTTGCCTTTTTGTGGATTATAAAATGGAGAAAAGGCTCTCTCTCTCCTGGTTACCACATTAACCAGCAGAGAACTCTCACAGAAGCCTCTGTCTCAGGTTCCAGGAAAGCCTGAGTGAATGCAAGGCATTGCTGACCTAAGCATGGATTGCAATCATGTTCCCCAGTGGGAACTCCAATCCATGCAGTTATGGGTTTCCTTCCTAATGGACATTCCCTCTACCATTACAGCAGCATAATTCTATGTGAACCTAGGAAAGAGGGCCACAGCTAAGTGTTTCTTTGTTTTTATTCTGTTTTATTTATCTGCCTTCCCAAATATTTACAAACTAGAGGCCCGGTGCACAAAAATTCGTGAACTCGATGGGGTCTCTCAGCCCAGCCTGCACGCTCTCACAATCTGGGACCCCTTCGGTAGGGTCCAGTCCCATCACAGCATAGCTCTGGTTCCCGGGCCTGTGGGCCTGTGGGGAGGGACCAAGGGGCCAGTCCAATTGCAGCATGGTTCCGGTTCCCCGGAGCCTGCAGGAGGGGGAGGAATCAAGATTCCAAGATCGCAGCATGGCTCTGGTTCCCCGGAGCCTGCAGGCAGGGGAGGGACCCAGAGGCCAGTCCAATGGCAGCATGGCTCCATTCCCATAGCTCCTTCCCGCCACCGTGCTGCGGGCAGCCAGGACCCAGGACTGACTTCTGCCATGCTAGCAGGGACCCTACCTGGTGTTCGGTCGTCTGTCTGGACGTTTAGGTCGTGATGGACCCTAGCTCTTTATATATTAGTATAGAACCTTGAGCAAGTGACTTTCCATCTCAAATCTGGGCTTCAGCTATGTCATTCTAAATGCACAGATTGGACAAGGTAACAGCCAATGTTTGCTCCAGTTCCAAATTCCAGGGACCAGGCAAAAAGTTAAACACAATAAATATCTCTTCATGATCCAATATCCGTTATGCATAAGTTAATTTATTAATATTAGAGTTCATTAGTGAAAAACAAAATTAATTAATGCCACAGAGATTATGAACGTGTACCAAATTTTGTTTGGTTTTATTTTATGAGATATGCAATAAAAAAGATCTTCCACCAGTTAACATTTTGTTGCTAATCTTGCTTGCAGTACTGCCTAATGAAAAACAGCTAATTAATATGCTTCTAATAATTAACTACACCATATCCTTGGCACTAAAATATCAACATTCACAAATAGCTGGAACCATGTCGCATGGGCATGCCTGTAACCTCCAATATTTAGAGAAGACTGTGAGTTACATATAGTATCTAATGAATTATTTATAATGGTAATAAATGAGCTGAAACATGCATACCAGCCATGGGGAAGAGTGAACTATGATAGCACTTGGAACAGCATGAACAATCTGGGTGCCAGGACTACGTATTATTTTGAAGAGCTTTGTAAGCAATTTCTGGCTTATTCAGGCTTGAATCTCTTTAGGAAAAAAAAATTTAAGGTAGACCTTCTCAATTAATTTCCTCTGAGTCTGTGATCATCAGTCTTTTGTGAAAATAATACCATTTTCCCCAATGTTCCTACTCACTCTGTCCATCAAACTCCTTTATTTCAGTATTTTTTAAATGATTTGTTCCTAAAACTGACAGAAAACCAAAACTTTTTATGCACTGGAGCTCCAGATAGACATTTAAAAAACAGAAGTATTCTTTTTCTTGCTTTATAAAATGATATACAAAGCAAATCTGAAATAGAAAATATCATCCCTATTGTAAACTCTATCATTTCATCAAAAGCTTATTGAGAAAAGAAACTAAGATTCATCTTCGCATCCTCCCCTAATACCGCGTGCTTGCTCTGTCTCACAGTGTACACTTATAATCTAGAAAGTTTATTGAGCTCCTTGCAAAAAAGTAACTGGAACTTATCTGAACAACAAGAGGCAGCAGCCTATGAGGGAGAAAAGGCCACCCTTTTGAAGCAGTGAATATCATAGTGTCATAAAATGAATGTTTGCTGAGTACTGAGCAATTTTAACACCAGAACTTATTTGTTTCCTGATAATTAAAGGCAAATATAAATGCCCAATTCCTCTTGTCCACAGTCTGTTCCAATGTTTTCGCTTGGATCCAACTGTATATTCTTTTTGTTTTCTTTCTCATAATGAGCTTTTTTCCCTCAAGTGCACTTATCCTTTCTCATACCCACTTAAAAACAAAATCTAAATATGTAGATATCTATCTATCTATCTATCTATCTATCTATCTATCTATCTACCTATCTATCTATACTTTTATATATTCTGCAGTCATGGACCAGCCCAATATGCCTTGAGATGGGAATATAGAAAATAAATCAGTCATAGCCCCTGTCCTCAATACAGGAAGAAACATTTGAAAGAAGTGATCCCAGGAGAGGCAAAAACAGTGTAAAATCCTGGGAGTAAATTAATATTAAGCAGCATATCCAGGAAATTAGACTTTATTTTGGGAAGATTTCACTTTATAGACTGGAAAAATTATTACTGGTAAAATGTCCATACTACCCAAAGTAATATACACACATGTTCAATGCAATTCCTATCAAAATCCCAATGGCATTTTTTTTTTCACAGAAATAGCGCAATCTGAAAATGAACATGGAACTCTAAAAGACCACAAGTAGCCAAAGCAATCTTGAGAAGGAAGAACAAGGCTGGAGGACATCAGTGTCCCCCTGATTTCAAATCCTATTATACTCCCTGATGTCAGCCTATATTTCAAAGCGATAGTAATTAAGGCAGTGTGGTATTAACATTAAACAGAACAGAATATGGTCAATTAATTCATGACAAAGGAGCCAAAAAAACACAATGGAGAAAGGGCTATGTCTTTAATTAATGGTGTTGAACAAAATTGGAATATCTACATGCAAAAGAATGAAAATGAACTATCATACACCATACACAAAAATTAACTCAAAATGAGTGACATAGTTGAATGTAAAACCTGAAATCATAAAGTTCCTAGAGGAAAACATTGGGGTAAATTCTTTGAAGTGGGTCTTGGTAATAATTTTCTTTATTTTATTTTATTTATTTTTTTTAAATTTTTTTTTATTGCTTAAAGTATTACAAAGGGTATTACATATGTGTCCATTTTATCCCCCCGCCCTAGACAGTCCCCTAGCCTCCCCTATCCCCCAATGTCTTATGTCCACTGGTTATGCTTATATGCATGCATACAAGTCCTTTAGTTGATCTCTTACCCCCCTACCTTCTGCCCCGCAACCCTCCCCGGCCTTCCTGCTGCAGTTTGACAATCTGTTTGAGGCAGCTCTGCCTCTGTATCTATTATTGTTCAAAAGTTTATAATGGTCTCTATTATCCATGAATGAGTGAGATCATGTGGTATTTTTCCTTCATTGACTGGCTTATTTCACTTAGCATAATGCTCTCCAGTTCCATCCATGACGTTGCAAATGGTAAGAGTTCCTTCCTTTTTAGAGCAGCATAGTATTCCATCGTGTAGATGTACCACAGTTTTCTAATCCATTCATCTACTGATGGGCACTTAGGCTGTTTCCAGATCTTAGCTATGGTGAATTGTGCTGCTATGAACATAGGGGTGCATATATCCTTTCTGATTGGTGTTTCTGGTTTCTTGGGATATATTCCTAGAAGTGGGATCACAGGGTCAAATGGGAGTTCCATTTTCAGTTTTTTAAGGAAACTCCATACTGTCTTCCATAGTGGCTGCACCAGTCTGCATTCCCACCAGCAGTGCACAAGTGTTCCTTTTTCTCCACATCCTCTCCAGCACTTGTCGTTTGTTGATTTGTTGATGATAGCCAGTCTGACAGGTGTGAGATGGTACCTCATTGTTGTTTTGATTTGCATCTCTCGGATGATTAGTGACTTTGAGCATGTTTTCATATGTCTCTTGGCTTTCTGAATGTCCTCCTTTGAAAGGTGTCTATTTAGGTCCTTTGCCCATTTTTTGATTGGATTGTTTATCTTCCTTTTGTTAAGTTGTATGAGTTCCCTATAAATTTTGGAGATTAGGCCCTTATCAGATATGTGGGAAAACATATTTGCCAATGTCATATCTGGTAATAATTTTCTTGAATCTGACACCACCACCGAAACTAAACAAGTGAAACAATATCAAACCAAAAACCTTCTACACAGCAAAGAAAACCATCAACAAAATGAAAAGACAACTGATGCAAATCAAAACGACAATGAGGTACCATCTCACACCTGTCAGAATGGCTATCATCAACAAATCAACAAACGACAAGTGCTGGAGAGGATGTGGAGAAAAAGGAACCCTCGTGCACTGCTGGTAGGAATGCAGACTGGTACAGCCACTGTGGAGAACAGTATGGAGTTTCTTTAAAAAATTAAAAATGGAACTCCCATTTGACCCAGTGATCCCATTTCTAGGAATCTATCCCAAGAAACAGAAACATCAATCAGAGAGGATATATGCACCTCTATGTTCATAGCAGCTCAATTTACAATAGCTAAGTTCTGGAAACAGCCTAAATGCCCATCAGCAGATGAGTGGATTAAAAACTATGGTACATCTACACAATGAAATACTATGATGCGGAAAAAAAGAAGGCACTCTTACCATTTGCAACAGCATGGATGGACCTGGAGAGCATTATGCTAAGCAAAATAAGCCAGTTGGAGAAAGATAAATATTACATAATCTTACTCCTTTGTGGAATATAACGAACAAGATAAACTGATGAACAAAAATAGAGCCAGAGTCATAGAAGCATCGAACAGGCTGTCCAACCTAAGAGGGAAGGCAGGGGAGGGGGTGGTGTGGGTAAGAGATTAACCAAAGATCTTATATGCATATAAGATCATGCATATGAGCATAACCAATGGACACAGATAGTATGGGGGTCAGGGCAAGTGCTGGGGGGTGGGAGTGGCTGGGGAGAGGTAAATGAGGGGAAATGGAGACTTATGTAATACTTTAAACAATAAAGAATTTAAATTAAAAAATGAAAAGATAATCTACTGAATTGGAGAAAAAATTTGCAAATCACCTATCTGATAAGGGACACATATCTAAAATATGTAAATAACTAATATAACTTAATAGCAAAATATTCCAAACAAAGTCATTAAAACTTGTCAGAAAATCTGAATAGACATTTTTCCAAAGACATGCAGATGGCCAACAGGTACATGCATAGAAGTCCAACACCAGTAATCATTAGGGAACTGTGACTCAAAACCACCATGAGATATCACTTCACACCTGTTGGAATGAGTATTATTAAAAAAATCAGGAAATAAGTGCTGGAACCCTTGTGTACTGTTGGTGGGACTGTAACTGGGGCAGCCAGTCTGGAATTTTGCCAAACATTTAAAAATAAAACTACCATAAGACCCAGCAATTTCACATGTGGGTATTTAGCAGAAGAAAATAAAGAAATAATTCAAAAAGTTATATGCACTCCCATGTTTACTGTGGCATTATTTACGATAGCCAAGATATGGAAGCAACTTAAGTATCCATTAGTGGACGAATGGATAAAGAAAATGTGCTACATATATACAATGGAATACTATTGGGCCATAAAAAAGAATGAAATCTTACCACTTATCACAACCTGGATGAACCTAGAGGATATTATGCTAACTGACAACACAGACAAAGAAAGACAAGTACCATGTAATTCACTTATATGCGGAATCAAATAAACAAATGAACACAAAATAGAAACAAACTCCTAGATACAGAGAACTACTTGATGACTGCCAGACCAAGTGGGGCTGGAGAGATGGGATAAAAAGGTAAAGGGATTAAGAACTGAGTAAGGAAGTCCCACTCTTACAGAATATATATATTTTTAGGGAGGGGTCTGGACAGTGCACTTTTTAAAAGGTTAGTTTATAGGACAAACAAGGGACAGGGGAACATGTGAAACGATACCATAGGATGTAATCAGAAAATCTCAAAACAAAACTAAAGGACAAAGGATGTGATTTTTCCACAAATACATTGCAAGGAAGAACTTTCATCAAGATGGCAGAGGAGAGAAATGCTGTGCTCACCCCCCCCCCCCCCCCCCCGCCCAGCACTACATCAAAATTACAGCTAAAGTACAGAACAACCCCCCTGAGAACAGCCTGAAGACTAGCTGAGCAGAAGTCCTGCATAGTTAAGGATGTGCAGAAGAAGCCACACTGACACTGGTAGGAAGGCTGGAGAGGCTGAAGGGCAGGCCCCACACTCGCATGTGGCAATTAAAAGTGGGGGTGGGAGGATATCCGGGCTGACACTCCTCAGCCCAAGGTCCCAGTGCCAGGAAGAGAAATCCCCATAATGTCTGGCTGTGAAAACGGGCAGGGATTGTGGTTGAGTGACAGAGAGAGCTGCTTGCTGGAGTCTCAGGTTCCCTTTAAGGGGCTGGTGCATGGATTTACTCACTGACAGACTCATTTGCTCTGAGCTCCAGCTTTGGGGCAGCAGCTAGAAAGGCACCAGGGATGTACAGGGAGAAACTGCTTTGTCTGGCTTCCAAGTGAGGGCTGGAGGAGCAGCTTTCCCCCAGACAGAAGTGCAGGCAGAAGCCATTGTTTTTTCATTGACTTTTCCCCCACCGAGCTTGCATCCTGTCAATAGTTTCTTGAAATGTAAATAGTTTAAAGGCTCCTATCAAAAGACTAGTTTCCACCAATACACAAATAGATTAAGAAAAAATGGGACATGTACACAAGGGAATATTACTATGCCATAAAAAGAATGAACTCTTGCTATTTCTGACAACATGGAATGGGCCTTCAGGGCATTATGCTAAGTGACATAAGTCAGAGAATGACAAGTGCCATATAATCTCTCTTAAATGTGAAATCTAGAATGCACACACAATCACACATACCCCATGCTCTTAGACAGAAGGACAAAAGATGATTGGTTGCCTGGAGTAGGGGTAGGGGGTGTCCCTCCTTCCCAGCACTTATCATGATTCGCTGTTGGTGCTATCATTGTTGTTGCTGCTGTAGTTTCAAGTCAATAACTCACTTTTAATGTTTTTGCACATCAACAATTTGAAGGAGAATTCCTGTAGCTTTCATACCATAGTGTTCCAATCAAGGTGGCCTCCCACTCTTCGTGGTTTGTGCAAGGCCCCTGGCAACCCCAATAACTCTAATCTCCTCTATTTTCCCCAATATTGCTCAACCTGAATCTCATTCATTAAGAACTGCTTGGACTTATCCAAAAACCGAATGCTCTGTCGGTCTCAGAAGTTTTGTTCTTTTGCATTCTCTTTCCAGAATTCATCTTATTTATTTTTTTTACTTAAACCCCTACTCTTTATTAAAGGCATCGTCCATTTTCCTTAGGGACTTCTCCTTTGCCCTCCTGTCTTTTCAGGAGGAGTAAAGTATTAGCCCCTTAATCTCCCATAGACCCCTACACGCTGCTTGTTGTACTCCGATGGAGACTGATTTTTTCATGCTATTCCTTATTTGATTCTCAGTATGAGAGTTCTATATTCCCAGAACCTTGCACCGAAACAGGTGCACAGTAGGAATTTAATGGATATTGTCTAGACTGAATATCAGGGTCAACATGCCCTATGTCAGTGACCAATTGGGTTTGTTTTTACCTGCACATAGTTTTGAAATATGCCCGTTTTCAACATTCCACTTAGAAGGATGGTTCCTTAAACATTTAATAAAATCTCTGAAGCTCTCCTTCCAGGGTTTGCTTGCTGTGATGGCTCCACAACTCTAACTCTTCCTAACAGCACTGCATGGCCAGGCGTCCACCTGGGACTTCCTCTTCCCTAAGAATGCAAGCTGGTAGGGCCTGGCCTCTCCATGACCCTGTGAAGAGCAGAATCCATCAGCATCTGGAACTGTCCTGTGTCTAGGAGGGAAAGATTTCTTGTTCCCCAGTAACTCGATGGCTTAACAGAGGACTATAACCGCAAAATTCCTTCCACAAATACCTGAATACATGATATCCTTTACATCAGGGAATTTTTTTCCAGATAAATTGGACAGTTTACATATAGATGTGTTCTTCATGGTGGCCCCCCAAAGAGTGTTGGAGTCTTAATATGGTTTCTACTCTTTTCTTTTTAAAATTATTTTTTATTGATTTCAGAGAGGAAGGGGGAGGGAAAGAGGTAGAAACATCAATGATAAGAGGGAATCATTGATTGGCTGCCTCCTGCAAGCCCCCTTCTGGGGATCCAGTCTGAAACCTGGGCATGTGCCATGACTAGGAATCTAACCGTGACCTCCTGGTTCATAGGTCGACACTCAACCACTGAAGCAAACCGGGCAGGCTACATGCCTTTCTTATTACTTCTCCTTGGGGTAGATTAAACCAATGACTAAATGATCCAATGAATGAATGCGTGTTCTTAGCAATGTGAGAGGAACCTGTGAGGATTCGATGATGCCACACTCCTGAAACAGGAAGCCAGAGGTGCCCAGGTAGTGGCACGGGTTTTAGAGTCTGCACCCTTCCCCAGTTACAAATCCGGAAGTCATTTCTGCATCAATATACATTGATCTTCAAGTTAAATTTTTCAATAAAGAATTAAAGGTGCAGAGTGTGCGCCTAGCATACTACCATTTGTAAAAAAAATAAAACAAAACCAGGGAAAAAAAAGAAGAATTATGTTTGCTTGTAGGTGTTTAATTTCCTCTGAAGGATTCTCAAGAAATCAATAGCAGTGGTCGCCTCTAGGCAGGGAAACTGGTTAGCTGGTATAGAGTTAGGAGGCGAATTTTTCCCTGTGTAACCTTCTGTGCTTTGTGAATTCTGGTCCATAATGATATATTTGTTACTCATTCTAGAGTAAAATAAAAATGAGTCTGGCTAAAAGACTGAGTCCTGTCATTTGGGAGTGTCCTCCTTTTCAAAGCAGCCAGAGCAGTTACCTCTCCCCTGGGGCCTTGCATACCCACGTCCTCTTCATTCAGATGCCACCCTTGAATTCCTCTCACAGAGTGATGACTCCTGCATGGACTCATAGGATGCCTGCTGCATTTGGGTTTGTTTTCATCAGACACCTTTCCCCATACTAATCCGCGTATAATCAAAACATCAGCACTTCCTCTCATCTTAGCCAGAATGTTGGAGAAGCCAATTAGGTAAAGATTTCCTTCCGAAAATTTAAGCCCTTCTGAAAACAGGGTGGGGGAAAGAAAGAAAACCGTACAATTGATTTCACGAAACATCAAATATATATTGAGTGCCTACTGGGCATGGCTGAATAATTTACATTATGATGGGAGTTATATTTTACTTACCTTGAAAACAGGTCAATAGTAGATAGAAAGAAGAAAACGGGCATTTGTTAAACCACCACTGTATGTGAGGATGGAATACGTGCCTCCCTGTACTAGTTTATTTAATCCCCTCAAAAGCATGGGAGAGATATTTTTTGTTATTCTTGTTTTATAATTGAGAAAACAGGAGGTATTAAAGAATTGTTCATGCATGCAATCCCTCTGATTCTAAGGCTCCTTCTTCCAAACACCTGTAGAACTACAGAAAATGGTGTAAAAATAGTAAAAACTGAAAAGCACAATTTCTTTGTTTCTGCCCTACTGGATTAATCCTACGCACACAATGTCACCGCCAAATGCAACATGATTTTATGAAATGCCTTAATCTGTTTATTCATCACTTAAGCATACATTAGAGAGACTGGCAACTTGATCTTTATTTTCCCACTAACAGATGTCGTTAGTAAGAAACATATAATTGAGCACTTCAGGGAAATTATTTTAAAATATAATGCTCACCTCTCCAATAACTTTCTATGTGGTCCCCCGAAATGAAGACTCATTTCATGTTGGCTCATCAGAGGCCCTGTGCCCCCTCCTTTGAGACGATCCTACCTTAAAAAGCCCAGTTTTCAGTTGCCAACCCCATACAAAGAGGGAGAATGCCCGGCCTCCTGCACATTCCCAGCCGCTGTCCCCTGACCGGCAGCAGCTTCCTGAGGCTTGTCAGCTTCTCTCCAGTGTTTCCTTTCCCCACAGCCAGGGGGTTACTGCATTTATAAAGCAGGTTTCTCCTTTTTTGAAATTCCAGAATCCTAACATACATCTGTCTCCGGTAAGATTTTCAAAGACAAGTTAAATGATCAGTGCGATTGCTTGATTTCTCCTGTCTCTGACACACCTGTTTGCCTCTCTCTGTGAGGTTGCCTCTACCTAGCATGCTGCCACCCGGCCACCCTCCTCAGCATCTCTTGTTCATTCTCCAGGATCCAGGTCCTCGTTGCCTTTTCTCTGGAACATGCCCACTCTCCAGGCAGAGCGAGGCATCTTCCCACGGTGACCACAGTACGAGAAACTCACTTGCTGCCTATGTTTATCATCTCCTCTCCTCTAGAAGAATGCTATTCATATACTGCTGTGCATACTCACACGGGGCTATACCTATGCTATTAACAACTAAATTGTGCCTAGAACAGCACCTCATTCAATGTCTGAATATATTTTTAGGGAATGCATAAAAATATACTGTTTGTTTTCCACCAGAGCAACAGAGATCCGTTGAGCCACTGTTGTGTACAGACTACTATGCTGGGAGCAGAGTGAACCCAGACACAGAGTGCATAGAAGGAGGTCGGGAGCATGAGCTATAGAACTACACAGACCTACCCCATCTCTTACATACTCTAGGATGGTTGGCAAATGAATTAACCTCATTATCAACACCAACCATATGGAATTAGGATTCTGTTTGTTATTCACCTCGCATTAGAAAAGTGAGGCAGTAACAGTATTCTAATCCCATATGAGATAAATTCATATTAGATATACTTACTAATGGACCTGGCAAATAGTATGCTTTAAGGACCTTCCCAGCCACTTGGGAACACAAGACAGGCACATCGATTTTTGTAAACAATAGTTTCCTTTGGATCACCTACATTCCCCAATCACAGGCAAGAGTTTTCCTGGTGGTGGTAGTGGTGATGGGAAGCAAGCTAATGGCGGGGACTGGATGGAAGAAGTGGGGAGCCTGCCCCCATCTGCCAATTCCTCTCTTTCACTATGCTAGCCCAGTCTTTTGATATTAACAACTGTTCTTCATATTCTTTTGAGATGAAAGTTCACGTGTCTCTTTCCTCTGGCAGAATCCCAGGTCCCTAGATAAAAGTTGCTATTAGTTGTTCCTATTCAGGGGTCCTCAAACTTTTTAAACAGGGGGCCAGTTCACTGTCCCTCAGACCGTTGGAGGGCCGGACTATAGTTTAAAAAAAAAACTATGAACAAATTCCTATGCACACTGCACATACCTTATTTTGAAGTAAAAAATATAAAATGGGAACAAATACAATATTTGTATTTGCATGCGGCCTATGGGCTGTAGTTTGAGGACCCCTGGTTAGGTCCTCAAGGTAGCTGAAAAAGATAACTTAGGAAACTATTCCCAAGGTCCTAGCTGGACATCATCTTTTCTTTCAAAGCCTTTGGGAAAAGAAGGGCATGTAGGTAATTGCAGCCTAAATATACCCCAACTGGATGCCTAATCGTTCTTATATACAAATCCATGATTACCTTGTCTCTTAAAAAAGAAGTTTTAGTCCAGCTTGTGTGGCTCAGGGGTTGAACATCGGCCTATAAATCAGGAGGTCATAATTCAATTTCCAGCTAGGCACATGCCTGGGCTGTGGGCTCAGTCCCCAGGAGGGAAGGTGCAGGAGGCAGCCTACCAATGATTCTCATCATTGATATTTCTATTTCTCTCTCCCTCTCCCTTCCTCTCTGAAATCAATGAAAACATTTTTTTTTAAAGTTTTAGAAACAGCTGGCATTTTCTCTGTACTCGCACTATATTCTTGAAACTTCCACTTATCTCTGCTCTAAAGACCTCCATCTTTTAAAATGGCATATTATATGCATCTTGAAAACCATGTACTGTAATCGATATTTTCCACTGTGAAAATGTGCTTTAAAAAGAATACGGTGTTTATCCTATTCCAAATCTCATTGGGCTCATATAGTCACATTTGAAAGCTCAGTAGCTTAGTGGTCACTGGAGGCTTACAGATTCTATGTTCTTTACGTAAAGACACTGAACAGCGAAACAGAAAATACACAGAGACAGCAAGTAATGGTTGTGATTGCTCGCTTTTTGAGTGACTACAATATTTACTAAATTGACAGAGCATTTGATTTCATCATTTATTATTAGTAGCATTTTTTTAGGAAACCTCTTTAGATGTCGGATCTTATACAGAATGAACGTACAGACAATATAATAATAATAATAAAGATATTATAAATGTAAAATGACTTTTTACTTTAATATACTATGTTCTTAAGTTGATACTTTTTAAATATATATATATATATATATGTATATATATATATAATATTTTATTGATTTCAGAGAGAAAGGGAAAGAGATAGAAACATCAATGATGAGGGAGAATCATCAATTGGCTGCCTCCTGCATGCCCTGCACTGGGGAATGAGCCTGAAACCTGAGCATGTTGACAGGGAATCGAACTGAGACCTCCGGGTTCATAGGTCAACGGCTCAACCACTGAGCCACACTGACTGTCTAATTACACTTCTTTAAAAAAATTGATCAATTATCACAAGAATGTGCCCAAGTGGTAGAAAGAGTTCAATATGGCTTAATTAATGCTAGTTTCTTTTTCCAGTGGAAGTCAGTTCAGTTTTACACACAATGTAAGTTTAATCACCAGAGAAAAGTGGTGATAAGAGTCTAGGTACCAAATCTCTTAGAGCTCTCAAAAACTGTATAACCCAAATTTCTAGAAGCACAAAACAAACTGTCAGTTCAGTTAGGTAGATGCGCTAGCATTAATTTTTTTACCCTTTTTGAGCATACTTTTTCAGCTTTATAATGTACCAGTGGATCAATGGCATGAAAAATGAAGTTTCTAAGCAATTTAGAGTCAGAAATTGTAGTCTATATTTCATAATCATTATAACTTCTTTTACTTCACAGGACAATCTGTTATGCTTCAAGTATTCAGAGAGAAAGTGAGTCAATACTTATTTCATTATGGTCTTCAAGCTTCTTCTAAAATAAATGTGCAGTTCCTATTGAAAAGCTCTCCAACAGTGAAAATGCTGCATGAATTAAGTTAGTGTGAGGAAGCCCAAAGGACCCACATGCTCTTAATTTATTTATTAGTTTATTAATTAGCCTGGTATAAGATTATTCAGGAGCTTTTTTCAAACACTACTTTAATTCATGCTTAATTTGAGTTGTTCAGGAAGACACAAATTTAGATAGCATTTGCAAAGGAATTTTTTATGTTAAAGCTGATGATGAGCACATTTACTCTTGAAAATATACATATAAGATATTTTTAATGAAAACACAATTGTACCACTTCCCTACATCATATACAACAAATAAACTCAAAGCAAATTAGAGACTTAAATGGTACAACCTGAAACCATAAAACTATAAGAAAATAGAGCAATGGATATGTCTCTAGGGAAAAGACAACAAAAGCAAAATGAACGTATGGGACTATATCAATCTAAAAAGTTGTTGCACAGCAAAGGAAACCATCAACAAAATGAAAATACAATCAACTAAATGAAAGAAGGTTTTTGCCAATGATATATCTGATAAGGGATTAATGTCCAAAATTTGTAGGAAGTTGATAATACAACGTGACATTAGTAAAACAAACAATCAAATTTAAAATATGTGCAGAGGACCTGAACAGATATTTCTCTAAAGAGCACAAACAGGTAGTCAATAGACATATGAAAAGATGCTCAACATCAGTAATCATCAGAGAAATGCAATGTAAAACCAAAATGAGATATCATTTCGTACCTGTCAGAATGGCTATCACCAATAAATCAACAGACAATAAGTGTTGGCAAGGATGTGGAGAAAGGGAACTCTCATGCCTTATTAGTGGGATTGCAAATTGGTGCAGCAATTATGGAAAGCAGTTTGAAGGTTCCACAAAAAAATTAAAAATAGAACAACCATATGACCCCGCAATTCTATGTGTGGGTATTAATTTTTAAAAAATCCAAAACACTAATTTCAAGAGCTATATGGACCCCTATCTTCTCTGCAGCATTATTTACAGTAGCCAAGATATGGAATCGACATAAGTGTCCATCAACAGATGAAAAAAAAAGAAGTGTTAGTGTCCCCTAAAAAAATGTATTCCCATTGTAACAGCTGATATCTCAACTTTGAAAATGAAATGTCTTTTAATAAACATTTCCTTTATAATAATTCAAAGTGTGTGTATACATTTTGGGGGGACACCCTATACAATGGAACACTACTCAGCCATAAAAAATAATGGAATCTTAACATCTGTGACAATATGGGTGGCATGTTGTGAAACTAGTCAGAGAAAAATAAATGCCATATGATTTCACTTAGATGCAAACTTTTATACACACACACACACACACACACACACACACACACACACATATTTATTGTATTTTTACAGAGAGGAAGGAACAGAGATAGAGAGTTAGAAACATTGATGAGAGAGAAACATCGATCAGCTGCCTCCTGCACACCCCCCACTGGGGATGTGCCCACAACCAAGGTACATGCCCTTGACCTGAATCGAACCTGGGACCTTTCAGCCCGCAGGCCGACGCTCTATCCACTGAGCCAAACCGGTCAGGGCTGGATGCAAACTTTTTAAAAGATACAAATTTGTAGATACAGAGAACAAATTGAAGGTTTCCAGATTGGAGGGGGGGGGGGGGAGTTGGAGGGATGAGTAAAAAAGGTGAAAGGGATTAAGAAGTACAAATTATCAGTTATAAAAATAGTCAAGGGGATGCCCAGCTGGTGTAGCTCAGTGGTTGAGCCTCGATCTATGAACCAGGAGGTTATGGTTGGATTCTCAGTAAGGGCACATGTCTGGGTTGTGGGCTCAACCCCCAGTAGGGAGTGTGTGGGAGGTAGCCAATTAGGTGATTGTCTCTCATAATTGATGTTTCTCTCTCCCTCTCCCTTCCCCTCTGGAGTCAATAAAAATATATTTAAAAAAATAGTCAAGGGGATGTAAAGTATAGCATAAGGATTATAGGCAATGATATTGTAATAAGTATGCATGATGTTAGATAGGTACTAGATTAGGCTTATAAATGTCTAATGAGTATGCTGTAAACCTGAAATTAATATAATATTATATCAACTGTAATTCAAAGATAAATTTAAAAAAACAATTGCAAAATTATTAGTATAATATCTATCAAATATACCACCAAACTGTCTTCCAAATAGCCATACCACTATGTGGGGGCTAAGGGACCCCACCCGTGCATGAATTTCATGCACTGGGCCACTAGTTTACTTATAAAAATAATTCAGAATCATAAGCTCCGCTTAAAATACATTTGTTTCAGAACTATTTTCAGAACTACAGTCCTATCCACAATGAATGAGAATTCTAGTTGCTCCAAATCCTCGCCAGCATTTGGTGCTGTCAGTGTTCTGGGTATTGCCATTCTAATAGTTGCAGAGTGGCATCTCACTGTTTTTTTATTTGAATTTCCATAATTACATATGACCGGAAGCATCTTTCCTTATGCCTGTTTGTTACCTGTATCTTTTCTTTAGTGAGATGTCTTTTGTCCCTGTTCAAATCGAGTTGTTCATTTTCTTACTGCTGAAATTTAAGAGTTCTTCACATATTTCAAATAACAGTCTTTTATCAGATATATATTTTGCATGTTTTTTCTCCAGTTTGTAGCATGTCTTTTCAGTGTCTTGTCAGTCAGTGTCTGTTGTAGAGCAGACATTTTTAATATTAATGAAATCTATCTCAGCAAGCATTTCTTTCATGGATTGTGCCTTTGGTATTGTCTCTAAATGTTATTCCCATATCCAAAATAATCCAGATTTTCTCCTATATCATCTTCTAGGGCTTCTATATTTCTATTTTACATTTAGGTCTAGGGACCATGATTACTTTCTTTTGCAGGTGAGAGGTTTCAGGGGGAAGTGATATTTCAAAGACCATCCTATATAATAAAAGGCTAATATGCAAAATGACTGAACAGAGGAACAACCAGTTGCTATGATGTGCACTGACCACCAGGGGACAGATGCTCTATGCAGGAACTGCCCTCTGATGGTCAGTGTGCTCCCACAGCCTACCTCCCATGGCCTCTCCCGCCGGCCAGCCAGCCCCCATCGGCCCCTGGTGCTAAACCATTCATAGAGACCTGTTTTTGGGTTGGGGTTTCATATGTAGCAGAGCAGCTCCCTAGCTGTGATCTATTGAAAGTCAGCCCTTGACAAAAGGGTTTGTCTTGCTCCTCTTTCCCCCTTCCCTGGGGGCCCGCCCGCCCGCTGCGGTGGCGGTGCAGCAGCGAGGGAAGGAGGAGGGGGCAGGCAGGGAACCACATGGTGGTGGGGCGCCAATGGTGGGCGTCACCTCCTCTCCTGACCGCGCCGGGGCCTTTGGGCCAGGTTGGGACAGGGTCTGGGAACCAGGGGTGGGTGGCAGTGGATGCGGCCCCTTTCCCAGGGGGGCCATGGGCGGGCTCCCTCTTTGGGACTGGCAGCCAACCTCCCACAGTCCCTCCTGACACCCCCTTCCCCTCCCCCGCCCCCATGCACAAATTCATGCACAGGGCCTCTAGTTTTACAATGAAGTTCATGAGATCATATCAGTGTCTAAACCCAGAGCATTCCAGGTGTGGAGGAAACAAAGTCAATGTAATGAAGTGGCCAAGAAATGCAGGAGAGTAGAGAAGAACATAACAGTTAAGCATGGCTGCTTGGAAAGTAGTAAGAATCAGGTTGGAAATGTTTTGTAGGGTAAAATTATCATGTCTAATGGAACATTTTCATGGATGACAGGAAAGAATATTGGAGGTCAGTTTTTAATTGCTCAAAGCTACATATGGTACCTCATGCAAGTTCAAAAAAAGGACAGAGGAATAGTTAATAAGGACAAGAAATTAACTTACATGTACTTCCTCCCCCCTCCCCCGCCCCCACACACACACTGGATTATCCACTTCCATTGTTTCTGATATATTCTATAAAGAGCATCAGTATTTTGCTATATCTACTCATATGACACTATTAAAATTAAGTCTAGGGCTCTCATATTTCTTTGGTTTTGTCTTAACTCAAAATATGTTTATTCCTAGTAAGACCTACATTGAATTTATCAACGTATGAGACATAAAACATGATGTGATTTAATTTTTTATATATTGAGTATTTTCCTTAGGTTGAGCCCATGTGTGTTATTT
This sequence comes from Myotis myotis, assembly GCF_014108235.1. Classification (NCBI taxonomy): domain Eukaryota; kingdom Metazoa; phylum Chordata; class Mammalia; order Chiroptera; family Vespertilionidae; genus Myotis; species Myotis myotis. The sequence goes on along the minus strand of NW_023416323.1, from coordinate 34,047,644 downwards.
TATTAAGAAATTTAGTTTAAATATGAAAGTGTGTTTGGACTGTATTTGGTTTCTACTTCTATTATACTCTCCAGATGGCCCCAAATTAAATGTGTCTGCTTTCACCATCTGAAATACTCTCTGCAGGTAATCCTTAATATTAAAAAAACTTCCCAAGAAGTTTAATCAGCAAATGGAATATGCCTGGGAAGTAAATAGCTTACTTTTAAAATGAATAAATCAGAAACATAATTCTTGACATTATTCCATTTACATGCATAATACTTTACTATTTTATATCTTATATGCTATCAAGGCACAATTCACTTCTATGCTTTGAATTTTCAAATTTCAGACTTTGTTTCTGAAATACTAGTTAAGTAATATTTAAGTATTTTAAATTTTTAAAACTTTTTCACATTTTTCAAAATATATTCCCCATGACGTGTCAATAATTTTTGATTTAAGAAGAACTGCAAAATACATATTTTCATTTCTCCATATGTGTTTTATGTTCTCTGGGTACTCAATTAATGAGATTTGAGGAAAATAAAGCAATGTTTAAAAAAATTTTGTACTAGTTTTCTTTTGTTGTAGGGAAGATATAAAAAGTTCTATATTCAAATTAAATCTTAGCGCATTGTTCTGAGTGCTTTTTTATTTATCTGAATACAATATTGGTTATCAAATTGTGCTTGCAGAGATAAAGCTACCTTTATTAAATATCAAAGTATTAAAGATGGCTGATTGCTTTCAGAGCAATTGCATTATTTTCTTTGGGATTTCAAAAATTGTCTTGAGATTGGATTGTGTCTCCATTAAACAATAACTACAGATAGTAATGTTTTCATTTATTTTTGAAATAGAACTTTCTTACATTTCACTGTTTGATTATTACATTTTTTTAAAAAAAACAAAACACCACACAGCATTTTCCCCAACTACAGGCTTCATGTTTAAGTAATAAACTTGATTTAGATTAAAACCTATAAACCTTTTTTTGTGAAAATACGATGATTCGGAATGTAAACTCTGTGCTGCAGTTGAGTAAACAGGTTATATTCTTGCAGGTTTAAAAACTGTATTAATTGGTTAATATGTTCTGAGATACAGATTAATAAAATATAAGAGTACCCTTAAGGAGAGGATTGTAGCAAAGAAGACAGAAACATCATAACAAGATGAGATAAACCATACAATACAGGAATATACTCATAATATGCAGCCATTTGGAGGGTTCACTTAGCTCTATTTGTTAGCAAGAACTGTGAATAAGGCGCTTTGGCCTTCGTAGAGAAAAAGTAGGTCTGCCTATCAGTGCTTCTCATGGATAAAGTTGAAGCAGCCAGATAACCAGGAAGTCTGGTTGGTTTGTTCCATACAGTTCAGTATCCCAAGGCATAAAAATATGGGGAAAGGGTTGGGTATCAATCTTGAGCGATCAATGGAGACTGTCCAGCATTGTAAATTCCTCCAAATTATTATTTTTTAAGTTTGTCTTACCCATTTACCAATGTATTTTTTTATATATAAAATTTAGAATCAATGTTTTCAAGCTGTCTGAAAATCCGTGCTAGTACTTTTTACTGGAATAGCATTTATAGTTTACTTTGGATAAACTAAAACTTTTTATTAAGGTGAACCATCCATGAACATGACATATTTCTCCATATATTTGATTCATCTCTCATTGATTTATTTTATAATTGGGTCTATATAAATTCTATGTATGCATTGTACTATAAACTCTTAGAAAATATTTTATATTTTTATAGTCTTCAAAAACCTCTCTATTTCCTCCAGCGGCTTATATTACCTTGGAGTTATACTCTATCTTGGCATTAAGTGTACAAGTCCCTTCTTTTGAATTTGATGCTGGAGCTCAGCCCAAAGGTCAACCAATTCACATTTGCTTTCCCCTCTGACCAAGGATTGCTACCCCAAGGAAACTTCCCTGCATTGTTATGTTTCACTAGTCACTTTCTCATCTATTTTCTCAATTTCATACATATTCTGGGACGTGAAAAGCTGATAGGGAAAATGCTTACCTTCACATACCGTTACAACTCTTTCTCTCAGCCGGGTTCCATAACTGCTCTGGGATGAATACCTGATATCCTAATGTAATGCCTGCAACTACTGTGTCCTTGTTCAGTCACATTGGGACTCACCTTGCACACTTGTCCTCTGGGCAACTCTCTACTCATACACACACGGAGAGGAAATTGTTCTTTGTATCCTTAATGTATTTCACTTTTTTAAAAGTATATTTTTATTGGTTTCAGAGGAAGAGGGAGGGAGATACAGACATCAATGATGTGCTTGGCCCCTGTGGCTCAGTGGTTGAGCATCAACCCATTAACCAAGACGTAACTTGTTCGATTCTGGTCAGGGTACATGCCTGGGTTGTGGGCTTGATCCCCAGTAGGGGGCGTGCAGGAGGCAGCTGATGGATGATGTTTTTCTCTCATCGATGTTTCTATCTCTCTTTTCCTCTCACTTCCTCTCTCTATAAAAATCAATAATTTTAAAAAAGAAACACCTATGATGAGAAAGAATCATTGATTGGCTGCCTCTTACATGCCCCACGCCAGGGATCAAGCCCACAACCTTGGCATGTGCCCTGACTGTAATTGAACCATGACCTCTGGGTTCATAGTTCAGACCTCAACCACTAAGCCATGCCAGCCAGGCTCCTGCATTTCTTAAACATTTCATAAGGTTGTGAAATATTTAAGCTTCTTGCTTCCGATTAATATCTAGCGTGGTACTGCCATGGGAGGTGAGGAAGGGGAGGCAAGAGTCCATCTTAGCTTGTCATCTAGCTGGGTAAATATTTACGTATTTCTTGAAGAAGCAGGGTTCTTGAAAGGAGTGAAAACATCTCACTCCACAGGCCATCCTTAGAGCAAAGTATCAAAGTGGGCTTAGTTTGCCCGACTGCTCAGATGACAAAAGACAAACGCAGAAGCAGAGAGGGACAGAGCTCATCAGGAAGGGCCTCCCAGAAACAGCAATTTGGGAGACATGAGCCTAATTATGCATCGCCTCTTCCCGATCTGCCTCCAAGCTCCCCACCAGTAAACATATGCATGTAGGAGAGAACTAATGAGATAGTGAGCTCGCCTCTCAGGGGAGTACTTCCAGTCTAACCCACTTGACATGGTAATGGGATCAAGCTTACTCTCTTAAAGGGCTGCACTTACACTTTGCACTAATTAGTCCTTCACGGATTCCAGTAAACTTTAAAAGCTTCAGTAAAGATAGCTCAAATATTCATATAAGTAGAGTGTTCTTTTAATTTGATTTCATCAAGATGCTCATGTTTATAGATGTACTAGGCAAGGCCTAGGTTTGGTTCGTGGACCTGTTTTCCAATTCTCTTTCTGCTAATACTCAGGGTGTGAACTTGGGTGAGGTATTATTGTTCTAATTGCAACATGATGATAATTTTCTCCATAATGAGTTTCTGTGTATAAGACCTCATTGATATAGAATTGACACTCAGCACAACACAGCTTTAAGAAAACAAACAAACAAACAAACAAAAAAAACCAAAAAACAAAAGAACAAAACTTCTGCCCGGCCTTCCGGGCTCTGTGGTTAAGCGTCAACCTGTGAACCAGAGGTCACAGACTGATTCCCACTCAGGGCACATGCTGGGGTTGCAGGCTTGATCCCCAGTGGGGGGCGTGTAGGAGACAGCAGGTCAATGATTCTCATCATTGATGTTTCTATCTCTCTCCCTCTCCCTTCCTCCCTAAAAATCAATAAAAATATATTTTTTAAAAAGTCCTTCTTTGTCTCCTGAGCTGTAAACTCAAGTGATTCAATAAAGAGATAAAATATATGCAACTATATCTGGGTAGAAAGGCAGTTCCCAGATATATTTGTGCAGTTAATATATATCATTTCCACATGTACAAGAAAAAGCACACATTAACCAAACCACTGCAAAGCGCATGTGAGTAGTACTTATAAGTAGAAGTTCATTTTGTTGGAATACTACAGTATATCTAATAGTTATTGCACTAGCCCACCCACACAATCTGTTTGGCTGCTGCTTGGCTAGGGCAAACAAACTCCTTCATGTCTTTCATTATCATGAATATTGGGAAAACACTCCCAAAGCTTGTATTTTTTCTTTACTACCATGATTCAGAAACCCTTGCTTAGGGCTTCATTGTGAGAGCTCTGTGTATTACAATACATAGCAGATTCATAAATATCTCAGTTACATTTAGCCTGGCACTGGTTTGATGAAGTCTGAATCCCAGTTTTTGCTCATGGGTGTGAAAAACAAAAGACAAATTAAATGTCCAACATAAGGCAAATGATTGAAAAAGTCTATAACCACAAATCAACATAATGGCTTGACATCAAGGAAAATAAAAGTTACCGTGCAAATTTATATGAGAAAAATTCTAAATCCAAAATTTCAAATTGGAGGAACACTATTATTGAAATGAATAATAATATGAATCCTAGAAGAGGATAAGCAGGGGTAAGTAATTATTTCATCAAAATAGGGTTGTGTGAGTGAGTATCCAGAGCATGCATTTTGGGTTGTTTTCAAAATATGTGCATGAGACAAAGTGAAATCAGCAGGTCTCTAGCACTTCTATGAGCTAGTGGTACTCAAAAGTTTTCTGACCTATGTCCACAATTTTAAAAATATGGCATATATTTCTATGTTAATTTTAATTGAAAAACAGTTATGGGCTTAAATAATTCTGACAGTAAGTAATTTAAATCACTTTTTATTTTATGATGACAAATGTAAGTCTTACATAATTTTAAGATGATAGAGATTCGATTTACTGTCTACCAATCTAGTTTACTCTCCCAGACTCCCTCAAGCATCCCTTCACTCTCCTCTGGCGTTCTGGATATATTTTAAGAATTCCTACCCCTACTTCATAAAGTGTAAGATCTAATCTAGTAGACAGACTGAGAGTTGATCATCTGTATTAGAACACACTATATATAAATTAAGGCAAAGCTCTAAACCAAGTGTCAATATACAGCACACATACGATTATACATAGTCTAATCCAGGGGTGGGCAAACTTTTTGACTCGAGGGCCACAATGGGTTCTTAAACTGGACCAGAGGGCCAGAACAAAAGCATGGATGGAGTGTTTGTGTGAACTAATACATGTTAACACTGCTGCTGGTAAAGGAGCGGAGGGGAGAGCAAGAGAACCCTCCGCTCTTTCGGCTCCGCGGGCCGGATAGAACAGTTGAACGGGCCGGATCCGGCCCGCGGGCCGTAGTTTGCCCACGGCTGAAATCATTCACATTTTATTCTAGCTCAGATTTTTCTCCTTAGTTCTAGAGCCATTGAAATAATTATTCCCCAATGTTCAATCAGGATCAATCACATGAACTTTAAAATAACCCGAACCAGGACTTACTTGTAATCTTTCTCCCACATGCATGCCTCCTCCTGGATCCCCTGTGTTTAATCGAACCACCATTCACCCACACCAAAATGGTCATGTTGTTCCAACCGCAGACAGAAAATAGGTGAACAAATTACTTTGAGTCCACTTCATCAGCCTTTGCAAACCTGTCCTCAACTCTTCATCATTATGGCTGCAGGTGTCATGGACCTCTTCAGCTATTTCTGCATCTCCTAAGAGTATCTTCTAACTTGTCTCGTTGCTTCTAGTGTGCTCCCTTTCAGTTCTATGCTGATATGGCCATCCAGAGCATGCTTCCTTTGAATTGTGCTTCTTGTAGCAGAACCAGACAGAAATAAAATACACCAAATGCAACTATTTGACTTTCTGAGGAAAAGTTCTTGTCAGTGTTATATATGACAAAGTGGCTTTTAAAAACTGAACCTACTCTCAGTCATGAGAATGCCAAATAGCAATGCACATATTTATGTGAAATGTAAAGGTTCTGTTTTATTTGTTAAAAGTCTTTTGTGGCATATATTTCTTCAAAAAAAAAATAACAGGTGAGATATTTGAAAACATGTTGCCTTAAGGGTGTAGTGTCCATTAATCAGATCATCGGAGGTATAGTCCACCTTACCCTCAGGAGAGCATGAATAGTTGCTATATTATTCTTATTTTTTAAAGTATAATTTAATTGATGTTAGCCTTCTCTACTGAGCTATACTAAGGACTAGTTAAGCATTCTCTGACTGAATTTTCATATTAATGCAAGATAATGATAATCATTTCCCCTTAATAGAAAACAGAAATGAAGCTTAGAAAGATTATGTAACTCACTCAAAGTTTTTGAGCTTTGAAGTAGAAAAATGAGGAATCAAATAGAGGTTTCTCTAATTCTGAAGTATAATAAATTTACGTTAATCTCTCAGTAGTTTTTTTGTGTTTCTTCTTACTAAATAAGAGTTTGTTTTACAGTGGAAGTTATATAGGCTTTTCTCCCTAATGCTGCATTTGAAACAAAATAAAAGTATTTTATAATTATCTTTAATTTTTCACATTGAAATACTTACTCTAAAGCCTCTTAGGTGTTTCAAGTGAAATATAAAAACAAAATGAGAATATAGCAAATATAAAGTTTCTCGGTAAATTATGTTTTAAATATTAAAAGATACAAGAATAATGACTATTTATTTTTAATTTCACTTCGTGTCCTAAGCTATATGCTGCATGCTTAAAACAATGCTGTTCACACCAGTGTTTACTACAAAGACTTTTTATCTATAGCTTTCTACAGGTGAGAACTGGTCAGCTGGAGTGCATGCAGTGGAAAGATGAGCTAGGATGACACACACCATCGGCTTCTGACTACTAAAACACAGGACAATTTTTTACAAAGACATGAGGGCAGATTCTGGGATGATGAGTGACTACAACTGGAGAGGTGGTGACAATATCGATTTCCATTTGACCCTAAAGGAAGAAGGGAGGTGATTTGTAGAGGCTTATGATCACAGGCAAGTGACTGTGGTATCAGGGAAGTCACACAAGCAAGGGGGGTGTTCCCCAGGAGCAAGCTAAGTCCAAATACGCAGAGAAAAAACAGCAACAAAAAAGTATCCAAAAGGGGATTCCAAAGAGGAAAATTGGGCTCAGCTTAGAAGCTATAAAAAATGGAGAAAGATACACTAATCTTTGCACTGAGAGCAGCAGAAAAGCTGCTTGTGAGAACTGGACCAACTCCAAAGTGAGAGATCACAGACGAAGCACACACATGCATAAGCACACAGGTAATGCATCACAATCACCTTACATATTGCTATCATTTTACTTGATTCTTTTAATTGCCCTTTGAGGTGAGCAGGGCAGAAATAATCAGTGTCCATGCAACTGCTGAAGAACTAAGGCTCAGAGGTGTTAAAGAATGTGTCTAGCCCTAACTGGTTTGGCTCAGTGGATAGAGCGTTGGCCTGTGGACTGAAGGGTCCCAGGTTCGATTCCAGTCAAGGGCATGTACCTTGGTTGCGGGCACATCCCCAGTAGGGGTTGTGCAGGAGGCAGCTGATCGATGTTTCTCTCTCTCATCAATGTTTCTAACTCTCTATCCCTCTCCCTTCCTCTCTGTAAAAAATCAATACAATATATTTTACAAAAAGAATGTGTCTAAAGGATATGGAACTAGAAGGAGAATAAAATCTACAGCTCAGGGAAAACTCTAGGCCCAGCACCCCGTCACTATAATACGCCCCCACTTGCATGTCCCACTAGGGACATAGTGATGCTAGAGAAAGTCACAGCTAGATTTGATGTCCTGCTCAGGCAAAGTACATAATGTTCCCTGCACAGTTTATAAAAGTAACTTCCCTAATACATGGTATTTCAGTTTCCTATGCGGCCACATAAGTGAATAAGGGGTGATAATGACATTCTCATTATTTTAGGAATGCATTTGCATTTGTAATGATATAGCTCCTACCAGGCACCAAAACCACAGAGGCAACTGTCTGAATTAATTATATTTGTTTGGCTGATTAGATAAAAAATGCAAACATAAACTGCACAGCAAACGACTTTAAGATTATTTAATCTTTCTCTTGAAAGGGAAATGGGCCTCTGAAGCTGTTCTTCATTTTAAACTCAAAAACTAGATCATTAAATCAAGCGGCTGAAACCGTTCTTTAAAAATTACCCCCCCCCAAAAAAAATTATTGCATATCCTCAAGTGTCTGAAATAAGCATATCAATCTACATAATATCAGCATTTATTTATGAATTTGCAGTTATTTCCTAGATTAGCCTGCTCAATTTTTATGAGCCAAGCCCCATGCCTCCATGGGAAGTGCTGGCTTGCACCGTGTCCATGTAGCAGACAGCGACTTTGAAGTGGGGATAAATGCATGTGAAACCAGCCCCCTGAAGTTCTCCACGTGCACAATTAGCCTTGCGGGTGTGCTCTCACCACACCTACCCTGTCGCGGTCATGAAGTCCCTGTTAAATGAAGCTCCACCAGGATTCTCCTTCCTGTGTGCCGGCTGCCAACCCACCTTCAGATTTCTAAGTTCTAGAATGGAGTCCAATGGTGGCTGATACCTTTCTAACGCTCTGAGCTTTGTTTGTACGCTGTGCCTCACTTACCAGTGAAGAATAATTCCTGTAGTGGGAGCAGTGTTCCAAAGTCTTATTATTGCTCAATTAGAATACCTGCCACTCCCTCACTCCATCCTACTTTATTCTAGAGTACATACCAACTGTATCTCCTCCCTGCTAAAAACCTTTCAAGGGTTCCTGTCACTTATAGGATAAAATCCAATATGGCTCCCATCCATCTCCCAACTTTATCTGCTATTTCTCCTCATACTTAGCGTGACAACTATATCAATATCATCTATCTGTCTATCTATCAAATATTATATTAGATTCATATAAAGCTACCAATTCCCAGATACCCATGTCTATATGATCATACATATGTATTTCAACACCAGTTCTTAAAATGTGTAATGATCACTTTCTACAGGGCTTAACATAATTAAGTAGAATCTTCCTACACTGCAGTGGGCAAGGGAAGAGAGCTTCTGCTTGTGAATGCGTGTGTATGTATGTGTGCATGCATGTGGACATATGTTTTTGAGATATATTTAAATACTAATTAGCAATAATTAAATTTTGAGTGACTTTTTTTTTTTGGAAAAAAGAAAGGCTCTAATTGGGGCTTGAAGGACACACCATTTAACAAAGCAAACGTTTAGCCATCATCACTAAGTATTTACCCTCTGTAGGCCAAGACACAGTAAGAAACTCTATTGCAGAACTGGTTGCATGGTAACAACGGATAGGAGGGTAGGGAACCAGAAAAAGCCCAGACTCAATAACTATAATGAAAAGCAAGGTTGATGTGGCATCTAGAGGAGCTTACGTGACTGACAGTGAGTCACAGACCAGGGTGACAGAACACGGTGTTCCTAGGAGCAACATAGATAGTAGCTGCCATGTCTATATAACCAAAAGAAAACTTCACCAAACAAACAAAACAAAAAAGTCAAGGAATGGAGGATCAAAAGTAGGAGTGCAGTTGCGCCTATAAGAGGCATGATTCTTTGTCCAGTTTCCATAGCTGAGTCAATTTTCACACAAGAAACTTATTAAAAGAGGCCACATATGTGAAAGAAGCAACCTGCAATATACTGAACCAATATATCAATCATGTCATGCTAATCAGGCCAGAGAGCAAGAAATGGATAGCACATTGAAGGGCTTACTGAGACATGGTCTGTCTAGTAAAAAAGATAGAAACCCTCTGAAAATTCAGGGTTCTACTACATTAGTAAGAAGATTAGGTGTATAATGGTCTGGAGGATGCCTGGACATCCTCTCCAAAATAATGTATATACTGCATCTTGCTTCTCCCATCATGAATAAGGAAGTCCAATTTTTAAAAGCCTCTTAAGGTTTTGGAAGTATCTTATTGATACCTGGGAAAACTACTTCAACCACATACTGGGTGACAGGAAAGGCTAATAAACCTGAAATGGATTTAGAGCAGGAACAAGATCTTCATCAGGCCCTAACCTATTTGGCTCAGTGGATAGAGCACTGGCCTGTGGGCTGAAGGGTCCCAGGTTTGATTCCGGTCAAGGGCATGTACCTTGGCTGTGGGTGCATCCCCAGTAGGGGGTGTGCAGGAGTCAGCTGATCGATGTTTCTCTCTCATCGATGTTTCTAACTCTTCTATCCCTCTCCTTTCCTCTCTGTAAAAAATTAATAAAACGTATTTTTTAAAAAAAATCTTCATCAGGTCAAAGGGATGGCCCTGAAGAAATGGCTCTTTTTATGCTCTCTGACCTCACATCACATCCATCCATTGACTTGCTCACTAAACATATATACATCTACCTCCTTCCACTTCCAAGGGCAGCTCACAATCTTTTTTTTTTTTTTACCACAGGACCTTAGCACACACTTTACTCTCTGCTTGACCGACACTATCCAACTGGATCTCACCAGTGATGTGTCAAGTTTAAATATTCTTTTCACCACATATCACCCCACCTACAGTAGATCTTCTGAAAATTTGGTTAGTCCCTTAGTTCTCTCATTCACAGTAAATGTCATAGTCTTCTTGTTTACTTATCTATCATAATCTGTCTCTTACACTACCCCTTAAGCTCCATGGTACATCAGAACTTATACTTGCAGTTATTTCATGCATATTTACATTGAGTCCCAACACATGGTTCTTTTCTAATTGTACTTAGAAATTCACGTGGAAGATCAGCATGGGAGCCTATATAATAAAAGGCTAATATGCAAATCAACTGAACAGATGCGCACTGACCACCAGGAAGCAGATGCTCAATGCAGGAGCTACCCTCTGGTTGCCAGTGCACTCCCAAAGGGGGAGTGCTGCTCAGCCAGAAAGAAGCTGGGTTTGTGGCTAGCAAGTGCAGCGATGGTGGCAGGAGCCTCCCCTGCCTCCGTGTCAGCGCTAAGGATGTCTGACTGCATGGGGAGCAGGCCTAAGCCACCAGTCGGACATCCTCTGAAGGCTCCGAGACTGTGAGAGGGCACAGGCTGGGCTGAGGCTGAGGGACTGACCCCCCACCCCGAGTGCACAAATTTCGTGCACTGGGCCTCTATTATAGTAATAACCATCCTTGTTCCCAGAAGGATTTCTCTTTGCCAGTACTGCATCCTTAACTAATTCCTATCAAATGGCTATGGGACTGTGGCCTGTAACAGGACTTGACTTCATCCCTTTACATGAACCCTTGGTGGACACATCCCCTCCACTGACATTGCTACACAATGGCCAATGCCATTCCACGCATGCTTTCCATGCACACAGCGAAAGGGGTCTGAGGAGATGGGTCTCCAATTATGACAAGGCCATCAGGGCTGAAGAGTTACCATTGAATTGATTATGTGATTGATTGCTCCAGACCCAGAAACCTGCCACTCAGTATGTTGTCTCTTTGCAAATACAAGTGGTAGTAACAACTTTCCTCATGGCAACATTATTTGCCATTCAACTCCATAGGACATAAGATGGTGATATAATATTGTTAAGGAACATAGGGTTAATGAGGAAAATGCATATTTGTTCTGTTTTTGTGTTTCTAAAGCATCTCCCCAAAATATTCAGCTAAAAACCAAAGTTATGCCCTGATAATAAAAACCAGCTTCATCCTCTTGGGTTTATAAAGCTAGAACCGTGGTGTGTGTGTGTGTGTGTGTGTGTGTGTGTGTGTGTGTGTGTGTGAATGTGTGGTGCACATGTTGAGCACTGGAAATAAACCTCACAGCCTGCTCCCGCCTACCACTGAGGGGCACAGAATAGGATCAAGAAATGGTGCAGAACCCTGTGCTTAAGATGTGATGGGGAGATTAAGCTGAACAACTAGAACAGGTGCTCCCATCGAAACGGAACTAATGAAAGAGACAGAAGAGAAAAATCAACAACGAAAACATGTATACTAACTTTTGTACAATTAGAGCACAAAGAGAAGTTTCTGGAATGAACAAATTGGGTAGAATTTAAGCTGTGCCACAGGCGTGTAAATGTCCTGGAGACAAAGAGCAAGCTGTCACATGATGCTTATAAGCCCAGTTCTCAACACATTACCTGATGCCCAGGAAATGCTCAATAAAGGAACAGAAGCAAAATGATTTTTAGAGGAGGACCAGCATGTTAGCAGCCCGCAACCCAGACAGGAGCCTGGATAGGGCCTGTTCCTATTGCACCTGAAAAGTATCAGGCATATGGCTTTGAACAGCTTACTTCACCATGACTCCTTCTTTTATAAGACACTTGGCCTTTTGTGAGTGGAGCTACAGCTGTCTCTGAAAATGGCAACATCTGATCCTGAGGCCTAGAATATATAGCACCTGAAAATGTCATTCATTTAAGGTTACCCGCTGATGCTAAGAGCTTAGAAAAGAATTAATGGGCAGATCTGGTGAAGGAAAAGAACAAGCAAAACAACCATTTTGATCAATATGAAGAATATGAATGCATGTTGTATGCCTAAGACCTTCTTTTTCTTGAAAGAATTCTAAATAGGTCTTTATGTGGTCAGCTTGAAAAACAACAGACAAGACAGAATTGCTTATTTCTTTCTAAAAAATGTGATCAGGTGAAGGCATAATATGTGACTGTGGTGTGGCTCAAATAAAATGGCAGAAGCAGGAAAAATAAAGGTTTAATTACAGATGATTTCATAGATGGAAATATGATTAGGGTGACCATCTTTTATTAGACAATCTAGGTTCAGATCCCCAATTCACTCTTTTTTAATTATGTGATTTCATCTTTGAAAAGGAGGTTGCAATGGCACCTACCTTGCCGAGTCATTTGGTGTTAATAATGCGTATAAAGCCTAGATATAGAGTAAATAATAAATATCCCTACTAAGTTCAAACTTCTTTTTACTAATTGGCACCTTGAAGCCCATTCATCGGGACATTATGAAGCATGTCATGTGCTTCAGGTATTGTGTGCCTGAGGGACGGGGGCAGTCAGAGAATGGTCTTTGCCTTGGTTATAATTATAAAGTTTGGAAGTCAAGCATGGTTACAAAGACTTATGTCAGATATGGACTCTAAATGAAAGGAAGTGCAAATTGAAAGAAAAATCCCATAGTAAGTGCTTAATTACACCTGGAATGTTCAGGAAGAATTTTTTGGGGTGCGAGGAATAAGATCTGTGGTTTGACAGATGAGTAGGAGTTTGCACCATTTTCATGGTGGAGAAGAAATGTTGGCCAGAAAGGAAAAGCCTGGTAGCAAAGATGCCTGGCATATTATAGCAGCCGCAAGTAACGGGGCCGGGGTGGAGAGTGGCCTTTGTGAGGATGGGCCAGAAAGTCTGCAGAGCTTCCAGACTGGGTCTCTGAACCCGGCTCGAGTCCTTATCCTTTATTCTATAGGGAGTCCACAGAGAGGCATTACTGTGAGGAGGGAGAGGGGTGTATTTTATTTTATTTTTTAACTTTTCATATTGAAATGATCTCAGACTTCCAAAAATGTTGCAGAAATAGTACAAAAATTTTCTATATACCCTTGACCCCCAATGCTAACCTTTTCTATGACCATAGCCAAATGTCAAGAAAGGAAAATTCACATTGAGCAACGTGTGGAGAGCCTAGGCTTCAGCACATTTAAGCTCTGTGACTCGACTAAACGATTTCAGCCTCCATGTCTTTATAACTTGGGAATAATACCTGCTTTGGACACCAGGGATAGAACTTGAATTATGCATTGTTTGGGTACCAAATATAATACATCTTCTGGAATGCAACAAGCTCGCAAACAATTGTTGAATAAGTGCTATGCTTCACAGAAATGCCTGTTCCTGTGATGAATTAGTCATAGGAAGATGCCTCCTGGATGCCTCAGTGGTAAATGTGCAGACAACAAACACGTCTGGCTTACAGGAGTGTAGACAGGACTTGCTCAGTGTCAACATAACAGTACACAGGGCTTTTTAAAAGATATGTGTGCCTCACAGCAGCTCACTGGGAATGTTAGATTTGGGCTTCATAGGCATACATTTCTTTTTGTAGGAACCACTGCCTTTCCTGTTTACCTTATATTTTGTGAGTAAAAAATTCTGATTTGAGTTCTTTTTTAGACATTGAGGATATGATAGAAAACTTCTGACATGGCTCCCAGTAATGCCCGTCTCCTGGCATTCACTTTGCCTAATACCTTCCCACCTATCAAGTAGATGTTGGACTTTAGCAAATGGTTTCAATCTAATAGAATAGACAAGAGTAATGAGCTGTCTCTTTGGTGCCCAGGTTAAAAAAAAGACTGAATTCTGTGTTGCTAGAACTCTCTCTGGCTCTTCTTGTTCTGATGGGGTGAATAATGTAGTGACCCTCATGGCAAGGAACTGAAGGAAGCCTGTGACCAACAGCTTGTGAGGAACTGAGACCCTCAGACCCACAATCCACAAGGACACTAATCCTGCCAACAGGCAGCTGGGTGAGGGTGGGAGAGTCCATCCTCACTTGAGCCTTCACTTGAAACGTTGATGGCATCATTGTGAAAGCTGGCCACAAAGGACCCAGTTCACAAAGGACCCAGTTCAACGGTTTCTGATCCACAGAAACTCTGATAAAATAAGTGGTGTTATAAGTAATAATCATTTTTCTAGGGAATATCTCCCATTGGTTCTGTTTCTGGGGAGAGCGCTGATGAATACAGGTATTGTTTACAGAATGCTCATTCTGTTTGGGGCCTCACAGCACCTACAACCACGGATAGAAGACCAAGTGCGACAAGTTGACAGCACAGCACTTAGTTCAGGAACTTTGAAATGCTGTTAGGTTTCTAGCCACAAAATCTTAACCTAATTGGCAATGTACATACACAACTAGTCACTGAAACCAACACAGAGAACTGCACAGGGAGGCAGAAAAGGAGCCTGCAGACCCAGGGGCCTTCCGGTCACAGGGGTTCCCAGCAACAGTCTGCAGTGAACGCTCTGCCTCAGTACCAAACTCTGATGCTGTCTCAAAACCAAGAGGAACTTTCATTTCACTTGCTTGTGCAGTGAAATACTTCCCAGCATCTCTTGTCTTATTTTTCTATTTATTTCGGTGACACTGCTTAATATGATTGTGTAGTTTCAGGTGTACAATTCTATAATACTTCACCTATATATTGTGTTGTGTTCACCACCCCAAGTCAAGTCTCCTTCCATCACCATTTACCACCCCTCCTTACCTTCTTCTTTCTCCCCCAAACCCCTTCCCCTCTGGTAATTACCATACTGCCTTCTGTGTTTTCTTTATTTCTTTTTGTTTAATCCCTTCACCTTGACCTCTTTGCAAAAGTGGGGAGTTTCTGACATTTGGAAGATGAGCTTTATTTCCCACTTGGCACAATATAAGTTAGAGAGTAGTTATTTAGTATTATCCAAGCGGCCTACAATCTTAATGGTTGTGTAGGCCACACATTCCCTCCCCGGCCCGTGTTCTTGCTAACACACACCCATCTCTATGCCACCCACACAGTGGGCACCACCTCCTAATGAAAACTGGAGACATAGCATGCCTCTCTGTATTTGGGCCAGGACACACTCTTCGGGGAGAGGGATTCCTACAATGCCATGAAGTCTGGGCATGGCATGTTCCCCATCTGAGCCTTGTGTTTAATGAATGGGCTGTTTGTGTTTTTGGAGAGAGAGTGCATGTCCCTTTCCTAATCACTATTTGTAACTCTCACTATAACTCCTTTGTAAGAGACTTTTTTTCCCCTTCCATCTGCTCTGTCAACCAATCACCAAGGACATTGGGATGAATGGCTTCCCCCAAGATGGAAGCTTTTCATTAATTTAAAATTAATCCAGAAATTCTGAACTTCTATGAGGAGGGTCCATAGTGGGTATCTTACTCTTTTTTTTTCCTCCAAAGGATATTTGGAACTCTAAGTTTTCAGGTCCCCTTCAACTTAAAGTTGCAATACAGCCCTAGCCGGTTGGGCTCAGTAGACAGAGCATCGGCCCAATGACTGAAGGGTCCAAGGTTTGATTCTGGTTAAGGGCATGTACCTCAGTTGCAGGCTCAATCCCTGGCCCTAGTCAGAGCTCCTGTGGGAGGCAACCAATCGATGTTTCTCTCTCACCTTGATATTTTTCTCTCTCTCTCCCTTTCTCTTTCTCTCCCTTTTGTTCTCTCTGAAAATCAATGCAAAAATATCCGTAGGTGAGGATTAACAAAATAACAATAACAATAACAATAATAATAATAATAATAATAATTAATAAAAGCCTAATATACCAAACAACCGGTCTCTATGATGAGCACTGGCCACCAGGGGGCAGACGCTCAACACAGGAGCTGCCCACTGGTGGTCAGTGCACTCCCACAGCGAGAATGCCTGTTAGCTGACCAATGAATGGGTGCCAGATGCAGGGCTCACAACTGGAGAGTGCTGCTGCGGCAGCATGAGCCTCTCCTGATAGGGACTGACTGGGTACAAGCTCACAGCAGGCGCAGCAGGGCCGGTATGAGCAGGAGCTGCAGGCAGGAGCAGCAGGCAGCTTTGGACTACCAGTTTCTGGCTGATCCCCACAGGGTCGAAACCAGCAGTCCAACATCCCTGGAGGGGTCCCGGATTGCGAGGGGGCACAGGCCAGGCTGGTGCACCCCACTGGTGCACAAATCCAAATTCATGCACCGGGCCTCTAGCAATAATAATAATAAAGTTGCAATACAAAACATTTGAGTTTATAACAAACACCTTTTCTTGAGGATAAAGTGATCTTTAACTAGGAAATTGTTTTCCTCAGCTTCTGTTAGCCCAAGAAGAGTCCACATTTCCAAAGCTTCCCAGACAAATGGTAGTAGAAATTCCACATTTTATTTTGAAAATTATCAGTGTATTGAAAGAACCATTTGATAGCTGCTGCTAGGATTTGAATATCTGTTTCAAAACACTTTTAGAACTAGCAAATTAGCATGTTGGGTGAGGCCATTCCTTTAAGCGACTTTATAACAATAAAAAAAATCTCACTGTCTTATGGTCTGTGGCTTTGAAACATGCTTGCACTTCATCATTGCACTAACTGCTCTTCTTTGCATTTATGAATATTCCAGGAAAAGCAGGGCAGAAGTAGGACTTTTAACATTCTGATCTCTATTTACATTCAATTTGAATGAGCCTCCACTTAAACAGAGAAAGGTTTCCAATTTTAAAACACTAATGAATAAGAAAAACGCAATAATGCTATGTTTAGTCTACTTGGTGCTAATGTGGAATACTAGTGCTTCTTTTTCGTTTTAATGCCAGGAGGCTTTTTTTTTTTTTTTTTTTTTTTTTTTTTTTAACAATCTCTGCCACCTGTATTCAGTTTGAGATACAATCATTCACTGTCTACAAACAAGTGATAACATTATTATGCATTTCTGTCCCCTTTTCATTCTTTACAAGAGTGACAAATATCCCTTTTATTAGATCCGATAGCTCCTGCTGGGCACCAGTGGACTCATTACCATTCCATTAATAAGCAGAGGCCTCCAGAGAATCTAGCTTTTTCCAGCCCCCCTCCCCTCTTCATCTTTTCTATTTCCCCCTGGATTTTCCCAACAAAAGCCGCCAGGGCTGGTTATCTCTTTCATTTCGCCATTCTCTTTTAAAAAAGAAACAATGGAAACCAAGTCTTGAGATGAGATGGGTGATACTGAAATGATGCTGACAGCCAGCGACAAAGCTGCCAACCCCAAACGGGACGCTTACATTATTTATGAACACTAAATGTCACCAATTTCCCCTTGATCAGATAATTTCAGGAGACAGATGTGTTTCTGTAGGGGGAAAGGGTGTGCTGTACATGCACAACCCGCTGCTCCCAAGCCCTCCCCACACCAGCCCTTCCACAGATCACCTGGCTCTGTGTCCAGATCCCCTCAGTGGGTAGAAGACAGGTGCACCTGATCCTGTTTCAAGTTTTACTTCAAATCTCAGATAGGTTGCTTGATAGGGGATGCCAAGTGTGTTCTAAACCTAATGGGACCCTCTGCAATGTGAAATCATTAGAAAGTCAACGGATTTTTTCTTTTAAAAAATTCTGGTTCCCATGCTCCTTTTTGAAGTCAATTATCAGAGGGAAATTAGCAGGAGTTGAAAGGAAAAGAAAATATCCCTCTGGCTCCTGGATCCAGTTATTGCTTTGGCTGGGAAGGAGGGATTTGAATAATGAGGGGAATGAGTACAATCTATGTCACTGGGATTATCAATAAAGAGATGACAGCCAGCTATTCAGGAATATTTAACTAACATTTACCAGGGAGTCAGAGTCTTTTCGGAGCTTCAGTTGCTAAGAAGAGATGCATGGATTCATTTCCTATCAGCCTGGCTTTTATCCTCTCCGTCATCCAAGTTGAGCAGCGAGGCATGTTTAAAAGCCAAGCATCCTACAACAGGGGTCTCTGGGGGGACTTTTTTTTGCTTCATCATTCAATGTTCTGTCTTTTGCATTAGAAAAGAATCCTAGAGTTCTTGTGGTTTGACCTTCTGAGTATAGATCAGAAGTCTGAGAACAAAAGAGGTTTTCCTAAAATTAATATTTTCACATTGCTGGAGAGCAGATATGGTCCTGCACTCTTTCAATTCAACTAAAACTTCACACAGCCCTAGTTAGACCTTCACTTTCTGCACAGGGAGAGAACAGCACGTCTGCTATCACTGAGAACCACATCCACGTGCCAAAGATATTCTTCAAACACTACGTGCCACAATGCGTGTTAACTTATAAAAATAAGCAGGTCATCTGAAAGCTGACTTCTGGTAGAGGAGCTCTGTCAACTGGAAAAGAATTAGGGTAATGGTAGAGGTAGTTAGATTGCAGATCGATGTTGCAACACATATGTACGCTTGCTGTTACTCTGCCCATTGGTTCATATAGGGTTTATTTCATTTCAGATTACCTGCTGAACACTAGCTTTTCTTTTTCTTTTTTTCTTTTCACTTTTCAGGTGTGTGTGTGTGTGTGTGTGTGTGTGTGTGTGTGTGTGTGTGTGTGTGTGTGTTATTAGTCAGCATTCTTCCAATAGGAAATAACAGGCCTCAGATTGTTTGAATACATTCTTCCGCTTCCCCCACCACCACACTTCCTGGTAGGCATTGCAACTTATGGAAGTACATTGCATCTGGGCTGTGCTCACTTCCTGTTGTATCTCACCGCTCTATAGCTGAGCGGAAATTGAAAATAATCATGCATGGACAATATAGGTGACACAGACTAAGCCTCAGAGCTAGGTGGATGGTCAGCTCCTCATGGACCTTGCCTGGCTGAGTTGCACGGTGAGGAGCTGGAAGCCAGGTATCTGATTCAGCTCATTTCTACTCATTAATGATAGATGATTATAGGACATGAATGCCTTCCACTTTCCCAAATTTCACTTGCATTTAGAAATGAATTAAGAGCTCATTTGCTTAAAATATTATTTTTATACATTTTTGAGTGTCATATCTTGGCTAGGCTTACCTCCAGTATGCTCTAGGGATGCCATAAGGGATATAACTCATGGCTTCCAATCAGGTTGCTTTGATCATGGATGGGCAAATGTCCCAAAATGGCCAGTGACATATATTTTGGGGAATTTTGGTGAAGTTGGGGAGAAAGAAAACTTATTTTT
Source organism: Myotis myotis (assembly GCF_014108235.1). Classification (NCBI taxonomy): domain Eukaryota; kingdom Metazoa; phylum Chordata; class Mammalia; order Chiroptera; family Vespertilionidae; genus Myotis; species Myotis myotis. Next base: position 34,028,115 of record NW_023416323.1, on the reverse strand, counting down.
CACTGGACCTAATGATATGAAGAGGGAAGAACTGGTTACTACTTTGCCATCCCATTTGAGAGCCTGACTGGAGGGGACAGCGTAAATAGTGAAAAGGGTACAGGTGGTGAGTTCTGAATGGTTCATTTATCTCTTTTCTCTTTTTAATGAAATAATATGAATTTAGGTTTTGTATAAGTTTTAAAACACATTGTATGCGGGAAACGTATTTATACGTTTTACGTTGACTGGTAGCGTTGACTGGTAGTAGAGTGCGGGACATGTATTAATACGTTTTTTATAGACTAGCGGTAGAATGCGGGTAACGTATATATACGTAAACTAAAGTTATCATAATTTTACTGAACGTTGCCATTTGCGCAAAAAATTAGCAAAAATGGCCCGCGCCACCGGTTAGCGGGCGATAAAAACTACCCGCAAACAATGTGTTAACTGTGAAAAAAATTGAGCCATATAATCACTATTCCCATATTGTATTTAAGAAAATTGAGCTACAGAGATGCTTAGAAATATTTTACTTCACAAATCAACTATCTTAAAAATTGAGCCACAATAAAGAATAAAGTCACACAGATTTTTAACTAACCTTCTTCCTGCTAATACCTGTTGTCCATCATTTTTGGGACTTTGGAAATGAGTTTTTTGAAAGATTTACATGAGAAAGAATAAAAGTAACCATTTTCTCCTTCTATCTGATACTCATTCAAATGGAAGAACCGAGCAGAAACAACTGGTTTAATGAGCTTCAAGGGCACTAAACCCTTATACACCATCATTTCTACTACTAATGGTTATAATATTTAAGCCCTTGCTATATTCCAAGTCTATGAAAAGCAATTCACATATTTTCTCACTGAATCTTCAAGTTAACAGATACGGAAAATTGTATTAATATCTATTAGCATTCTACTTTGAATTGATAAAATATAAATCTCATAGAAGCTGAACATTTTTCCAAATATCACAAGCTAGCAAGCAGTACACTGTGAATTTAATTCACCTCTGACTTTATAATATAGAATCCACGCTTAAAGCCATCCATATATAGAGTACACGAGCTTTTTATCTTCCATTAACTCATTTAAAATGCATAACACACCCTTAAGCTAACTTACAGAAGAGGAAGTTATTCATAGCATATTCTCATCTGGAATTATTTTCCCATAATTCTGTATGCATGCTTTTTCTTATCCCCAACTCATTCTATTCTTCCTATTCTCTGTAGGTCCAGGGAAGAAGAGGGATTTCCCAGTAACAAAGATACTTCTCCTCAGGATGCCCAATTTTTACTCTATTTCTTTATCTGCCTGAGGGGGGGAACTGCTTTCCCTCCCCAAATTAGCAAATTAATAAGTACTTTACTTATGACTCAATACAAACAACAATTGAACACATTACATGTGAAATCCATATTCCGTATTCTATTGACACACACACATACCAAAAACAAGTGAAGTAAGTAAACAAGGCCTATCATTATCATTTTATTAAGAAGCATATGGAAGCAAAGGCGGTAAAATCACGATCATGATGATGGTAACACCAATAACAACAGTATCTGCAGCCATGAAACTCATGCAAAAGCAGCTTAGGTAAAACAAGGAAGGTAACCCCCCACCCCCCATCTTACTACCAATCATATCCCTTTTCCTTTGCACAATGACAATGAACCCATTGATTACCTGTACTGATAGGCTGCCTTCCAATTGCTTACCTTCTTCAGTAGAGCATAAAAGAAGGCTGAATCCACGGCTGAGGGTTTTCATGAATACTCGTCCTGCACTGTCATCTGTTACAGAAAATCATATGAATTAGAACCAAACAGATTTGAGTTTGCCTCTGATTCAATCAAGTTCCCTTATAGAACATGCATTCCTAAAATCAGAAGAACATACATTGTATCCCTTTATATAAAAACTACTATTACCTGAATTGTACAATAAGTAAGACAAATGGGGACATGTGTAATACTTTAAACAATAAAGGTACATTTTAAAAAGGTGGGGGACGTGAATGAGAGAGAGAGAGAGAGATCAACAAAACCTCTCCCTTCAATACAACTACCCTGTGATGTTTAGATCTTCAATATGATCCATCAGGTATAAATGAGTTTAATTTTTTTAAAAATTAAAATTAAATGCATTTTGACTGCTTATAGATGTTAGAGGACTTATGTAGTAGGAACTCAGCAGATGGTTACTAAATAAATAGAGAACTGATATTTGTATACAACTTTTACAAAGTTTACTTATAGTTAAGAACATTAGCTGAGATGATTTACTCATATACTTTGGAGAACTTAGTATGATAACAACAAGTGAAGAGAATTACTCACCCCTTTTAGAAATCACTTAACCATTCATTCATATCCATTTGTTTTATTAAGAGATAGGGCCAAATTGGAGATACAAAAAAAGCTTAAGCTTCCAATCATTATCAAAAATAGTAATAATTTTAGCCCTAGGTGATTTGGCTCAGTGGATAGAACATCGGCCCAGGCCCTGGTCGGGGCACATGCAGGAGGCAACCAATCAATGTGTTTTTCTCACATTGATATTTCTGTCTTTCCCTCTCTTTTCCACTCTCTCTCTAAAAAAAAAAAATTCAATGGAAAAATATCCTTGCGTTAGAATTTAAAAAACAAAATATAATAACTGTAATAGTAACTAAATATGCATATCAGTAATAATTTTAAAAGTTCTCTATAAGTGACTTATAGTGTTAGCTTTTCATTATCAATCTTTGTGTTAGGTACATTGGACAAGGTGTTAGGAAGAGACTTGGTCATTTAGACGTAATCCTATAAAAATTGTTGACACTAGATGTAGACCTAATATTCTGCTTTATTTGAAGAAGGAAAATACCACATATTAATGGAGATTTATTTATTAAAATTTTGGTGCTACCAAGTAACATGTATCATACCAAAAAGAATATCCTCCTATATAATAAAAGGCTAATATGCAAATAGACCGAACAGGCAGAACAAGCAAACAACCTATAACCGATTTCTATGATGTGCGCGAAACATGGTGGGCATCAGCAGCAGGCAGCAGAGCACAGACATGGCGGGCATCCACCCTGGTGGGATGGTGGAGCAGGTGAGCGGGGCGCCAGACCAAGGCAAGGCGCCATTCGCTGTCATCATAGTGAGCCGCTGGTGGTTACTGAAAATTCTTTGCTCCTGCGCACCCCTGTCCCGCCTGGTGCTCACATCTGCTGCCAGCACCGGCCCTGCTTGCACCCTCTGCCAGCACCGGAGCCGCCACTCGCACCCCCTGCCAGCGCGCAGCACCGACCCCAATCTCTCAGGGCCATCAGCAGGTGGGATTGGCGGCTGCTGGCCCAATTGCCCCTTGGGGCTTCTTCATCCCGCTCCTGAGGGGAAATCAGGCCGGCAGCCACCACTGGTACCCGCTGATGGTGCCTACCCCAAATGCTCCGCACTATCAGTGGGTGCGAACGGGGCTGGTGCCATCAGTGCATGGGAGCGTGGCAGTGGGAGCGGTGCTGCTGGCAGACAGGTGACTTAACTACTTGTGGGGTGAAGCTAAAGCCAAGCTATAAGTAGGGATTTTCAGAGCTTTCAATGCTTCTATGAGGAAAGGAGAATTAAGTTAATATACATGAACATGAATCAATGAAACAGAGAAGTGACAATAAAAAACAGAGATCACAGATAGCAGGTTTTCAAAAGGTGATATCACTACAGATCCTGCAGAGAGTATAAAGATAAGAAAGCAGTATAATAGATATTTTATATAATAATTGAAAAGCTTGGATAAAATGGAAAAATTCCTTACATAGCAAAACTTTCCAAAAGTGACTCAAAAAGAAAGAGAATATTTGAATAGCTCTCTATTAAATCAACATTTTAAATTAATTAGATACACACAGAGAGACACACAATCCAGTCCAGAATGGTTTCTCTGGAAAATTATGAAATTACATAAAACATTAAGGATGAAAAAATGCCAAACGTAAACAAAGTTGATCTTAAAAAAAATTCAGGAGGTAGAATACTATCAAACTTGTTTCCTGAAGTGAGGATTACCCTGGAAATAAAGCCTGACAGAAGATAGTGCATGGAAATTAAATTATAGAAAAAGATTAGAAACACATATCCTTAAAAATATTAACAAGTCATAGGAAAGGGTAATAAGTTATGACAGCAGGAAGCAGAATAATACTAGGAAGCAGAATAATTATCAAGTAGAACAGGAAGGCAGAAAAGAGAAATGGTCTACCAAAGTATCTAGATGATGGAAGAGAATCAAATATTTTTTTAAAGAATTAGTTAATACATAAAATCTATAATTTGCATGACTTGAAATTTCAGAGTTTACAGTGACATTGGACCATTTTTAAACTTAATGTGTTTACTGTAAAAACTAACACAATCCATGTTATTCCATTTTTAGTAAATGTGGACTGATGCAGATGTTTAAAACCTGATTCCTTGCACTGAAGCATTATTAAAATTACATATATCTGCACATAACACATCCAGTCAAGACAGTTTATATTTAAATCTAATGGCTATTAATTCCAAGGAATATCATTTAAAGTGATAGTAGGAAAAATAAATGATAGATTTAAGAGCATAGGCGGGTTGGAAGGACTATTAAAAGTTTGATTAAATAAAGAAAGCATATTGATATACCCTGTATTCACATCTGATGGCAGACTCATTCACATCATAGTTAAAGTTGGGACTATGGGAGTAAGGGTTTTATTGCAGTCATATACTTCAGGAGCTTGTTAGAAGTGCAGATTCTCTGGCCCCACCCAAAAGCTATCTAATCAGAATCTGTATTTTCACAAGATTTGTATATGTAGTACATTTTGAAAAAATTCTATAGAATCAGCACAGTATGAGTAAAATGAGTGAAAGAGGTAGGTAAGAATGTATGTGTACAGAATATATATATATATCATATATATTACTGCCCTATTATTTTGTTAGCAATATATGCATTCCAATATGCCACGGAGTAAGCCTAGAATAAATCCTAAGGTTAGATGTATTGATTTTATTTCTGGAAATTTATCCTCATAAATTAGAAACTTGGAGAAGGTAATAAATAGACATAGCACATCATCGAAATATGTAAAGCCTTAAAATAGATAAAATGTCTAACACATAGAAGAAATATTAAGTAAACATGGGATGTCCTTACAATAGATTAGAAACTATCTAATATATACAGCCATGTAAATTACAATAATGAATAAAATGATTGTGATGTAAAATAAATGATAAAAGCAAATCTATGCAAGCATTATGAATGCAACAAATCAAATGAACATAAAACCATAAGCATATTACAAAGGAACTTTTCAAGAGTTCATTGAAAGCAGAGTTTATTCCTCTCTAGTGGAACACTGGGCCAGTTTTAAATTTTGCTCTCATTTATATAATTTGTCCTATATTCTTTCATCACCTCTATTAATTTTAAAATGAAAAATAAAATAAATTTGGGAAAATTACTTTTTGTTCAAAATGAAGAAACCGAAGGCTAAAATTGGTATTTATTTTGCTGGATATGAATAAACACAGGTGCAATAAAATAGGGCAGAAAAGAGCATTTTGAGTTGTCCTAAATTCCATCTCTTACTGAAAATAGGACAATGAAACAAGAATTCTGACTTGCCCTAAATCTTATCTCTTTCTGCTAAGTCAGCTTTAATAAGACAGAAGGTCTCAGTTTTGTCATATATTTCTGATTGGCACTCAAACAGAGTTACTTCCCACCAATGTGTAATTGCAATTAGCTCTTAGAGAGTTATTCCCCCTCTAATGCTATAAATATGCAGAGGGTTATCTGTGAGTGCAGCAGGAGAAAGTGGGTAGAGGGGAAGGAGTAGCCACAGAGACATTCCAAAATGTCCACAGATGTCTGTGACCCTGCTTTACCTTGGTTAGTAGAGTGAAACAAAGAAATAATTCAATGCCCTACCTTTTTTTTCCACAAAAGAACTTGTTTTCTAAACTTCTTTGAACAGAATCAATCTGTGTCCACCATTTTCACCTTTACTAATGAGTCAAATTGCAATTTAAGTAAAAGAGAAATGCGTGCTATTATTGACAGCTTATATCTTGCAGTATTCATTGATTTAAAAAAAAATAGAATGCAAATAGGATCAATTTATAGAACTATGACAAGCTCCTTTGAAGAGTTTTTAGTCTAAGTATTTTAATTCTGCCTAATTTAAAAAGTTATTCACATCAGATCCCATTAACTTGCTCAAGTTTGATATGGATAACTGGAAAACTTTGGAATACCAAATCAGAATAATGTTACTAAATACACACTGAAAAATACTGCTACCAAAAATGTCTGAGATTTTACTGCCTATGTTTTTTTCTAGTATTTTTATCATTTCAAGTCTAACATTTTTAAGTCTTTAATTCATTTTGAGTTTATTCTTGTACATGGTGTAAGAAGGTGGTCTAATTTCATTTTTTGCACATTATCTGTCCTATTTCCTCAACACCAGTTGTTGACTACATTGTCTGTATCCCATTTTACGTTCTTCCCTCCTTTGAAGCATATCAATTGACCATAAAGGTGTGGGTTTATTTCTGGGCACTCTATTCCGTTCCACTGATCCATATGTCTGTTTTTATTCCAGTACCAGGCTGTTTTGATTACTATGGCCTTGTAGTATAGTTTGATATCAGGTATGATTCCTCCAACTGTGTTCTTCTTCTCAAGATTGCTGTGGCTATTCAGAGTCAGAATCAGAGCAAACGGTCCAGTTCCTCCACTGCCCCAGTCCTTATGTTATCATCATAATTAGCAAGTTCATTTTAATAAAATAATGAGAGCAAAGCGAAGTCAGACATTGGAAGCATGGTTATATGGGAAACTTCACCAGGAAGCTACAGCTTCACACAGCCTTGTTCTTCCAAGGGGATTAACACCCCTCCTGGCACTCCCCGCAGACCCCCTGTCAGGTGCTGGATTGTTGGGGGGAGAAAAAGGAGATAGGCCCAGCACAGTTGAAGTCAGGGTGGCACAGAAGAAATGCTTGCCTGTCAGTCAAGCCTGGGGAATAATAAATTGACTAAGGGGTGGATGCCATCAGAAACGTGAGAAATCTTGGCGAGTTAAATGGTTAGTTTGAAGAAAATCCTGGTTAAAATCCCCAAAGGAGCCTCCTCACTCTTGCTCTCTCCTTGTTAGCTCTTGCTCTGTGCCCCACACTAGCCCTTCTCTCTCCACGGCCATGTGGACTTAAGCAATGGACTGCAGCTGGGAACACAAGCTAAGCTAGCCGGATGCTGGACTGGACGACCTCAATATGGAGAAGAAACTACGGGCAATGGCTTTTATTCGGGTCCTGCTGAGGACAAGACAGGACGTCCTCCACGGTGAGACAGAGATAAGACCTGGCAGGAGAACCCTCTTAATTTTACATCATCTTTAAAGCTTTCCATGGAACTCCATCCTCCCATGGGGACCTCAGGAAATTCTTTTCCTCCAGGCACCACAAGAAGTCCCCTTCACTGACAACACTTAGAGCCCTTGTTAGGTGCTTTGATTCCTATGGGAATGAGACAGGCCAGTAAGCCAGGACAAGCAGAAGAGGGAAGTGAGACAGATAGTTAAACAGCAGTTTGCAGCATCTAGAAAATCTAGATGCCAAGCGGTTTGCAGCCTTCTAGTAAGTCCTATCTTCCCTAAACCAGGGACACTTAAAAGTAAATGATTTGCACTTCTTCCCAAGCTGAGGATAAATAGCTTAAATCACCCTACTCAGGGAGACAGGCAGCAGAAATCCAATTAGTGCCATTTGCCAACCACACCCAAGGACAGGTAATTAAGAGAATAAATCTCATTTTAGTACATCAGCATAAAGCTAATGAATATTCTATTGAAATCATCCCCTAAGACCTCCCCTAAATGCCAAGCCTTTAAAACCCCTCTAAACAAAGGTCTGGCCCTGGCTGGTTTGCTCAGTGGATAGAGCATTGGCCTAAGGACTGAAAGGTCCCAGGTTTGATTCCAGTCAAGGGCATGTACCTTGGTTGTGGGCACATCCCCAGTGCAAGGTGTGCAGGAGGCAGCTGATCGATGTTTCTAGCTCTCTATCCTTCTCCCTTCCTCTCTGTAAAAAAATCAATAAAATATATTTTTAAAAAAGAGAGAAAAAATAAACAAAGGTCTGGCACATGCTCTCTTTCCCAGGAGCATGCCTGCACCTCCCACCACCTCCGTCTTTCCCCACACACATGCCTCACCTAAACTCTAAGGGACCACACAAGGCTTGCAACTAGGGCAGCAATGAACAGCAGCAGTTCATCCCAGAAAACCCCCCTAACCCATCCGCAAGGCCCCCTTTTCTCTGACTTCTTAGTGAGCCAAAGCAGACTAGCCTAGGCTCATTTCCCCATCCCTTTCTTGTTTCACTATCCCCAGCTTTAATAAACGTCCTCTAAAATTCACCTGGACTCACGTTGTGAAATTTTTCCTCCACGAAGTCCAGAACCCACACACTGCCGGGTGGCCCCAGGCAGACCCGTGCAGGGCCAGGTCCCCTTTCTGGTAACAGGAATCTTTGCTAAAGGACTTCGTCTTTGGATTTGAGCAAAAACTTTTCCAAGATGTTCTGTTTTTCTTTGTTGTCACATTTAAGATCATATTTTTTAAAATGCTCAGACATGAACTTGCCTTTGAAATAGAATTCTCTCAGGTTGCTTTTCACATCTCACTAGGTGGCTTTCCGAAGCTTTCAGGCCCTGTGTCTTTAAACATCCTTTGTTCCCATTCCCAGGTATTGGCCTTGCAATAGGAAAAGAAAGGGCTGCTACTTTTGTGATGGAAATGCACACCCAGGCTTATTCATTAAGGACAATAGATTAAGTTCACTGAGGACTTAAGTGCCTCTGACTGAGTTCCCTTGCAGATGCCAGCTAAGAATTTCCTACTCATTTATATTGGGATTCATTGGCCATAGGGGTCTGTCGCACACAGAGATGATGGAATATTAGATCCAGGAGGAAATGTAGAGGGGTAGAGATTTGCCCATTAGTTCATAAATGAGCAGGGTAAATGCAACCTCTTTACCTTTTGTAACTAACTGCTGTGTGTGTGTGTGTGTGTGTGTGTGTGTGTGTGTGTGTGTGTGTGTCTGTCTGTGCCTCTACCCTGCTATGTTGTCAGGTCTGGAAAAGGAGATTTTAACTTGCTAATTAAAAGCACTGTAGGGATTTCTGATTTTAAAATGCATTTTTTCAAGTAACTCACTTTCTAATAGGTAAACGCTAAAGTTCTCACTTTCCCCCCTTTCTCCTGCTCCTTCTGAAGATGATCTCTGAGTGTGTAAAGGCCGGAGCACTTCAGTGGGGTTTAAAGGGCATTTGCCGGCAATGTAGAAATTAACCTGACTCTGTGGCTGGCATCGGCTGGGACAGTCCTTTGACCAGGGGTATTATTCATCGTGACCCTTTACTCCCAAATTGTCTTTGCTCAGAGCAACCTTGTGTCAGGTCTTACATTCTGGAATCCAGTAAACCTTTTGCTTCATTTAATTCATTAATTCAGCCAATATCTGAGCATTTTTCACAAGTCAGACACAGCTCTAGGCTCTATGTGATATGGCATCGAATCAACCAGACTCATCTCTGCTGTCATGAAACCTACATGTCAGCGTTATTGGTCCACATTTTGGGAAAGATTAAATGATTTATGTTATAGATGACTAAGCAAGGCCTCCAAACACAGTGACTTGCCCAAAGCCTCTGAGCTTAGTGGTAAATCCATAATCAGAATCCCAGCTGCCTAACAAACACCTTCATTATCTATAGCAGGGGTCAGCATACTGCAGTCCATGGGACACATCTGCCCATTACCTGCTTTTGTAAATACAGTTTTTTGAAATACGGCCAAGCTCATTCATTCCTGTATGGCCCACAGCTGCTGTCTCCCAACACCAGCAGGGGTGAGTAGGTGCAGCAGACACCATATGGTGTGCAAAGCCTAAATGTTAGCTAGATATCGAGGAGGGAAAGAGAGCAAGGGAGTCAGACATGGGTGAGCATATTCAGCCGGGAGGCAGAGGCCTGTTGCTTCACCAGAAAGCTACAGCCTCACAACCCAGGGAACCGCAGCATTGTCCCTCCAAGGGCATTGACAACCCTCCCTTCCCCTCTCAGGTGGCTGTGTGTGTGTGCGTGTGTGTGTGTGTGTGTGTAGTGGGGAGCAGGGGGAGAAAAGGACATGCACGATAAAGTCAAAATGGTGCTGAGGGCGGTACTTAACCTTAGAGGACTATCAGTCTAACCTGGAAAAGATCTTTGGCCCAGCAGAGTCAATTACCTCTCTAGGTTCAATTCCCTTATCTGTAAGACAGAGATCATAGTTAGTGCATGGTTAACAGTGAGAATTAAATTAGCTAATGTAGGTAAAACACAGAACTGTTCAAAGGAGAGAAGGTAGTTATTAACATTTGAGCTGAATAACTATTCCATGAGTTTTGGTTGGAAGGGGAAGGTATATTTTGTTCCTCTTGTTCCTGTGTCTTTGCAACCAATGGATTACTGGAAGTTGTTTGTTGTTGTTGTTTTATTAACTTAAGTTATTGGCGTGACATTGGTTACTAAAATTATATAGGTTTCAGGTGGAAAATTCTATAATACATCATCTGTATATTGCATTCTGTGTTCACCATCCATCACTATTTATTCCCATTTACCCTTTTCTACCTTTTCCCACACCCCTTTTCCTTTTGGTAGTCAACATACAGTATGTCTATGTGGTGCAATTCCATCTTAATTATCATAACAATCAAATCAGTTAATCTTTATACAATGCATTCTATGAATCAAAGGTCTAGGCCAAGGACTTTAACTTTATCCTATTTAATGCTCTCAGTCATTTTAAGATATTGGCATTTTTTGTTTTTGTTTTTGTTTTATGGCTTAATCCCTTCACCTTTTTCACCCAGCCCTTCTGTCAGCTATCAGGCTTTCTGTCTTTATGAGTCTATTTGTATTTTGTTTTGTTTGCTAGTTTACTTTGTTCTTTGGATTTCACACATAAATGGAATTATATAGTACTTGTCTTTCTCTGACTGGCTTATTTCACTTAGCATAATACTCTCCAGGTACATCCATATTGTTACAAAAAGTGAGATTTCCTTCATTTTTTACAGCCAAGTAGTATTACATTGAATAAATGTACCGCAGCATTTTTTACCCACTCATCTACTAATGGGCACTTAGGCTGCTTCCAAATCCTGGTTATTGTAAATAATGCTGCAATGAACATAGGGGTGCATATATTCTTTCGAATGAGCATTGCTGGTTTATTCAGATATATTCCCAGAAGTATAATCACTGCACTGGAAGGCAGTTCCATTTTTAATTTTTTGAGGTAACTTCATACAGCTTTAACACAGTGATTGGACTAATCTGCATTCCCACCAACAGTGCACTAGGGTTCCTTTTTCTCCACAGCATCACCAACACTTGTTTGATTTATTGATGAAAGCCATTCGGACAGATATGTGGTGATATCTCATTGTGGTTTTAATTTGCATTTCTCTGATGATTCCTGATGTTGAGCATCTTTCCATATGTCGATTGGCCATCTTTGCTCATTTATTTAATTGGATTGGTTGTGTTTTGGTGTTGAGTTTATAAGTTCATGTGCATGTTACATAAGGCACTCAGGAGTAAGCAATGATTCTGGGTTTAGTGGCCTCTCAGCTCAGCTAGAGACAGCTTTTCTTATAAATCTGTGGATCACTGCTATGAGACTTCCATGTCCTGGGATTGACTTAATGAGAAAAGATAAATGAGGAGAAATTACATTTCCATTAAGTGGACAACGTTACCCTTGAGAAGACCGCTGGAACTGAAGCATCCCCTGTCCCTGGGATGTAGACTTAGAAGCACAGAACTTGATTGATTCATTAAATATGTGTTTGTGTTTGACTCTGAAGTCAGCAGTGTCCTAAAACTATTCCATGGACACAAGGGACTAAATTCCAATTTATAGTGCAATTGTTAAACTGGCACAGAGGCCATGAAAAGTTTCAAGACAGACTGGCTCTTAGCACCCATGAAATATGAGCAGATTCCAAAAAAATATTTGGAAATTCTCCTTGGGACTCATATAGCCATTTGTAATGTGAAAATTGAAAGAAGCAAGCACAAAAACTGCTAGAATTTGGTGCAATTCCATCTTATCATAATAATCAAATGAGCTAGTACTTGTCCAATGCATTCTATGTACCAAGGTCTATGCCAAGGATTTCATTAACTTTATCTTATTTAATTCTCTCAGTCATCTTAAGATACTGGCATTGAGTGTGTGTGTGTGTGTGTGTGTGTGTGTGTGTGTGTGTGTGTTTTATCCTCACTGGAGGGTATTTTTCTATTTATTTTTAGACAGAGTGGAAGGGAGGAGGAGAGACAGAGAGAGAGAGAAAAATATCAATGTGAGAAACACATCGATTGGTTACCTCCCGCACTTGCCCCAATAGGGGCCAGGGATTGAGCCTGCAACCGAGGTATGTGCCCTTGATCAGAATTGAACCCTGGACCCTTCAGTCCACAGGCAAAGCTCTATCCACTGAGCCAAAGCGGCTAGGGCATGGCATTAACTTTATATTACAAATCACAAAATTAAATCCTTCAAGGATTACCTAGTTTGTAGAGGATTGCATAGCTCTTGAGCTACAGAGGTAGAACTGAGGTGTACACCAGGTCTTCCTAATTACACAGGACAGCCATGGTCAATACTTGCATCTTGTTTCCCAAATTGTACTTATGAGATGGCAAGCCCCCTCCCTGCTTGTATCACCATAACCATGCCTCAGCTTCTCTAATCTCCTTTGCTTCTTGCAGGTCAAGCTTCTGCTGTCTCAGGTTACGGCCCTCCCCCACAAACTGCAACAGATACCCGGAAGCATAACATGTAACATAGAAAGAATGTCTAGAATGTATTGCATGCCATATATGGGAGACAAAGAGCCTAGGAAAATATAAAAGGCCAAAACCCCACTTTATTCGTGGCTCAGCCTTGAGAGCTGGCTCCTCTGAGCCAGCATGGGTGCAAATGAACAGTCCTTTTCTGAACCTCTGAGTGCATTTGGTTTGTTGCTTCTCGCCAGCCTGATTTCTGCCATAACACATATGCCTGTTTAGGCTTCTTCTATGAAGCCTTCTCTGATAACACTCAGAATTTTTTTTTTAATATATTTTATTGATTTCAGAGAGGAAGGGAGAGGGAGAGAGAGATAGAAACATCAATGATGAGAGAGAATTATTGATTGGCTGCCTCCTGCTTGCCCCCCATAGGGATCAAGCTTGCAACTCGGGCATGTGCCCTTGACTGGAATCGAACCTGGGACCCATCAGTCGGCAGGCCGACGCTCTACCCACTGAGCCAAACAAGCTAGGGCAACACTAAGATTTTTACTTCACTCTTACTTCCATCCGAAAATCTACTGTCATTATCACCAATGACTATCTCACCTACTTTAAGTAAATGGACACAGATTTACTCAGGACTACAAACAAACAAAAATAGACAATAAACACTTTCTGTTGAGGTTATCTTCTGTTTAGTCTTTCTTTCTTTCCATTAATCATCATCTGTGCTAATAAAATATTTTTTGCCAAAGCCTTTATTTGCATAAAACTCCCAGTGTTTGCTCAGGTTATCATAAGGATATGAATAACAGCTAGTATTTATTGTACATTATTTATGTTTTGGGTACACAGCAAAAAGTGTTACATGCGACATCTCACTTAACCTGCATGAGAATCCTGTGAGGTAGATATTAACACTTCTATTTTCTATGCAAAGAGACTCAGAGAGAGTAAGTAATGTGATCAAATTCATACCACTCCATGTAGTTCCAACATCTCTATTCTTTTAAATAAGTATCTGTAGTTCACTTTAATAGAATATTTTTAATCAGTTATTTAAAGATAATCCTGACAAATTCTCTAAAAAATGCTGCTCATCATTTATTTCTAAGAGAATGTCTCACCTCTATCTGTGTGTCCTTCCATTTTTCCTCTGCCTTCATTCTGCGCCCGCTGCCATCTTTAGCTAGCCCTCTTCATTACTATGCATCATGCTGCCCAGGTGGAGTAAACTAGAGTATTTTTATTTAGCTCCCTTGGGAGGTGGAAATACTAATTTCCCCAGTATATCTATATTTTAAAAACCTCCTTTATCAGACTCCAATAAATACTTCCCGTAAAACACCATTCACTGTCCATCCTACTGTGGGCGAAAGGGGCCACATGCTGACCTGACAAGCTCAGGAGAGGCCTGCATGGCAGTTTTGCAGATCTGAAGTAACCACAAAGGATGGTCTGAAATTAAACCTTAACTAAAAGCAGTTATGGTGGGCAGTTACGTCCTAGGCAGATATCTTCACTGATAAGGTCAATCTTTACCGTAACTGAGCCTATCTGTCTTTTTGCATCTATGATAACATGTCCTTGGGATGTCTGGGTAACTTGTGACTTCCTTTTTTATGGAGCCCCTGGGGCACAGCCAGGTGTGCAGGGCCCAGGACAGATACCACAGATTCCTTGTTAATTGTTCCTGCACCCACCTAAGTATGTGTCCATCATTTTGCTCTTTATCCTATCACAGAGGTTCCCCCCCCCCACTTCACTTAATCCCACCTCCTTAAATCTGTCACCAATGAATTTCATGTATAAATACGGATGTAACCCTGCCATTCTCCGGAGCACTATCTCAATTCGTTGAGGTTCTGCTTCCTGGCATATGTCGACAGTTTGGCTCAAATAAACTCACAAAATTCTTTACAGGTTTCAATGGTTTTTTACGTTAACACTACCTACTATCAGGTAAGAAGTTTTCATTTTAACTTTCCTCGTGTCCAGTGATTCCGTAAATTCTCCCCAGAGGAAGGAAGGATGGACCAACACTTGACATTTGAGCTTGATAGGCCACCACTGCATGCCAAGGACTGCTTGAAAGTGAAGAATAAGGAACAGAATTGTTTTAACATCCTCGTTATGGACATAGGGATTAGAATGAAAAGAAGACGAATTTGGATGCTGACTCTCTTATTTAGGAACCACGTGGTGTTGGGGAATTATTCACCATTACTAAGACCCAATTCTCCTATCTGAGATAGATCACGTGCACATTTCACTGAATTGTTTATCCAGTCTGTACTTGTCGAATGCCTATGTGCCACAGTTCCTGTGAAGATTGATTGGGAGACTGGTATCAGGCAAGGCCTGTGGTTGGGGTTTAACACATGAATCACCTAAACCAACACAGAAGCTAAATGCCATCTGCCAATCTTGTGAGAGACTGGGGAATTCCATTGGACCTTCTATTATTAATCCCATTTGTTTTGAAGGAACCTCTCTGAGTAGAATACTCACAGACTCTTTTAGAGATAAGAGAGGTCGGGGAGCAAAGAAGAAGGGTCTCTGGGAATATAATTACAATATTTAGTCTGATAAAGAGTAAATGTGAAAGTTAAATGCCATAAGGCAGTGGTTCTCAACCTTCTGGCCCTTTAAATACAATTCCTCATGTTGTGACCCAACCATAACATTATTTTCATTGCTACTTCATAACTGTCATGTTGCTACTGTTATGAATCGTAATGTAAATATCTGATATGCAGGATGGTCTTAGGCGACCCTTGTGAAAGGGTCCTTCGAACGCCAAAGGGGTCGCGACACACAGGTTGAGAACCGCTGCCCTAAGGCATAGTATATTCATCACAGCTAGTTAAACATGCAACAAAATACCTTAAGTATGGATTAGAATTCAAACAATCAGAAACTGCTAGAAAAATATAAAGTATATGTTCAGAAAATAAGGAGTTCAATCAGCTGGGAATTCATGAAATGTTCCCAGAGAACAGGCAGCTAATAGAGATGTGGAAGATATATTTAAATGCTCATTGTGATTTTCATGCAAATGATGCCACGATGCAGACACTGCCTGAGGGAGAACTGATCTCTGCTCACCTATCCCTTTCTTGGGGAGGCTGATTTCCCAGCCCGAACGAACACCTGGCTGCCAGGTTCAGTGCACTTCCAGGTAAGCTGCTTTCAAACCAGAGAGGAAGAACGCTTTTTGAATGATTCTGCTTCCAAGTACATCTCCACTTCCTCCTTACTTACTCCATGTTATTCTAAAAATCAGAGCAAGGGGGGCTCTTTGACACCACTGAGTCCAAAGATTTTGTTCAACACTAAACAAATACAGGCTCAAGTATGTTAAGGGACATACAGCTTGTCCAGGAGGAGAGTCTAGGAAAGCTGTGAATGTGGAATGGAATAGGGTAGCTACTCTTTTGTGAAAGCCTATTATGCTGCAAGCACAGGCCAAGGTGCTGTAAACACATTGTCTCCTTTGCGCAGCATATTGAGCCTATGAGTGGATATTGCTAGCTTTATTTAAGACAGAAGGGAATTGGAGAATTGAAGTGACCTTCCCAAATAACTGGTCATTTATCTCTAGTCTTAACATAGATGTTTAACCTCCAAACCAATCTTCTTTGAATTTTATAGCCTGCCTCGCTATACATTTATTTTAAAAAATGTAAGAAAGAAAAAAATTCCAAGCCATGAGTACAACAGAAGTTCTATGTCAAAAACCACCAGTAGCAAATGCATTGATGTCTTTTTTCCTTCTTATTAACTAGTTATTTTGATATAGACATGCAATCTAGATATAACAATTTTATCACTCACAAGAAGGAAAACACCCTATAGGCATTTTGGAGGCTTTGTTTCCTTAATGAAGAAGAAACAACTTGAATGTATTAAGAACATTTAACTCACACTTCAGCAACCTGATTGATGACTTTGGAAAACACAGTTTACTCTACCTTAGCAAGTTACTGGAATTTTTACTATATTACACAGGACACTGGCGGTGGGGTAAGGGGAGGAGTTGTACTGTTCCATATTTATTTAGCTATGATTAATATTGTGTTGAATAATAATTTTTAATTTCCATTTTTAAAATATATTTATTAATTTACCTCCTGCCAATACGTGGCTCTGGTTGCCACTATTTAGAATTTATTTCTGTCCAGCCTAACTGTCATTTGCATAATGGAATGAGGTCCCTTCACTAGCAGTTGGTTGTGGGTGTTGGACAGAGAGACTGGGCTGTAATTAGTGGCATCTGGCCTCTGGTTTCATTAGCATGCAAATGGAACTCCTCCAGGCCATGACAGCCTGGTGGCTTCACAACAGTCACTATAGTGCAGAGCTGCTTTTATAGGCATAGCGGTGAGATTGCTTTTTGGAGAATAAACTGTGTATGTCTGAATGAATTTGACTGTCTAGCTTGGCATCCTGGAATCTTAGGGATTTTTTTTCATGAAGAATAAATAGGACTGCAATATGCCAGTCTCAACCTTCCCTTTCCATTTTTAGGCTATGAAAAGTGTAATCTGTCTGGTCTGCCTCTATTTCCCCAATAAAAAAACTTACTTTTCTCCTTGTCTTCTATTTTTCCTTTGTTAAACTACCCAGTTTCATCTTTATAATATACAATTTTGTTTGTTTATTTGGTTTTTACTCATGTGAATACCTTAATTAAGAAATAAGGTTCTCTATTCCCTATTTTGCCGTGTCTAGACTCTTCCCCATGGTTTTCATAGGACTGCTGATGACGGTGGAGAGATTGTAATTAGAACTAACCCTTCTTGGAAGCTTGCTATTTACAAAGAACTATTTTATCCTCATTTGATTTTCTCACCAATTCAATAAATCGGAACTATTAAAACTTTTATTGTCAGATTAAAAATTAAATAATAGAAAGAAAAAAAATAAGTCATAGAAATGTCCTGTAACTCTACTAAAGTCATTCAGTAAGTGCTATGGCCAGGGTTTAAATTCTAGCCTCTCTGACTGGAAAACCCCATTTTCTTAGCCACTTTGCTTTACCACCTCCCAACAAACAAAAACATGTCTAATGTCTAGAAAGTAATTCTGTGCTCTGAGAATTCCCTGAACAATAGAATTTTATTATTACAAAAACATACCAAGCCTCATGATATAGAAAACTTGTCACAGTGACAACCTTGAATGTTTTACTTATTGGTACTTGGATGTTTATTTGATTCTTGCATACCAATGTGATTTTACTTCTTGTCATCTTATAGGTTAAGACCACTTTTTTACAGAGTCTCGAATCTCCATCTCATGGATTGTTTATGGGTGTTACATGACAATTGTGTTTCTTGGCTCAATAGGTTTGGCAAAACTTGGGTTAAACAACATTACCAAGTTTTCCCTAGAGCAGAATTTCCAAAAGCCTTTAATACTTAATTTGAATATACCTAACTTCAAGGGAGGCTGAGACTGTGTTTTTTGTTGTTGTTTTGAATTTTTTTCACCTTGACTGTGTGAAGTTCTATTTGCCAGCAAGGACAAAGTTTCAGAGGTTGTGGGTTAAGAACAGTTGAGTAGGCAATGTCTTATTTCTAGTGTACCTATATAACCCTGGGCAATAAATTAAAATGTAGCCCTATGTTTCTCAAAGGCCTTTGAATCACACATATTATTCACGCTTTGATTCACAGAAGTCACCGCAATGCAGAAGAGTAAAATATGTCTCAAATTGTCACTGCAAAGATTAAGGTAGAGAACACACGCAAAGTACATAGTCTAGTAACTAGCACAGAGCAAATAATCAAAGTTCCTTTGAGCTAAATACGAATCAACCTCTAGAACTTTACATTGTGTTGTTTTTCTTATCTAATACAGCTAATTTTGAAGTACTAAAGTGTGATTGACAAGAGATAAAAAGCCACAACCATCATCCTTAATAACCGTCAGTGATCTGTAGTGAATTAATGGCAGGGGCCTCTCTCTGTTGCTATCAATTACACATATTATAAATGGATTGGCAAAAATCTGCCAAGGCATTGACTGTTAACAGGGATTGACACCTTGGTTATTGCTGGTGTCAGACATTAATTTTGGAGAGTGCAACCAGGCCACATTAAAATGCATATTGTGATGGTTAATGGTGTGAGATAGAAGACCCTTTTAAAAAGTTTTTTGAGCTGTAGGTTGGGGGAGAGATATATGCACATGTCTGAGAGAAGAAGTGTGAGAGGAGACTGTGCCCACACAATGATTACTGACACATGCCAATAGAGCTCTTATAAATGAAATATTTTGGGCTGTTAATCTGAACTTTCCTACATTTGTTAAATAAAATCTAGAACAATCTTAATATTGTAGCTATTAAAAATAACTTACTTTTAAAATATTAAATCTTAGCCCTGGTCAGTGTGGCTTGGTGGGTTGGAACATTGTCCTCATACACTGGAAGGTTGTGGGTTCTATCCCTGGTCAGGGAATGTAAGGGAGGCAACTGATAGACCTCTCTCTCTCTCTCTCTCTCTCTCTCTCTCTCTCTCTATATATATATATATATATATATATATATATATGCTTAAGCATCCTCAGGTGAGGATTAAATATATATATATATATATATATATATATATATATATATATATATATATACACACATATATATACACACACATATATATACACACACACACACATATATATATATATTCTTAGAAAAGTAAAATTAAGTATTTCTTCACTGGATCTCAGAGTAAACTTATGGGGGGAAAGGAGATGTGGAAATTGAGATCAGGTGGTTTAACTTACCCAAGATATTTTGCATTTGGTTGGTAAAAGAGCTAAGACCTGGACACAACTTTCAGAAGAGCCGGTCTTTTTTACAAGCACATTATCTCCCTAGAGCCCCTAAGATTGGAACATGGGTGATATAAAGGGTGGCAGAAGGGATGATGATGGAACTTCTGAAATGGTGCATAGGAAATCGCTTAAACACAGCCTTGTTGGCGCCCCAGGGTGCTAAGTGCGAGGCTGGCTTCATCACATGCACTGGAATGCCAGTTCCATTTCCCTTCCCAAGGAGGTCAATGATCCTGGCTCCATCTTCACATTATATTTTTAGTCTGCTATTCTGGCCTGCGAAATGGGCTATAATTACAACCAGCACAGATGAAGAGCTGGCCTGTGGTGACTCTGTTCTTACCAGCTGTGGCTGGGTTCTTATCCTCTTTTCAATCTCCACTGGCATCTGATAGGGTCCTTTTGGAGCTGGATATTGTCCTCAGTTTCACACTGCGCTGATTCTTAGATGTGACAATGTGAGAGCATATCTTTCCCCTGTGGAGAGTTGGGAATACCTCCAAGATTATAAATACTCATAGTCTCCTTAGATATCCTGAAGGAAATTCATTCCCAGTGAGTGGGAAAATAGCATACAGAAGTGTTACTAAAATATTTATTTTACACTGAAAGATGAAGAAGCACCTCAAATATTTATTCTGTGTATAAGCAGGAAAGGCCATGAATATACCCTTTCCATTCGTCCAATTTTCATACTAAAATACCCAAGATTCCTGAGATTCTCAGTTATCATCCTGGATTCTCCTCTATGACTGATATAAACTATCTCCTTGAATGTATGTCTTGGATCTTTGCATCCTTTTGTCATAATGTGCCCACTTTTTCTAAAAAATCTCTATGTGGAGCATTAGTTTCTGTTTGGTTTTTTTTCACCATGTACGAGTGGAAGATTCCTATGTAGGACACATCAACTGCATTGTGTCGGGCACAGTGTTATATATGCATCACCTCTTTGATTCTCATAATAACCTGCAGTAGTCTCCCACGACTGCCATATAAAATATCAAACCATAAACTGAGTGGCTTTAACAACAGAAATGTACTCTCTCACAGCTCTGGGGGCAGGAAGTCCAAGATTAAGGTGTTGGCAGATTTGATTTCTCTTGAGACCTCTCCTTGACTTGCAGATGGCACACATTTTGTTGTGTCCTCAAATGGCCTTTCCTGTGTGTGTGTGTGTGTGTGTGTGTGTGTGTGTGTGTGTGTGTGTGTATCTCTGGTATCCCTTTCTCTTCTGATAAAGATACCAAATCATACTGGAGTAATGCCAACTCCTTATGACTTCATTTCACCTTAAGTACCAATTCAAAGGCCCAATTTCCAAATATAGTCACATGTGAATTCTAAGGGGACATATTTCAGTCCCTACCATCATTCAAGGAGATGGACAGACCTCATCTATGTCTTAGGGGCGGATTCTAGTTTAGCCACATCTTAAAGATGAGGAAACTAAGGTGTGGACAGAGTGTCTTGCCAAATTGGAAGCTGGACTCTTAGCTGAACTGTGTTGGATTGGAAAACCAAGCACGAGTGCTGCTTGCGGATCTGTGCGTAGGAGTCAGCTACAGAAGTCCACCATGGTAGGTCATGGGAACAAGGGCTGAGGGGCTGAGGTGAATCTGCATAGGTCACTGCTAGAGGTAAATTACATTGGAGAAAGGTTTTGTGAGCTCTGAGGGTAAAAATTCCACTTATCAGGAGCTATAGCATGAGTCACATGATAAACATTTATTTATTTGTTTTTGTTAATCTCCATCAGGGGGTATTTTTTCCAACCCAGGTACATGCACTTGACTGGGAATTGAACCATCAACCCTTTGGTGCAATGCTAATATTCCAACCAATGAATCACCCTGGCTAGGGCTGACGGGCATTTATTGAGCATTACTCGCCAGACAATGACTTAAGTGCATGTGCATGCTTGTGTGTGAGTGCACGCACACACACACACACACACACACACACACACACACACACATCACTCACCCACACACATTGAGAGAAAAATCTTATCGTCATTCTAATTTCTCTGATGAGGACCTAGACATTCAGGGAGATTTAACAACTTGGCAAAGAGCATAGTGAGAAAACTGATACTGACCCACTCTGGCTATTCACCTTTTAGTGCACAAGCCTTGATTCATTACACAAAGCTGCATCTGGAGCTTTCAGCTTCCACATCCCACCTCATACTCTCTCACTTTCATTCAAAGTTCCTGATGAAGAAACCTATCATGAGTCCTTCTCTAAGACTGAGATGAGCATCTTCAAAAGACACAGTTGGACAAACGTAAGTTTATTCTGCAACATATCTATATTTTGCAGGTACAGTTTTACAAAATAAGGTTATTTACGCATCTTTCCAGATGGTTTGTATTCTCATGACATGTGTAGCCTTTTCTATGGCATACTATTCCATCAGCCCATCAGAGTCATAACAATGACCATCTCTTATATAGCTTATGTTCTAAAGTCTTTTCCTAAGCCAATGCTATAAACCTCTCTGATTTTGGTACTCTAAAGCTTTTAAGACCAAGTCCATTTTTTTTGGTCCATCAACTGAAAGAAAATAGAGATGGTGCTAGCTAAGGCAGCATGTATTTATCAACTGGCAGGCACTGAAATGACCACTGTAATTGTGTGTGTGAGTGTGTGTGTTTAATTAGTTAATCCTCGAATTCTGTGAGTAGATTTGATCTATTATTATTCTTATTTTACGTGAAGAAACTGTGTTTTACATATAAATTACTGACATTTTCTATAGGCAAGTGGTAATGACAGCATTGTGATTAAAGTTCTATGATTTATAAACTGTTAGATAGATGGATAGATGAAAGGTAGATAGATCTTCAGCAGGCATTATTTCTCTCTGGAAAAATGTCTGCATGGAACCAAAATATATCTCAATAATTTCCTAAAATCATAATACCTTCTTATTTGGCTTCTATAAAATTTTTTCTATAGTTTTGAATAAATTATCCAACTCTGGACCTCCTCTCATGGCTTCATTCTTTCTATCTATAATTTCTGGATAAAATCAACTTCATATTGGATTCATATTAGCAGATTCACATTGAAAACATATAAAACATAGGATTCCAATACATATTTTTAAATGAATGGATAAATGGTTAGCATTCAATAAATTATTTCCAAATATTGCATTATAAATGTTATAGAGTTAGTTAGGGTAATTGTGAGGTTTTTCTCCACTTGCCTACAATGGAGAACAAGAAAATTCCTTTGGGTTCTTTCAAAATAGATTCTTCTGACTCTGTAATAGGTACCTGTGGGATTGATTGAAGAACAATGCCATATTAGGAGGCATAGTGGTTTGGGGAAAGCCAGGAAGCATTTTCTATTGAGGTAAAGATAAAAGAGCCTTTTCTTAGAGAAAGTAGTAGCTAAGTGCTTTGTAAAAGTAACAAAGCAGAATCATTAGTTTAAAGAAAAAATAGCACTGTCAGAAATTATATATTATACCTTTTAAAGCAAAGTAAGAAGTCAAAGGCATTGTCCCAACCTCATGATCACTTTTTTTCCCCTAGATAGGTTTATACTAATAATGCTGTAATTTGTACCAGCTAACTCTTTTTAGAGAATCTAATTTTTTTTTTGCATTCACGTATTGAAATATATCAAGGAGTAGACTAAGCCTTAATTTCTGTCTTATTTGGACTGAAGGCATTAATCCTGCTCCGAGTACAGGTGCTATGCCACATAATGGGAAGGGGAGGAAAAGGCTTTCATCTATATTCCACTCAAAAGTAAATTAGAGTACAGAGGAGTCAGGCATGTGGAGAGCCCTAGGGAATTCCGTGTCATGGCTGAGTCATCCAAAAGAGGGGTGGGATGGCAGAGCTTTGGCAGAGACCCAGGATGAGGAATTAAGACAACAGTAGTGATGAATCAGATATAATGTCTCAGGTATTACATCTACTATAAAATTAATTTAACTACAGGATTCTCTGTTTTCTCATTTGTACCATGGTGAGAGGCAAAGGAAATTATTTCTAAAGTCACTGAGATCCAAAACCTTAAGTGTAACTTCCCTTCCCTCTCTCCAACCCTTTTCATTCAGGGGCATTGAGGACTAGGATGAAGGCTTATCCAAGCTTCCTAGTGTTAACATACGGGAGCCAAAGTCAAGGCTACAGCGAGGGATTCTGTGCAAAGTACGGGTACCAGAGGGGCTGGAGGCTCCAAGCAGCACCCACTTCTGACCTTATGTATGTGCTTTGAACCTGACAATTCATCATTATTTCTTTTCCCAATATTTGGCCCTGCATAAATTACACCGTGCAGTGGTAAACTGGCAAGCATTTCTTGAGTGTGTTCAAGAAGCTCCATGTCTCCTGAAAGATGCATAAGGAATAAACCACAGGAGTGTGAGACCGGTGTGTGGGAGAACAGAATGGTATGGTTCGGGTTCAATGCAAAGAACCCGAGGAACCTGCTCTGAGGTCTCTGGGAAACCTTCATAGCGAAAGGGCATCTGAGGAACGGCTTAAAGGTAAGTGAAGGTATGACGTGCAGGGGGAAGAAAACATCTTCAAGAGAAAGAAAACTCTTATAGTTGATTCACAATGTGAAGCTCTTATCATTTGAAACGGCAAGACTTGTGACTAACTCAGAGATGCGGTCAATAAAATATGCATTAAACTGCAGTGAATTGAGCCTGGCCTGTGTGCTCAGTGGCTGACCATCTACCTGTGAATTAGGATGTCATGGTTTGATTCAAAGTCGGGGCACATGCCCAGGTTGCAGGCTCAATCCCCAGTGCGGGGCATGCAGGAGGCAGGGATCAATGATTCTCTCTCATCATGGATGTTTCTGTCTCTCTCTCTCCCTCTCCCTTCCTCTCTGAAGGCAAAAAAAAAAAAAAATGTAGTATAAAAAAACAACCAAAGTGAACTGACAGATTGCTCTCTTTTCCTGGATTTGGAGGAGGCCCAGATTATGAGAAAGGAATGAAAGTTAGATCCTCTGTTCTGACAATATTGTTAAGACTTTCTGCATTGTTTTACCTTACTTTTAGTTCTTTTTCAGATTGTGATGCTATACCTGTAAGCAAAATGCCATAAAGTATGCGCATCATATTTTGCCTGTTTGTCTGTATGTTCAAGTCTTGGTCAGGGTACATGCCCCGCTTGTAGGCTCAATCACCACAGGGAAGGTTCAGGACACAGCCGATCAATGATTCTTTCTCATCATTGATGTTTCTATCTCTCTCTCTTTCTGTCTCCCTTCCTCTCTGAAATAAATAAAAATATATTTTTTTAAAAAAGAAAGGGCAAATAAAAATAGCTATTTTGTCTTGCTTCAATCTAACACTTTAGTCCTCCACATGTTCTGAAAGTAGCCATATGAAGACAACTTAGCTTCTAAGAATTTTGTGTATATTTAGAGCCATGTTTTTCAAAAGAATTGATGGTAACTCAATCTAGAATGTCCAGTAAATAGTATATGTTGTCATTTAATGAATGTTTTCTCCTCACTAATTATTTAGTTTACTATATGCTCCCTGTACATATAAATAGGAAGATCAATGAAAATTATCCCCTAACATTGATGAGAAGTAGTTAAAGGTTATTTGATTTTCTACTACTTTCAGGAAAAAAAATATCATGTTTTTGATAATAAGATCCAAGATAAGCCTCTCCCCAGTTCTTCTACTTTTCTGTGCAACTTTCTCAGCATATCAAACCCAAACTGCTTTACATGATTCCCAAATCCATCACAATTCCAGGTCTAATGTAAGACATGTTAAGTTCCTTCTTTCCTAAGCATCTTTTCTAACTCGTCATCCTCCAAGAACCAGCTCAACAATCTACTGGTTAGATAAGTGTTCCTTATCACTTTGAACGTATTTGTTTGGGAGACAGAAGAGAGAACATAGTAAGCTAATTGAGGGCCAAGATTGTACAGATATATGCTTTTATGTCTATATCCTAGCCCAAGGTTGAGATGAGTGGTCATTCAATCCATGATTAGGGACTGTCTACAAGGATGAGAATTTGCTCCTATTCCTTTGAGATGATACCAAACAGGAATGGCTTTATTAAGGAGAAATCCTCTGCTTACTTAACCTGATAGAATCCTGCAGCATATGCTAGCTAGCTCGTTAGTTCAGAAAATATGCCAAAATGATCATAACAGCATCTCATCATTTGTAGTCACTGATCCCAAGATCAGAAGTGATTGTTGTGGCTTCATTAAGCCCACTGTCAATGAAATCTTAAGTGCATCCTTTGAATGGAGGACTTTCTCCCAGCCACTCTAATCATAGAAGTGGTCATTTGCACTTGCGTGCCATCAACTCTACATTGTTTCTGGAGTGGTACATTTAATTCAGTGTTGCAGAGTTACAGGAGAGGGAGAAGAATTCAGCTTTTGTCACACTGCCGACCTCAATAGATACTGAAGAGTCCCCGACTTATGAAACTATTGATCCTTAAATCTCACCTGCTTCCTATTCTCCACTCTCTTACCCTCATGAATTTTCCAAGGTCCTCTTGGTTCTTTTAAAAAGAAGTTACTTAAAAAACAGGCTTGCCATTGTACATTATCTCCACACATAACACCTAAAAGGTCATTCAGTCTTGTATCTCTGAAGCAACTAACCTTCTTGGGAAGTAAGTGAAATATGTCTCTTTGCTGCTGATTGTTCAAAAATAGGAAAGAAAGGTAGAACAATAGGCACATTATGCAAAGTGTTTCTGAAAGAGAACTTATAAATTGGTAATTTGGAAAATCAGTGGGTTGCAGGCGAGACACAGCATCCTCTATTGAGCTTTCAGCAACAACAGAAGTGTCATTTGAGTACACTCTTTAATCAAACTTTTCACAATCTATACCCGGTCTATGCAGAATTAAGTGCTTGGGGCTGAGTGATATATTCCAATGCCTCCTATTTCCATGAGATGTAAGAAGCTGCTTTATCAAGCTCATTTTTCACAGCAGGGAGCTCAAGCAGAGAGAAAGGTTAAGCAGTACATCCAAGGTCATGCTGAAAATGAATGGTAGAAATATTTTTTCTTATCCTTTCCTTTGGACTCAGTGTTCCTGTTACTTACAAACAATGATATTACTAATACCATTTTTCATCAAGCTACTCACACATTCTTTCATTTAAAAAAATCTATTTGTATTGGTTTTAGAGAGGGAGAGGTAGAAACATCAACGATGAGAGAAAATCATTGATAGGCTGCCTCCTCTAAAACCGCTACTGAGAATCAAGCCCACAACCCAAGCATGTGCCCTGACCAGGAACTGAACCTTCACTTCCTGGTTCATAGGTCAGTGCTCAATGACTGAGCCACACATCGGCAGGGCTTCCCACACTCATTCTTACCCGGTAACAACTACACTGACTTCGGCTGGTCAAAGAAATACTCTTACTCAAGGGAAAGGCAAGCCTCTTTTCCTAGCACTAGGAAATAAATACTAACTGATCTGAACAAGCACTGATAAGTTCAGTCTCTAATTAAAATGGATGCTCCAGGGGTAAGTATATAACCCAGATCTGGATAATGAGTATTAAATATAAATAAGTTGTAGGGCTTCTCTTCCTGACATAAACTGCAGAGTCTTACATCTACTGTTGTATGTGATATAAGGATGCTTGGAGCTATGGCAACTGCTTTTGTCCATGAGGTGACCAACAGAAACATGAAAATAGCTTGTGGTCCTGGGGTATATTTGTGAGCCAGTATAACAAACCTGGAACCACTTGTCTCCAGACTTCTTGTTGAATGAATTAACTAAAAGTCTGTGTAGTGAAAGCCACTATTATTATTATTATTTTTTTTTTGCAGTGAAAGCATCACTAATAGATGAGCTCAGAGTACATATCACAAGCAGACTGCCTTGTGCTCTTGCATAGAAAATGGGGTTAAGTATCACATGCTCTCACTTATATGTGGAATCTAATGAACAAAATAAACTGACTAACAAAATAGGTCCAAAGACATAGAAGCATAGAACAGACTTTGGAACCTCAGAGAGAAGGTGGGTGGATGGTAAGAGATCAACTAAAGAACTTGTATGCATATATGCATAACCCATGGGCACAGACAATAGGGTGGTGAAGGCCTAAGGTGTTGGGGAGCTAGAAAGGGT
Organism: Myotis myotis; assembly: GCF_014108235.1. NCBI lineage: Eukaryota > Metazoa > Chordata > Mammalia > Chiroptera > Vespertilionidae > Myotis > Myotis myotis. Next base: position 34,000,268 of record NW_023416323.1, on the reverse strand, counting down.
CAATGGGGAACAAAGGGGTCATATGTAATATGTTCAACAATAAAGATTGAAATAATAATAATAATAATAATAATAATAATCCTGTATAATAAAAGGGTAATATGCAAATTGACCCTAACAGCAGAATGACTGGTCACTGTGATACACACTGACCACCAGGGGGCAGACACTCAATGCAGGAGCTGCCCCCTGATGGTCAGTACACTCCCACAGGGGGAGCGCTGCTCAGCCACAAGCCAGGCTGATGGCTGCCAGCACAGCGGTGGTGGCGGGAGCCTCTCCTGCCTCCTCAGCAGCACTAAGGATGTCCAACTGCAACTTAGACTTGCTCCCTGATGGCAAGTGGACATCCCCTGAGGGCTCCCGGGCTCCCAGGGAGCAGGCCTAAGCCAGCAGGTGAACATTCCCTGAGGGGTGCGAGAGGGCACAGGCTGGGCTGAGGGACCTCCCTGAGTGCACAAATTTTTGTGCACAGGGCCTCTAGTATTAATAATAATAAAACGGAAGTGGGGCTGGTTGGGTAAGCAGTAACTAAGACTTGAGTGGACAGGGAGGGTCACTTAAGTCTATATATTGAAGGGCAAATAGAGTAGAACTGATGTCCTCCTTATGCCACAATGATAAACAAGTTTTAATAGAAGTGCAATAGACTCAATGCTGGCTCAGGCTAGGTGAAGGTTCATAAAAAGATCAGACCAAAGGAGCAGTCATAAGTAGCACAGGCTGCAATAATATTACACAAAACTGAACTGGTTCCAGTAATTTGGTATAAACCAAAGCAAGTGGACACAATACCAAAGTCTAGCCCCAGAAAAACCTGGATATGGGCTAGAATCAGCAAACCATCAGAAAAATCTAGCCTGCTGCCTATTTTTTAAATAAAGTTTTATTAGAACACAGACATACCCCTTGCTTATGTATTACATATTTCAATGGCAGAAACAAACTCTAAAATAGCATTTGCTCGGTGGCCCCTTATAGAGAAGTTTCCTGACCCTTGGGGCTGAGCGTCCTATGAGGAGTTGATAGTGTGGAGACACAGAGAATCCTTAGATACACAAAAAATATAAGAAGTGGAAAGAAATGAACCAAAAAAGACTAAACATCCTTTTGGAGACATTTGAGTGGGTAAAAGGAATAACTGCTACCTTAGAACATGACAAAAAACACTTTGTATCTACACCAGTGACTAACACTACAGTAAATGTTGTGTTTGCATAACTGAATAAAAGAACAGACACATTTATAGCCCTACTAGCATGTTACAGAGGGATCTTTTGATATGCTGATCATCTGACTGCCCACTGGGCCTGGCATTTAGGCAGGCGACCTAAATTACTTAGTGCACAGGCAGAACAGCTCAAGGTGCAGTGGAGAGGGAGGTGTGGGCTTTGGGTGCTGAGACGGGGGAAGAGGCGACAGTGGGGCTGACATACAAAGCTTTGGATTTCTATTTTATCTTAGGGACTAAAGGCCCGGTGCACGGAATTCATGCATAGGTGTGTGTGTGTCGGGAGGCGGTCCCTCAGCCCAGCCTGCACCCTCTCTCAATCCAGGACCCCTTGGAAATCCCTCTCGCAATCTGGAACTGCTAATTCCTAACCACTCGCCTGCCTGCCTCATTGCCCCTAACCACTCACCTGCCTGCCTGATTGCCCCTAACCACATCTGCCTCGGCCTCCACTACCACGGCTTCGTCTGGAAGGATGTCCAGAATGACGTCTGGAAGGTCATTCGGCTGTCCAGTCTAATTAGCATATTATGCTTTTATTATTATAGATTGCTTTTTGCCTGAAGCCTGACTGATGTTTTAACATTACCCATCAATGCAATTACACATACTGTGGATCTGAAATTGCATTCCCCAAACTAAGCATCATCAAAAATGCAACAAAGGAAGAGATGGCTCATGACAATCCAAATGCCTCCACGTAGAAAGAAAAATAAACATTTCATTTTCATAAAACTTGCTTTGAAAGCTGAAATTCACATAACGAATTCATAAAGAGACTTTGCTATAATAGGAATAATTTGGCCCTAAAATATGAGCTGCTTTTATTCGTATGGTAATTGCCTGGCAGTATTGAAGGTGTTCTCCGCTTTCTTGCAGCTCATGCTTATAGTGTTGCCAAGAAGTAGAAAGCCTAGTGCAGGATGCCTCATGGCTGAAATTTCACCCTGAGATGTGTGAGCCAGGAGACAACATTGCAGCCAGTGTCTGAACCATGTCTCTTTACTAATTACAACCTGCAAAAGTAGAATCCTCGCCTTACTTACTTGTACCATCCTTTACTAGTAAACCCAGTAATTAAAATACTATGGCAAAAAAAAAAAAAAAAGAGGCCCAGCCTGTGTGGCTCAGTGATTGAGCTTTGATCTGTGAACCAGGAGGTCAGAGTCCGATTTCCCAGTCAGGGAAATTCCTCTCTGAAATCAATGAAAATACATTTTTGAAAAGATCCTAGTAGAGCTTTAGTTTTAGGATAAAACTTTCAAATGTAGGGAGATCTTCATAAAATGTTCTTGCAGATTTCTTCTGCCTTCACTTCCTGCTTCTCTTGTGTTCTGGATGGTGCCCACAGACCTTATAAGACACAGTCCAGGTATTATCTCCTTGAGTGAGGCTTTTTCCCCTGACCTCCTAGTCCCAATGAATCCCAAACCAATACACTTCCTCAGTGCTGTGCCCTGCCCCGCTGGTATGTACACCATTGGTGATGCTTCCGTCTCTCCTGAGATGCGGGGACAACTTCCTTCCTTCTCTTTAACCCCAGTGTTTAACGCAATGCCTGGGGCTGTCTATTAACAAGTTAATACAGAGTACCAAAGGAATGCCATGAGAAGCCTTTTTCCTCAATGCAGGACCAAGTTTTCTTTTTCAGAGATGAAATGGGATTCCTGATCTGCCTTTAAAGCAAAGTGAATAATAAGTGTAGTTGTGTGGCTTTGAGGAATATGATCTTGATTAGTCTGGGTTGTAATTTGAGGTCTCTCACTAACTAGCTCAGTTATTTGGTATACAACATTCAACCTTTCTGTGTTTTATTATCATTTGCCGCTAAAAAACAAAACAAAACAAATCACAAACAGAAAAAAGAAACATTGGATAGAATTGGATAATCAGATGACTTCTTATATTTAATTTTCTCTGAAACTCTACAAGTGTATTGTGAGAAAAACAGATTTTATTTTCCTTATTCTAGAAATAACTTTTTTTTCAAGGAGAGTGGCATATTTATTTTGATAGTATATACATCTGTGACCTAAAATGAGAAACCTTATCTTACCCAGGTTATTCTAAAAGTAAGGTTAATAAGTTGAATGTAAATACCTTATAAATTTAAGTTTATAAGTTGATAAGTGTAGTACCCCCAAATGTGACATTTTTATATGTGTGTATGTATATGTGATAATATCTATAAATATATATGTAATACTAGTGGCCTGGTGCATGAAATTTGGGCACATTAAAAGGGAATTAATTAGAAGAAATATTTTAATATTGCTATTTGCCCTTTCTCTATAATAGAAGTATCAGAGATGATAGAAAATTAGTAAAATGTATATGAAAATCTCCCTCCTGTCAGAGTCTGGGGCGCTCCATGTGATCCAGAGTCAAGTCCCTGCCCATCTGCATGCACCTCGAAATCACGTGAGACCCAGACCCAGCTGGCCCCACCCCTGTCAAGCCCCACAGGGCGGGGGGCACAGCCTCAGGTCCCTGGCCTGGCGCCAGGCGGAGGGCATGGCTTCAGGTTCCCCGGTGCAGCCTCAGGTCCCCCGGCCCTGGCACAAGGGTGTGAGATTGTGAGGGTGTGACACCTATTTGCATATTAGTGCTTTATTATATAGATAGTAGTATATATTTACATTGTATATAATAGTCTATAAAAATCCTAATGCTAATTATGATGCAAAGTAGGAGTTACTTGAATTATATTTTATTAAATCTGTAAATTAGATGCAAACTTTCATTTTCTTTTTAGAGGAACAGATGAAAAACATAGATCTGATACTCTACCACCATTAACAGAATTGAATGGCCTTAATTTCACAATAGAATCATTCAATATTCATTTTTTAATTTCTGCATTTGCACATAATATCTCTCTGGAGGCCTCTAACAGATTTGATTGCTTCAGTTTTAATGAGAGCTATCAAAGGTTACTATGAGATGATGATCTATACTTAATTCTGAGATTTCCAAAACATTTGTGCAACTCAGTGCTGTTTAGATTCTTTTTTTAGTTTAATTGTCTCAATGCATTTATCACAATTTTAACTGCATCTTTAATCACTATTAGCATAACCCTTACATTCTTAAAGTTAATATTTTGAGATTTAATATGGAAAAATATCACTGAAGGGAACTTAATAACTTTGCTTATGGGGAAACACTGAAAAATAATTTTATGTCTATTTGATATTTTAGATGTGTTCTGATGAAATAATTTTACCTAACCAAGCAATATTAATAATTCTTTCTCTAAATTTTTACAATTATGAATTATTATTCTTACACACATGCATTGGCCAGAGTAAAACTTGTCAAAGTGCTCAGTTAGAGGTGACTGATACACTTACTGATTTTGCAGAGTATGTGTGAGTTCAAAAACAAAAATCCAAACAACTTCTTTATGTATTTAATGTATAACAATGACATTGCAGAAGATGGGAGGATGAAATGTAAGTATACTGACATTCTTGAAGGAATAAGATGTTATTGGAAGGTAAACTGAGACAAGTTAAAGATATGTAGTTTAAACCCTAGAGCAATCAAGAGCTATAGCTTTTACCATTAGTGGAAATAAAATGGAGTACAAAAACTACACTATTAAATGGGGGAGGGGAGGTAAATAAAGAGGGAGAAAAGCAAAAGCAAAAAACCCAATGGGGTAAATAGAAAAATAGCAAGAAGGTTCAGTGAAATGAAGTCATGAAAAGTCTACACTACAATTAAAAATGAAAGAAATCAAGGCTCTTTTAAGGAATGCTAGGTAATTTTTTTTAAATATATTTTATTGATTTTTTACAGAGAGGAAGGGAGAGAGATAGTTAGAAACATTGATGAGAAACATCGATCAGCTGCCTCCTGCACACATCCTAATGGGGATGTGCCCGCAACCATGGTACATGCCCTTGACCAGAATCGAACCTGGGACTTACAGTCCACAGGCTGATGCTCTATCCACTGAGCCAAACTGGTCAGGGTAATTTTTTATTTTTTTATTTGAAAAGGTATAAGAAATATTTAAAATGAGAAAAGACATTCACTCACATATAAATTATTTCTATTGTTTTTAATTCTTATGTAGATTCCAATTTTCAATTAGAATTTTCTATCTGCCTTTAGAACTTCTATTAACATTTAATTTATAGTAATTTTGTAGCAAGAAATTCAGCTTTAGTTTGTCTGAAATTTTTATTTTTTTTTATTTTCACTGCTTATAAAATTCTAGGTTGAGCTCTTTGAAATATTTTTATAAGCACTTTAAAGCTGTCATTTTATTATATGTATTCTGGCTTTCTTACTTTATGAAAATAAATATACTGTAAATCTTATATGTATTCCCTTGTACATAATATGCTTTTTTCTCTAGCTATTCCTAACATTTTTATTTGTTTGTTTGTTCTGTGTCTTAAAACAGGCTATCCACAATTTAATTATGATGTGCCTTTGTATGGTTATCTTTCTCTTTTTTTCTTCTCCTTGGGTTATTATCTTTTCATGTCTGTGATGGTATTAGTTTCCTGTTGCTGCTATAACAAATTACCACAAACTCAGCGACTGAAGACACCACATATTATTTTACCCTTCTAAAGGTCAGAAATGTGAAATGGGCCTTAGTGTGTAAAATCAAGGTGCCTGTAGAGTTGTGTCCCTTCTTCAGGTTTTAGGGAAAAATTCATTTTCTTGCTTGTTCAACTTTCATTAGTAGCCTGCATTCCGTGGCTCACAACTCCTTTAGAGCTGAAACACATTCCATCAAGTTCTGCTTCACTGTCCCTCTGCCTCTTCTCTTTGACCTTCTTGCCCTCCTCTTATAGGGGCCTAGGTGCTTAAATTGGTCCTACGTTGGTAATCCGGGTAATTTCCCCAATTCTAGATTCTTTATCACATCTTTGAGATCTCTTTGAAATTAATTAAAATATTTGGCCTGGCAGGCTTGGCTCAGTGGTTGAGCATGGACCTATGAACAGGAGGTCACAGTTTGATTACTGGTCAGGGCATATGCCCAGGTTGCGGGCTTGACCCCCAATGTGGGGCATGCAGGAGGCGGCCAATTAGTGATTTTCTCTCATCATTGATGTTTCTCTCTCTCTCCCTCTCCCTTCTGTGAAGGCAACTTGGACCAGGAGCTTGAGTCCACATTCTGAAGCATATGGTAACCTATAAGCCCCAACCCCCTTCCCGCTTGTGCCCTAGCCTTGCAAAACTTGTTTCCCTAAATGCTTAACTGACGGAGGCCATAAATCATGCACAGCCCCCACAGGGGGGTTGACTGCTGGCTCCAGCCAGGGCCATTGGTTGTAATCTCACTTTCCCTTTACAACAGTCATAGGGACTGCAAACGCCTGTGACAAAGCCCAGGGGCTAAGAGACAAAGAACTTAGGGTTATATAAGCAGACCCCCCACTGCATTAGACTGCTCAGCTTTTGGAACCAATTCCCCTGAACCAGCCAGCACCAGTGCCCCTGCAATAAAGTGCCTTTTCTGAATCTTCCTAATGCCTGGTTGTTTGTCCTCCTGCCTCCTGGTAATTTCTGCAACACTTCCTTTCTGAACTCAATAAAAATATATTTTAAATATTTAATGCCTTTTGTTAAAATTTTGGGTTCTACTTTGTAATTTTTTATGTTCAATGTCTGATTAGTAGTTTTTGTGGTACAACAAGCCAAAAAACTATTAATAGGTTACTGCAATAAATATTTATTAGCTCACTGCTTGCAGGTCAATGAGGCAGTTCTTTTGGTCTGAGGCAGTACGAAGGATCAGCTTGTCTCAATGCACTAGTGTATACATGGTTATCTGGGAATTGGCTCTCACTATTTTGATACTGGCTGAGCACGCTCACTCATGCAAAAGTGAAAACTGGAATCTGAGTCTTTAATCCTTTAGTCTAGAAAGTTTCATCAAGAAACTGGTTCTTATGGCATAGTGAGGAACCAAGGAGAGCATGCAGGGGTTTGCAAGGCCTCATGAGGTTAACTAGCATGATGGCACATCTGCCACCTTGTTTTAAACAAATCAAGACATAACCATCCCAGACTCAAATGGCGGAAAAATAGGTGCTCGTTCCTGATGGGAGAACACTTACATTGACAAAAGGCTGTAGAAGGTAAAATAAGTGTGGCTATTTTTGCAAACAATCTATCAGAGAGATTTTGTTTTATTTTTTGGAAATAAATATATACGGCTTTACATCTATTATAGGTATCTCATACAACAAATTGGATTTATTGCATGAGATACCTCACATTTTCCCCAACTGATGACAACAGCAATGCTTTGCAGACTCTGAGCACCTCATAAAGTTATACTGATTCTTTATTTCTTACTCCCTGCAGGCAATGAGACAGACCCTGTTTTCTTCTCATAATTATAATTTTCTGAGATTTTTTCCCACCCCAAACCTTCCCACTCTTTAAACATGGTCAGATGCCAATTAATTATCTTAGTCTTCTCTTTCCCTTTACATCAAACTGAGTTCTAAATTGACATCCTTTCTAGCTGGATAGTTGGAGTTATTCCCTTGGAAAATAAAGGTCAGTTCATCTAAGTCACTTGAATGCTCTTTTCTCCAATAACCCAGATGGCTCTATTTTATATTCCTCTGGTAAAATGGAGTGTTTCTTAATGGCTATGCAGGGAAGGCAATATAAAGATCAACTCATTTTGAGTTTTATAGGTTTTCTGTGAAAATTATGCTTCTATCTATTAGTGTTTCTAGTCAACCAGGTGTGTCTCCCCACAGTTATAAACTCAGTTAACCAAGGCACCATGCTCTATCATATTAATTCTGGAGAATCTGTCCTTTTTTCCATTAGATGTTTAAGTAAGGCTTGATAGAGGTTTGATCTATGGCATAATATCATTTATCAACATAGAGACCCATCCAATAGCTGCACCAGAATCATGACTTTTTTAAAACCCAACAGGAAACTTAGGTTTACATATGCAGCTTTAATTTTTTTTAAAAAAGCATTCTGTTTAAAAAGAATTTTTTAAATTTCCTTCCTTTCCAAGATTAGAAGAATTAGTGACTTGATTTAAGAATTACAGCATGGGATCTTTAACTAGCAATCTCAGAAAAACTAAACTTCAAATTAATCTGTAAAGTGTTTAGTAACCATAAAATACAGATAATCACAGAGTTCACCAGAACACTTTCTTCCCAGTCTCCTCTGTAGACTTGATGGGTATATGGGTAGCTGTTAGTGGGCAAATAACTCAGGATTCTGTTTCCTGTCTGGAAGGCAGAAAAAACTAATGCACATTGAAAATACTTATTGTGTTGGACTCTATGATTCACCCACAGCTCTGCCCACTGTGAGGATTTCTTCTCATCTTCCACCTGTGGGATGGTAGTTCAGTATCAATCAATTTTTGGTCACACCAGTATACCCAGCCAAGACGCATGTGAATTAAGCACAAGGTTTCTCTTACTCTTTCTATGAAATTTAATAAACAGCAACCTCATTGAAAAAAGGAGTTGGGAGGCTACAAGAAGGAATGCTCACACATGTGTCATTCAAAGCACCCTACTAATCCCAACAGGAACTGACATACCTTGCATCTCCCACAGGAAGTGACACTACTTTACCACTTGGCAGAAGGAATAAAAGACTCCTCCTCACTCAGTAACAGCTCAGCCAATGGGAGACTGCCGTAACACAGCCAATAAAAAGTCACTATACTTCAAACTTGCCATTTTCTCCAATGGACTCTCTGTTTACAATAGCCCCGCTCACGTCCTTATACAAAAGAGCATTGCTCTCCGTTGTTTCTCTGGACTTGCGTGGGAGCCATTGGGCCTCATGTCCTGAATTGCAATTCTTTGTTGTTTCCAAATAAACCCATTTTGCTGGAGAAATGGCTATTAATCCAAATCCAGCTTTTATGAAGAATGTGCAGTCTTGAGGTCTCTATCTTGGTGTGATTGAGTAGAAGGGAAAAATCCCAGCTTTCATGATCACTGTACATTTGTGTACTTTTCAAGCATTGGATTCAGCTGTAGGAGTGTAATTTTATAAGTACACTGAGCATTTGTGTACTTTTAAAGCATTAGATTCAGCTGTAGGACTGTAATTTTATAAGAATTTTCTTTTGGAAACTCTCAGGTATATAATAAATGCAATCTATATGAAAGTATGTAAATGGTTAAGTTAAAAAATGATTTTTGATAGTGTTATACAGAAAGTACCCATGGTTTCAAGTGGAAGTGTAATACAGGAACCCTCTTCCTCTCTGACCATAGGAGGTAAATCCTTATATATGAGAGCAATAGAAACCACCCTCCACCCTGCATGGGAGAATGATGACATTGCAGATCAGGAATGGCTCAGAAAACACAGAGACCACACCCACAGATTAAAAAAAAATTCCTAGGAAGTGGGATGAGGTGCAGTCTTTTGAAAAAGGTAGACTTCTTAGATTTGGAATAATATCTCTAAAATTTCTAACACAATGTTTGCATTTGAGGTGAGCCTTGAGCAGGTTCAAAAGCCCAACATTAAATGTTTCCTGGGTATAATAAGCATAACTCTGAAACAAGAAAGGAACAGCATAGTACAATATACAGATGATGTATTACAGAATTGTATACCTTAAATCTATATAATTTTATTAACTAATGACAACCCAATAAATTCAATACATTTTTTTTTAAAAAAAGAAACTCCCTGAAAAATTTAAAACCTCAAAAATATATTGGGTATTATTCATGTATTATGAAGAATATTAATGATAGAGTGAATGAATAATAGAAATTTCACAGCATAAGAAAAATTGTGTTTTCCCTTAGTCATCCATGTTAATTAATTTTCATCATTTTGTATAAATGAATTAGAATCCTATATCACAAGAATAATAAAAAATAGTTCTACTTTTTTCAAAACAGTCTTTAATGTTTATTATAGAATAAAATGTTTATAATTTCCATTTTATAGCATAAGGTAACCAATTTCAGCCAATCAATTATTATCCTTATAAAATATTATTCAGGAATTGTAATAAATTGATAACTAGCTAGTAGGCTCATCCTTTCTAAGTAATGTAATAGAGATTCTAATACCCAGATTGGGCAGAATAAGGAATGTAATTGCAATGCCATTCATCCTTAAGTAATCTCCATTATGATGTCTACTCTTCCTATTTGGTGATAATAAGCATTATGAAAACCGACTGTCTTTTGTGTCCATTTGTCATCAGACATTAACAATGTTTACTTGGAATATAATAATGCCCCATTTTGCCATCACTCCTGTTTGGAAACCATTCATTATGGTTACTACATTATAAATAAACCTCCCAGAAGCCACGGCATAGGCAATGGCTGTCACCAGTGTGTGAGAAATAAAACAACCATGAATTACTCACAGATTTATCTACATAAAGCTTTCCTCCCAAGGCATTCTATTCCTGCTTTTGAAAATGTTCAGACCTTGAGATTCTTTTATATCCTTCTTTCTTATCACCGGGTGGTGCTTTAAAAATTCTGAATCTTCATTAATATTTTCTTTCATATTCTACTGTGCATTTGCACATTTTCTAAACACGGATGGAGCAACCAGCAAATGTTAAATGCCTCAGTAAGTTTTGGTCAGTGTCATTTTTAAAAATATATGTTTTTATTGATTTTAAGAGAGAGAGAGGAAGGGAGAGGGATAGAGAGAAGGAAACATTGATGAGAGAGAAACATTGATTGGCTGCCTCCTGCATGCACCCTTCTGGGGATGGAGCCCACAACCCAGGCATGTGCCATGATCAGGAATCAAATCATGACCTCCTGCTTCATGGTTGATGCTCAACTATTCAGCCACACCAGCCAGATCACTGTCATTTTTTAATTAAAAAAAGTCTTGATTTATATCTTTTTTGGTACTGTCATCTCCTTATTAGGAAGCTTCCAGGAGAATGCTAGTTTTAAAATACATTTATCCATTATGTAAAAAGGATCATGGGGAAAATATTATATATTATTCAAATGGAAGAGTTTTCTCTCTTTACCTCCTAAAAATTATATGCCAGAATCTGATGATAGGCTCATATTAGCCTTGGAGTTGCCCTTTATATTTCCTGAGAGCTATTGCATAACTCAACATTTCATAGAATTTCCTTTAGTAAGGCTGAGAAAGTACCTTCTTCACTTTTTTTATCTTATGCTATACACAGTGCCACCTATTTAATCATATAAGCTCATCTTCACCTTTATTTTTGTATAGAATGATTACAAGATAGAGATTGTTGAAAGGCCAGACTCTGGGTAAATAGAAAGAAACTGTTCTGGAATTGTTAAATGGATAGGTATGCCTTTTATGACAAATATGCCCTCTCACAATCTGGGAGCCCTCGGGGGATGTTGAACTGCCTGTTTCAGCCCAATCCCGGCAGGTCAAGATATCCCATCAGTGCATGAATCTGTGCACTGGGCCTCTAGTATGCATATAAGATCTTTGCTTGATCTCTTCCCACCCTCCCCCTCCCCCTTCCCTCTGAGATTCTTTAGTCTGTTCCATGTTTCCATGCCTGTACATTGAGCATCTGCCCCCTGGTGGTTAGTGCGTGTCATAGCTAATGGTCGAATGGTCGGTTGCTTAGGCTTTTATATATATAGATTCTCCACATGAGAAGCCATGGTGCTAGTTATGTCCGCAATTTAGAAAGTTAGTTAGTAAAAAACTAGGTATTGCTCTAATTAAACAAACAAGTCACACCTTAATATACAAACAAATGTCTGTGTTATTCTCTATTCTCTCATACCATTTTCCCCAAAAAATTTTTTTAAAACAAACCTGTTGTCAGGTTTAAATTAGCTTCCTCGGTTGAAATCAGCAGTCTGAATTTGCAATTGAAATCCATCCAATTAAACAATAGATTGCCTGGAATTAATGGTAATTGAACAATCTAAATTAAATGGGAGAAATTGTGGACAAGTGAAGGAGAAAATAAACATGGCACATTTTAAGCTTGGAAAGGCACGTACATTAATGGGACCATGGAATCATGTTTCTTTGGATGCCATCTGCCTTCATACACATCTATAAAAATCTATGTGGAACCCTATACTGACCTAAAAATTGAGTACCTTGGTAAACGTTGAGGCAAGTAGAATTGAAGAAGTGGTAAGTCCCTACTTTGCAATGGACTTACTTTCTCTTGGTTAATAGGACATGGCAAAATATCCCTGTGTTGCCATCAACCACATAAACTTGACAAGAAGGGATTTTTCACTGCAGAGAGTGTAATAGAGCTCCATCAAAGGGTCCAAGTCTCCTTGCTTAGGCATGATGCAATAGCTAAGACTCTGGAAAATAAGTGCGGTGATGAAACATATATTGATTTGTTGCCAGAGAGAGAGAATTATAGAAATGTAATCTAGCTATGGCATAAGCAATGCTAGGTCTTTAGAGAGATAACTCAAAAAATGTGACTTTTCAAAATGGGTCTCTGGCTAATAGTAGGTGTTGCAAGCAAAGCAAGGCAGCCTATACTCAAAGAAACTTCTATGATCAGTACAAATACAGATGTGCCCCTCACCCAAAATTTGGTTCAGAGACACAGATCGTGCCACAAACACACCAAGAGGTTTATTTATTCCTTAAAAAATGAGGTCTCTGTAAGGAGCAGGCAGCCCTATCAAGCAGGTTCAAAATAGCTTCAGAGAAACAGAGGAGCCAGGCTGAGTTTTTATTGTAGGTAGTAGGTGGGGCTGGGATGTGGGCCAGAACTTTTGTGGTTGCAATACCCCACTTCAACCAGAGAAGCACCCAGGGTTTCTTACCAGCTTGTCCAGCTATAGACACAAAGAGGCTTAAAAGCTGTCCAAGATCAAACATCAAAATACAGAAAAAATGGAGTCAGACCCTTTTTTATTAAAAAAAAAGTTTATATTGATTTTTTTGAGAGAGAAAAAGGGAGAGGGATAGAGAGATAGAAACATTGATGAAGAGAGAAACATCAACATCAACCAGCTGCCTTCTGCACACCCTCTACTGGGGATAGAGCCCACAACCCAGAGATGTGCCTTTACTAGGAATCGAACCAGTGACCTCTTTGTTCATATGTTGATGCTCAACCACTGAACACAGTGGCCTGGTTGGAGTCAGACTCTTCATTATAGAGACTGAGTACTGCCTGAGCAAGGTCAAAATAAGTATGCTTCCAATTTTGCTCTGGGTCCTTCAGACTGAGCTGACTTCCTGACACACTTCATTCTAGCTGGTCCATTGCTATGATACATGAAATGCCAGTATAGTTCTCAGTAAAAGTTCAGGTGGTCCCAACTACCTTCCCTCCTCCTGACCTTGACCCAGCTGTCTCATTTGCCTCTGATTCCCTTTCTTCTCTGATTCAAGACTCTCAGCAGAGTATCCATTATGGAAACACGTTATGGCAAACAAATCTTGGCACCATTGCGGAGTCAATGCCTGGTGCTTAGACCTCTATCTTCTTTAAGAGCTGTCAGCTGTGCTTATGAGTTTGGCTTCAGTATGTCTATCTTCACCCCATTACCTTAGCCTTGGGCGAAGACTTCTACTTCATCCCAATGGTATATGGAATTTTCTGACCAGGGCACCTCCATCCTTAATTGCAAAGTGGGAAATTTGAATATTGAGATTCCTCAGTTCTGTAAGTTTTGACTGTTCCTACCTTCTCAATCTTCTTTCGATATGGCTATATTTTCTTTTCCATTTCTTCAATTATCCTTTCTTTGCTGAATATTTCCAAATAAATGCATCCCTTATATATTTCCTACAAATACAACTGCATAATTTGTTTTCCCATCTAGGTATCTCACAAATGTGGGTCACAAAACTCCAACATCAAAATTGAATTCATCATCTACTCCAAAACTGCTGCTTCTCCTTAAATTCATCTCAACATCCTCATAATTTCCAAAATAAAAAATGTAGCTGGTCATCCTTATCTTTATCTGGTATCTAACAAAATTCTAATTATGTAGAGTCAACCTCCTAAATATTTCTCAAATCTATCTAATTATTTCACATTCATGGCCATTTCACTAATATAAAAGCCTGGCATTCCTTTTCTGAATTTTTTCAACAGCCTACTGACTGGTGTATGAAAATACAAATTAAAACTGTAACATGACACTACCACATATGGGTTAGAATCGCTAAAATGAAAAAAGAGTAACTATACCAAGAGGAAAGGATGGAGAAAAACTGGATATATCAGACACTGTGATTCCTAATTAATTTAGAGAAAACTATACTCAATAGTTAATAATCACATTTAATCATTTAAAAGACTATTTGAAAGGATAAAAATAATTTCAGCCATTACCTCTCTTCCAAACTCTACTTTGCTTATCTGCAAAATAAAGCACTATACAAAAACTATACTTGAAAGGTTTTAAGAAACCAAAGTGCAGGCAGCTGAGTCAGTGACTTGCCCATTTCAGAGTCATCTTGCTCTTGATCCCATGCTATTTTCATTATTCCTGTTTTCTCACTTGAATTTGTCTTTGTGCAGTTAAGCAGATATTATTATAACAACATAATTGAGGAATAAATGATACATTAAAATATACAAGTGTCAAGGGAATAATCTGTTAACTCTAACATATGTATTCACCTATAAAATCACCACCACAATCAAGATAATAAACATATCTGTCACTCCCAAAAGTTGATCTTCATGCTCATTGTTATCACTTTTTTGTCACTAGGACTGTATTTTCCAGATTTTTACTTACATGGAATTATATAGAATGTCATTTTTTTGGTTTATTATCTTTCACTTGGTATAATTATTTTAAGACTAATTTAAATTGTACATATCAATCATTTGTGTCTATCCACAGGCAAGGCAGCTCTATACATGCATTAAAAGACAGTAGCCTGTTACTGACTTATCTTTTGCGACAGCATGGATGGATCTAGAGATTATTATGCTAATTGAAATAAGCCAGTCAGAGAAAGACAAATACCATATGATCTCACATATGTAGACTCTAATGAACAAAATAAACTGACAAACAAAATAGAAACAAAGGCATCGATACATGAAACAGACTGACGATGTCAGCTAGAAGAGGGTGGGGAGACTGGATGAAAGAGGTGTAGAGATTAGCCAAAGAACATATATACATAAAACCCATATACACAGACAACAGTGTGGTGATGGCCAGATGGAAAGAAGGGTGGGGAGTGGGTGGAGGTGGGTAAATGGTGGGAAGAAATGGGGACATCTGTAATAGTTTCAATAAAAATAAAGTTGATAGACTCAGGTTGCTGATTGCATCTCTCTTTTCTCAAGTGTGCGTGTGTGTGCGTGTGTGTGTGTGTGCGTGCACGCACGCACAGGCGCAGGTATCTGTGAGATGATAGATAGATAGATAGATAGATAGATAGATAGATAGACAGATAGATAGAGAGATATACAGCTCTGATCTGAAGAGGGACTTTAATAAAATATATGGGGAATGAAACCTATGAAAAGCAATTCATTTGTGGCAATGAAAGCCTGGCTTTCCTGGAGCTTATGGCAAAGTACTTTGAGATATTAAGTACACTGTTAGAGGGCACATAAGCAAAATTAAAACACAGCCATAAAAGAGATTACAGTAGTGGGCTAAATGGAATTAGAATAGAAAAAAAAGGTATCTTAAATGTGCAATGTGCTGTGCTGTATCACATGATGCTAAGATAATTAGAATTGCATATTACACTGGAGGTATCTGTTTTCTATAAAACTGTCTGCAGTAGGTCATTCCAAGACATTATGAAACATGTATTTCCTTTCCAAACCTGCCTATCTATTAAGCCCACAAGTAATGAAATTGAAAATCTACACATGAGGAAACCTTTTAATTATACAAAGTAATACAAACACTAAACCAGAGAATGGATTTAAAAATTCCATTTAGAAATAATGTGTGCTACCTTTTTGAATTGAACTCGGAGTCTATGTATTTTCTTGGTAGAGCTCCTCTCTCTATATTTTTGTGTTAATGGTATTTTTTTTCTCTCCTAAGCCTGACTTTCTTTTGATGAAATGAATTCTCAAAAACTTTTTATGTACTTTCCTATGCAGGATATTTAAAATGCTGGCAACTATTTATTCTATATAAGGTAGGCACCTAAGAGTAGCAATAATATGTCATTTCCAAGCTTTGCTAATGATGTGCACATACTTTGAAAGAAGATTGGCAGTTATTTGTTGCAAACTGGCTCTAGTAAATAGAAAATACAAAAAATAAATATATTTTGAGGAATTAAACAGGGCTCCCAACAATTTGAAAATGAGTATATACAATGGGATATCTATACACAAGAGAATCTTTGTTAATACTAATATATGTTGATAACATGACATGCACATATATATTTTAAAAGTTTGAACATTTAGAAATAAACATATTTCTCATAAAAATATTTGCTTCATAGACACAGATCTGTGTATCTATCCCACTGTATTCAAAATATCCTGAAATCCCCCCTTTCCTTGAAACAAGTTAGAAAATACATACAAAGAATCCCATCACTTGAAAAACAGGTAAATAGCTTCAACTTTAAAGCAACAATAATAAAATTTTTAACAATTTCCCCTAAATATAAATTTATATATAAAAAGTATAAAAGTTAAAGGGAGGATGGAATTAATGACAATGGAGAAGCAGAGATACTGAAACTTGGTCAGAGAGAAATTTATCAAAGAGTCGGTTTTAGCATCTTGAAATATTGTTTAACAATGTTTTGATTAAATATATAAGATCTAGCCCGGCTGGTGTGGCTGCATGCTTGATTATCAACTTATGAACCAGGAGGTCACAGTTCCATTCCCAGTCAGGGCACATGCCCAGGTTGTAGGCTGGATCCCCAGTGTGGGGCATGCAGGAGGCATCTAATCAATGATTCTCCCTCATCATTGATATTTCTCTCTCTCTCTCTCTCCTTCTCCCTTCCTCTCTGAAATCAATAAAAAATATATTTAAAAAATGAAACAAGAGAAAAAAGTTAGCATATCAGGTTTTAGTGAGCTGCAGGACAACCTTAACTAGACAGACATTTTGGAGTTCCAAGAAGAAAGGAAAGGGAGCAGAAAAAAAAATTGGAAGATATATAATGGCTGTGATTTTTCCAAATTTTCTTAAAACCATAAATGACCTAACAATAAGGAAATGGTTAAACCAACGATGAATCATTAACTGAACACAATGTGAAGGAATCATACTATTTATAAACTTATAAGCCAACATGAGAATTCTTGATATAATTTTTTAAAAAGAAATGAGGAAATCAAATTTTATATACTACATGTTCACAACAATATAAACATGCCTAAATTACTGGGTGAAAACACATAAAAACAGTCATATTCTTAAGCTGATTTGGGGTTATTTCTTTTCATTTTTCTACTTTTAACTCTTTTGTATTTTATAAATTTTCTCTCATAGCTTTTTGTGTGCCATAAGCATGAATATAAACTATTTAAAAATAAGTACATATGTGAAAATAATGAGGGGTGGGTAATACATTTCTTCAGTAAATATCTATGGAGAATGCATTTTACAGACTGGCTTGTTATCTCTTTGGAAGGCAGCCACACACCTAGGGAGTATGGAGAGCATGCAGGACAGTTCTGATGGAGGGAAGAAGGGAGAAGAAATAGTACTTTACAATAATCCCTCTTACCCATTCAAGAGGTCTAGCTTCACTCCCCTTGTGACCATTTTTAGCACGGATTTACGTAGAATCAGCCCAATCTCTAGAAACCCAGTATGACATCCTCCTTTGTCAATGGTGTCTTTGGAATGGCATGATTCTTACACTATTTAGACTGTAGGCTTATTATGAATCCTTTTTAGAAAAGAGTCCCATCCCTCTCTTTTATTTAATTTTTTTTTTAGGAAGTAAGGTAACTTCAGCACACTGGATCCTCACTCCTGGGTGAGACGAATCCAGTGCTCTCCACACAAAAGAGACTGGGAATATCCCTCTCTTCAATGCTTCTTTTCATCAGTACCCAGTCCTACCTTATTGCAGACACTATTTTTTGACCACTGCTGACCTATCTCCTGCTGTTCTTTTGGATAATCTACTTGGATAATCAGCATGCAGATACCTATTTGTTTGAAACTAACATCTAATGAGGATGATGGAATCAACCAGCAAATGGTTAATCAGAACCTAAGTAACTAGCCTGGCCGGAGTGGCTCAGTGGTTGAGCATTACCTATGAACCAGGAGGCCACCAGTTTGATTCCTGGTCAGGTCATATGTAGGGTTGCTGGCTCCATCCCCAATAGGAGGCATGCAGCCAGTCAATGGTTCTATCATCACTGATGTTTCTCTCTCTCTCTCCCTCTTCCTTTCTCTCTGAAATCAATAAAAAATGTATTTTAAAAAATTCTAAGTAACTTGAAGTTTTAGCAATATATTAATCAGGGGTTTATAGCAATGAATAATGCTTAAACTAAGGTAAGTATGCAAAAGTCAGAATGAGAGAGAGAAAAAAAGGGAGACAGACAGGGAGAGTAAGGAAAGAAAGGAGGTGGAGGAAAGGAGAGAGAGAGAGAGAGAAAAGGGAAAACAGAAAAGGGGTGAGGGAGGGTGGGAAGGGATATGGGAGAGAAGGAGGATGGACAAGAGATAGAGACTTTTTAACACCATAAGAATTACCTGTAAAATCAATCAGCCCAATGGTCCCCAATAGCCCTGTTATGATAGAATGATGGATTGGTCATTATCAGTTGATAGTGGGCTACATTCAACTTGATTTTGTATTATATATGTTTGCATTAATCAGAGTAGATAATGAAAACACATAGTTGAATTCTCCTGAATTCCACTATGGTCCCTAATCTGATAGAGAATCAAGCAAGCTTTCCAGCACCAGAATTTTCGCATCGAACAATATGTTAGGGTGAGTATGGGAATGGTTTTGATTGGGAGAACTGCTGATAAATGAATATTAAGGAATGCTGATCTATCCAAAGTTTTTTGTTGTTGTTTAATTGAGAATAAAACTAACTCTCTGAAAGGGAAAGTGCCTTTTCCAAGGTCACACAGCAGGTTAATTTTTGATGGGCCATGCGTACTTTTCAAGACTACTTTCAAGGGTAATATCCTCTGGAAATAGAGACTCCAGCTTCAGACCTAAAGCAATGCAAAGTTGTAAAACCCCTAGGTTAATATTGTATTTTTCACAAATCTCATCAGAAAATTCTCAACATCTGATTAGCCTAAATATTTAATTAGTTCTGAAAATGTGATAGAGAAAAACAGTGCACACATGGAGTTTTCTGACAGATAATCTGTTATCTACAGAAATTTTTATTGATATCCCTGAAGCTACAGAGATGATGAACCATTTACCAAATCTAAAGTCTCTATGGCTTCTCAGGCACAGATGGCAAGAGAGAGCCTCCATTGAGACAATGTCTTGCACCCCAGTGACATTTACTTAAAACTAAATAATAATTGTTTATAAGACTGCTGCAGCAATTTTAGATTTGTAAATAAGAAATATGCTAATTTTAGTAGACTATTAATGGGGCTTGCTATTTCAGGCACATGGTATGTGTTTTTAAAAGCAATTATGTAATATCTATAGTAATAAAAGGGTAATATGATAATTGGACCGAAAGACCTTCTAGGAGACCAGACATCCTTCTGGACAAAGCCATGGTGGTGGGGCAAGGGCAGAGGCAGTTAGGGGCGAGCAGACTGGCGGGGGGGGTGGGAGGGAGTTGAGGGCGAGCAGGCTGGCAGGGGAGGGCATTTGGGGGTGAGAAGGCCAGGCGGGGGCAGTTGGGGGCGAGCAGGCTGGCGGGGGGGGGGGGAGTGGGGGCGATCAGACCAGCAGGCAGAGTGGTTAGGGGTGATCAGGCAGGCAGGCAGGTGAGCAGTTAGGAGCCAGCGGTCCCGGATTGCGAGAGGGATGTCCTACTGCCGGTTTAGGTCCGATCCCACAGGGAACGGGCCTAAACCGGCAGTAGGATATCCCCCAAGGGGACCCAGATTGGAGAGGGTGCAGGCTGGGTTCAGGGACATCACCCCCCCATGCACAAATTTCGTGCACTGGACCTCTAGTTAAATATAAAGTTATCAATTTTTAAAAGAAAAAGAAAATTGATTTTTATAGATTAGTATTGTGTCCAATAGCTGTTAAGCAGTTTAATTAACCTGTCTGATCTCTGTTTACTGTTCTCTAAAGGAACAGAATTGAGATGAAATTTGGGGTATGTTCTCAATATATTTTTTAAAAGTATGTTACTGAGAAGAGGGCTGTATGTTTTTCTTATCTAGGTAGAAAAGAAGTACAGTTTTGATATAAATAAAAATGATGAGACAGATGACGTGCATGGTACCATAAATGCGTCTATGAAACATATTTAACTGTATTTAGATTAGTCCATTGCTAGATCAATGGTTTGATATGAATCATTGTGTCAATAGGTTGCTGCTACGAATGATTGCATATAGAAATTGAGTTTTCACCTCCACTTTATGGGAATTGAGTAGTCAAATTAATTAAGGGGTGAGAAAGTTCATTCTTGACTCTTGGGGAAGGCTAGTTATAACTATTGGTAGAAAGATTTCCTATGGGGAGTGTGACTGTTACAAAAAAAAATAATAATGGGAGGCCAATGAGAGCTCCTGCAGGAAATAGCACTTGGAAGTTTACCTTGACATTTCTTAGCTGGAAAGCAGAAGTGAGATAAAACAGCCTCCTTGCACCTTTATAACAGTCCTACAGACTATGCTTGACACGTTACAAACATATTATTTCATTTTTCAAACCACCCATGATGTAATGACATTAACACCAACACTAACAATGAATAGTTTTTAAACACTTTTTTCCAGGCACTATTACAAACGAAAAAATATGTATTCAATACTCACAACACCTCTATATGATAACCATATTTAGAGATGAGGAAAAATCAGAATTTGAAGGCTTTATCAAGAATAGAGATCTTGTAAAGGGTGGAACTAGAATTTGAACCTAGAAAGTTTACTTGGAGTATGTGCTCTTACTAGGAGTATAGTCACAAGCTAGATGACTCTTCAGTATGAAATAGTATCTCCCTTTGGTATTAGTGGTACTGATGTTCACAGAAGTAATGCACCCCATGCCACATAACTTAGAAGTAGAAGAGTTGGAATTTGAACTCAAAATCTAGTCCCTTTCCCTTGAGAACTTTGGAATAGTCTCTGTTGCAAGCTTTTCAAGGATTTGCTAAAGGGGGAATGGGTAGGTTTTGAATGTTTGGACCTACCTTTCTGAACTTATGACCTCATGGCTACCTCAAGTACCATATTCTGACCACTGACTTACCACTCACGTTCCAAGAAACTTTATGGGGAGGAAGTGTCTCATCCAGGACACTTCCTCCCCATAAAGCCTTCTTGCCTTTAATTTTAAAACCCAACTTTTCTTGTATGTCTTTCCTAACCATCTCAGATATCTTACCATTCCCCTTTAATCTTTAAGGCTTGCTATTTACCTAAGACCATTATTCAGCAGGCAAACTAACCTTTATGTATGGAGTCACCCCATCTCACCACTGTATGTTTACACCTTTCCTTTCTAATTCAATTCTGCTATGAATAAAATCCTGACTCTTTATATATGGCAGAGTCAATGGGCTTGTTTGGAATTTCTTTTTATAGGCAACAACACTCGGTAGGCCAGTAATATTTCTTGGGGACCATAAATACTAGTCTTCTTGGGTACCATAAATGCCAGCTTTCTCAGTTTCAGTCATCAGCATCCCTGGACAAGGCCATCTTGAAGTTACCTTCAAAGGAGTCCTCTTTGCCTCATAGAAACGGATCCAACTTACGGACGTGTACATGAAACACACACACACACACACACACCTAAAATAACTCAATTTTAAAAGAGAATATATAAAGTACTTATAGTTCTCATTATTCTAAAGAGCTAAAAAGATTCTGCTCCTATTTTTAAAAGAATAATTGCACTATAAGTCCTGATGCATCAGGACCTATTTATATTTCAAAGTCAGAAATATGTATGTCAGCTTTAACTTTTCTTTTATAGCAAATTTCATGTAGCTGGTGGGACACACACACACACACACACACACATTTCACATATTTATTAGTCATAGTTACCAGGGACAAGAGCAGGTTGCTTCTCTACCTCTAAGAAACCCATTCTGACCATTAACTTCCACGACAGTACTCATGGGGATTGATAGTAGGAGTCCAAGCATCCAGCTCTGTTAATTGGGTTCTCTTTGGTTCACATCAGTTCTTTTGACATTTTTAGTAGTTAGCATTAATGGATTTTTATATAGTTGGAACTGGTCAATACTTTTCTACAAAGACAAGGTGCTTCTGTCTGAAATGTTGATCACTTTAATTGTGCTATCCATTCTCCTGGAGGACAATGACACTTTTCCCTTTTAGATGGAGTTGACATGCGTCAGGTAGCATTGATCAACTTCCATACAAATGATCCAAGAGAAGTAAAATTGATATGACAAATGAAACATTTTAGAAATATCCAGAAACATACATATTGTGGATATTTTTGCTTTCTCGAGATCTTGACATCCTATTATTTATGAATGCAATGTATGTGCCTGTGCGTGTGAAGACAGAAGGCATTAGAGGGCTAGTCAGCTCCTTTATTCATATACACACTTACAGAGACATGATAAAGAAAATTAAATTAGGTGTTTCCTTAGACCTTAGCTCTATCCTTAGTCTCCCAGAGATCAAGTACATTGGGGAAATAGAGATATTTTAATAAATATGCTCTTGCCAGGTTTTAGAGAAGAAACTAAGAAAGAAAATATCTGGAGGAAAAAACCAAAGCATGTAATTTCTATAACCACAGGAGATCTTTTCATTAGCCTTCTATTTGGTTCTTAATTGTTTCCCAGATGCATCTGGGGGCTGGTATGTGATCATGTCTGTACAACTGCTCTGTCTCTTTGGTGATACCCAGAAACTTCCATCGGACAAAGTGAAGAAAAAAACACTCTATCTAATGTGCTTTATGCTGTGATAGTACCATTGCTGAGAAAATGTTATGTTAAAATCAAATTGGATTCCAACCCCCTTTTAAATATTTAAACTGAGACCTTTGAAATACTCCTACAACCCTGATAATTAGCTCCAAGAATCTCTTGTTTACCTGCCAGGATCGGTAAATGTTTGGGAAGACCCAGCAACTCCTCCTATTCTTGGTGTTAATGAAGTATGAAATAGACTAATTTTGTCTTTTGTTGCTGTTGGGGTTTTTTTTGCCAATTATTTTTTCTGCCATAGAGAATCAGACATACAGAAATTCCACCCTTCCAAGAAAACGAGGCAATCTTCACCCTACCATCCCTCCTTCTTTCTAAACGACAAAGGAAGCACAGCTACAAGCGACAGCAGCAATTCCATCATTATATCTACATCATCTATTCTTCTGTTCTTATGGAGACTTGCTTCATCCAATTTTGTCTTTCTCCAATCTGATCTCCACACTGGGTTGGCTTGAGCTTTCTGTCTAAAACTCGTAAAGAATTTTCCTTTGATTTAAAGATGAAAACCACACAACCCATGGCACGCAAGGCCCCGCAGAGACTGCCTCTTTTGTATTTTTAGCACCATGAGCAGCACGATGACCCTCTCACACTATCCCAACCACATGGTTTTCTTCCAGGTCCACACCTGTTCTAGGCTCTTCTGTTTTGGGACCTTTCAATAGTTTCTGTTTCTAAAGAAATCTTACCTACATTCTTCACTCAAATAACTGCAATTTTTATGTGGATCTCATTTCACTTCTAGTTTCTCAGAAATACTTAGCCTTCTTATTAACATTGATATGAATTAGAGTTTAGCCAATTGAATATTCTTGTTTTATTACTGATATACTAGAATTAATTTTATACTTTTTGTATATTATTCCTAGCACGAGGTCAAGCCATCTTATTGTCGACTTTTATGTCATCATAAGCAACTCAATATTATTTCATTAGAATTTGTATGTATTTATTAATATTTGATCAATGTCTAATTAATGTCTAATCTCCATGATTGGACCCATGAATAGAGGGGTACTTTTATATTCAACATGAAATATCTGGCATATAATATATAATTATTAAATTCTGTAGAGCATTATTGCATGTCAGGCTATGTCTAAGGTGATGCACACTTTATTTAATTTTACTTCCCAAACAAACTAGTGACAAGTAGCAAGTTATTGCTTATTTTGTCTGAGTTTCTATATTAGATCCTCTATACCTAATCTTACACTCATAAAACAAACAAAAACAAATAAAAAATTAACATTCATCATACATAAACACACAGAGTGCAGTTTATAAAGGTTGCTCTCAATAACATCACACCCCTCCTCAGAATCCTCCAAAGATTTTCTATCTTCCGTACATAAAATCCAAAACCCTTGGAATTCTGCTTTAAAAGATGTCAGCATAAAAAAACCCAACTATTCATATTCCATATATCATTTATAAACTCTAAATTAAATGTGAATTTGCATACTCACACACACATACAAACACAGAGAGACAGAATTACTTGAGGGGACTGGAACATTAAAAATAAGAAGGAAAAGATAGGGGGGTTGTCAAACCTAGAAAAGGAGCAAACATACAGCTGATAATTCCATTTATAGGAGTTTTACCTGAGGCTAATCCACATTGTTCTGGATGCCTAGAACACAAGCCAAAAAATCACAATATTGTCGAACTGAAGATGAAGAGACTAAAGTTTGGAGTTGCGAGAGCAACTGGAAAGTTAGGGATGCACAGATGTGGAGCCTAAAATCGGAATATACATTTTGCTCAAATCCTTGCATAGCACCTGAGTTGCACCTGTACTAGAGAAATGACAAAGAACCAGCTGGAAACAAGAGCTAAAAAGTTGAAAGAGCTGAGTAGAGATTTCAGCTGCTGCTCACTGCAGAAATGAGACATGGGGGTTTTGAGGGCACAGCCAAAGTAACTCCCTGATAGACCAAAAGTCAAGACTGTCTGAAGGCAGGTGAAAAAAACCCAGATTCTCTAAAACATTCCATTTTTAATGACCCACAACATAATTAAAGTTACTAAGCATATGGAAGAAATAGCAACAAGAACAAAGGAGCCAATAGAAATGACCATGATCTCGCTGTTGAAATTTGCAGAAAGGATTTTTAAAATGGCTACCATAAATGCATGCCAATACTTATGGAAAAGCCATAATGGTAATGGATGAGGTAGTGGGAAATATTAGCAGAGAAAAATAAACTACAAAAAAGAACAAAATAGAACATTTTGGACTAAAACCTACACTACCTAAAAAAACAACAACAAAATTCCTGGGCTTCAAGGTACTATAGATATGACACAATGAAGTGTCAGTTAACTTGAAATATAACAATATAAATTATTCAACATAAATAAATAAGCAGAAAAAATGAAAATGAAGAAAAATAAACACAGCCTCATAGACATGTGGGGCAATATCAAGTAATTAAAAATATCTGCAGTAGAAGCCACAGAAGGAGAGAAAAGTGTGCATGGGGCAGACAAAAACTGAAGAAATAAGGACCCCCAAATTCTAAAGTTTAATTAAAAACATAGATATAAATAAAAAAGAAAGAAAAAATAAATATCTACATATTTATTTCTCCTCCTCTTGAAAACTGAATTTCAGGAAGTACTGCACTTTTAGTTCTCTTTACCAAGTGTTATACAACTGTTAGTAGGGTATCGAATAGTGTCAAAGCTGTGGAAAGCACATAATCTTGAGAATACTGATAATGTTAGGGGCACAAATACTAATCATGCTCTGTTAACTTGATTGTTCTGTTCTGACTAGAGAAAGCACATTCTAACCTGGCTGAGATTTGTATGCCCTGGGAATGGGAGTTAATCAGGAATATGGTCCATTCTCTTTATTGGAGAACTGCGTCTTATCATTGAAGGATTAACCACTTGGTTGCCTAAACAACGGAGTCCCTGAGGCACCTGCCCCAGCCTGCATTGCCCATAACCTGTAACCATTATAGCCACCTTTATTCCTTTTGCCCACTTCCCCATGCCTGTAATTCCGTTTTGCCTACTTCTCCATGTAATATTTGTCCTTCTACCCAACATAAACAAGTGGCTTGGGGGGAGGAGGGGTGCAGAGAAGATTTTCGTGGATGACCTGCTGCTCTCCCATGCTGCTGGCATTATTGGTGTTTAATCATAAATCATTCAACTTTGTTGGCTTAATTGGCTCAAGTAGTGACAGGCAGCCCAGACCCATTAGTTGTCCAGTTTCAATATTTTAAATAGTACAAAGTATTAGAATTACTTATTATTGTAATATCTGTTTATCAACTCAGCTGCATTAGGTTTGGAGGTATGAGTAAGTATCATGTTGGCTTATTTCGATTTAACCTCACTGTTAAAAGTCCACACAAATTATGTCTAGTGCCACACATTAACTACTGGCCAAGGGTTTCAAACACATGGGGGTCTGAGGACTGTTCACAGAACAGGCATTCCTAAATATGGTTTCTCTGAAAGAATAGGGAAAATGGAATGGTGAATCTAAGACAATGACAAAGATTAAGTGGCCATCATGGTGGTAAGACCTTGCTGAGAAGTTGGTCCTCTGTGTTAGGGTCCTCGAAGGAAAAACACATGAGGCTAAAGGGGGTAAATAATTATAAATTACTAAAGGTTTGGTGCATGAAATTAGTGCAGCAGGGTTGGGGGGTCCCTCAGCCTGGTCTGCATCCTCTCCAATTAGGGACCCCTCAGGGGATGTCTGACTGCTGGTGGGATCAGGCCTAAACCAGCGGGATCAAGCCTAAATAGGCAGTTGGACATCCCTCTTGCAATCCAGGACTGCTGGTGCCTAACCACTCACCTGCCTGCCTTCCTCATCATCCCCTGCCTCATCACCCCCTAACTGGTCCCGTGCTAGCCTGGTTGCCCCCTAACTGCCCCCCTGCTGGCCTGATCGTCCCTAACCTCCTCTGCCTCGACCCCTGACACCATGGCTTGTCCAGAAGGCTGTTCAGAAGATGTCTGGTCTAATTAGCACATTACCCTTTTATTAGTATAGATTATTAGTATAGATTTTTATATCTGCTAGCAGAAGGGCTGAGACCAAAATGGCATAGAGGGGCAGAATAGGAGGAGCAGGATATTCATGTCTCTTATAAAGGTCAGTCAGAGTAACTGGTTGGACATGGTGCAGGTAGGGGTCAAGTGAAGGCAGTCCACTGGAAACTGGGTGAAGCGGTTTCCTGGAAACTGAAGGCCGTTAATCATGGAACCTATAATGAGGATAACAGGAAAGTTGCCGGGGAGGGCAAGAGTCCCAAGCGGGGCATAATGGAGCTTCCAGGGAGGGGCAAGAGCCCCCAGCAAGGTATAATGGAGTGTGAGAATGTGCCTACCACACTGTAGTCTGTAACAGCAAGGGGGTATTTGAAAATACCCTCCTCCCTGAAAAACACAACAACAATGGCAAAAACAACCTGCAAGACCTAAAGCCTCAAGGGGGAGGATTTAACTGTAGTAACAGTTGGAGACTGAGGAAGAACAGGCCATGAGGAAGACAATGGGTAGAGCTAGCTGAAGTTATGAGGCAGTGCTTTTGAAAAGGTAATGCCGAAAGTAGTGAACACCTCCGTAGGCTTGCGCACAGGGAGTCCGTAAGGTGCAGGACCAGCCACATTACGTAGGCTACTCCTTGGGTAATTTGATATCCGGTATGGTTCTTTCAGTATCACTTACTACTCATAAAAGCATAATGAGTTATTGGTGAATGTTCAAGTCACAGAAGGAGTAAAGAATAATAGTTTATTCGCAGTACAGCCAAAATGTTTTCTTTAAATTTTATTGGTGAAATACATCATGCATGATGGGGTTTTTGAAAACACTATATCATTTAAATTCAGCTTTTAAACAGTGTATACTTTGATGTGTCATAGAATCTAATAAAAATGCTAAATCAGGCCATTAAATATTTATGTGCTATTTATATATTGTGTTGGGAAGGGACTTTAATTAGTTTGCTGCACAAGAGAGAATCTGCATTTCCATGAGGAGAAGAAATGTTAAGATGGATGTTTCAGCCATAACTTCCTATATAGAGTGCTTTCGGGTCCAATCTGGAAGCTATTCACACAATATTACAGAAATAAGAGCAAAGTGGAGTAAGAGAAAAACATACATAAAATGAAGATTATGCAATCAATGATAACATGTGTTGTAATTAAGGCTGATGTGATAACATGTAAATTACATAGACTATGGCGGATATTCTGTGCTCTGATAAAGTAAACTGTTTAGCTGAGGGTACATCATTAAAACAACAACAACATTGGTGTGCCTTACAATGACAGTTTGGGCGCATTCTTACAACTTGGATTAATCCAATACCTTGCAATGCCTCAGAAGGGATGCCTGAGGAAGTGGAGAGAACTCCAGAGTAAGAGAGGATGGGGCTCAATGAAATTGAACTCTTCCACCTCCAAGCTGAAAGCCTTGTGCAGCTTATTCTCCGAGCCACATTATTTTTGATTTATTGATTGGAAATATGAATAGTTTTCATGGAGTCTTTGCGAGAAAGGTAAATTAGAGGAGTTATGATTTAATTAATAGTAACAGTTGTTGGCTCATAAAAGATGCTCACCCAATATGTCTCCCCACTCTTGTCTCAACATTATTATTCTGCATTTGATTCCTCTGTTTACATTTTCAGTTAGTACATTTCTTCAAAGTCTTTCTCTCATGGTTTCCTCTCAGTCCTCAATGTCACAATTTAAGGTTTGATATTTAACAGGATAAGCTTTCTGTTAGGATTACAGGGCAATACAATCCTTAAGGGCCATTTGTAAGCTGCCTGCCACAGGAAAACAAAAGTCAAGAAAAAACTCGCTGGATACCAGGATTCACACTATATAAAGAATTGAAACATGCTGAAGACACCTCATCGCACACCTGCGTTCCATCTGAATCCCAAGCCCACCACCTCAACCCCAAAACGCACAAGTTTCCCACTAGTAACTGCATATAAGGATGAAACTCAAGCTCCTGGGTGCAGCCATCATCGACCCAATATCCCCTTGGCTCGGTGCTGTGCAACCCTTCCTTTTGGATATCCCATTCCCCAACCCCTTTTCCTTAAATCAAGCATGTCAAACTCTCGGCGCGCAGGCCACATACGGCCCACAATGAATATTTTTGAGGCCCAGCCAATATAATGGTATGTAAGAAACGTTTTAATAAAAATTTCATAACTTAATGTTTACAATATCCTGTTATACATAATTATTAATAATGAACTACAATCTTCACTAATGACTGATTACTATAATCATGTTGCATTCGTTTCCCTTATGTGCCTTATGCGCAGGCGCACCATTTCTCTCCACTAATACTAGCAGCGGATATTTTAGCAGCTAATTGCCACGTTATTAGTCTTGTACTGACTTGTTTGGTGTGCACAACAGGCAATATTTCACTTTTGGAGAACAAGAAAAATAGGTTTATTCACATTACGCTTATTAATTTGTGCAGTTATTCAGTGTCTGGTAAGTTAATATCCAAAAAATATTAATTTTTATTAAAATGTTCTATTTTATTTTAATGATTATTCATTTATTTCAGCCCTTTGTATTCAGCATGTCTCTATCAAAATAAACCTACATTTCTATGAATATTGAAGCTTTTGTTTTTTTGCAGCCCACATAAACTTAAACCTTGTTTATTTGGCCCATGTTAGCCTTTGAGTTTGACATGCTTGCCCTAAATAAATTCAGTTTTTCTTTACCCACCATCTGAGATGGCTATGTAGCCTACCTGAGTGCACCATGTTAACCTTTCACTTTCTAAAAGTTAGTCACCCACCACTCAAACTCTTGCAACTCATGTGGCTATATTGCTTTTCCTAAATTACTGATTCCAGATTAAATTTTAATTCCTCACCTATCTTTCAAAATCCTCATCTGTGCATTTTTAAACTTAGATTCCACTACTCCCAACATGAAGTCTTTGCTCAGATGGTGAAGAGCAGCTATGCAAACATGATACATACTAAGAGCATTACCTGCACACTACTATCTTCATCATTTTGTCCCAAGTGAAGTCATGGTTAATCTCATTCTCTATGAGCCAGTTATTTTACCTCTCTATGTCTCAGTATCCTCATCTGTAAAATGGGTATGATACATGTTGTCTAGCACATAAAGATATGCTCAAAAAATATCTGTTGTCATTAAATTCTGCCCATCCTTAGAACACCAATTCCCTTAGGAATTTTTATATGACCATGTCATTTCACAATGGTCTTGCTTTTGTAAACTCCATGACATATGATGCTGATCATATTATGTTGTAGAACTTTAATTCACTTGGCTTTTATTTAAGCCCTGACCTCCAAGTAAAAAATAATTATTTGAGGACATAACATACGAATTATAATTATTTTGAATCTCCAGGTGAATTGTGGATATAGTGATGTGTGAAGAATGAATGAAAACTATTATAGGGACCTCACAGTAACTATGGGTATCCACATTTGTTAATATAGCCATACTTGTTTATTTTTGCTGTTGTTGTAATTAATTTTATATTACTGTGTTTTAGATTTTTTTCCTACATTAAAATAATTTCTTACTTCAGTTTCCTGACCCCTTCCCAGAGAATTCTTCTCTTTGCCATCCTCTCCCCCAAACATAAGTGCTTATGGAAAGGAAACCATTGATTAGAAAAGGGATTCATTTACTCATGTAGAATTTGAATTAAATTCTAACACTTTGATCTCGTATTGCAATATCTGTACAACGCAAAAAATGGCAGTGGAGCAGTGTCTCTCGAGTCATTTCTTCCTTCTTGTTTTGGTTTCTTTCCAACCATGCTTTTCTACAAAGCTTTTTATGATATTATCATCCATACTTCCAAATGTATTATATTGTTCTACTGAGCTAAGGAGTCAATAACTCATCACTATTAGGAAAACTAATTAATGGTAACAAATTAGAGGAGAAGAACTGAAATCAAGATGAAAAATATCTGACATGAAACTTGGTATGGAAAATTTAAGTGGTACTGATTACTAACACCATAGTTATTTAGATCTCCTTAAGTCTCATCATCAGTGGGTAAAAGCAGAATTACAGTGTTATAATTCCAATAAAGAATAAAAATCATATTTAAAATAAGACATCAAAACAAAGGAAAATAAAATAAGACATCAAACTGAAGGAAAAAAGCCAATCAGTGAAAGTGAGGGGCTTGATATAAAATGGTAATATTTCTAAAAACTATCAGTAATATCTGGTGAATAAACTCTGAATATCTAGTATAAAAAAGGAGAGAGAATACTATGGGGAACTCTCAAATGTGAGAAGAAAAGCAATGCTAGGAGATATAAGAAATTCTGCATTAAAAGCAGAAGCATATTCCAAAAAAACCCCCACTTCATATTCTCTTTGAAATCATCAATTCCTGTCTGAGGATTTTGGAATGGAGAAAAGGAAACTGGATTAATTATTTTAGGAAATGCAATAGAACATAACAAATGGTAGACCATTTCTTTTATTCGTAATAATTTCCAATCCACTATTTTATTACAATAATATAATCTGGCACATTGTAGGTGCTGAATAAAATTTATCTCTTCCAATCTCTAATATTTTTCTATTGCAGTTACTTATATTTTGTAAGATTAAAACAAAAGTCAAGTAGCAATAAGGCATATGTGTTCTATCGGAGTGTTGACTGCTACATGACAGCAGCTCCCTACTGTTATACGTTAAAAGGTTTCAACAGGAATTTGATCTCATGATAGAGTAGAAAGATACACTAAGAACTGACAATTTTCCAAGCTCTATTTCATAATGTCAGTTGAATATTTTCCATAATTCTTAGTTATGGAATACTCATTCACATTTGATGGCAGAAAATTATCCTTAAGAAAGTTACATTCACTATTTGGTTTAGAAAAAGTGGAGGGTATTAGATGAATGATGACAGTGTAGAGAGCCAAGAAAGAGGGATTATGCACAGTTATATGGTCATAGTGGATAATATATGATGTGTCGGGAACATAAATAACTTCTAATATGAGGACTGAGCATAGCAGAAAGGCGGTGGGCTGTGAAACTGTGAGCAGAATGGACCATATGCACATACATCTTTGGTGAAACCTGAATTAGATTAGACATCATACATTTTTTTCTAGAAAATGTCAATAACTGACCACAGGTTTGGAACACAGTCAAGTACATAATGGGGAAAATATTATGACCTATTTGAAAACCATGTCATGGTCTTTATCCACAACCATAGTTTACCCCAGCTTCCTGGGTTTTGCCAAATCATCTATCATTGTTGCCTGATGTAAGGAGGGGTATTTTTATAACAGGAATTCCAACATAGACTTGGAATCCGTTATGACTGTGACAATTATTCGCTGTGAAACTGTGGGTGAGTTTGCCCTGCCGGTGTGGTTGAGGGTTGACCTATGCACCAGGAGGTCACAGTTCCGTTCCCGGTCAGGGCACATGCCCAGGTTGTGGGCTGCATAACCAGTAGGGAACTTGCAGGAGGCAGCCAATCAATGATGAGATTGATTCTCTCCCTCCCTCTCTGAAATCAATAAAAATATTTAAAAGAACAGAAATTATGCGTAAGTTATTTAACATTTCTAAGTTTCATCTAACTCATTTGTAAATATCAGTACAAATAACACACTTATAAGAGAATTAACTGGGACGGCATTTGTAAACTATTAAGTCCTTCTCCTTCTTGTAGCATTTTTTTGGTGTTTTTTTTGGTAATATACTTATCATGATGTATTTATCTTTTTTTAAATATGTATTTTATTGATTTTTTTGCAGAGAGGAAGGGAGAGGGAGAGTTAGAAGCATCGATGAGAGAGAAACATCGACCAGCTGCCTCCTGCACACCCCCCACTGGGGATGTGCCTGCAACCAAGGTACATGCCCTTGACTTGAATCGAACCTGGGACCTTTCAGTCCACAGGCCGACGCTCTATCCACTGATCCAAACCGGTTATGGCTGTATTTATCTTTTTTACCTGGATTAGGAATGTGTGTTCTTTGCCACTCTTCTGGGTGTATACAATCACCTCACCTCATACATGGTCCCAGCCAACCTCTACCCTTCTTAGGATTACCCTTCTTTGCCATCTGGCTTCCAGGTGGTTTCAGCAAGTGGAGTTTCCACAGATCGTAGGCCAGGGAAGAGAGATGTCGGCATTTTTATTTTGCCGTCTCTTCTCTTTGTGGGTTTTCTGATTCAGCAGTGACCCTTTACCAACGATCATATCTCCTATCAGGTACATCTCTCTACCCAGCCGCCTCTCCAGGTTCCTTCAACTCCCTCCTCCTCTCCTGCCCCTTTGTACAGGTGGGTGGTAAAAACTCCAAACTCCGACTCTAGGTACCCCAGTGGTACAGCACTATCCCTGTTGTTTTCCTGAATTTACCCACGCTTTCTAGACAGTTCCTTTATTAAACTCTTTCAAAATACCTATATTCACTATGCAATCTATTGCATGACCTTAGACAACTAAACTGCTCTTCATGTGTAAAATGAGGTTATTGTACGACTGTGATAAATATGTGTGAATTAAAAAGATTATCTGTGTAAAGTGCCCATCCTGGGAATTTAATTTGGAATAAATGAGTTTAAAATACTGATGCATAGTACAAGCTCAATAAAAGTTAAAATGGATCACTATGATCATTCTATTACAAATAGTATTTCCTCCTCTGGTACGCTGTCGTTTTATTTAATGCTTATCTCAATGTGTTATAAATCATCCCTTCACAGGGTATCTACTTCTATCAGGTACAACTGGAATAGAAGATGGTTGCACGTTCTCTGAAGGAAGGGTCCATGCTTCATTCATCCTTCGGTCACTACTGCTTATCATAGGGTGGGTCTCCCCAGACATCATAAAATGTGTGAAAAACCTGAATGAATTCCTTACTCACAATCCCTTTGTCAGGAAAGACCAACATGTACAGTTACTACACTTAACATAGCATCAAAGTTCAGTTCCTCTACTTTATTGTCTGTATTTCTGTAGAAATAAAACGCATTTTTTAGAACATTACTATGGTTACAGTCAAGCATCTGGAGCCTTCCTGATAAACGAAATGATTAGGATGATTATGCCCCTAATGGGCTTATACAACATCTGCTAAAGTAAACTTAAGCTATGGAGTGGGTGAAACCTCACATAATATTTCATTATCAGTAACAAGGCATCTTTCAAGTTTAAATGTTTACGGATTTTTTTTTCTTAGCTAACTGTTATTTGTGAAATTATAGTTTAATATATTGTTTGTCACAATTTAATGATCTAAGAAATCTTCAAAACTTATTCTGAAGTTAAAATAGAATCAACCCATAGAATTACAAGGCATTTGTCAAGATGCTTGCAGGATAAATACAGAAAGAGAGACTCCATAAATGCTTAAAAATGTAAGTGAAGATCCTTGGCGTTTCTTAAATCACTTTTCAATCATCTGTATGTTTTTTTGGAATTCCAACTACCCTGAATTTGGCTTAAACAGGTAATACCTTCAATAACTGTTCTTATTAATTGTGACTGATGCACCCAAATTCAGTATTGCAGTGAGGAATGAATGGAAAAGATACATAAAAATAACCATAATTCCTATCATATGCAAGGCACTTCAGGATATAAATTTACTAATCTTATACTTAATCCTTTGTATCATAATTTCATATAATTTTTAAAAAGGCACAAGCCAGTTTAATGGCAGGAATAAAAAAATAAAAATAAATAAGCACAAACAGAACAAAATGGGGACCAGTGACAGATGATTAGGGATTTTTTAGATTAAAATCTAGTTACTTATATCCAAAGTATCTTTGCTCTTCTCATAGAAGGAACGCAATTGAGCTTCCTATAAGGGGTGATAAGTCAGAAAGTAGAACTTGTGTCTCCTCTACATCAGTCAATATTTTCCTGAGTGACTATGGCTGAATTCCCTTACGGCTTCAGTGTTCTTATTTATACAACATAGACTTGGAATTTATATTTTTAAAAATTACAGGACTCTTTCCAATTTGAGTGATTCCCTTGGATTAACAACTAATTTATCTATTTTTGTCCCATTAAATCAACTAACTTTTTGAAAAAAACATGTGACCCAATACATCCAGGGCCATGTTAAATATGTACCTGAGTAGGACTCAGAAACCTTGGGTTTTGGTAATCGTTCCATAATCAATTTTTATGACCTTAACACTTTTTCATAGTTTCAATAAACTTAGATTTTTTCACCTATAACATGGAAATGCATAAAAACCAAGACTTCTGACCCCCTTACCCACTACATTTTTTTTCCTACAACAAACTATATCACTTAATAATGTAGGACTTCCTCAGTTTAAAGTACTTTATTTCTGGTATTTCAAAAAGTCAAAGATTTTACTTAGATTGTCCTCCATAAATTGCAATGTTAAGAACACATACAGGTATTTTAAAATTCATACATGTTGTCAATAAATTTAATGATAAATGTCTGTGGGTTCTGACACTTGACCACCTCAATTCTTTCTTTCAAAACTCAATTCAATTTTGATTCAGAGACACAGAGCAAGAAGTCTCATTACCTAGAAGCATTTCCAACAGATTTAGTAACTCAAAGAGGCCATTTCTGAGTAAATAGGACATTTCTTATTTTTTGTGCTCTTGCCCATCCCGAGCCAAATAATAATGAATATTCACAATGACAACATGAAGGCATTCATAACATATGCATAGATTCAATTTTAGACATTTATTAAGAAGCTATACAGGTAGTTTGAGGAAATTATTTTTACTTCTCAGATGACCAAGTGAACTGAGCCATTTTTACATTGTAGAAAAGATTGAGGAGATGTGAAACCTAACAGATTAAATGCCCATTAAGATGTCTATGGAGTTATAAAATTGAAATATGGTTGCTCTACATAGGCAGTAATAGAGTTATGGAACTAATGTGTTCTTAATGATCACATAAGGTTGTGAAGAGAATTTTCTATTATTTCTGAATAACCCTCACTTCTAATATCTTTTTATATAATCTTAAATGCATGTAATTGTCTTCTTTATTGGATCTATGCAACACTTGGCTGAACACTAAACCGGTATGAAGTATTTGTGGAGGTGCTAATCAAAGATGGTTTATATGAACCAATGGAAATTCATGACTTTATGTCAATGATATGATCAAAATTTCAAAGATAAATAAATGCTACTGATCTCTAGATCACAGATAAATGTATAGAATCTAAAGTGTTAGGCAAACCTAGAAGACAGGTTTTAGGGAAGACAAGAAGTTGAGAAATGTGAGTGTAAAGGAGGTTTAACTTTGACCCTAAACTGAGTTTCCTGCATCTCCCTTTTACTCTCAATATCTAATGTCTATTTGGTTTCATGTATAGGGCTAGTGGTCTGGGCCTTTCAGCATTAAGATTCACGCTTAATGACATTTGTAAAGGAAAGAAACCATGAAGGAATCAATAGGCTCTGTGCTGACTCACATTAAATGATATGAGTTCCAAACTTCATATTAAATGTGGAAGTCAGCCAGAGAGAGCTTTAAATATCTTTTTTTAAAAATTGACATGGAATACAAATAATAAATTAAAATTGGCTCTTTCTTAGCATGTCTATTTATGATGTTTGTAAAAGAAATTTATGAGACAAATTCTCTTCCCACTAAAATTTACAGATTGGTTTATTGACAAAAGATGTGAACAGACCAATTTTGCAATTGCCTGAATATAATGCTAGATTTATGGCCTGGTCAGAATAGAAGAGAAATTTAATCATTCAGAAGAGATAGAAGTGGTGTAGTCAGCAAAATCTCCTTCCCAAGTACAGATCACCCAGTGAAAGCTATCTCACCACAGAGACATTGTGGTAAGAGGTGGCAGAAACTTGGGGTGAAGGAGAAAGAGATAAAGCAGAAGATAGCTGGAGGATGGAGAACTGATAGAGAGGGAACAGGATGTGGATGAGGAGACTGATCTTCTTCAGAGTCAGTACCTCTAAGCCCAAGCAAAGAGTTGAGATGAGAGATTCTCCATCTACAAAACACCCTGGTATGAGTTCAATTATGCTCCCCCAGAAATTCAATTGTTGAAATCCTAACCCCTTAGTACTTCAGAATGTGAAGTTATTTGAAAACAGTATAATTGCAGATATAATAAGTTACATTAAGATGAAGTCATTAGGGTGGGCCCTAAACAAATATGACTGATATCCTTAAAAATGAGGTAAAGAACCCGGCCACTGTGGCTCAGAGGTTGAGTATCTACTTATGAACCAGGAGGTCATGGTTCAATACTTGTTCAGGATACATGCCCGGTTATGGGTTTGATCCCCAATAGGGGGCATGCAGGAGGCAGCCAATCAATGATTCTCTCTTGTCATTGATGTTTTTATCTCTCTCTCCCTCTCTCTCTTTCTCTCTGAAATCAATAAAATATATATTTTTTTTTAAAAAGGGGAAGCCCTGACCAGTTTGGCTCAGTGGATAGAGCATTAGCTTGCGGACTCAAGGGTCCCAGGTTCAATTCTGGTCAAGGGCATGTACCTTGGTTGTGGACTTGATCCCCAGTAGGGAGTGTGCAGGAGGCAGCTAATCGATGTTTCTCTCTCATCGATGTTTCTAACTCTCTATCCCTCTCCCTTCCTCTCTGTAAAAAAAAAATCAATAAAATATATTTTTAAAAAAGGGGGAAAAGATGTACACAGAGAAACACACATAGGACCGATGTCAAGTGCAGATGAAGATAGAGAATGGAGTAATGCTTCCAGGCCAAATGTTACCAGCTAAGCCTGAGAAGCTAGTCAAAGGGCTCAGACCTCAGAAGGAATAAACTCTGTCAACACTTGGATTTTAGATGTCTGGCTTCCAGAACTGTGAAAAAATAAATGTCTGTTGATCAAGCTACCACATTGCACACATAGTCCTTAGCTTGCAGGTTAAATATCGAACCACTTGAAGAAGAAAATAATCTCACACAGTTTCAATTGCCAAATTACTAGTAAAAGAATTCTGACTGGAGCAGCCTGAATTATGTTCCTAACTCTAATCCAATTCACTTAAGATGTTGGATTAGAATTTTGTTTTAATAAAAGCTATCAATGTTCCACTGACTGAAATCTGAAGGGAGGGTAGGTAAGCAGGGTAAGGTTTCCTGAAATAAGGTCTGGAAAGGCCATCAAAAGGATATCGGATATTTCCAGTCCCTTTCTATGTCAGGGACCCTGTCCTGAATCATAAAATAATTAGAGACACGGTTCCTATGGCAACTCCTCTTCCTCCTGAGTTGAATGCCTGATTTGTTTCACTTTCCAGTCAGTCATGCTGTAACTTCCTTGTTTGTGCAGATCTCTGAGAGCTAGGACTGATGTCTGCTTGGCTTATGGGTGTCCAAAGGGCACCTGAATTGGCGATTGGTGTGCATTTTCCTCCTAAAATCAGCTTTAGTTCTAATGATTGTAAGCTCTAATTAGGGCATTTGGCACATTGAGATAGATCCTGGACCACCATGACCGACTTGCTTTGTTGTATTCATTTTCTCTTCAGTATCATCTCTCCAATGCCTGATGTCCATTTATCCAATCACAGCATGTCCCAAAAGAGAGTCTGACCTTACAAAGATAGTAGAGGATCTTTCACATTTGGATAGCACTCTCATCTGTTGCCATGCAAGAAAAGGCATGGTTCTGCGCTTTCCTGGAACACCAATATGCTGGAATGGCCTTCCCGCTTGATGAACCTTATGGCAGAGACCAAACTGCATGCTGACTGGCTAGCATGTCCATTAACCTGCCTGCTGAGCCCCCGCGCCAGAAAGGAAGACAAACAGGGCTTTACCAAGGCAGTAAATATTCCATATAGCCTTGGACTGGAAGTAGTTACATCTGTGAAAGATTTACATTTATAGTCTACATAAATTAACTGTCCAAAGAAAATGAAAAAAATATAGATGACTCCATAATTTAGTAGCAGACCACCTTGCAGAATTTCAAAGTACACTGAAGTGATTACCCGGAGAGCACTAGTCATGACGGAGGTCTAGACTCACAGTGAGGATATTATTACTACCTACAAAAATGAGTGAAACAGTAAATAAATGTAGCCTCGGGGGGAAGCTCTTCTTTTTTCTGGATCAAATATTTGGCCATCAGAAGACAGGCTAGCAGAAGGGTTGGGAGAATGTTAATCTCCTGCACTGTGGCAACTGGAAGTTACGGAGGAAAGATGCAGGTGTTCGGATTCCTTGTGATAAAAATGCTGTGTTGAATTAAATAAG